>NC_045426.1:386630803-388069137 GCF_902635505.1 Sarcophilus harrisii
AAAAAAAAAAGAAACTTTAGCAAAACTATTTAACATGGCAGTTGGAACTTATAGTATGAACAGAGTCTTGCAGGCCATGCATTTTATTGCTGCCTTCTTTTGTGGGTTTTGGCCTCTATGAGGAGAGTGACAAGAAGATGAGAAGTAAACAATCTACAATTATTTTTATACCGAAGTCTTTTCACCATCAAGGAAAATGGAGCCAACTTATTTGAACTCTAACATTCTTATGTGTTTCTAGAGAAAGTAGAAAATATAATTAAAGAAAGAAAAGATGAAATCAGATAAATTAAATCAATATTATAAATACAGATGAGTTCTGTCCTGAGAGCAACACAATTTCAAAGGTGTTTAGGAAATGATGATCAAAGTATCTATTCTTGACACCAAGGACACAAATGCATGCCTTGGTACCCTGTGGGAGAGTCACCAAATATTACTATTCATCTCTTTTTCTTCTGATCCTTATTGTATAATCTTTCCATGAATGTTACCTATAAGTTGTCATCATTGTTTAGTGAGCTAGTAGGTATATCCTAATAGAAGCATCCAAATTTCTTTTCTTTTCTTTCTTCCTTCCTTCCTCCGTCCTTCCCTCCCTTCCTTTCTTCTCCTCTTACGCCTTCCTTCCTTTCTCTTTCTCCCTTATTTCTTTCCTCTCTTCTTCCCTTCCTTCCTTCCTCCCCCCCTTCCCTCCCCTTCCCTCCTTTCTTCCTTCCCTCCCTCCCTCCTTCCCTCCCTCCTCCCTTCTCTCCTTCATTCCTTCCCTCCCTCCCTCCTTCCCTCCCTCCCCCCTTCCCTCTCTCCCTCCTTCCCTCCCCTCCCCTTCCCTCTCTCCCTCCTTCCCTCCCTCCCCCCTTCCCTCTCTCCCTCCTTCCCTCCCTCCCCCCTTCCCTCTCTCCCCCTTCCTCCTTCCTTCCTCTTTCCCTCCCTCTCCTTCCCTCCTCCCCCCCTCTCCCTCCTTCCCTCCCTCCCCTTCCCTCTCTCCCCCCTTCCCTCCTTCCTTCCCTCTTTCCCTCCCTCCCCCCTTCCCTCCTTCCTTCCCTCTTTCCCTCCTCCCTGCCTCCCTCCCCTTCCCTCCTTCCCTCCCTCCCTCCTTCCCCTTCCCTCCCTCCTTCCTCCCTCCTTCCCTCCCTCCTTGCTTCCCTCTCCCCTTCCCTCCCTCCCTCTCCCTTCCCTCCTTCCCTCTCTCCTTCTCTCCCTCCCTCCCTCCCTCCCTCCCTGCCTCCCTCCCTTCCTTCCTCTCTCCTTCCTCCCTCCCTCCCTCCTTCCCTCCCTTCCTTTCTTCCTTCCCTCCCTCCCTCCCTCCCTCATCATGGAAGCTTTGATTATTTCACCTCAGATCTTGATTAGATAGCCTCCCTAGACAGTCTGATGATCACCTGCTCATGGGGACTCACCTGATAGACTTAGCTTTAATGTATCTAGGAACTCTCAAATTCAACCAATTCACCACCTTCAGCTTCCTCTATAGTAGGTTCTACAAATATGTACCAAAATGCCTGTAACAGGCTCATTTTTTTTTCTTCAGGTTCTAATGTCCTTCTCACATAACTTTCTTCCTCTTATGTATAATTTTTTTCCTACCTGATTTTTTGTTACAGATCAGAATGTCCTTGTGCCTCTTCTGGTCCTTTTTCATTTTTTGTTCATCTTGATGCACTTCTATTCTTTAAGAAACAATTCATTCTGTCTTTTAATTTGGAAACTGGAGATGTAATTTTAGCTTTTCTTCAAAGAAGGAAACAGACCTTGTGCATTATTTAATCAGTGCAAAAAGTCTATCAAATATGTATATGTATGTCACCTACATGTATATGTATATGGCCAGATTTAGATCAGGACAAGACATAGCCCTGGATGCAGTGGGAGATCTTGGCTTTTTTAAACTTTTATCTTAACACTTCTCAGTTTGACTGAGGCCACATCCAGTCAGTGATTAAGGTTAGGTAGTAACTGAGATAAAGAATTTTCTCTTTCACCTAGTCAAAAAAAAAATCTAAACAAACAAGCAAATATATCTGGGATGGGAAGACTTTTATTGGTTAAAACAGAAATTGCTCTCTGTTGGCCATAACTGATTGCTTTCTTGGGAAAATCAATCACTCGGGGCTCTTGCAAGAGTAATTATTTTTTGTTGTTTGATCATTTATAGCATTTTTCCTTCTTTTCTCAGGAGATGATTTCCTTTCAACTGCTTTTGGTTTACAATGCATACTTTCTTACCAAAATTCCAGGGGAAAACACAACTACAAAGTGATAGTCTGAAAGATAGCATATTCCATGGCAGTTGCACCCTCTTTATACCTCTTCCTTCTCTCTTAGGATCATTTTTGAAAAGCCAAGTTTTATCTGCTGTTTCTCTGCAACTCTTCCTGTTATTAATTATATGAATGCCATAGTAACAGTTGACATTTTATTTATGGCATTTATGTTTACAGACACTTTCATGGTATATAGAATAAGAGGGAGCTTAAAGACTATCTATTTTTAGATGAAGTAGTAGAGATCCAAAGAAGTTAAATGTAAAAGATCACACAGTTAGCATGTGGCAGTCAGAATTTGAAACAAGGCCTCATAACCTGAAAATTTAGTGTTCTTATCACCATTTCATCCACATAAAGTCTTTACTACACGTACTGATTATCCATTTTTTGTGAACTATTTGGAAAGATTAAAATCTTACATGAAATAATTAAAGAATTATAGATGATTATTGTAGGTTTGTATTCATTATTAAAATAAACTCTATTTGGGATAATTAAATAAAAACTTATGAAGTATAGTGTATTATTTTTATAGTTTCATACCTTTTTTATTTCAAGAAAATTCAAAATGGCCTGAGAGTAAAAAGAAACTATATATGAGATTAAAAAAAAAAACAAAAAACTTGTTATTGAATAAAATAACCAATGAATGAATATACTGGATCTGGATAGAAAAAAAAAATATATATATATATATTTAGTCTGATTTTCTAAGGTATAAACTCTGATGGGGGATGGATTCAAGTCCAGTCTTTGATATGTATTAGTGTGGAAAAGTTTTTTAAAAAAGAATACTGCATATAGTATCAGAAAATTTCAGTTTGAATCATTATTCTGATATTTATTAGCTATATGATCCTGGGAAATGCATTTAACCACCTGTGACTTAATTTTCTTAGCTCTAAAATGAGGATAATGATACTTGTATTACCTATCTTCTAGATTTGTTTTGAGGAAAGTTTTTGACATGTGACATTATTTAGTTGGTATTTAAGCTTAAACATGAGTGGACTTCATTAGCTGCATGTCTTTTCCTCCAGATTTGTTGTATTATTTCCAGCTTTCTGCTTCAGTCTGTGATATGTATATAGGGTACTGACATGAGTAAATCACTGACATGGAATATAACTTGTTAAACAACCTTTGTTGAAGTAATGAAGATGGAGAGAATACTGGACTTAAGGTAAAAACAAAACAAAACAAAATCTGACTTGAAATATTGCCTAAGACACTAGATATGTGACCTAGGGCAAGTTCCTTAATCTCTTTCAGTCTCAATTTCTTCATTTGTAAAATATGAATAATAATGGCATCTACTTCACTGAACTTTTGAGAGGTAAATGAGATAAAATTTTTAAAGTGCTTTGCAAACCTTAAAGCACTATATGAATATGAATTATTAATATTAAGATCATTATCTTCCTCTTCCATGATCTTAATTTATATTGCTACAAAAACCGACCCCATTTTGAGAAATCAACTGAAAACTTTTAGCCAATATCAAAACTATTTTGGTACTATTTTCAACACAAATCCTTTTCTTAGAGAGTATCTTTAACCAAAACATGATGAAAATATTTCACTGAAGTTGACATTATTGTTGAGTACAAAGCTGATGCAATAAGTAAAAAAAACACTTTTTAAATTGAAATCGTGTTTTTTAACAGGTACTAGCCAAACCAAACATAAAAATTAAGACAATATAATTTAAATGCATGACATTATATGTCTTTTGTGAGTCCCACAAAAATTCTTATTTCTTTTCCTTTTTGGAAGCCCTATCTATCTTTTCTTCAGTCATGCTTCCCTAATGCAGGAACAGATGCTTTTGTAGAATACCCATATATTTATAACAATGCCAACATCCCCTTTGAACAATGGTTATTGGGTCTGAGGGGGGAAAGGAAGTAGGACACACAGTAACTTCCAAATCAATTATATGAAAAGTTAAAATTTGAATCAATCAATTGAATCTTCTAGATCTAATCATTGGTTTAAGTATCTGGATTTTTTTTGCCAGATTTCTCTAAATTTATCTATTGTTTAGTATCTCTAAATCTGTCACTTTTAAAGTAAAATCTGAAGCATAGAAGAGGCAAATTTTATTCTCACTTACCAATGCAGTAGCAAATCCTTTTTAATTCATTTATGTGTTACCTTTCTGAGCTACATCACAGCTCAAGTTGAGTGGAGCAGTGTTATGAATACCAATAAATATGATTTAATGTATTTTTTTGTGCTCATATAGCTCCATAATATAAGGCTGGTAGCTTGAGTACCCACTTGTTATATATGTTGTAGTAGGTTTGATGACAGGGAGTTACCAATTGTATTGCTAAGACACTTTTCAATTCTGAAATTCTGTGCTTATATTAGTGAGGTATATAAAACTAATCACTAAATTCAGTGACATGTAGAGAGAATCCCAAAACATCATACCTCTTCAGGGAGGGCATCTCAAAAGTAGAAATTCATTATTAGGCATTGACTTATAACTAATGAAAGGATTGATGGTTAGCCATTTTCCACTTTTCAAGTTGTGATTGAGATATATCAAAAATATAGTAGATGATTTTGGATGTCATATTGATTCCACTTTTAAACTTTCATATATTTTCTGGTTACACTTTTTATTAATGTATTCTTGAGAATATATGTTTTTAATAAAGTAACTTGGTTATTGAGGACCCTGGAATCACATTTTCAGGAACAAAGTGAAGGATATCCTATTTTCATTTGGGAATCATGTCAACATATACATTCATCCTCCTTGTTGGTAACCTTCATTTTATGTGGACAAACCATCAACACTGTGTGTTTAATGACTAAACCATCTTGCTAGGGCACATGGGTAAAAAGAAGAAAGAATGAAAAAGGTGGGACCAACATATTTCACATCTCTTCTCTCTTCCTTGCTCTTTTTTTTTTTTTCTAAACAAGTTAAGAGTTTTTATAATTCATCACCTGGCTGACAGATGAGTTCTGCCGGAGAATATTAGAGAATGTCTCAAATCTCATATATATGCTAATGGTATGCTGAGGCGGGTTGGTGGTATGCCGGAGTTTTTAATCTGTCTCGACCAGTGTGGAAAGTGGAGGAGACAAGTCATTGCACTCGACAATTTATGATCAAACAACTGAATTGTAAAGGAAGAAGGACATGCAGAAAGGGAGAGTAATTTTCTGATTTAACAGCGTTGTTACTACAAATAAAGAAATCTTGATTTTGACTGCACTCGACATTAAATGAGTTTCCTGTGCCCTGCTCTGAATTTTTCATTTTCAGATTTGTATAAAGCACCCTGCTTAGATACAAGTGACAGATAAAGAAACGATTGCATATGGAAATCAAATGTGTATAATAAAGCCATCTTCTGTTTATTAAATAAACACATGTAGATGACTTCTATAGAGAATGCACTGATAATTCTTCATTGTGTTCCCCCCTCCCTTTATTTTTTGCAAGTCAAAAAGAATTTTATTTAACAACCAAGAATGACTAGACATAAGCTTTTTCTGTTTATTACCTTTCAACAAACTAGGGGGTCCAATATGTGGCATTTTATAGCTAACATTTTGTTTTGATTCTTCAGTCCCTGCTTCCACTGTATTATTACAGTAAATCAATGTGAACACTACCATAATTTTGGAGGATGTGACTTCACATTAATATTTTCATGAATGTTATTACATTTTCATTATAAAAATGGCAAGGATGAACCAATAAGTAAAAAGAGTAAAGCATAATTCTAAAAAGTAGAGAGGGAGTAGAAACAAAGCCTCTCCATTTAGCCTCTCAGTTTTACTATTATGTTATGGCAATGGTACTGAACAATAATCCTCGAGGTGAACAAAACATCAGATGCCTAAAACTTGATCACTGAATTTGAACTTCAAGTACTTGAAAAATCACAGAGATGAGTTATTGAATCAATTTTGGATATGCATATGCATGTACACATTCCAATTTTTTTTTTAATTCAGGTATGGAATTTAATTATTTCCTTTGGACCAGGAATTGGGCATTCTCAGAGAGCAGTAAGGACTGATCAATCTCTTTAAAATTCCCATGATATTTCCCAGAGATCTCTGGGCTCCTGGAGGGTTACAAACAGCAGTGAAAAAATGCATCTAGGCCTTAGTGGCAGTGTCTAAGAATGAGCATAGTCAGTTGTTTATCACTGAGAATGACATGGAATCATCAGAGGTACTGCCACCTTAGTTGTGTGCAGAATCAGGCAGCCATCCTTACCTATGACCTCTGAGATGGAATCCTGGACTCAAAATAGCTTTTTTTTAAATTTGAAAACTTTAAGCATAAAAAGCTTATCCCTCCCCCCCCCAACTTCTTGTATCAGGAGACCCAATCACTAATTTTATACATATAAAAAGATTTCACATTAAACATATATCCAAATATTTCTTAATATGTTAACTTTGTTCTTTGAAGTCTCCATGGAATTTTTCTTGGGACAGAATGATTTAAGAAAGGACGAGTTTAGATAGTAGAGAAGATTCTGGTTTTGGAACTAGTATCATCTTGAAAGTATTTAATAATTGTGATCATTGTTTTAATTTGAGGCAGTTTCCTAAAAGTAAAAAAAAAAAAAAAAAAAGGAGAAATTATTAAAACCATCTCAGAGTTAATATAGTATATGGAAACTGACTTGCAAATCTTAAATTGCCATATAAAGATAAATTGTTGCTATTATTAATTGCCTGAAAAAGCCACAATTAGAGAGATTCATACCTGAATTAAAGATGGGAATTTAATATATATGGTGGAAAACCTCCTGAATTTGAGCTACTAAATCTAAGATGTGATATCAGGAATCCCTTTTCTTTCTTCCCTACATTGTTATGAGATATATATTCTCAAGTTTTCCTTTGAAATATTTTCCCTCTTACATGTTCATTTTTCTCTATTCTTGTTTACTTCATTCTAGTTCATTCTATTCTCTTTGAACCATCCTGTAAAAAATCTTTCTTCCTTGCAACACTTTCATTGTATCACTCCTCTGCTTAAAAATCCCACATGGCATTCTTTTTGTTATTTCATTAAATCTGAATTTTTATGCCTGTCGTTAAAATTCCTCCATAATCTGGTCCCATCTTGCCTATTATTGTTTTTTTCTATTTCTCAACACATAGGCTCTGTTATGGTCATGAGAGAACAATCACTGTCCTATGTTCACACTATGTTCCTACTTGGCTCTGCACTTGATCCTGTCAATTCTTCACTTAGAAATTCTACTCTTCTTTACTCTAATAAGCCAAACCTTTTGAGGATTATTTCAAATTCTATTTCTTCCATGAAGATTTTCCTTGCTATTTCTGCCATAATGGATCTCCTGCTTCCCTGAGTTTTTTCAATACTTATAAACTCATTTGTGTTGTTGCACAACCTGGACTCAAAATGCAATTGAGCCCAGAATCATAAAGGGCTATTCAAGTTAAAAAAAACTTTTGAAAACATTTACATCATCCTCTGCTACTTCAGGCTTCACAAGTTCAACTGAAACTTCTGAGAATGTTTTAGATAGTTTAGAGAAGTGGTCTTATACAATAATCTCTTTAGTGAAACAAAGTAATGGGTTCAATTAGGAAGAAAATTCTATCATCGATGATTCACTTTTTACTATATATATATATATATATATATATATATATATATATATATAATCCAAGCAGAGATTTACTTTGGAAGTAATTTTCTAATAACAAACAAACAAAAACTCTAATCTTTCTATGATAAAAGGACACACACTCAAAGGTGAGTATATTTTCATAGTAATAGCCCTTCCAATTCATGTGCCTCTTTTGTGAATTAGGATTTCTTTTCCTACTATGCCCAGGATATATTGACAAAGAATAGCTATCTTTGAAATAATAGCAGTAACCAATAAAGACTCAATCTCTTTCTTAATTCTTTAAATCAAGATCTAATAGATCCTCATATTTCTAGGCTTATGACATATTCTCCCTATTTCCAAAGCAATTCTATAAGCCCTGAAATCAAAATATTTTATGAGTCTTGAGTGCTAATGTCAGTCAGATTATTTGAGTTCAAATCTGACCTCTGTCACACTTAATGTCTGTGTGCTCTTAGGCAAATCCTTTAACATCTCTGGGGCTTTGTTTCCTCAAGAAATTATACTACAGTTTTTTCCTGTTACCTAAAGTTATGATCATATGAAAACTTCCTATGTGAACTCATCTCTTGGACTTCTTTTTCTTACATATAAAATGAATTGTTGGATTAGATGACTCTGGATGTTTCTTCTAACTCTGAGTCTGATCCAATCCTATTCTCATTTCTGTCACTTTCATATACTTAATGCTTGTTTGGTAGAATGTTCCAGTTAAAAGATTACAGGTATTGCCCATTAGTCAGATTAACTGAACTTTTTGCATTACAGAATTGTATAATATATATTATAAAGGGAATGCTCTTCTGAGCATCACTAGAATTAAATCCTTTTCTTTCCTAAAAGATTCCACGCTACTGACAATTGCATTGTTCTATGATAGGACTGAGGGTATTTCATTTTAATTAAAAATGTCACACAGTTTTTCCATTTCCTGGAAGGTGTGTTGTGATCTTACAAGAAAGGGCACATTAAGATTGGTCTGCTTCAAATTCCTCCAGTGTAGCCTAGTTTTAGGAATATGAAGAAAATGGGAATAGCATTTAGTTTCTTTTAAGCTGGCCTTGTGGTTTATATTTGTTCTGACATTCTTTTAGAGCAGGAATTAGTAAACTTTATGTAAAAGCTTTGAAGGCTAAGAATCAAAGGGAGAATTTTGTGTATAACAAGAGAGAAAACAAATTTCCAGAATATTTTTATTCAGAAAAGCAAACTATAAAAATAAATTATAATTTTTAAAGTTCAGGTCTACTAATGAGAATGAAATTCTTTTTTGGCAAAATAACATTGAACTTAATTGGGATCTAAATTTATTGTTCCTTATCAAAATCTATTGCAGATATTTTTGTTAGTGCTGATATCTAATTAGATTTTACTTATTTGATCTTTAAAAAATGTCTTTTCATACATAAAGTTACTGCCAAATGCTGTTAGCAATGTACAATCATGTTATTTTAATTGAGCACATTATTTACAAGATATTTATAAAATTTTATTAGATGATCCTCTTCTTGATATTTACTTTTTAAAAATAAAATTATGTTATTAAATTTCAGATGAAGGTTACAGGGAAGCTTCTCAACTGTCAAGTTAAATGGATTTTGAAATATCAAAATTTCCTTTGCATTTTTACTGAGGTCTTAAATGTTAGAATCCTTACAAAGTGTTAACTCATTAGCATTGATGGAAGTAATGCTTGTGTGCTTAGGGTTTACACCTTTGGGAGAATTCATGCATTAGAGCTCACACCTTTGAGAGTTCACACATTGGCTCACATATTTGAGTTCACAAGTAGGGAGATATCCAAGTTTACACCTCCCACAATCCCACTTTCTCAGAGGAGGAGTCAACCTTTGGTTTCACACATTTAAGAGTCAGTCAGTCAGTCAGTTAAGGAGATTGAGAAGCTAATCTGCAGTCAGGCAGAACCAAGATTCAGAGAGAGCTGGAGGCTGAAGCTAGCAACAAGAACTCTCAGAACCAAAGAAAGCTAACTGGGCTATTTTGGAAGAGACAATAAAAGATTTTAATTTTTATCAGCTGGCTGAGTTTGAGGTGATTATTTCTCTGAACCAAAACTAAGGCTGCCTCCAGAAATCTCCCCAAGAAACCTGCACCCAGAGAGAAGGATCATATAGAAAAAGAAGAGAACACCACACTTAAAAATCCTGCTGGAACTGTAGTTTGAGCTCAAGAAACATATCTGTTGCCAATTTGTGTGAAAATGCTGACTTTGCCTTTTGTTTTAACTTTGGATAGCTAGAAAACCAATAAAATAAATTAATTTTTTTTTTGTTTTGACAAGTCAAAATTCTTGCAATAAAAAAAACCACAGTAAGATGAAAAGTGACGATATTGATGATCTATATGGCACTCAAAACATTATCAAGTTATAATTATGTTATTGAGATTTATAGTATGTCAAGAACCAGTACAAAGTGATGAAAGTGATACAAACTGTTTCTGTCATAGCAACACAATTTCTGCTGTTTCATTGTGAAAGTATCTATAGACTATATGTGAATGAATTAGCATGCTATTCCAATATAGCTTTGTTTATAAACTCTGACACTTGGAAATTTGTATAATTTTCACTTGTCACAAAATATTATTCTTCTCTTGATTTTTTCAACTTTTTTTTTTAATGTAAAAATTAGCTTTCAAGGCATAAAAAATAGTCTGGCAGGCTGAATTTGTTCTAGTTTTCATAGTTTGCTGATCCCTGTTTTGGACTCTAGAAATATATTGATTGGTACAATATAGACATCAAGTGAGAAAAAAGATCATACCCACCTCATAATTCAGGAATAGAACTTTAGATATAAGTAGCTGATTTCATTTTCCATGATGCAGAGGAGTGGAGTAGAAAGCATTTAACAGATCATAGGGATACCAAAGGGAAATTGCTATTGTTGTTGTTCACTCATTCAGTACTCTGACTCTTTATGGACCATATCAGGGCCTTCTCTACCAGTGTAGTATAAAAGCATATCTAGTATATCTCTTGAAGTCTGTCCAAATCCATGAATGTCTCTCATCCTCTGCTGTTCCTTTGTTTTTTCTTTCCTTCAAACTTTCTCAATATCAGGGTCTTTCTCAATGAATCCCATCTTCTCATTATGTGCTCAAAGTATTTAAATTTCAGGTTCAATATTTGAACTTTTAGAGAATAAATTGAATTAATTTTTTAGAGTATTAATTGGATTGAGCTTTTTGCTGTCCAAAAGACTCAAAAATTTTCTCCAGTTCCATAATTCGAAAGCATAAATACTGTAGTGCTCTCTTTCCCAAATAGTCCAATTTATAGCCATACCTTGCTCTTGGAAAATCTATAGCTTTGACTATACAAGGTGATATCTCTGCTTTTTAATTTGCTATACAGATTTCATTCCAAGGAGCAAATGTCATTTAATTTTATGGCAGTAGTCATCATTTGCAGTGATCTTTTAGTTCAAAAATATAAAATCTGACAGTGCTTCCATTTTTTCTTCCGCTATTTGCCAGTAAATGATGAAATCAATTGCCATGATATTAATTTTTCAATGCTAATGCCAAGCCAGCTTTTACACTCTCTTCTTTCAACATTATCAAGAGTCTTAATTAACTTTTCACTTTTTGTCATCAGAGTGGTTTCATCTGCATATTTGATATTGTTAATATTTCTCCTGGAAACCTTAATTTCAACTTTTGATTCATCCATCCTGTCATTTTTCATGAAGTACTCAACATATAAGTTAAGTAATTAACAACATACAACCTTGTATTCATTTTCCAATCTTAAATAATCAATTCTTCCAATTGTGGTCCTAATTATTGCTTTTTACTTAATATGCAGTTTCCTTAACAAGATAAAGTAATATGATCTTGTACTTCCATTCCTTTGAGGACATTTTATTGTGATCAATAGAGTCAAATTCTTTTCTATTTTTCTTTTTGTCCATTCATTAATTCAGGTCCTTTTTTTCTTTTATGATGAAACAGTTGGGATTAAGTGATTTGCCTGGGGTCACACAACTAGTAATTTAAGTGCTCAAGGAAGCATTTGAACTCAGATCCTCCTAATGTCAGAGCCAGAGCTGTATTCACTATGCAATCTAGCTGCCCCCACACAATCAAATTTGGTAGTATAATCAAGAAGCTGAAATAGATTTTTTTGGGGGGGAACTCTTTTGCTTTTTTCATAATTTACTGAATGCTGGTAGTTTGGTTTCTGGTTACTAATTGTAGGATAATTAATTAGTTGGATTTAAAATCATTTAGAGAGAAGATTACTATTGTATCAGTATGTCAGAATTGGAAAGAAGAGATAACTGAAATTTGAAACAATGGAAAGAAGATTAGATCTAGAATCATATAACCTGGGTTCAAATCTTTACTCCTTTTACTATTTGCCAAACATCTTTGTGACCTCGGGCAAGTCACTTAACATTCATAGACATATATGCTTTATTAAACATTTAGCCCCTTCATTTTCTTACTTTTGTTTTTTCTCTGGCTCCAGTAGTGGCAATGAGGTTCCATTTAGTCCCAGAAGATTTGAACCAATAATCTGGATAGTGAAACCACTCAAATTTATTGCTCAGCTGAGGAAAATTCACTAGGTTTTTACTCTGATTTATTCAGATTAGTCATTCACAACTATGAGATTTTTATTTCATTTTGCTTTTAAAAAGCCTGTTTGTGAGTTATTTAGTTCTGGATATCACTGATCTCCTTTATTAATCCAAATAGGATGCCAGACACTCGAAAAAGCTAAAAATCTTTTTTGGGGAATAAAAAAAAAAAACAATATGTGGTTTTGATCCCCTGGAAAGTGAATGAGACAAATATTTTAAAACACTCATCTAAATTTAGCGTCCCCCATCATAAACTAATTGATGACACATTTTGTACATATACGTGCCTGTGTGCAGATTTCTGAGCCAGGACAGCACAGCTGAGAATGTAGAAGACTTTTGTTCCTCCTTAGGGAAGATGAGGAAATTCTTTTTCCTCTGACTATTACTTTCTTGCAAATATTCAAAGGAATGTGCAATGTGAAGCTCAGAAAAGAGGGAACATTTGGGGAAAATTTCCAAGCAAGTGGTGGACACAAAAGTAGATGGAGTACTTCCAAAAGTGTGCCTGCTTCCGATTTATAGTCCCTCTGGAGTCCTTTGAAGACTATAGCATCTTGGAGAAAGGTCAGATGTTTCTTCAACTCTCTAATTGCATTCTTGCTTGGACTTTCCATAGTGCAATCAGATTCATCACTGACTCAGGCAGGAACCTACTTGGAAGAAACCTGTCCACCCAAGGGACACATCTCAGTTCTAAGATAATAACTTTCACAAGGAGATTCAACATTCTTCTCTCCCAAATGCTAAGGCAATAATTTGATGATCCCAGAATCTCACTATTTCTTTTTCTACCTCATTCCGCCTAATATTCTATTTGATGTAACTAAAAACACACAGGGGAGAGAAAATTCATCTATTATTGATTCATCAATCTGGAAAAAATCTGAACAAATCTTATACTCTTCTTTCAAGAAAGACATACTATCCTGGATATTATTTTCAGTCCTATTTCCATAAAAGGGGATTTAATTCAATAAACATTTATTAAACATCCCCAAATGTACAAGGTACTATAGTAGATATAGAGGATACAATGATAAAATAAATATTATTTACATTTAAGGAGCTTAAGTTCTAATCAGGGTTGGAATAGATAATGCCACTGATGTTTTTAATAAATGAATTCATTCCATATGTAGATTTTCCCTTTATATTAAAACAATCTTCTGCTAATTAATAAAGTCTTCCATTTAAGTCTTCTTATTCCTCAACATGATATGAGGAAGCCCCTCAATTCTTGAAGTTTATGCTTGAAAAAATCAAGCTTAATGTAGGAAATGTTTAAGGATAAATTTATAGATAGATAGATGGACATTGTCTCTTCCATATATATACACATATATGTATATGTATATATGCAATGTATGCATATACATATATGTACGTACATATGTCTACATACAAATGCATGCATATATGTGTATATATTCATTCAAAATATGCACATGCATGCATATATATGTGTGTGCATGTGTGTATGTATGTATATAGTATAAGTGTAGATATATGTATCTGTTATTCATCCATGCATCTATTTATCTGATTTCCTTTTGTAAAATTCTAGACTAGCTCACTTTGGAGAACATTGTTATGAGGTATCTATAAGGCAAATTTTTCCCCCACTCATAACAATGCTTACAAGTTGTCTATTCATTCTTAATGGCATTATAAGAATGCACACAGAATAACCACAGACTGATGCAGATGTAAGTACTCAAGTATCCAAATATAAATGTAGGTCTTATTTTTGTTTCACTTTTTTTTTTTTTTTTGAGGCAATTGGTGTTAAGTGACTTGCCCAGGGTTACACAGATAGAAAGTGGTAAGTGTCTGAAGCAGATTTGAACTCAGCTCCTCCTAACTTCAGGGCTGGTGCTCTATCCACTGCACCACCTAGCTGCCCCTTTTGTTCCACTCTTAATAGACAGGAAACTCCATTTAAAGGCTGAAGGTTGTTATGAAATACAATTTATAATTTCAAATTTAAACTGTTTCACCTCATTAATAACTTCTTACTCACCTTTGTTCCATTTCCCTCTCACTAAGGTTAGATAAAATATGAGCTAAAACAAATTTTCCCAAATGTTTCTCTGCATGATAATATTATTGCCATGATGATCACCATCATGAATATACTTCAAGATAGCTGGATTATAGCAAGGAAGTCCTGAATCTGCATCCTGCTTGTGACAATTATTAACTGTATAACCATAACAAATATTCTCTCATAGCATTAGATTTATAATATGAAAAATGATGATAATAATAATAATACTTTAATAATATTTACCTCATGGGGTTGTGAAACTCAAATGAAGCAATGTATGATAAATATTTTGCAGAATTAAAGTCCTACATGAGTATTAGTGTTCAGTCATTTTCAATCATATCCAACTCTTCATGACTCCATTTGGGGTTTTCTTGACAAAGATACTAGAGGGGTTTACCATTTCCTTTGCTAGCTCATTTTACAGATGAAGAAACTGGAGCAAACAGGGTTCAGTGACTTGCACAGGGTTACACAGTTACAAAGCATCTGATTTGAACTCAGAAAGAAGAATCTTCCCAGGCACTGTGCCACCTAGATGTCATATAAATGTTTTGACTACAGTAATTTTAAATGGACTTTCTCCTTCTATCTCTTGCTGATAGGCATTGTCAGTAATATATAGAAATGATTGTGAAGATCACATATTTTAAAATCAGCCGGAGTCAGGAATTCAGGTTAGGGGAAAATCGTCAGTCTTTATTCTCAGTGAAGAAGGATCAGAGGTGGAAGAGAATGGGCAATAGCAATGTGTGTAGCTGAGTCAAGAAGCTAGCTAGACCAGCAGCCATACGACCAGCAGCTAGGAGTATGGAACCCAGGCCCAATCTCTCCCAGCTTCTCTTCCTGTCTCTCTCTGCCTCCACCCACCAAAATCGTCATTTCCTATACAACACATCAGGACTTGCACAGAGAATAGGCGGGGGCCATTCTTTATCCAATCATGTATATTAATAGAGTATAGTCCAATTACTATTTAGCCTCACGTACTTGGGACCTCAGTGCATCAACTCAAACCTCAGCCCATTACAAATGATGATGATTTGTGTGGATTTATTCCATATCCTGTAACTTTGCTAAAGCTGTGAATTTTTTCTAGTAGGTTTGGGAGCGATTTTCTAGGATTCTCTAAGTATATAATCAAATCATCAGCAAAGAGTGATAGTTTTATTTCCTCATTGCCTATTCTAAATCCTTTAATTCTTTTGTCTTTTCTTATTGCTAAAGCCAATATTTCTAATACGATATTGGATAATACTGATCATAGTGGGCATCCTTATTTCACCCCCTGATCTTCTTTCCAGTTTCTCTCCATTAGAAACAATGCTTGCTGTAAGTTTTAGATAGATAATAGTTATTATTTTAAAGGAAAGCTCCCATTATCCCTATGTTATGTAATATTTTTAATAGAAATTGGTGCTATATTTTGTCAAAACTTTTTTCTGCAGCTATTGAGATTATCATATGATTTCTGTTGGTTTTGTTATTTATATGGTTGATATATAGTTTTCCTGATATTGAATCAACCCTGAATTCCTGGTATAAACCCCACTTGGTCATAGTATATTATCTTGTTGATAAATTGTTGTAATCTCTTTGTTAATATTTTATATAAATTTTTTACATCAATATTCATTAGGGAGATTGGACTGTAATTTTCTTTCTCTGTTTTGGCCCTTCCTGGTTTAGGTATATATTTATGTCATAGAAGGAATTTGGAGGTACTCCTTCTTTACCTATTTTTGCAAACAGTTTACATAGTAATGAAATTAATTGTACTGGGCTTCAGGCCAAGATGGCAGCGAGGAGGCACACAGCTGTGTAAGCTCCTCATTTTTCATTTTCTCTCAGAATCCATCTCATTACAAGTCTCTGAATTAATGCCTGACAGAAAAAAAACCTACAAATAGTTACCAAGAGAAGACATCCTTGAGATTCGCCAGGAAAGATCTGTTTTTGCTGGAGGGGAGGACGGTTTTAGATCGGGCACAATCTGAGGACAGCGGCAGCGAGAGCTTGGCAGGCAGCTCACAGCCAAGCAGACCGGAGGGGGTGGGGTATGATCTCAGCCATCTCTGTGTGGGGGAGCTTTGCTACAGGATTGGATACTTTGCCCTGGCAGCAAGTCAGTAGCCCAGCAGAGAAGCTAAAAACACTGGGGGTGAAGAGTACAACCCCAAACAGCTGGAGTTTCTCAGGACCTGGCCACCCCTCCCCCACAGCATCTCAGCATGCTCTCAGAGTCTTGGCACGGAAGCACAGCACAGTCCTGCTAGTTCCTCGCTGCTGCCCCCACAGTCTGTAGAGGAAGCTCGGTAACACCACCCAGCCCCTCCCCCCCAAAAAAAAACAGATTCCATTTGGGGTTTTTTTCTTTTTTTCTTTGCTAGTTTGTCTCTGATTCTTCTCTGACAAAATGAGCAAAAAACTGAAAAGGACCTTAACGATTGACAGCTTTTATATGGACAGAGAGCAGACTCTAAACCCTGAGGAGACTAAAAGCAGACTGTCTCCAGGTGAATCCCCAAAGGAGGAGATCATCTGTTCCACAGCACAGATGAATCTCATAGAAGAAATTAAAAAGGCTCTCACAAGAGAGCTAGAAGAAAAATGGGAAAAGGAGAGGGAAGCTTGGCAAGAGAGTCTGGAGAAATTGTCCCACTCACTTAAAGACAGAATGGACAAAGAAAACAAATCCTTGAAAAATAGGATTAATGAACTGGAAACAGAAAATGGCTCTCTAAAAAATAAAATTGGTGAAATGGAAAAACATTCCACAGAACAAAACAACACAATTGGACAATTAGAAAAAGATATTAAAAAAGTGAATGAAGAAAATACTTCATTGAAAATCAGAATCGAGCAAATGGAACTGCATGACTCAAGGAGACAAGAAGAATCAGTCAAGCAAAACCAAAAAAAAATCAAACAATGGAGAAAAATATGAAATACCTTCTTAGGAAAACAACAGACCTGGAAAATAGGTCTAGGAGAGACAATCTGAGAATTATTGGACTCCCAGAAAAATATGATGAAAAAAAGAGCTTGGACACTATTTTCCAGGAAATTATCAAAAAGAACTGCCCAGAAGTCATAGAAACAGAGGGTAAAATAGACATTGAAAGGATTCATCGATCACCTAGGAAAGGGATCCTAAAATCAAAACACCAAGAAATATAGTGGCCAGATGCCAATACCCTCAAACAAAGGAAAAATACTCAAAGCGGCTAGAAAAACCCAATTAAAATATAGAGGAGCCACAATAAGGATCACCCAAGATCTAGCAGCATCCACATTGAAAGATTGAAGGGCCTGGAATATGATATTCTGAAAGGCTAAGGAACTCAGTATGCAACCAAAAATAACTTACCCAGACAGAATGAGCATCTTTTTCCAGGAAAGAAGATGGTCATTCAACGAAATAAGTGAATTTCACCTGTTTTTGATGAAAAAAACAGAACTTAACAAGAAGTTTGATCTACAAATATAGAACTCAAGAGAAACCTAAAAAGGTAAAAAGGAATCTTGTGAACTATATTTCTGCTGTAAAGATGTATAAAGAATATATGTATACCCTGTTCTAGAAAATAGAGGTGGAAAGGACATTGTACCAGAAAAAAGGGTAAAGGGGGATACTACATCTCATGAAGAGGCAAAGGAAACCTATTATATCTGAGAGAAAGAATGGAGGGGGATGAGTATAGTGGGTATTTTACTGCCATCAGAATTGGCCTTAAGAGAAAAAATCTTAGACATATTCAATTTATGTTGAAACTTCTCCCATCTCATTGAAAAGTGAGAAGGGAAAAGTGAAAAGGGAAGGAATAAGCTAAGCAGAAGGGAATGCCGAATCTGTGAGGGAAAGGAGTAAGATGGGGGAGGAACTCAAGGTGAGGAGGAGGGATACTAAAAAGGGAGGGCTGTGAGAAGCAAGTGGTGCTCACGAGTTTAATACTGGGAATGGGGGTAAGGGGGAAAAAAGGGAGAAAAGCATAAACAGGGATTAACAAGATGGCAAGTAATACAGAATTGGCAATTTTAACCATAAATGTGAACGGGGTAAACTCCCCCATAAAGAGGAAGTTGTTAGCAGAATGGATTAAAAGCCAGAATCCTACAATATGTTCTTTACAGGAAACACACCTGAAGCAAGGAGATACATGCAGAATAAAGGTAAAAGGTTGGAGCAAAATCTCCTATGCTTCAGGTGAAGTCAAAAAAGCAGGGGTAGCCATACTGATCTCAGATCAAGCAAAAACAAAAATTGATCTAATTAAAAGAGATAAGGAAGGGCATTATATCTTGCTAAAGGGTAACATAGATAATGAAGCAATATCAATATTAAACACATATGCACCAAGTGGTGTAGCATCTAAATTCTTAAAAGAGAAATTAAGAGAGCTTCAAGAAGAAATAGATAGCAAAACTATAACAGTGGGAGATATCAACCTTGCACTCTCAGAATTAGATAAATCAAACCACAAAATAAATAAGAAAGAAGTCAAAGAGGTAAATACAATACTAGAAAAGTTAGATATGATAGATCTCTGGAGAAAATGAAATGGAGATAGAAAGAAGTACACTTTCTTTTTAGCAGTTCATGGAACCTATACAAAAATAGACCATATATTAGGACATAAAAACCTCAAACTCAAATGCAGTAAGGCAGAAATAGTAAATGCATCCTTTTCAGACCACGATGCAATAAAAATTACACTCAACAAAAAGCCAGGGGAAAGTAGACCAAAAAATAATTGGAAAGTAAATAATCTCATACTAAAGAATGATTGAGTGAAACAGCAAATCATAGACATAATTAATAACTTCACCCAAGAATATGACAATAATGAGACATCATACCAAAATGTTTGGGATGCAGCCAAAGCGGTAATAGGGGGAAATTTCATATCTTTAGAGACCTACTTGCATAAAAGAGAGAAAGAGAAAGTCAACGAATTGGGTTTGCAACTAAATGCTAGAAAAGGAACAAATTAAAACCCCCCAGTCAAACACTAAACTTGAAATTCTAAAAATAAAAGAAAAGATCAATAAAATTGAAAGTAAAAAAACTATTGAATTAATTAATAAAACTAAGATTTGGTTCTATGAAAAAACCAACAAAATAGACAAACCCTTAGTAAATGTGATTAAAAAAAGGAAAGAGGAAAATCAAATTGTTAGTCTTACAAATGAAAAGGGAGAACTCACCACTAACGAAGAGGAAATTAGAGCAATAATTAGGAATTACTTTGCCCAACTTTATGGCAATAAATTCGACAACTTAAATGAAATGGAAGAATACCTTCAAAAATATACCTTGCCCAGATTAACAGAGGAAGAAGTAAATATCCTAAACAGTCCCATCTTAGAAAAAGAAACAGAACAAGCTATTAACCAACTCCCTAAGAAAAAATCCCCAGGACCAGATGGATTTACATGTGAATTCTACCAAACATTTAAAGAACAATTAACTCCAATGCTATATAAACTATTTGAAAAAATAGGGATTGAAGGAGTCCTACCAAACTCCTTTTTTGACACAGACATGGTACTGATACTTAAACCAAGTAGGCTGAAAACAGAGAAAGAAAATTGTAGACCAATGTCCCTAATGAATATCGATGCTAAAATCTTAAATAAAATATTAGCAAAAAGATTACAGAAAATCATCCCCAGGATAATAGGCTATGACCAAGTAGGATTTATACCAGGAATGCAGGGCTGGTTCAATATTAGGAACACTATTAGAATAATTGACTATATCAATAACCAAACTAACAAAAAACATATGATCATCTCAACAGATGCAGAAAAAGCATTTGATAAAATCCAACATCCATTCCTAATTAAAACACTTGAGAGTATAGGAATAAATGGACTTTTTCTTAAAATAGTCAGGAGCATATATTTAAAACCATCAGTAAGCATCATATGCAATGGGGAAAAACTGGAACCTTTCCCACTAAGATCTGGAGGGAAGCAAGGTTGCCCACTATCACCATTATTATTCAATATTGTATTAGAAACACTAACCTCGGCAATAAGAGTCGAGAAAGCTATTAAAGGAATCAGAATAGGCAATGAGGAAACCAAACTATCACTCTTTGTAGATGATATGATGGTATACTTAGAGAACCCCAGAGATTCTACTAAAAAGCTTTTAGAAATAATTCATAACTTTAGCAAAGTTGCAGGTTATAAAATAAATCCCCATAAAGCATTTTTATACATCACCAACAAAATCCAATAGCAAGAGATACAAAGAGAAATTCCATTCAAAATAACTGTTGACAGCATAAAATATTTGGGAATCTATCAAAGGAAAGTCAGGAATTACATGAGCAAAATTACAAAAAAACTTTCCACACAAATAAAGTCAGACTTAAATAATTGGAAAAATAGTAAGTGCTCCTGGATAGGCCAAGCGAATATAATAAAGATGACAATACTCCCTAATCTATTTATTTAGTGTTATACCAATCAGACTTTCAAGAAAATATTTTAATGATCTAGAAAAAATAACAACAAAATTCATTTGGAATAATAAAAGGTCTAGAATCTCAAAAGAATTAATGAAAAAAAAAATCAAGTGAAGGTGGCCTACCTGTACCTGATCTAAAACTATATTATAAAGCAGCAGTCACCAAAACCATTTGGTATGGGCTAAGAAATAGATTAGTTGATCAGTGGAACAGGTTAGGTTCACAAGACAGAATAGTCAACTATAGCAATCTAGTGTTTGACAAACTCAAAGATCCTAACTTTTGGGATAAGAATTCATTATTTGACAAAAACTGCTGGGATAACTGGAAATTAGTATGGCAGAAATTAGGCATGGACCCACACTTAACACCATATACCAAGATAAGATCAAAATGGGTCCATGATTTAGATATAAAGAACGAGATTATAAATAAATTGGAGGAACATAGGATAGTTTATCTCTCAGACTTGTGGAGGAGAAAGAAATTTGTGACCAAAGATTAACTAGAGACCATTATTAATCACAAAATAGAAAATTTTGATTACATCAAATTAAAAAGCTTCTGTACAAACAAAACTAATGCAAACAAGATTAGAAGGGAAGTAACAAACTGGGAAAACATCTTCACAGTTAAAGGTTCTGATAAAGGCCTCATTTCCAAAATATATAGAGAATTGACTCTAATTTATAAGAATTCAAGCCATTCTCCAATTGATAAATGGTCAAAGGATATGAACAAACAATTTTCAGATGATGAAATTGAAACTATTACCACTCATATGAAAGAGTGTTCCAAATCATTATTAATCAGAGAAATGCAAATTAAGACAACTCTGAGATACCACTACACACCTGTCAGATTGGCTAAGATGACAGGAAAAAATAATGATGATTGTTGGAGGGGATGCGGGAAAACTGGGACACTGATACATTGTTGGTGGAGTTGTGAACGAATCCAACCATTCTGGAGAGCAATCTGGAATTATGCCCCAAAAGTTATCAAACTGTGCATACCCTTTGACCCAGCAGTGCTGCTAAAGGGCTTATATCCCAAGGAAATACTAAAGAAGGGAAAGGGACCTGTATGTGCCAAAATGTTTGTGGCAGCCCTGTTTGTAGTGGTTAGAAACTGGAAAATGAATGAATGCTCATCAATTGGAGAATGGTTGGGTAAATTGTGGTATACGAATGTTATGGAATATTATTGTTCTGTAAGAAATGACAAGCAGGATGAATACAGCGAGGCTTGGAGAGACTTACATGAACTGATGCTAAGTGAAATGAGCAGAACCATTATATATCAAGATCATTATACATGTCAACAATGATACTGTATGAAGATGTAATCTGATGGAAGTGGATTTCTTTGACAAAGCGACCTAATTCAGTTTCAATTGATCAACAATGGACAGAAGCAGCTACACTCAAAGAAAAAAACACTGGGAATTGAATGTAAACTGTTTGCATTTTTGTTTTTCTTCCCGGGTTATTTTTACCTTCTGGATCCAATTCTCCCTGTGCAACAAGAAAACTGTTTAGTTCTGCACACATACATTGTATCTAGGATATACTATGACATATTCAAAATATATAGGACTACTTGCCATCTAGGGGAGAGGGTGGAGGGTGGGAGGGAAAAATCAGAACAGAAGTGAGTACAAGGGATAATGTTGTAAAAAAATTACCCTGGCATGGGTTCTGTCAATAAAAAGTTATAAAAACAAAAAAAAATAAAATAAAAAAAAAAAAGAAATTAATTGTACTTTAAATGTTTGGTAGATTTCACTTCTGAATCCATCTGACCTTGGAGATTATTTTTTAGGGACTCTTGTTCAATTTCTTTTTCTACAATGGGTCTATTTTAGTCTTTTCTTTCCTCTTCTGTTACTCTGGGCAATTCATAAATTATAATCATACGCTCAGTTCATGTAATGCTTTCCTCTGCTGTCTTAGTATCACATACACTTCTCAATAGTTATAGAGATTTTTTCCCATCTAGAGAAGTAAATAGTTTAACTTTCAAATACATATTTCCCCTCTGTTTACCTTTTTATGGTTCTCTTGCATCCTATAATTGTACATTAAATCTTCTGTTCAGTTCTGCTTTTTCAATAAAATTATTTGAAAGACTCTTACTTCATTGAAGCTTCATCTCTTGCACTGAAAAATGAAGCTGAACCTAGGTAGGTAGTTAATTCTTGTTTCTAACCCTAGGTACTTTGCCTTCTGGAATATGGTATTTTAGGCCCTCCAATCCTTTACGCAGAAGCTGCCAGATCCTGGGTAATCTTGACTGTTGCCCTGGGATATTTGAATTGTTTTTGTAGTATTTTTTGTTTGAGATTATAGTTTTGTAGTTTTGAAACAACGTTTCTTAAGGTTTTCTTTATGTAATCTTCCCCCCTCCCCCACCTCCAAAGGGGATCAATTGATTCTTTCAATGAATATTTCCTGCTCTCTTTCTAGAATAGTGGGGCAGTTTGCCCTAATGACCTCTTGTATAATGCTATCCATGTTCTTTTTTTTGGTCATGACTTTCAGGTAGCGAAATAATTTTTAAATTGTCTCTTCTAGATCTATTTTCCAGGTCAGATGTTTTGCCAATGAGATATTTCATATTTTCTTTCATTTTTCATTCTTTTTAGTTTGTTTGATTGATTCTTGTTGTCTCACAAAGTCATTAGCTTCCATTTGCCCTGTTCTAGTTTTTAATGTATAATTTTCTTCAGTTACCTTTTGTATCTCTTTTTCCATTTGGTTTATTCTACTATGTAAGGAGTTGTTTTCTTCAGACAATTTTTTTTCCCCTATCTTTTTCAAACTGTTGACTCTCTGATGCATACCTCTCATTTCTTTTTGCATTTTTTCTTCTACCTCTTTTATTTGCCTTTTGAAGTCTTGTATGAGCATTTCCAAGAAGCCTTATCTGAATTTGTGTTTGGGTGTGCCCTGTCACCATAGTAACTTTTTATGGTCAAAATTCTTTTCTGTTTCTTGCTCATTTTCTTTCCCTTTTTTTGGTGTTTCCTTTTTTTGTTTGTTTGTTTTGTTTTGTTTTTTGTTTGTTTGTTTTGTTTTGTTTTAATTTTTAAAGTGGAACTCTACTCCTGGGGTAAAGGAGGGCACTATCCTAAGCTTTCTGTGCAGCTCTGAAGCTTGGCTTTGAACACAGTGCCTACTTTGTGTTTGTAGAAAGTAGCTTTGCTTACTCTGTTCAGGAAACAGTCTGGTTTCCCAGAATTTGCCTTCTGAGTTATGACTGGAAACTGCCCACTGATTTACTCCTCTATTGAACAAGGGCTGAGGGTCTTAGTTACTTATTTGCTGTGATTAAGACTCTATCACTAGCTTTCCCAGAGTCTAACTGACTAGGGCTGAACACCCTTTTCATCCCGGGTTAGACTGACCTTTCTTCAAGATTTTTCAGTCCATTTTGAGCTATTCATTCCATCAGACTCTGTTTGGAGACTTGGTTTCATGTGGTTTTTGAGGGAAACTGGGAGAGCTCGAGCAGCTTCCTGACTTTACTCCGCCATCTAGGATCCACCCCATTTTTCCTACTTTTTTTTTTTTTTTTGTCTTTTTACAATATATTGCCACCTCCTTGTACTCTGTGGTCTAAAGACACCAGTTTATTCACTGTCCCTCATGTAGGAAGCTTCATCTCATAGGTCTGTGTTGGTTTGTTTGTTTGTTTTATTGGCTGTCTTCAGGTTTGTAATTGTCTCCTTCATATCATACTTTTGGCTTCTTTTAAGTCCCAATTAAAATCAAACCTTCTACAAAAAGTCTTTCTAAATTCTAATTGACAGTAGTGACTTCCCTTTATTGCTTATCAGTGAAATATTCTGCATATATTTATTTGGACACAATTGTTTTTATGTTGTCTCTTCCATTAGAATGTTACTTTTTTGAAAATAGGAACTATTTTACTCACTCTGTTTTCCAAGTGCTTAGAACACTGATATATAATAAGCATTTTAAAAATTCTTTGTTGACTTACTGATGATTGAAACATTGGATAGGGATATAAAGTGAGGTTCGTTTTAACCTGAGAGTTTTATAGACTCACATATGTGTACATAAATGCATATATGTGTATAATCAATATAACACACATGTAAAATGAATGTATAAGTATTATACTTATATATGCCTTTATGTAGGCCATTATGTGTGCATATGTATAATAAATATATTGTATATATGCACAAACATGTATATAACACACACATTTATATCTGACAATCAAATTCTGTATAGTTACACAAATATGTATACATAAAATATAGTTTTATATATACATGTTTACATACCTAAACAGAAGCATATTTGATTGTATATCAACATTGGACAAATGCATATGGATATAGATATAGACATATATATGTGTCTGAGTGTGTGTGTGTCCGAGTATATAGATAAATAGATAGATAGATTCCAATGCAGAAGCTAATATAAATACACCAAAAGAGAGACAGAGTATAGCAATAAATATGTGTAATAAAAATATATAGAAATGATGGGTATGTATATAAATAAGTATTTGTGAATATATTTAATATTGGCTAAGTATTATTAATGTTATTAATATACCTTTTATGTGATGTGATTATTAACACATTAATTTAATTAATAGTTCTTTCCTTAGAGTTAATGTCAAAAAAGAATTTTATTAAGAATAAAGACTAATTACTCTATGTGATCTTGGTTAATATTTTTTTACTTTCTGGCCTTAATTTCCTCATCTATAAAATCATAAAATAAGAATAATTTTCCTGTGTAATTATAGAATTTAATCATTCAATAAGCACATATTGTATTTACTAGTTATTCACATTTTCTAAGCACTGAAATAAAAAGTAAAAATAAATGAAATAAACTTTCCCATCAAGAACTGTTAACAGCAATTTTTGAATTTCTAATTTAGTGTTTAATGGGAAATTTTAAATTTGTTCTCTCTCTCTTTTTAGTTTTTTTTCAATTGCATGTCCAATTCACCGATCTCTTTTTTTTTGTTTTGTTTTGTTTTTTTGTTTTAATTCATGTAAGTGTTTAGAAATATTAAGTTTCCCCGAAGTAGAGCTTTGGTTACATCCCATAAATTTTGATATATTTTATCATTATTTTCATTCACTTTATGAAATTATTGAAATTTTGTAGGATTTGTTGTTTGACCTATTTAATTTTATTTAGTTTTCTAATAATTTCAATATATCTTCCCATGGCCTTTTATTACACATGATTTTTTTTTTTTCTTTTTGCCTCATGGTCTGAAAAAAACATATACTTAATATTTCTGCCTATTTAATTTTTTGAAAATTCATCTCATCTCCCTAACTTCTTTCTTATTTTGTGGTTGGATTTATCTGTCTCTGAGACAGGGTTCTAAAAAAGGGAGCTTGAGGTCCTTCACTATATAATTTTTCTTTTAACTCACTTAAGTTCTTCTCTAAAGATTTAGATGTTATACAACTTATTGCCTTTATTGTCTATGGTACCTTTTAGGAAGATGTATTTTCCTTCCTTGAATCTTTTAATTTAATCTATTTTTGCTTTTGTGTAGTCTGAGATTAGGATTGTTACTGCTCCCCTCTCACATAATATTCTGTTCCCATACTTTACCTTTATTCTCTCTCTCTCTCTTTCTCTCTCTCTTTCTCTCTTTCTCTCTCTGTCTTTCTGTTTCAAATATGTTTCTTGTAAAAAGCATATTGTAGGATTCTGGATTTTAATACACTCTCCTTTTCGACTTCTGTTTTGCGGGAGAGTTCATGCCATTCATGATTACAGTTATGATTACTGTGAATTTCTCTCCATCTTATTTCCCTCCCCTTAATACTTTTCTCTTCCCTTTTACCCTCTTCCCCCTCATTAGAATTTTGCTTCTAACCATCAGCTTCCTCATTCAGCCCTCTCTTCAATCAGCCCTTCTTTTCTTTTTCCCTGTCCCTCCTATTTCCCTATAGAGTGGGGAATATTTTTATACCTAACTGAATGTAGTTTATTCTCTCTTTGAGTCATGTTCAATGAGAATAAGATTAAAAATTGCTCCAGCCTTCAGCCTCCAGCCTTCTGTCTGCTTATCCCTCCAAATGTCTCTGGCCAAGGCTTCTAGCTTATAAGCTCCATAATGTGCATAATGTAATAATGTGCCTTTTCATGTGATATTATCTACCTCTTGCTGTTTCCCTCTTTCCTCTTCCCACAATCATTTTTTAACTGTTTTTTTATAACATCACATCAAAGTCAATTTATATCCAAACCGTCTATGTATAAATTCTTTTAAATACCCTATTAGAAATAGAGTTCTTAAGAGTTAGAAAGAGTATTATCTCCTCATATAAGGATGCAAACAATTTAATTTTATTGAATAACATGCTCTCCCCACTACACCCATGTTATGGGCCAGAACTTTGAACTTGAAACAAAGGATTCTTACAAGGTACTAAGTCAGGGGAATTGATAGAGACAATAGTTATCTAAATTGGCGTGGTTCAGTATGATTGATTTAATCCTACAAGGAGATGTTATGGGCCAGAATTTGAAACAAGATACTAAGTGGAATTGGGGAGACAATGCTTAAATCTAGTTTAGCATTGATTTAATCCTACAACAAATAATGGTTTCCTAATAATAATATAATGATTGATGTGTACTCAGTGTGGAACATATAACCAAGAAGCTCTCAGGGCCAGAAAGGACAAGTGCACTAGAAACTCTCAGAGGCTGAGACAGATTCATTTCATCTTCCACCTTTGTTGTGCCTAGAGGTTGAAGTCTGGAGCACAAACCCTTGGACTCAGATCCATCTCATCTCACACCACCTTGGTGGCAGACTGTCCTCCTTCGCTTCTCCACTGAAACCAAGACTCTAGAAGGCCTCCAGAAAACTAGTTGAGCCCCAAGAGAAGGACTTTGAAGGAGCCAATAAAGGATTTGGATTTTAACACCTGGCTGTACATGTGGTGATTACTGAACTGAAAGGAAGGCTGCTCCCAGAGACCCCAAGAAAACCTCAACAGAGAACATTGCATTTTAAAAAGAATATTACACATCCATTTTCAACATGTAGCCACTTTGACAGTGTTGTCCTTTTTTGAGTTTATGGTTGACCTTCACTGGTACCATAGTAGCTTTCCTTGGTCAGGGCTCTTTTTTTGTATTTGCTCATTTTCTAGCCTATTTTGTGACGTTTAAAGTTCTTCTCATGGAGTATAAAAGGCACTGCCTCAGGTTCTTGCATTGGAGGCCACTGCCTTTTTGCACAGAGCCTCCAGTGCTAGTTTGTCCGCTATGTTAGGGTGGCTTGGACTACTCATGCCTATTGGATCCTTTGTTTCAGGGCTGGCATTTTACCTGCTGAGTTGGGGCTCAAACCCTTACAGCTGACCTGATGTGTCACTGGTCTGCTGAGCAGGACCAGATCTCAATTGTTGTTCTGTGCTTTTGTTAAGAACCTCCTACTATCTTGCCAGAAGAGTTCCTATACCAAGCTTCCCTCTCCTTTTACCTAAATGAGACAAACTTTTTCTCTGAAATTCTCATAAATTATCTTGAAAAATAGTTTCATTCTATCTTTCACTTCAGAATTCATTTAGTCTTGATTAAATGTTGTTTCTGAGGGAAATTGGGGAGAATTCAGCCAACTTACTGGCTTTTCTCTACTTGCTTGGCTCTGATTCTCCTTATTCTTGTTTACCTTTTCAGATCCAATCAATTACAAAATTTGTTTAGCTTCTCTACCTTTGCTATTTCCTACTTCTTCAGAATCCACTCCTCCCTATTATTATTATCATTATTTTTTATTTAATAGCCTTTTATTTACAGGTTATATGTATGGTTAACTTTACAGCATTAACAATTACCAAACCTCTTGTTCCAATTTTTCCCCTCTTTCTCCCCAACCCCTCCCCCAGATGGCAGGGTGACCAGTAGATGCTAAATATATTAAAATATGAATTAGATACACAATAAGTATACATGACCAAACCATTATTTTGCTGTATAAAAAGCATCTCCCTATTATTTTGTAGTTCAGTGACCTCTGCCATCTTTCTCCAAAAAGAAACTCCATTTCCTGAATTTGGGAATTTTTACTGGCTCCCCAAAAAGAGAATATTTTTCCCCTCTTCTCCATCTTTCTGACCTTCTTCAGTTCCTTGCAAAAATTCTACCTTCTGCAAAAAAACTTTACCAATTTCCCTCAATATTTGTATCTTCCTTCCATAATCATTCCTACATACACACACATGCTTGTTATACACAGTTATTTAATTTAGAACAGCTATTGTTTTGTGCTTGATTGCTTGCTTACTTGCTTTTCTTTTTTATTATCAGCACTTTGCAGGGTGTCTCTCATATAGTTGGTATTTAATAAATGCTTGTTGACAACTTTTACAAAGTATTTGGTTGCAAAGTATTCTACATACAACAAATCTTTGAGATATTCTGTATGTCCTACTTTTACAGATAAGGAAGCTGAATTGAGATAATTTCTAAACTATCATATAGATAAAAGACACATAATTCAATAATCCTATCAGTGGGATTTTAGGAAAAGACAATATTTTGGTTAATTACTTCAAAGTTTGTTAATCTGATGATTGTTAATGCAGGCATTTAAATAACAATAGATGAGCTGGAGGTACCTGAAGCTGGTCTTGGGACTGAAAAGGCAAGGGAAAATCTGAATTTGGATTTTATCCCCTACTCTTTTTTTTCAGCACTTTATTTTTTAACGACATTTCCCCCCAATGACATGCACAGATAGTTTTCAACATCCACCTTCACAAAACCTTGTGTTCCAGATTTTTCTCCCGCTCCTCCCCTCTTCCCTCTTCCCTCTTCCCAAGATAGCACACAATCTGATACAGGTTAAATATGTTCAATTCTTCTAAACATATTTCCATATTTTCAAATTGAGCAAAAGACAGATTAAAAGGGAAAAATGAGAAAGGAAAAAAAAAACAAGCAAACAACAAAAGCAACAACAAAATATTATACTTTGATCTGTATTTAGTCTTCATAATTCTCTTTTCAAATGTGGATGGCATTTTCCATCACAAGTCTATTGGTATTGCTTTGAATCACCTCATTGTGAAAAAGAGCCAAGTCTGTCTTGTTTTTTTATCACATAATCTTATTGTTGCTATGTACAATGTTCTTTTGGTTCTGCTCACTGTACTCATCAGTTCATGTAAGTCTTTCCAGATTTTTCTAAAATCAGCCTGCTCATCATAATATTCCATTACATTTATATTCAACGACTTATTCAGCCATTCTCCAACTGATGAGCCTCACTCAATTTCCAATTCCTTGCCACTACAAAAAAACTTCTCATCTCTCTTGCACACTGGAAAGGGGAAAGAAAAAAATCAGTAAGATCAAGAAGGTAATGTGTAGTTAAATGACTTGTCCATGGCCATTCAGTTTATATGTGTCAGAAATAGATTTTGAACTTGGTTTGGTCTGGCTTCAAGACCAGTTCTATATACACTATATCATATTGTTTCTCATTGATTAGACATAACTTATGGAAAACATTGATTATACATAACTCATGGAAAACTAGATTATTGGCTCCACATAGGAAATGGGGGGTCTTATTTATTTTTCTACTCCCTTATCACCTATTACTGTGTCTTGACTATAATAGTTTTTGACTATAATTCAGTTGTGTCTTACTCTTCATGTTTCTCCCCCACCATCCCTTACCTTTGCTCTCATGTCTATTGGGTTTTCTTGACAAAAATATCAGAGTGGTTTGCCATTTCCCTCCCCAGTAAATTAAGGCAAATGGAGATTAGGTGACTTGCCCAGCATCACATAATTAGTAATTATATAAGGCCAGATTTGATCTAACGTCTTCCTGACTCCAAGCCCAGAATTCTATCTACTGAACTGCTTTATGTCACAGATACTTAATATTTATTGATTTGAATGGCAAACAAACAAAACCCAGGACTCTTTATTCAGCTGGATAATTTCTGTATCAGTCCTTAAAAACCTTTTTTTTTTTAAAGCACCAAACTGAAGAAGTGTGATCAAATCCAACCTGAAACCTCAATATTGGATTGAACCTGAGAACCAAAAAAGCATGCAATTTGTAAACTGGAAAAAAAAGCAATATTCCACTTCTCAGCATGGGAGTTATTAAATACTGCACCTGCACCATATGACCATTTCCATCAGTCCCGATCAACCTTTAACAGTCTAGGAACTACTTCATCTCTATTGGAGTCACAGCAGAAAGAAATCAGCTTCCTGAAACATTTTTGTAAAGTGTTAATTATCTCATCTACTCAAATAGTTCCAGTAATGCCAATAAACAAATTTTATTACTCCTTAAATTGGCTCTGTTTTCTGTTCCAATTGTCATTTTCATTTCCTGGAGGCAGCCATTATGTTGTTGACTCATCAGAACTCCCACAGTGGAAGTCAAGGAAGGGAGGACTCAAAAGAACAACTTGTGGCTGGAGTGCCTTGGGTTAAATCTTATTGATTTAGAGTGCAATGAGCTTATTTCTGGCAGACAGCTCAAGTTTTTAAGCAAGTTCCCATTGAATTAATTTTTTTTTTATTTTGCTTTTTTGTTGGAGCTAAGACAGGAATAATTGGCTTAGGAAATATTATTCTTCTGGCACTCTACAGTTAAAGCCTCCCTAATATACAGCCAATATCTGACACTCTCCATTTTCCCTGGAGTTGTCCTAATTTACATCTAAATTCTTTTGTATTTCTCAAGAGATTGATTTGTTCTCTTGCACATAACAGAAGCCACTTATAAATATAATACTTTCAAGTTATATTTTAATCTCATTTCCATTGGGGAAAGTATTTAATGAAATATATAAAAATACCATTGAACATCAATAATGTTAATGATTAAATCAAATAAATAATAGGTAGTTAATAGTTAATATATAAAATATACATCAATAATGTTAATATGCTGAAAACTAATTAACAATAGATGGTTAATAAATAATTTTATAAATCAATTTGTAGTTGTTGGATCCTTATATAAGGTTTAGCAGCCTTGTTTTATACTTGCATTTGATACCACTGATCTAGTACAATGTTTCTTTTGACAAATAAGGCAATAGATACTTTGTGAGGGGAAATAATTTGTCCAAAGTCATACATTTAATCAGTATCAGAATTAGGATTCAAACTTTGATTCCAAATTGAGTCTTTCCCTCATTTATACCATACTATTTAATCAGAAATCCTGGCTAATTTAGTTCAACTCAATTCAATTCCATAAACATCCACTAGGTTCTTCCTATATGCAAGGAAATTACTAGATACTGGAGATAATTGAGGGGGAAAAATTTAAATATCTTCTGACTTAAAGTAATTTACATTCTACTGGAAGAATTCAACATATATCCAAATAAATAAATAAAGATAGGATATTTTGAGGAGGGAAGGAAAACAAATTACTTGAAAGTTCAGGAAGACTTTTTTTCTACTTAATATTTTTTTTTTTCTATTTACATGGAAATAAAAATTCTCTCATAAGATTTTGAGTTCTATTTTTCTTTTTCCTCCCTCCTTCCACATCACCCTTGACAATATGGAAAGTAATCTGATATAGATTACACATGTACAATCATATTAAACATATTTCCATTTTAATCATGTTATAAAAGAAGAATCATAAAAGGGAAATAAAAAACAGGAGAAAGAAAAAAAGTGAAAATGAGATGCATCAATCTACATTCAGACTCCATAGTTCTTTCTCTGAATGTGTATAGTATTTTCCATTATGAGTGTTTTGGGATTGTCTTAGATCATTGTGTTGGTGGTAAGGGCAAAGTTCATCAAAATTGATCATTGCACGGTGTTGCTGTTATTATATACAATATTTTCCTGGTTCTGCTCAGTTTTATCAACATCATTTCATGTAAGTCTTTCCAGATTTTTCTGAAATTTGCCTGCTTTTCATTTCTTGTAGCACAATAGTATTACATTGCATTTATATGCTACAGATTTTTAAACCATTCCCCAATTAATGGACATCAATTCTATGCCATCACAAAAAGAGCTGCTATGAATATTTTTATATATGTGCATCCTTTTTGTTCATTTTTAATGATCTCTTTGAAATATAGACCTACTAGGGGTATTACTAGATTAAAGAATACACACAGTTTGATTGCCCTTTGGGTATAGTTTTGAATTTCTCTTCAGAATGGTTGCATTACTTCAAAACTTTGCCAAAAATGCATTAGTGTTCCAATTTTCTCACATCTCCATTATTTATTATTTTCCTTTTCTGTCATATAAGTCAATCTGGCAAAAACTGCTTATTTATATCATTTGACTGTTTATGGGACTTACTTGTATTCTTTTTTTTAAATAATAGCTTTTTAGGAGGTAGAGTCAAAATGGTGAAGTAAAGTCAGGGACTTGTAATGTCTGACCTAGCTTTCTGGATGTGCTTTGGATGGGCCTTGGTCACAGCAGGATAGATACCACGAGAATGATCAGGAAGCCTAGAGCCTTTATTCTGGCCCAGTCTTTATCTTAGTGTAGGAGTGCAGGAGGCAGGAGAGCCACCAGGAGGATGGTCAAAAATGGAATGTCTCATTTCCTGTCCTTCTCAGCCCTTAAATACCCTATTACGAATACATCATTACAGCACACTAATTATGTGTGAACTAGAGAACCATTATATAACCATGTTAAATATTTAGTATATGTATACTAGAAAACCATCATCTCATTAATTCCACTGAGTTAACACCTTGTTGTAAGTATCCTTGTTTCAAGTATACTTCTCCAAAGTTCCAGCCCTCTACAGCACTGGACTTCTTCCCAAACCACTTCAAATTTCTTTAAATAATGGCTATAAACAAATTTTAGAGCATCAGAACACCCAAAAATATTGGAGTTGAAGATTTTCCAACTGAAAAGAACTTAGGAAGTCAGTGACACTAGGATGGAACTCCAGCATGCAGCCCCAATGCAGGTCTTGCCAGTACAGCCCTAGACCCGGATCCAGCCCTGACCCTGTCCCCATTCCTGGTCCGATCTCTGAATAATTAGAAATACTGGTACTGAGTAGCTTCCAGCCTTCTCAGCCCAGAGACAACAAAGAGGAGCTGTAAGGTCAGCAGAAAAGGTCTGTGGAACTTGGGTAGGAGCCCAGATCATAATACCAATGCAAACTTGGCCCCAGCACCAGCCCCCCTGGACCCCAGTGTTAGCCAGGTGGAACTTTTTGAATCAACAGTAGTATTAGAGGCTTCTAGACCTCTGGCCCAGGAACACCAGGGAGGACTCAGAAGTTCAGTGAAGAGTATCTGTGGCAATGGGGTAGGAGTCTGGTGTTCAGTCCCATTGCAGGCTGTACCAGCACAGCTCTAGCACCAACCCCAGGGCCAACATCAACATAGCAAAACTCTGTTGATTTAGCATACTAGATCTTACATTTACAGTGGAGTAGTAACACTGTTCAGTTACATGGAAGAAGAGTTCTTGTTGTCAGGTTCCAAGGAGTATCTCTGAAAAGAGCTGCACAAAACTCCTGAAATTTGGGACAATGCAGCCTCCACCTTGTGTAAAACAGTAGCAACCACAAAAACAATCAGAGACTCTCAGAGTAAGAAAAGCAAAAAGGAGTTTGTTATAATCGAGAAAGGGCATCTCTCATTGACAGGGCATTAAAGGACTGCAAAGCACAAATGCAAAATACAAGTTTAAATAGAATAGAAGCTCACTCTTTGACCTTTTTTCCCATTGTCTGGAGGAGTCCAGGCTCATACTCTAAATATATAAATCCACCCCAGAAACAAAAAAATAAATTGCCTTTAAAAGAAGCACTTAAATACTCATTAAGAGGTGGTGGGAAACAGGAGGGGATGAATAACTGCTGCTTTTTAGCTGTGAGCTCAACTTGTTATTGCAGTCTCAACTCATAATTAGGGATTCCTATGAGAGGGTCTTCACTCAGTTTATCCCATACAACCCTGGAAACAGAACCCTACTTTAACAAAGAGTTAAAGACTGAGTAATAGACTAGGAAAATGAGCAAATAACAAAAAAAGTTTCTGAAACTGAAAGTTATTATGGTGACAAAGCAAATCAAAACACATATTCACAAGATAACAGATTCAAAGCTTCTATATTCAAAGCCTCCAAGAAAAATAAGAATTGGGTTGAGCCCATGGAAAAGCTTCAAATGGATTTTGACAATTGAGTAAGAGAAATAGAGGAAGAAATAGGAAAAGAATTAAAAGTGGTGCAAAAGGAAATGCAAAAAGTTAATGAGAAGAATGCCTTAAAAAGCAAAATTGGTCAATAGGTAAAGGAGGTAAAATAGCTCATTGGGGAAAATAACTCCTTAAAAAACTTAAATTGAGCAAATGAAAGCTAATGACATACTGAGAAATCAAGATATAATAAAGCAGAACCAAAAAATGAAAAAAAAATGTGAAAAAAATGTGAAATATCTCATTAGAAAAACAACTAACCAGGAAAATAGATCCAGGAGAGATAATTTTAAAAATTACTGGTCTATCTGAAAGTTATGATTTAAAAATAAAAGAACCTGGACATTACCTTTCAAAAAAATCACCAAGAAAAACTATTCTGATATTCTAGAACCAGAGAGTAAAATAGAAATTAAAAAAAAAATAGATCCCAAAATGAAAATTCCCAGAAATATTATAGCCAAATTCTGAAACTTCCAGGTCAAGGAGAAAATATTTTAAGTAAACTTCCAGAAAGAAACAATTCAGCTATAATGAAACCATAGTCAGGATAACATATGTAGTGGCTTCTATATTAAAGGACTAGAAGGCTTGAAATATGATATTTTGAAGAGCAATGGAGCTAGGATTGCAACAAATAATCACCTACCTAGCAAAACAAAGTATAATTCTTTTTTTTTTTCATTGTTACAGCTAGCATTTCTAGTAATATATTGAATAATAGCAGTAATAAGAGTTGTTCTGAGGAGAACTTCTAAGAAAAGATTCAATTTTTGAATGAAGGTGAGGGTTCTCGAGGAAGAAATACATTTCATGTATGGGGGATATTCTGTGTGAATGCAAAAAAAGACGTAGAGCACTGAAATAAAACTGGGATATTGGGTTGGAGGCAGATTATGGGAAACTTAAAAAAATCAATATGGCTACCCTAGGGTAACCATTCCATCAGGGTCCTTCCCATTGTCTTCTCCAGCATCCTTCAATTCCACCTTCACACCACTTACCTTTCACATATCTTTTCAGCTCCATTAATACCCACCTTGTGCCTTCTCCACTAACAGCTATTCTTTCCTGCCTGGGCCCTGCAAGAACTCTACTCTGAGACTGAACATCTTGTGCTGATAGTAATCTACCTTAATTTATTCCATAATGATGTTTATACTTCCACCCCATCCTATTCTTTCCCATCCCAGTGATATTGGCATTCAAACTTGTCATTATTCAAACACTTTCTCCTCCATTACCCACTCCTTTATTTCCATTCCCCTCACCTGAACTCTGACAGTCTTCCCTACAGAACTGGTCACTCTTTCCTCTTTGCTCTCTGGAATACTTATCCCATAGGTAACAAAATCATCTTTCATTGTATACTTTTTTCTTTCTCTCCAACTCTAAGATCTGGCTGTCTCCTAATGACAGGTTTTCCTATTACCATTTCTAATATCAGTTGCATTATTTTTCAGGAGAGTTGGAATAATTGCTCTTGATTCTATTGCCACATTTATGCTCTTCTTCTATCATAATCACTCTTTTAACATTTTCTTGATTCATGTTTATCACCCCAAATTAAATTTCTGATACGTAGTAATTGCCAAATTCTATGATACTCTCCTTATTTTTTACAATAACATTAGTGCCTATATCATAATTTGTCTCTTCCCTTCAACTCCCTTGCATTTACTAGAGAACTTTAACATAATGATATGCTCTTAAATATCCTAGCTTCTTAGTTCTTAACCTTACTCATGTCTTATAACCTAGTATTTCATCTTATCTCGGCTCTCCTCTCTCCCCCCAATCTCCAGGTGCTCTTTTATTTATGTTCTCTAAAGAACAAAAGAAGCACTGCTATGAGGCTCTGGCCAGCCAGAGGCCCTACTTTGGGATTCAGCTGAGTGAAATAGTTAGGGCACCCTTAGACCCAGAATACAAAGATCAGTAAAAGACAGCAGAACATACCTATCATGCTCTCAGTCCTGTCTTAAGCCTTTTAGAATTCCTATTTTCTATTTTTCCTTTGTTTTGTTTTGTTTTTTTTGTTTTGTTTTCTTAATAGAATTGAATAGAAAAAAAAAAAGACAAAAAAGGAAAATAAAACAGAACAAAACAAAGCAGAACAGAACATTGTCATAGGCCCAGTAGAATATTAGGAAGGATTCAAAATATATAACAATAAATTTCCAGTTCAAGGAAGGGTACAGAATAGTAGGGAAAGTTATATTCATGATTGCCCATATTTTCTTTCCTTCCTTGTACATTGTTCTTTTGTGTACATTTTTTACCTTATTCTTTTTTTCCTCTTTTATCCCCCCACTTTCCCCAAGCAGGCTATAGTTAAGCATAGATGTATTTAATAAATATATACAAACATACCGATAGACAAATACATTCCATACACACAGACATACATGTGTCCCCCTTATATATGGACACTTACATATACATTCACACCCATTCCCAGACCTGCACACACACACACACACACACACACACATATCTATACACACATATCTATCTATATTTCTATATATCACTCTGGCTCCTTGTTGTAGTTTGTGTATATCTCTTCTTTTCTATCCCTGCTAACTATTCTATTTTAAATGTGCCCCTTAATTTGCCTTCCTGTTACTTAACCTCCCCCCATCCATGTATCCCCCCAGTCTTCTTCCCCCACCCTTTGCTTCCTCCCTCTGCTCCTCCCTCTCCTCTTACTTCTTTATTATTTGCAAACCCTCCTCCACCCTATAATGCCTCTCTGTCCATTCTTCCTCTGCACCTCATTTGTATAAATCTTTTGATTACTCGAAATATAATAAACATGGCATACATTTTCATGTAAAAAGACATAAACAATTTGTTGATGTTAAGTTCCTTGAAAATAATCTTGAATACCGGCTCTTATATGTTAGGTTTTCCATTGTGTTTTGCTTTGGTTGAAAGAAAGTCTTGAAAATGTGCAAGTTTGTTGAATATTCATTTTTAAAAATTTTATATTATATATAATTTTGTTGCATATGATATTGTTGGCCACAAATCTAGTATATATATATATATATATATATATATATATATATATATCTTTTTATTTACAACATATATGCATGGGTAATTTTACAGCATTGACAATTGCAAAATCTTTTGTTCCAACTTTTCCCCTCCTTCCTCCCCACCCCTTCCCCCAGATGGCAGGTTGACCAATACATGTTAAATATGTTAAAGTATAAATTAAATACAATATATGTATACATGTCCAAATAGTTATTTTGCTGTACAAAGAGAATCAGACTTTGAAATAGTGTACAATTAGCCTGTGAAGGAAATCCAAAATGCAAAGCCTAGTTCTTTTAATTCCTGATATATATGATTTCAGGACCTGCAGTTTTTTTATTGTAACTGCTGCTAAGTCCTGTACAATTCTAATTGTAGCCCCAGCATATTTAAAAAAAAAAATTGTTTCTTGCAAAATTTTCTTTTTAAGTTGGGGGTTTCAAAATTTGGTTATAATATTCTCATGTATTTTCCACAAAGGCTCTCTTTGAAGTGGTGATTGGTGGATTTTTTTTTTTTTTTTCTATTTCTACTTTGCCCTTGAAGTGGGTTGTGGTCCCTGTAAGAAACTATATTTCCTATTGATTTGTGATTCCTTTCAGATTCCCAACCCCTCCTGGTTGATGCATTATCAATCCCGGATACCAGCACCTTTGATTCACAAATCCTAGTCAAAAGCAGCCCTTTGAATTCCAACAGGAGATCCGGGCTTGTCCCAGCCCCCACCAAATCTGAGCCAACTTGCGCTCTCCCAGCCCCCACGGGTTCTGATCTGCTGCAGCTGTCTCAGCATCCATTCTGACGATCTGCTCGGGTTTCCCAACCCCCATCAAGACAAGCAATATAATAAGCTTCTATAAACTAAGGTCTTGACAGTTGGACCTTGGCAGCTTTTTTTGTGGTAGCACAGAATTGGAAAATGAGTAGATGCCCATCAGTTGGGAAATAGCTGAATAAGTTGTGGTATATGAAGGTAATGGGAAATAATTGTTTTATAAAAAATGATGAGCAAGATGAAGTTAGAAAAGTTTTGCAAGATTTATATGAACTGATGCTAAAAAAACAAACAGAACCAGGAATACATTATACCAAATAAAAGCAAGATTGTATGAAGATCAACTATGAAAGACTTGGTTCTTCTCAGTGATTCAAAGCAATCCCAAAAAACTTTGAATAGAAAATACTATCTGCATCCAGAAAGAGAACAATTCATACTGAATATCAATCAACATATGCTATATTTGCTTCATTTTTCTATTTTTTCCTCTCCTGTGATTTTCCCCTTTTGTTCTGATTTTTCTCTCCCACTATTATTCATAAATAAAAGCTTATTTAAAAATTTATATATATATATGTGTGTGTGTGTGTGTGTGTGTAGTCAGAAAAAAATGAAACAATTAATAAAAGATAAAAGGAAAGAAGCAAAAAAAAAATTTTTTTAAAGATTTTCTTTTTCTAATTGGAAAACTTTACATAATCTGTTCTTCTTGGATAGTTTTTATTTTATTTTATTTTAGTTTAGTTTTTCTTCATTGTTTCTCATTTGATTTTTAAATCCTTTTTTTGAGTTCTATAAATTCTCTCTGGTCAGGGATCCCATTTTATGGACTCTTTAGGGTAGAAACAACATTTTTTTTTTTTTTAATTTCAGTTTCCTCCCCTGAAGATGAACCCCAGTCTTCTCTGTTCTCATAGTAAGTTTCTATGGTTGAGTTCTTTCCTTTTCATTAGTTCATCTTTTAAAAATGAGAATTATTAGTGTAAGCATCTGAAATTGTGGGATGAGGGGTTTGGTGGTATCTCTACCTTCACTTCATTTCTCCCCTCTGATCTGGAACTCCAAACCAAAAGCTTTACCCTTCCATAAATGCCCACAATCAGCAGCATCCCTACCCCACTGCTTCTGTACTCATTGGGTATGCTGGTTCCTTCTTGTCCAGTGCTTTGTGTCAGCAACAGAGTTGTGCTTGGAGTTCTTGATCAGCCAAGGTACCCTCAGTCTTTCTGGACTCAGATTCTCCTTCCTCACACTGTCCATGAGGCTAATGTTTTTGTGGTCCCTGCTGAGGCTCCAGCCAAATCCAGGTTGCCTCAGGGCTCCCACTTAGTGTTTCTGTGAGATAGCCCAGAGGTATTTGCATTTTACAATGGTTAATCACTAGTCTGGGGTCTTTCTTTGAATTTTCTTAGGTTGTACTGGGATTCCTTTTCTGTCCCAAATTGTTATCTCTGATATGATTACATTCTTCTCCTTTTTCCAAGTTTGACTCTTTGTTCTTCTAAATGAACTTTGTTTTTATTGTTTCCAGCTCTATCATACAGTTTTTTGCTGGTTTGATTAGTATGGCATTGAATATACAAACTAATTTAGGCAGAATATTGGCTCAGCCTAACTACAAACAGTTCATACATTTTCAGTTGTTTTGATCTGGCGTTTTGTAGTTGTGTTCATTTAGTTCCTGGATTGTCTTTGGCGGTATTAATTCTCTTCTCTTTGAAAATCTGTTCACTCTAAGTTTTTGTGATCTTTCTTTCTCTTGGTTTTCTACTTAATAAACTCCAGTAGTTTCCTATTGTCCCCCAAACAAATAATAAAATTATCTGTTCACTTTTTAAGGGCCTTCATAACCTGGCATTTTTCTGTGTTTTCTGTTTTCTGGTACCCTGAGCTCCCTTAGAATGGGGACTGATTAAAAAACAAAAACAAAAACAAAAACATATGTGTGTTTTGTTTTGTCTTTTTTTGTTTCCCTGGTACTTTGTATCCCTGGTACCAGTGTCTGACATATAATAAGTGTTTAATAAATACTTTTTGACTTAAGTTGATAAGGAAAAATTATCTTGAATTGAAGAGGTAAGATAAAGCACAGAAAACATCTTAACAATGGAGTAGATGATCAGATCCATATCTTGAGAAGATTTTTTTGATTGATCTCTGGATATTATATTAGAAAGAAGAGAAAGTAGAAATAGAATATTCAGGGAAACTTTTAAATAGTTTAGGCTATTTAGCAATCCCACAATGTTTCCATTCCAAGAGAGTACAAGTCCTCTAAATGGCCCTATATGGTTTTATGGAGATTTACTTCCATGTTGTAATGTTATTTATCTAGCAACTCTCATATGTACATAACTTCTGAGGGGAGTTTAAAACATATGGTAGCTCTGTGATTTTAAGGAGTACTCTGTAGGGATTTGGAAGAAAATGGTAATCTTTGGAGAGGGAAAATAAATTTTGTTTGTGTAGAATATCAGATATCTCTTTTCATGCGTTTCTTATTTTTATGGGTCTTTTGATAGTCTGCATGTTTTTGGCATTATCTGTGGAGTAGGATAATGACTGATTTGTACCACATAAATGCATTTTTTTTTTTTTACCTTCAAAGCTTGTTAAGGAACTGAATTTTTTTCTTTTATTATGTCTGTGTAAATCTGGACATGAGCTGTATCCTAAGACTTTATAGAAAAAAAATTTGGGTTGGAGCAATAATGAGCAGAAACATTAATGCTCTTTTGCAGTAATCCCTAGGATGAAGAAGTAAAGAAACTAGAAATTTTGAGCCATGAGTTTCTTAAATAATAAAAATATATTCCTATATGCAGGTGTGTATTTATACATGTGTGTAAAGTGGGTGGGAAGATTAAGGAAAGAAATTGTATGAGTTGACTGTGGTCCAAAAACAAAGAATAAATTTAGAACTGAAGAGATCCTTATAAGTCAGATAGCCCAGCAGTTCACAGTGTGTGGTATAGATAAGCCTGTGGTTCCTTGTCAGGTTGTCTGAGATCAAAACTACATTCATAATAATACTAAGAATTTAATTTCCCAAAGAGTAAATATTGATTGATGTAACCCATATTAATAGAAGATCTTTAGATGTTCTAAAATATTTTAAAAGTGTAAAGGAATTCTAAAATCTCAAATTTTGGAACTTCCATTCTATTACAAATTCATATTACAGATAAGGAAATTGAACCCCAGAGAGGTTTAGTAATGTTCCCAAAGTCATATAGGTAGTGTTATACATAGAATTGGATTTGACACTATATACTTCAACACATTTCTAGGGGAAACTGAGCATAATAATGAGGGAGATAAAAGTTGTCATTCCCATCCATCCCTGCCTCCCTTGCTCTCTCTTTTTTTCTGCTTAAGTAGAAGTAAGAAATCAGGCACAAACCACTTGACAGCTTTGGCACGAAAAGATGACTAACTAACCTCATTGTTGTGTGATTAGTGCTGATCTCAGCTAAACCCAGAATTTAGAGAGGTAATAGAATGAACAAATGGGAAAAAATAAGGGGATTATGCCATCCTCATATACAGAGAACCAATTTTTTTTTTTGCTTTTTATTAATATGAAAGGTATAGATACTTTCATTTGTTCACAGGATCATGTGGATATTATAGATTCAAAGCTAAACAGGTTCTTAGAAGTTCCAATGACCTTATTTTCCAGCTAAGGAAACTCAGGCCCAAAGAGATGAGGTGATTTGTCCATGATCACCCAAGTAATAAGTGGCAGAGCTGGAATTTTAATCTGGGTCCATATAAGTTAATTTTTCCTTAAAGAGTTATGAAATCTTCATCAAAACTTAAGTGGTAATGGGGAATACAACTATAACCAGTGGCCCAGTTTCTCTAATTGGGTAGGATAAGTAAGATATGAGGAGTCAGGGACCCTCAGACCTGAGAGACCACCCATTAATATCTATTCCAGGTTAATATTTCCTTTTGTTAAAGGTCATAAAAGATGAACACCTTATCTTGTCTCAATGCAGAATGTGAATCACTAGCTGAATGAAGACCAGCACAGAACATAAAGGAAGAAATAAGTTGCAAAGTTATAAAATGTTAGCCCCTGAGGGGATTTTAGAAACAATTATGCCTAATCTTTCCTTTTGTAGAAGAAACTACAATTTAGAGAAAATGTCTCATCCAAAGTCATACAGCTAGATTAGTTAATATAGTTATCTCTTCAACTTTTACCCCTCTTTTAGTCCTTCCAGAGAAGCTCTTCTTATTAACACAAAACCATTTTATTTATCCTTATCATATTAAATAGCCCTTTTTATTCTTCTCCTTTTGTTGGGAGAGGAAGGAAGATTTCATTTTGAACTGGTGTTAAAAAACAATGTAGTGCTATCAAAACTAATTATGATGCAGAATTACTCAGACAATTCTTTAGCTAACCTCTTCAGAATTTTCCAAACATTATAGTTTGAAGATAATTTCAAGGTCTTGCTACTTCTACAAGACTTCAATTATTTTTTACACAATGCTATTTGTATATAGTAAAATGGTCATCACCAGTTCAGGTAAATATTTGTCCATTACTATAATATTCAGTAGTTGACATGTATATTCTATTTAAACAATAGATTGAGAAAAGATTAATTTTGAGTGAACAAGGAAGAAAACAGACACATTTCTCTGATCCTCATTTACTTAAAATCATTGGGGATGCAATATGTGTACTTTATGTTTTAATTTCTTGAATTTAATGCTGTCTCTTTTGAATCAAAAGTAAGCAAACTATGCAATATGCCTGACATATTTATTACAACATTTTCTAGAAGCAATTTCCATTCTGATATGCCATTTCCCATATTGTGTTATTAAAAAGTTAAGAAAAATGAATACTAGAAGATCAAGATTAGATCTTTCATAGATGCAACTACAAAATGAATGGAGCCCTGGAAACCAGAGATAAAAGAAACAGCAGCAGAAGTTCAACAACTATTAAAGAGAGGTGCCAGAAATGCTGACTAGTTTATCTGTAATTTCAATCATTAAAATTAAAATCCCACTGTATTCCTGACTAGATTAAACACTCCTCCTTCTCCCCACAGAATTTATGCAAATGGTCTAGTTGGTAAAGGATCTATATTCATAACTTCTGTACCCTCTTTCTGTCTCTGTCTCTGTTTCTGTCTTGTCTCTCTCCCTACTTCCCTCCAGGTTTTGGTTTGTTATTTTACCACTGTACTTTGTATGAAGGACAGACATCCAGGTTAATTTTCCTGTTTTAACTGAATTGTTTCCCAGAAAAATAAGACAAAACAATAACAACAAAAAAGTTGGGATTAAAAAAAAAAACTTTCACTAGAAAATTAAGAGAACAAAATTTAAAATAATAGAAGTATGTATGGCACATATCAAATTCTAAATCTAGAATATAGTTATAAAGTATATTTGATTTGTATTTTATATTATAAATAGTAATTCTAAATCAATTTTTAAATCTAAGAATACTTTTAATACCACTCTCCCCAATAAAACTCTCCTACAAATAAGAAAATTAATTACAATTAATAATTACAACTACAATATCTCACATTTTATGTAATTCTACTATAATGCCTTATCTCTATGCTTAAAGTAAATTTTATCTTAGGCCTCCTGAATCTAAGACTGGCCATTGCATTTAACTGAGTTCTGACTTCTTTTTAGGTTCTTTTCTTTTGCTTCATGACAGTAATGTACACTCTTCTCCTGATTCTGTTTTCTTCATTTTTAGTTCCTATATTTCTTTGAATTATTCATATTTGCTATTACTTATAGCATAAAAATATTCTATTACATTCATTTGTCATAATTTATCCAACCATTCTCCAATAGATAGACATTGCTTTTGTTTCTAGCTCTGTGTTATCACAAAATATAATAAATACCAATCTGAATATTTTGGAATATATGGGACATTTTTATATTTCTTTGACCCTTTGAGAGTATATATCAAATAGTTGGATTGTTGGACAAAAGGAATAAATTAGTAATTTCTCTTACATAATTCCAATTTTTTTCCAAAATGAATTCACCAATCTATAGCTCTACCAACAGTATATTTGTGTACCTGACTTCACAAAGTCCTTCCAGAAATTATTGTTTCCATCTTTTATCACCTTTACTATTTTGATGAGTATGAGATTGCACTAAAGAGTTTTAAAAGTCACAATGCACTTCTTTTTCTTCACCCCCAACCCCACTTTCTACTTGGGAAATAGGTGTTCAGTAAATCTATCTTGATTTCTCATCAAATTTATATTTGACTTATTTTTCTTGGGCAAAAAGAATTCACAAGTGAAAAAAATATTTAAGAAATCCTGGTCTAAATGATCAATCCATGACATTTATTAAGTGTTGACTATGCTACAGGAACTATGCTAATCCCTAGGGACACATGATAAAAATGGAAATACTCCTTGTCTTTAGGAGGTTTTCATTCTTATAGGGGAGACAACATATACCTTTATAGGTATATAAAAGATACATACAAAGTAGTTATAAAGTAACAGTAGAAGGGAAGGCACTAGCAGCTTGGGAAAGAGAAGGAACTGGAAAAAGCCTCCTTCAGATCCCTTCAGTGACAAACTCTGACTTGAGACTATGACTTCTAAATTTGATTAGCTTATTATCTATGCCTTAATTTAATTCATTAATAAAACAAATCCATATAGCTCTGGCATAAGGTAAATGTTTAATAAATGTTTATTGATTGATTTATTGACAGATCCTTGAGATGCTCTTCCCTCCAAGGTAACATCAATTTGTTAACAAATATTCCCTCCCTGTGTCTGCTCATTCAAACAATTCTGAATCTGCTAGACTATATCACCCAGTCTCTCTTGTTGTCTCTCTTGTTTAAAACATAAAACAAGAGACTGTCAAAAGTCATGATGTAATTAAGTCACATTAGTTTCACTTTCATTACATTATTGTAGATTTAGTCATAGGCCTTGGTTTTTAGTCCTGGCTCTGCCACATACCACCTAAGTGACCTTGGATTAATCATTTCACTTTCCAATTTTGTATTTGTAAAGTTGATTCTTTTTGCTCAATGTGTGATCTAACATTTATTTCTTTTAAATGTAATCCTATATAAGTATATATATTGTTCTAGTCTGTTGAAGTCTTTTTAGATTTTGATTATTATCAAATAAATTAATTCACAATAATTTATTAAGTGTTGATCAGGAACCTATTTGCATCCTAGGATACAAAGGGGAAAAAAATGATCTCAAAGGGAATAAACGCTAATAGAGAAATCAACATGTACACATATAGTTATATACATAATTCATGCAAAGTAGTTACAAAGTAGTTTAGAGATCTAACTAATGGCTGATTAGACCAAAAAAGCTATCTTGCAGAAAGTGACCAAGAGTCTTGGTCTCAGGTTTTTCATCTATCCAACTAGGGAGTTGGGATAGAGGATGTCTAATTGCCTTTGAATTGTTATGCATGAGATGGATGTCCATACAATTGAATTTTAATCTAATCTTCCTTAATCTCAAATGATAGTTTGTTTTGAAGGCAGGTATGAAAGAGGGAGATGGGAACAATGCAATGCTAGTAGTTGTAAGAGATCAGACTATGAAATTTAATTCTTTCAAAAAGCAAGTCAAACAGAATTAGTCTGTCAGGCTTGTTCTTCATGAAACCATGCTGGTTCTTAGTGTTTACTTCTTCCTTTTTTCAGCATTCACAATTCATTAAAACAAAATCTGTTTTAACATTTATCTAAAGAATTGATGCTTTTTGGCCTAGGGTTTATACAATCTCTCTCTCTGTCTCGCTCTCGCTGTCTCTGTCTCTGTCTGTCTCTCTCTCTCTCTGTGTCTTTCTCTCTCTTTGTCTCTCTCTCTCTCTCTCTCTGTGTGTGTTTGTGTGTGTCTAAATTAAGACAAATACCTATCCCACATGACTTTTTTTCTTTGTTTCCTCCCACAAATATCACCAATAATCTCCTTTTTCTGCCGTTTTAAATAGTATAGCATAGCTTCTTTCTGACCTTCTCTTACAACCCTGAGACCAATTAGCAAATCTAGCCTCTGAATTAGCTCTGGAAGGACAGAATCCATGAATACTGGGAGTGCAACAAATTACCAGCAAAAGATAATTTTGAAGATCTACAGAAAAGGTCTGTTTCAATTGGAAATGGAGGGAGGTGGCCAAGCACAACCAGGCTGAGCATAGAGCCCAGTGTAGACAGTCCCAAAATGGTGCAGACTCCACAAGATGGTGCAGTCTCCATGTGGCAGAGAATCTACATTGGCTACTTTGCCCTGATTGTAAGTCAGTAGATCAGCAGAGAAGTTATAAAACATTCAACACAAACACAAAAAATAAATAGTGAGCCCCTAAATGTCAAAATCTCACGGGACTAGGCCATTCTGACCCAGCACCAGGAGTGAGTCAGCACAGACCCAGCACAGCCACAACAGCTTATAAAAGAAGCCACCACTTGTAAAGGAAGCTTGGAAAATCTCCCCTGCTTTAAAAGCAAACGTTAACAGTTTTTTTAAATGAGTAAAAAGGCAGAGAACTCTGACCAGAGACAGTTTTTTATGGTGAAAGAGAAGAACAGATTTCAAACCCTGAGGAGACTAAAAGCAGATTGTCTCCAGATGAAGCCCTAAAGAGTGATATTATCTGGTCCCCATCACACAAGGCTCCCTTAAAGGAAATTTTAAAAGGATCTTAAAGGAGAGCTAAAAGAAAAATGCAGAAAGGAAATGAAAACTTTGCAAGAGGGTTTGGAAAAGGCATGTAACTCATTGAAAGATAGATTTGATAAAAGGAAAAAGAAAACAACTTCCCAAAAAAACAGAATTTGTGAAATTGAAAAAGAAAATAATTCCAACAGAATTTGTGAAATGGAAAAAAAAATTCCATAGAACAAAACAACTCATTTAAAAATTCAATTGGACAAAAAGAAGTAAAAAAAAAAGTAAGTGAAGAAAATAATTCACAAAAATTCAGAACTGAACAAATGGAAATGAATGACTCAATAAGATAATAAGAATTAATCAAAGAAAACAAAAAAAAAAAAAAAAGAAAAGAAAATGTAAAATACCTAGTTGGGAAGACAACTGACCTGGAAAATAGATCTAGAAGAGACAATCTAAAGATTATTAAACTCCCTGAAAATTATGATTAAAAAAAGAGCCTCGACTTAAGGAAATCATCAAAGAGAACTGCCCAGATGTCATAGAATCAGAAGGTAAAATAACCATTGAAAGAATTCACCAAACACCTTCCAAAAACAATACCAAAATTAAAACCCCAAGGAATATCATGGCTAAATTTCAGAACCATTGGATCATGGAAAAAAATATTACAAGCAGCCAGAAACAAACAATTCAAATAATAAGGAGCCACAATAAGGATTATCCAAGACCTTATAGCTTCCACTTTAAAGGATTGGAGGTCCTGGAATCTGATATTCCAAAAAGCAAAGGAACTTGTAATGTAGCCAAGAATAAATTACTCTACCAAACTGAGCATTTTCTTTCAGGGAAGAAGATGGGCATTCATTGAAACAGGTGAATTCCAAGCACTGGAACCAAGATGGCAGAGAAGGCACACATGACTTTCCGAGTTCTCTCATACCCTCACTACTAATTATTAAATTCAGTCTCAAAAATAGCACTTGACTGGTAAAATTAATGAAGATTGGAAGTGCAACAATTTACAAGCCAAAGATAATCTGGAAGATCACCAAAAAAGGTTTGTCCTGAGTGGCACAAGTAGACTAGTGCAAACAGGGATAAAACCAGAGGCTAGTGTCTGGAGCGGCCTGGGGGGCAGAGGTATTCTCTGTGGTATGGAAAATGTACCATAGATTAGGCTGTTCTGCTTTGGTTGCAAAGCAGTAGACCAGCAGAGAAATTAAAGCCAAAGGTAGAGGGTACTATAAAAAACACAAGAACCTTATAGAATCTGTCTATACCCACCCAAAACCAGAAGTGAGGGAACCAGCACAGTCCATAGTATAGCTGTTCAGCCACTCTACAGCAGGGGCTTGCTGGGGCAGTCACAAATCTGCACAGCAGGGGGACACAGCCCAGGGCAGCCTCTAATCTGCACAGTCAGGGTTTTGGCCTGGGGCAATAGAACTTCTGCAGCGTGACTGTGCTCCCCTGGGCAGAGACACTTCTGGTGCCAGGCAGGGCAGGGCAACTGTTAATACCTACAGCAGGCTTTTGATAGGAGTAGTGACACTTTTGCTGCTCAGCCTCTAGCCCCAGGGCAGTCGCTAATCTGGACACTCCACACTCTTACACTTCCACAGCTCACCCGTGCAGGCTGCAAGTCTCAGTCACTTCCTGTGTGGAGCTTTTCCTAGAGCACTCCTGCAGCCCAGCAGCTCTTTGCAGCCCATTGGCAGGATAGGTACTGTCCATATACCTATCCCTGCTCTGCAGAGGAAGCTGGTAACCTCCTTGCCCTGAAGGCAGATCCTAAAGGATTTAAAAAATGAGTAAAAAAAAAAAATCAAAAGGACAATGAATAGATTCTATACAGAAAAAGAGCAGGTTTTCAACCCCGAGCAGACAGTCTCCAGACAAAACCACAAAGGGGGATGTAATTTGGTCCCTGTCACACAAGGCTCTCCTAGAAGAAACTATAAAAAATCTTTAAAAAGAGCTAGATGAAAAATGAGGAAAGGAAAGAGAAGCTATGCAAGAGAGTAACAACTTCCTGAAATGTGAATTGGAAAAGGTAAAGAACTCCCGGGAAGTACAGGGAAACAGAATTTGTGAATTGTAAAAGGTAAAGAACTCCTAGGAAAGTAGGATTTATGAATTGGAAAAACAAAATAACTCAATTAAAAAAATAATGAAATGGGAAAAAAATTCCATAGAGGAAAACATCAGAGTTGGCTCAAAGAGAAAATAATTAACATATTGCTTTTAAAGAGAATCTTCTCTCACCTCATTAAAAAGTGGGAGAGGAAAAGGGAAAAGGAAAAGAGTAATAAGGGAAGGGCACAAGAAAGGGGAAGGGATTTAAAGGAGGGAGGGAGGGATCTTAAAGAGGGAGAGCTGTGTGACGCAAGTGGGGACCACAAGTTTAATACTGGGGAAGGGGGGAAAGGAAGGCAAGAAAAAGGAAAGTATAATCGGGGATATTATGATGGCAGGAAATACAGAATTAGTAATTTTAACTGTAAATGTGAATGGATGAACTCTCCCCTAAAGCAGAGGTGGATAGCAGACTGGATGAAAAGTCATAACCCTAAAATATGTTGTTTACAGGAAACACATCTAAAGCAGGGAGATACATAGAGAGTAAAGGTAAAAAGCTGGAGCAAAATCTATTATGCTTCAGGTGAAGTAAAAAAAGCAGGGGTAGCCATCCTGATCTTAGATCAAGCAAAAGCAAAAATTGATCTAATTAAAAGAGATAAGGAAGGAAACTATATCCTGCTAAAGGGTATGATAGACAATGAAGCTATATCAATACTAAACATATATGCACCAAGTGGTATAGCATCTAAGTTCCTAAAGGAGAAGTTAAGAGAGTTTCAAGAAGAACTAGACAGTAAAACTATAATAGTGGGAGATCTCCATCTTGCACTCTCAGAATTAAATAAATCAAACCACAAAATAAATAAGAAAGAAAATAAAGAGGTAAATAAAATATTAGAAAAATTAGATATTATAAATCTTTGGAGAAAACTGGATGGTGACAGAAAGGAGTATACTTTCTTCTCAGCAGTTCATGGAACCTACACAAAAATTGACCACATGTTAGGATATAAAGACCTCAAAATTAAATTCAGGAAGGCAGCAATAGTAAATGCTTTCTTTTCAGATCATGATGCAATAAAAACTACATTCAACAAAAAGTTAAGGGTAAGTAGGCCAAAAAGTAATTGGAAACTAAATAATCTCATCTTAAAGAATGATTGGGTAAAACACCAAATTATAGACACAATTAATAATTTCGCTCAAGATAATGACAACGATGAGACATCATACAAAAATTTGTGGGATGCAGCCAAAGCAGTAATAAGGGGAAATTGTATATCTTTAGAGGCTTACTTGAATAAAATAGAGAAAGAGAAGATCAATGAATTGGGCTTGCAACTTAAAAAGCTAGAAAAAGACCAAAGTAAAAACCCTCAATCAAATACTAAACTTGAAATTCTAAAATTAAAAGGAGAAATGAATAATATTGAAAGTAAAAAAAAAAACTATTGAATTAATAAATAAAACTAAGAATTGGTTTTATGAAAAAAACAATAAAATAGATAAACCTTTGGTAAATCTGATTAGAAAAAGGAAAGAGGAAAATCAAATTGTTAGTCCTAAAAATGAAAAGGGGGAATTTACCAACAATGAAGAGGAAATTAGAGCAATAATAAGGAGTTACTTTGCCCAACTTTATGCTAATAAATAAGTGAAATGGATCACTACCTGGAAAAATATAGGCTTCCCAGATTAACAGAGGAGGAAGTAAACTGCTTAAATAGTCCCATTTCAGAAACAGATATAGAACAAGTCATTAATCAACTCCCTAAGAAAAAATACCCAGGACCAGATGGATTTACATATGTATTCTACCAACCATTTAAAAAATAATTAGCCCCAATGCTATATAAACTATTTGAAAAAAATAGGGAATGAAGGAGTCCTACCAAATTCCTTTTATCACACAGACCTAGTACTGATACCTAAACCAGGTAGGTTGAAAACAGAGAAAGAAAATTATGGACCGAATATTGTTACTAAAATCTTAAATAAGACATTAGCAAAAAGACTACAGAAAATGATTCCCAGGATAATACACCATGATCAAGGAGGATTTATACCAGGAATGCAGGGCTGGTTCAATATTAAGAAAACTATTAACATAATTAATACAAACAGGAATTTGTGAGCAAAGAAGAACTAGCGATCATTATTGATTACAAATTATATTTGATTATATCAAGTTAAAAAGTTTTCATACAAACAAAATTAATGCACACAAGATTAGAACGGAATCATATTTGGGAAAACATTTTTACATTTTAAAGGTTCTGATAAAGGCATCATTTCCAAATTATATAGAGAATTGACTCTAATTTATAAGAAATCAAACCATTCTCCAATTGATAATTGGCCAAAGGATATGAACAGACAATTTTCAGATAATGAAATTGAAACTATTTGTACTCATATGAAAGTGTTCCAAATCACTATTGATCAGAGAAATGCAAATTAAGACAACTCTGAGATACCACTACACACCTGTCAGATTGGCTAAGATGAAGATGACAGGAAAAAGAAAATGATGAATGTTGGCAGGGATGTGGGAAAATTGGGACATTGATGCATTGTTGGTGGAGTTGTGAACGAATCTAATCATTCTGGAGAGCAATTTGGAGTTATGCCCAAAAAGTTATCAAACTGTGCATACCCTTTGATCCAGCAGTGTCACTACTGGATTTAATATATCAAAAGGTATATTAAAGAAGGGAAAGGGACCTGCATATGCCAAAATGTTTGTGGCAACCCTTTTTTTTAGTGGCTAGAAACTGGAAAATGAATGGATGCCAGTCAGTTGGAGGATGGTTGGGTAAATTGTGGTATATGAATGTTATGGAATATTATTGTTCTGAAAGAAATGACCAACATGATGAATACAGAGAGGCTTTGAAAGACTTACATAAACTGATGCTGAATGAAAGGAGCAGAACCAGAAGATAATTATATACTTCAACAATAATACTGTATGAGGATGTATTCTGATGGAAATGGATAGCTTCGACAAAGAGAAAATCTAACTCAGTTACAATTGATCAATGATGGACATAATCAGCTACCCTCAGAGAAGGAACACTGGGAAATGAATGTAAACTGTTTCCAATTTTGTTTTTCTTCCTTTTTAAATTTTTTTTTTTTTTTACCTCCTGAATCCTATTCTTCCTGTGCAATAAGAGAACTGTTTGGTTCTGCACACATATATTGTATCTAGGATATACTATAACTTATTTAACATGTATAAGACTGCCTGCCATTTAGGGGAGGCTGTGGAGGGAGGGAACAGAAAAGTTGGAATAGAAGTGAGTGCAAGGGATAATGTAAAATTTACCTATGAATATGTACTCTTAATAAAAAAGTTATAAAAAAACAAACAAACAGGAACACTGAGTTGAAGCTAATAATATTCAGCTTAATACATATAAACACTTGGGTATAAACAACCAATGCAACAATGGCATGGTCAGACAAAATTTTGTTTGAAGAAGTTCTGATGCTTTGTTGAAGTAAAAGCTCAATCATGCCAACACCCCCCCCCCCCACATTACTGTTGGTTGTGGTGGTTGTGTTGCTGCTGTTTTCATTATAATTACTGATTATATTTTTGATTTCATTTAAGATATGAATAAAAAAAGTACTAGTCCCATTATTAAAAAAATAAAATAACTACCAATAGTATAAAATATTTAGGAATCTATCTGCCAAGGGAAAACTCAGGAACTATATGAGCAAAACTACAAAACACTTTCCACACAAATAAAGTCAGATCTAACCAAGTGGAAAAATATTAAATGCTCTTGGATAGGACAAGCAAATATGATAAAGATGACCATACTACCTAAACTAATCTATTTATTTAACACTATATCATTCAGGCTCCCAAAAAACTATTTTAATGACCTAGAAAAAATAACAGCAAAGTTCATATGGAAAAACAAAAGGTCAGGAATTTCAAGGCAACTAATAAAAAAAAATTAAATGAAGGTGGCCTAGCTGTACCTGATCTAAAACTGTATTATAAAGCAGTGGTCACCAAAACCATTTGGTATTGGCTAAGAAATAGATTAGCTGATCAGTGGAATAGATTAGGTTCAAAGGACAAAACAGTCAATAACTTTAATAATCAAGTGTTTGACAAACCCAAAGACCCCAGCTTTTGGGATAAGAATTCACTGTTTGACAAAAACTGCTGGGAAAATTGGAAATTAGTGTGGCAAAAACTAGTCATTGACCCACACTTAACACCATAAACCAAGATAAGGTCAAAACAGGTTCATAACCTAGGCATAAAGAATGAGATTGTAAATAAATTAGAAGAACATAAGATAGTTTACCTTTCAGACCTGTGGAAGAGGAAGGAATTTATGATCAAAGAAGAACAAGAGATCATTATTGATTGCAAAATAGAATATTTTGATTATATCAAGTTGAAAAGTTTTTGTACAAACAAAACTAATGCAGACAAGATTAGAAGGGAAGCAATAAACTGGGAGATTTTTATAGTCAAAGGTTCTGATAAAGGCTTCATTTCCAAAATATATAGAGAATTGACACTAATTTATAAGAAATCAAGCCATTCTCCAATTGATAAATGGTCAAAGGATATGAACAGACAATTTTCAGACGAAGAAATTGAAATGATTTCTAATCATATTTCTAGTCATAGTCATCTATGAAAAGATGCTCCAAGTCAGTATTAATCAGAGAAATGCAAATTAAGACATCTCTGAGATACTACTACACACCTGTCAGATTGGCTAGAATGACAGGGAAAGATAATGTGAAATGTTGGAGGTGATGTGGGGAAACTGGGACATTGATACATTGTTGGTGGAATTGTGAATACCTCCAGCCATTCTGGAGAGCAATTTGGAACTATGCTCAAAAAGTCATCAAACTGTGCATACCCTTTGACCCAGCAGTGTTACTACTGGGCTTACTTCCCAAAGAGATTTTAAAGAAGGGAAAGGGACCTGTATGTGCAAGAAGGTTTGTGGCAGCCCTCTTTGTACTGGCCAGAAACTGGAAACTGAATGGATGCCCATCAATTGGAGAATGACTGAATAAACTGTGGTATATGAATGTTATGGAATATTGTTGTTCTGTAATAAATGACCAGCAGGATGACTTCAGAAAGGCCTGGAGAGACTTACATGAACTGATGCTGAGTGAAATGAGCTGGACCAGGAGATTATATACTTCAACAACAATGCTATATGATGAACAATTCTGATGGACATGGCCCTCTTCAAAAATGAGATGAACCAAATCAGTTCTAATAGAGCAGTAATGAATTGAACCAGTTACACCCACTGAAAGCACTCTGGAAGATGACTATGAACCACTACATAAAATTCCCAATCCCTCTATTTTTGTCCGCCTGCATTTTTGATTTCCTTCACAGGTTAGTTGTACATTATTTCAAAGTCTGATTATTTTTGTACAGCAAAATAACTGTATGGACATGTATACATATATTGTATTTAACTTATACTTCAACATATTTAACATGTATTGGTCAATCTGCCATCTAGGGGAGGAGGTGGGAGGAAGGAAGGGAAAAATTGAAACAAAGGGTTTTACAATTGTCAATGCTGAAAATTTACCCATACATATATCTTGTAAATAAAAGAGTATAATTAAAAAAAAAGAATGGAAAAAATAAAAAGGTGAATTCCATTTATTTCTCATGAAAAGACCAGAGCTAAACAAAAAAGTTGAACTCTAAATATAGAGTTCAAGGGAAGCATAAGAAGGAAAAAAAAAGAAAAGAACTCTTGAGAACTGTATTTCTGTTATGGATATACATAGAAAGTGTTTGTATATTTTGATTTTACTGTTATAATATAAAAAAGAAACTAGATGTGGAAAAGGGAATGTATTAGAAAAAAAGGGGAAAGTGGAGGTAAAATGAGGGAAATTACATTTTAGGAAGAGGCAAAAAAAACCTACTATATTTGAGGGAAAGAAAGGAGAGGGATGAACATTGTGTGAATCTTACTCTCATCAGATTTGGCTCAAAGAAAGAATATTAGACATATTTAGTTTCACTGAGAAATTTCTCTCACATTATAGAAAAGCATGAGGGGAAAGGGGAAAAGGGAAAGGGTAGGCTAAATAGAAAGAAAAACTGAAATAATAGGGGAAAGATATGAGAATCTCCAAAGCAGTGCTATGTCATTCAAACTCCCAAGAAACTATTTTAATGACGTAGAAAAAATAATAATAAAATTTATCTGGAGCAACAAAGAATTTCAAAGGAATTAATGAAAAAATGAAAAAAAAATCAAAATGATGGTGGCCTAGCTATACCAGATCTAAAGCACATCTAAAGCAGTGTTCATCAAAACCATTTGGTATTGGCTAAGAAATAGAATACTTAATCAGCGGAATAGGAGAGGTTCACAGTACAAAATAGTCAATAATTATAGTGATCTAGTATTTGACAAACCCAAAGACCCCAGCTTTTGTGATAAGAATTCACTATTTGACAAAAACTGCTGGGAAAATTGGAAACTAATATGGCAGAAACTAGGCACTGATCCACACCTAAGACCATATACCAAGATAAGGTAGAAATGGGATCATAATCTACTCATAAACAATGATTAAAAAAATGAGAAGAATATAGGATAGTTTTCCTCTCAGATCCATGGAGGAGGAAGGAATTTATGACCAAAGGGGAATTTGAGATCATTATTGATCACAAAATAAATAATTTAGATTATGTTAAGTTAAAAAGATTTTGTACAGACAAAACTAATACAGACAAGATTAGAAGGGAAGCAATAAACTGGGAAAACATTTTTACATTCAAAGGATCTGATAAAGGCCTTGTTTCCAAGATATATAGAGAATTGATTCAGATTTATAAGACAAGCCATTCTCCAATGGATAAATGGTAAAAAAAAAAAATATGAAGACAGATGAAGAAATTGAAACTATTTCTAGTTATAAGAAAAGGTGCTCTAAATCACTATTGATCAGAGAAATGCAAATTAAGACAACTCTGAGATACCACTGCTCAGTGGTCAGATTGGCTAAGATAATAGGAAAAAATTATGATGAATGTGAGAAGGGATGAAGGAAAACTGGGATTCTAATACATTGTTGGTGGAACTCTGAATGAATATAACCATTCTGAAGAGCAATTTGGAACTATGCTCAAAAAGTTATCAAACTGTGCATATCTCTTATCCAACAATGTTACTACTGGGCTTATATCCCAAAGAGATCTTAAAGGAGGGATAGGGATTCACATGTGCAAAAATGTTTGTGGCAGCCCTTTTTGTAGTGGTAAGAAACTGGAAACTGAATGGATGCCCATCAATTGGAGAATGGCTGAATAAATTGTGGTATATGAATGTTATGGGATATATGAATGTTATGGGATATTATTGTTTTGTAAGAAATTACCAACAATATGATTTCAGAGAGCCCTTAAGAGACTTATATGAACTGATGCTAAGTGAAATGAGCAGAACCAGGAGATCATTATGCATGGCAACAACACTATATGATGATCAATTCTGATGGATATGGCTCTCTTCACTAATGAGATGATTCTAACCAATTCCAATTGTTCAGTGATGAAGAGAGCCATCTACACGCAGAGAGAAGACTGTGGGAACTAAGCGTCAATCACAACATAACATTTTCACTCTTTTTTTGTTGCTTGGTTGTATTTTATTTTACTTCACTTTTTCTCATGTGTGGCATGATATTTGTATAAATATGTATGCTTAAATTGGATTTAACATATATTTTTACCATGCTTAACATATATTGGACTATTTGCCATTTAGGGGAGGGTATAGGAGAAGAGGGGATTGGACTACATGGTTTTGCAAGGACTAATGTTGAAGAATTGTCTATGCATATGTTTTGAAAAATAAAAAGCTTTAATAAAAAAAAAAACTAGGATATAATTTAGATTTTAACACATTGAAGTTATTTCAGTGATCTCTATCTTCTTAATCTTCGTTTTCAACTCAGATTTCTTGTAGCACCTGTTGTCTTTAATATTCATTTAATATTGTATATTTCACCTAGCATTATTATTCATGTCTTTCTATGCATATCATGTCCCTTTGACTAAAATGTAAAAGTTGTTTTTGAAGGAAGAAATTATGTTTTATGTCAGTTAGTACTGGATTGGGCCTCTTTGTAATTAGAAACTGAAGAAGAAAACCAAGTTGTTGCCTACCAGGACAGTTGAGGAGCTGGGGGTGTGGGAGGGTTCCTGCTACTTGTTTTTATTCCTTGTTTTTCTCAGAAATTAGCCAATAGTTAAGAAGCAAACATTTACTTTGAGAAGGTCTAACCCATGAGCAAAGAGTAAACATCTTCCACCACCACCATTACCACTGCTAGCTTTCCTAATAAAATACTTATTTGGAGTACCTCCCTTAGACCAATCATCTCTCTGATGATGTTTGATACCATGCTATTTTATATGACAATAAAGCCTTTTTATTTAAGAAATCAGTTCAGTGTCCAGGTAATTCTTACTTATAGAACCTGCTCTTCCACTGAAGTACCATTAGTACTTTAACAAATCATCTAAAGAAAATAAGCAAACAATACATTTGTGCTGGTGATGAATAAATGACATTTATTTTTATATCAAGATACATTGATATTTCCTGTCTATCATATAGTAATGAAGTTTGGTATAAACTTACTATCCCTCCCATATGTGGCTATGTTATTTATATAATCCCTACTTACAGTTTGATCTTTAGTATCATATTTATGTGAAGCTTATTAATTGGTTTAAAAATTTTAATTACATGACAAAGTTCCATGGACTATTTTTATCTGGAACCTGAGATGAGATTGTTAGTGGATGTTTACTATTTCAGAAGATGATACGTAGAGCATAGTCATTTTTTAAAAGTTACTGATTCTTGGAGCCATTATTAGAAGGACAACTTTATTAAAGTCTCCATCTAATAATTATTCCTTAGATTTTATACTCACTATAGAAAATACATAAAGACTATCTAGGTCTTTACTACTACTTTACTACTTTACTTTAGTACTTTACTACTACTAGGCCTACTACTAGGCATAGTAATAGAGTTCCAAGAAGTCGGTAGAGTGAATAGAATGATTAGTGAGTAGAGTGGGGAAGATTCAGATTTGTTAATTCAATTCTGCCCTCAAATATTTCCCAGCTGTGTAACTCTGGGTAAGCCATTTAATTTTTTGCCTCAGTTTCCTCACCAGTAAAATGATCTGGAGAAAGAAATAACAAACAACTCAAGTATTTTTACCAAAAAAATCTCCAAATGGGGTAAAAAAGAGTTGGACATGACTGAATAACAATAGAGAATATAAAGTATCAAGCCTACGATTATGTCCTTAAAATTCAGCAAGGCAGAGACAGGTATAGAATATCACCATTAAAAAAGATATGTTTGTTTGATGCATTGTTGGTGGAGTTGTGAACGAATCCAACCATTTTGGAGAGTCGTTTGGAACTATGCTCAAAAAGTTATCAAACTGTGCATACCCTTTGATCCAGCAGTGTAACTACTGGGATTATATCCCAAAGAGATTATAAAGAAGGGAAAGGGACCTCTATGTGTACGAATGTTTGTGGCAGCCCTTTTTGTAGTGGCTAAAAACTGGAAACTGAATGGATGTCCATCAGTTGGAGAATGGCTGAATAAATTATGGTATATGAATATTATGAATATTACTGTTCTGTAAGAAATGACCAACAGGATGATTTCAGAAAGGCCTGGAGAGACTTACATGAACTGATGCTGAGTGAAATGAGCAGGACCAGGAGACCATTATATACTTCAACAACAATACTATATGATGACCAGCTCTGATGGACCAGGCCATCCTCAGCAACGAGATTAACCAAATCATTTCCAAAGGAGCAGTAATAAACTGAACCAGCTATGCCCAGAAAAAGAACTCTGGGAGATGACTAAAAACCATTACATTGAATTCCCAATCCCTATATTTATGCACACCTGCATTTTTGATTTCCTTCACAAGCTAATTGTTCAATATTTCAGAGTCTGATTCTTTTTGTACAGCAAAATAACGTTTTGGTCATGTATACTTATTGTGTATCTAATTTATATTTTAATATATTTAACATCTACTGGTCATCCTGCCATCTAGGGGAGGGGGTGGGGGGGTAAGAGGTGAAAAATTGGAACAAGAAGTTTGGCAATTGTTAATGCTGTAAAGTTACACATGCATATATCCTGTAAATAAAAGGCTATTAAAAAATAAATAAATAAATTAAAAAAAAAAAAAAGATATGTTTGTAACCTGAAGTTTACAAGAGGAAAATCATCTCTTTCCTACCTTTCCCATCATCTTTGGTCCTCAGCTACTTACTCCTACATGACCCTGCTCTAGTGCTTTTGTTTTATTTATCTCATGACTTCTGTTGACTGGGCATAGCATTTTTCCACTTGGATCATAAATTGAATCTTGTTTTACCCCCTCTTCCCAGAAAAGTTCTTATGTTTTGTATTTAACTTATTTCCCCATTTTCATGAGCAGAAATGTAGACCACAGAATATCAAAGAGTGATAATGAAGATGAACAAGATAGTCTTTGTTATTTGTATTTCAGTTTAGTTTTCAGCACATCATAGTGCCTTTAAATATCCTTAATTTATGTAAAAAGCTTTTCAAAAAATTGACTCTTTTTTCAAGTTTCTGAAATATTTTAAGCTCATCCTTGCTTCAGTAGAAATGTTCTTTTACTGAAACAAGATTAAATATTGAAAATAGGTAGAAAGTAGTCATTCTTATTAAAACAATAACAAAGCAATCACTTTTTATGTTCTGTACATCAGGGCTTTAAGAATAAATAGAAAATATAAGATATACATGGAGATATATCTTAAAAGTTTTTAAACATTTTTTTTTCTGTAGTGTTTGGGTCTTATTTTAGGTCACTAATGTCACTGTTCAAATTGGTTTGGGTCATTCATGTTTGAAATGTTTGATAATTGTTTAAACTTTTCTCCTAAAATGGAAATAAGATTTAGGAAACCTGATACAGGAAGAAGAGAATAAAGGTGGGTGGAATTTAGGAAAATGCCGAGATGATTTCAGTTTTATTCTCTGATCTTTCTTTCTTGTTTTCTTTCTTTCTTTCTTTCTTTCTTTCTTTCTTTCTTTCTTTCTTTCTTTCTTTCTTTCTTTCTTCCTTCCTTCCTTCCTTCCTTTCTTTTTTCTTTCTTTCTTTTCCTTCCTTCCTTCCTTCCTTCCTTCCTTCCTTCCTTCCTTCCTTCCTTCCCTCCTTCCTTCCTTCCTTCCTCCTTTCCTTCCTTCATTTTTCTCTTTCTTTCTTTCTTTATAAAAGTGAAAGGGAAAACTTCATTACGGTGACAAATGATGAAAATCATGCCAGTTTTATTTACAAATGATTGTTTATTGATGTGTAGAGATATGCATTGAGCTTTGATGATATTCTCACATTATAGATTTGAAGCACATTCCACATTTGGTTTCAAGTTTGGTCAATAAAGTTATCATGTAATTATCATCAACTGGTATTTAATTATTAATTGTTACCTCTAGCGCTGTCTGAGGACTGAACACTGTATTTCATATGAAACTGAAGTCTGGATTTGTCAGTCAGGAAGGGGAGGGGGGAGATAATCAGTGCCAACATAAATAATTGAGCTTTAATAATTTTTGCTGCATTTAGAAATCATTTCCCACACTTGTTACATGACCAAAGTGCCTGCAGCTCCAAAGTTGATCAGCCTCATCTTAAACTTGCTGGAATTCCAATCTACAGGTGGAAATGAAACAATGTACAAATTCTCAAGTACAAATCTAACTCAAGTGAGACCCAAGTAAGAAAAAAGACTGTACTGTTCATGCAAAGATAATCTCATATCATCAGCAAATGAAGGGGGCACTGAGTTTGCAGTCAGAAAATGTATCTTCAAATCTTGTCTCTGCTAATTAATTCTAGGGTGACTTTGACCAATTTGTTTTACCTCTCTTTGCCTCACTTTACTCATTTATAAAATAAAGGGATTAGACTCAATAAAGTTCAAAATTCCTCTGTATCCTGTGATCCAGTAGGGTGTTAATTCTGTTTCTTTTTTGTCTTTCTTTTCCTAGTACATATTACAGTGCCTGGCATATTGGAACTTAACAAATTCTTTAGGATAGATTGATTCTATACTGTAAACTCCTTGAAGTCATAAATGACTTCTACTTTGTGTTTCTCTTATTATTTGACTTCTATTAGGGGCTCAACCATTTCTAACTTAGTGAATAAATTCTCATGGATCCAATTTAAGATATATCACCTTAAATCTTTTTTTATGGTGACTGATGTAAGAGCAAATTTTCAGAGTGTTTTGAAGACAAGGGCAGTAGAAGGTGTTTTGAATTATTCCACATCAAAAGATCAAATAGACAAAGATGTTAATGATTTGTAAAAATGCCAAAGTTATTATCTTCCAATATAAATGAAGAAAAGATGACATTTCTCCCAATTTCAAAGCCTATTGAGTGGGCAGTGTCCACATAAGGGATTGTGATAAACACCTTGAGTGGACAAAAGAGAATCATTTGTTTCAAGAGAAAGAATCCTTTACACCTTGTGATCTTAGCCGAGTAACAATTTCTCTGGACCTCAGATCTTCATCTACAAAATAAGGGAGTTGGATCAAATGACCTCTAACTTTTTACTTCTAAATATATAACCACTTACTTCTGGATATCTCTTTCCTCATTTGTAATTGAAGGGTGATGGATGACTGGTAAGGACCTTTCAGCTCTAAATCTTTTGTCATATAAGAGACAAATTCCCAGAATAATATATTTCTTCTGAGTGTTATAGTGTCTACTAAAAGATAGATTCCCAGTCATTGGAGGCTACATAACATCTAGTACAAAAAACAGATTGGAGAATGATGATATAATAGCTCAGATCAAAGGTTATGACACTATGTCCATTTTGTGAATGTTAAGTAAGAACGTTAAAGGACCTTGGCCAGTTTTAAAATATGTTTTTTTTTTTTCAGTCATCCCCAAATCCACATACTTTTTTGCTTGCACAAATTCAGAATGAAAATAATACAAAATAGAACCTTGTTTTAAATGTGATTAGTAAAGCAAAAAAAAAATAGTCTGTGTTGACCATACCATAAAGTTTGATAATAAATACCCACAAATAAATTATATATATATATATGTGTGTGTGTGTGTGTGTGTTTGTGTGTGTGTGTATGCATGTACATACCTACAAATTATATTTATGTATATATACAGATTAAATTATAGATGTTTTGTGCACATTTACATATGTATAAATCACACAATAAATGTGTATATACAAATATATATGCTTGACATATATATGCAAACAATATACATGTGTTTCTATAAGTATTTGTACGTATACAAATATACTGTATGCATGTATCTCTATATACAAACTATGTAAGTATTATTTATATGCATATTTACATACAGCCACATATATTTATTCACAAATCTATGCACTACATGTGAACAAATATATGAATGTATACATATATCCATATGTGTCTATATTTTATCATTAGTCCTTTGGAATATTAATTGATCATGATATTGCTCTAGGTTCCTAAGTTTTTTGATCGTTTATTTTTACAATATTGATCTCACTAAACATATTATTCTCCTTGTCCCTTTCACTTCATTCTGTATCAGCTCATAATATTCTCTCTAGGCTTCTCTGAAATCTTCCCCTTTATAATTTTTTTTATATAATAATAGTCTTCCATCACATTTATATGCTATACTTTGTACAGCTAGATTGAAAAGCACCCCTGCAGATAGCAATTATTTTCTACCTCAAAAAGAAATATATGGATTTGGTATATCCTGAGTTTATTTTACTTAGTATTAATCTCTTCCTTAATCCCTCTCTATTTGTCTCTTTTTCTTTCTCCTGTTTTTTTTCCCATTTTATTGTTTCTCTAAGTATATTTACATACCCAATTATGTATTTATTCTTCTGGCTTCTGACTAATTCAAATTAGAGTGAACTTCAAAGGCTAGCCTCTGTCTTCCCCACTTTATCCTTATTTGTTTATGCTGCTAATTATATAATTTCCCCTAACCCTCTTCTCTTTTCACTCCCCATTATTTTCTTCTCCCCTTCTCTTTCCATTTTCTTTTAAGATCATTAATACATTACAAAATCATCATCTTCTCTTTCAATTCTTATTTTTTTCTCTTCAGATTTTTTTAAGGTATATTGTTATGGCTATCTTATATTTTCTTCCATTTTTCAGTCTTTTGATTTTATTTTAATAATCCTTAGTGTATCATGAAATCACTGGTTTTTATTTGTTTTCCAGCAGAATTTTCAGTTTGTTGCTTGGGCAGAATTTTTGTATCTTTTATGCCAAACTCAAAATTCCACTTTCAATGTTCTCTCCTGTTGCTTTCATTTCTATTCTATTCCCCCCCTCTAGCATTCTCATTTCATTTATTAAAAAAAGTTGAAATCATTAAAAAAGAAAAAAAGAAACCACATCTTTCATCTCTTACACGAATTCTAGCTTCATTTCTGCCTAATTATCTATCTATCTATCTATCTATATTTTTCCTTAGAAACTCTGTGTATTTATGTTTTATGGATATTTTCCTCTTCTAGGATTATGTCTTAGGAGCCTTTGTTACCATAATAGTTTGTTTTTATTGTGAGAAATTTTTTTTCTTTGCTCATTTTTCCAGTCTACTTTCTAACTTCACACATGATGTTAGATCTGGCCTCTCTGCACATAGAGAGGCAACGTCTGGTCTGATTCTATTGCAATTATTTTTGAATTTTTTTTTTTACTTTAAATCTTGAGGAACATCTCATATGGGCTTATTAGTATTCCTCAAATAGTCTGATGTAGGCCAAAGTCTGATCATTACCCCATCATCATTTTTCCTAATGAGCTCTAAAAATTTCTGGTTTGGATTTTGGATTTGAACACCAATGGAATGACTACTGTAGATTCAGTATCTGTCAATTGGGAAGCTCTGCTGGGTCAGAGGGACAGAACTCCTGGTTCTTCCTTGGTTTGGAATTTCTGCCATGATTATTCCTCTATAGACTTCATACTAGGCTGAGACTAGAAGTGAGGCCCTTCTCTGCTTCTAGGATCTGAAGCATATGGAAGTTCATAAATTTTCTCTACCCTAGATATACAGGTTATGTGCATTATTCAATATGACAAAATAAATATGTTTTGACTATAATGAAAGGGGCAATTATTAAGACACCATAGGTGTGTGTTTTAAGATACCAGATAATTCATTTATTATCTTTTGAATTCTTGTCTTATTTCAAATCTCATGATCCTTGGCCTGGAAGGTACTCTGAAGGATCATCTTTTTTATTTCCTACTTTCATAGAGGATCACATTAAGATATACAATCATGTCATAAAAGTGGCATCCCATTGTCTGATGACCAAGACTGGTACATTCCATTTATCCTCCAGGATTATCTGGAAGCAAAGTCAGTCAATCAACATTTATTAACCTCCTGCTATATGCTTGTCATTGTGTTATACAGTAGGTATCCAAGAAAAACAAAAGACAGTCTCTACCTTTAATGAAGGAAGATAACAAATAAAATGAAGCAGAAGAGGAGTGGAATCAAAGTAGGGAAGGCATGAGAAAGGAGTTTCAGATTCCTACTGATGGAAAATAAAGAGACAGATGACCCAGGCTCCATTTTAAGAAAAGAAGGTTCTCATGAGGCATGAATTCCAGGACTGAAGTGATCTTGCAGAACGAAGGGTTGTTTATGATATGATGAAGCAGTTTATTTTTTATTTACTTAATTTTAAATAATGATTTTTTATTTTTAAAATATATTCAAAAATAGTTTTCAACATTCACTCTTACAAAACCTTGTGTTCCAAATTTTTCTCCCTCCCTTTCTCCCAATGCCTCCTGCAGACTGCAAGTAATCTTTGGCCTTTTGTTTGTTTTGCTCATTATTGTTGTTTTTGTTTTTTTCCCTGGGCTACAGGAACTAAAAGACTGAGAAAAGAAGACAGTCATTCCAGCTCAATTCATTGTGCTCTTTCCATGGGTGAACAAGACTTTCACCCTTTCAGAATGCATCTAGAAAGAAAAAAAAAAGATGCTTCCAGTCCAATAATTTTAAAGATGCATTTGGTTATTTTGGCTATATGACCAATGGAAATGGTTGGTAGAGGAATTCAGAATATCTTCTGATGAGAATCTCCCATGTGGGTGCCTCCATTTTAGTTGATTTAGGCATGTGCAAAGTAAAGCCTCATTGTATTATTTTAAATAACCTTTATGAAAGGAAATGAAACAGAACTGAATTCTATTTTATTCTATTTGAAAGAATTGAGCATGCATTCCTATAATCTTGCAGAGCAAATACGTCAATATAATTGTAAATACTTTTTGTTGATTATTTTTTAGTCATGTCCTAAGACCACTGGGATTTTCTTGGCAAAGATATTGAAGGGGTTTAAGTGACTTGTCCAGGGTCTATAACTAGTAAATGTCTATTGGCATTCTAACCACTATACCCCTAGATGTTCCTATGTATACCAGAGATGAGTATATTGCTCTTCCTTCCTTTAGCTCTATGTTGGTGAATTGATTTCAAGACAAAAACCTAAGAATTTTGAGAAATCAGCTTTGATAAGTTGATTATAGGGCAGATTCTGAAGTCTAAACTTTAGATCGGCCAAATCATGAGGTCACATCCTGAGCTCTTGCCAGAAGGAGCAAGATGAGTAAGAAGAATTGACTTTTATTAAAAGGTTTTCAATGTGCTTTTCATTTATTATCTCATTTTGTATCTCAATAATTCCATAAAGTAGGTGCCATTTCTACACACACACACACACAAACACACACACACATACACACACCTGTATGAGAAGAGAAAATGAAAACTAAGAAAGATTAAGTGACTTTTTTAGGATCTCAGAGCAAGTAATTATTTGTAATCAAGTTCAGGGTAGGATTCCATTCATTATACTGAAATATATAGAAGAATTAAGAGACAGAAAACATAGCAGAAAAATCATATAAAGGAATATGGAAAATTATGCATGAAAACAAAAACTATTCAAATGATCAGTTAGGTTGAACAAAGAAGCTGAGAAATCAGAGGAACAAACCAAGAAAAAATGAAGGGAAAACATTTGAGTCAATATTTCAGATATTTAGGGATGGGAAAATAAAAAAAAAAAAGGGAGAAGAAAAAAAAATAGACCCACTAGGACCCTTTGGAGTCAGGTCAGTTTCATGAGGCTCTCTCATTCATGATTTTTTTTTTTCTTTAGCCAGGCTTCACAACCCAACTCTATTATCTTTACAACTCTATTATCAAATTAATGGGCTTGATTAAATACTCACCAATTTTCATAAAAGAGCAAGAGGGGTATAAGTATATCTTTCCTTTTAAAGTGTCCAAATAAGGTTGTTCTCTCTCTCTTTTTTTCTGTTGCTATAATTAAATATCTACATGCCAATTTTATGATTTCATAAATTATACTCTCTACATGAATATAAAAATCTTGGTCTTGAATTTCTCACATACTTGTACTAAAATACTAAACAATGATTTTTTAAAAGACAAAAAATCACTGGATTGTGATTAAAGTAAGATATGTGGCATTTCATTTATATTAAATAGTAATATTATAATGAAGAATCAATTTCACTGAAAATAAAAGTCCTGTTTATTTTAAGGGGCTAATTAATGATTGAGAAACAAATGGACCTTTTTATTGGGCATATTAAAGAAAACAAATGCACAACTCTAGGAACAAGAAATCAGAATTTTAGTCTGAACATTATTGAAACTTCATGATATATTTCTCTGTAGGTATATGCTAAATATCTAACATTCAATTTCTAGCATTGCCTATAAAGAGAACCACAAATGTACAAGTTCTAGATCTTCTTAGATAATCTAATCCAAGGCTTCCTCTAACTTTCATGTACATTCTTAACTTCTGCACAAACTCTTATCCCCTTTTTAGAATCTAATTCTCTTTTTTTCAATAGTCCCATGCAATTTACTATCTCTCTATCACTCTCTCTTTCTGTGCCTGTCCATCATTTATTTATTTATTTATTTATTTATCTATACATCATCTCTTTCTCTCTCTCCAATTCTATCTATCTATCTATATTTAATCTATCAGTCTATTATAATTATGAGCAATCTTAAAGGATGAGAAATCGTTATTATGTCTATACTTTCTCCTGGCAACCCTACACATATGTTTTGGAGTGGCAAGAGTATATGTCTTAGCACCTAATTGACAGATGAGCACTATGTCTAGATCAATATCCTCCTACCTTAAAGATTTGTTCAATAATGAAACGTGTGTCCCTTAGCACAGAAAAATACTATCTACATAAATATTCTTCATATTTTATGTTCTTTATTCCATTTATGTTCAGTGATAGTCAACATCAAGATTATGAATTTTTATATTCATAGTTGCCTTTGATTTGATATGCTTGTCTTAACCATTATAGTACTTAAGTTCTCTAAAATAAACATTTCTAGGGTCTTTGTAGTTTGTCGCACTCTGATATATAGCAATTTTATAAATAGACTAAGGGAATCTCAAGAAGACAGATTCTGAGTAATGGATATGTCTCTCCCCATGTTATATAAAAGCAATTTGTAACGCTAACTTTCTTTTTCTATTTTTTGCTATTTTTTATTTTTATTTTTCATTATAGCTTTATTATATACAAAATATATGCATGGGCAATTTTTCAACATTGACCCTTGCAAAACCTTCTGTTTCAACATTTCCCCTCCTTCACTCCACTCCCTCCCCTAGATGGCAGATAGTCCTATACATGTTAAATACAATATATGTATATATATTTATACAGTTATCTTGTTGCACAGGAAAGATTGGATTTAGAAAGAAGGTAAAAATAACCTGAGGAAAAAAAAAACAAAAATGCAAGCAAACAGTAACAGAAAGAGTGGAAATGTTATGATGTGGTCATATTAATTTCCCAGTGTTCTTTCTCTGGGTGTAGCTGGTTCTGTTCATTACAGAATAATTGGAACTGATTTGGATCCTCTCATTGTTGAAGAGAGTCACATCCATCAGAATTGACCATTATGTAGTATTATTTTTGTAGTGCATAATGATCTCCTGGTTCTGCTCATTTCACTTAGCATCATCAGTTCATGTGTCTCTCCAAGCCTCTCTGTCTTCATCCAGCTGGTCATTTCTTATAGAAAAATAATATTCCATAACATTCATATACCACAATTTATTCAACCATTCTCTAATTGGTGAGCATCCTTTTGATTTCCAATTTTTAGCCACTACCAAAAGGGCTGCCACAAACATTTTTGCACATATGGGTCCTTTTCCTTTCTTTAATATCTCTTCGGAATATAAGACCAGTAATAACACTGCTAGATCAAAGGGAATGCACAGTTTGGTAACGTTTTGAGTATAGTTCCAAATTGCTCTCCAGAATGGTTGGATTTGTTCACTATTCCATCAACAATGCATCAGTATCTCAGTTTTCCCACATCCCCTCCAACATTCCTCATTATCTTTTCCTGTCATCTTAGCTAATCTGACAGGTGTGTAGTGGTATCTTGGAATTGTCTTACTTTGTATTTCTCTGATCAACAATGATTTTGAACACCTTTTCATATGACTAGGAATAGTTTCAATTTCTTCATCTGAAAATTGTCTGTTCATATCCTTTGACCATTTATCAATTGGAGAATGGCTTGATTTCTTATAAATTAGCATCAGTTCTCTATATATTTTGGATATGAGGCCTTTATCAGAACCTTTAGCTGTAAAAATGTTTTCTCAGTTTATTGCTTCCCTTCTAATCCTGTCCACATTAGTTTTATTTGTACAAAAGCTTTTTAACTTAATATAATCGAAATGTTCTATTTTGTGATTAATAATGACCTCTAGTTCTTCTTTGCTTACAAATTCCTTCCTCCTCCATAGGTTTGAGAGGTAAACGATCCTATGTTCTTCTAATTTATTTATAATCTCATTCTTTATGCGTAGATCATGATCCCATTTTGACCTTACCTTGGTGTACCGTGTTAAATATGAGTCAATGCCTAGATCTATTTTCTCCTGGCCCTTTATTGAATGTAACTTTTATTGCATCATTATCTGAGAAGAATGCATTTACTATTTCTGCCTTTCTGCATTTGAAGTTGAGATTTTTATATCCTTATATATGGTCAAATTTTGTGTAGGTTCCATGGACTGTGGAGAAGAAAGTGTCCTCCTTTTTGTCTCCATTTAGTTTTCTCCAAAGATCTATCATATCTAACTTTTCTAGTGTTCTGTTTACCTCTTTAACTTCTTATTTATTTTGTGATTTGATTTCTCTAATTCCAAGAGTGCAAGGTTGAAATCTCCCACTATTATAGTTTTGCTGTCTATTTCTTCTTGCAGCTCTCTTAACTTCTCCTTTAGGAATTTAGATGCTATACCATTTGGTGCATATATGTTTAGTATTGATATTGCTTCATTATCTATGCTACCTTTCAGCAAGATATAGCGTCCTTCCTTATCTCTTTAAATTAGATCTATTTTTTGCTTTTGCTTGATCTGAGATCAGGATGCCTACCCCTGCTTTTTTGGCTTCATCTGAAGCATAGTAGATTCTGCTCCAGCCTTTTACCTTTATTCTGTATATATCACCCTGCTTCAAGTGTGTTTCCTGTAAAAAACATATTGTAGGATTTTGGTTTTTAATCCAGTCTGCTTTCTGTCTCTGCTTTATGGGAGAGTTTACCCCATTCAAATTTATAGTTAAAATTGCTAATTCTGTATTTCCTGCCATCTTATTATCCCCAAATTATGCTTTTGTCTTTCTTTTTCCCCTTCCCCCCTTCCCCAGTATTAGTCTTATGAGCACCACTTGCCTCCCGAAGCTCTTCCTCTTTAGAATCCCTCCCTCCCCCTTGAAGTCCCTTCCTTTTCTTAAATCTTTTCCTTACTATTTCTGTATTCCATTCTTTTTACCCTAACTCTTCCCTTTTCATTTTTCTCCTCCCACTTTTCCATGAGGTGAGAGAAGTTTCTATGTAAACAAAATATGTCTAATATTTTCTTTTTGAACCAAATCTGATGAGAGTTAAGATTCACATTATGTTCATCCCCCTCCCTCCCTTCCCTCAGATATAATAGGTTTCCTTTGCCTCTTCATGAGATGTAGTTTCTCTCTTTTTATCTTCACTTTTCCCTTTTCTAGTACAATTTCCTTTCCACATCTAGTTTCTTTTCTTATAACACCAAAACCAAATTATACATGTACTCTTTATGTATACCAATAACAAAAATACAATTCCAAGGTTACTTTTTACCTTTTTATGCTTCTCTTGAGTTCTATATTTAGAGGTCAAACTTTTTTCTTTAGCTCTGTTTTATTTCATCAGGGATAAATGGAATTTGCCTATTTCATTGAATGTCCATTTTCTTCTGTGGAAAAAATGCTTAGTTTAGTGGGATAGTTTATTCTTGGCTGCATAACAATTTCTTTTGCCTTTTGGAATATCAGATTCCAAGCCCTTCGATCCCTTTAGGTGGATGCTGCTAGATCCTGAGAAATTCTTATGTTGTCTCCTCAATATTTGAATTTTTTTTTCTGGCTGCTTGTGGTATTTTTCTTTAGTCTGATAGTTCTGGAATTTAGCCACAATATTTCTTGGAATTTTGATTTTGGGATCTCTTTCAGTAGGAGATCAATGAATTCTCTCAATGTCTATTTTGCCTTCTGTTTCTACAACATCTGGGCAGTTCTCTTTGATGTTTTCCTGAAAAATATTGTGATTTTCAGGGAGTCCAATAATCCTTAGATTATCTCTCCTAGATCTATTTTCCAGGTCTGTTGTTTTCTCAAGTAGGTTTTTAACATTTTCACATTTAAAATTTAAAAATTTTAACATTTTTAACATTTACTTTTTAATTTTTTTTGGTTTTGCTTGACTGATTCTTGGTGTCTTCTTAAGTCATTCATTTTTCTTTGTTCAGATCTGATTTTTAATGAATTATTTTCTTCAATAACTTTTAAAAACTTTTTTTTGTATTTGTCCAATTGAGTTTTTAAATGGGTTGTTTTGTTCTATGGAATTTTTTTTTCTATTTCACCAATTTAAAAATTTTTTTTTCTTTTTCCAATTCACAAATTCTGTTTTCCTTGGAATTGTTTAACGTTTCCAATTCACAAATTCTGTTTTCCTGGGAGTTAATTTCTTTATCCACTCTATCTTTTAATGACTTATCCTGACCCTCTTGCAAAGCTTTCCTTTCCTTTCCGCATTTTTCATCTAGCTGTCTTTTAAGATCCTTTTAAATTTCTTCTATGAGAGTCTTGTGCGATGGGTACCAGATCATATCCACCTTTGGATCTAGAGACAAACTGCTTTTAGTCTCCTCAGGGTTTGAAGGTTGCTCTCTTTCTGTATAGAGGCTATCAATAGTTAGAGTGCACTTTGCCTTTTTGCTCATTTTGAAAACAAAACAAAACAAAAACAAAACAAAAACAAAACTATGGTCTGCTTATCAGGGGCAATGGGTTTCTAAGCTGCCTCTACAGACAACAGGAAGTGGCAGTGAAGGGGCTGTCAGACAGCACTCACTATCTGTGCTGGGACCTGAAATCAGCAGCAGTGGAAAGGCAACTACTAGGGCTACATTAGGACCAACTACTGCTTCTGTGCCTGAATCATGCTGAATTACTCAGGGTGTTGGCTGGATGTGGCCAGGTCCCAAGAGACTGTAGTGTTTTGGGGTCACAATGTTTACCTCCTTTGTTTATAGCTTCTCTGCTGATCTACTGGCTTGCTGCCATGGCAGAGTACCTCCCAATGTGGTAGAATTCTCCCTGAAGATTTTCCACCAGCAGAGACCACGTTCCGTTCCCTCAGGAACACACTGCTCAGTGTGAGTTGTTTCCTATGCTCTCATTGTCTGCCTGAGATCTGTGCCTGGCCTATCCCCATTCCATCCCACTCATGGGCAAAACAGACCTTTTCTGGAAAATTTTGAGAATAACTTCTGTTAGTAATCTGTTGTACTGCCAATATTTGTGAGTTTTGACAGCCAAGCACTAATTCTGAGGCTGAATATCATTAAAATAGATTGAGGGAAAGGAGAGTTTAGGAAGATGTTCTGGAATTCTGGAATCTAGAGAATAAAGTTTTAGAAATTAAAATAAAAATCCCTCCCCCCAATATTGTATGTTTCTTGGATAACAAAACATTATACATTGTTCCTGGGTAGCTCGTTATTTAGATTATAAATCTAGTGGGTTATATAATGAGGCAATTAGCACAGTGGGTAAAGATCCTAGGCATAGAATCAGGAAGATGAGTTCAAATCTGGCCTCAGACATTCAATAGCAATGTGATTCTAGGCAAATCACTTAAATTCTGTTTGCCTGATTTCTTTAAATGTACAATGGGGATAATAACAACATCTACCTTGTAGGGTTGTTTTGAGGAACAAATAACAGAATATTTATATAATGTTTGTCACATTATAAGCATTTTTTTTTCTCTCTCTAATTCAATCTTATGGTAAGGGAGTTGCTTGTTTGGCCAACCACGTGGTATATTTGTCTTCTGAGAGGAAATTAAGCACAATGAAGTAATAAGCATCCTAGAGAGTTTATAGAGGAGGATACTATATGAATGCAGAACTCAAAGAAATATCAAAGGGTTTTCAAATGAAACCCCCCAGTTCAATTTATTTCTAGGGGGAGATGATAGATTATTTGGTTGATTTATATATTTCAGCAGTGTGTTTATTGGCTTCTGTAAATTTTTTATGTCTCACACATTTTCTGTGAGATGAGATAAAGGCCATCCTAAATCCTGCTTGTAAAGGATCTTATTTACTTTTGTTGAAACTAAAACCTTTGTTTGATAAGAGACTTACTTGGAGAAACTTCAGAAACAAATCAGAAGAGGAAAACTGACCCCTTATGGGTAGCATGCAATACAACATCTGGTTTCTGTAGACTAGAGTCTTAAGCCCTTGGTCTGTGTGTTGACATACATGGAATGAAAAAAAAAAATCTGGACAAGAATAGTGTTTGAACTGTTACATAAATGCTGAAGAAATAAAAAAAATAAAGGAAAACCAATGGATCAAAGACAGTTTCACAAAAATTTAGGAGTTCAGTTAGTATTAATGAAAGCAGATTGTGTAGGATAGAGATGAAGAAAGGGAGACTTTTAGGTGGGGCAAATAACCACATTAAGACAGGTAGAATAGACTGATGTCACTAGCTGAGCCATAACCTAGCTGTTTGATCTTGGTCAAGACATTTATCCTCTGAGCCTCATTTCTAAAATGAAGGTGTTGGACAAGTTGACTTAAGTGTTCCCATCTCTGATATTATATTATTCTCTGAATTTTCAATTGACAAATTATCATTCTATGGAAGACAGTATGGAGCTTTTTGAGATTTATTTTTTGATGAGAGGAATGTTGTGATGTTTAAAAATAAAGGATTGTTTTGGCAATGGTATTAGAATTCAGAACATACTAAAGAAGAGACACATCATTCCCTATATAACTAGAATAAAACCAAAATCAATTTTATATCTATAGTTAAGATTCGTAGTCTCCCATACATATAGAATTCCACTAAAACCAAACCAAAGGGAATAGAAAGAAGGTCTGAATATTGTATGTATTTATTTCCACAGAAATAGTGGTCAGATTAATAAATCTAATGGATCAAAGACAACACATTCAAAAATGTTTCAATGCAGTTTGGTGGAAGGTTGAAAAATCTTTTGATACAGAGTGGATGGAAAAGTTATTCTTACCATTTAGAGGCAAGGGAGAGGCAAGGTGTTTGGGTCCAGAAGATGCAGCTTCCATGTGTATTTCCAGATTTGTGGTCCTTGAGTATAGATTAATGCAAGACCTGGTGGACTTGAAGACAGAAATCAAATTGAAAATTGAAGTACAAATTGATAAAGTTAATATGTAGACATTTCCTTAGTGTCATTTCACTTGGAATTATCATATCCTTTGTTGATCCATTTGACATTTGACAATATCAAAGACTTTGATTGTGAGAACTTTTTCTTGTGAGTCTTCAGTTTCCTCTCTTCTTAAAATAAGCTTAAAACAATTGTCTAGTATGCATTTTTACCTTGAGAAATAAAAATTCATGTTTTTAAATGAAGGAAGAACACTAACTCTTTAATGGTTTCTGACCCTAAAAATATATCTATAAAACTGTAACAGAATTCAGAGTCATCAAATGGCTTTCTTCTAAGCTGCCTTCTCTCTGTGAGATAGAAATGGCATCTACTGTTATGACATCAATGATTACTTCTTTGCAGATAATTCTCAAATCTTCATTTCCATCCCAGATTATTTCTTAAACTCCAGCACCACATTTCTATTAGTTTCCTCTAAACATTTCCCTTGCATATCCTTCTAGCATCCCTAAATTATTGTGAATCAAGCTGATTTATCATCTTATCCAACATCCACTTCTCTTAACTGTCCAGTTATGGCTTTTCTACATCTTTGAGGTTAAGGATCTTAGATTGTCATACATGATCTTGCCTTTTAAAAGTCTTGATAAGGTTTAAGAAAGGTGAATGTTGATATATTTGGAAAAATAAAAAAAAACTATTAAAATAAAATTCAACATAATTTATTTCATTTATTATCTCACAAATTTAATTGTATTCATTTAAAAATTATTTTTTAAAAAGGGTACATTGTTTTCACTAAATAACCAAAGGGATCTATACACACAGAAAGAAGGTTAAGAATTCCTGCAATGATAACTTAAAAGATAATATTTATTTATCCTTTAGGATACTAAATTTTTAAACTTGGTATTTTCTTTGACTCTTCTTCAGCCCTTAATTCTTATCAGTTGCTATGTATTATTGATTCTATCTTCACACTACTTCCACTACATTAATGTAGATCCTGTTTCTTATTGGCCAGGACTACTGGAATAATTTATAGTTTCTTCCCTCTAAAACCCATCCTAATTCTTCCTAATGTACTAAGAGCCTTGTTCTTCAGGGAATGCAAAATATCTATCTGTTGCCAATCCATGTAGAGGCTTTGGTGAGTCTGATTCCAGAAGTATATGATGGAGGGTCCTTTGTCTCTTATTTCAGATCATGCACAGAGCATCTATTGTTTCCTGTCAGCTGAGTGCATGGAAATAAAGTCTTTTAATTGGATTCTGAACCAGAATTAAGTATGCATACAAAAGTTTCTGCTTCTCAGAAGAACCCTCTTTTCCTTGGTGGTTAATGAGACATGTACTACTACAAGAATCTGGATAGGACAGAAAGGCAGCAGTGACTGAAGAGGTACTAACCTGCTTTGTTGTAGTTCAAACATTTTTCAGTTTAGAGCTTGTAAAGTTCATGATAGTGTTTTGTTTTGTTTTGTTTTGAGTCAGAAGAATCACCAAGAGGATGGTCAAAAATGGAATACCTCATTTCCAGTCCTTCTCAGCCCTTAAATACCTTGATATGATTACATCATTGCAGCACATGATGTAAGTGTGAACTAACGAACCTTTACTTCACCATGCTAAGTACTAAGTATATGTATAGTAAAGAATCATCATCTCATCAATTCCACTGAGTTAACACCTTGTTGTAAGTATCCTTCTTTCAAGTATACTTCTCCAGAGTTCAGGCCCTCTACAATAAGTAGGAAAATGAAGCAGATGGATAAATGACTTGCCCAGCATCAAACACCTAGGAAGTGTCTGAGATCATATGTGAACTCAGGAAACTGACTTTTCATAACTCTAGGTCCAGTACTCTATACACTGTGCCACTTTCTTCCCTATTAGCCTGCAACTTGCTGCTAATTCTCCCTATCTAGACCCTATCTGCCATTGTTTAAAAAAATGTTTTATCTTTGTATGCATTCTTTTCTTATGTTAGATGAAAGTGTATTGAAGATAGAACCAACAACATTATGATCTGGTAAACTTCAAAAAGCTGGAAGATCAACTGAAATCTAATAACTGGAGTACAGATCAGAACCTTCTGGTTATGGTGGCAGCTGCTGAGGCTACTAAGGAGTGAGCTCTGAAGGGTGACCTACTTCACTCAACCTAGGTGTATACTAATTAGGCACTAAAATATAATGTCCTTCAAGCAACAGAGCATTTTGTCCATCAGCTATGTTACAGTCAGACTTTAATTAAGTTAAGAAACTTTAATTGTGAATTTTAAAATTTGAATCTACTTTCTCCAATCCCTGAAACAGTAGGGGAAAATGTGGTTCTGGTTTTGTATAAGGTTGTGTTTTGGTTCTTGTTAAGGCTTCTCAGTAAAGATTCCTGGAAAAATGCTAACTGATGTTAAATTGTTAAATTATATGAGAGAAATGTTACCTGCTCAGTCAATATGGGTGGAATACAATAGATGAAAACATGTAAATAATGTGTTGTTCATTTGTTTCAGTTGTGTACAGTTCTCCATGACTCCATTTGGGGTTTCCTTGGCAAGGACACTGGAGTGGTTTGTCATTTCCTTCTTCAGTTCATTTTACAAATGAGGAAACTGAAGCAAAATTTTGTAAAGTGATTTGCCCACAGGGTCACATAGCTAGTGTCTGAGATTCGCTTTGAACTCAGGTCTTCCTGATTTCAGGCCTGATAATCTATCTACTATGTCATATAGCTGCCTTTGTGAAAAATGGAACTAAAAAATCTGCTCCCAACCAGAGTAATCATGAGCACTCTAATGAAATAAATACTACCCTTGTTCTAGGGACCCAACATACTAGTGCAAGTGAGAATTGGAAATGAACTACACATTATGTGGTCTGCTAACATGTGAATCTACACATGACTACCCAGAACAAAAATCTTAAGTGGTTCCCCATGACTTCTGGATTAAAATGTCAACTCTTTAACATTGGCTGGCATTTGTGGCATACCGTAATCTGCTTCAGCCTAGCTTCTGCAGCTCCTTCTCTCCCTTTTTCTCATTCATTCATATTTACTTTTTTCTATCACTGAAACATGTTTGTATGTTGGAATTCTTTTCCTTCTTCAAGGTCCAATTAGGCTGCCAGTGCCCCTGTTAAGCCAACTCTGATCTCCCCAGAGAAAGTAATCACCATCTTAAATTTTTGGACCTCTCTCATGTACTATTGCATTCTACCTTGCATCATAACTTTTTGTGTTCACAAGTTTTATCCCTCCTATTAAATTTGAAGCTTTGGAGGAGAGTAGGCTATCACATTTTACCTTTAAATTCCTAAAAGCTTTCTAGTAGTTTGCTAAGTGTATAGTTGGCTTTTAAAAATGATATGAGTCAAATTTGAAATTTAAAATTGAAGCCATTAAAAGGCTTATAGTATGAAAAACCTGACTTTGAAAAGTTTGTTAATTTAATATTTAGTTTACCTAATTAATGATATCACATTCATCAATAATCCTTTATGTATAACATAAAATAGAAGTCTCATAGATCATATTCATTTATTAAACAGGTTATCCTAAATATGCTATATGTTTATATGAATTATATTTTTAATCAATAGTATGGATAATTTATTTGAAGTAATAGATACAATAATTTCTCTCATAGAAATTAATCTCTAGATCATAGAAGAAGACTGAGCTTTTTATTATATAAATACAGGTTATAAAGATGCTGATTTGTTAGATTATAATAAACATGGCCAAACTGAAAACTTTAAGAGATGTTGCCTATTTGATTTTGAGTCTAAGGCTATATCTTATATATGAAATTTACTGCTGAATTTTCAATTTTTTTCTCTTTCTCTTGTAGACATAGAGCCTGGTCCCTGGGTTCTTATACATCCTTTTCACTGATTGAATTCAAAGGAAGCAAGGAGGTTGTAAGATTAGGCCAATAGTTTTCCATTTGCCATTGGAAAAATGATTTAATCACATTAGGGACTATCAGGAATGACAGAAATGTAAATATTCCTTGGGCAAGATAAAGATAAATAATGTTCTATTGCCAGTTTTTCCATGGAGATAAAATAACAAAATTAATAAATAACACCTGACCATATTCTCTTTCAGCTAAAGAGTAAAGGTATGAGCAAAACACAGAATGTGAAAATAACAGCTAACATTCATCTTAGGCTGATCTATAAATTGTGTCATTTACTGATCTTTGGCATATGGTCTATTCTCAGAGACAAAAGTGGTTAGTCAAATACATTCAAACTTTTTTTTTCCTTTAACAAATTTGTTTCCCCCCACCTTTTTTTTTTCTCTGCTCAGAGAAAAACACAAGATTAAAAATGGTGTGTGTGTGTGTGTGTCTTTGAATGTCTTTCATGGAATATGAAAAAGGAAAATTTCCTGACCATCCACTTTCCAATTTCTGAGTCATTGCCTATCCTGCTAAATTGCTTAATATTTCCTATAGTGGACCTGTGACCTGGAATCTTTATGCAAGATTAATGGGAAAGCAAATGGGAATTAGTATTGGGGTGGGTTGCTCTGCAGCTCTCTCTTTTATCTAGCACTCCACCTGTTTTTTACAATTATGCTTTCATTAGTTTCTGAATTCAGAGATCCTACAAAAGACCTTTCCTTTCCCTCATCTCCATTTCCTCCCTCACGCCCACCTCATCTCCACACTGACACTCCCCCTCCAAGCCCACCAAAAATTATCAGACTCACTCTGCCTCTAACTGACATGCTGACAGGAAATTATTACACGTCATTACACTTCTTAAAACACAATTTACCCAGCCTTTGCAAATTATTCTCCAGTGTATGTGAAGGGGTAATGGAAACTGTCGATTTCACTTATACTTGTCACTCGTACTTTCTTCTGGACAATGAACAATTTATGTTTTCTCTCTCTCAAAAAAAAAAAAAACCCACAATCTTTTGAAATATAAAAAAGCAACTTCTACAAGGGAAAATAGAAATTAATCTCTTTGCCACTTCTTTTTTCATTTGATTGTCTCAACCACAAAGTTATCAATGTATATTTTCACTAGTCCTTCCATGTTTCTCATTTGCATATCTTTATTTATTGGTACTTCTGTGTAAAAAGGCCGAGCTCAGATAGATCTATCCCCTATTTGGAATAGCCTGCCAGCTTCCATCTCACCCACACATCTTAAACCTTATTGTCTGACATATACAGTCTGTCTAAAGTGTCTTTCTCTCCACTTCCTCACTGGAACACCTTCTTCACCCATCCCTTTGCTACCACTTGTGTCTGTGAGACTCTATCATCCAGCCATTTGTCTTTGGGCCTTGTCTGAAATAATTTGAACTGCCAAATCTCAAAATGAATAGGTTTTGTTAACACAAAAGGCTAAGGAACTAGTTGGAAATTTTAAAGAGCTCACCATCCCCAACTTTTAACTGATCATATTGTTCCTCATTCAGGCATTCTTCTGTCAACCTTATTCCGCCTCAATGGGAGAAGGATGATGAATTGTTTGGTTACTGGAGGCAGAGAAAAAGAAATCCTGTGCTAGGGTCTGGGAATTGGTTACGTACTTCTGCGGAGCTTCAACCTCATAATCGCTCTCAGCAACTTGGCTTCCTTGATTTATAAACTGAGGTGGTGATTAATGATCTTTTAAGTGAACAAGGCAGGCCGAAGCCTCACCAACAGGACCACTCCAACACACTGACGATCATTTGTAGGGGAAGAATAACAGCCTTTGCATTTAGGTAACTGAGACAGCTTCTGAGCAACTCCCAGTCTGCATTCACCAACATTAATCAGCTGTATAGTTTGCCTATTTTTGACATCATTCCTTGAGACCATACCTCTTCAGGTCAGCAGCTGGCAACAGGATTTAAATAGAGTTGTAAATGTGAGAGATCTGGAATTCTCCTTCTAGGGGAAGTAAAAACAGTGGGGGAGGGGCTAGTGAATCTGTGTCACTGTAAATAGAGCCTCCAAATTACTCAGAACCAGGAAAAAAAAAGTATATGAGTGTGCATATGTATATGTATGTGTGCATATATGCACATATACATACATAGATAGATCGTAGATATGAATAGAGATAAAAAATATAGATGTATAGAGATAAACAAAAACAAATATCTTCTCCCTGCTGGGCCTTGAGCTTCATGTAAATGCCATTTTCTAGTTGTCTGGTCTTACCATCCACATCACTCTGTTTTGACCCTTCTGGTTTCAATCCCTGTAGAAAGTGTTCAGTCTTCTATCTAGCTCCTGAACACCTTCAATTCAAATATGCCTGAGGTCATATTTGTTCTTCTTTGGAGCAAAGTTAGAATTCTTCCCTTCTGGGTTATGCTGAACTTGAAATGTTTTAATGAAACCTTGGCACTAGAAGTTTTTACTATTTGAGGATGTGCCCAAAGATAATTAATGAAAATTGACAGAAACACTGACAGTAAGTGCTCACTGTACACTCCATCGTGTTATCTTCCTTTCTTGCCCAAATTTTGACTCCTCAGTCATTCACTTTATTCACCTCTTCTTGCCCTGCTGGGTCCCACAACTAAGTGGACTTGCTGATCTCTGAGACTGGGATTGTGTAAATTGCCTCTGTAGCAAGCCCAGGGAAAAGAGCCTTTTTATCCATCATTTTTGAAAGAAGAGAAAAAGAAACAAACAAACAAACAAATACAAACATTGTTTTCTGTTGATTACAAGATAATATTCATGAAAATAATAATTATAATTGAAGTCAATGTTGCTGACAAGCAATAAACACAAAGTAGAACCCAAACAGTTTTGCTATAGTTGTGCTAGAGAAGGATCAATAGTGGAAAACTAACTTTGGCTAAACAGGGAGCTTTCAGCTCTCCCTAGGGGAAAATTCGGAAATACTTTCAATCTGGTCAGAACTCCAGGGAAAACTTTAATGTGTCTAAAAAAGGAGGGGCCATGGGGAAGTTAAGTCTCACATATTTATTTTCTGAAATTTAGTGTTAATGAACTAGACCTTTTGCTCTAATATTTGTAATGCTTTCTTCTCAAGCCTTTTACAAGGAAAGAGAAATGCAACTAATAAATTATTGCATGGCTCAGGCTATCTACAGATAGTTGATATCACCCTCTTTTAGACAAGTCTGTGAATGTGGGCTTTTGTGAAATGCTAACTGAATGTCCCAAACAACAGGGTTTTTTTTTTTTGGTTAGGTTTTTTTTTTTTTTTTTTTTTTTTTTTTTTTTTTTTTTTTTTTTTTTAAGGAAGGCACTTAGAGCTGTTTGAAAACTACCAACACAGAATTCCACATTGAGCAAATATGCTAGCAAATATCCCAGAGACCAAGGGAGTGAATATCCTTATGCAAACAGCTTTTACTGCATCAAAGATAAGGGGGAAAAATGAATGAACTTGCATTGAAGATAGGACTTAATCTGTGATAGGAAGTCACTTCACCAATGTAAATTATTTTAGTTCTTTGTTTCAGACCTTTGAGACCTGTGGCCTAGACTAATGAGTCTGAACACTGATTTAGTGATACATTAAATCATCTCAAGGTTTAATATTAGTAAAAGAAGGCTGATTTTAGTACCCTTCAATTAAAAGTGATGTGGATGGGTTTATGATTTTATTCATGTGGGATGGAGAATGAAATCCTTCCTTGCTTTCTTATCTTGCACAACTTTTTTTCTTTTCCTCTCATCAATCTTCTACCAGGGATCCACTGAAGGTACTGAAAGACCTTCCTTAATCTGTTAGTCAGTCAGTCAGTAAGCATTTATTAAGTGCCTACTGTGTACCAGACACTGTGCTAAGTGCTGGATTCAAAAAGCAGCAAAGGACATTCACTGCCTTCAAGGGACTCAGAGTCTAGATCTCTTAATTCTATGTAGATAGCAAGAGAATATCTTTCATCAATGACTAATTCTTGCTATATTATCTCTCCATTCCCCTTTTTTGGCCATACTTCTTTCTGATGGGGTTATTTATATAGTTGATCATTTGTGAATAAATGCTGTTAATCTGTCACAACTTATCCATGTTCACTAAGTGCCTCTGCATTCCATTTTGAATTATTTGCAATGTTAAGTTTTCAAAAAGTGTGATAATTTGCCTCTTAAAAGTGTATATCAAAGTAAAAGGGGAAAAATAATTTTAAAAAAAACAACCTTTGTTTCAGAAAGAAGTTGCACTCAGTAAGCCAATGTTGATGGAATTCCTGCTGCATAATTAACACTGTGCTAGGCACTTTAGATACAAAGATAAAAAGAAAATAATTCCTTCAATAAAAGAGCATATATTCTACTGAGCTAATTTTTAAAACTACATTATAAAAAGCTATAATTTTTTTTTTAAATCCAAACCTGGATTTTCATGTGTGTTTGGAACTTCTAGTAAGGAAAACTCCACTATCAATAAAGATCATCAACTCTATAATGTATAGTTTGGGATTTATGGGAACTAATAGAAAGTATATGGCTTTACCAGTCATACAAATAGTATGTTTTAGTGGCTGGATTTAAAACTTAGCCTTCTTGACTCTGAATCCAGATTGCTATCAGTTATATACTACATTTCCTCAGAGGAGAGAGTTCTAGGTAAATCAATACTTTTGGAGAAAAAGAAGTATATTTAAATTAAGCAATAATCAATTTTTAAGACTACAGAATGACTAGGAATAACTGGGTGTTTAGAAGCCCAAATTCAAAAGCTATCTGAAATATTTGAAGCACATGGATTTAAAAAATAATTTCTTGAAAGTCAGTTCAGAGAAATTTGTTATATTCTTTAAATTTATGGCTGTACTTTGGAGATTTGATAATAGACTGCTCAGACCAACTGTATTGATCTAAGATCTTATATTTCTATTGCTTGAGAGACAGAAAAAGAGAAAAATATGGAAACAAAGGAGAAGACCTAAGAACAAAATCTGCAGGAATCATTGCATTTCCTAACACAAGATGAAACTGTTGCAGGACTTCAAAACTTGCAGGAATTATTGGATTCCTGGCACATGAACTAATGGACAATGGATTCCTTTTGGACTGTTTCTAGGACTTATTTATGGACATGTATAAATCCTCATGTTGATTCATGTTACTTGTTACATTACTACTAGCCTGTGTTATGTTACTGTGTGCTTATGTAATTTATGTAATTATGTGAAATACCTCTCATATTGATGGATTTATATATACCTGTTTCAAATGAGCCCTTTCAGAAACTCGCTAATCTGATTTGTTTTCCCATTTCCTTTGATGTTTTCATCTCCCTTCCTGAGAAGTCAGGGAGGGTATGACTATCTCCTTTTTAATGGTGTTTTCACTCCTTTTTTGAGCATTCAGGGAAGGCATGATCACCTTCTTTTTTGAGGTTCTTACCTCCTTGAGAAGTCAGGGAGGTCATGATGACCTATGTTCAAAATCAAAAGAAAGCAGGAGATGTTAGGATTCTTACAAGATGCTAAGTTGGTTGTCTAATTTTTGCATGGTGCTTAATAGTTCTCTGGTTCACTAAGTTCTGCAAGAGTTCACACCTTTCATACCTTTAAGAGTTCACACCTCTAAAAGAGTATATAAAAGGGCAAGCCCACTTGGAGCTTCAGGAGATTCAGAACCAGTATTCAGTCAAGAGATTTACAAGTCCAGGAGATTCACAAGTTAGAAAAACAAGCCCACTACAAAGGACAAGCCTACTAGAGGAGGAGCCCACTAGAAGGGGACCTCACTAGAGGAGGCAAAATAGATTCATTCCATATTCTACCTTTGTGCTGGCTGGAGGCTTTGGATTCAGAGGGACAAGAGGCTGAAGCTGGCAGAGGCAAAAGACTAGTGGCAAGAACTCTTGGAAGCAAGGAGACAGATAAGCTTCTAAGAAGGCTAACAGGGCTATTTTGAAGGAGACAATAAAGGATCTGAACTTTTAGCTCCTGACTGCATTTGAGATGATTATTACTTTAAACTGAAACTAAGGCTGCCTCCAGAAGCCCCCAAGAAACTTGCTCACAAAGAACATTATATTTTAGAGAAGAAAATTACACTATACTCAGAAAGTCACAACAAGTTTTGTCCAGGTTCTAAACATGTACTTGCTATAGATTTCCAATCACTAGGGGTTAAAATTTCATAAGCCAAATTCTTTAATAACATTTTAACATAAGATGATGTAGATCAATAAAGAGTGCAAGCCTTTTTCAGGTCTTTGATAATTTCTAGATTAAAAGGAGTGTATCTTCTCCTTTCTTGACTTGAAGAGTTAAGCTGTTCATTTACAGGATAAATTTCTATTCTCAAATCAGCTGTATTCTACCCTTCCTCTTTGGCTTTAAGTAGTGCCTTTTGTACTTGAGTAATGGGCGGGAAGGAGAAAGGAAGGAGGGGAGGTTTCTGGGGGAGGGAGGTGCTGGTGATATTAGTGTCCCACCCACTCCTCCTTCTCCCTTCACCCAGGAAGGTGAAGTTGTTGGGGGAGGGTCAAGAGCCTACTCAGATTTAGACAGAGTTGAAGCTGGGCTGTGAAAGTAAGAATCACCAGGCCCTTTAAGTTCACTTAACTTCCCATGCCTTTCAGCTATTTTATCAGTACCATTCCCCTTCTCTCCCTCTTTCTTTTCATTCTTTCTTGTCTGGTTGTTCTCCTCAGAACTTTTCTTTTTTTTATAACTTGCAGGATTCTTTAAGGCTAGTTCTATTATGTTGTATATATAAAATGTTTCCTTAGAAATTCAATCAGGACCATTTTCATTGTAATATTCACATAGTTGATCTCCTACTAGTTTCCAATTATCTTCTGCTATTTCTTCTTCCTTGAAGAACCAAGGGGACATCCATTCTAATGTTTCCAAGAGTCCACCAATCTGCTCCCAAGTTACAAGCAAACCTTACCTCTTTATTAGTCTAAGTATGCTTTCTATAGAGCTCCCTTGGGGTGGAGGAAATATTTTCCTAATATCTGCCCCATTTCAGTTAGAAAACAAAAGTTACCAGTTTACCAGCCTTTCTCCTCTTTATCCTTCTGCCAACTGACTCTGACTTCTCTTTCCCAGCCCTGCAATACTTCCTACTATTACCTTACTACCACCCATTCAGCAGGCATCAATCATGAGGAGAGCCATCATCTAAATATATGCTAATAGAGTCATTATCTTACATCAAATAGGTAATTAGTCTTAAATGCTCTCTTGTCTTATTCAAGCACATATTTTTTAGAGTTTCAGCCCTCTACAGAAAGTATCGCACTTACTAGGATATCTTATAATATTTCTCTTTGGGAAACTGCTGGTTTTTGATTACATACATACATATATATATATAATTAAAACTATTTCTTTATTTTCTTTCTTTTTCATCATATGATTTAAAGCTTTATTGATTTTGTGACTCTTAAAAACATTTTTGTTTTTCATTTAGTCTGTTTTAAATTTGTTTTTGCTACTTTTCTGATTATAAACCTACTTAATTCTTTAATTAATCTTTTTTAATTTTTTGAACATATGTAATCAGTGATATGATTTTCCTTTTACTGTTGCATTAGATTCATAACAAAAATTTATATATATATAAATATATGTATATATTTATGCATATATTTTATTAAAATTTTCATACTAATATGATGTATTCTTTAATTAATTAATTTATTTTTTAGAATGTCACAAATTTTATTTGCATTTAATTGTGCATATTTTTCTTGGGTTCTTGTACTATCATTTTTATTGGTATAGTAAGTAAATAATGCATTTAATATTGCAGATCATTTACATTTCTCTATAATTTTTCTGTGCTGTAGTACACATTATATATTTCAAAATATCTTGTGTTAAAGAAAAAGATGCATATTCTTTAATAGTTATTACCCAAGTCTTTTGGTTCTAGCTTCTTCAATAGCTAGTTCAGTATTCTCTCCCTTTTCCTCAAACTCTATCAGCCAGTTATATCATCAGGATTTGGATGATGTGTCAGGAAAGTTCTTTAGAAAGAGACTGTACAGCTGTGTAGAAATTCTAAACTTAGCTCTGGTCTCCTACCACATGCTGAAGAGGAGCAAGCTCATTGGTTGCCTGCAGAGATGTTCAAAAATCCTTGTTAGTTTCAGTTGGGTTTGCTTTATTTCATTAGTTTCTGGGAAATCTCAGTGAATTCTGAGTGATGGGAAAGGAGTCTCTAACTTTTAAAATTTTGAAATTTTAAAAGAATGTCACATGAATTTGGTTGTATCTCAGGTCAAGTGTTTTAGTCAGCCTAATATTTCAACTTTGTTCTCTCTTCTCTTCTAATCTCATTTCTGTCTCTCTCATTACTTTTTCCTATCTGTCTGTCTGTCTGTCTGTGTGCCTGCTGCTTCTGTTTCTCTCTGTCTCTTTCCTATACCTATACACTAGCTGGTTCAATGTTTCTTACATTATTTTTCCTTGATCATTTGGTTACTTGTATTTGATATGATCTACAATTTCGTCTTTCCATTATTAGCCTTTTGACTGTGTTTTAATACTTTTTAAGGTCTCTTGGAGATATTAGCTTTTGGTTTTTGTTTTGTTTTGTTTTGTTTTTTTCATTTTAATTTTCAAGAAGTCTGTTACTTGGATAAGATTTTAGGCTTCTTGTGAGCTATTCTCCTTTCAAGTCATTCCTCCAAAGTTCATATTAATTTTCCAATTCTTTCCTCTGTGAAGCACTCTCATTTCACTTATAAAATCATTTTTTTCATTTCTTTTATAACTCCCATTTCATTTCTTCAGGATTTCTAATGGACAAAACAAGAGAAATGTATACATAGAAAATAAAATAGACAATTCTGACTAATTTAAATTGAAAAGTCTTTTTACAGCAGAAAGTACAAGGTCATTCTTCCAAAGATGTATGATCAAAGGATATAAACTTAGTATTTTCAAAAAAGAAGAGCAACCAGTTGAAAAATATTTGTAAATTATTATCAATTACAAGGAAATGCAAATTAGAACAACTCCCTTTCTTTCCCTTTCTTTCTTTCATTTACTTCCCTTTCCTTCTGTTCCCTTCTAATAGCACATTTCAAAATTATCAGATTTACAAAGATGACAAAAGTGCAGTTATTAGAGGGGCTAGAGGAGGAAAGGCATACTAATGTGAATCATAAATAAAATTTGAATAAACTGCTAAAATATATTATTAATCCTAAGAAATGGTAAATTTAAAATATTAAAGGAAACCTTGGAATACTTAGTTGATCTAAGTTAAAGAAAGCAGAAACAATGACCCCAATTATTTAAATTAAATGAATGTGAAGAGGCAAAAATAAATAAATCAAATAAATGGTGAATATCAATATCATACAAGGACTTTAAAGAATATAGCTTTTTTTCTCTGTTAATAATAAAATAAATGTGCTTGAAAAGGTTAGGTAGAAGATTCCTTGGCAAAGTTGATTTTTGGAAAGTATAAATTGTGTAAAAAAGTTTAAAAAATCAATTTTAAAAATAAGAAACAATAGTAAATATACACATTTGTATAGTGCTGTTTAAAGTTTACAAAATATTTTCTTAGAATCAACCCTATAACTTAGGTATTATACTTTTTTTCTGAATATGTAATCCTGATCTTCACAGATCTTATGTGTCTTAAAACTACCAAGATTCTGAGACAGGATTTGAATCCAAGTTTATCCTGTGTTCATTCCAACAACTCCCTTTACCCTCATATATTTCCTATCTCAGATTCACCAGAATATCTAATTTATTTTCTTTCTTTCAAATCACTTAACTTCCTTAATCACAGTCTAGTTGTTCAAGGCACACAATCAAAATCTTTCAAAGCCTCCATATTGATTAGTAAATTTCAAACTATTTTGTCTAGCTTTCATGTTCTCTGTACCCCTAATCTGTTACTACCTCATATTACCAGGTTCATCTCATAGAATTCATATTTTCTATGCTATCTCTAAATTGTAACACTGTTTCCAGAATATGGCCTGTATTTTCTACCTGTTTCTTTGTACTAATTGTTCCCCATATCTAAAATACATTTCTCATTAGTATGAGAGGGCCTAAGTACAATTACATAACCACAATTATATTGGGGAAATCACTTAAACTTCTTGAATTTCAGTATTCTAATATATAAAATGAAGATGTTTGACTAAATGAAACTTTGGAACCCTGCTAAAATGCTACTTCCTCCAAGAACCTTTTCTAATTTCTCCATTTAAAATGACTTTTTATCCCGTAGCCCTCATATTGAACTTTCTTTATAACATTTGTTATAGTGACCAAGAGATAAAATGGTAATAATAATAAGAACAATAATAATAATAATAATAATGGTATGTGAGGTGATGCCTAGATAGAACCAGCTCTTAAAGAGCTCTTCAATTTAACTTATTTGACAAATAATTTCCAAATAGATATGTCAATTCTGCAACAACAACAACAAAATATATGGCAAAAATTCTAACATCAGGCTTGAAGGCTTAACAGTGGAGTAGCCAAAATGAGTCCCTACATAATTGTCAAATAATACTGAAGGTCTACAGTGGTTGTTTAATACTCAGTAAACGAAAATTAAACCAAAAAATGTTATAGGGAAACATGAAAAAAATGGTTGATTTCATGATTCAAAAGGCAATGTCCTTGGCAATCTCAATATTTCACACCTGATGCTCTAGTAACTAATTATAAAAAACAAAACAAAGAAACAAAAACCTACGTAAGCTATATCCATAATGCATTGCCTGTTTTGAAGCTCTTTGTCTGATTCATATATTATCATTATTTATATATCCTTTGCTTGAGTAAGTTGTTCTATAATTATCATGTTACAAATATTTTAACCTATGGAAACTTCCTATGAGTACATATTATACAGAGCCTTACTTCAAAGAATGTAGCTATTACATGAGACCACCTATGTGAGTATTTACTTGTTAAAAATGTAATTGCTTCCTGTATCACATTCACTGTTGCTATTATTAATTTGTCTTTCCTCCATGCTTCATCTGATATGGATTTTGATCATGATTATGTGATATGAAGCATGTGTATAAGATCTGGAATTCTAGAGGCACTTATCAAAACCTAAATAGGCATAGAACTAATTGGATAGTTGCAAATATTGTTATTAAGATGGAAATTGATAACTGGCTGCTTTATATTTATGCAGTTAGTACAATAAGTCTTTCAGTGATTTTAATCAATAGAACTCAAAGAACCTATAGTTGTTTCTTAATATTTTCCTGAGAACTGATTTTGTTCTACACTGGTTCTTCTATTGTATTATATTCTATTGTAGTGGATTCATGGATACAAAAAAAAAAAAAAAAAAAAAGGCTCCATAGTAATTGACATTGGTTTAGATGGCGATATTTATCCCCCCCGCCCCCATCCCCACTAAATCAGTAACCTGCCAAATAAAGGGACAGTGGTTGCTGGCTAATGACTGTGGTTCTATATGTGGAACATCTGAACACTGAAACATTTAGATTTATAGACATGGATAGGAAAAATGTACATGGTTATTTGGTGTTTTAGTCAATAATCCGTAATCACCTTGATGAAAAAAGATTGAATTTGCCTTTCTATATATCCTTATCACTTAGCAACTTACCTTGTACACAATCAGTGCTTAATAAATGCTTTTTGGCTATACTAGAAAAAGAGAGATAAAAGGCCAAATGATACTTCTAAGAAAATACTATTCTCATAATCCACAGTGATAAATATTCAGGGTTAGAGGATGGAAAGAATATACATATGCCAATGATTTCTTTTAATTTAATGCTTTGAAAATAGAAAATAGTACATTCTTTTTATTCATGTTCCTAGTAGCATTCATAATAGCTGAGGCATAGCAGATGCTCAATAAATTTTTATCAGTTATTTATTTCCCTGCTTAAAAAATAAAATCTTTATTAATTTATCTTGTAATGAGATAGGGACTGACAAATGACTAAAATGTTTTAAAGAGCATTATCCTTTATTGTATTTCACAGTACAGGAAAAAACAACTGACTGAGAAAATACATTGAAAAGAGCTAATTTAATCATTATTGGACTACAGGAAAGCTATGATCAAAACTATGATTCAAAAAAATCAGCTAAAATTTCCCAAATATTCTGAACAGGGTAAAATAGAAATTGAAAGAATCCACTGATTGCCAATGGAGAGATCCCAAAATGAAAATTATAAGGTATATATTCCTAATTCCAGAGCTCCTATGTTAAAGAGGAAATATTTCAAACAGCATGAAAGAAACCATTCAAATACCATGGAGTCTCAGTAAGGATTATGCAAGATTTAGCATCTTCCACTTTAAATGAACAGAGAGCTAGGAATATGATATTCCAGAAATTCCAGAAATCAATAAAATTAAATATAATCCTTCAAGGAAAGAAAATGCATATTTAATGATATAGAGGATTTTCAAGCACTCCTGGTGAAAAATAACAACAAATTAAAAATAACATAAGAATAACAACAATTTGACTTTGAAAAATAAGACTGAACAGAACTGTAAAAACCTAAATGTAACTTTAAGAAAGCAACATTATTTAATTGGTGAAGTGGATTATTTTCTTTGGGGGGAATTGACAATGCTTTATGACTATTGTAGCTCACTTTACAATTTAAATTGTCACTATTCTATAAATTATAACATCTAGAAGAAAGAATAAAACATTAAAAAAGACTACAAAAACCTCCATAAACATTTTGGAATTTTTAAAATTGCCTGTTGACAATGTCAGTTTCAGTGTTTCCCTCCACCTCCAAATTGGGAAAGATTTTTAAATAAAATAAATACTTCCTTAAAAAGTGCAATGCTTGTCATACTTTAAGCTGTTGCATTATTTTCTTCAATTCATGTTATTATTGTAGCGTGTCTATTAAAAATTCAATAATTTCCCCCTTTTATAACTTTTGCAAGGAACCATCCTGTTTTTCTGCTCCTTTTCTCTGCCATCTCCCATCACTAATATAATAATAGATTATTTGAAATCTTTTTCATGACAGTGAAATTTCACTGGGACAGACTGCCTATTTTGAGATAATAGCCTCCTCTACATTGCTGAATCCATGCCATGGCTGAACTGTCCAAAAGACCAATTATGAATTAAAAATGACTATGTAGATAAATTTCATATAGTCTGAAATATCACCTCTTCTCCCCTTCCTTGTTCACAGCCAGAGGGAAAGGATGACCTTATTAATAAATTCTATTAGAAGTTATTTCATATCTACATACATATATAAATACATGCACACATTCATAGACATATGAAATATAAATTTATGTTAAGTTTTAGACATTATGTCTCTGTTGCTGTCTCTGTCTCTCTCAGCAATCCAACTTCAAATTGCACTCATGCTCAATTTCTTTTTCTTTTTCTTTTTTTAAATAATTATAACTTTTTATTGACAGAACCCATGCCAGGGTAATCTTTTACATTATACCTTGCACTCTCTTCTGTTCTGACTTTTCCCCTCTCTCCATCCACCCCCTCTCCCAGAGAGCAAGTAGTCTTATACATGTTAAATATGTCATAGTATATCCTAGATACAATATATGTGTGCAGAACTGAACAGTTCTCTTTTTGCACAGGAAGAATTGAATTCAGAAGGTATAAATAACCTGTGAAAAAATGTAAACAGTTTGCATTCATTTCCCAGTGTTCTTTCTTTGGGTGTAGCTACTTCTGCCCATCATTGATCAATTGAAACTGAGTTAGATCTTCTCTTTGTCAAAGAAATTCACTTCCATCAGAATACATCCTCATACAGTATCATTGTTGAAGTGTATAATGATCTCCTGGTTCTGCTCATTTCACTTAGCATCAGTTCATGTAAGTCTCTCCAAGCCTCTTTGTATTCATCCTTTTGGTCATTTCTTACAGAACAATAATATTCTATAACATTCATATACCACAATTTACTCAACCATTCTCCAATTGTTGAGTATCCATTCATTTTCCACTTTCTAGCCACCACAAAAAGGGCTGCCACTAACATTTTGGCACATACAGGTCCCTTTCCCTTCTTTAGTATTTCTTTGGGATATAAGCCTAGCAGTAGCACTGCTGGATCGAAGGGTATGCACAGTTTGGTAGCTTTTTGGGCATAATTCCAGATTGCTCTCCAGATGCTCAATTTCTATTACCTGAGTTCTACCATTGAGGTATTGTGCAAATGTGAAGATTCACCTTAGACCAGAAGAACCATTATAGCTGGTCACATTTCTACATACTTCTCCATCAGTTTTAACTTAATGAGGTATACTGGAAAGAACATTCATCCAAGATGATAATACCTGAGTTTAAATCCCTTCTTTGCTATTTACTACCTGTGTGATATTGAGTAAAATAGTTAGTTTCTCTGGGGCTGTTCCCTCATCTATAAAACAAGGTCCTTGAATTTGTTAGATCTCATCTAGTTCTCAATCTTATAATTTATTTTTTTTTTTACTGCCCCGAATTTATGAAAGAAGCCCTATAAATTTTGAATTGATGCATGGCCCTGGTTTTATTCATGGGACATATAATACTCTTATCTGAAACCATTCCTTCTCAGTCACCTGTGACATTAAATGGCAGACAACACATATCTGCTATTTACAAAGGAAGAGGTTAACCAGAATATGAAAAATAATCATTATATTTATGGCAATATGATAGACAGCATAAGACTTCTTTGGGGTGGTTTGACTTCTCTGGAAGGATAATTTTATTTTTGTGACAAAAAGCAACATTTGTTTAGATTACACATCTGTAGTAAATAGGCTGCACTTGGAGAAAATACTGCAGTATCGTTTCAGAAGTTTATTTTGTTATGGGTGGTTTCATCTTCAACCAGTTGTAGCATTGATTTCTCTCAGTGGATTAATTATCAGAGGTAGTTTCAGTCTCTCCTGTAATAGACGGAAGGAAAAATGATGTTTTGATTTCAATGAAGCCTATTGACAATTGTGCTTGGGTTTCTCTTGGGTCCTAGAGTCAACTGACTTGGAAGTCTTTGTCATGCAAGGTGTGGATGAAATTACTCATCTTATCTGTGATTATAAAAATTTTGGCATGGTCTGGAGACTTTGTAAAAAAAAAAAGGGGGGTGATGGTGGTGGTATATCATATGGTTTTCTGCTCCCATTTGCAAGAGCAACATTCAATGTTGGAAAATATGAAGTGATGGGAATGTGTGGAAGTTGAAGCATGAGTTATTTATAGCTCAGTCCATCTTTTTCTGACAAGATGAAGATTGAGTAGGTAGACTGAATACCTTTTGTCCAGAGATTTTTTTTCTAAACTTACAGCTGCAAATTTCCCTTCAGGAAGGCTGACTCAGAGAATGCTCTCCTGATCAGGAAAGCTCCATGCTCTTTTAGGGAGTTTCAAGTTTTACTGCTTCATTTTCTAAATAATCAAAATTTCTTTTCTCTTACTATCCACTAGGACAGATCTTAACAATTTCTATATTTTAACTTAACTCTACCTTATGTTTGTTCAGACTCATGAATTTTGAATTTTTCCCCCTTTTTCTGTAGCCATCTCACAATATCCCTGGGAAGTAGGGGAATCTTAAAGTTCTGAGATGATACTATTACAGCCAAATTTCTAGATAATTCTGAGAGAAGCTTTTATTGTTTTGACTCCATTTTATTATCTACTACTTGGTATAGTAATGTCATATCAGGATAATATCTACAAAATAATTAATTTTTAGTAATTACTAATTAAGCACAAAGAAATATTTTTAACTAATCCTTTCACCATTATTTTGATACCACTGTGCATCTATAATTTTTTATTGAAAGAGAACCACTTAATTACAAAAAGCCAGCTACAGCTTTTTATCTTATCTATCACCTCACATAAAATCTCTAAATTCTGGGGATTCTACTTAAGATCTCTAGATTTTACTTTGATATCAATAGCACATGGCCTTCCCAGCAGAAACATCTGAGATCTCACAAGATAGACTGTTGTACTTTGACACAATGAATCAATAAAGATTTGTTAAGTACAAGGGAGACAGAAAAACCAGAATTCAAATCTGGTTTCAAACATCTACTAGTCATGTGAATATGGGCTAGTCATGAGCTCTAATTGCTTCTGTTTTCTTGACTATAAAATGAGGGTGATAATGTCACCTACCAGGTAGGGTGGTAGAAAGGATAAAATGATATGATATTGCAAAAGCACTTAACAGTCTATGTGAGATAGTGTAGGTACTTGTACATTTTGTTCCCTTCCCATTATTTGCCCTTCATTTTATCTCCATGGCTATTTTTTGTTTGGTTGATTATATATTTACTTGATAACATCTTCTACCAGGACTATGTTTTCTATTTGATATTTATTTACTTTTATTTTTTTAATGATAATTTCTAAAATCACCTTGACTTCCAAATTTTTGCTCTTCCTCTCTACCATTTGGAGTGGGGTGAGAGAGAGAAAGAGACAGACGGACAAAGACATACACAGAGACAGAGAGATGCAAAGAAAGGTTAAAGAGTGACAGAGAGAGACATTCAGAGAGAGAGAGAGAGACAGAGAGACAAAGAAAGACAAAGACAGAGACAGAGAAAAACTGAGACAGTCAGAGTCAGAAACAGAAAGACAGAAAGAGAGAGAGACACAGAGACAGAGAGACAGACAGAGAGACAGACACAGACACAGAGACAGAGAGGCAGAGATAGAGTCTGAGTCACAGAGATACAGAGAAAGAGAGAAAGATGGACATATAGAAAGAAAGAAACAGATCAAGACATAGGAGAGACACAGAAATAGAGGCAGCAACAGAGAGAAAGTCAGAGAGAAAAGAACGAGACAGAGTTATAAAGTTTAGGAAAACTAAGCAAAAGTTTAACTATGTTTGATGACATATAGAATATGCATGTCCATAGTCTTTGACCTCTCCTAACAGGTATGCTGGAGCCAGTTCAAACAGACTTGCAAGGGGAAATTGTTAAATTTTCAGTGTTATTATTAATACATTGGAAATTAGAAAACTTACAAATCCAAAGATTTTGTTGTTTGTTATTTTTCCTTCTCCATCAAGCAAACCAGTTCTTAAACATTTTCCATAATACTCCTGAAAGGTTTGGAAATTTAAAAATCTTTTCTTCAAGTGCAAGCTTGTTAAACAAAGTTACACAGCATTTAATTTTGTTTATTTGTTGCTCTTTTCAATTACATTGTTGTAGTTCTGTAATTTTTTTTTCTGTTTCAATTTACTTCTCTCTGTAGCAGTGAATGCAGCTCTTTCCATACTTCTTTGAATTCTTAATCATCCTGTCCTATAACATAAGAATATTACATTTTATTTATATACTACAATTATCATAATGTCACATGATCATTGATTTAGAGTTTAAAGAAGGCTTAAAAGTCATTAAATCCATCACCCTTCTTGGACCAGATGAGGAAATTGAGGCATACCTCTACATGTATTGGGTCTCTTCCTGTTTATATTCTGAGAGTGATCCAATAAAATCATCTTTCTTTCAAGGAATTTTAAATGATTTTGATATTTGCATGGATAATAACTTGGAGCAGAATCTTTAAAATGTGATTTTGTTCTGAAAAATTAAGTGCCTTTTTTTGTTCTTAGAGCAAGCATAAGTTAAACAGTAAAAAATACTGGCTCTTTAAATTGATGACTGATGACATTTATTATCGGATCTAGAACAAATCACTTAATCTAAATGACCCAGTGGAGAATGTATGAGACTTGTAGTCAAGAATTCCTGAGTTTAAACCTAGTTTTAGAAACTTACCAACTATGTAATCCTTTCTTCTATTTAGTCTTTCACTTGCAAAGCAGAAAATAATAGCACTTACTTTCCAGGGTTGTTTTAAGAATAAAATGAGATAGTATTTGTAAAATCCTTAAGCTTAAAACTTACATTTAAACAAAACTTGAAGTGATGTATAAATTTTGTTGTTATTACCATCATTATTACTGTCATCATTATTTAACCTGTCTAGGTTTCAGTTAACTTATTTCTAAAATAGAGATTTAGATCATGTGATATCTGAGGTACTTTCCTTTATAGAACTCTGGTATGTAATTTTCGTTCTTATTCTTCTTTCAAGTATGATTTTAGCAAAAATTGCTTTGATAGGTATGCAGAATATTTTCATAAAATTTTATAGAGATGAGAAAATTAGCATATGGTTTGATAATCATGGATATTTTTGGTTCCTTTTATTTGAGAAATAATTAAATAGATGACAGATAAATGAATGGATAAATAAGTAAATAGAGTATTAAAAATAACACAATTTATCAGACATTATGCTCTATGGTGAGGTTAAAAATAAAAGTAAAAATACAAGCAAAAACCTCCCATTCCTTCCCTGAAGGTATCTTCATGTCAAAAGAGCTGCCAGCAAGGGTTGGAGAATTTCAGAAAGTAGTTGGTGGAATCAGGAATGTCTTCATCAGACATTTGGTATACTACTTTCTTTCAGATTTGATGACTCGGTGCTCTTAAATGTGTATTGTCCCCAAGAAGAACCCTGCATTTATATTAGGGTTAGTCTTTTTCTTTTTCTTACAACTTTTAATACCATGTCTATTCCCTTTGCAGCAACTTGGTGACAAAAAAATGTAGTTAGTTTAAATATCATAATCATTATGAGTCTAAATAGTGCTATCATAATGGAAAAAATTTTTTAAATGATGTAGAAATTTTAAACATCTTTCCATTTCTGTATTTATTTTTGATTTGGCTTAATTGAATATTTTTCAAGACTCTGCTTTTTCCACTGCTTAATGAAATTTTTATAAATGAATATCATTCATAATACTCCATCATAATCCCATGTCAGATTTTATAAACAAGTTTAAATTCCAATTTTGACATTGGCTCTCAGATCTCTCTATATGGCATATAGATTAAATATTTGCTTGGTTAAGGTGTGGACTCTTCTGATTTCATTATGTATCAGTTTAATCTTCTCTTAGTTTAATTTCCTCATTACAGTTGGTGCTAACATCTATTTTATCTAGTTCTCACTTTTAAGCACCAATATCTTCTTTAAATAAATTAAATAATGTTTGTTTTAATTACATACCATATTTATTCTTCAATATCTGTTCTTCCTTCTGATTTGCTATTGATTCAAATCTTTTATAACAAGATGAGTTAATTGGGCATATATAACAGATTCAGAAATGATCACCAATCAAAACTCAGTTATTTTCTATTAAAATAAAATATTAGTGTATATGATTGATCTTATTTAATATTGTCCTTGTTAAAAGGTTCTGCACTCTTCTTGAGAAAAAATATTTGTGTAATATAGAAAGGAAATTTAATACATTGTGCCCATTTTTGCCATTTTACATTCTTCCTTTGGAATTATATTTTCCAAAATATTTTAATTATTGTCTTATGTGGCCAGTTTTGCATTTTAGCTCTGAACCTTACCATAAACATTGTTTTAATGCTGTAGATTCTACAGAATTTTTCATAGAACTCATAGGATTTCTTTACCTGCTTATTTTAAAATAAGTACCACATGACCAAGGGATGTTTTTTGTTGTCTACATGATAAAAAAACAACTCCACTTGACCCTTTTATCTGCTTTCCTGAGGAGGCCAAGTAAAACAGTCTTCCATGTTATTTCCTTTTCCTTTTTTTTTTTTTTTTTTTTTTTTTTTGGCTTAGTTTCATTTATAAATGTAATATAAATGGATCCCTCTGTATCACAGAAACAATATAATCAAAATAGGAAAGATTGTGCATTGTGAAATCTACACATTTATTCTTTGTTCCTTAGAACACATAAAGGTATAAAAAAGTAAATTAAAGAAATTAAAGGAAACTAAAGAAAAAGTGTAATTCTTTAATATTGCAGTTCCAATAAAAAAATTACATTAGAAAACCAAAGATAATCATCTGAAGAGGAATATTTATATTTTTAACATGTTAGAGTATTGTAGATAATGCTCATGAAAAAAAATCAAATTTTAATAGCATTTATCATTTGATAGAGTATGTATAATTTTCTGAAAGTTAGTTACATTCACTTTCCCTAATCACAAATTTGTGATTTGTATACACAAGAGTCATGATTTATTTAGAAGAAAATTAATTTCAAATGAATGAACTTAACTTGAATGTGTATAAAAATACTATTTAAATGAATAATTAAAACAATCTTTTTATTATAGCATTTTAATTTTCTAATTACATGTAAAGACAAATTTTAACATTCATTTGAGAATTTTGAGTTTCAATTTTTTTTCTCTTTGACTTTCTCCCCCCTCTAACCTTTAAAATGGGAATATTTTGATATAGGTTATATATATACAATCACATAAAATACATTCCCATATTAATCATGTTGTAAAAGAAGATACAAGCCAAAGGAAAAAAAAAATCCCATTGAAAATGAATAAAGTTAATGTAGTTTGCCTCAATCTGCATTCAAACTCCATAAATTCTTTCTCTGGATGTGAATAGCATTTTTCCTCATGAAACCTTTGGAACTGTTTTGAATTTTTGAGAATAACTAAATGATTCATAGTTGATCATCACAGAATATTACTGTTACTGTGTACTGTCTTCTGGTTCTGCTCCCTTCACTTTACATCAATTATTTTCATGTATTTCCATATTTTTCTGAAATCTGCCTCTTATCATTTCTTAGGATATATTACTATTCCATCACATTCATATACCTAAACTCACCCAGCCATTTCCCAAATGATGGATATCCTCTCAATTTTCAATTCTTTGACACACAAAGAAAATGACACGTAAAATGTTTCTTGTGCAAGTAGATCTCACCTGAAATTCCTTTTTAAATCTCTTTTGGGATAAATGCATAGTAAAGACATTGCTGAATCAAAATATATGCACAATTTGATTTCCCTTTGGACATAGTTCCAAATTGCTCTCCAGAATAGTTGGACCACTTCCCAACTTTACCAGCTACAATTAGGGTTCAAATTTTCTATATCCTCTCCAACTTTTCTGTCATATTAGTTAATTTGATAGTTATTAGGTGGTATTTCAGCCAATGTAGCTTCTTCAATGTAGTTACATATAGCAAAGAGAAGATAATAAAAATGGACATCAAATGTAATTTTAAAATCTTTTTTTCAAGTAATTCTAAGTACTTTGAGTCATGTAATAATTTTCCCTCTTGGAGTTTTTAGAATCTAGAGCACACTTCAAAGTTTGCTGGTAATGAGGAGTCACTCTCCTTAAAAACTTGTTCTGCTATGGAGTAGCATTTTTTAAATATGTAATAGATTTAATGTGACCACTAAAATCATGAGATTATAGATTTACAACTAGAAGGGACTTTTAAAATAAGTGCATCAAACCGTCTGATTTTTCCAGGTGTAGAACTCAAGTTAGGAGAGAGTAAATGACTTGTCTAGAGTCACAGAGTTAGTAAGAGGCTAAATCAGAGAAGTAACCCAAATCTTTATGGCCCAAGTTTTAGTGATCTAGCCTCTGTACCAGTATGAAGATTAAATATCTCATGAAATGTATGCATTGGAGATAATTGTAGAACCTGATTAAAATGTCATTCCTTATTCTTTCAAGAATCAGCAACTCCATGAAATCTTCTCTAAGCATAAACGGCAAAGTTACCTCTTATATAATACCTGGAGTGAGGGTCAAAAAGTGAATCAGTCTGTCAGAGGAAAGTCCTTGAGGAGGCTCCCAATATATGCACTGTATAGGATGGAAAATATGTTGAACTGAAGGAAATGAAGAAGACAGACAAGGTTTATGGGAAGAAATCTCACCACACAATCTTGGAAAGAAAATCACACTTTTCAGGTTGTGAAGACATATGAGTAATGGTATTTTGTTTTTGTTCATGTTCATTTGTATAATTGCATAGGCTATTGAATTATAACTCCACCTTAGGGGTCATTTGGGTTCATGTGGGAAGAGCTGCTAATAGAATGTCCTAATTAGATTCAGAATATAAAAGTTGTGAATTGATGTGCAGTTCCTATTGATCACTACCTAAATTTCCCAGTTAATCAGTACTCTGGAGAGATTTCCATAGATACTAGACTTCCAGAATTGAGTGTACTACAAACACAGAATCATGACTCAGAGAATCAGAAAGTCTGAATCAAGGGGGCCTATTCAGCTCCTAGTACAACTGATCTCTCCTGAATTTCAAAGAATAAGTAGAGAGGCCAGTAAGTAGGAAAGTAAAGCCTGAACCAAAGTGGTTTCTATGTGGTAGTGATTTAAAAAACAAACAAACAAACAAAAAAACAAACAAACACTGATTTTTAGAGAAGATAGGTAATGGAGTTCAAATATATCAGGAGTTAAAATTTGATCATTAGCTAAAAGATAAGAATTTTCTGGTAGTCTAAACAGAAACAAACAAAAAGAAGATCTTTCTGGTAGCTGCCCAACCTTAGTCTTTTACCTAATGGACTTGTCCAATATCCAGGTGGTGAATGTGAGGTCAGGAACATTCCTATGAGCTGCTTTTATTTTTCTCTAGAGTGGTATATAGGTTGGTTTCAGAGTCATTAAGTTATAATATAATCACTTAATATTTTGACTGCACATAGGTAATGAGTCAAAAAAAAACTAGAGATGGTATCCATAATTTTCAAAATCACTGAATGTACCAGTCTGGGACATCTGATGCTTTTCTATCATATCTCAAAATGCTCATTTTGGAAAAACTTCATCTGTAAGCTCTCATTAGCTCTTGTACTTTTTCTCCTCATTATCATCATCCACAACTTAAAATGTGGAGCCATGAGCTTCAAAACTGCCCTGTAAAAAGAAGGGTTAACTCAAAACATCTCCTCATTTCCTCTGAGAAGCATTTCTGTGACTTCTCTGATTTCTCCCCCATTCCCTTATGTTGGTTATATTCCCCTGTGCTCCTCTCTTTCCCCATTATATTTAAGCTCCCTGAGGGCAGGGATTATCTTTCTCTTTTTCATATTTGTATCCCCAATACTTAGTACAAGACCTGATGCAACATAGACAATTAAATGCTTATTAACAATGTGTTGATTGTTTTAAAAGGAAAGGGGATTTTTGGTGGAGAAGAGGATTACACAGAAGAAAACTGTATTGGGTATGTGATGTAATAATGGATTTAGTATTCTAAATTGGTAAATTATTAAATTTAAGTGCAATTAGTAAATTTTCTCTTCACATGGGGATAGTAGGGAATATATTGGAATTTGAGGTGGAGTTCATAAATGTGACATAAACTTTATTCTCATTCAAGAATATGTGGGAGGGAACTTTATTTATTTATTTATTTTTGGAAATATCTAAAGCACTTATGCAACTAGGGAACAGAGTAGGTGTTATAAGGTGCTAAAGTCATAATAGAGAATATTTGAGAGCAATGTAATTTTGCCTTGAACAAAGGAAAACTATGTGAAGAATTATTGGAAATTAAGGTAGCAAAACTTCTATAATGATCCAGTAAACAAAGGTCATATCTATTTAGGATTTGTTTATACAAAATTAAGAAAAGCAAATAGGACTAACTGATGTGTTTAAAAGCAATGTGTCAAATTTCCAAAGGCAGGGGTATTTTCATGATCAAGTTTTAATTTAAGCAGAAAGTTAATGTATTATCAATGACAATAATTGAGTTTATCTGTTTTAGCAAGAAGAACAAGATGAATGGTGTCTTTAGAGTGATGGAGTAACTGATAAGACACTGATCCGTTCCAGGTAATAGGTGAAAGAGTATTTAGGGATCACTCTGAAAAAGCTGAGAATTATGAGAAAAGTTTCTTTATAAATTATGTAAATGTGATCCTGTAATCCAAAGCATAGTTAATGTTGTTTTCATTTGCAATATTATTTGAGAAAGCAGGTACTGGGCAACATTGTAAGATATAAGACTAAGTTTTACTAAATAGAAAAATAGTCTCAATAAGTGTCAATGATATTACTTATTGTGGGAATTATCAATAGTTCCTTATGTGAGTTGGTATTTTGGCAATGAAAACATAGTGCTGTTGCTCATGACAAATTATCACTATAAAATCATCAAATATCTGCCATCATACTATGGCAAAAAAATAAGTTTGACCTGAAAGGCTATTCTCCCCTGCTTTTTTTTTTTTTTAAGATGCAGCCAATGTAGTAGAGAGATAAAATTTAAAAAATTGAGCTGTAAGAAATATAAAATATCATACAAATTGACATTCCTTATTCTATGGGTGAAGGAATGGAGACCATGAGAGATTAAGCCCAAGATCACATTGGATGGCTAATGGCAGAACATTAATCTTAATTTGGTTCTCTAACTCCAAATTTAAAAATCTTTATACTGAATCATCAGTTTAATTCAATTAACTGTAGCAATCATAAGATTATAGAGTATAGACTGAATCTATGATTTCACCTGTATAGGGAACTCCTGGATCAGGAAATTCCCTCTATTATGCAGTTTATCACCTTCTATTTCTTTTTTTTTTTTTTTTTTTTAATTTAGCCTTTAATTTTCGGAATATAATGGGTAATACAGCATTAAATTGCCAAACTCTTGTTCAATTTTACCTTTACCCACCCTCCCTAAAATGGCGGATGACCAGTAGATGTTAAATATATTAAAATATAACTTAGATACACATAAGTATAATGACCAAAACATTATTTTGCTGTACAAAAGAATGACTCTGAATTATTGTACAATTACTTTGAAGAAATCAAAGATGCAGGTGTGAAAATATAGGGACTGAATTCAATGAATTGGTTTTAGTCATCTCCCAAGTTCTTTTCTGGTATAGTTAGTTCAGTTCATTACTCTCCATTAGAATATTTGGTTGATCTTTTGCTGGGATGGCCTTGATCATCAGGAGTCATATCTAGTATTGTTGTTGAAGTATATAATGATCTCCTGGTCCTGCTCATTTCACTAGCATCGTTCGTTAAGTCTCCAGGCCTTTCTGAAATCATCTGTTGGTCATTTCTTACAGAACAGTAATATTCCATAATTTTCATATACCACAATTTATTCGCATTCTCCAACTGATGGACATCCATTAAGTTCCAGTTTTAGCCATAAAAAGGGCTGCACACATTCGTACATACAGGTCCTTTCCTTCTTTATAATCTTTTGGGATATAATCCAGTAGTAACACTGCTGGATCAAAGGTATGACAGTTTGATAACTTTTTGAGGATAGTTCCAACTCTCTCCAAATGGTTGGATTGTTCACAATTCCACCAACAATGAATCAATGTCCCAGTTTTCCCACATCCCTCAACAATCATCATTATTTTTTCCTGTCATCTTGCCAATCTGACAGGTGTGTGTGTATCTTAGAGTTGTCTTAATTTGCATTTCCTGATTAATAATGACTTGGAGCCTTTTCATAGACTAGAAATAGTTTCAATTTCTTCATCTGAGAATGTCTGTTCATATCCTTTGACCATTTTTCAATTGAGAATGGCTGATTTTTATAAATTAGAGTTAATTCTCTATAATTTTGAAATGAGGCCTTTATCAGAACCTTTGACTGTAAAATATTTTCCAGTTTTTGCTTCCCTTCTAATCTTGTCTGCATTAGTTTTGTTTGTACAAAACTTTCAGTTTTATAATCGAAATTTTTTCTATTTTGTGATCAGTAATGATTCTAGTTCTGCTTTGGTCTAAAATTCCTTTCCACAGGTCAGAGGTAAACTATCCTATGTTCCTCTAATTTATTAATTTTTCTTCTTTATGCCTGGTCATGAACCCATTTTGACTTATCTTGGTATGTTAAGTATGGATCAATCCTAGTTTCTGCCATTGTTTCCAATTTTCCGAATTTTATCAAACAGTAAGTTCTTATCCCAAAGCTGGGATCTTTGGGTTTGTCAAAGACTAGGTTGCTATTTTTTGACTGTTTTATCCCTTGAACCTAATTATTCCACTGATCAATTAATATTCCTTAGCCAATACCAAATAGTTTTGGTAACTGCTCTCTATAGTATAGTTTTTAGATCTGGTACAGCTAAGCCAATCATTTGATTTTTCATTATTCCTTGAAATTCTTGACCTTTGTTTTCCATATGAACTTTTGGTTATTTTTCTAGGTCATTAAATAGTTTTTGGAGTCTGATTGGTATGCTTAAATAAATAGATTAGTTTAGGTAATTGTCATCTTTATTTATATTTGTCGCCCTATCCAAGAGCATTTAATATTTTCCAATTGGTTAGATCAGACTTAATTTTGTGTGAAAAATGGTCTGTAATTTGCTCATAAAGTTTTGATTTTCCTTGGCAGATAGATTCCTAATATTTTTATTATCAGTAGTTACTTTTAAATGGAATTTCTCTTTGTAACTCTGACTGTTGGATTTTTAGGATATATAAGAATTGATGACTTATGTGGGTTTATTTTATAACCAAACTTGCTAAGTTGTGGATTATTTTAATAATTTTTAGCAATCTCTGGGGTTTCTAATAACCATCATGTCATCGGCAAAGAAGGTGATAATTTGTTCCTATTGCCTATTCTTATTCCTTTAATCTCTTTCTTGCTCTTATTGCTATAGCTAGGTTTCTAATAAATTTAATAGTAACGGTGATGTGGGCAACCTTTGTTTCCCAGATCTTATTGGGAATGGTTTGGTTTGTCCCATACTATGATGCTTACTGATGGTTTTAAATAGATGCTGCGATTATTTTAAGGAAAAGTCCATTATTCCTACTCTCAAGTTTTTAATAGGAATGGATGTTGGATTTTATAAATGCTTTTCTGCATCTATTGAGATGATCATATGGTTTTGTTAATTTGGTTATTGACATAAATTATATTGATAGTTTTCCTAATATTGAACCAGCCTGCATTCTGGTATAAATCCTACTTGCCTTGTATTATCTTGGAGATGGATTTTTCTGTAGGTCTTTTTGTAATATCTTATTTAAGATTTTTAGCATCAATATTCTTAGGGAGATTGGTCTAATTTTTCTTTCTCTGTTTCAGCCTACCTGGTTTAGGTATCAGTACCATGTTTGTCATAGAAGATTTGGTAGGACTCTTCATTCCTATTTTATCAAATAATTTATATGATTGGGGAATTGTTCTTTAAATGTTTGGTTAAAATTCAATGAAATCCATCTGGTCCTGGGATTTTTTAGGAGTTGTTTAATTGCCTGTTCTATTTCTTTTTCTGAAATGGACTATTCAAAATTTACTTTTCCTCTTTAGTCTGGGAAGTCTGTATTTTTTGGAGGTAGTCATCCATTTCACTTGTTATCAAATTTATTGGATAAAGTTGAGCAAAATAATTCTTTATTTTTAATTTCCTTCATTGGTGGAAAGTTTCCTTTATTTTGTCTAATTTCATTTCTCCCTCCTTTTTCTAATCAGATTTACCAAAGGCTTATCTATTTTATTGGCTTTTTCATAGAACCAACTCTGTTTTATTAATTAGTTCAATAGTTTTTTACTTGATATTTTTAATTTCTCCTTTTAATTTTAGAATTTCCAATTTAGTATTTGATTGGGGGTTTTTTAATTTGTCTTTTAGTTTTTTTTAGTTGCAAAGCCATTAAATCTTTTCTTTCTCTTGTTTTATCATAAGCCTCTAAGGATATAAAATTCCCTCTTATTCTTTGGCTGCATCCCAATTTTGGTATGATGTCTCATCATTTGTCATTATCTTGAGTGAAATTATTAATTGTATCTATAATTTTGCTGCTTCACCCAATCATTCTTTAAGATGATTGTTCAGTTTCCAATTACTTTTGGTCTATTTCCCTAACTTTTTGTTGAATGTGTTTTTATTAATATGATCTGAAAGAAAGCATTTACTATTTTGCTTTCTTGCATTTAATTTAGAGTCTTTATGTCCTAATATATGGTATTTTTGAATAGGTTCCATGAACTGCTAGGAAGAAAGTATATTCCCTTCTATCTCCATTCAATTTTCTCCAAGATCCAACATCCTAATTTTTCTAATATTAATTTCCTTTAATTTCTTTTCTTATTTGTTTTTTGTTTGATTTGTCTAATTCTGAGAGTGCAAGGTTGAGATCTCCTATATTTACAGTTTTTTGTCTATTTCTTCTTGCAACTCTCTTCTTCTCCTTTAGGAAGTTGATGCCTACCACTTGGTGCATATGTTTAATATTGATATTGCTTCGTTGTTTATGTACCCTTTAGCAGGATGTAGTTACCTTCCTTATCTCTTTTAATTAGATCAATTTTTACTTTTGCTTGATCTGAGATAAGGATGGCTACCCTCTTTTTGACTTCACCTGAAGCATAATAGATTTTGCTCCAGCCTTTTACTTTTACTCTATATGCATCCCCTGCTTTAAATGTGTTTCTTGTAAACAACATATTGTAGGGTTCTGACTTTTGATCCAGTCTGCTATCTGCCTCCTCTTTATGGGGGAGTTTATCCCATTTACATTTACGGTTAGAATTACTAAATCTGTATTTCCTGCCATCCTAATAACCCAGATTGTGCCTTTACTTCTTGCCTCCCCCAACCTCTTTCCCTTTTAAACTTATGTACCCTCTTGTTCACGATACTTATCCTCTTATAATCCTCCCTCCCCTTTGGTCTTTCCCCTTCCTTCCTTATTACTCTTTTCTTTTCCTTTTCCTCTCCCCGTTTTAATGGTAGGAATTTTCTCTAAAACAAATGTCAATTATTTTTAATTTGAGCAACTCTGATGAGGTGATTCACAAATGTTCCTCCCCCTTCTAAATTCCTCAGATATGATAAGTTTCCTTAGCCTCTTTGTGGGATGTGGTTTCCCCTTTTTATCCCTCCTTCCCACCTTATTCTGCCATCATCCCTTTTCCTATCTACTTCCTTTTTTATGTTATATCAGTACAATCAAATTATACATGTATTCTTTTTGTATATCAAACAAAATACAATTCTCAAGAGTTATTTTACCTTTTCTCATCCTTGAGTTCTATTCTTGGAGATCAAATTTTTGTTTAGTTCTGGTTTTTCTTCAGAAACAAATGGAATTCATTTGTTTCATTAAATTCCATGTTCTTCCCTGGAAGAAAATGCTCCAACTTAACTGGGTAGTTTATTCTTGGCTGCATCTCAAGTTCTTGTGCCTTTCGGAATATCATATTCCAGGCCCTTCTTTCCTTTAATGTAGGGGCAGCCAGATCTTGGGTGATCCTTATTGTGGCCCTCGGTATTTAAATGGTTTTGGCTGCTTGTAAAATTTTTCCTTAATCTTATAGTTCTGAAATTTTGCCACAATATTCCTTGGTTTTATTTTTGGGTTTCTTTCAGAAGGTGTTCGATGAATTCTTTCAATGCCTATTTTACCTTCGTTCTATTACATCTGGGCAGTTCTCTTTGATGTTTCTTGTAAATAGTATCTAGGCTCTTTTTTCATCATAGTTTTCAGAAAGTCCAATAATCCTCAGATTATCTCTCCTGAATCTATTTTCCAAGTCTGTCGTTTTTGCAATAGATAATTCTGGTTTTCAGTTTGTCATTTTTTTGTTTTTGCTTGACTGATTCTTGCTGTCTCAATGAATCATTAGTTTCAATTTGTTTAGTTCTAATTTTTAAAGAATTATTTTCTTCAATAGCTTTTTTACTTCTTTCTGTATATGTCAATTGAGTTTTTGAATGTATTGTTTTGGTCTGTGGAATTTTTTCCATTTCACTAATTTTTTTATGAATTATTTTCTTTCCAATTACAGATCCTACTTTCTGTGTTCTTTGTCTTTTCAATTCACGGATCCTACTTTCTTATGGTTCTTTATTTTCCAATTCACCAATTTTGTTTCCCTGCACTTCCTGAGAATTTTTAACTTTTCCAATTCGTATTTCAGGAGTTGTTTGCTCTTTGAAAGCTTCTCTTTCCTCCCATTTATCTTCTAACTCTCTTTTGAGACTTTTAATGGTCTCTTCTATGAGAGCATTATGTAAGGAGGACAGTCTGATGCATTTTTGCTGTTTGAGGTCTCTTCAGGTTTGCTGACCTGCTCTTTTCTGCATAGAAGCTGTTGATGGTTCTTTTTCATCTTTTTATTCATGTTTTAAAGCCTTTAGGGTAGGTCTCCCTAGGCAAGGGGTTACCAGCTTCCTCTCAGAGCAGGGAAAGATTTAAACATTTCCGGCTCCGAGGTATGGGAGTGCTCTGAGTGAGAGTTTTCCCTTCCCCAACAGGAAGGGATTCAGCACTGCCGAGCTATCAAACTGCTAGTAGGGCTGAGTGGATTATCGTTGCCCTCGGCTAGAGACTAAGTGGTGAAAGTGTACCGCCCAGGCGGAGCCTCTTGTGGGACTGGTATTAGCAGCTGGCGCAGACTGCAGAATGAAGACAGCCACAAACTCTGCCCAGCGTCTCTGCCTGATGCAAATCGGCCCTGGAAAACTCTATGGCCCCTATAGCTCTCCACTCGCGGTTGAGGCTAACCGGGCTCGTCCTCCTGCTGTGCAGGATCACAACTACCCAAGGAAAAGCCCCACTGCGGGTTGGGGCCTGCTGGCGCTGCTGAGATCTGTGCCCTTCACCCTCGGTTTGAGACTCTCCTCGGAACCAATTTCTCTCCCAGTCTGCCCGATCTCCCCTTTGGAACCAACCTTTTTGCGAGACTGGATTTTTCGGCTGGTGAGTTGTTCTACTTCTTATCTTTACGAATTGTAGCAGTCAAGACTATTTTTGAGGCTCGATATAATATTGATAAAGAGGGTAAGAGAAGAGCTTAGAAAGACGCGTGTGTCTTCTCCGCCATCTTGGCTCCGCCCCCCTATCACCTTCTATTTCTCTTAGACTTTTAGAAATTTGCCGTTGGGTCATTGAGAAGTTAAGTGATTTCTCAAGGGTAAAATAGACAAAATGTATAAGCCTGGAACCCAAGTCTCCCTTGCTCTAAGGTCAACCCTATATGTACTGTAAAAAGCTACTTCTAAAATTTCTTATTAATTGAGATACAATCATTGTGCATTGTGAGATGTAATTCAGACTTATGAAGAAAGGTTTGTCTAAACAGAAGGTAAATGGTATCAAGAAAAGTATCAAGAAAACTGAAAAATTGCAGTCAGGAAATAAGATTACAAGAGAAATAAGCATCCAACTGCTAGATAAAATGCAAATTATTTCAAATGTTTCCATTACATTTCACATATAACAATTTAGAGCATTCAGAAGTATATAATTCAGGGACAGATTGTTGCTAAACATTAAGGGATCAAAAGAAACAGCTTAGAGTCTATACATGATAACAAAATATCAAAATTAACATGTAATATTTAAACCATCCCAACTTTGCTATGTTTAAGACTGCTAACAAAGTCATAGATGATCTCAGTTTATTTTGAAACTGCTCACTTCCCAGGACCAGGAGATCATTATATACTTCAACAACAATACTATATGATGACCAGTTCTGATGGATCAGGCCATCCTCAGCAACGAGATCAACCAAATCATTTCTAATGGAGCAGTAATGAACTGAACTAGCTATGAGAAAAGAACTCTGGGAGATGACTAAAACCATTACATTGAATTCCCAATCCCTATATTTATGCACACCTGCATTTTGATTTCCTTCACAAGCTAATTGTACAATATTTCAGAGTCTGATTCTTTTCTACAGCAAAATAACGTTTTTTGTTACTTATTTTATCTAATTTATATTTTAATATATTTACATCTACTGGTCATCCTGCCATCTAGGGGAGGGGGGGGGGGGGGGTAAGAGGTGAAAAATTGGAACAAGAGGTTTGGCAATTGTTAATGCTGTAAAGTTACCCATGTTTATATCCTGTAAATAAAAGGCTATTAAAAAAAAAAAAAAAAAAACTGCTCACTTCCCACATTGCAAAAGTATTTCCCCTACTTCTCAAAATGGCACAAGTAAGGATTTTTCAGAGCATTTGTTTTCCATATAAAAGGTCTGTTTGTGTTCAAATTAAGCCACAGATCTTTATTGTCTTTATGACCTTAGCAAAGTCACTTAAATTGTTCGCCCATCTCTTAAACAGAGATAATAATACATACCTCTATGGGCTGTTTTGAATATCAAATAAGATAAAAATTGTAAAACGTTTACCACAGTAACTGACAAATAGCAAGCACTATATAAATGTTCTTTTAAAAAGGCATCTATTTAAGATGGCAAGAATAGGTAGCAGAAAATGAATATAAACTGTCTAACAAAATACAGTAATGCTGGGTACCAAATAAAAATGAACTAAAGCTGTTAAGGAAAGGTAAGCATAACAAAAAGATAGGATTTTATCTTTATATGTTTATTTTAAACTATCTTGGGGGAAAGATTAATATCATAGAAGAAGGAAAACACTCCTGACAGGAATGATGATAACTAATAACACAAGGGATGCAAATAGTCCAGTTCTTTCTTTCTTTAACTTGTCAAGGAGAATATCTTGTGATCTGCAAAGGAGGACAGAATAGCACTGGTTTCTAAGAGTTTTATATACAAATAGGGAGGCAATAAGAGTTCACGTTTTTAAGCACAAATAAAGTACAGTTTCAGAAAGTGAAAGACATAATGAATATGATGCCTGAATTCCCTACCAGTAATTTTTGAAAGATCATAGAAAATGATAAAAATATATCAACACTGGGGAAGAGTACATGTTTATGTTATGTTATTAAAGGTAGGAGAATAGAAATTTTACATTCTCGCAAAAATCTAAAAACATTATTAAAGGCCTAGTTGGTAAACTTCTAGGAAGTTTGGATTCCTTAAGAATAGGTCAAGTCAGAAAGCAAAGCCAAGAAGGCAGAGTAAAGGCAGGAACTTGCCCAACTTCTCCTCCAAACTGCTCCAAATTCCTTTAAATAATGATTCTAAACAAATTTCAGAGCGTCAGAACATCCAAAAAGACAGAGTAGAACATTTTTCAGCAGAAGGCAACTAAGAAGCTCAGCAGAAAAGGGTTGTGACACCAAGTTGGGAATCTATTGTGCAGGCCCAGGGCAGGGCTCATTGGATCAGCCTTGTACTCATGCCCCAGCCTCAGCCCAGCCCTAGCCTGAACCCAAACTCTGACTTAGCAGCAATACTGCTGGCTTCCAGAGCACTGAGCCCAAGACACACCAAAAAGGAATTGGAAGATCAGCAGAGAGTTCTGTGGAAGCAGAATAAAAGAAGCCCAGGATAAAATCCCAGCACAGGCCCAGCTCAGATCCAGATTCTGTGTGGACTGCAGCATTAAAGAGGTGGGACCTCTGAATCAGCAGCACTGCTGAAGGTCTCTGGACCTTGCAGTCTGGGAACACCAGGGAGGACATCAGGGTCAGTAGAGAAGGTCTATGGCAATGGGGTGGGAGTTTAGTGTGCAGTCCCAGCTCAGCCCTGGTCAGCAGAGCCCCAGCAGCAGCCAGACTAAATCTTATAGGGGCTGTGAGGTAAGGACACACCTAATAGCTCCAGGGTAGAAAAGAATGCTTGTGATCAGATTTCTAGAAAGATTTGTGAAAACAGCTGCAAAAAACTCCTGAAACTTGGGACAATGCACTCTTCACCCAAGAAACAGAGCCCTACTTTAACAAAGAGTTAAAAGCAGAGTAATAGTTTGGGAAAATGAATTGAAAAGGAAAAAAAAAATGTTTCTGACCATTGAAAGTTATTACTTGACAAAGAAGAACAAAATACCCATTCAGAAGGTAATAACAAAGTCAAAACTCTTATATCCAAAGCCACCAAGAAAAATGAGAATTAGACTCAAGCCATGGAACAGCTCAAAAGGGACCTTGAAAATCAAGTAAAAGAGATAGAGGGGAAAAAAATAGAGGACAGAATTGAGAGAAGTGAAAAAGGAAATACAAAAAGCTAATGAGGAGAAGAATGCCTTTAAAAGCAAATTTGGCCAATTGAGAGAGTTCATGGAAGAAAATAGTTCCTTTAAAAAATAGAATTGAGCAAATTGAAAGATTTTTATGAAAAATCAAGATATAGCAAAGCAAAACCAAAAAAGAATTTAAAAAATAGGAAAAAATGTGAAATATCTCATTGGAAATATGACTGGCTTGGAAAACAGATCCAGGAGAGACAATTTAAAAATTATTAGTCTACCTGAAAGTCATGATCCAAAAAAGATCCTGAACATCTTTGAAGAAATTATCAAGGAAAGCTTCTCTGATATTTTAGAACTAGAAGGTAAACAGAAATAGAAAGAATCCACCAATCACCTCCTGAAAGAGATCCCAAAAGGAAAATTCCCAGAAATAATAGCCAAACTCTAGAACTCCCAGGCCAAGTAGAAAATATTGCAAATATTCAGAAAGAAATAATTCAAGTATAGTGGAGCTACATATAGGACACAAGATTTTGCAGCTTCTATATTAAAAGGCTGGAGAGCTTGGAATATGATATTTAGGAGAGCAAAAGAGCTAGTTTTGCAACCAACAAGTCCCACCCAACAAAAATGAATATAATACTTCAGAGGAAAAGGTGGTCATTCAATGAAACAGAGAATTTTCAAGCATGTGGGTTGAAAAGTTCAGAACTGAATGGAAAATTTGATTTTTAAATATAAGACTGGAGAAGCATGAAGTGGTAATCAGGAAAGTGATATCATAAAATAAAAGTTTATCTGTTACATTCCTACATGGCAGGATGATACTTGTAACTCATTATAATATTCTCATTATTATTGCAGTTAGAAAAAGCATATCTAAACAAAGGGCGCAGATTGAGTTGAAAATTTAAAAAAAAGCATAATATCTTTTTTTAATGATGAAATTAAGGGGTGAGAGAAGAATGCGCTGGGGAAAAGGGAAAGTGAAAAGTGGAATGATATTTAAAAAGAGGCAAGAAAAGAAAAAAGAGGCTTTTACTATGGAGGGGAAGAAGGGGAGCAGAAGGGGAATGAGTGAACTTTATTCTCATCAGAATTGGCTCAAATAGGAAACATATATACTCAATAGAAGTACAGAAATGCACCTTATCTGGCAGAAAAATAAGAGGGGAATGAGATATTGAAATGGTATTAGAGTGATAAAAGAGAAAACATTTTGGGAGAGGGAGTGCTCAGTAGCAAAACACTTTTGAAAAGGGACAGAGTAAAAGGAGAGGGAGAATAAATGAAGAAGGGAAATACAATTAGAAATAGTAATTGTAAAAAAAAAATTGAAGCAAATTTCTCTGATAAGCCATCATTGCTCAAAAATTAGAGGGAACTGGCTTAAATTTATAAAAAATAAGAACCATGCTCCAATTGATAAATGATCAAAAGATGTGATCTATACCCAAAGGGCTACAAATTCATGCATAACCACTGACCTAACAACGGTAGTACTAGGCATGAATACAAAAAGATATTTGGGGGAAAAAAAGAAAAAGAAAAGGAAAATGACCTATATGTAGAAAAAATATTCATAGCAACTCTTTTCTCAGGACAAAAAAAAAAAAAAAAATTGAGGGGATTCCCTTCAGTTCAGTAATGGCTCAATAAATTGTCATATGTGTGATGGGAAATGATGAACAGGATGCTCTCAGGAGAAAAAAAAATACTTGGAAAGTCCTTTATGAATAAAGAGAAATATATTGTATGCAAATTATTATCTATGTTCTGGGATGACCAGCTTCACATGACTTTGTTATTCTCAAGTAGTATAATCATCCACAACTATTCTAAAGGCCTTATAATGAAAACTCCTATCCACACCCAGAGAAGGAAGTGATTCTATCTGAATCCATATTGAAGTATTCTTTATTTCACTCTCTTTTTTTTTTAACTTGGTTTTTCTTGAGGGCTTTTATTTTCATTAGATTGGAATGCTATTTTTTTTCCCCCACAGCTTGACTATTATGGAAAGGTTTTCTATAACTTCACAAGTGGTTTCTTAGTTGTGGGTTGAGAACCTAGAACTTAAAAATCTTTTTTAAAATGTTAAAGCATTGTTTTGAATATAACTGGGGAAAATATTAAATAAAAACAATATTTAAAAAAAATAGGTTATATCAGACTGACCTTATTTACTTTATGAGTAATTCAGAGAAAATGATAACATTTATATGAATGAAGGAAAAAAAAATAAAAAATGTAATTAACAGAACCCCAACAGTATACACAATCATTAATACAATGCAAATGTAAAGATTACCAAAAGGAAGATGAACTTTGAACATATGAATAAACAATGTTAATTCTGTAGAACATATATTGAAATACAAATTACTCCTCATAGCAAAAAGGCATTCCAATAACAAGGAACACTATATTATCAGAAGTAATCACTGTTGTAGAGGTTTTTGCTAATTTGTTTTTATTAATAATAAAAAAGTTTTTCCAGGAGGGTAATATACTTCAAAATAATTGTGCTATTAAAATGAACTGCATTAGTAAACTTTTAAAAACCATTTGGAGGGGAATTCAATCAACTTCCAATCCTATTTATAAATTGCATTTATTATCATCACCTAGAATCCTTCTTAGAGTTTTCTAGTTTACTAGTAATCACTCTAGAATTTCTCTAGACAACAATGATGCTTAGAACAAATGTCTGATCATGCAGGTGAATGTTATTATTTACCCAATTTCTATCAATAGCTGGGTAACTAAATAATCTTTTCTCTCAACTCAGATAAATTCTGGAACATTCTAGGCATGTTGCCAAGAAAAATCTTGCACCTTGAAAGGAGCAAGGTATAAAACCTTGATTTCAGACTCTGTGAGGCAATTTGTTCTTGAACACGGTAAATTTTTCATATAGCTCCCTACTGTTTCTAATTCCTCCCTTCAGTTCTAGTGAAAAGTGATTCAACCAGCACCAATGTGGGATAAATTTCTATTTCAATCAGTTTATTGGCATGACAACTTTTACAAGGACTGTCAATGTGAATATATCAAGAGTAGATATCTAAGAAAATGTTTCATAACATGTATCTATTTCTCAAACTATTTTTTCAAGTCTATGACAGACTCCAGTGTTTTGGGGAGACATTTTCTCCTCTTTTAGGCTTCTTTTGTTTGTTTTAAATTTATCATTTAATATATTAAGATTTGATTTATTATACTATGTTATAGAGATATTTGTTTTAATCCATAAATTAAAAATAAAAAAAAAAACTTGGCTTGGTATGATTTTTTCCACAAAATGCTCCAAAGCTGCACTTTTTAAGAATAGATATATTATGCTTGAGGACTCTTAATAGAGATATCCTAACATTGTCATAAATGATATTGAAGAAATAGCATTTTTTGTTTTCATCTTTTAAAATCTTTTAAAATGTATTTATTTTTATTATATATTGCTCTATAAATCATGCTGAGAGAGAAAAATCAGAGCACAAGGGAAAAACCATGGGAAAGAAAAAAAAAAGCAGAAAAAAGAAGTGAACATAGCATGTGTTGATTTGCATGCAATATCCATAGTTCTTTTTCTAGATGCAGATGGCATTTTTTGTCCAAAGTCTATTGGGATTGTTTTGGATCACTGAACCACTGAGAAGAACCTCATGTTTTATAGTTCATTATTGCACATTCTTGTTGTTATTGTGTACAATGTATTTCTGTTTCTGCTTGTTTCAGCATCAGTTCATGTAAATCTTTCCAGACCTTTCTAAAATCAGCCCTTTCATCATTATAGAACAATAATATTCTGTTAGCTTTATATACCATAGTTTATTCATACAAATTTTTTTGGTCATAAATTTCTCCCTTCTCCAAAGATCTGACAGAAAAATTTTACCTTGTTCTCATAATTTGTTTGTGGTATCACCCATTTTGCCCAAATCATGGGCCCATTTGGACCTTATTTTGGTATGGGATAGAAAGTATTTTTAACTAATATCTAGTTCTCCTAATACAGATATCCTAATATTGTCATAAAGGATATTTGAAGAAACAGAAAGCATTTTTTTAAACAAATATCTAGTATTATTATTTTTGGTTAAAAGTCAGCAATAAAACCTACAATAAGTATTCATCATATAAAGTCCAATTTCCTTGGATCATAGAATTTATGACTGGCAAGTACCTTAGAGGGCATTAAACCAATATCATTCAGTTTAAAAAAATAGACACTGAAAACAAGAGAGATAAAGACATTTTTCTAATTTCACACAAGTACTAAATACCTTAACTAAATAACTAAAATGCTACCCACATTTTATGCCTCCAAATTTATACCTGTTTTTCTATAGTCATTACAGCTTTAAAAGCAATAGAATATTATATAAAATTTTAGAGGGGGAATAAAGCTAAGGTAAATAATGTGTTTTTTCTGATTTGAAACTTCCAGATGGGCTCCCAAGAAGATCATATTAGTTCATTAATAGTTTATAATTTGGGCTATTTACTATAAGTAGAGAATAAATAAAAGTTTCAAAAATATAACTATATCCTGACTAGTATGAATAATGAATTCCATGAAACAGATACATTATTTGCACTGTTCAAAATTATAATTACATAAAGTACACTCATTGGTTCCAGTCTAATGGAAACATTGATTGTGAATTAGAATAGTTAAGCTACTTTACAGGAATGATTATTCATACTAATCAGGACTTAATTATACATCAGATAGTAGGACTTTTTAAAAGACATACTATGTCTTTTATGAGTTCCAAAAGTTAAAATTAAAATGGAAAACTAAAAGTCACAGAGAATTTGTAGGATCAATGTTCATAGGGATTTGCTGAGCTGATATGGTTGTATAATATATGTAAAACATACATACATATGTGTATATAATATCACAGAATTTCCCTAATCTGTAGCCTTGAAGAGACTTCTATCATGACTTTTTCATATACAGAGGGAGAGAACATGAAGAATGAAGGATCAGCTGTCACTGGACTCTGCTTATTCTGTTATGTGGTAAAGGTGTTCCTCCCAAGGAGCTATCACAGGAAATACAAAGGTAAGAGAACAAACAGGTGTTTAACCAGACCTATATTGGGTTAAAAAAATAAAGATAAAGACAGAAAGGGATTGAATACAAGAATACAATAGTGACTAGATCAAACATGATTAATTGCTATATTTAATAAGAGTCCATCAAATTGACAAAATTATTCTGTCCTTCTCCCTTAGGAATTCAGGGAAAACACACACACACACACACACACACACACACACACACACACACAGAAAGAGACAGAGAAAGAGAGGGAGTTGGGGAGGGGGAGAGAGGGGAAAAGAGGTGGGGAGAGACCAAGAAGTTCAGTGTTCAGTCCTGTGAGCACATTCAGGGGCTCTTATCTAATATCAACTTAGATGAGTGGTTTGTTAAATTTATTTTTGAAAGCTTAGCACATTATAAAATGCAGAAGCTCTTTCTCTGATTTGGAGCATTTATAGATAATCTGTACCTATTTCTTGTTCACTTATTGTGTGGCAAATGAAACATTTTAATTAGCTGCTATGCCATAACTTAATGTGTATACAAGAGGGCATGGAAGTGCCAGATCATTTTCCTTTCTCTTGAGGTGTATGAAGGAAGAAAAGATGTAGGCTTGTAGGTAAAGGTAAAGTCCTTCATTTTCCTCTAAAGGCTGACCTATAGCATTTAATACATGTGCTTCCATTTGTTCTGCTTATGTCATGTTTTTCTTTTTTTGTTCTCTAGTGAATGGATATGGAAGATGAAATGCATTAGGTTATGGCTTTCTCACATTTGAAAGGTTGGAAGACCCAATACCATATGTGTAAATATAAAAATCTATACTTAAATGTAGACATACAAAAATAAATTAAAAAGTCTGTTGTTACTACCTTCCTACCAGTGGCTGCTGGAGGTATAACTCACACCTTTAGAATGGATCTCTTCATGTAAACAGATGATGGTGATGATACAAGAAGACTGAGAGTCAGTTGCTGTTCTCTGACCTCCCTACTGAGAGGCAGTTGTATTGTCTGACCTTTCCCCTCTTCTCTCTTGCCTCCAATTTATTTCATTCCCCATCCACAAGGAACATAGTCAGCAAAGGCTGCTTTGCAATTCCTTCAGATGTTATAATTCATAGCTGTGGAGGCTCTCAGAGAACTGATTTGCCCCTCACTTAGGCATGGTCCTTAACACAAGTCCTTATCATATGCAAAGCACGGTGATAAGCTCTGAGGATACAAGTAGAAAAGCATGACAGCCCTTACTTTCAAGATGGTCACATTTTAAAGAAAACATCTATGAAGGTTTCAGGGCAAGTCAGATAGAAGGATGCCATAATATTAGAGTACAATAGCAAAACAGTTAATTCCTCTTTTTAACTTCATTTCTACTAACAAAAACCATATTGGTTTCAGTCATTGAGCCATTTGATATATTTGAGGATTTTGGTGAGAAAAACTTTTTTTTTTCCCCCGGATGTTTTATTAGCTTGGCCTGTAGGAACTTCAGAAGCAGTTTCCTGATTGCATCTTCACTTGGCTTTATTTTTTGGTTGATGGCTGTTGAAGGCTCTTGAATTCAGTGTCTTGGGTCATCTCCATCAGCATATAAACAAGCTTCTAATGTCATTTTTAACTACAAAATTGGATAAAGTGATGAAAGAGGAAAGTGATACATGTTGGAAGGGATGTGGGGCACTAATTTATTGTTGATAGAATTGTGGATTGATCCAATCATTTTGGAGAATAATCTAAAGTTATGCCCAAAGGTTTATTAAACTATGTATACTCTTTTACCCAGCAATAACACTACTTGGTCTATTTCCAAGAAAAATTGGGGGGAGGAAAATAATCTATAATTTTAAAATATTTATAGTGGTTCTCTTTGTGGTGGCAAAGAAATTCCACAACTGGGGAATGACTTCATTTATGTTATCTTCACATTGCTTTTCTTTAAAAACAAAACAAAACAAATAGCAATGGGAAGGAAAATTAATTAATCTACTAATCCATTAATTTTCTTTTGGAACTAGCTGGGCAGCTAGGTGGCACAGTGAATAAAACACTGAGGCTGGAGTCAGGAAGACTTGAGTTTCAATATGTCTCAGATACTTATATCTATGTGTCCCTGTGCTAATCACTTAACCTCTGTTTACCTCAATTTCCACACATAAAATGGAGATGATAGTGTATACCTCCCCAAGTTGTGAGAATCAAATAATATGATATTAACATATATAAATGTTTCCTATTATTATTTGTTATATTGTTAGAGATCAGCTCAAATGTGGAGCCTGCAAGATATAATATGGCTTAATTGGAATTAGTTTAAAATGGGGAGAAATGGATTTACAATTTGGGGCACTGCTTGATGATGGTTGGGTAAGACCTCAGCATAGGCCTGGAGGAGAGCAGGTGAGAGGCTGCTCAAAGGGTAGATGATCTTGTCCTTTGCTAAAGATAAGAAATCTTCTCTCTACTTTGAAGTGTTGCCCAAGGCTGGTCTGAGAATTTACTGTGCTTTGATCGATTCTGTTTGGCATTGTAGATTTAGCATCTCTGTCCCCAAACCCTATCAACTGTGATTTCTGCTACAATGCACTACTATAACATGTTGCTTTTCTGATTGTACATAGCCTGCTATTTCAGGGGGAAAATCAAGACATTTATTTTTGTTGAGGAAATGTAGTTATAAAGTTGTTAAGAGACAACTCCAAACAGCCAATTTGGGTAGCTCACATATCACCACAAGCTCACAGTGTGTTGTTATTTTAATGGAAAATATTTTGTAGGATACTCTCATTTTTCATTACACTTCCCTAACATCCTGTTTTTTAGTTAGTGGATAATTGTTTTCCTGCTGCTTAAAGTACTTTATGTCAGCACTTCATTTTTAATGATTTGCTCTGCCAGAATCTTAAGGTATCCAACCTACTGCGTGCAGGAAAAAAATGGACAATAAATAAAGCGGTTTAATTAATGAGAACAGTATATAATCTTAACATTACTTGATGTATTCCAGTTAAATATCAATGATTGGCTTTTAATTCTCTGATGAATATAAAGTTATATGGAATAAAACACTACTAAAGACACTCACATATGGAGGTCCAAACTGATGGGAAGCCTTTTGATTTATTGTATAACAGATAGGATCTTCATGATACAGTATCCTGATGGTTTATGGGCCTATGAAAATCTTATAATGAAGGTTATTCCTGAACTCATAAAATTTCATACTCCTGCCTGTACTCCATCATCAAAGTGCAGCAGGATATTTGGAATGATAAACATATTAATTATAAAAAAATAAACCTTCCATTTATTTCTGATGAGATTTTTTTAGTTGAAATTTATGCTATGGAGGATGAAACTCTGCCACCATACTTCATAGCAATAGTAATAACAGATGATATTTATATACTATTTTATATACATTGGCATTTTGCAAACTGGAAAGTGCTACATAAACGTGAATAATAATCATGGTGATAGTAACAATTACTATAAATGCAGTATTAACAATATACTGACATACATAATTATATTCCTAATACCTTATATTATTGTACCTATTATTATGTAATATATTTATATGCTATTGGAAATATTACTGATATCATTATTATACATATTTATATAGAACATTATAAATTTGTAAAGTAACAATTTAAAGAAAATTCTACATTTTTATTTTCAAAACAATCCCATGAGGTCAGGATTGAAACTATTATCAAGTAATCTGAGTACTGAAGAATCCAGGTCTCAGAAAGTTGAAGTAACTTATTTAATTTAGGATTTTATCTTTCATTTTTTATTTATTCTCTTTCTTCTTATTTTCTCCTTAATTTTCTGCAGTCTGGCTTCCATTCTCACCATTTAACTCAAACTGTTCTTTCCAATCTTAATGTTGATTTCCTAATTGCCATATCTATAACCTTTTCTCATTTTTCATCCTTTTTGAACTTTCTGATACTTTGACACTGCAAATCACCCTCTTCTCCTTGACACTCTCTTCTCTCTAAAGTGTTTATAACCTTTCTGTCCTGTTTCTCCTCATCTTACTAATCATTGCTGAATCTTCATCTAGATCATGGCTGATATATGTGGACATTTCCAAAGGCTCTGTCCTGGGTTCACTTCTCCCTTTATATTTTTTAGCTGGTGATTTCATTATCTCTCAAATGCTAAAGGTTCAGTTATCTCTGAGATGTTCTCAGTCATATGTCTACCCCCAGTCTTTTTCCTAACCACCAGTCTCCCATCTCCATCTCACTTCTGAACTTCTAGAACTATATGTCCATTAGAGATCTTAAAGTCAGCAAATTCAAAACCCTTTCTTTCCCCCTATAATCTTATCTTGTTCCTAACTTTTCTATAACTTTCTAGGGCAGCACCATCTTCCAGTCACCCAGGCTAACATCTAGGTGTCATCTTTAACTATTCCCTTACACATCCCACATATCCAATAAGTTATGAAGTTCTGATAGTTCTATTTTCAAAATTCCTCTTGTATAGACCTTCTTTTCTCCTTTGACACTGCTGCCACCTTAATGAATGACCTCATTACCTCATTCTGGATTATTAGGAGAACATTTCAAGTGAGCTCTCAGCTTTAATTCTCTATTTCAGCCCTTTCCTATTAAGATATTAAATTAATCTTCCAAAATACAGGTCTGACCATATCATCCCCCCTATTCAATGAATTTCAGAAGTTCCCTCCTCTGTCTATCATATATAAAATCTTCTCTTTAACTTTTAAAGCCCTTCAAATATTTTTGCTGACTGTCCCATATGCCCTCCTAATGTTGGTTCCTTGGATTCCTTGGCATCCTTCAACTATAACCTAAAATTTTATTTTGGAATGAAAACATGAAGTCTTTCTGAATTTTTTAAGGGTATGACCTTCCCTCTGGGATATCTTAATCCCCTCTCCTTCCCCCATTTATGTCTTGCTTGTGCATCACTATTTATACGATGTCTTCCTCATTAGAAAATGAATCTTCTGAGAATTTTCCCCACTCCTTTCTTACAATCCCTAGTACTTAGCACAGTGTCTGCTATATAGAATTCATTTAATAAATTCTTGTTGATGTAATTCTTATCTTTCAGAAGGAGAAAATAATGAAAATACCAATCTGGAACTGATTTTTCACAGGAAAAAAAGAAAAAAAATATTTTGCTGAGGCAATTGGGGTTAAGTGATTTGCCCAGGGTCACACAGCTAGGAAGTATTAAGTGTCTGAGGCCAGATTTGAACTTAGGTACTCCTGACTTCAGGGCTGGTGCACCATTCACTATGCCACTTAGCTGCCCCAGGAAAAAAGAAGTTTTGCAGGGAAGTGGAAATATTGAGAAAACCTAAGACAAAAGTAGCTGTGTTATCTCAGACTTGATGAATGTAACACATGGCCATTCTTGTATTGTGGACTTTATCAGAGATTATTTTATAAAGATCAGTTGTAGACTATTCTCTGAAACTATGGAATCAAGATCATGATACGACAGATGTCAGGCATTCAGAATAAAAATTCCAGTTACAATTTCTAAGTGATTCAATAATAATAATGATAATAATATAAACAGAGTGGTATGTAAAAATACCATTGTGATTATATATGTTAGTCCAAAGAGGTTTACCTTTTGTCTTCCTTCCTAATGGAAGGGTCAGTGACCCAAAGTTTATATATATTTATAATGCTTACTGATGAACTCACACTATAAAAGGACATATACAAAAGGCGCAAGTAAAGAAAGAGATCTATTGAAGAGAAGAGAGAAATAATTTTTCAAGCCTTTGCTACATGTCACATACTATACTAAGTGTTTTATAAACATCTCATTGGGATCTTCACAATAACACATGAAAAAGAAGTACAATTATTATTCTCACTTTTCACTTGAGGAAATTTAGGCAAATTGAAGTTAAGCAACTTGAGCATTAGTAGCTGATATATGTCTGAGCTGATTTGAAGTCCATTCTTGTCTCCAAGACCTACACTCTTTCCAGTGTGCCATCTAACTGCCAGATAAAGATTTTTACTAAAAAGGAAGATTCAATATCCTCAATTAACTGTGGCCATAAATCCACGAAGTCAATGAGAAAATCTAGTTTTTTCCCCCATTCTCTATAGACCTCTGATGAGTTTTATTATGGGAAATATCCAGGGTAAAATTAGGTGAAGGAGAAATGTACAATATTGTATAAGATTTCAGTAATGTCTATTTTTCTCCCGTTATGGCAGTTTCTACATTGAATCTTGAGGTTTTTTTCCTCAGGGAAGAAATATTTGCATGGGAGGGGAAAATCTTTGTTATATACCCATCCAAATGTTATCTCAATACAAAATGAGTTGGGAAAGGGACACTACCAATGGATTAATTTTTCTACAACTCCATCACAACAATCCCCAAAGCTGTGCTTTTTCTAACTAGAATAAAATAAAACCTGGACAAATAAACCCTTAGAGGCTTATAACACCCAGAGAATCATTAATGGGCCCAATTTTATTAGGAACTCTGGAATGTATCTCCTCAATTGTTAACAAATTTGTCTTTATCCTTAAACTTTTCAACCAATTTGTTTTTTACATCAATAGCATACATCATACAAACATATCCAATGAGAGGGCTTTCTCTTCCTGTAAATGTTTTATTGATGCTCTTTAAAAAACAGCATAGAACTTTCATTTATCTATTTTTACTACTCTTTAAATCCTATCCTCCAATGGAGCCTCCTTTCTAAAGCAAAACATGATCAAATAAGTACTCATCATCATCAACTGCAAGAATTTATTCTTCACTCTATTTTATCCACACAGCTACATAAGAACACACCTTATATTATCTCATAGAGTTTTATTATATCCAAGTTCTAACTTTGGGAATTTGAATTTAATATCACAACATCAAATGTCCCACTTCTTCCATTCTCTTGTTTAAACTAAGCATATTCTTTTTTTTTTAACCCTGCCTTTTTTATTAGAAAAGATAAGAACTACAGAAATATACTCAAAATAAATAAGGACAGATACTGGACCTGTGGTTTCTTTCACATATGAACTCCTACATGAGAAATTTTCCTCTGCCAACACTATAAACTAAGCATATTCTTTATCCTCATCATTATTTTCATGTCCCATGGATATCCCATCTTTATTCCTTCAACCAATTTTCAAAATTCTCGTGTAACATTTTCCAATGCAGATTTGACAATGCAGGATGCCTTTTCATCTTATTAGCTATTTGTTAACCTAAAATTTCTTGTGATTGTAACTTTTCAGTATCTCTGACCTGCAATTGCTTTATCCCTGCCTTTCCCCCTTTACTTGATTTTTCCATTCTTGCTCCAGGACTACCAGGAAACACTGGAGAAAGTCTTGAAATTCAACTTATTTCATCTCTAAATTTCATGATTCAATTCTTTTAAGTTTCATTTTTGTTAGTTTTAACCCAGACATCTAATCTTTTGGATAATTTGATGTTACATAGACACCTCAAACTCAACATGTACAAACAAAACTCATTATCTTTACCTCCACATCCTACTCCTCTTTTGAGATTAGCAATTTCAGCTATAAACAAGCATTCATCTTTTCAATCATCTAGGTTCACAACCTTAGAGTCATCCATTTTCAACTCTTCACTACTTCACCTTGTATTTGTCAAGTCTTAATGTCTGTAGTTCTATAACTCTCATAACTTCACACTTTGTTCATTCACATATCCACCACATCTGTTCAGGCCCCATAAACTTTGTTCAGAAGTATGACAATGCCTTAATAATTAGTCTCTACTGTCTAAAGTGTTCTGAGAGACTTTCATGAAATTGAGGTCTGACCAGCTAATGCTCAGTAAACTCTAGTGATGCTCAGTTTTCTCTAAGATCAAATAAAAAAAATCTTATATTTGGCATTTATGGTCTTTTATAATTTGGCCTCAATTTATTTTTTCAGTAAATATATTACTCCACTTTAAACACTCTAAGATCCAGTAAAATCTTTTTGCTATTTCTCATATAGCTACCTTAAGCTATCTCCAATCCTTTGCACAGGCTGTAATAGCCTGTGCTTTATATAATCTCTTTACATTATATAATCCTTCACGCTTCACTCTTCTATGCTCTTCACAATTATCTTGTATGTATCTGTTTATTTTGTATATGCTCAAATAAGGAACTGCTTAGAAACTGTATATGACTTAGACAGGTTTGCATAGACAGAAAGCATTTGAGACATGATTCAAACCCAGCTCTTCTGGACTCATTTATCTTCTCTGAAATCTCACTGAAAGATTGTTTTCTTCTGTTTTCTTCTATCTATTATTGAGCTCCACATATAATAAGCACACTTATATTTTCAAATCATTAATTAAAAATATTGAATGGCACAGGAGCAATGATAAAACACTTGTAGCAACACTCTTTAGAATATTCTTCATATTGATCAATTCTGATGGACGTGGCCTTCTTCAACAATTGGATGAACCAAATCAGTTCCAATAGAACAGTTATGAATTGAACCAGCTACACCCAGTGAAAAAACTCTGGGAGATAAATATGAAGCACTACATAGAATTCCCAATCCCTCTATTTTTGTCCACTTGCATTTTTGATTTCCTTTACTAATTGTACACTATTTCAAAGTCTGATTCCTTTTGTACAGCAAAATAACTGTATAGACAGTTATACATATATTGTATTTAACTTATGTTTTAACATATTTAACATGTATTTGGTCAACCTGCCATTTGGGGGAAAGGGTGGGGGAAAGGAGGGAAAAAAGTTGGAACAAAAGGATTTGCAACTGTCAATGCTGAAAAATTACCCATGCATATATCTTGTAAATAAAAAAACTATAATAAAAAAGAATATTATTCATATTGACAGTGAACCTTTGACCAATATTCTTTGTGTGCATTTGTTCAATAATCTGTGAATCTACCTAGAAGCTATGTGATCCAGTTTATCTACAAGTATTATAAAATGTTTTCCTCAAATGATGTGATATATATATATATATATATATATATTTCATTTTTTTAGTCTGTCAACCTAGTAAACATGTTGAAAAAGGAAATAAGGCTTCATAAATCCATGTGCTTAGGTCAAGTATTATTAATGATTGTAAATGCTTCTTTAAATTTAGAGAGAGACCCCTATCACTCTTTTCAGATCAGCAGCATTTCTCAAAGACTTCTCCCTTCTCTTCATAGTATCACGCAAACACTGGGTTCTTGAAGGTTATGGCAATGATGTTCAAGTTCTGACAATTCCTTGTCAATTGGAAAAGCTTTGTGTATGGGCCTGTTTCCAGGCTTTGTCTATTGTTTAAAGACTAGCTTAATGAAATTGAAAGAATCTCATCACCAGTCTGAGTCCACAGCAAATTTGTTTGATTGCAGCAATTCCCAAAGTCCATCTATGCAGTCACAAAAGGCTGATGATATACATTACTAGAGAAGTCACCATACTGATAATATCCCAACTTTTACAAATATTAATGAATTATAGAAGAAGCCTCTTTCTGAAAAGTTTCCTCATATAAGATTTGACTTATGTAAACAGCAAGTATCTAATATGATATAAAGTCTATTTCACTTATACAATTCCAAGACTATGGACACATAAATTAGGAGGCTCCCAAATTGCATGGAAAATGCTAAGTCCCATGTGAAAAGGAAATAACAGAATTAGGACATCAGGAAAAAAAAAGTATTGATGACAATATATTAGTTTGCTGCTGAAATCAAGATGCTAATAAAAATGGATGAATTCAGGGTTTAAGTTTATTATTAGATATTTTAAATAAAATCAGTTATATTGAATAAGTCACACAAACCTCATAATAGTTTTTGTCTCTGCCTGTCTCTATGTTTTTGTGTTTCCATATCTCTCTGCCCCTTCCTCATAAGTCTTTCATTCAGGGATTTATCAATTAAGTATCACTTTCTATTTCCTTGTTTATGATCATATGAGTTCTAAGCATGAATAATTTCTGCCCCCCCACCTTGTCAGATAGATTGATTGTGCACATCATCCCTCATGTAAAGACATTAGAATGAAAATCACATATTTATGTCTATATCCCATTGCCTCCTAGAAAGAAAAAACAACTCAATTAAACCAAAATGTATGTGACTTTTAAAACTTCTTTTTATGGCATTCATTTAAAAATATGAATTTTCACATAAATACACTGATTCTTTAGGATTAAATCGACATCGCTTTATCCCCAAGAGAATATCGTTTCCCTTGCCATATTTTTTTTAAATTGCTGCAGGGAATTTGCTACACTGCATTAACATATCACACATGGGAAATATACAAGATAAGTGGGAAAAGGTAAGTAAAAATATTTTGTAATATTAGAATGAATGATCTGTTCATACTTTGGAGCAATAGTGTTTGCTGAAAATAGGTGTATTAATACATAATTGTAACAAATTATTTCTAATTACTAATAGCTAGCAATGGAACCAAGTATATCATTGGGCTGAAGAAAATAGCCAGATAGGTTTCATCTCAAAGGGTCCCACTAAAACTAGGAGTCCAGTAGTTAACAGACAAAGTGTTTCCCATGACACTTCACAGAGAAGCCAAAAAAGACTATATTTCAGCACAAGATCAATGAAATATAGTTTAGACCAATATTCCAAATATCTACAGAATTTATTTTCTTTCCTAAGCCACATACTAACTATGTAGTTTATAAAAACATTGATTTTTTTGATGTTTTAAAAAGTAGCATATAGTTTAATTTTCCATTTCTTTAGAGGAAACAATTCTAGAAAGAAGTCAGAGCAAAACAAAAAGCACAAAAAGACATAGAACAATCAAAACTAATTAATAGGTTGATAAATATGGCATTGAAGAGAAAGAGGGGAAACATATTGTTTTCTTCTTCACTGTAATTATTTACATTTATTTCAAATTCAATTTAATAATCCTCTTTACAGATGGAAAGATAAGGCAGAGATAAGATAACAGAGTAAAATAAGGCTTTTGTTGTGTTCTCTCCCAAACCCCTAATACACTTTTAAATAATGATTCCAAGTAAATTCTAGAGTGGTAGAACCTACCAAAAAAAAAAAAAAAAAGAATTAAACAATTGTCTAATCCAAGGCAACTTGAAAGGTTGACAGGAAGGACCTGTTTCATCAGGGTAAGAGAGGAACCAGTTCAGTTCAGGCCATGTAGGGTAGACAAGGCCTCATCAAATGAACAGTAGGCCTCAGGACTACTGAAATAGTGGCAACAGTGGCAGTTTTTAGACATCTCAGCCTACAGATGATAAGGGATGGAATCAGACAAATGGTCAGAAGGAGAATACAGGTGTCACTTTGATGGCACCACAGGCAGGATTTTATTGCATTGCCTATGCTTGGATCTAGGGCACAATTCTGGATCTTAGTTCCTGCTGGAAGAGGAACACTAATACAATAGAGCTTGCAGTCACAGGGGAACAGGAACCCTGGTTACAATTCCAGTTTAATGGAGTGCTTGTGGTCACTCACAAACCACTGCACAGTATAGAAGAGTAATGAAAACAACCTTCCCTAGATCATACCACCTTGGAAAAGTCAAAAACTTACAAGTTCCCACAATTACCTCTAAAAGCAATTGAACCCAAAACATGAAGTTTAGGACATTGACTTCTCTATTTGGAAAGCAGAACCTTACTTTAATACAGAGTTTAAAAAGTCAAGTAATAAATTGTAAAATGAACAGACAACAACAAAAAAAATTCTGACCATAGAAAGTTACTATGGTGACAAGAAAGATCAAAACACATTCAGAAGATGACAACAATCAAAATTCCTGCATTCAAAGCCTAAAAAAAAATATGAATTGGCCTCAGGCCACAGAAGAGCTGAAAAAGGATCTTAACAATCATATAAGGAAGGTAGTAGAAAAATTGGGAAGAGAAATGAGAGTGAAGCAAGAAAATTATGGAAACAAAGCCAACAACTTATTAAAGAAAGCACAAAAACATGCTAAAGAAAATAATGCTGAAAAAAAGGACTAGACTAAATGATAAAAGAAGTAAAAAAAAAAAAAACAACAGAATTAGCCAAATTGAAAATGATATACAAAAATTCATTGAAGAGAACTCTTTAGAAAAGTAGAATTGGAAAAATGGAAAGAGGTACAAAAGCCCATTGAAGAAAATAATTCCTAAGAAGTTAAAATGACAAGTAGAAACTAATAACTTTATGACTTAAAATTAAAAGAATGAAAAAAAAGCAAAAGAAAATGTGAAATATCTCATGAATAAAACAACTGACCTGAAATATAGATCCAAAAAAGATGATTTTAAAAATTTTGGAGAAAATTTGGAACTTCAAATTTGAAAAAAAAAAAAAAAGAATGTTATTTTTTTACATATAAATGGGAAAAATAAAATATTAAATAGAGATGAAAAAACAGAACAAAAATGGTTAATAGGGGTTTGACAATAGTGTCAAAGATCTAGGATTATACCACCTTGGAAGTACCAGAACCTTCCAGCCTGCTCCCTCCAGAATTAGTTTTCAACAGCAATATGATAATGCCTGAAGTTTATTTTATTATTATTTTTATTTTTTTTAAATGTAGTTCTGTTTAATAAATATTGCTTTATGAATTATGTTGGAGAGAAAAATTAGAGCAAAGGAGAAAACCATGGGAGAATATTAAAAATCAGAAAAAAAAGAAGTGAATATAGCATGTTTTGATTTATATTCAAATCCATAATTCTTTTTCGAGATGCAGATGGCATTTTCTGTCCAAAGTCTATTGAGATTGCTTTGTATCACTGAGCTACTGAGAAGAACCAAGTGTTTCAATGTCGATCATCACACATTCTTGCTATTATTGTGTACAATGTATTCCTGGTTTTGCTTGTTTCACTGAGCATCAGTTCATGTAAAACTTCCCAAACCTTTCTAAAATTGGATCATTTCACAACTCCACCAATAATGCATTGGTATCCCAGTTTTCCCACCTCCCCTTCAACATTTATCATTATCTTTTTTTATCATCTTAGTCAGTGTAAGAGTTGTGACATGATATCTCAAAGTTGTTTAATTTACATTTCTCTAATCAATAGTCATTTAGAAAATTTTATATGACTATGATTTTAATTTCATCATCTGAAAATTGTCTGTTCATATCCTTTGCCCATTTATCAATTAGGGAAAAGCCTGAAGTTTAGGACAGTACCTCTTGACCCCTAGATGAGCCAAGGCCAATTTTAATATAAAGTTCAGAAAATATATTGTAAAGATGAATAAACAGTAAAAATATACATATATAAATAATTTGACTATTAATATGTACTTTGGGGGCAGGGAAGACCAAGATGTACAAACTCAGAAGGAAAAAAAAATTACAAACAAAGCTTTATAAAATGCTAATTGGACACCAAACCATTAAGAATTCTTGCAAAAAATAAAGAAAAAGCCAAGAGTGGCAGAGGAAAAATTAGAGAAGGATGAGAGTGATGCAAGGAAATTATGAAAAAAAAATACTAATTACTTGGTAAAAGAGGCACAAAAATTACTAAATAAAATAACATCATAAAAGTAGATTTTTGCCTACTGCTAAAAGAGACACAAAAATTCACTATGGAAAAGAAGAAGATTGACAAAGGAAGAAAATAATTATTAGTAACTTAAACATATATTTTTTGGACTTAGACAAATCTAACAGAAAGAAAAACATGAAAGAAAGTAATGATCTGGATATAACATTATTGAAAGGGCACATAGTAGGTGACTAGTTATTATTGAATGAAAATCTTAAGAATTACAACTCATTAATTTTTATTTTTGATGCTGTGCTGTCACAAAAAAAGTATGAATTATCTACTATGTACTTTAAAAAAAAAAAGAGCTAAATCAATGAGTTGACTACAATTTATAAATCTTCTACTATTTGCCAGGCACTGTATAAACTCTATGGATATAAAGGAAAGGGGATAATAGCTTTTCTCAAGGAAATCACAATTTAGCGACAAAAGAGAGGTGGATGTGAAGAAAAGAGATGAGATGTGTTTTAGATAATGTATATTTGTTCAGAAAATCCCTACTCTTAACAATATAACATTCTCAATTATAAGTTAGATGGAAAGGTTCCATAGTGTTTAGAGTACATGGTAAAACAGATGGCAAAATCTCTTTTTTAATATCATTTCTTCTGAAAAGTCATGTCAGTTTCTTATATTGAACTGTGCCAAGGACTCTGGTGACAAGAACTTTATTTTCTGGATCAGTAGTAGCTGTGGCTAGAGTACCCTGTAGGAACAGTTGCACCTTCACAAGGATTTCTTCCCAAGATAATAATTGAAGGCACTGGTTTGGAAGAATTATCATTCCTAAGGCTTTTGAACTTAGGATCCTAACCTGTATATAGTCCATCATGATGAGAGAAGTTGTTCAAGGTGGTAATTATGCTTTGATTTGCCTGGTATTTCTTTCTTTCCTTCGGCGTACCTTGCTGCTTCAGCTGAATTGTCTTTTTTTTTTTTTTTCCTTTAAGAGGCATTTTATCCTTTGGATCCTTCTGCACAGGATTCCCCTGCCACAATGGTGGCTCTGAAAGCTGTATTGGAAGCAGGGTAGATTGTCTGGAAGTAGTGTCACTTCCTCTTTTGCCTATTATAAACTTATGCCTATCATAAACTGTTCCTGGTGATGATTTCTTTCCCCAATGATGGCTACATGGTCTGACATAGAAACTTATCTGATGTACTGGGAGATGTTCCCAAATCTCTTGAGTTCAGGGTCCTAGACTGGTACTGAATACAATAGTATGAATACATAAAATTGCAGTAAAGATTTTGGTGGTTGTTTATCCTCCCTGGTACATACTACTTCTGACATTTCTCTTATAATACCTTGCTGTTTCAATGAGGCTCTCTTGCCATTTTTCTCAGGGAATAACATTATATGATTTAGAGTTTTAGGCATTGGTAGTTTAAACAACTTGTCCAGGATGGTAGACCCTCAATACAATACACATACTCTATAACTCACTATTCAATGAAGATATTGGTTTATAATCTTTCCCCATTTTCTTTCCTCTTCCATAAACCTATATGTCCATATCTGTCTCTCCAACAAAAATGTAATTATGAATATGTTAAGTATCTGAGAAACTCCTTAAAATGTCAAAAAAAACCCACTAAAATATTACAAACTAAATATAAAGTAAATTCCATTGTTCATTGTTCATTGATTGGAGGATTACTAAACAAATTGTGCTACATGAAATTAATGGAATATTGATGAGATTAGAGAAGCAACAAATATATACATTTGGAGAAATATAGGAAGACATACCCTGATAAGGAATAAGATCATCTGGATCAGGCCATCCTAAGCAACGAGATCAACCAAATCATTTCTAATGGAGCAGTAATGAACTGAACTAGCTATACCCAGAAAAAGAACTCTGGGAGATGACTAAAAACCATTACATTGAATTCCCAATCCCTATATTTATGCACACATGCATTTTTGATTTCCTTCACAAGCTAATTGTATAATAATTCAGAGTCTGATTCTTTTTGTACAGCAAAATAATGTTTTGGTCATGTATACTTATTGTGTATCTAAGCTATATTTTAATATATTTAACATCTACTGGTCATCCTGCCATTTAGGGGAGGGGGTGGGGGGGTAAGAGGTGAAAAATTGGAACAAGAGGTTTGGCAATTGTTAATGCTGTAAAGTTACCCATGTATATATCCTGTATGCTGTAAAGTTACCCATGTATATATCCTGTAAATAAAAGGCTATTAAATTTAAAAAAAAAAAAAAAAAAAAAAAAAAAGGAATAAGATCATCATGCCAACAGAGATAATATGCAGTGAGGTACTCTGAAGGAAAGAAAGGAGTACCAGACTGGTCAAATCACAGTTACCACCTTGATCAACTTTTCTCATCATGGTGGAAATGGATACAGCCCAGGATCCTGAGTCCAAAGCCTTGGGAATGATAATGCTTCTAACCTAGTGTTTTTAGTTATTAGTTTGAGAAGATATCCTTATGGAGATGCATTGTTGCTACATGGTACTCTAGCCACATCTACCGCTGGTCCAGAAAAGAAATTTCTTTTCAACAGAGTCCTTTATACAGTTTAACATAAGAAATTGTCATGATTTTCAGAAGATATGATATTAAAGAAGAGACTGGGCCATTTGTTTTAGCATGTACTCCAAAGAATACAGGAATTTTGCATCTAACTTACAACAGAAAGTTCTCATATATGTTGTCTGTCCCATTAGAATATCAGTTTTTAATTGTGGGGATTTCCTGAATGAATATAAATTTCCCAGATGAACAGAAAAGGAAATAAAATATTTAACCCCACTTTAGAAAAAGAAATGGAATGAGCCATCAATGAACTTCCTAAGAAAAAATCTCAAGGATCAGATGTATTTACAAATGAATTCTACCAGACATTTAAAGAACAATTAATTCCAATATTCAATAAATTATTTCAAAAAATAGGAGAAGAAATCCTACCAACTTCCTTTTATGAACAGATATGGTACTGATACCTAAGCCAGGAAGAATCAAAACAGAGAAAGAAAATTGATGCAAAAATTTTAAATAAAATATTAGCAAAGAGATTACAGAAATTTATCACCAGTATTATATGCTCTAACCTACTGGGATTTATACCAAGAGTGCAGGGCTTGTTCAATGTTGGGAAAACTATTAGGATAATTGATCATTTCAACAATAAAACTGACAGAAATCATATGGTTATCTCAATAGATGTAGAAAAAAGCATTTGGCAAAACAGTCATTCCTGATTTAAAAAAAAATGTAAAAAAAATTAGAGATCATAGGAACAAATGAAGTTTTATTTATAATGATTAGTAGTATCTATCTAAAACCAGGAGCAATCATATGTAATGAGAATAAGTTAGTGGCATTACCAATAAGATCAAGGGTGAAACAAGTTGTCCAATTATCACCATTACTTAATATTATACTAGAAATGTTAGCATTAGCTGTAAGGAAGGAAAAAGAAATTGAAGGAATTAGAGTAAATAATAAGGAAACAAAAGTATCACTCTGCAGATGATGTAATGTTTATTTAGAGAATCTGAGAAAATCAAGTAAAAAAAAAAACTACTAGAAACAATTAAGTTGTGGATGGAAATCTACGTGATTCGGTGGCATGTCTATATGTTACCAATAAAGCTCAACAGCAAATGATAGAAAGAGAAATCCCATTTAAAATGAGTGCAGACAATATAAAATATTTGGCAGTCCATATGACAAGATAAACCCAGCAACAATTACAAAATATTTTTCACAAAAATAAATCAGATCTAAATAATCAGAAATATATCAATCACTCATGGGTAGTATATAATAAATATGCTAATATAATATATATAATGTAATAAAACACATATATGATATAATATAATATAATAAAAATGACAATTCTGCCTAAAATAATCTACTTATTCAGTGCCATACTGATCAAACTGCCTAAAAATTACTTTATAAAGGTAGAAAAAATAATAACAAAATTTATCTGGAAGAACCAAAGATCCAGTATATCAAGGAAATTAAAGAAAAAAATGCAAAAGGTGTTGGCTGTACCAGTCCTAAAACATAAATGACAGTTGTCAAAACCATTTGATATTAGCTAAGACACAGAGTAGTAGCTCAGTGGAATAGGTTAGCTATACATGACACAATAATCAATGGTTATAAATCATCTACTGTTTGATAAACCTAGATTCCAAGTTCTGGGATAAGAACTCAGTATTTGACAAAATGTTGCTGGGAAAATTGGAAAATAGTATGGCAGAAACTAGGCATAAGCCAATATTTCAAATGATATACCGAGATAAAGTTGAAATGGATTAATGATTTAGAGATGAATGTGATAAACATTAAGCAAATTAGGAAAGCAAGAAAAAGTCTTATCTGATCTTTGGAGATGGAAGGGATTTTTAGCCAAAGAAGAACTAGGAAATATTATGATAGTGTTTCTGATAAAGGCTTCATTTCTAAAATATATAGAGAAATGGTCAAAGGATAGGAAAAGACAATTTGCAGATGAAGAAATTAAGGCCACTTAATCATCTGAAAAATGCTCTAAATCACTATTGATTAGAGAAATTTAAATTAAAACAACTTTGAGATATCACCTTATACCTATGGGATTGATTAAGATGACAGGACAAGATAATGATAAATGTGAGAAAGAATATAGAAAAACTGAGACACAAATGCATTGTCAGTGGAATTTTGAAGTGATCCAACCATTTTTGATGAGCAATTTGGAACTATACCCAAAGGACCACCAAACACTGCATAATCCATGAATAATTCTAGTAGGTGTATAGCTGAAAGAGATTGTATAAAAACAATGAAAAAAGACCCACATGTACAAAAATATTTATATCAGCTCTTTTTGTGGTGGCAAATAATTGGAAATTGAGAAGATGCCTATCAAGTGGAGAGTGACTGAAAAAGATGTGGTGGATGAATATGAGGGTGTTGTAAGAAATGATAAGCAGGCTGATTTCAGAAAAACCTGGAAAGACTTACATGAATTGATGCTGAGTGAAATGAGCACAATCCAGGAGAACATTATACACAGTATCTGTATGATTATATGATGATAAACTTATTCTTCTCAATAAAGCAATGATCTAAGACAATTCCAATAGACATAGAATAGAACATGTCATCCTCATTCACAGAAAGAATTATGTTGATTGAATAGGGAGTAGAGCACAGTATTTTTATCTTTTTCTTCTTTTTTTTTTTTGTTTGCTTGTTTGCTTTTATTTTCATGGTTTTGGGTCTGATTTTTCTTGCACAATATGAAACTGATGGAAATATGTTTTAAATGATTTTACATGTGTAACATATATCAGACTGCTTGTTGTCCCCACTTAGGGGTGGGGAAGTAAAGAGAAAGGAGAAAAAATTTGGAACACATAACCTACAAAAATTAATGTTGAATGTTTAAAATATATTGGATTGCTTGCTGTTTAGGAGAAAGGATTGGGGATAACACAGAGAACAAACTTAAAACATAGGGTTTTGCAAGAGTGTATGTTGAAAACTATCTTTGCATGTATTTTAAAAATAAAAAGCTATTTTTTAAAAAAAGAAAAATAATGTTAGGGTTGAGCCTATATGGCAGACAGTAGACAAGACTTTGCCTGAGCTCTTTCTGGCTTCCCTCAGAGTCAACACCAGATCAAGTCTCTGAACTGGTTTTTGAAGTGGCAGAACCCACAAACACTTGGAGTGTAACAAATTTCCAGTAGAAGATATTTTGAAAGAACATTAGGATACCACTACACACCTGTCAGATTGGCTAAGATGACAGGAAAAAATAATGATGATTGTTGGAGGGGATGCGGGAAAACTGGGACATTGATGCATTATTGGTGGAGTTGTGAACGAATCCAACCATTTTGGAGAGTAGTTTGGAACTATGCTCAAAAAGTGATCAAACTGTGCATACCCTTTGATCCAGCAGTGTTACTAATGGGATTATATCCCAAAGAGATTATAAAGAAGGGAAAGGGACCTGTATGTGCACGAATGTTTGTGGCAGCCCTTTTTGTAGTGGCTAAAAATTGGAAACTGAATGGATGTCCATCAGTTGGAGAATGGTTGAATAAATTGTGGTATATGAAAATTATGGAATATTACTGTTCTGTAAGAAATGACCAACAGGATAATTTCAGAAAGGCCTGGAGAGACTTACATGAACTGATGCTGAGTGAAATGAGCAGGACCAGGAGATCATTATATACTTCAACAACAATACTATAATGACCAGTTCTGATGGACCAGGCCATCCTCAGCAACGAGATCAACCAAATCATTTCTAATGGAGCAGTAATGAACTGAACTAGCTATGCCCAGAAAAAGAACTCTGGGAGATGACTAAAAACCATTACATTGAATTCCCAATCCCTATATTTATGCACACCTGCATTTTTTATTTCCTTCACAAGCTAATTGTACAATATTTCAGAGTCTGATTCTTTTTCTACAGCAAAATAACGTTTTGGTCAGGTATATTTATTGTGTATCTAATTTATATTTTAATATATTTAACATCTACTAGTCATCCTGCCATCTAGGGGAGGGGGTGGGGGGGGTAAGAGGTGAAAAATTGGAACAAGAGGTTTGGCAATTGTTAATGCTGTAAAGTTACCCATGTATATATCCTGTAAATAAAAGGCTATTAAATAAAAAAAAAAAAAAAGAAAGAAAGAACATTAGGAAAGGTCTGCTCAATCAGGCGGGAGTGGGGTAAAGGAGGAAAAGGCGCTCAGTTCATATTTAGTGTAGGGAAGCCCAGAGTGGAGAGGCTCCATGTGTGGGGAATCTAGTGGGAGGTTCTTAGATAAAATATAGCAGCATTGGCTACTCTGTCTTGGTTCAGAAGCAAGTAGATCAGCAGACTAACTGTAAGATCTGCAACTCAACTAAAAAGCAAATAGTGTGTCCTTGAACCATGATTTGGCCATGCCCACCCAGCTCAGGAAGGAGCTGGAAGCAGTGGCCCCAAGACAGTGTAAAATTTTTGTAGAAAAAGTATGGGACAATCTCCTCTTTGCTCTAAGAGCAGACCTTAACCTTTAAAAATGATCAAAAAAGAGCTCTGACCATAGATAGCTATTATGAAGATAGGGAAGAACAACTCGAACTTTGAGGACACTAGAGGCAAAATGTCTTCAGACGAAGCCTCAAAGGATGACATGAGTTGGTCTCCAACTGAAAAAGCTCTCTTGGAAGAACTCAAAAAAGATATAAGAAGAGAGTCAGAAGAACAATGGGGAAAATAAATGAGAGCTTTGGAAAAGGAAATGCAGAAACTAGTTTGAAGAAAACAACTTCTTAAAAAATGCAATTGGTGAGGAGCAGGTGGGTGGCGGTGGCACAGTGGATATAGCACCAGCCCTAAATTCAGGGACCTGAGTTCAAGTCTGACCTCAGATACTTGACACTTCCTAGCTATGTGACTATGGGCAAGTTACTTAATCTCAATTACATAAGCAAAAAAAAAAAAAAAAATACAATTGGTGAAATGAAAAAAAATAAAAAAACTGAAGAAAACTACTTCTTAAAAAATAGATTTGGCAAAATGGAAAACGAAAATAACTCCTTGAAAAAAAAGAATCGATGAAATGGAAAAAGAGAACAATTCCCTAAAAAATAGAATTGGTGAATTATTAAAAAAAAATCAAAAACAATGCAAATCATTTTAAAATCTAATTGGCCTAATTCAAAAGTTAAAAAAAAAAAAAACTAAATGAAGAAAATAATTCACTAAAAATTAAAAGTGAACAAATGGAAGTGAATGATTCATTGAGACATCACGAATCATTCAATTACCCCCCCCAAAAAAAAAGAAAAAGAAAAAAAGAAAAGAAAATATAAAATCCCTCATCAGAAAAACAACTGGCATGGAATAGATCCAAAAGAAACAATCTGAGAATTATTGGGCTACCTGAAAACCATGTTGAAAAAAGAGGTTAGATAGCATCTTTCAAGAAATTATCAAGGAAAACTACCCTGATGTTCTAGAAACAGAGGGTAAAACAGCCATTAAAAAAAAAATCCACCAATAGCATCCTGAAAGAGACCCCCCCCCAATGAAAACTCCAACAAATAGTGATTTCTAGATTCTAGCTAGATTCTAGAATTATCAGATCAAGGAGAAAATACTGAAAGCAGCCAGAAACAAACAATTCAAATATCAAAGAGCCACAATCAGGATTATCCAGGACCTAGCAGCTTCCACTTTAAAGAACTCAAGGGCCTGGAATATAATATTCTACAGAGCAAAAGAGCTAATATGGAAGCTAAGAATCAACTACTCAGAAAAGTAAGTATTTTCTTTCAGGGAAAAAAATACACATTCATTGAAATAGGGGATTTTTAATTATTTTTGGTGAAAAGATCAGAGCTGAAAAGAAAATCTCCTCTTCAAATACAGAACTCAAAAGAAGCACAAAAAAAGTAAAAGGGAAAAAAAAACTATGTTTTTTAAGAGTTAAAATATCCCTATATAGGAATATTATATGTTTAACTTTTGAGAATTTTAGCTTTGTTAGGAATATACATAGAGGGACTACGTATAATTTGACTTTATTGTAATGATATTTAAAAAAAAAAAAAACTAGGGGTGGAAAATGGGATTATACTGGAAGAAGAGAAAAGGGGAGGTAAAATAGGATAAATCACAACACATGAAGAAAGAAAAAAAGGCCTATTACAATTGAGGGAAAGATGGGAGGGGAATGCATTTTTTGAAATTTAATCTCATTAGATTTGGCTCAAAGAGAGACTATCACACCTATCTAGTTTGATATAGACTATTGTCTTGTCTTATAGGGAAGTAGGAGGGGAAAGGGGAAAGGAAAGGGTGAAGCTAATAGAAGAAAGAACAGAAATGGAAAATAAAAGGATGGATTGAAGGGGTGGATTGAAAAAGGGAAGAGTAGATTGAGGGAGATGGTAATCAGATGCAAAACACTAATGAAGAGGGAAAGGGGGAAAGAAAAATGAAAAATATATCTTGCAAAAAATTTAGTAATTTTGACTATGAATGTGAATGGGATGAGCTCTCTCATAAAATGAAAGCAGAAAGCAGAGTTGATTAAAAGCCAAAATCCTACAATATGTTGCTTACAAGAAACACCTTTAAGACTGTGTGATACATAAAGAGTAAAGGTTGGAAAATAATCTATTATGCTTTAGGTGAAGTTAAAAAAAAAAGTCCCTGAGATATCACTTCCCAATCTCAGATCAAGCAAAAGTAAAAATGGATCTAATTAAAACACTTAATAAAGGAAATTAATTTTGCTAAAGGGTATCATTGTATTGGAGTGAGTCATTTGCATCTAGAAAGAGAACGAGAACTGAATATGGCTCATAATATATCTATCTATCTATCTATATATATACAAAGTCAACAAAAATGTAATAGTAAATACATAGGTTTATGCAAATTTAATATTTAGATATATATTAAATAAAAATAAAATTTGAGTGTTGACAGTAGAGTGCACTAACAAAAACTCTGATTAATAGTGTTGTGATGAAGAAAGTGAACTTGAACTGGAATTTAAAGGAAATTAAGTGGCATAATAGATAATGTACTGAGCTCAAAGTCATGATGATGAGTTTGAATCAGGATGCATACAGTTACTAACTGTATGACATTAAGCGAACTATTTAACATCCCAATCTCTGTTAACTCAACTACAAAATGGGAGTTTAAAAAATCACCCATTTCACAGGATCCCTGTAGGTGTCAAATGAAATTTCATTTTATAGACATATATATTTCTTAATAATAATTATATTATTAATATATTATATTATATTTTTATTAATTATATTAATAATAATTATTATTAAGTTTATAAATTAAGTTTATAAATTAGAGTCAATTCTCTATATATTTTGGAAATGAGGCCTTTATCAGAACCTTTGACTGTAAAAATATTTTCCCAGTTTATTGCTTCCCTTCTAATCTTGTCTGCATTAGTTTTATTTGTACAAAAACTTTTTAATTTAAATAATCTAAATTTCTATTTTGTGATCAATAATAATCTCTAGTTCTTCTTTGGTCACAGATTCCTTCCTTTTTTATAAGTCTGAGAGGTAAACTATCCTAGGTTCTTCTAATTTATTTATATCATTCTTTATGTCCAAATCATAAACCCATTTTGGGGTTAGCTTAGTATATGGAATTAAATGTGGGTCAATGTCTAGTTGCTGGCATACTGGTTTCAAATTTTCCCATTTGTCAAATGGGGAATTCTTTTTGTCGAATAGTGAATTGTTATCCCAAAAGTTGGGGACTTTGGGTTTTTCAAACTCTAGATTGCTATAATTATTGACTATTGTATACTATGAACCTAACCTATTCCACTGATCAACTAGTCTATTTCTTAGCCAGTACCAAATGGTTTTGATGACTGCTGCTTTATAATATAGTTTTAGATCTGGTACAGCTAGGGCACCTTCATGTGATTTTTTTTTCATTAGTTCCCTTGAAATCCTTGACCTTTTGTCCTTCCAGATGAATTTTGTTATTTTTTTCTATGTCAGTAAAATAGTATATTGGGAGTTTGATTGGTATAGAACTAAATAAATAGATTAGTTTAGGTAGCATTGTCATCTTTATTATATTCACTCTACCTATCCAAGAACACTTAATATTTTCCAGTTGTTTAGATCTGATTTTATTTGTGTGAGAAGTGTTTTGTAGTTTTGCTCATATAGTTCCTGACTTTCCCTTGGCAGATAGATTCCCAAATATTTTATCCTATTTTAAATGGAATTTCTCTTTGTATCTCTTGCTGTTGGATTTTGTTATTGATGTATAAAAATGCTGTGAATTTATGTGGATTTATTTTGTACCCTGCAACTTTGCTAAAGTTGTGGATTATTTCTAATAGCTTTTGAGTAGATTCTCTGGGGTCTCTGAGTATACCATCATATTATGGTTTCCTCTTTATCTACTCTAATTCCTTTAATCTCTTTTTCATCTCTTATTGCCAAAGTTAGCATTTCTAATACAATATTGAATAATAATGATGATAGTGGGCAACTATCACTCCTTATCTTATTGGGAATGGTTCCAGTTTATTTCCCATTACATATGATGCTTACTGATGATCTTAAATAGATGCTATTGACTATTTTAAGGAAAAGTCCTTTTATTCCTATACTCTCTAGTGTTTTTAATAGAAATGGGTGTTGGATTTTATCAAATGCTTTTTCTGCATCTATTGAGATGATCACATGGTTTTTGTTCATTTGGTGACTGATATAATCAATTATGCTAATAGTTTTCCTAATATTGAACCAGCCCTGCATGTCTGGTATAAATCCTATTTGGTCATGGTGTATTATCTTGTGGATAATTTTCTGCATTCTCTTTGCTAATATTTTATTTAAGATTTTTGCATCAATATTCATTAGGGAGATTGGTCTACAATTTTCTTTCTCTGTTTTGGTCCTACCTGGTGTAAGTACCATGTCTTTTTCATTAAAGGAATTTGGTAGGATACCTTCATTCCCTTTTTTTCAAATAGTTTATATAGTATTGGGATTAATTGTTCTTTAAATGTTTGGCATAATTCACATATAAATCTATTTGGTCCTGGGGATTTTTTCATAGGGAGTTGATTAATAGCTTGTTCTATTTCTTTTTCTAAAATGGGACTATTTAAGCAATTTACTTTCTCTATTAATTGTGTTAATATGGGCAACCTATATTTTTGTAGGTATTCATAAATTTCACTTAGGTTATCAAATTTATTGGCATAAAGTTGGGCAAAGTAACTCCTAATTATTGCTCTAATTTCCTCTTCATTTAGTGGAAAGTTCTCCCTTTTCATTTTTAGGACTAACAATTTGATTTTCCTCTTTTCTTTTTCTAATCAAATTTACCAAAGTTTATCTATTTTGTTGGCTTTTTCATAAAACCAACTCTTAGTTTTATTTGTTAATTCAATAGTTTTTTTTAACTTTCAATTTTATTAATCTTTCCTTTTATTTTTAGAATTTCAAGTTTAAGCATTTGATTGGGTGTGGGGGGGGTTAATTTGCTCTTTTCCTAGCTTTTTTAGTTGCAAGCCCAATTCATTGATATTCTCTTTCTCTACTTCATGCAAGTAAGCATTTAGAGATAGGAAATTTCCCTTTATTACCACTTTGGCTGCATCCCAAAAATTTTGGTATGTTGTCTCATTATTGTCATTCTCTTGGATGAAATTATTAATTGTGTCTATGATTTGCTGTTGCACCCATTCATTCTTTAGGAAGAGATTATTTAGTTTCCAATTACTTTTTGGTCTATTTTGCCCTGATTTTTTACTGAATGTAGTTTTTGCTGCATCATGATCTGAAAAGAATGTATTTATTATTTCTGCCTTTCTGCATTTGATTTTGAGGCCTTTATGTCCTAATATATGGTGAATTTTGTGTATAGGTTCCCTAAACTGCCAAGAAGAAAATGTACTTCTTTCTATCTCCATTCAGTTTTCTCCAAAGATCTATCATACCTAACTTTTCTAGTATTCTATTCACCTCTTTAACTTCTTTCTTATTTATTTTGTGTTTTGATTTATCTTGTTCTAAGAATGCAAGGTTGAGATCTCCCACTATTATAGTTTTGATGTATATTTCTTCTTGCAGATCTCTTAACTTCTTTAGAAATTTAGATGATATACCACTTGGTGCATATATGTTTAGTATTGACATTGCTTCATTACCTATGGTACCCTTTAGCAAGATATAGTTTCCTTCCTTATCACTTTTAATGAGATCAATTTTTGCTTTTGCTTGATTTGAGAGTAGGATGACTACCCTTGATTTTTTTACTTCACCTGAAGCATAACAGAATCTGCTCCAGCCTTTTACCTTTACTCTGTATGTATCACCCTGCTTTAAATGTGTTTTCTATAAACTACATATTGTAAGATTCTGGTTTTTAATCCAGCCTGCTATCTGCTTCTGCTTTATGGGAGAGTTCACCACATTTACCCTCAAAACTATGAATTCTATATTTCCTGCCATCTTATTATCCCCAAATTATATTTTTCTGTTTCCTTTTCCCCAGTATTTAACTTATGAGCACCACTTTTCTCAAGCAGCCCTCCGCCATCAGAATCTCTCTCCCTTATAGTCCCTCCCTCTTTCTTATACCTTTCTCCTACTATTTCTGTATTCCCTTCTATTTAGCCTACTCCTTCCCTTTTTGCTTTTCCCTTTCCACTTTTCAATAAGGTGAGATAAATTTCTCTGTAAACCAAATATATCTAATATTTTCTCTTTGAGCCAAATCTGATGAGAGCAAGATTATTCACACAATGTTCACCCCTCTCCCTCCTTTCCCTCAGATATAATAAGTTTCCTTTGCCTCTTTGTGAGATGTAATTTCCCTCTTTTTACCTCCACTTTTCCCCTTTTCTTGTACCATCCACTTTCCACCTCTAGTTCTGCCCCCCCCCCTTTTTTAATAACAATAAAATCAAAATTATTTGATTTTTTAAAAATCAAATTTTAAAAAATCAGATTTAAAAAAATAAAATTATACATTCACTCTCTTTACATTCACCTATAACAGAAATGCAGTTCTCAAGACTTCTTTTTACCTTTTTATGCTTCTCTTGAGTCCTATATTTGGGGTCAAATTTGTTGTTTAGCTTTGGTCTTTTTATCAGAAATAAATGGAATTCAGCTGTTTTATTGAATGTCTATCTTCTTCTCTGGAAGAAAATGTTTAGTTTAGCGGGGTAGTTTATTCTTGGCTGCGTTCCAAGTTCCTTTGCCTTTTGGAATATCAGATTCCAGGCTTTTTGATCCTTTAATGTGGAAGCTGCTAGATCCTGAGTGATCCTTATCATGCCTCCTCGGTATTTGAATTGTTTCTTTCTGGCTGCTTGTAATATTTTTTCCTTGGTCAGATAGTTCTGAAATTTAGCCACAATATTCCTTGGAGTTTTAATTTTGGGGTCTCTTTCATGAGGTTTCAATGAATTCTTTCAATGCCTATTTTTACTTTCTGATTCTATGACATATGGACAGTTCTCTTTGATGATTTCCTGAATAATAGTGTCTAGGCCCTTTTTTTTTTTTATCATGATTTTCAGGGAGTCCAATAAATTATAATGTCTCTCCTAGATCTTTTGTTTTCCAAAGTATGTATTTCACATTTTTCCTATTTTTTTTTCATTTTTTAGTTTTGCTTGACTGATTCTTGATTTCTTATTGTCATTTATTTCCATTTGTTCAGTTCTGATTGTTAATGAATTATTTTCTTTATTTACTTGGAATATCTTCCATTTCCAAGCTTTTTCTTTTCATCCAGGTGGCTTTCCTTCCCGTACTTCTGCGTTTCTCCTGGGTGTCTTCCATTTCCTCCATTTCTGGCTCCTCTGGGCTCTCTTCCATGTCTCGGCTGTCACGCTCCTCTGCACTCTGGTCCATTTCCCAGCTACTGTGTTTCCTTGGAATGTCTTCCATTTCCAGACTTCTGCTTTTTCGATAGGTGTACTCTCTTTCCCGGGTTTCAGGCTCGTCTTCACTCTCTCCCACTTCCCAGCTACTGTGCTTTCTTGGGATGTCTTCCATTTCAAGACTCTTGCTTTTTCTCCAGGAGGTTTTCCTTTCCTTGCTGCTTCGCTTCCTGGGAATGTCTTCCAATTCTAGGCTTCTGCTTTTCCTATAGGTGTCTTCTCTTTCCCGGATTTCAGGCTCCTCTTCTTCAGTTTCCCGGCTACTGCGCTTCCTTGGGATGTCTTCCATTTGAAAACTTTTGCTTTTTCTCCAGGATGCTTCTCTTGCTCTACTTCTTCGCTTCTCCCATGTGTCTTCCATTTCCTCTCTTTCTGGCCTTTTCCTAACCCTCTTGCAAAGTTTTCCTTTCCTTACCCCATTTTTCTTTTACCTCTCTGTTAAGATCCTTTTTAATTTCTTCTAGGAGAGCCTTATGTAGTAGATACCAGTTTATATCACCCTTTGGGGCTTCACCTGGACACAATCTGCTTTTAGTCGCGTCAGGGTTTGAAATCTATTCTCTTTCACCATAGAAGCTGTCTATAGTTAGAACTTGCTTTCCCTTTTTACTCATTAAAAAAAAAAAAAAAAAAAAAAAAAAAAGTTGAGATCTACTTTTAGAGCAAGGATGTTCCAAGCTTCCTCTGCAGATACCCAGAAGCAGCATCAGCTGTGCTGAGATTATACTGAGTCACTCCCAGTGCTGGATGGGTGTGGCCAGGTCCCTTGAGACTCTGATATTTTGGGGTACACTCTTCACCTTTTGTGTTTGTGTTGGATCTCTGCTGAGCTACTAGCTACAGAGTAGCCAACACTGTGATAGAGTCCTCTCTGTGAATTCTCTGCCCCATGGAGACTGCACCCCACCCTCAGTCTGCTCAGCATGTGCTGCCTCCAGGCTCTGCCTCCCGACCTGCACCTGGCCTCCTCTTATACTCGCACCCAATCAAAATGGACCTTTTCTGGTGTTCTTCAAAATTATCTTCTGCTGATAATTTGCTGCACTCCCAATATTCATAAATTCAACCAGTCCAGCACTATTTCCGAGGTTGAGTTTCATAATTAATGTGAGCATAGCAGGAGAGCTCAAAAAGAAGCATGTGTCCTCTTTGCCATCTTGGCTCCACCCCCAGAATTATATTTCACTTAAAATTATTTCCACAGAACAATCATATAGAAGTAGTATCATTTTACATGTCAAGTATTTTTGTATAATATAGAACACATAATGACATTTTTTTGGGGGGTTAAAAACAGGAAAGAACTAAATAACCTTTCTTGGTTTGAGGCAGTCTTCACATAACAAAGAGCTTTGCATATCTTGGAATGTAAACAAAACAGAGCTATTCAACCACAGAGAGAAATAGAAAAAGATGATTGCTTTTCCTACTTCTCTGTGTGCCAGACAGAAAATGGGTAAGAATTGCCATTTTAGCAAACTAATAACTTCCTGCTCTGCCATTTTACTAGTCAGGCAAAGAAGACACTAAAGAGCAGAGTAGAAATCTTGTGTCCTCTTCCTCCAGATCACTTCAATGACCTCTTTTTAAAAAAATAAAATCTATTTCTATAAGCCTTTTCCTCATCACTTCTTGGATACATTATGTGTGCCATATCTAGAATTAATTTGAGGTGGTTGTCCCATATTAGGGGTAATATAGATTGAATGTGAATGTAACCATAAATTTAATAGAAACTACCCTCTCAAATCTAGTTAATAACTTGTCACTGGAGTTCTGCTAAAAGCCTTAGAACCATAGCAAGTGTAAGGAGATGATATTTTCTGGCCACCTGTTTTCTCCACCACCAAACCCCTAACACTCCATAATCTTAGATTTGACTTAGGGACAGAAAATTGCTGCCCTGATTTTGGGGAAAATTTTTATGGTTGGCAACAAAATCAAGGCAAAAAACAGAGAATAGTCATCTCAAGAGTAAAGATAAGCAAGGAATCCAAAATTCAGGTGGTGTGAATGTTGTGGCTGAAACCAGCACTGTTTATCACAAGAGATGAAGTCAAACAATTATATCCCTTCTCTTCTTTTCCCTCTCTGAAAGGAAAGGTGAATTTAAGGTCAGAGTTTAAATTTCTTGTTTCCATCAGGGTTTAGAAAGCTTTAACTTTTGTTCTAAATGTTTACTCTCTAAGCTGAAAAATGTGATAAAACTAAGGACAAATATCAATCTAAAGTGAAGCAATGTTACCTATGGCTAGTAGAGCTCAGAAAGATGGAGATTCCTTGCTTTGAGATAAAATATTTTGCTTCTTATCTGGGAGACTTGGAAACATACCATATGAGAATTGTGTGGTAATGGGAGAGTCCAAGGTTATTTTCTTTGCCTAGCAAAGAACTTGAGACCAAGGGTCTTTTACTAAAAAGCCATGTTGTACAAACAGGGATATACAAACTCCTAATAGAAAATGAAATTCTAGGGACAATTAGGTGATAAAGTAGATAGATCTCAGAGCCTAGAGTCAAGCAGTATGTATTGAAGTTGAGAGGACTAGGGAGAACTAAGAATAAATTCGGTTCATTACATATAAGTTTAGGTCAGACTAACCACATTTTTTTTCCTTCCTTCTTCATTTTTTTTCTTTCTTTTTTTTCTTTTTCTCCCTCTTCTTCCTGCTTCTCTCTTTTCCTTCCTTCCTTCCTTCCTTCCTTCCTTCCTTCCTTCCTTCCTTCCTTCCTTCCTTCCTTCCTTCCTTCTTTTCTCCTCTCTTTCCCTCTTTCCTTCCTCTCAATTCCTTTTGATATCTATTCGATATATTCTGATATCTTTATTCTAATATAAACATAGACTGAGATTGACGTGTGTGTGTGAGTGAAATAGAGTGAGAGAGAGAGAAAGATGGATGCTGATGGTGATGATGATGATGATGATGATGATGATGATATTTAAGTGTTTATGTATTAGAGAAGTAGAGAGTTAGCTTTGGCAAAGAAGAGGGCTGCTTCTCTCCCAGAATATGGTGCATCTGAAAGTGATAATAGATGAAAATAAAGAGATATTTTGATGTGAGAAGTGGAGGAAAAAAGAGTGCATAGAAGATAGTTTTGATCTCTGAAAAATGGTAGGCAAAATTATTTTATGAAAGAAATTGGGGATAATTTGAATACATTGGGGCTCATGAAGAAAGAAGTTTTAGAACAGCTTTAAGGAATGATAAGTATATTTAAGGAATGGTGTACTTCAAGATTTATGAAACACTTCAAAAATATCTTTTGACCCTTATAACAATCTATAAGGTAGATGCTATTATTATTCTCATTTTACATTTGAAGAATTTGAAGCTAGAAGAATTTAAGTAAATTGGGCAGACTTGTACAGCTACTAAATATTGGAGATAGGACTTAATGATTTGTATCTCTATCCAAAACACCAAGCTATTTCTATTAAAAGATCTAAATTTCAAACTTAAAAATGACTTTATTTATGGTTTATTCAAACTCCATTTCTTTAAAGAGATAAAGCTTTTGGAAAACAGAATGATTAGGTGATGTGCCCAAGATGACAGAGTGAACATCAAAGATAATTTGCACTCAGGTCCTCTGATTTCACATGCCCGTGCCCTTTCCACCATAATTTTATGACTTCCTTTATTATTCATTTATGATGGAGGAATAATGATATAGGGAGGGAAAGATAGATAGACAGAGACAGAGAGAGACATAGAAAGAGAAGAAAATATATTTTTATTTTAGTTGCATAATATTGAGACATTAGTGGAGGAGTCCTTGGTATGATGCATTAAGAATGTTGAGATTCAGCATACCCAACTCCACTTATCCATTTAAATCAGATTTTAAAAAATAATAATGAGATTTATTGACTAAAGTATTTTAACAATTAAACAGCATGATAGTAATCTCCTTAAGTAATTTTGGTTATGTATGCTAAGTAAATTTGGTTAAGTAATTTTGGTATAACTAATGCAGTTATACCTAGTCATGAAAACATAAGGCTAATAATATCTTAATTACTTCAAGTAGCTTCTATAGATAATAATAAATCACATACTTTTTTATTTAAAAATATTCATTAGCATAAAATCAAACAATTTTAACTCTAAATTATTATATTGATGTAATTAATATTAAATCTTTAGCTATAACTTGGTGACCTATTTTGATCTTTGCTTCAGGAATGTTATTTCACAGGCATATAATTCCTCCTAAACTTTTTAAAATTTCAGTTCATTGCATCTGGATCTAAATAGTCAATGTCAGCACATTGTACTGTGGTAAAATATGTATGAGGTATGCCTGGGGTTCATGTTCTTCTTCAGATATATATTATCTAGATGACCTTGAGCAAGTCACTTAACCTATCAATGACATGCAATTCTTTAAGTCAATAAGTTTCAGAACAATTGCTGATCAGCAATGGTAGAGAAAGCGTCATGCCTTCAATCTCCATTCTCAGAAAAAATAACATCCCAACAAATAGAAAGATAAGCTTTTGCATATACTTTGTCCTCCATCATATCATTAAATATACAGTTTTTATTCTATCTTTCCATTCAACTACTCTCCTCTATCTATAGAGGTCAAATTGTTTTTTTTTTAAAGCCTCATTCTTGGGACAATGAAATCCTGACTCCAGATCCCTGACCCGGTTTTTTTTATGAAAGCTGGCACTTCCATTCAGGTCTGGTTTCCACCGACTTCTTTGACATGCTTCACTAAACCTAATAGCTCCCTATTACCAGTTACAATTTAGCATCTGAGCCAGGAGCTGGATAAAAAAAAAAAAAAAAAAAAAAAAAAAACAGGGGGAAAGAGAGTGTAAATTATACGGAATAGCAGTGAACAAAGGTTTTATTTCTCCTGAGCACAACCCTTTGATAGGAAAACGGGGGAGACAAATGTGTTGCTAATTTAATTAAGTAGTATGAGATTGCAGGGTCTACAGATGCCATTTAGGCCTGGATTAATCAAGAGCAGGTGATGAAAATGAATAGTCACACATAATGTTAGCATTTTTAACAATCCGACACAGTCTAATGGAATCAAGAGCTATTTAACAACAGTGCACAGTTTTGCTTGCTAATCCAAATTTATCTACTTTTCCCCTTTACAATACTCAGCATGTTCTCATGCAGCATAGACTATTTTACTGTTTTCCTGGACCTAATCAAAGAGTTCACAGTCAAAGAATAAAGGATTGAATCATCTATATGATTGCCCTTCCTTTAAGCACCATTTTTTAAAAGTACTATATCATAAAATCTTATGGTATCCTCCTGGCAACTTTACCAAAACACCAGCTTAAATATTATGTTAAGAACTATCCATAAACCCATATACACATGTATACCCACATTCATATCTAAATCTATAGCTATAGCTATACCTATAGCTATATATAGCAATATATAGCTATAGCTATATCTACTGAGATCCAATGCAGTCTTAGATATTCAATAGAACTGTACTGTCTTGGGCAAATTAAATAAATGCTTTTAACCTTAGTTTCATTATCTTTAATAAGGGGATTGTAATAGCACCCACACCATAGGATTCTTGAAAAGATCAAGTGAGATCATATATATGAACGTCTTTGTAAATCTTAAAGCTCAATATAAATGCTAGCTGTTGATGCTGTTTCTGTTATTGGTTGTTGTCCTTCATTCTTGAAGGGTACCAAAATAATATCACTCTCATATTAGAGTCAATTCAGTGTATCTGACTGTGGTTGGTTAGATTAATAAGTGCTCAGAATGCTCTGCCACAGATCAGACACAAATAGTCTCTATGAACTTTTGGAGTGGCTTCATTAATTTTGCATGTCTCACATTTCTTCTGATTATGCTTTGCTCATAATGCACAGTGCCTTCTCTGATGAGAGTACACAATGCTGGGTGCTGGGGTATCCCATGTTATATAATAAGTTCTAAAGTTCTTAAGATAAATTTTAAGAGTGCTTTTGTATAGCTTTTTCTGACTACCATATGAGTGCTTATCCTGTGTGAGTACTCTAGAAAATGTCTTTTTGCACATTTGGAATTCAAACAAAGTGGTCAGCCCAATGGAGTTGTGCTTTCTGTAATAGACCCATTGTTGTTATATCTTAGTCAACAAATCTTAGTCAACAAATGACTGGTTTAAAAAATTAAACTGTTTTGAACATTATCAAAGGTCAGTTGGTTGGTATAATTCCAAGACTGCTGACTCTGGAGTCAGGAAGGCTCCTTTTACTGAATTCAAATATGATCTCAGATACTTACTAGTTGTGTGACCCTGGGCAAGTCATTTAATCCGGTTTGCCTGTTTTCTCATCTATAAAATGAGTTGTAGAAGAAAATAGCAAACTACTTCATTATCTTTGTCAAGATACTGTAGGGTCACGAAAAGTTGGATATGACTGAAATGACTGAACAATTAAAAAACAGAGAATGAGGGAAACAGAAATATAGGAAATATATAGGAATATAGGAAATAAATGGGATTAGAAAAAATTAGGTAGGGGACAGCTAGGTGATGCAGTGGAAAGTGCACCACCCCAGCAGTCAGGAGGACTGAGTTCAAATCTGGCCTCAGACATTTAACACTTCCTAGCTGTGTGACTCTGGGCAAGTCACTTAACCCCAATTGCCTCAGCAATTTTTTGCCTCAGCAAAAAATAAAATAAAAAAAATAGGTAGGAACTTGATTATAATGTGCTTAAAAGTTAGACAAAGGAATACTTATTTGATTCCAGAGGCAATGTGGATCCTGGATTTATTGAATAAGAGAATGACTCTAAATGGCATTTAGGAAAATCATTTTGGTATGTTTAAGATGTATTTGAGAATGAAGAGAAAATTCATAATCCTCCACTGTAGTCCCCACACAAAACTATAGTAGGAAAACATAAAATTGGATGTCATTTTTCTCTCTTCCCCAGTAATAAGCACATTGTATTGAACATAATAAAACTTATTAAGTGTTTGCTGAGAGAAAGAAAGACATACAGAAACACACATATAGACAAAGACAGAGAGAGATAGAGATAGAGAGACAGAGATAGAGAAAAAGTTAGAAACAGGCAAAGAAAGAGACAGAAATACAGAGAAAAAGAGATAGAGTCAAAGAAAAACAGTAAAAGAAAGGACAAAATTAGAGATAGAGATATTGAACTTACTAATGGAAGACATTGTGATATTATTATAGCTAGATTGATGAGCCTTGAATAAAGATAATCCAAATTCAAATTCTGCCTCTTAACATCTGTAACTGTGTGACCATGGACAATTTCCCTAACTTTAGTTTTCTTGCCTACAGATAATAATTATAATACCTACCTGTCCTACAAAGTAGTTTTGTAGCACTGATGGAGTTGATGGATATATGATTTTGATGGAAGCTGATGTTATTTCTGGAGTTAAATTATTTTATTTTAGCTGCCTCCAGTGCCCATGACAATTCTGCCATCACTCTTCATTTGATTATTCTGTTGGATCAATAATTTAAGTTCCTATTTTTACCACATACAATGATAGGCATATGGACATACTGTAAGCCCATTTATTACTGATAAACTCACAAATTTCTTAACTCAGTATCCCAACTATACCAAATTTCTCAGATCTTCTACAGTGAATCATAAAGAGCACCACTTTTCCTAAGCCCCTTGATATAGGAGAATGTTTTATTATATAAGTTGATTTTCATTTCTTCGGTTTCAGGGTTCCCCTGGTGAACCACTTATTATTTTTCTTTTTTTTTTACATGAGTGACACCTCCCGGAACAGAGATGATTCATGTAGTCTGAGCATAATAATCATCACCTTGGCCCAATGTTTTTATTTCCTCCTGATAACTCCCTATCAGATCAACTCTCACCACCTTGCCTCCCTTACCATCACATAACTCCCTGATGGGAGATATACTACTGGCTTAAAATAAAAATACAAAAGCAGTTTATACAATAGTAACTATAATAGAGCTGTCAACAAAAAATAAGAGAAGGGTCTTTCTTTTATAATACCTATGGCACAGATTTAGGAAGAATTTTCTGACCCAACATTTCTTTCTTAACAAATATTATACTTTGATATGCTAGTGAATAAAAGTAGTGAGAAAAAGTATAGGTGTTTTCTTTTTAATTAATTCCATGTTATAAAACATCATGCTGATTCAAATATAGGGCAAAACTTTCCTCCCAAATCTGGATTAAGAAGGAAAAAAAAACACAATTAGATTTATGCCCACATTCAGTGATATTTTTTCAGTGTGTACCCATGTACTTTTTTTCTCCTTCAGAAATATAGTAATTCATGAGTATGACCTATACTGGGGAGCAACCTATATCTAGACTAATATAAGAATCTATTTCTCACAAGAGAATCATTCTAAAGTTAATTTCCATATGTGCTGAACTTTGGAGTAAAATGTTTCACTTTTTGTCTTTCCATTTCTATTTCCTTCAAAATGAATAACCTGATACTATCCCTGTGTGGAAAGTTCCTTATGCAAAAAGAAATTGGGAGAAGAACCCTCTAATTACTTCCTTTTTATATTCTTCTATCTACCTGATATGAAAATTAGTTGTCCTGATATATTTACTAGAAGCACTGGTTAGGCCAAATTACAGTGTATCATCTGAACTAAAATGGGGCCAGTTTTTTAAAACAGATTTTGGTACCTACAGCATATTACTTGGTGGGAAACCAAGAAAGGTGGGGAGGTAGATATTAAAAAAATGTTGACAGGAATATGACTATCTTGGTCAGAAATATATAATTATAGACATTAAAGAAATTCTAGTTGTGGACTCAGATTGAAGAAATGATGTGTTTGATAGAGCACATTAGAATAAGTCAATAAAACATGTGATCATACCCTCTGAGAGAGAAATCTGTTTATCCCTCTAATTTGCCAGCCAAGACATCCAACTACAGAAACCTGGTTTCAACATATGAAAGGATAGTGATATTAAATCTCAAGTCACATGTTTCCAACTTTTCCTTTAATTTTGAGCTATATCAAGGAACAGATAGCTCCATACTTCCCTGATTCTTCTTCCTTATAAATACCTCAGCTGTCCATCCATGCCTACAGACACTTATAAGTAAATGTACAACTAAAAGAGAATTTCATAACAGATCCTTACAGAAGCCGAGGATCTAGTAACAATGAATTTTTTAGAAAGCTTTGACAGTTTTGCTCCTGGAATCTTCAAGGAGAAGGCATTTTGTTTTTGAGCTACACTTTGAAGTTCTTCCCCAGACTTGACCACATATTAATATTTGTCCAGGAGGCATTTCATTTTAACTGATTCCTGGCAGAAATCTTGTTTTCTTCTTCTACTTTTAGTATTGGAAACCCTGGAAAAGAGAGAAGACCCAAAATAGATTCTTTATTATAATCTTAGAAGACTGACCCCACCATTTTGTGTGTGTTCCAGTTCCTCTGTCTCAGTGGCATACAAAGCACAATATTCATAGGACTTAAGGAAATTCAATTTCAACTTTTATGTTTAAAAGTATATTCTAGGTTAGTACTGTTCTTGGAATGAGGGTAGTGTTGAATGGGTTCAGGAATAGAGGGGAAAACATTTCTATAGTATTGCAATATACCAAGCACTGCACTTAGCATTTTATAAATATTATCTCATTTGATCCTAAGAACAGCCCTTGGAAGTAGATGATTACAATAGCACCATTTTATAGTAAAGAAAACCTAAGCAAACAGAAGCTAAATGACTCATCCAGGATCAGATATTTAGTAAATATCTGAGGCTAGATTTGTACTTCATGACTCAAGCTTCAGGGTTCTATGGACTGAGCCACCTACCTACCTAAGGACAAAAAACAAAAAACCAACAAACAAAAAAAATAAAAAACAAACCCAATCCCCTCTCTGAAGAAGCTGACATTCTTTTTAAACAGCTTTGATTATATGGGATAAATAATACATTTTAAGTACATATCCCAAGCTTCTTGTATATAGATACTGAATCTACATCACCATCATCAATCACAGTGTATTGCAGTGGAAAGGGCACTTAAAATGAAAAGCCAAACTATGAGTTAGCTGATCTTAGTTCAAATCCTAGCTCCATCATCATCTATAAAATGAGGAAAATGGACTATATTATCCCTGATATCCCTTCCAGTTCCAACTTGATTCTACAATTATTTGTGTATCAATAATTTTAGTTTTAGTAATGAAAACAAATCTACTCAATACCTCTTCATTAAAGAAGTTTATATGTCTGTCACAAGTACCTCAGCTTGGCATTTAGAATAAATATCATTTAAAAGATAACATGGCAAAAAAGAGTGTATAGAAAGAAATTTGAGGCAGAAAAATATGTATAATTATTTTAATAATGAAAATTAAAACAGCCAGCATCTAAACTCAGATTATATATGCTGGACATCAACATAAATTTGTCAAGTTCTTACCATCTTTTAGGCACTGATATAGGCATTTGGAGGTTACAAAAACAAACAAAAAAAAAATAAAACAATATGCACTTCTATGCATCCAGAGAAGAAATGCTAAAACATAGTTTCTTTCATATTGTAGAAAAGTGAGGGATTATGGGTGCAGAAAATATGTGTACAATAAGAGGCAGATATGTAATATTTACTTTGATTCAATTTAAATAGCGTTTATTGATTGGCTATTTTATTCCAAGTCCTATCTACTTGAGGAAACAAGGACAAAAACAAAATAGCCTTTGTGAGAAAGTAAATTACATTTTTTTGACTGAACTAAAGCTGCTGCATGAGAAAAGCTCCAAAGAATGGAAAATCATTTCAGAAACCTTATTGCAGAGCTCTGAAGTAGCATTTTGGAACATGGGACTTGAAGAACAGGAATTTTAGAGAGACAGTCTGAATTTTCATAATTCTTCCTTTACTGGAGAACTTCTCCTCTTACTATTCTTTTAAAAAAATATGGTCAAAGAAAGGAACAGAACAGGTTTGCTTATTAGTACTTATAAAACATGAAAGGATTATATATTGGGCGGTAATTTCTGTTAAAAAAAAAAGATCACTTAGTATTTCCCCTAATTTCAGTTGTTGTTGTTGTTGTTTGGTCAGATATTAGAGTTATGCCTAAAAGTATCAGAATTAGTCATAGGTTTTAACTAAATTATAAGATTATGTTTATGAAGGCTGCCAGGTGATTCTGGATTCTGGAAGATTCAGCCTCCTCTAGTATTGGGCACTTATTAGCTGTGTGAACCTAGGCAAATTATTTAATTTGTTTGCCTCAGTCTCTTCATCTCTAAAATGAACTGGAGAAGGAAATGGCAAAAATCTTTGCCAAGAGTACCCTGAACAGGATCATGAAGAGTCAGACATGATTGAAAAACTACTGCACAACAAATGTTAATGAAATTTATTTTTAAATAATTAAAATGGTAGCTTTTCCCTGTTCAATATTCAAAAGAGGAAAACAGCTTTAAATAAATGTTGAATTCAATCAAATGATAGGTCATAGCAACTGAGAAGTTTTGTTTTAATTCTTCTACAGTAATAAGTCATTTGAATGTCATGTTGCTGTTTCTCCCAAACTTTTTTTTTTCTGTATGTGAAGATATGTTGTGGATAAAATGGATAGGTAGTTCCATATTTATGATAACCTCACTTTAAAACTATACAGACATAAATGTGGCTGTCCCAGGAAATAGGGTTGTAAGTAAAACAATAAAAGAAAGTTGTGTGAGCAGATGTTTAATGAGTGCTCGGGGACTCAAGATTAAAGATCTAGGAGGTAGAAGTAGCATGATAAGACTGAAGAGAACATAATGCTAAGAAATGGTGTTAACTTATTTCAAATTTTTTTTCATACCTGTGGCTCCACTCTCAGGAAAGGGAGGGGGAGAAGAGCAAAGGAACTCTGTAGCTCTTCTTTCTTTGCCCAATACTTGAAAGGTTCTCTCAAATACACAGATTGGTAATTGATCACACAACTATCTCATATTTTCCTGTTGAATGAACAACACTAAATATCCAATATCTATATAAATTCACTATGCTATCAATGAGTTAACACAGATCAATTAAGTGACTACCATTTGTTAGGCACTATGCTGGAGCTCATCCTTCCATATTATGGATTAAAAGTATTGTTGAGTACTAGATGGGAAACCTAATCATGTCTTCAAAATATTGTTTCTTTTAGAACTCGAATGTGTGTGAGAGAGACAATATGTGATTTAAAATGTAACACATAAGTTATGCTATCTTTAATAAGATGAGGAAGATGGAGTTGATAGGATTTTGGAATTAAGTGAACCAAAAATTCTTTTAAAAAAATCCTAACAGTTCCAAACAAATGATTTTAAAACTTTAAAAAAAATAAATAGTACTCATTTTAGAGTTGGAAACTACCAGTAAAGCTATGAGAATAACATTTAACACTTTTTTGACAGCTAAACTTTGTTATGAATACATACTGTTCCTAAAAGAGAACAATATTTGAAAGAATGTGTGGCTACAGCCATGGCCAAGATTCCTTTCAGAGGTGAATATGAATCAATTTAAGGAAATGCTCTAACTCTCAAATGTTAAGATAAGATTCATTGGTACTAAGGGTCCTAAAAATTCTAGAAAATCCTCAAAGTGCTCTAACTCTTCTCTATGTTGAGCCACTCTCAATTTCATTTCAGAGTATCCTATAATTATTTCCATTTTGAGGTTTCCTCTTGGTAATTGCTCAATTCCATTTTGAATTATACCATTACTTTCAATGTTTCCAAACCATGGTCCCCACTGAAGACTATACTTAGCTAATGCAAAGTAACATTTGTATTTTAATGTTAACTAGTCAGGTAAAATAGTGTTGAGGAATCTATCATTAATTTAAACTTATGTAAAATTATGATAGATAGAATGTAAGGAGAAAACCATTTTGAATTATGGAAAAATCTGAACTAAGAAATATTTTTTTTAGAGATTCATTTATATTATTCTCAAACACATATAGAAATTCAAACTAAGGTTAAAAAGTGGCTCTTTAGTCTTGATGGCACATGTTGCTTGACATTTGGAGTCTGGTTTCTACTTACCATGTTGATTTTAATTCATATTATCACCCTTTATATACTTGCCATTTCAGAGAAATTGTCTCATTCTACTTCCTAATCCATGACATTTCATTCCTCCCATGTCTTTTGACAGAAGGTCCCGTCCTTCCTATCTGAAATGCCCTCTTTGCTTATTCCTCCCTGATGGCTTTAGAGTAGTATATGGGAAACCTAATCATATCTTCAAAACATTATTTCTTTCAGAAGTTGACTGTTATGTGAGAGAGACTTAATATGTAACTTAAAACATGTTATATGAGCTATATAATTTTAATAAAATGCTTCCTTCAAAACACAGCTAAAGAGCCTCTTCTTTCTTGATCTACTCAACCATTGGTACTCTTTCCCTCTTAAAATTTTCATTTCTTTGTATAGAACTTAGCCATCAATTATCCACTGACAAATATTTATTAAGCAGACTGCTATGTGAGACACTGAGCTAAATTTGGAGAAAACCAAGAAAAACAAAAACAGTTCCTGACATCAAGTAGTTCACAGTCTAATGATCCAGATTTTATCCTGTCTTTAGGATGCAAACTCTTTGATTAGTAGGGCCACCTTTTTCTGGCTTTGTATATTCAATGCCTTTCTCAAAGTGATTTAACAACATTTTCTTGAGTTGAATTTAATTAAAGGCAGAATGAAATAATTAACCTATAATGTGAATGCATGTAAATGTTTTTAATAGAACCAAAAAAACCCCTGTGTTCCAATCATCAATCCAGAAAAGATGAATTTTATAGAAAGAACAAAAATAAACTTTAATCTCATGACAATGCAAATAATCATAAACTCTAAATAAAATGGAATGTGAATGAATCAGGTTTCCTCTTTGTTTAGTGTATTATGAAAATGAGTATTATATACTGGGGGCTTATGAGTAAAGGAAGAATTTGCAAGCGTATCCTTGATCAATTTAGTAGGTCTCCCAATCTACTTGGTGAAATTATAACCTGTAGAACTATGGTAAACTGGAATACCTCTCTTAGAGCTGGAGTTTTGTTCTTTTATACCCTTTTTCAGGACATGGGATTTATTGTCAGAGTATTATATACCCTCTTATAATACCCCAGGGTACTATATATAGGCTTCTCTAGAACTCCAGCAACCAAAATTCTCTCTTAATGATTGACTAGCTGAAAGCCACGAAAACAAACTGGAGGATCCTCCTTTTGTGACCTCTAAGAGAAAAAGGTAATCATTTTTGCTCAACTCTTTTGAGCCTATTTTCCAGCACTTTCACTTGCTCTCCCTTGAACTTCCAATAAAATTTTGCTCATTTGTTTTGCCTTATATTGTTTTGTTTTGTGTTGCTGTTGTTTGTTTGCTTTTGTTTCTGATCCAAGTCGATTTATCTTCCCTCTTTTCCTTCTAACAATGTTATTTTAAAATAGAAGCACATGATGGATCTCCTGGTTCTGAAAATTGATGTTTTGGCTATGTTTTTCTGTTTTTAGTTTTCTTTTTCTGAGCACAGGTGAATTTAAAACCCCTGATCATCTCCTGTTTCAACTGCAATATGAATAACCTGAATTATGGACCCTTTTGGTTTATTAGTATCATGGTACAATAAGATCTCATTGTATGTATATCAGGAGAAAATGAGGAATTTAAAGGAAGAATGAAAGAGTATTAGCAATATAAAAAGAAAAAAAATTGACTAGTGAATTTGATTTGTTTATTTTATTATTATTATTATTTTTACAAATAATAGATCAGAATGATTCATTTGGACACACTCAAATGAGAGGGGTAAGGTATTGTGCTCCAATGTATGTATTATTACTAGAAAGTGAGAAGCAGTATTTTTTAAAATTAAAATGTGATTTGATGTAAAATATGGTATGGGCTATTTGAGCTCTAATAAGATAAAAAGAGTAAAGTCAGTTTAATCTGGGAATTAGCTGAGTTAGTTTTTTTTTCCTTATTTCTTTGAAAGACCTTCCATTCAACAGTAAAATGTGAGGGAAAATATGTGTCAGCAATTACCAAGTCATGGTACTTTCATCAATGTAGTTCCTAACTAGAAACAGGTATGAAAACATTAAGAACAATTGAATGAATACCGATTAGCAGATAGAGATGACATACATTCAACCGAGTATGGCAAATTAACTTCCTAATTCTTTTCATTATTTCCAGTTAGTTTTATATGAATTAAAATGGTAAGAGAGGTATCAGTTGGAGAGTTGAGTGCTGAGATATGAAACAAACTCAATAGAATTCTGATGTCTACAGTGGGAAGAGCATAAAAATTAATGTTTTATATGATTCTCAGGTGAACACTAAGAATACTGTTAATTAGAAAGGAAATCAACAAATTTCTGAATGACAAAGAAAGTAGGAGTATTAACTATTGGATTTACAGCCCAAACATACATATATATAATCTCACTTTTAATTTTAACTTTTAAGTGCATAGGAAATGAGTACTGGCACTGGATTAATCTGAACCCAAATGTCAAAGACCTGGGTTCAAATCCCACATTTGAAATTATTAACTCTGAAATTGGCTAAGTTATTTGGTCTTCTTAGGTCTTAGTTATCATATCTGTAAAAAGAGGATTTGGAGGTGAGGTATTTTGTTTCTGGGGCCCTTTCTATTCCTAATTCTATGATGCTATCTATGACAGAGGAAGGCAGGGCCACTAGTTTAAACTTGTTAGCACATATAGTTGTTGGTTTCCAACACACAGAAATGTGGTTTTGCCATTTAATATTAATAACCCCCCCAAAAACAAGCCTGTTTTGACATCTCCTTTGGCATGGAGGTGAGCCAGAGTTCTTGGAGGCTGGGCCAGTGATGGAAAACTCTGGAATCTCTTGCCAAGCTGGAAAGGCTACAAGTATAAGAAGCACAATGAACTTAGTGTCTATCACCTGAAGACAAGCTAAGTTGGGAAAGAATAATCATCAGAAGGTTAACCACCAGGAGAATTTTTTTTTCAGTTGTAGTTTAAGAAGTTATTACCTAAGACAAAGAGGGCTTGTGATCTGCATTGAGGAAGGAGGGTCTTACAGTAAAAAATTTGGCAGTATTATAGTGTTGAATAATAATAATAATAACTAATAATAATAATAGTACTATTAATAATAATCTGGTTTATTAGTGAATCAACTTTCCATGCAAAGAACCCAGAAAGGGGGAGGGGGAACAAAAGAAAACAAAACTGTACCGTAGGTATTGATTAATTTTTTTAGATGAATTTTATTATATAATGTTTCTCAGACATATACATATATATTTTTATGTTTGCATGTATATATACATGCATACATATACACATATGTATGTGTGTGAAGAGAGAGAGAAAGACAGAGATTTTAGATTGGCTTGGGTGGGAGCCCCTTTCTCTCTCTCTCTCTCTCTGTATTAGAAAAAGTATTGGAACAGTTTTTAGAACATTATTTTGTCTCTTTTATTTTGATATCACTCTGTACTTCCTTATCCAAAAAGCTTCCCTCTCAATAAAGATTTTAAAAGGGGGCAACTAGTTGGTACAGTGGATAGAGTACCAGCCCTGAAGTCAGGAGGACTTGAGTTCAAATGTGGCCTCAGACACTTAACACTTCCTAGCTGTGTGACCCTGGGCAAGTCACTTAAATCCAATTGCCTCAGGGAGGAAAATAGAAAAAAAATAAAGATTTAAAAAGAAACAAAGGTTAGGGGGGGAAATAATCTATTGCATTTAGTAGAGTATACATTATTCTCCCTACTATGCAATGAAACGAGTACTTTTTTTTTCCAGCTTTCCTATAGAGCCAAATTTTATCACTTTTAACATGAAATATTTAATTTTGTTTTATGATTCTGTCTTTTTAAATTGTGTAATTGTGATAATTGGTTTTGGGCATTTTGTTGTTCTATTTATTTTCCTTTTCACCAATACATATAAGTCTTTCTACGTTTCTTTGAAATGTTCAAATCCTAGTTTTCGTCAACATAATGATATTTTATTTCAATTCATGTACAATTCATCAGTTTTTTAGTCATCCCACAATTGTCAGACACCTCTATTTCCTGATTTTTTTTTCTGGAAAATATATTATAATTATTATTTGTAGAAATTTCATTTTTTGATCTTGTTGGAACATATGTACTTACAGTAGCCATATTTTTGGGACAAAGAGTAAAAGCAATTGCTACTTTTTAAGTGTAATTTCAATTTTGCTGCAGAAAACTGGAGCCAATTCCCAGTTTTCCCAGAAGTGTAGCAGGGTGCATATCTTCACATTGCCCCTCATTTTTATTAATTAGTTTTGTCTTTTGTTATAACTTTGCTAATTTACTGGGTTTGTAAAGCAACATCAACTTTTTTTAGATTTTCTTTTCTCTTCTTATTAGGTTAATAAGAATTAATGGAGTTCATAAACAAAACATATTTGAGTATTTTTCTTCACATTTAGACTCTATAAATAGTCAAAGCAGATCAGACTGTAATTTTGATTGATTCAAATTAATACTCAATTAAATCTTTGTTGATTATCTTGATAGATTAATAGTATGTATTTCCTCAATTTCTTTATTCTACACAAATAGGAAACATAGCTTTCTTCATCTCTTAATTCAAAGATTAAAAAGTCCGGGGAAATTTATTAACATTCCATTTTTTTGAATTATTTTCATCAATTGCTAACAGCATCCAATTCCCTATTTTGCTTTGTAATGAAAAGAATAGTTTTCAAGTGTCTGGGGGATTGTAAATAAACAGGCAAAGAAAATGTGAACAAAAGGACAATAGAGAAGGATATTGTTTTGCACATCAGAACAGAAACAAAAGAAAAAAAAAAGAAAAGTTAGGTAGAAGTTAGTGGAAATCACAAAAAACAAACATGCCTTGAAATTTCTAAATGGACTGTGTACTCACCTACAGCCTAACTTGTTTTAAGAACATAATTTAACAAATTATCTGATCTAATCAGAGAAAACTGGATGGTGTTGCTAGGGTATTCTTATTCATCATAACAATTAACATTTATACATTATTTTAAAATTTGCAAAACACTTAACATATATTGGGTTATTTGACCTTATAAATATCCCTGTGAGGCAGGTGCTATTAGTCAATGTTAAGTGACTTCTCAAGGTCATTGGCTGGTTAAAAAAAAAAAAAAAGATTTGAGACAGGATTAAAACTAGGGTTTTCTCATCTCCAAGTTAACATTATAACCATTATCTGCCATCTACTCTGCTTCTTAATTATGGTGCTTATATTCCACCCAAAACATGGCCACATTATATGACCAGGAAGAGGACAGGACACCCTCTATCTTGTAAAAATAAATATCCCTTTACTTTATCAGAATAATAAACTGATCTTGTCCTTTGCCGCATCTCAGGTTAGACAGTCAGGAGCACAAATATCCTCAGAAGTTGTCTCCTCCAATATGAATCTCCCCTACAGCAATATCAGCAAGTAGTCTTTTAGTCTTGTTTGAGAAAAATGCAGAAAATTAGATGCATTTCTTCTCTGTATTCAATCATTCCTTTGGTGCTGAGTCTATCTGCTCCCACAATTGTTTAGCTGCTACCACTCCATATTTTCAGAAAGAACAGAATGAGATGTGGTAAATGTTTTGCTCAAAACGAGCTAGACTATATAAACAGACTTTTCCTAATTTACCAGACTATTAAACTCATCAGAAAAGAAAATGAAGCTACCTTGACATGAAAAGTTCTTGCTAAAGTTAGACTAGCTCTCTGTGATCTATGATTTCTTATCTTAATGGTCAGTAATTAATCTTTTAAGAGCATATTTTGGAGTCTTGCCAGGAATTGAAGGTAAGCACACCAGCCTATTAGTGCAGTCTCAATTTTCTTCCTGTTTTGGAAAAATTACAGTAATGATGCAAACTGACATTTGGATTGGAAAGAAGGAAACAAACATTTATTTAGCACCTATTATGTGCCAGGTATTGTGTGAAACATTTCATTTGGAAATGGAAATATCTCATTTGATCTTCACAACAATCCTGTGAGGTGGATTCTATTATTGTCGTCATTTTACAGTTGAGAAAACTGAGGTACATAGAGATTAAGAAACTTCTCAAATCAGACACATCTAGTAATTCTATGAGCCCAGATGTGAATTCAGGTCTTCCTGTCTCTGAAGCTAGGACTCTACTGTACCAACTAACTAGTTGTCTAGACCATACTTTCAAGTTTAAAAAGCAAATCTTTTTTGAGTCTGACAATGACTTCGCAAAGTGGGTAAATAGACATTATTCCTATTCTAAAAATGAGAAAACTGAGGCTTAATGAGGTTAATTGAATCACCCAAATTGCCTCAGTTTTGAAAATAGAGAAATGTGAATGGAAGTCCTAGGAACAGTCTGAATTACAGAATGAGGGCAAATGAGAGATCAGACTTGGAATTACAGATTGAAATTTATCAGCATAAAAAGTGATAACTCATAAGAGTAAATGAATTTAAGTACAAAGAATTCAGCCCCACAGACATAGCCTCCTGAAGAAAAAGAAGTCAGCAAAGGAGATAGAGAAGCAATAGCAGTCAGAAAAGGGAGGAAAACAACCAGAAAATTGAAGTGTGACAGAAACCAAAGAAAAAGAGTTTCAATAAGCAGTGGGTGGTCAGCAATGTCAAATGTCACAGAGGTCAAGGATGATGAGGACTGAAAAAAGTCAATTGGATTTGGCAAGGAGAAAGCTACTGCTGAACTACAAGAGAACAGTAGAGTACTCTCAGTGAAGGGGATGGGTTTTGGGCTTTAAGTAAGATCCCAGAGGCTTAACAAAAGAAGGGACTGGGGACCTAACCATGTATTACATGGTTTTATGTGTTTGTTTGTTAATGGGTAAATACATTTCACATTCTAAATAAGCATGTTGTAAATTAATCTGTGGAACACAATTCTCTTCTTAAGATGGATACCAATGTTAAAATTATTGTTCTTTTGTGAAAGTACACTAAAGCATTCAGTTTTTACTTCAAGACAATGCAATAATAATAATACAACAAAGCAAATATTACTTAAGTGACAATCTTCATATGTTATAAAATGTAGGAATTTAACAGGAAATCCCTTTACTCACACAACTGTCAACTAACCCAGGGACTCATTTCTTCTTGCTTGTATTACTGCAACAGCCTCATTATGGTTCCCATGCTCTAAATCTGTTGGCATGTAAGTTCCTCATTCAGCTATCAGAATCATTCTCCTGAAGAGCAAGTCTAACCATGTCACTGATCAAACTCAATAAAATCCATGAGTCTCTCAGATAATATATAAATGCTTGTTTGTCTCTTAAAACGTTTCCCCCAGATACAGTCTTGATTCAGCAAATGCCTTCTTTCTTTTATCTACACATACCAAAGAAGATAGAGTATTGGACCCAAAGTTGGGAGATCTAATTCCAAATTCAGCCTCATCTATGTACTAGTGGTGTGACCCTAGACAAGATATTTAACTTCAGCTTGCCTCAGTTTTCTCATAACTATAACATGAAAATAATAAGCACTTCTTCTTCCAGGGTTTTTGTGAGGATCAAATGGTAATATCTGCAAATGCTTAAGCACAGTACTTGGTACACAGTGAATGTTTAATGAAGACTTGTTTTTTCCCTCTTCTTCTTTTTCCAAGTTTTTGCATAGGTTATCTCCTTTACCCTCCCTGCAATGCACTCCACCTGCCTGACTTTTAGAAACTCTACTTTCCTTCAAAGTTCAGTCCCAGTAACACCTGCTACCAAGATCTTTTCTGATGCCTCTTTGTTCAACAATTGCCTCTCAAAAATACATAGGGCTATTATAATAGAAAAATCATTTAACTTCTCAGTATTTTAAACAACTCTAATTTGCAGATTAAGTAATAATATTCATTAATAGAAGGAGATTCCTCATGTGGACGTTCCTTTTTTCTAATGAAATCACAGGTTTAATTCTTATCATTTTATTTGATATGTACTTGTATGTATATGTATTTCTCACGATGGAAAGTAAACTCCTTTAGGGCAGGAACTGTTTAATTTTTGTCTTTGGATCTGTAGCACCTAACAGGGCTTACATAGAAAAGGTAGGACTTAGAAAATGCTTTTTGATGGATTGATTAGTAAGTGTTAATATCAGTTAAAAAAAAGAAACCCTATTCTTCCTTGGGACTTAATCATTTTTCATTTAGCAATTTAAAAAAAAGCATTTCATAGTATTGTGATAATTTGTTTAGGCATTTCAAACTCTTCATGATGTCATTTGGGGTTTTCTCAGGAAAGCTATTAGAATGGTTTGCCATTTCCTTCTCTAGCTCATTTTACAGATGGGGAAACTGAGATAAACAGGAATGAGTGACTTGTTCAGTGTCATATAGTTAGTAAATATCTAAGGCCAGATTTGAACTCAGAAAGATAAAAGTCTTCCTAATTCTGGACCCAACACTCTGTGCACTCTGCCACTTGGCTGCCCCAATGATACTGTGGTAAATAACCTGAAATTTAATCTCTTATTTTTGCTCATAGAAGGGCAGTAGCTTTTTTTTTTTTTTTTAAATAACCATTTTGATTGGAGACAGTATCAGAAACTTCTCAGTCCTTAATGCTCATATAGATAAAATGGTAATCAAACAATATCTCAGGGGATGAACGTGGGTTGTATTTTTTTTCAAGTTTGTCACATGACCTCACTATGTGACATCACAAATCTCCCATCTCTGCTTTGTTGGTTTCTATGCATGAATAATTTTCCCAGTGCTTGTTTGTAGCAGGATAGGAGAAAGGGAGAATTACCCCAGCACAATCTCTTGTTGTCCTCTATCAGCATTCTGTGGGTCTGAGCTGGCTTACAACAGTGTAAAGACATCAGTGGCATGTGTTATAATATATTGGGCATTGTACTCCTGAAGAACACACGAAAGACAGAACATTGTTCTACCAGGGAGCAATTCATCGGGTTTTTCCCAGAGACTCTTGGGTCAAGTTTTTATAGGCCTATTTGATTTTCAAATTCTCTCTCTCTTTTTTTTACCCTCTTTCCTTTCAGTGAGCCATAGTGTCCAAACTTGTCTACATTTACTTCCCATGTTTTGTGCATGGTAGATGTCCTTTAAAAAGAGTATCTCAAATAAGTCTTTATTCTTGTTTTGTTGGCTCTTATTCTATGTTTTCATGAACTCTGGCCCCAGCCATGGCAACTGCAAGAAAAATGTTAACATTGATTGACAGGATTAAAAAAGCCTCAGTCCCTATCCGCATTTCAAACACTTTGGGAACAATGGTGTTTGGTGTGATTGAATTAATGAGATACCGTGGACTGTCAAAAGAGCACACATACTTTACATAAACCTGATTATCTTTGCATGGCAGAAATGAAAAAAAAAAAAATAGGAGGGAACAGAGGTTTGGCTTTTACTCATACCTCCAAAGGAGCCATCAAAGTGTAGGCCCTGGCTCCAAGACTGATGGGCCCACTCAGCTGGTCTGCCCTCTCTCTCCTCATACTACTTGGCCCTGTTTAGCATACATCAGCCATGGTATTTAACAAGTCTATTCAGGAAACCAGGCCCAGAAACAACACTCTTTTCACAACTCAGCAACTCTCTGCTGAATTTTTTTCCCTTCTTTTTTCCAGAGCACCATTGTTTAACTTGAACTAAGCATACATTTCAACAATTAAACCTGAACTGGCTCTTCCAGCCCTATCTTAACCCTGAAGAGTGACATCAGTCATGACTATAACACATATTTAAGATGGAGTCCCAGTCAGTCCTGACCTTCAAAATCAGATGATTTTAAGAAGCATGAGAGTGAAGAGATAAATAATCTTCCTCACCCATGGTTTGAAGTCATATTTGGTACATTAAGAACTAATGTAGTAGGTATTCTCTGATGTTAAGAGAGAAATGAGAATTGTACTCTTCTGTCATGATAACTTATGGAGAAAAGATTAATTATACTATTATCTTCATTCAGTTCTAAAAGTTCAAGAGTAGGATGGAAAGACCAATGGAAGCAGAGTTTGAAAAGTTCCAGACAGCTCCAAAGAATCAGTTAGAAATAAAAAGGTACACCAAGTTATGTTCAAATAGATTTTCCTTTTATCAACCATGGGTCATGTTCAAACTGTCATCACTGGGATGGTTGTTCCAAATTTATCTAAAATAGTTGAATTCTTTTTTCAGGTATGGATCAGACTCAAGCATCCTATAAAATATGTTGAACTTTGTTAAAATAAAAACTTAACTCAAGTTATGAACTTTGTTAAAATAAAAACCTAACTCAAGTTAACACTTAAAAAAAAAAAAAAAGGAAAAGAAGTAAAGAACAACTCAGCCTGCCCTCCCAACTTTTTCCTTTCCCTTTTAGGAAAAGTGGATATTATAGTATTTCCCAACCATCAGTGTAGAATCTGGAAAAGACTAAACAAAGGATGATCAAGGTACGCAACTTTTTTTTCTCATTTTCAGTCCTGCACTTGGTACAATTTAGAAAGGGGTTAGAAATGCATGAGAAAACCAAATGATTCTCTTGAGTTTGCTTAGTCTTCAATCCTTTTAGATTAGCTCTTTAAACATATTCTCATCTCCAGGAACATTTAGGAATTCTGACTAACCCTAGGGTTAGAAAAACATTTCACTTTTCCCTTAACCCACACACTAAATAGGACTCATTGACCAATGTGACCTGGGAGCTTGAAAACAAGGACATATGTAATTTGGTTAGCAAATTATCTAATTTGGGATTTATTAGTCACATCAACCAAATTAGTATAAATAGTTTGGACTTTCAATCCCCACTTCTATTAAAATAGCAGTTACAGAGCTTTATTAAGAGGAGTATTCCAATGTTTCCATAATTTTTTTAATGTATCCAAAATTCAGAGGAGGAAATTGTTAAGATTTCATCTCCCTACATATTTAATTTAAGGACCCAACCAGGATATAAGAATCAGTGAAAGAATCTCAGAGCATGTCTGAAGTTCAGTATAGAGAATTTAGAGCAAATTTTCAATTAAAAGCTTTTATTAAGTCCATATAATATGTCAGCCATTGTGGTTTAGAAAAATTATCCCATTTAATTTATGGGACTAAAATTTTAGGGAATCTGAATTCTAAAGCTTCTTTTTCAAAAAAATGCATATCAGAAAATCTCTGTAGCTTCTTTTTTTTTTTTCTTTCACGGGTAAAATGAAGTAAAAAATATGTTGAAAACTACCAAATGCATTTTGAATCATTTTGTATATATATATATATATATATATATATTTATACATATTATCTATCTCTATATATTTAGATAGATCATGATAGATAGCTTCATAGATATAAAGTACCATATAAATACAAGTAAAATGATGTCATAATGGAGTCTCATTTGGTAAAGGAATGGGTAATTCCTCATTACTCAGAATGTGTGGGTATGGGGGAAATATATACGCCCCCATCTACCCACCCACCATTAGACCAGCCAGCAGATGTCTCTGTTTCACACATCCTGTAAAGACACTGTTTGCCATTTCCTTCCCATTTGTAAATTCCTCAATTGTGTGTGTGTGAAGGGGTGGAGTGTGGGGATTTTTTTTTTTTTTCTTTTTTTGCTTGACATAAAAGGATAGAGAGAACTGTAAGTACTTTATTTTTCTTAGGGAGTAGCCATATTTCTTAACTTTTAGAAAGTTCTTGGGCAAGTTCTGATGAACCTAAAAAGCAATATGTTAAATTAAATTAGTTGACAAACACTTTCACCCTTTTCAAATGAGAGGTGTCTCATAATACTTTCATTCTTGTGTTTCAGCAGAGAAATAAAGGGATGACAGTGACCCTGGAAATGGTCAAGGAGAACTTTAAAAACATTTATATACATTCATATTTTAATAACCACTGCTTAGAGTTAGACAATATATCCATCTATGATCGATTGGTATAGGTCATGTATGGCTACTCAGGCTATTTCCTTTCCTTTAATTAATTCTACATTAAATTGGTAGTTCTTTGGTTGAATTTAGTGAATTAGGAAAAGAATAAATATTCATAGAAAAGTTCTCTATCCTCAGCCCTTCTTCAAGCTACCATGTTAAGGAAAAAGTTCACCTCTTTGGAAGTTTAAATACACATTTAAATTCTTCCCTCTTTCTGTTTATTTTGTTACATGAATACTCCTGTGTATTTTAGTCTCAATTTTAAGGATATTCATGGAATTACATATCTATCATTGGGAGCAAGAAAAACAAGACTATTTTCTTTTTAGCTCCAATTTTAATAAATCAGTTTCCTTTAAACATTGCAATATATTCACAGTTTCTACAAAAAGATGTGATAAGTATCTTGGAGATCAGGGAATGAGTGGTCTCAATTTGGTCACTTTTAACTTGCTATTTCTCATAACTGGAATGGGAAATTTCATGGAAAATTTTTGCCCATTTTCCTATATCCCAAAAGACCTGTGATCTTTTCAATAAGAGTTCAACTTGTAATAATGTAACCCATCCATGTCTGATTATCATGTGTAATTTTTGTCTTTGTCTTCCTGTAAATCTTTGGTGATGGGGGTAAGAATGGGGGGGGGGGTTCCACTGTACATATTAAGTCTTTTCTCTGCCCTTAATCTCACATAGATACAAAAAGAGCACACAGGCTCCTCATCAATTTTCTCTTTTTTTTCATTACATAATTGTTCTATCTTCCCCGCCCCCCACCCTAGTCATACATTTCTCTCACAACAACTTTTATACTACTTCTCATTTACTTCCTAATGATCCACAATTAGAAGCACAGTTCTTATTATTTTATCTGTTTCCATCTATGTACTTAATATATACTATATTATATATTATATGCATTTTCATGGAATAAGTGGTTTCACTTTATGGGGAGGAGCCAACAAAACCACAGAGACTGTCCAACTGACAGATGAACCTTCTGAAAACTAGGAATTAGAACTCTGGTTTCCTGAAATCCCAGTTTCATATATTAAATATCATAATATTTATATAGCACTTAGCCTAATGGCTGGCATATAGTTGAGATTTAATAAATTCTTATTCCTCCTTTCTCACTCCCCACACATACCCTCTGTGGTAACCAGACCCACAAACATTTTCTATTGTGATACTGCTATGACTCACAGAGTGGAAATTTTTTTCCAGGTAGAAACATTGTGATGATTTATTATGATTATTGGGACTACTACTCAGAGCAAGAGACAGTATGATAATGAGTAGCAATGGATAAGTAAAATATGTTAACACATTTAAAATATGAGTAAGAACACAACAAAGACAAAGAAATATAGAAGAAACAAATAATACAAGTTATTGCAACCTTATTTATATCAATATATTTTATATATGTATTGTAATATTTATATGTAATCTATAATATAAAGTTCTTTGTGTGTATATATTTTTTTTTAAAAAGACCTCTATCCAAGGTTCACAATTTCTTATACAGTCCTCTTTCTCCTCTACATATTGAAGTGTTTGTGTATTTATTGATGATTAAGTTCACAATAAAAAAGAGAATTTTAAATTAAAAACATCATTTTAAAAAAATAATTAGCATGCCCACTTTAATTAGAACAAATAAAAAAAGCTTTTACCTCATGGCCAAAAGCATCTGGAAAGGGACTATTTTCTCCCTTTCATCCTCTAGTATGCTATCTCTGTCCCACACCCAAGCTATCATCATTCTATGCCTTTGCTTTAACCTACTTTTGCCCATTGTGCCCCCATTTTTGTCCAGGGAAACTTCAGTAGGGTGGTAGACAATGATGATGATAACTAAATCCTAGTAAATGCAATGCTTGAATTCATATGGTTCCCATTTGATATAGTTCCTACATATAATGCTATCTATAATAATATTTTTCCCAATGTTTGATTAAAGAATTCAATAGCATATTGTTTAAATTCATATCCTGGCATTCCCTTTGCAAGAGTGAGTCTAACTGGCATTTGATTTTTAAAATCCCCTTTCAAAGTTCAAGCACTGAATTTTCCTTGGCTGTAAGAATAGTTAGTTAAGATTCTGGACTTAAGAGAGAATTGCTAAAAAATCATACAAGCTGGCTTTACATTTCTCACTAAGGAAGAAGTAAAGCAGCCAGATGATATGATGGAGAGAGTATAAATATGGAATTAATAAGTCTTGTCCTTAGATTAGAAGGGAAGCAATAAACTGGGAAAATATTTTTACAGTCAAAGGTTCTGATAAAGGCCTCATTTCCAAAATATATAGAGAATTAACTCTAATTTATAAAAAATCAAGCCATTCTCCAATTGAAAAATGGTCAAAGGATATCAACAGACAATTCTCAGATGAAGAAATTGAAACTATTTCTAGTCATATGAAAAGATGCTCCAAGTCATTATTAATCAGAGAAATGCAAATTAAGACAACTCTAAGATACCACTACACACCTGTCAGATTGGCTAAGATGACAGGAAAAAATAATGATGATTGTTGGAGGGGATGTGGGAAAACTGGGACATTGATGCATTGTTGGTGGAGTTGTGAACGAATCCAGCCATTTTGGAGAGTAGTTTGGAACTATGCTCAAAAAGTTATCAAACTGTGCATACCCTTTGATCCAGCAGTGTTACTACTGGGATTATATCCCAAAGAGATTATAAAGAAGGGAAAGGGACCTGTATGTGCACGAATGTTTGTGGCAGCCCTTTTTGTAGTGGCTAGAAACTGGAAACTGAATGGATGTCCATCAGTTGGAGAATGGCTGAATAAATTGTGGTATATGAAAATTATGGAATATTACTGTTCTGTAAGAAATGACCAACAGGATGATTTCAGAAAGGCCTGGAGAGACTTACACGAACTGATGCTGAGTGAAATGAGCAGGACCAGGAGATCATTATATACTTCAACAACAATACTAGATGATGACCAGTTCTGATGGATCAGGCCATCCTCAGCAACGAGATCAACCAAATCATTTCTAATGGAGCAGTAATGAACTGAACTAGCTATGCCCAGAAAAAGAACTCTGGGAGATGACTAAAAACCATTACATTGAATTCCCAATCCCTATATTTATGCACACCTGCATTTTTGATTTCCTTCACAAGCTAATTGTACAATATTTCAGAGTCTGATTCTTTTTGTACAGCAAAATAACGTTTTGGTCATGTATACTTATTGTGTATCTAATTTATATTTTAATATATTTAACATCTACTGGTCATCCTGCCATCTAGGGGAGGGGGTGGGGGGGTAAGAGGTGAAAAATTGGAACAAGAGGTTTGGCAATTGTTAATGCTGTAAAGTTACCCATGCATATATCCTGTAAATAAAAGGCTATTAAATAAAAAAAAATAATAAATAAAATAAAAAATAAATAAAATAAAATAAAATAAGTCTTGTCCTTGAGTTTGTCTCAGTCATTTATGGCTGTGTGACTCCTGAGAATGTTTTAACATTCTTAGCCTTAGTTTACTCATCTCTAAAAAGAAAATAAGAGTAATTATTTCATGGGTTCATTATGAGACTCCAATGAAGTTACTTTGCAGTCCTCAAAGACAATTTAAATATTAGTTTTCATTACTATAGGAATCATTCCTTTTTATCCTTTTTTAAAATTTTCTAGTTTAGTAAGACACAAAATAATATCCAGAAACAAAGAATGTCTTCCTGTATAGTTCTTGCAGATTGCTTTTTATAAAATTCAATTTTATTTTATGTTTACTTCTACATATTCTCCTTTCCTCTATCCCTCTCATGTGTTGAGAAAACAAAAAATAAAAAGTCATTACAAATATGAAATTAGGTAAAACAAAATTCTATACTAGCTGATTCCAGAAAGTGAAAGAGAGAGACATACAGAGACATTCAGAGAGAGACAGAGAGACAGAGAATAATAAAGAAAAGGATAGGAAAGAAATAGAAAAACAAGTTTAAATAAAATATTCGAATCTATATGCATTTAGATCTCAATATGAAGGTGAACAATACTTTTCATTATGAATTCTTTGGTTGTTGTCAGTCATTTTGTTAATCTAATTTACTAAGTATTTCATAACTGATTTTAATTAAAGCCTAACTTTTTTTTTTTTTTACCTGTGCAAATTATTCTCCTGGTTCTGCTCATTTCATTTTACTTTCCTATGTTTTTGGGAAATCACACCCTTCCTCATTTCTTACATTGAACAGTATTACATCATATTCATATATTAGAACTCATTCAGCCATTCCCCAATTGACTGGCTTGTCCTAGTTTTCAAATCTTTGCTCCTCAAAAAAGAATTGACATAAATATTTCTGTAATTACAACCCTTTTCATATTTCTTTGATCTCTTTAGGATATAGATTACATCTATTGAGGGTGGATTTGAAAATTATTTGAACTCAGATCTTCCTGACACCAAATCAGGAACTCTCATTCATATCTATTATATTTGTTGTGTGTCAACGTATAAAGACAAGAAATGAAAGCAAGGAGCTTACGTTATATTGGGGGAAGCAAATTCCATCTATCTATCTATCATTTATCTATCTGTCTTTCTTTCTATGTACTCATCTACCATCACAATATGTATATCTATAAATATGAATATATAGCCCTGTGCCCATATATGTACATGTATATGCACATATGTGGTATATATGGATAGTTTGGTTTATTTGTGTATCTGCACACACATACACACAAAGTAGCATTTGAAAATTCTGACAATATCCAAGGTAATTAGTGTGAGCAAAGAACTAGTAAATTTATGATCAGGAAAGAACTTGTAGAAGATGATATTTTAGATAAACATTGAAGGAAAATTGGGACAAAATTTAGGAGGAGATACATTCTAGAGAAAAAGGGAAAATCAAAGCAAAGATATACAGACAGGACATGGCATTCCTGAGAACATGATACTGAGAACATGAAAAATAGTAAGGTATTGTAAGATTGGAAAGATAGTTGGATGTTGGAAAAGCATTTAAATGCCACATAGATAAGTTGGTTTTTGACCTTATGGGTAATGAGGATCCCCTGAAGCTTAAAGAGTGATGTAGTTAGACTGATGGTTTATAGGGGAATGGTTTTGGTAGCAGTGAGAATAAATTAGAGAAAGGAGATCCTTGAAAAAAATCAAGGAGGGAAACCAATGGCAAAGCTAGTATAGTAGTTCAGACCATATGGAAGTGATGAAAACTAGGACTTTGCCCCTTCAGCATAAGAATTAGCATTTAATTTGTTAAAATTTGTTCTTTATATTTCGTTATGTTCTTTATATTCAGTAATTAAAAAACAGCTTCTTACCTCTCAATTATTGAAGTGAGCCATAAAATCCTCTCCCTCAAAGCATCCAAGAACCATAGAACTTAGAAGGGACCCCAAGGGTAATGTATTTTATCATGAAAGTTGATGTTAATAGGGTAGAATCCATTCAATTTTGAACTAGTTTTTAACTTCAAAGAGTGTCAGTAACTTTAAAATGGAATCATAAAATCTAAGAATCACTTAATTTCAGAGTTGGAAAAGACCTCAGAGACCATCCCAATATGACCAAAGTAATGGGAATGGAAAAAAGTGAAATTTTCACCTCCATCAGGGGAACTGGGAAGCCTTTAAAGAGCCTGGGAATTCTGAAAGTAAATATTGAACTCTTCTTGCACTTTGTCTGACTAGATCAGAAGTAGTACAAAGCTATAGAATAGATATGCCTAGGGCTTTCACATGATTTCTTTCTAGCTTTTGGACAGACCTAGGGCTGCTGTGCCCCTTTTATTCTCTCTCTCTAGTGACCAGTAATAGCAGCAACATTCATATAGTATTTGGTTTGCAAAGCACTTCACTTGAATTATCTAAATCGATCCTTACTTATAATAACTCCCTTTTAGAGATTAGAAACTGAAACTAATGGAAAAATAGAAAAGAAGGAACAAAATATTTATTCTTGTTTAGTCATTTTCAATTGTGTACCACTCTTTGTGATCCCATTGGGATTTTCTTGGCAAAGATACTAGAGTGATTTGTCATTTCCTTCTCCAGCTCATTTTACAGATGAGGAAATTGAGGCAAACAGGGTTAAGTGACTTACTCAAGGTGATACAACTAATAAGTGTTTGAGGCTATAATTGAATTCATGTTTTCCTAATTCCATGCTTAATATTCTATCCACTGATGCCCAAGTATTTGTTAATTGCCTACTTTGAGCTAGGCACTATGTAAGTATCATCTCACAACAACCCTGGGAGGTTAGTACTATTTTTATTCCATTTTTACAGTTGAGAAAAAACAGAGGTTAAATGAGTTGCTTGAGGTTATACATGTAATAAGAGTCTGAGAGAGAATTTGAACTCGCATAATCCTAACTCCAAAGTGAAAAAATTCATTCCATAATATTACCTCACTGTTAATTTTTCACATTTTCTCACTTTGTGAAATTAGAACAGGAGACCATTGAAGTGATAGATGACTTCACAGCTTCTGACCTTATGTGGTAGTAGGTACAATAATATTCATCCTTCTACTCTTCTTTACTGTTCTTTTCTTTCTCTGTCATCTAAGAGATTGAGACTTTTTAGACTGGACTTCATAATTCTTTAGTGAGTGAGTATAATTGCATTCTTAATTCACAAAAAGTTGTTTAAAATAGATTTATTATCTGAGGCTGTGTTAAATGATTTTGAAAAATAAATTGGTTAATATTCGTTATAGTAGGAAATGGCATATGAGGAATTCAGAGATATTTAGGAAGATTTGTGGGAACTGACACAGAATGATACTAGTAGAATTATTAAAATGACATATGAACTCCAAAAATGTGAATGAAAAGATGAGTAAAATACAAAGTTAGATTCCTTATGAATAAATGGATGCACTAATAACTTTGGAAAGCAAATAAAGAAATATATTTGCTTCCTTGTGGCAAAGAGTTACAGAACTATTAAAGCAAGATATTATTTACACTGTCAGAAGAGATTTCTATATGAGGTTGATTTTGCTTAATTATTTTCTTTATCACAAGGCAAGGTACAGTAAATGGCAGGATGGCAAAGTGGATAGAATAGAAGTTTTGAAATCAAGGAGAGCTGGTTTCAAATCTTGTCTTTGACAAATACTGGTTGTATGACTCAGAGCAAGAATAATCAGTGCTATAAGCATTTGTATGGGACAGCTGTAGAACAGTTACAAATTGGCATTGGTAGAGTAAGTTTCCTATACCAATGAAATCACAGATCTGATATAATCCAGACTAATTATCTGTATAGTTCTACCTAAGCAACTTCTAACTTTGATCATTTAGGTTGAAGAGATCTTTAGATCTCTTCAGAATCCCTTATGATTCCAGAAATCAAATCTTATGTCAAATGACATTAGAATATAGTGAGGAAAAAAAAAAGGAAAAGAAACATTTATGAAGTGCCTGGATTGGACATGACTAAGCAGTTTTTATTGTGGCAGTTTAAAAGCTTCAGAGACATATTTTTTGGATAATTAAATCATTTTATTAAACAATACCCATATTTTAATAATATTAATTTTATTAATATTAATTCATTGTTTATCTTAATATTTACATTAATTAACTAAATTTAATAACTTATTGTCAATATAACAAAATTGATTTATTAATTAAAATATTTAATAAAATAAAAAAAATTGACCATCTCTCTCTTAGATTAAAGACAAACAAAGTTTATATGTTCTTTTGGAAGAGAAATATTCAAAATGATGACAATCAGTTCTACTAATTAATGTGAGAATGAGAATTTCAATGAGGAATTGAACCTAAACTTTGATTATGCCATTTCATTCTTAAATTCCCTACAGCTTTGGGCCATCTATTCAAAGAATTTATACCCTCTCAAAAATGATTAGACCACAATAGCTACCTAGCCTGGGTGGGGTCTGAATCAGAAAGTTAGTCTAACCTCATTATCAGCAATGCCTTTTAAGAGACTAAATTTTTCAAATGAGAACTTTAGAAAAAAGATGACTTCTGGCTCTTCTCAAATCATTGGTGGTTAATAATAATTTATTATTCATTTGTAATAATACGATTACTATAATAATTAATCAACAATATTCATAATATTAATTATTCATTACAAGTATTATCTCATTTTGATACTCACAACCTTGAAAGGATGTAACTCTTGTTTCAAATTTAGATTTGAGGGAACTGAAGTAAACAGAGGTTAACTGACTTGTCTAAGATCACACATCAAGTAAGTATTTAAAGTCACATTTTAATTCATGTCTTCCTGACTCCAGGATCAGTGTTCTACTCACTGCATAGCTTAACTGTCTAAAGAAATTAAGGATGTTTTGATTCTTTGCCTTTGTAACCCCATTTCCTGGCATGGATTAAAACAAGTAGCATTGATTGAATATTTACTTTAATTAAACCCTTTAAACTTGTAGCCAGTACCTTAGTAGTGAAGATGACTTACCTATGTGCTTCTAGTAATGGGGGCAAATAATTCTCTGTTTTGGTTATGAAACATGTGTATGAATGGAGTCAGAAATCTCATGTGGCATTATTTCCTTTTTTTAAGTGATTAAAATGCATTAGAACCCACTTTAATTTTTATTTATTTTTTTGCCTCTGGTGGTAGCTAAGAAAATCATTTATGTATTAAGCTGTTTCATTTATGTAACCAATAATGATTCTTAAGGTAGTAATTGTACTTAAAAATTGCTTATTTTGTAGGCAATACTTTAAAAGGAATATTTTTAAATATGTCTCTCTGATAATATGCTATTATACTATATGCTTCAATAGCCACTGACTATTTTTAAAAATTACAAGTTTTTTCCCCTCCAGAATGCTATTGAGGAATGAGGTCATTATAAACAAATATATTACTTTATGTTTGGCATTTTCAAAATAGTGCTACTGAAAGGCTAAGAATTTAGAAAGATTTTGAATTAAATTAAATGAAAAGAAAAATAACTAAATTTCCATCAGCATCTTCCTCCATTCTTCTTCCAAAGCTCTATAGCTTTAGTTTTAGGCATTTTTTTTTCCTTTGAGGAGTTTGGGGGTTAGAAATGGATTCCTTTTCAACTAGGTTTTAGAAAGAACATTCTTTGTAGTACAGATTCAGTATCCTTGAGTAACCGGAAATCATTAATAAATATAATTATCCTAGCAAGACTGGGACAGGGAAGACTTTGAGGTCAGTACAATACTCAGGCAAAACATGTTTGACTGGATGACAAAGTTTACGGAGATTAATACCCACTGAGGTGGCCTACTGGTAGGTTGTTGCAGGTTAATGGAAATGTGTGGCAATAGTCAGCAACATTAACAGGGTCTTTATCTTTGGGGCTCATAAATATTCCTCTTAACCCCTGCTAATACCAATGTTTCAGGCATTTCTGGAAAGAATTGGGACAAGTAGCTTCATAGTTATTGTAAGGATTAGAGACATTCAGTTTATTTTTTGAACCAACATTCCCACTCACATTCTCACCCCCACCCAACTGCTCAGAATTGTCCAGGTCTTTGGATAATGATGTTGATATCAAAGCGAATGACTCCATGTAGCCATTATCTTCATGTGGCTCCCTTTGTAAAGGAAGAATAATTATGGAAGAATTCCAGGTTTATTGAGGGGCCATAGTAATCTTTGTATCATCTACAATGTTCCCTATAATAGTTGCATTCACACATGCCAACCCAGAAACTTCTGCCAAAGGACAGCACTTGTGGTGCTGATATTTTACTTATAAGAGCTGCCTAAGAATTTTAGAAATGTATTCTTTCCAGTATTTGTCTTTACATTAAACCACACAAATCTGATTCCATGGAAGGCAGAGAAAGAATAGAAAATAAAGCAGGGAAGGGGTTAAGCATCTGCGTTGACTGCAATTTCTCAATCAGCCTCAGGAAGCCTCAGGTCAACTTTGCTCATAAAACTCTGCACAAATATTTCTTTTTCTATCAGAGGAATTCTAATTCTGCACACAGACCAGGGCCACTCAGATTATTACACATTATTAAAAATTAATTTTAAAAAATGGTCTGGTTCCTGAAATATGCTGTAGAAATGTAAGTGTCCAAGCTTGAAACAGCAACAAAATAGAAAAGAAAATCCTTTGTATTGTATTGACCAAATAATTTTTTGAAAGAAAAAATTACTCCTTTCACTTGGAATACCGTTATTCACTTCTTTCAGTTATATCTTAAATGTACATATTCCTGGACTTTCCCATTCTTTAGTGTAGGGCTCTTACATTTTACTTAGAAGTACTGAAAAGAAAAGATTTTCTAGCCTGAGTCCATTGCAGCAACTAGCTGCAGGTCAGGGCAGGGATGTTATCTGAGGCAACAGAACCATTACACTACTGGTTCTATTGAGCCAGTATGACCTTATAATTCTATGTAGCTGAGATGTGTACATGTATGCTTGTAATATATTGTCCACACTAAATAATAGTTGGTCCCACTCACAATTGACAGGTGACATCAAGCAATAAGAGTCAGGAGGAGTGAACATACTAAACAAATGTCCACTTTTCTTTATTTATAGTGACTTTTAAAATGAATATCATAAAATCATAGACTTTCAATGTCGCCTGGGAGCTAAGAGGTCACCTAATGCAACCTATGCCCTGTGTACAAATCTCATCCATCATTGTGCCCAAAAGTAACATTCAGATTCTACTTGAATATCTCTGGGGACAAAGAGTTCATTCCTTTCTGAGGGAATCCAAAATATTCAAGATAGCACAATAAATATTAATTAGAAAGTTATTTAAATTGAGCTGAAATCTAATTGCTCAATTCCTACCCTTAATTTTTAGTTTTTCTGTCTGTTACTTTAAACCTAAACCCTCTTTACATGAATACTATGCAAATATTTGAAAACAGCAGTAGTGTCCAAAATAAGATGTCCTTTCTTCAGACTGAACTCAAGTTTCTTTGAACAAATCCTCATATTGCAAATATATTGATCTAAATATATAGATTGAAAATTTTTGAATGGTTACATTTATATTATTTCTATCTCTGCTTACAAAAAAAAACAAAAAACATGATTTGTCTTCTTCATTGTCTTATGAGAAATGATAGGTTCAATATCTGCACAGGAAAGCCACTTGAAAGAATCATAGATCACATAGTAAGAAACTGACCCCCCTAAAATATAATAATTCCTTGATTGATGTAATATATATAAATCATGTCTTTTTGCTTACTTTGTTCACTGGACAAATCAGTTTATGTCTTTCATGTTTCTACATATATGATACTGTGCTTCTGAGACCTTATCCAGGTTTGCCTCACCTTTATTTTGCCATCACAAATACACACATATGCAAGAAATGTATATATGTATGTATGTGCTTATGTATGTAAACTGATTAGCAGATCCAAACATTGTTGATTTTAGATATAAAGAAATGGGGATATATTGTTTTAAAATATATACATATTTAAAACCTAGTCTTTACAAACTTTTACCAACCTTCTTTTCTTTAGAGTAATCTGAGTGAAACCAAAAATTTTTCCATTTGCCCATTCTCAATTCTTGTTCTATATAAACAAATTAACTACCCCCCAATCTTCCATGCTAAATTGTTTATTATCTGTTAACTTTCTCTCCTTAGGGGATTCATGTTTTGCTCATTATTATGAATTCTAAAATATTTTATGAAAGATTATCTTCCCAAGTCTGTTCAATACTCAGAGCCTCTATTGCCAGATAGAAATGACTCCTTTTGTGTGATCAAATTTCCTTCCTACCTCTGCATTTTCAATTTGCCACTCAGATCTACTAGTTTCTTCTTAGTCCATTGTCTGACACTTAATATATCCTGTCATATGAGAGGGTCATCTTTCAAAACAGAAATGATTTTTTTTTCCAGAATATCATTGAAGGAATAAAACAATGTTAGAGAGACCTCCCCCTCCCCCCCTTTTAGTTAGCTGTTCCATAGATAAATCATTGAAGACTATCATGTTCTAAGTAAATCAGTAAATTAGTTACTCTCAATTCAGAAAGTAATGTGCACAATCATAGTTCATAAAATAAAAAAGTGTTCATTTTAATGCCTAAGAATATTAAAATGACATTTTTGTGTGTCACAAGATTATAGAAATTATATTTTTATAGCAGCAATGGAAATAATACGAACATCCTCAATAACTCCAAAATAACTAGCTCCTTTTCTGAAAACACAAAAGGGAAGTGATAGGAAACCTTAGATGATCATCACATTTTTATAACAATCAGAACCACTGGAATTTAATCAGATTAGTAGAAATTTAGTCAGCCCTTCTCTAGTATATTGGATATGTGTAGTTAAGTAGAGGGAAAAGGAAAACATAACCTCACATGATTAGAATTTCACTTTCTTGAGGCCAGGGGCTGTTTCATTTAGGTTTTTGTATTCCTAGTAATTATCATGGTTTCTTTTATATTGCATGTGTTTAATAAAATTTGCCTAATTAGAGAATAGAATACTGAGTTAATAGCTCTGCCAATGATACAAAAGATAAAGTCATAAAGAGAGAAAATATTTAGAAAGAAACTAAACTCTTCCTGAGACCTTTTGGATGTGTTGACTTTTGGATTCTAGGAAGATTTCCAGATGGAATTGTCCTGAAGGCAATTGGAGATGTGGGCTTGGAATTTGAAAGAGATATCAAGGTTGAAGAAAAGGATTTTATAGTCATCTCCATGGAGATTACTAAAGGAAAATTTATCGATAGAAGGGGACAAAACATAATCTTGGGAAGTGCCCACCTTATAGATGTGGAGAAGAATAAATCAATGTATTAGCAAATATTTATTAAGTGCCTATCTGTCCTAGGCACCAGGAATATAAATATAAAAGTTAAAAAAAAATACCTTTCCCCAGGGAGAGAAGGATAAGACATGTGATGTCTCAGAGTATTAAAAAAAAAACAAACTATATTCAGAAAGAGGTAGTGACTGAATGTCAAACACTACAGACATAATTTTTATCTATAATTTATTATTTTAAAATGGTTAACAGAATCTATTATAATTATGATATCAAGGTCAAAATCTCATTCAGCAATGAATTAATTGAAATTTAAATATATCTATATACATATTTATTTATTTTTATTTTATTTTTTCATTTTAAAAATTATTTTGAAGTTGATAAAGATGAATTTTACTATATATATATATATATATATATATATATATATATGAAAGAAAAAATAAAAATTGCTTATGAAACCAAGCAGCTCCATGACATCTAGCATATTTCCTTTTTAAAATTTTCGTTTTAAATTTATGGAATAAAACAAGCATTAACATAGCACAGTACAAAAATGATTGCACAAGAAACTGTAAATCTATTATGAACAATTTCAAATATAAAACAAATGTATCAGGCAAACTTCTTTATTTTTTCCCTCTGCCCCTCCTCCCTAGGGATGGCTACCATTGGACCTAAAGATCAAGTTATCAAGAGAAATGTAATTATATGGGCAAGAATTCTGCATATGTGAAAAAGTTCTGTGAACGGTATTCTTGGAGTTTAACAAATGCTGTATTATATTGCTGATGTAGAGCTAGCAAACTACTGTTGTTCCTTATCACCACTGCCAATAACTAAGCACCTTTAATCCATTTTCAAATGGCTTAATTTACAGTGTTCAGTCAGTAACACTTGTTCTATTTCTGATCTTTACTTGGGGCTACTATAAATTTGAGGCATAATCATTGTGTAATGATTAAAATTCAGGTACATGAAGGAAGTAAAAAAAATAGTTATTGGTCAACAGCATTTCATATTTCTTTCATGAAATGCTGATGACACACACATGTATATATACATATATTAATATATAATATATTAATACATATATTTCAGACTTAACAAAAGTACATCTTTTTTATTTGATCTTTTCATTCTGAAGCAATTTTCCATCAAGAATAATTTTTCATGCCACCCTTATTATTGCTAATCTAATTTTACCAAAAAAAAAAAAAAAAAGTGAAAGAAGAAAGACCTCAAAATGAAAAGAAAAAAGTGTCCAGAAAAATTATAGAAACACAAATAGGTTAGATCTTTGATAGCAAGCTGCCATTGACGATGGGGAGGAAAGGAAGTTGACAATTCTTATGGGGAAAGATGCAGATATCTCTCAAATCTTAAAGGCAGCTTTTTGATAATCCCACAAGAATGGGTTAGGGTTAGAATAGGCAAGATTCCCCAATTCTGATTACTTCTAATGTCTTCCCTTTTTTGATTTCTTACAACTTAACCTTTTTATAGGTGTCTTGTATGTAGCTGTTTACATGTTTCATCCAATTAAACTGTGAGGTCCTTGAAAGGGTGGTCTGCCTTTTTTCTGTTTTGTTTTAGTTTTGTGTCCCCAACATGTAGTACATAAGGTACCTGACATATAACAAGTATTTAAAAAAAAATGTTTAATGAGTAACTCCAGAAGCAGATCTCTGGATGGCACAATGGATAGAACACTGAACCTGGAATTAGTAAAAGCCAACTTGTATGGATCAAATGATATACTAAATGTAAAGCACTTAGCTAATTGTATGACATAGTAACTGCTAGAAAAATGATAGTTATTATTATCATAATTGTGATTATCAACATTATTATTAATCAGGAAATCTGAGTTCAAATCTATTCTCATATACTTAATAGTTGTATGAGCCTGGATAGCTTAACTTCTGTCTGCTCTAATATATTTCTTCATTTGAGAAGTGAGAATAACAATAGCACCTAACTTTCACCGTTGCTATGAAAATACAATTCTGAGACATTTCTAAAGTGCTTTTAAACTTAAAAATTACATAAATTCTAATCTTTGTTGTTATTATTATTTCCACTCTTGATTTTGTCATTATAGGGAAACTATATTACATTACTCCAACGTCCCCTAGTAAGTTCTCAAGAGGCCTTTGAGAATAGCATGGGTGAGTGGAAAAGTGAGAAGATGTCTCTTCAAATTTTGACTTTGCCATATTCTTTGTTACTTTAAGCAAGACATAAATTCTTTGTTCCTCAGTTTCTTTATTTTTAAAATAAAGAGTTGGACTCAAGGACATCTAATATCCTTTCCAGCTATTCATCTTTGACTTGTAATATGAAAGTACTTTATTCAATGGTTTGTAAAGTTGCTTACAACTGTAAAATACATACGACTTTTAACCCTGTGATTTGAGGTCTCAAAGGAAACATTATAGGTAATGAAAAGTTATAAAATTATTTTTCTGTTTTGTTATATATATTTCATCCTTCCAAATAAACTATTCTTTGTCAGGGGAAAAATCTTTCACCTTGGCTCTCTGTCCTTTCCTGCCTCAAATGCACAAAAAAACAGAGACCCAGAGAATTATTAAATGCCATTCCTTCTCCTTTCACAAGTTTTTAAAAATCTTTTCCTGTTTATTTATTTTTAATTGCCTTCTAATCAAAAGACTTAAGGGATTATGAGGGGCTAATTTTCCTCCTATTGCTTTTACCATGTCATGTGTTGGTAATAGTTTGAAAAAAATATATATGAACAAAGTTGATACTCATAGCAAGCATTCATGGAAGGATTTGGATCCAGATCTTCTCACAGTACAAGTAGTGTTCTAGTTCAATGGGGATTTATAATAAATCAAAAATCTATTCTTTAAATGCCTGCTTTTTAAAAGTACTGTTTTAGGTACTGAGGATGCTTCAGTTCTAAATGAAGAGACCACATTTATATATATATATATATATATATATATATATATATATATATATATGGGTATATACAAAACATATATAAAGTAAATAATCTTGAAAGGGTATTAGAAACTGGATTGGAGACAGGAAAGATGAAAGTGATCTGAGATTCTGAGGGTTTCTATAACATTAATAGCCCATCTGGAATAAGTTTTAAGGATTTCTGCCTTTTCCTGCTGTTATCCTAATTTTTGGGTAGCTAAGTGGCTCAGTGGATTTAATACCAGGCCTGGTGTCAGGAAGACATTTTTTGTTCAGATCTGGACTCAAACATTTACTAGATGTGCAACCTTGGGCAACTCATTTAACCCTGTTTGCCTCAGTTTCCCCATCTGTAAAATTAGGCAGAGAAGGAAGTAGCAAACCACTCCACTATCTTTGCCAAGAAAACTCTAAATAAGATCATAAAGAGTCAGATATAACTGAAATGATTGAATAACAACAAAATCTTAATATTTAGAATGACTTTAGAGGTGCTCAAATCAGCCTGGATGTTGAGATTTGAGTGAGGGGCCCTCAAGTCTTGGTGATGCTGGATAGCCATTGTTCAATCAGAATATCTAACTGGAGCCTTTTGAAAATTTTAGCAGCTTCTTGTCATACCCTAAATCCAGGCTAGTGGGAATTCCCTGAGCCAGGAATCCAAACTGCTCACTATAATGTTTGTTCTGTGCCTAATCTAGGAAAACATCAACTATTGTTAATATTATTATTTTTTTCTTGAAAAAACAATGCAAAAGTCTTATATCTTCCTGTTTTCTAACTTAAGAGCTATAAAGTATTTGCCCTTTACACTCCTCTGTGTGGGTAAATATGCACATACATACATGCTATATATACACATATGTATATATTTTCTATGTATATAGTAATAAGATCTTTTTAATATTGAGGTATTTTTTCAAGATTGTTTGTCACTAGCTTCTTCTGATATCAAAGGTAATACATCCAACTGTATTCAAACAGCATTGCCTCAATTGCCCAGTGTAGCCCTAACAAATTAATTTCTCTATATGGGATTGGGCTTTTAAAACTGAACCTTTGTGGTTCAGCTTTGTGGAAATGCTTCCAAATATTAACACCATGGGGACACTGCCAGCAGTTTGCACTGGCCAAATAAATTTTCTTTCTCCCCACCAAGTCTTCTTCAAATACATGCTTTCTCTGTAGGGGGCAGTCACCCCAAGGAACAGCCCTTCAGGGCCCATTGGCATGTTGATCTGTGGATGAACTATTAATTACTTTGATGTCATTTCTCACCCACTGGAACAAATTGCCAGAGCTATAGCTCTGCAGGCGATGGTCCTGCCAGCAGGGGCCTCTGGCAGCATCAGGGTTAATTCACAGTGGTCACTGGAAGAAAGCAAACAATCTGGGTGCAAGTTTGCAAAACGAATTTTCAATGTGTAGCCCACAGATGATCATTGATTGTGGTAAATAAATAAAAACACTCCTGACTTTTATTGTTGTAGGGAGTAATTATAATTCACAGGGCCAGACTCTTTATGTTGCTGAATGCTTCATTTGTGGTTTGCATGAGTAGATACATTAACTTCTGGAAGCTCTTTTCATTAGAGCACTATTACTCATTGAGGACTGATCAATATATCATCTATACAACATCTTGAATGTGGATGTCTGGATCCATTGTGGACTTGCTGATAATGACTTCTTTATTCAAGCCAGCTTGTAGGAACAAGAAGATAAAGAAAAGGGAAGAGAATTATAGCATATGCTCTTGGAAGTATTGTAAGGGTTATAAGTAGGAAACAAGGGTAAACGCTACAGGGTAGAGGGAAAAGAACATCATAAAAGAAAATGGGGGAGAGAATCCACAAGTTAAAACAGGAAGAAAGGATGGTAGAATGCCATGGCTTTTCTTTGGTGTTATGAAAAGGAAATTGTGTTTTAATAAATCTTGTTAAAGTAGTTCTTTCTTTAAAATGGATTAAATTCCCCTTTTGGTTTTCATGATGCACTATTTCCCCCACTTTTTAAAATTCTCCCTATAAATAGGAAAATATTTCTGTTCTTCCTTCATAGTTTAATACTTTATATTTTTAAAAAGTGAACCCCTAAATAAGAAGTTTAAACATAACTCCCTCATTTTTAATTAATTTTAATTAGGTATTATTTTAATCATATGGTGCTTGGAAATGATTTAAAAATAAAACATGAGCTAGGACAAGAGTGAGTCACGAGAATAAGACATGTATATGTTAAATCTCTATCACTTCACAGAGCTCTTGTATTCATAACTTAAAATACTTTCATAACTTAACTTATCAAATATTGGGACGTTGCTTTTATTGTTCATTTTTTTTTTCTTCTACAAGTCACTAATGCTTTATTCTTTCTTATGGAACACATATATTGTAAATTGTAATGAAAATGACATGAAGTACATTTTATACAAAGTTATAGGATGAAATGGTAATATAGGAAACAAAATAGATCATAGTAAAAAAGTAAAGCTTTTCAAAGATATCTCAGAGCAATGGAATAAATATGAAGGACAGTTATACATCAATAGCATAGATTGCTTCAAAGAGAAAAAAGAAAGGCCACTTTCTGGAATTCCAGAAGTTTGATTCAAATCTCACCTCTGAATATTATCTGTGTGACTTTTGGCAAGGTACTTCACCTAGCTGGGGTCTCAGCTTTGTCATTTGTAAAGTAAGGCAGTTGAACTAAAAGTCTGCCTAGGTCCCTTCTAATTCTAGATTAATTGGTGATTCAAATCTTGAACTAATATAAGAATTCTCAGTTCTCAAGGACTTGTATTTGACAGTGTAAATTCAGAACAATTATACAACAGAGGGAAAGTTGAAAAATAAAAGGGGAGAAGAAAACAGATCACAGAAAAGAAAAAAAGAGAGCTATGTGTTTTATATTTTAAAAATAAATATTCACAGATAATCTTTTTGGAGAAAATGATATGAATTCTTCTCGGATATAGTGTTGTCATTCTCTCTACCAAAATTAAATTATAAACTCCTTGAAAGCAAATTCCCTATGCTTATATAACCAGCATATACTGATTGTATTCAAGGTGCCTTAACTTCCTCAGTTTCAGATTGGTGAGTCTTCACCAGCTCCATTCAAAGTGTGGTCAGAGACTTATTTGATTTTTTCTTTTCCTATTTCCACTGTTTAGCAGAGTGCTTGGCAGATAATAAGCAAGGTGCTTTTTTATTCATGTTTTATTCACAAATTTATAGTATAATATAGGTGAAGTACAAATACCTCTTCACTCACCCCCTCCCTTTTTTAGGTTAAGTAAGTGAAAACAAGTCTTAATCAGTCAACCAATCAAAATCCATTAAAGTAACTATGAAAAGTCTTTGAAAGCTCTTGGGTGAAGTGGAATGATCCCAGACCTGAAACCTATTTCAGTAGATGAGATTCTGCCTCCAGAGATCATTAAATTTTTAAGTAAGTTGAAAAGGGAGAGTTCCAAACATTGGAAGCTTGTGGCTTTTCAGAATATTTCTTAGAAGTAAAAATAGGGCTGAACTGTGGCAGATAAGGGAGATGTAATTACGTGAATCATACAGGCTATGAGTTAACTAGAAAAAGATATAAATATAAAAGTTGATAGAGAACCTAACATATCTAAAAGTTAGAAATTTTCCTGACAGGAGACTGAGCAACAGTAGATCAACAACTTTTTGTTTAAAATAAACTCTGTAAAGCTGATGAAGGCATCACACAAACCTTAGGGGCCATTATACTGCCTCTTAAAGGTTTTACACAAACTAAACATTGTAAAAGAGTGTTATATATGCCTGAAGCCTATCCAACATGGTAAAATCTGCTAGACTCTTGAACTACATTGGTATAGTTTTTGAGGATCCAAAATCACCTTCTAGAAGTGGGAATATTGAATTAAAGGAAAAAAGATAAATTCACAAAGATTGTAAACACATACATCTCACTAAGAAAAACTAGGGGAAAAATGATAAAATTTAAAATATCATTGACAATAATTTTAGGCATACACATGAATAATTAAATAAGAGAAATTACAATTTATATGAAAAAGGGCAAAAGGAGTTGTTGGAATAAAAAAAAACCCTAATAAATAGGGATTTGGATTATCAGATCTAAAATTATATTATAAATATGAATTTAAAAATCTATCTGATGCTGGGCAAAAAAATTAAAACTCAATGAAACAGAATATGAAAACTAGAATTATTAAGAAGCATAAAACATAATAATATTAAATAAGTCTAAGAGTGAGAAAAATGTTCAAATCATATATATCTCACAACATATTCTTATTACAGATTCCATTATAATCAATTATCCAAATACTTACCCCTCCATATACACATACAGAACCCAAATATTTTTTTATGAAGAAATATGTGACATTTATCTCAATTGCAGAGATGAGAAAAAAAATTCTTATTTATTGAGGATATGGAAGAAATCACTGGAAATAAATAGATACATTTGATTTGATGCTAATAAATGATTCTTACACATCAAAAATCAAACTATTTAAAGTATATAGAGAACTATATTAAGAAAGAAATTTTGTGACAAATATGACAAAAATCTGAGAAGAAGCATCTTTAAGGCTATTATATAAAGTTATAATTTTCTATTAAGCAAATGCTTTCCATATGATGTCTCATTCCATGATGTACATTAAGCTAAGTAAGTTCATTTGTCAATATTTTTAAAATGTATAACTTTCAAAAATATTATTAAAATTTAAAATCTTACTTTTTTGTCAGCTATTGTTTGTCAAGGACTTTAACATTTATAAGTTAACATTTGCAAAGAACTTTACCTTGCCAACAACTTAGGGAAGACAAAAAGCTAAAGCTGAGGGTCTTGATCAGGGTGACACAGTTAGTAAATGATCAAAGTGAGATTTGAACTGAGCTTGTTCCTGGTTTCAAGTCCTGTGCTCTCTCCCTTTTACCACAAATTTACCTTGTAAAAGGAAACTCCCAACTCTGATGTTGGAAAATGTTGAAAACAAAAAAAAAAAAAAAAAAAAAAAATGGGCACAACAGAGAATGAGATGGATACATACTATCATCAGTGAATAAGAACTTGGATAGACTTTAAGAGGTAGGGAAAGATAGAACATTTGTGCTATGATTCATGGAGTCATGAAATGATGGATGTGATTGAATGGCTGAACAATCACAATAAACCCAACCCACCCAAAAATTTGTATCTTCTTTCTGATTTTTCTATGTTGCTCCCTGAAAATGTGAGGATTTGCATGAAGAGTTGGTTAAGGAAGATCAAATAGCCAGACCTTAACCTGATAGAAAAGAAATATTCACTTGCGCTGTCTTACATTTATCAATGTTTTCCATATGTATTTTCTACTATTATTATTTTGAAGGAACTTTATATTTTTACATGAACTCCTGAATAAATAACATTTTTATTTTAGAACTACAATTCCTTTTAATTTTACATCATTTATTCATCCCCAAAACTAGCATCCAATTGGAAGTGAGAAATTTTCTCTATTCTCTCAGTTTTGCCATTCATTAGTTGTGTGATTTAAAGACAGCCATTTTATCTGCACTTCACATTCCAATTGGTTCAACTAAGTGATGGATAATGCTACTTCCATTTTAGTAATCTATGAATGCACAATTATAAACTATGCTACAATTTCCATTCACTTACCAAAGTGACATTAGTGATCTATGAGTAGCAAAATTTGTTCTTTAGCCATTTTATTTTTTAAACAATTTTAATTGTTTAAATGTCTCCTATATACTGAGACATTCAAGTTTGGGGCTGATGTCCCTGCAAATCTTCAATTATAAAGATTAAGTGGTGTGATGGATAGAAGACTGCATATGGAGTGAGAAAGATCTGAGTTAAACTCTATTCCCTGCTACTTACTAGATGTGTGACTGGACAAATTACAAACATCTGTCTGCCTCATAAAAACATGTGATTTTTAAAAATAAGGATAACAATACTTCGCTTTCTAGGTTGCTGTGAAAATAAAATGAGATATTTGTAAAGCAATTTGCAAACCTTAAAAGAGCTAAATTAATGCTAGCTATTATTATTTCCTTCTGGCATCAATATTGCTATTTTTTTTCTTTGAAAATACATTGTATATAAATAACGTTTTGGTCATGTATACTTATTGTGTATCTAATTTATATTTTAATATATTTAACATCTACTGGTCATCCTGCCATCTAGGGGAGGGGGTGGGGGGGTAAGAGGTGAAAAATTGGAACAAGAGGTTTGGCAATTGTTAATGCTGTAAAGTTACCCATGCATATATCCTGTAAATAAAAGGCTATTAAATAAAAAAAGAAAAAAAGAAAAAAAAAAAGAAAATACATTGTATAGAAGTATTTCCTGATCAGCTTCCACTTGGGTGACTTCAAATATTAGATATATTTATTTTTTAAATCCAGACAGTGATTATCCCTGGAAGAAGAGGAAAATAAAAAATAATGACTAATTTCAGTTTAAGACTAGGCTAAGTTCAGTTTTGATGGGTCCAAGCAAAATTCCAAGCAATCATAAAATTTGGCTGAGTTAAGGAACATAAATAATATGGCCAATGTCAGCAAAGGGACCATCTTTCTTTCAGTTGTTGGATCAAAAATATTTGTTCTGCTAATGGACCTTGTAGAAGTGGTAAGGGAGAAGAGAAGAGCACTCTTGAAACTCAGTTCAATATGCCCAATAGAGTGTTGAAATTTTCATTCTCCCAAGAAAATATCTATGTTGAAGGACATATGCACTAATATATAAAATGAAAGATAGTGTTGGAAAAATAGATTGATACCTAAATACATATGTGTATATGTGTATTTTTCTTCAGGTTTAAAGACTGAATTTCCGTATGTGAAATTAACTCTAACTTGGAAGGTTCTAGTTTCAGGAATATCTTTGGCCTTCTGATGAAAACTTTGGGCCCCCTTTTCAAAATCATGTTCTTTAACTGTATACATAAAGTACATAGGATTACAAAAGAATCTAATTATATTGAAATGTCATTATCAAAATATAAAAAAAAAATTCCTCCTCTAGGAAAAAATCCTGTTTAAAGAGATTTAATATCTATATTCATTAATTTGTCTTATTTACTTGTATTTTTCATTGTCATTTCAATTATTTCCTCAATTTTATGATGAACCCTGTGGAAAGGAAAGAATGTCAGATTCCTCTTACCAATCAAGGTTAGAAATCTCCACCAAGGAGAATGGGAAATTCTCATAAGCACTCTAAGCAGTTTCCAAATTATACCTCATCCATGAAAAAAATGTGTACTTAATCCCACAATCTACCAGAAAATGTAGGAAATTTTCCTAACAACAGGTGTTTAATTAATTAAGGAAATAACTTTTGCCTCCTTTCCTCATATCTATAGTGAAGATCTTTAGATACCTTTACTTCATTTTGGCTTTTTGAAGATTTAATTAGTAATTATGTGTCAAATAAATGACTTATTTCCATTTTAAATTCTCATAGTTCCAGTCTCATTTAGTTTGGGTGGAAAAATGGATAAAAGTTATTTATTATATAGCATGCATGTTTTAACTTCATAGAATTTTATGTATGTTATTCTTTTACTCTTTACATCAACTTTTTTGAGGTAAATAGATGAGGCAAGAAGCATTATTATATCCATTATACATAGAAAAAAAAAACTCAGGCTTAGAAATATTATGTGAATTTTAAAGATCTGAGTTAACAAGTTGGAACAGATACCAATATATCATTTTGCAAACCTAGTGCTCTTTCAAAGACCATTCTAAATAGAGTCAAAGTGAATGTACATATACACATATATATGTATATATGCATATATGTAATAATGTCTATAATGGAATATATGAGTGTTTAAGAAAGACTAATATGTTTGGTGTGGGGGCTATTGGTTCCATTTCAGGGCTATTCCTCAACCTTTAGTGTGACTCTTTCTTGTGGCTCCAAGAAGCTATAGCAAGTGTAGCTGCTTCAGCTCTGTAAAAAATGTTTTGGCAGATGGACTAAGAATGATGGTTAGTTCTCAAAGTCATTAGTGAATTAAGAGGATGTCTATCACAAGTATGAGAAGACTTCCCCTGTGGAATGGGCAGGTGAGAACATTTTGTTCCAATGGTCATGAAAAAGTATTAAAGCAGTTATTGTGAAGTGTTTAGAATGTGATCAGTCATTAAAGACACCAAGATCATCCACTGAATCCTATGACATTGCTAATCATTCTGACTTTTGTCTTGCCACTGGATTTTGATGACTCTGGAAGAGAGAGTTTGGCTGATGGCTTTATGCAACATTGCCTCATTTAAATTCAATTCACACAGGAGTAAACATCAATCTATGATGTCACTTGTTCTCTTTCAAAATGAAGGGCAAACATCAGACAATTTGCATAGTATTCATGATAATTTTTTTTTTAAATTTAAAATGGAATATTTTGTTTTGTATGACCATGTTTTTCCCTTCTTATCTTACCATTGTAGGTTTACTTAAGTGCTTTGAGAGGTGGAGGAGCATGACAGTAGATAAAAGACTATGTGAAGTCCAGATTAGCTCCCTAGAGGCCTTAGAATCAGCCAGAGTTAGGATAAGCAAAAATCCTTGGCCTTTAGGGGAAGAAGTGAAGGGAATGGACAAGACTGCCACAAGCTCTCAACAACCTCCCTTCTCTTTGTCCACCTCCAAAGTGACTCTGGCTCCTCTCACTCCACCCCCTAACCCTTCACAAATTCTCTTAACCTCAAGCATTGAGGTAACATTAACTGTGAGAAGAGCAATTCCAAACATGCTAATAGAGTTATTGCCCAATAGGTAATTAGCCGTAATTGCTTGTTTGTCTGATTCAAGTGCACCTATCAGAGTTTCAGCCCTTTACAAGAAGTTGGGAAGAGATGCATTCAAATTCCATCTCCGTAACTATTTAGCTGCAAATTTAGGAAAAACACTGAAACTTTTTGAGCCACAGTTTCCTGTTTTGTAAAATGGGGTTAATATTTCTTAACCTTATCTCACAGGGTATTGTATGTCTAAAGTGGGGAAAATGTCCTTAAATTGTACTATAATTGCCAGTTATTAACTTCAGTAACATTAGTTTTTATGAAATTAATATTTTATTGCTTAATTACTACCTTTTAAATTTTAGTTTCTAGGACAGCCATTATTAGTTGTATATCTGCTTTTATCACTTGTTTTAATCAATGTATACAACCAAGATACTGATAAAGAAAATTGAAAATATACTTAAAACTATGTTATTTTGTTAGTAAAATTAAATAGTTATTAAAGTCCCACCCCAAATTCCCACCTCAAAAATTATATACAAATGTGTACTCTATTTTCTTGCAGGCAGTTAATGTCAAAGAAAATTTTGGCCATTTTTCTGTCTAGATCATTATAAATTCCAAATTCACAGGATCATATTTCTAAAGTAGGAGATGGCATAGGAAGTCATCCAGTTCAATCTCTTCATTTTATTGTTGAAGAAATTGACACCAAAGAGGTAAAAAGATTTGCTTAAAATCACTTAAGCAGTAAATATCAGAAATAGAATTTGAATCAGGGACCTCTGATTCAAAAGTTGGTTTTCATTCCTTCCTCTCTTCTCACCAAAATCTTTTTGTTGTCCTTTTCTTTCACTCATGTGCAGAACATATTGATTTCAAGTTTCCTGGGGGGCCGGGGGGGGGGGGGGGGGGGGGGGGGGGGGGGGGGGGGGGGGGGGGGGAGTTTTCAGAGTATCCATACTGACAAGGTAGCCTTGGAAAGTTTCCTGTTGGGCCATAAAAAAGGAATTTCCATGATGGTGTTGACAGTTTATGGGGCCTAAGAATGACAATTGTATCTGTCCCTAGCTTTACCAAGTTTGATACACTAGACAGTTAATACCAGTTTTTTTTTTTTTTTTTTTTTTTTTTTGGCATTTACTCTCCATCAACCACTTCTACAAAAGGAGGAATCCACACATTTTCAGAACTTTGCCAACCAGTTTGCCTTAGAGATAGATGTTCTTTCCCCTTGCAACTATAATTTAAAAGAAAAAAAAAAATCAGAGGATTTGGTCATCTGAAGATTTCATATCCAGTATGATCCACATATCATTCCTTTATATGTGTTTGAATAAAACAATAACATAGAAACTGTTTTAAATGGTGTACCTTCTGCTGGGAGAGCCAATGCTCAAAATAAAATCCTAGGACTAGTGTTTTAAAAGTAATCATATAAATTTAAATGATCTGTCAGTATGCTCACTGTACCATTTGACTGATTCTTCACTAGGCAGATGCGCTAAGGGCTTGGGGAGGTTGAGCATACAGTCACAGAGCTCTGCTGGTCATTGAGTCTATCATAGCCTGGTGAGTAGCTAATTTGTGTATCAAGATTTTCCTGTCAATCAATATTCAGAGTATGAAAAGTGCCTATTCATGCAGAGAGTGTGGACCCAGCTGACTATAGAAGAGCAGGTCTTATAATCTGTTGGGTCATATAAATGTCAAGAGAAGGGAACAGATATTTTCCTCATCCTATCAACCCCATAAAACTATTAAAGATTAAAGATGTAATTAAAGATCACTATGATATTTTTCACTATGTTAATTCATATTTTAAAATACACTGAGTTTATCTCAGTTGTCAGAAAATGAAGGATTCTCAGAAGTCAGATATATATTAAAAGCAAGGTAAACTCATGAACAGGTAAGGAATTAAAAAAAAAAAACAATTAGCTGATGTGAGGATTTTTTTCCTCTGAATTAACATATTTTTTTCATCATTGTTTAGTGGAATGGAGTGCAATTAGGCTCTTAATGAACATATGGTATGCAAATAACTGAACAGTAGAGGAATATGTGCTCAGCACAACTTGCTGGAAGATCAGTCAAAATCTAAATTTAAGCTGGAACCTGGTACTGTGTTATGGAAGGCTTGGGAAGCAGTTGAGTAGGGAGATGGGGGTGGGAGTAAGGAGAATCATGTGTGCCTTGTACAATGATTCTTTATTTTCTTTCACTGGAAGCATATTTTCCTCTAGATAGCATCCACTTCATTTAATCTTTCCCCATAGTGGATATGCAAAAGATAAGCTAACCTTTTGGATTTGTTTTCAAATGGTAAAGAAAATATCTCTCTCCCAAAGAGGTTTCATATTGCTACAATTCAATGCCTTAACTAATCCCATATTCTCTTTGTTTTTGCCCTGGTTCTTCTGCCTTTCCCTTCCCCATGACAAAACACCAAAACACATAAACTCTTACACTTTTAAAATGAAAGGCTTAGCTCCAGATAAATAATAATGAATTTTTATTCTTTACATATTTATGTAATTCATCTAGACTAATGGTTTTCAACTCATATAGAAATGTGATCAAATAAACCACGCATCACTACCCCTATGAGTCACATATTAATTTAGAAAATCACATATTAACATTATTTATGTTTTCTTCTATTTTTATTTATTTTGTCAAAATTTACTAATGACCTTCTTACCCAGTTTGAGCCAGAGCATTCTAGACCACACGGATAACATGCTTGACATAACTGATTTAGATCACACTATTGTTCATTTGGTATTATACTGCCTTTTGATTCTTTTCTAATATTCATCTTTAAGTTCATCAAAAGGGACTAGAGAGGATTAGTTAAATTGTCACATTTTGCAAGAGCAATATTTTACAGATGAGTCTCAGAGTCTCAGAGTTCAATGAATTGGTCAAGGTCAAACATATACATAAGGGAATGGGAATGAGAATCAGAGGTGAAATTGGAGACTATACCCTCTTAGTTTATAATCAGCAGATGTATCAAATGTTCATGATTTCACAGGTTGTCTAGTATAATTTCTTAGGTAGTACACTAGATAATTTAATTTTGTTATATTAGGCTACACATAGTGGCAATATGGACTACAAACCTATACACACATAGATACGCAAATCTATATTATAGTTTCAAGTAGGTTTTTGTTTGTTTGTTTTCTGCCATACACTTAGTGCATATCCATGCTTAGAGGCTTCCTTTTTTTTTTTTTTTTTTTTTTTTTTTTTTAGGTAGGTACCACAATGAACCTTGAGTTCATTTTCCTCTTTTCCTGAAAATCATATCCAACCTTATGATAATAAGAGATTATATAACAAACAAATATGGCACTGTTCAGATCACAGGTACATGTGCACAGTTTAAATGGCTTAATGAATAGTCTTTTTAGAATTGATTTATGAAATTGAACATTCATTGACCTGAAACAGCCCTGTTATTTCAATCCTGAAGTGAGCAGAAGCTGCCAGTAGTGTTGCTCTGTGCCAAACTATTTGTAAGAACTCAGTGACTCCAAACATTGGCAGCTTCACAATTATTTTTATGTGACATGCTTATGTGAATATTTTTAAAAGAGAGGATAGATAATTATTTATTCTCCTTTTTCAATCTTGCTTATAGAAAATCCATTAGAATCGATCTCTCTGACATTGTTATTGGCAAATCAACTATTTCATTATTTTAGGGTATCCTATTTGCTTTCAGATAAAAATAATTATAAATAGTAATAAAATATGGCTAACATTTACTTAATACTTTAAAGTGCAGAAAGTGCTTTGAATGCACATTCCACTAAAGCAAACCATTGCGGATAGATTTAGTCACATTTTCATAGGTGCTATGTTGAAATATTAGAATGCCCTATGATCTATTCCTTTACCATTCAATTCAATTCAGCAAGAATTTATTAAACACCATTTGTATGTCAGCCATCTTTTTAGGTGCTGGGGGAAAAAAATAAACATGACATTCATTAAGTTGGGACTCTTCAAAAAATGATGATGAAGAAATATCCCTCATATTATTTGGGACTGTGGGTAGCACAGAGAAAGAAATGCTAATACTTTAAATTTGGGGGTGGGGCAGTTTAGAGAAAACAGAACTCTCAAAGTATTTTAGAGTTACTTCATTCTTTTCTCATCCTAAATGTTTTGAGAACATTTCCAGCCCTTCTAAGTAGTTCATATACTAAAAATTATCTCCTTGGTTGTTGAAAGTAAATGAAGGATTGTTAGCAAATACAAAAGATATTTACATATATCCCTAAAAAAGATGAGGTGAATCAAAAGCCTTGTGAAATGTTAGGGACCAAAAGTGACTGTGATCTTATTTAGCTTTTATATTCCTAGTACTTCATAGAAAGAAAACAAGAGAAAGATTAGATGCATCAAAGGAAAAAAAGGAAAGGTCCAATAATTAAAACACATCTAGTTACATTGATTAGTAGGTGCTATATAAATGCTTATTTTTATCCCTTCATAATAACACACTTGGTGGCTTCAAGATTGGTCAAATGAATGGACATAGAGAGTATTGATTAGCAGTGACCATCAACTAAAAGAAAGATTATCCATAGCCTTGCATAGAATTCCCTCCTTGCTTCCTTTCTGTTTAACATTGCATTTATTAACTGGGATGAAAGCCTGCTTAACAAAACTATGGTAATCCTGAAGCTGGAAACACTATCAAATATAATTTATGGTTAAGTGGAATCTGAAAAGATTTTGAAAATCTAGAATAAAAGGCAATATTGATAGTAATAAAGATATTACACTTAGGTTTAAAAGAATCAGAACCAGGAAGATGAAAAGGACAGCAAGACAAAGGGAAGATGTGCTAGGACAAGAGTGACTATATTAAAAAAAACAAAACAAAAAAACAGGTTTTTAATGGAATAGAAGATAATTGAAGTAAAAATAAAATGAAAACAAAAATATGCTGTAGAATTTTTATCGATAATTTATTATTTTAAATTTGTTAACAGAATCTATTGTAATTATACAATCAAGGTCAAAATCTTCTCATTCAGAAATAAATTAACTGAAATTTAAATATATCTTATTTAATTTAAAATAACTTATGCATATATGTATGGAAATGCTTGTTTTATTCCATAAATTATTGTGTTTTATTTTTTCATTTTGAAGTTGATGAAGATGAATTTTATCCTATATATGAAAGAGAAAAGAAAAATTGCTTATGAAACCACAAAGCTCTATGACATCCAGCATATTTCCTTTGTAAGATTTTTATTTTTAATTTATGGAATAAAACAAGAAGTTCCATACATATATGCATGTCACATACACACACTAAGATCAATACAGGTCAATAGCTTTTCTGTAATCTATAGTCTAAGGGAATTATCTGGGACACTGAAAGGTAAAGTGATTTGCCCCCAAATCACTCAGTTAATAGAGGTCAGAGGAAAAACCTGAACCCCATTCTTGATGTTCATTTAATACATATTTGTTATTGTTTGTCCCTCCTTCTTAAAGAGACGATAACATCACAGATGTGATACCATGATATGCAAGTGATTTGGATTTAGGTGTGGGAGGGCTGTACAAGGTCACCTGCCTCATTGTTTAAGTATTTCTTGTCAGCTGTGTCTTTTTACAGCTCAATACAGAATAGGAGTAGAGAATGGAAATGCTTTGGAGGTTTTCTTGGAGAAGACTTTTAAAGTGATTGGATTCTCTTCTATTCCACTATATAGCCAGTGCAAGTTTAGCTCTTCTCCTTTGACATTCTCCACGGCTATAAATCTTTACATTTCCTGAAATCTTGGCACCCGTTTCCCCAGCATTTCCTCTAAGAAGAGTTTTTGTAGAGTATTCAACTTAATCCACCTGTTATTGTTCATCCTTCATTTTTGAAGATGATCAATGATGTCATGGAGAAATGTCTTGACCTGTTTAATGAATTGAATTTTAGTGAGACAGAGTTGTGAAGTCATCAATTTTACTTTCTCTTTCAGAGTCAAAGCCCAGTGGAAAGACAAAATTCAAGACAACTATCAATAGCTTGGAATGCAATGGATCACCTAGATATCTTTGACTTTTGACCAACTTCCAAGTTGCTCCTCAGCACTTGCTTCAGCTGCCTTCATGCTGTTGAAATAAATTGTTCTTGTCCTCTCATTTTTTTTCTGGGGAAACATGCTTGGGCTAAAAACCTCCCTACATCACCGATGGGTTTGTGGACCATCAATTATCTTCAACTTGTTTTAGTCTATTTATTGAGACATTTTTAATGGGGTGGGGGCACAGCCCAAAATACAGTTTCTTGGAACCACAGATGAAAGTTAGATGACAGGTAAATACCAAAGATGGAGATAAACCTTGAAAAGGGTTCAGTAAATCCACACACCACAGGTTCTAGTCCTGATTTCCCCATCCATTTCAATTAAATGCAATAAGTGTCTATTGAATGCAAGGAACTTTTCTGGGCTCTAATCTTAGCCCTCAAGTGGAGGTGTTTTTTTTAGGGTGTGGCTCAGAGATTATCAATCTACAAAAACCAGAATTAAGGTCACCAAATACTACTTTTACTTGCCAAAGTAAATGAGAAATGTAAAGCTGAAAATTCTCTGAGCCCTTTGGAATTTCCCAAGCAAACTCCATTTTTTATCTCCATCAAAAAGGACAAATCAAGTCAAAAAGCCAGACCTTGCCATGTTTTTTGTTAGTGGATATAAGTAGAAAGATACGCTTTTCTGATTTTGTGAATTTTCATGAATAAGAAACAATTTTTGCTAGAGTCACAAATAGGTTCTAACTAATAGTGATGACTTTTTTTTTTAAATAATGAAATTGAAATTGCTTCTATTAGGCAGGGTTACTGATATTGTGATAGTAAATATTCCAGCCAGCATAAAAGGAAAGAACTCACTGAGAACAGAATATAAACTCTGTATGAAAGGGGCATCTAGGAAGAACTTTTGTCTAGTAGTTTCTAAATATTTTAAATTCAGTTTTTCTGCTAGGCAAAATAACTCATTCATGGGCTAAAAATAAGGGGAAAGAACTATATTTTCCTTTAGCAGCTGTGTATATAAACATCACAAGGGGCACTGAGCCAAGCATTTCAGATATTGCTTCTGCTTGAGGTTTATTGAAGGTGGATAATGTTTCTTACAATGTAGAGGTTCCTATACACTTAGACTTGTCTTGTGAATCCTGTAGTTGTGATTTTCTAAATTAAACTTAATTTAATAACATTTAATTCAACAAATATTTATTAAGGATTTTTCATGCAAGTAATTGTGTAAATATTAGATATATCAAGTCAAAAATAAAAGTCTGTATCTTCAAAGATCTTGCATTCTACTGCAGAATGATAATTATTATAGATATATATTATATATAGATAATATTAATAGTAATAATAAACTAGTGCTTGTAAGTAATAAAATACAAAACACACACAAATTAATTTCAAGAGAGATAAAAGAGTAATAATTGGAAATGGAGGGATAGGAAATAGAGGGGACATTTGTGTATCAAGAGAAGCTTAGCAGTAGGAGGGAATATTTTCCAGACATAGGAAACAACTTGTGGAAAGGCATATGAGAGGAGATGGAATTACATGTGTGAGAAGCAGGTAGCAGACCAATTTACTTAGAATGAAGAAGGAGCAAAGGGATGTGGTATCCATCCACTATACTGCCAGGATTTACATAAAATATATGAATACTAAATCCTATATAAGCTAATTTAAGATTCAACTTTTTATCTTTTCTATTTCAATATGTTTTTATATAATCTTTCTACCTCAAGTTTCTTCCCACTTCTTTTAGTCTTTTACATAGTTATTTCAGTGTTTTTTCTAAAGTTCAGGTCTACCATGTTGTTCTAATACTTAATAAATGCTTTTAGGCCCCTGTTGTCTCTAGGATCAAATATAAATTTCTCTATTTGTCTCTTAAAACTCTCCACAATTTGGCACTTTTATACATTTTCAATCTTTTATTTGAATTAGTACCCAAGTGGATGGGGTTTTCAGTGAGAAAAAGTACCTTTAGTGGAAGGGCTTGGCAACCACTTTTCAAGTTATTTATCTACCTTTGTTGTCCACCTTTCATCCAATTGTCACCTATGATTTTCAATCAATTGTCACCTATGAACTCATAACATGTTCAGTGGCCACACTCTGGTAAAATTTGTCTCCCTATACAAGCTAAACCAGGTTGAAGGTAACTGACAGGCTGCAAACTCATCTGTGAGTTTAGGGAATGCCTATCCTAAACATGTGAAGTCTTACCCCAGGTGAATGAGGGGATAAACACAACTTATTCCAACTACTATAAAGGTGGCTGAAGCAGGTGTTATGGGAGTGCTTAGAATTTAATCAGACATCGAAGGCACTAAAGTCATCCACTAAATCATTGTCAATCATACTGACTTTGTTACTTGACCCTGAAGGGTCTAGAAGAGTGAAGCTGATGCTTTGTGCAACTACCCCTAACTTAAGTCTAATTTACCTACAAGTAAAGATATCACTCTATGATGCCATTGGTGCTCTTCAAAAACAAAGGACAAACAATAACAACTACCTGGCTAAAGCGATCTTCTTGCTGTGGCTCATATGTGATGATTCATCTTCTTTGGCCCATGAAATACTTGATTTCCTCAAAATTCACTTCAAAGAATATTTTCCACATGCTAAAGCTATCCCTCTCAAAAGAATTAATATTTTTGTATATATTTTGCACATATTTTTGTATGTACATGTTGTTTCCCTATTTAGATATAAGCTCCATTAGAATGGGCAATATTTTATGTTTTTCCTCCCTACCCCTCTCATTGCATGGCAAGATGAACTATTCCTTTATAGATGCTTCCTAAATTACTATTGATTGATTCATCCAGAAAGGATGCATATAGGAGATACTTGAGCTGAGTTTTGAAGGAACATAGACTTTTCAGGAGAAAGAGATAAGGGAAGGGAACATTTGAAACACTATAATACAACCTGGACAAAAGAACGAAGATTGAAGATGTGATGCTAGGTGTGAGGAAAACTCATTATCTACTTGACTATATTAATGAGTATCTAAAGGGGAACAAAATGTAATAGATCTGCAAAAAAAGTTTGCCACAAAATTTTGAAGGGTTTTAACAATCAAACAGAGGAAGTTGTTTTCTATGTTAGAGGCAAAAGGAAATATCTGAAGATTCTTGATGGATGGAGGGGAACTAAAGATATAATTATTTCAGTGCTTTTATAATATCCTTTTGGAAATCATGAGAAAGATAGATGTGGCTGACATTAAGACTGAAAGCAGGGAGACTACTTAAGTATCTATTATAGAAGTCCAGATAAGAGGTGATGAAAACCTGCATTGAGAAAATGATCAAATGAGTGGAGAGAAAATGATACATAAATAAAAATAAATTATATAAGAATTGGTGACTGATTTCACATGAAGAAGGTTAGAGAGAATAGACACATAACTATACATTTTGAGCTATGAACATGGGCAAGACAATAGGAGACATCAACAACAATGTAGAAGTTTGGAAGAAAGGTAGTTTTGGGGGAAAATACAACATTGAGTTTATAGTGCTTCTAAGACAACTATTTTAAAATGCATAATAAACAATTGATAACAAATTGATAATTTCAAGAGTGAAATCAAAGTTGTATACATAGATGTGGATATCATCTATGTAGAATTCATAATGTGACCAATAGAGATGATGAAACCACTGACAGAATGTGTATGGAAAGAAGAGTAAGAGGAGCCAGGACAAAGTTACTCAAAGAATAAGATATGAATGATGATTTCACAAAATAGACAGTAAAGGTGTGCTAAGACATATATTCAGAAATGCCTGAACAAACCATGATATATAATTATAATGAAATACTCTTGTCGTATAAGAAATGACAAACAGGATGACTTCAGAAAACAAAACACACCTGAAATGACATACATGAAATGATACAGAGAAGCAAACAAAAACAAGGAAAACACTGTATACAGTAGCAGCAATTTTGTATGATGAAGAATTATGAATGACGTATCTCTTCTCAGAAATTCAATGATCCAAGATAATTAGAGAGAACTCATAATGAAAGATTCTATCTCTAAAGAAAGGACAAATATTGACTGAACAATATGTTTCAGAGAAGGGGAAAGAAGGGAGAGAGGGATAGAATTTGGAATGTAAAACTTAAAAATGTTAAATTATTTTAATATAATTGAAGAAAAATAAAATATTATTTTAAAATAGTCTCTGGTAATGTGACAAATAGATATATACATAGAAAATGACAGGATGTTAGATTTGGAAGGTTCTTAATGATCATCTATTCTAACCCTTTCATTTTGCAAATGAGAAAACTGATAACCAGAGATGCAAAATAAACTAGATCTTTATCTTAATACGCTGACTTAAATATATTTAGTTTCAAAAAAACATTAATTCCAATATGATTATAGAATGTTACATTTAACGTAATTGTATAATATCTAAATATGTAGTAGTACAAAATGAACTGGAGAAAAAATGGCAAACCACTTCAGTATTTAAAAAAGAAACAATAGCAATCTTAAAAAAGGTTCCCAAAGAGTTGAATATGACTGAAATGACTCAACAACAAACAACAGTACATAAATCTTTGATTATATTTTATGTCAACCAAATCATAAGCATGTGCTGACTATGTACCAGAGATTATGTTAAGTGTTGAGAACATGAAGACAAAAATAAAATAGCTCTTGTGTTTAAGGAGTTCACATTTCATTGGAGCAAACAACAGGAGCAAACATCTAGTTGTATGTTAAATAAATATAAAGTATTAGGAGTACTAAATGCTGGAAGAATTATTTCACTGTTACAGTTCTTTGCATCTATATACATCATGTATATTTACTCCATTTTTCTGTGTTCTTCACTTTATATCAGTATGTGTAAATCTTTTTGTGCTTCTTTGTCTTCATCATGTTTGTCATTTATTTTTGCAGTACTATAAAGTATGTTATTCTTTTTTACCACAATTTATTTCACCATAGATTTGATTCTGGTTATTTTCTATAACAAAAGTACTGCTATAAATAGTTTAATGTACCTGGAGCTTTTCTTTGTTATTAAACTTCTGGCAATAGCATTTCTGGATCAGATGATATGGACATTTAGTCACTTTACTCGAAATAAATTGTTTTCCAAAATGGTTGGACCAAATCACAACATCATCAATTAGATTAAGTACATCAAGTAGATTATTGTGCCTTTCTTCTACAACACTTCTGACACCTACTGTTCACAATATTTTTTTAATCAAAGGCTCTCTTAAAGCAGTCTAAGATCATATTATCATTTTTAGTTGTACTATTTTTCTACATTGGTTTTGTCTTTTCCTTGTTCAGATGTCAATATATTTGCGTCATAGAAGGAATTGGCAGGATTCTTTCTTTAATGATTTTTCCAAAGAGTTTACATAGTATTGTAGTTAATTTTTCTTTAAATAGTTAGTAAAACTTACTTGTGAATCCATCTGGCTCTGCATTGTTTTTTCTTATTTCATCCATGGCTTGTTCAATTTATTTTTTCTAAAATAGTAGAAAATTTTCTACTATTTAAGTAATATATTTCCTCTTCTGTTAATCTGTACAATTTATATTTTTGTAAATATTCACCCATTTTTGTTAGATTTTAAGACTTGCTGCCATATAATTGAGCAAAATATCTCCTAATTAATGCTTTAATTTATTTTTCATTGGTGGTCAGTTTACCCTTTTTATTTTTGATGGAGTGATTTTTTTTTTACTTTCATTTTTTTTAGCAAAATTAATCAGATTTATCTATTTTTAAAAATAAAACCATCTCTTAGATTTATTAATTAGTTTTAAATTAAATAATTTTCTTAGTTTCAATTTTATTAGTCTCTCATTTGAGGTTTAGAATTTTTTAATTTGGTATTTAACCAGTTGTTTTTAACTTGTTCATTGATTAATTTGTTTGTTTGTTAGATTTTTTTTTTACTTGCATGTCCAATTCATTGGTCTCTTTCTCTATTTTATTCATGTAGCTATTTAGTGATATAAAATTTCCTCTAAGAACTGCTTTGCCTGCATCCCATAAGTTTAGTATATTGTCTCATTTTTTTCATTCTCTTGGATGAAATTATGGATCATTTCTATGATTTATTCTTTGACCCTTTCATTCTTTATCATTAGGTTATTTAATTTTCAATTTGTTTTTACTCCATCTTTCCTGGCTATCTATCTTCCATTTTTTCATTCTTTTTAGTTTGACTAATTCTTGATGTTTCTTAGTCATGAGCTTCTCTTTGCCCCTAGTTTTTAATGTATGATTTTTCTTTAGTTAGCTTTTGTATGTGTTTTTCCATTTAGTTAATTCTACTTTTGAAGGTATTTTCTTCAGTGATTTTTTTTTTTGCATTTACCAATTATGTTTTTTTAAGGAATTGCCTTCCTTTTCCAAGCTGTTGACTCATTCTTGCATACTTCTTATTTTTTTTTACCATTTTTTTCTTCTCAGTCTCATTTGCCTTTTGTTTATTTTATTTTTTATGAGCACTTCCAAGAAGAATCTTTGGGCTTAAGACAATTCATATCACTCTTTGATATTTCCTCTGTGGATATTTTGTCTACATCAGAATTGGTGTTTTGGTCTTTCTTGTCAGCATAGTAGCTTTCTTTGGCCAAGGTTCTTTTTTTGTTTCTTGCTCATTTTCTTTCCTTTACTTTTGATTTTTCCTCTTTTTTTTTTACTTTTATGGTTGAGCTCTCCTGTAGTAAAAGAGGTACTGTTCCAAGCTTCCTGTGCTGCTCTGATTCTCGCCTTTAAGTGCAGGGGATCTTTGTGTTTGCAGGTGGTAGTTATTTGCTCTTTCTAGGAAATAGTCTGGTTTCCAAGAATTTGCTTTCTGAATTGGGACTGGGGGCTGCCCCACTGGTTTGCTTTTCTACTGAGCCAGGACTGAGGGTCTCAGTTGCTGATCTGTATGTTTAAGATCCTTTTACTGGCTTTCCCAGACTTCATCTTAGCTGGGCTGATTACCCCTTTTGCCCCAACTGGACTGGCCTTTCTTGAAGTTTTTCTAATCTGTTTTGAAATGGAGAGTAATTTCATTCCATCAGACTCTGTTCTAAGGCTTGGTTTCATGTGCTTTTTGAGGGAAACTGGGAAAGCTAGAGCAGCTTCCTGGTTTCACTCTGCCATATTGTCTCCTCCCACACTATTCTCTAATCAAATCTTCCTGCCTGTATGTATTTTAGCTATATTATTGTCCATGCTTGAAATCTCTTCCTTCTTTTTGTCATAGATTTGCATAGAACATGAGCTGGGTGTGCCTAGCATTTGCATCTTTTTTTTTAAATTATTCTATCCCTATCCATACTTTATAAACTAATTCATATGCTATGTCCTTTAAGAAACATGTTCTTTGCAGTCAGAAGCATGCATATTTTGTATTCAGGTTTTTTATCCCTTATTAGTATCATATTACATTTATTGAATTTCAAAGCTCTTTATGCATATAGACCAAAATCTAATTTTTCTTGTTATTTATGTTAAGAACCTGATAAAACTAAATATAAGACCCTCATATAAGATTATCTCTCCTATTGAGCATTTTACTTTGCATAATGCATCCCACATTACTAGATTTTTTTTTTTTTTACTATAAGCTACTGGAAAGCAAGGCCTTTGCACCCCAATCAGCACCTAACCAATTTCTCTGAACTCATTGGGTAATTAATACTTTTGTTCCATTTTGAATTAAATTAAATTATTTATATGCATAAAATTAAAGTGAATTATAATTAATTTTGCTTTGAAAAGTTATGATTATTATAGAATTTAGTGTTGGAACTTTTTTTTTAGAAATCACTTAGTTCAATTTCTTTCCTTTATAGTGGTTAAGTGATATGCCTAAGATCACATAGTTAGAAAGTAGTAAAGCTGAGATCTAGACCCAGGTATTTTGTCTCCAAATTCAGTATTTTTTTCATGATAGCAGTAATATGTTTATGATATATGATGCTCCTTAGGATAATTATAGATTATTCTTTAAACTCAAATCTTGGAAACTTTACATGAATAAATGTAATCTCACAGGTTAAAATAACACTCATTTGTCCCATAGCAGGGCACATGATTTCCAGATTTAGTGTACTTTTATTCCTACAAAACAAACCAACACCCATTTCTGGGTAATACTGGAAAAGTGGATGAAGCATGTAATGTAAGGAAAACATTCAAAGGCAGACTTCTAAAATTGAATTAGACACTGAACTGAGTCAACATAACCAATCCTGTAATATTCATTTTCATATGGAACTAAGATTAAACATTTTCACCCCTGTTTCCTGCTATAGTACAATATCCTTGCTATATTTAGTGTGGATTAATAATTTGTATACTGACAAACATCTCATATAAACCTAGTTTTGGTCCAGTACTCAGTATTCATTTCTGTTCCCTTTCTACTCTCTTCTCTTATTCCCTTCCTCCCCATGTTTTCTCCCTCTTCTTCCTCTTCTAATCACCTTATTAGAAACAGAAACTCTCTTAGTTCTCTTTTAGCCTTATTATGTGACAATCCTTGCATGTTTATTTAGGAAATATTTGTTTTTTACTTTCAATCTCCCTTCATTTGACAAAAGGAGAAACAAATATGTAGTGTCAAATTTGCTTACATTGTCATTGTATAATTTTCTGTCTTGTGTCCATCATCTTTTTGTTATAAAGTGGCTACATAGCAGAGTCCATCTGTGGTCCCATGGCACTATAGTTGCTCATTGTTTGATCATTGAAGTATTTCTCTTCTTATGCAGTCTGGCTATGGAGAAAAAGTCCCATAGTCAAGAGGATGAATAAAAACTCATCTTTCATATTGCTTGAAACTGGTTGTACTCAGGAGAGTTCTAAAATGACATACTTAAATAAAGAAATTATAATTAAAAGAGAAATGAATAATATATCTAAATTTACTTCCAAAACTAAAAGATTCTATGTCTTTAAGAATATGCACTAAAAATGAAAAACATTTTGCGAGATCTAATTTTAAATTTGAAATTGTTCCCATTGAATGGCTTATAAAAGGATATCAGAAATACATAGAATGATTGTACATTAATTATTAAATAATAATATTTTGCAGATTATTTGGGATATTTATTGGGGATTCAGATGCTTAAAAGTAACAAGCTTTCATCTTTAGGATTTACTGACAACTTTCATGATGTTCTTTCCTTTTTCCTTTCCTTTCTTTTTCCTTTTCCTTTTTCTTTTTCCTTTCCTTTTCCCTTTCCCTTTCCCTTCCCTTCCTTTCCCTTTCCTTTCTTTTCTTTCCTTTTTTATTTCTTTTCCTTCCTTCCTTCCTTCTTCCTTCCTTTCTTCCTTCCTTCCTTTCTTCCTTCCTTCCTTCCTTCCTTCCTTCCTTCCTTCCTTCCTTCCTTCCTTCCTTTCTTCCTTCCTTCCTTCCTATTTTCTTTCTTTCTGATAACTATTATTCCCAAAGAAGCTACTGGCCAGAGTACATAGGAAAGTAAACTCATGTGAAATATAAGGAAGAAAACAGAATGCTAGTTATGCTACTGATGGTATGTTTTTAGGTAACACAATTTGACTATGACATGGTAAGTTTCTATTTTTTCAGCTAAAAAATAGAGATAAATAAAAATAAAATAAATTAATAAAATATGGGTAGTAAAGAATAGTGCACAAAGGACTAGTTTTGAAGTCAGGAAAATCTTGACTTAACACCTAAATATGACAAATCCCTGCTATGGTATCATGGGCAAATCACCTCATTGTCTCAAATTTTTCTCTAAAATTTTATCTTACCATAAAATGTACACTGGGAGTACATTGACCTGTTGACCTTACCAGGCTAGGTACAATAAAATAAAAACAAAAACCTTTTCCAGAACTTTGAGATTTATTTTACCCTGTTACAAAATCCCACCTCCAAAAATCTTTATGTTTAGTCTCCATGCAGAAAAATTATATCTTCAGATGTAAAAATATTCTGATAAATTGGGGGGGGGGAGGGGAGAAGTGGTAGCCTTACAATGCTTCCTAGAACCAGATCTTGTTGACTACCATAGCATTTGATTTCTTTTCAATTCAACAGTCATGTTTAAAGTTTGTTAATTCAGCATAAATTCAGAGATAAAAACTAAACTATCCCCTTTGTCAAGGAACTTTCATTCCAATTAATACTATTGCTATTTATATAATGCTTTAAATTTTTCAAAGTATTTTATAAATATTGTATTGTTTTATCTTCATGACTATGCTGGGATGTAGGTATTATTATTATCCATTTTAGAGAGGAGAAAATTGAAACAGAAGTTAAATAATTTACTATGAGTCAATTACCCAGCTAGAGTCTGAGGTCATATTTGAATACAGATCTTCTGGCCTCTAGATTCAGAGCTTTGTCTACTTTTGTCACCTAGTTGCCTCCAAGAAGGATGATAAGAAAATAGAACCTAAATAAGGCCAATCCTGTACCCATATAGAAGAAGCATCCAGACTACACAGAAAATTTGTTGATTGATATTAAACAATCTTTAATGTTTCCCAAGAAAGATATATTGTTTCTATATCTGTTTAATTATTCTTGTGTGAATTGTTAGTTCTCTTGCCTAAGATGAAAAAGAATGAATAGGTTATCATTTGCCTGCAGGTAAAAATTGCCAACATCAATAAGATTACTCAGAGCCTTTGAGATGTGGAAAGCTACTATCTAGAACACAAATACACAAATAAACACTCTTATGTACAGAAAAATGTGCCCCTGGGATAGTACTAGTACAAAATGATCATTTCTACCATTTGAGCAGAGCATTTAGGCCAAAACGGGATTCAATTTGTTTTTAAATAATATAGGAAAACTCATGAGTAAAGTCTGGCTCTGGTCAGTGTTGTAATACTACTGCTCCTTTTCCCTCCTCTATAGTATTCAAAATTCACATGTGAATATAGAATTTATCTGTATGAAAACTCAAGTAAGATATGTTCGAGGGTGGGGGGGTGAAAATGGAGAAAAACAAGTTTTGAGGTTCTGGGGAAAAGCATTTTTTTTGGCCTAACCTAATGAGGTCAATGATTCAGGGAAATTCCAGTGTGGAAAAGTTTTTCACTGATGCAGGTTAGCAACTCATGTTGGCAGTGTGTATGCAAGGTGGAAATAGGAGACTTTAGTTATTTAATCCTTTCATTTTAGAAATGAAGAAAGTCAAGCTTAAAAGACTCAAGTGACTTGACTAAAGTCAGTGGTAAGTATGTGAACTGGAATTTCAATATTCTGGGCTCCATCACCAAGAGTTTAGCTGACTGGGCTAGTAGCTTTACTTCTCTGATTCTCAACTTTTTCACCACTCACAGGTAATAGATCAACTAAATGATTCTATATTTATTAACAGATTCACTCGGACAGAGGCATCAAGTGATTTTGCCTAAATAAAATTATTGCAAACAAGAGAAAGATGAAATATGACAAAATAAGGTATTTGTTGGGTCCTGTTTCCTGAAATTAGCATTGTATTTAAAAAAAATAATAATATCCAGAGTTTTTCTACTGTTTTCAAGAACAACTTATTATGCTTATCTTGGCATGAAAACACCAGAATAAGAATTTGCACAAAATTGTCAAGAACAATCATACCCTACTCTCACCTTTCATTTTCTTTTTTTTTTCTCTTTTTATTATTTTTTTAAAGAAGAAATGAAATGAAAAGTGGTATTCACATACATAACCTCCAGCTTTTCAACTCACCTGGAGAGCTCCTCTACCCACAATGCACTAAGTGGATGATTAAAAAGAAATGGGGGCTTAACTGAGGGGTAAGCATAGGGTCCCCGGAGCTTTGCAAAGCACTGAACCATGCAGCTACAGCTGTCCTCCAAACAAGCCCAACATTCTTTATTTATTTGTTATGAAATATTTATGGGTGTTATGAAAGGTTTAAAATAATGTGTCTGTCTCTCTCTCTCTCCTTTCCTCTCTCTCTCTCTGGCCCCAGCACACTGTTTTCTAATGCATAAATAATTCTGGTCTGTGGACAGTGGGACGGCACATTAGGTGGGATGTATCTGCTGTATCACATTCTTTCTGCCTGAGAGAAAATATCATTCCTAGTAATTTTCTACACTTATACAATCTGCGTTGACAGTAAATAATTGATGTATGAATTTAGGACTAAACTCCAACACAATATGACTTTATGTCAAGGGTTACTCCCAGCAGATTTTGAGCTAAATCATCTTGCAAAATGGGTTCTTTCAGTGGGAGAAAAAAAGCTTTTTGAAATTATTTTAATGGAAAGATGGGACCTCTGTGTAGCTCCTCTTTTGATGAGGTCTTGCTTTGCATGGCTGGTAATAAAACCAAGCAATCTACCCATTATGAGATTGGAAATGTTTCATTTGTGATCACAAATGGATTTTTTTTAGATTGACACGAGCTGGGCTCTCTCTCTCTTTTTTATTCCTTTCATTCTTTTTTTCTATTCTTTTTTATTGTGAAAGGAGAGTTTGTATGTGATAGGCTGCCCTCTGCTTTTCATCCCAGTATCTTCCATAGAAAGCACAATTATGTTTTAAATTACAAGCTGGATATATTTGAAACTTAAAGATATATAACTAGAAGAAAGACTTCAAGTAAAGGATTACAAATTTACTCACATTGCCTCAATTAAAATCCTTTTCATCATATGTGTGGGAGGGGGGATGGTTACCACAGACAAGGAAAGAGGGGGAAAAAAAAGAACTGAAATAAGAAACAGAAACCTTTCATGATACAGTCAGAAGAAAAATTCTCTATACCTTTACAGCCACAACTTGAAAGCAAGACAAGAAGATCAAAGAAAACACATTACATGAAAGACCCAGAGTAAAATTCTCTTTTTTGTTTTAATGTAATAAGGAATACAAGTATGAGGGTTAAAGATTTAAAACTCAATTGAATATCTGTATTGACTTTCCTTATTGTCAAAGTTGCAAAAATTAAAAGACTAATTAAAATTGAATTAATATACTTGTCTTTGAACAAATCTTATCCTAATCATTGTTTTCCATATTGTTTAAATAGCATGGAATTAAAAAAAATAGTTCCAACTTCAGGACATTATATAATAAACTTTATAAGTCACTTTTGATAAAGGGTGACAAATTCTCCATAAGACAAAAAATGGTGGATTGTTTCCCTGTTTTTGCTTCTTTTATTCTGCAGTCCCCATATCTTTTACTTAATTCATCCCCTATGCTTTTTTTTTCTTTTCTCCCTCATCCTTTTTCTGTATATGCCTCTGATTTCATTCTATAGATGGCACTCAAACCTCTATGCATGAGTTTCTGAGACATGTTCAGGCAAAGAATATTCATAAAACAGCCATTTCCCTTAAAAAATACACTAATTTCTAATGCAATATACCCTCCATTAATTTTTAATAATAGTTTTTAATACTATTTTTCATAGCTAGGCAAGTTTTCAGGTAACACTAAATAAAATGATAAGATTTAAACAATGAGAAATATTAATAAATCTGGTACCTTTATTATGAACTTGTGGTAAAACTCATTGATTAAAATGATTTTTAAAAATTGTTTTAAATTTAAATTACAGAGGTTCTGTATATTTGTAAGGACAAACTTGCTGCTGATATTAAGATTTGGATTATCTTTTGGGAATTTGGTGAAAGACTTGCTCAGTCAAACCATGGGATTGGATTCTTACAGAACCTCCCAGTCCTGATATTAAAAAATTGTGAAGCTAGCCTACAAATAAACAAAAGAGGTATTGTTGGTGGTGTTAAAGGCATCTGTTTACCCAAATATCTAGCCTTCTAGTCTACTATCATGCCTGAAATTTCCACTATTAAAATCTCTCCTTTGGGTCAAGACACTACCTCAGAAAGTACCTGTTTGATTGTAGAAGACAAGAAATATAGAGCTCATTCCCTGTTTCTGTTTCTCCTGATATGGTCTGCAATAGTAGAAAATAAAGGGTCATAGGAAACTGGATTTAGGACTGAAAGTAACAACATTAGCCATAGATTCTATATTTTATAGATGAATAAAGGAAACTTTTATTTCCCAATAAAGGTCATACCAAATATCACCAAAGGTCATACAGATAATGGCAAGTATAGGAACTTGAACCCTGGTCTAACTTCTAAACCAGCCTGTTGAATATTTAAAAAATGCTAGCATATAGCTAGAGCTGGAAAAGTTTTTTTTTTTTAAACAGTCTATCCCAACACCCAGACTTTATATCTAAAGACACTAAGGTCCAGAGAATTTTCTGAGGCCACAAAGCTATAATTAGGGATAAAGTTATACTTCAAGTCTTTCCATCACTCCACCTCTGTTAATTGGGATTTGATGGGAGGAGAAAGTTTGTGAAGGTATATAGTGATTGTGAATACAGACCTCAGATACACAGGCCCAGGATTCTTGATTTTGAATCTATAAAAAGAATTACAAAAGAGTCCTGGGACTAGGTAAAAAGATCAAGTTGGGCTTTGCCTATAGCACTTCATCCTGATATGACTAAATGATTGAAAATATTTCTTTCCATTCCCAAAATTCCATTCTACAATATCCCTGCTCTATTCTTTGCTCTTTCCAGGCATTGTTTTGTGTTTCAGATTAAAAGCTCAACAAAAACATATAACTTAATGGATCATCCCTTGGGGTCACCCTCCTCACTCAAACTCTCAAATATCTTCTCCAAGATGGCAAATCTACTAAATAAATGTGCATTCATATTTTACCCAGTGATCTAGAATTAAAATCAGTACTCTTTTCTCAAAATGTAATATTTTATTTTCCTCCAAATTACATATTAAAATAATTTTTCACATTTGCTTTTTTGTTTGTTTGTTTTGAGTTCCAACTTGGAGCATTTTAACAATGGAATGATTCAAGGTGATTCCAATAGACTTATGATGGAAAACCATCCACATCCAGAGAGAGAACTATGGAGACTGAATGTGGATCAAAGCATAGTATCTGTGCCTTTTTTGAAGTGTTATTTGCTTGTTTTTTTTTTTTTCTCTTTTCGATCTGATATTTCTTATGCAGCATAATGGAAATATATTTAAAGAATTGCACATGTTTAACATATATTGAATTTCTTGCTATCTATGGGAGGGAGAAAGGGGCAAGAAGAAAAAATTGGAAGGAAGGTTTTACAAAGATTAATGTTGAAAACTGTATTTGCATATATTTGGAAAAATAAAATTATTATTAAAAATTAGTTCTGAGTTCCAAATTCCATCTCTCTCTGCCTTCCCCTTCCATGAGACTGTAAGCAACAGGATTTAGATTATATATGTGCAATCATGTAAACCAATTCCGTATTAATGATTTTGTGAAAGAAGAATCAAACAAAAAAAAAAGAATGAAAGAAAGTGAAAATAGCATACTTCAGTCTGTATTTAGACAATATCAGTTCTTTTTCTGAACATGGATATATGATACACTTTATCATGACTCCTCTTGGATTGTTTTGTATCATTGTATTGCTGAGAATAGTTAAATCATTCACAGGTCTTCATTGCATGATAGTCTGTTACTGTGTACAGTGTTCTCCTTGTTCTGTTCACTTCACTTCACATCATTTCATGTAAGCATTTTGAGGTTTTTCTGAAATCATCCTGCTTGCCATTTTTTAAAATGTAGTAACATCCCATTACAATCTCAGCTTGTTTAGTCATTCTCTAATTGATATACATCTTTTTAATTTCCAATCCTTTTCTGCTTTGTTCCTCCCTGTATGATCATCACCCATTTTCAACAATATCTTGATTCATATGAGATTCAAATGGTAGAAATTTTAGGCATAGCAGTAGGCCAGGAGGCTAGATATTTGAATTACCATCCATAGCACCCATAGCACAACACATATCAGCTATGTCTTTTGCTTCTGCATGGGTCAGCCTTAGTTATTCATTTCAATTGAATACCAGGGTTATGTGGTTTTGAAGGAATTCTGCCATTCCCATGGATTGACTGGGGAAACCTGGGAATACTCACTGTTACCAGATTGCTCCAGAATACTCTGCATTTATATATCAGCAGCAAGTTTGAACTAGCAGCAATAAAAACAAGTATGAAATATCCTTTTATAGTTATAATTCCTTCTATTAGAGATATAAGTGAAATGGGGAATTGGGGGACACAGAGATAGATATGCTATCTCTCACACATTTCCTATTTGTCAGTTATGACAATCTAGCTAAATTTTCCATTCTTAGTGCCCATTTTAACTAGATTATGATATAGTCTATATAAATGAGATCTCTTCTTTGATCAAAACTTTCCTTTTGCAACTTTCAGGATACATCATTTTATGTATAAATCTAATGAAAGACCCACATTAGTTGCAATTGTGCTCTCTGTTAAGCAAAGGTCAAAAAGCATACTATATTTGTCAAACGAGGCTTAGTACCTACTCTTCATCCTGGAAGCCCATTTTACCTTTGGATTGTGCACTTGTGGACTCTCATTCTCTTTGGATAGTTCTTCTAAGAATTTTATTTCAAAAGGATGCCAAAGCCAGCCATGTTTTCATTTTTCTCCACAATGTTCCTTTAACTTGTCGAGAGTTTTTTCCACTATGATCCTAAATAAAATTACCTTCCAACTCTTCTCTCCTACCTTTTACAGGTTTTGTATTGTCTTCCCCTATTAGAATATAAGCTCCTTGAAAAGAGGAACTATTTTTCTTTCTTTTTGTATTTAAATTCTCAGTGGTTACAATAATATCTAGCTCATAGCAAACACTTAATAAATGCTTTCAGATTGAAATTTTTATGTAGACTTGCTGTGAAATAACTCCAAAGATCACATTCCATAACTCTTAAGGACTTAGTATGGCTCATCCTCTTACAATGGGAAAGTCTTATAATAGGAGTCTAAAGAGTATCATCAGTGACTCCTGAACCACATGGACAGAGTTCCATTGGTCCAAAGGCATTGGTCTGAAGTGGCTACATGTTGCAATGGATAAAGACATGAAGTAAGGAATAACTGCTTCAGGCACTTACAATTTGACCTTAAGCAAATCACTTAACTTCTGTTTACCTTATCTCTAAAATGCATATAATACCACTTATCTCTCAGGGTTGTTGTATCAAATGAAATAATTGTAAAATGTTTTGCACGATTCCTGGCATTTAGTAAGTTCTATATAAATGTTAATTATTATTATAGTTATTATTATCATTAGGGTATCAGGCAATGTAGTTAAAATCAAGAAAGAAAAATTCTACCCTATTTATTCTACCAGTTTCCTATTAGAATTTAAGTAATCTACTATTCTTCTAGTACTTAGTAAGGATCCTTGGACCATAGCAATTCAGTGGTAACCTATGGCTTCTCTGAGCCTACCTTGAGGTGAAGCACTTTTTTTCCCTATGAACAAAATGTATATTGAATATACCACTTTGCTTGTGCAGTTAATTGTCAAAAAAGGCCAGATTATACTCTCTAAACACTCCTAGAATTGCACTTAGGATCAGCTCTAAAAGATACATGAAAAGGTGGTGAAATGTTGGTGATTCTCCACTTCCATAAACTTTGTGCTGCTCAAGGGGCAAATCTTTGATTTAAAGGGTAATCACCATTCTTCAGCATACAGGCAGCAAATCAAACTGATGACTTGTCAGGATTTCTGAGCCAGATTAGCGAAAGTCGTGTTAATATTGGAAGATTACACAGTTTCTACTTATTTTTTCATTGAATGGGGACCACTTTTTTACTAGAGCAGTCTTTTCCACATGCTGTGTCTCCAACAAAATAACTCTGGAGCATCAGAGAAGTTGGAGGGGTTAGTGTAATGCCCTGGGCCCCTTGAACTTTGCTCCTCTGATAGATGCAGGGGTCAGAAAGACAACTGTGAAAGGATAGTACTGATGGCTTGTATCTCAGGAAAGGAAGTAAAATGTAGACTAACATATCCCTGTCAATTATGAATACAAAAAACAATAACAACTTGAGTTCCATTCTCACATATTGAAGAAGTTTTGTAGAGACATAGGAAATAGCATTTAAATAATCATGTCTTGTTGGGGGATGGACAGTCTTCTGACAGAATTATTTTGTGATCCTTGTGCATTACACTTGGCCTAATTAACAAATGCAATATCTGCACAAATGAGCCTGCAACGATTGCCAGTCGGTATGCTCAAAATGAAGCCACTGGGGAACATTGGAGAGCAATAAAAAAGCAATGGCTGCTTATTTTTAATTCTTTGGAGGACCAATTCAAACAGAAAAATGTAATTAAAAATTTGTAAATAGAATACCCAAAAGCACTCCTTCTGGAATGAGTATGCATATCTTTGATATTTGCTTAACAAATTATCAAGTAGCCTTTTTTATAAGTAAAACTTACACATACACACACCCACATACACACACCCACGTACACACATACATACATGCCTCCTATATGCTATTCAACCTATAAAATTATAATGGATTTTGCGCATTGAGCTAGATGTTTTGTCCAAATTATAATCTTTATTGTTGGCACATTGAACTAAAGTCAACTTTGAGAAGTGATAGTTGTGTTTGTGGCTCTGTGATCTAGAGATAAAAAGTTTGGGTTTATAACTCAGAATTTCATCTGTGAGTTCACTAAATTTGGCATTAAACTGTCAAGTTTAATTTCCTCAAAGCAGTAGGGATGCCATTTCAGTTATAGTTTTTAACTCATCAGTCTAGCATAACTAAAATTCAGCTTAATTCAATTTAAGGAATATTTATTATATGCTTATAAGTAAGGTGTTATTCAAAATTTTGGGAATACAAACACAAGAAATCACATAGTTCCTAATCTAATCATGGGATGTTTACATTCGACTGGAAGTATGTATACATGTGTGCATGTGTGTATATATATACATATATGTGTATGTATATATATATATATATACACACACACATATATGTGTGTGAGTATATGTATTTGTGGGGGGTATACAGATAAGTATGTGCTCCCATGCATTTATTTATTGATTGAGCATAATAAGCATGGTCTCTGAGAATGATTATATCACCTCCTCTAGACTACTTCCCTCACTTTGGACTCAAGTTTTGCAGGTTCCTCCAAATTTCCAAATCCAACTGGGAATCCATGTACCTAAACTCTTGAGCCCAAACCAGTGATCTTACTTTTAATAAATAAGTTAGCAGATACATTAACTCAAAGCAAATATACAGAGGTGGTATTATAAGGACAGGAAATAACATATATTGCTCCATACGCCTAGAAGATAGTCTCCAGCAAATTTCCTTATTGTCTATAAAAAGAATATACATGAACTTAGGATACCCTGACAGTAAGACACAGGCACAGGAAACACATGAGACCAGGGTAACTCATGCCTTGAGAATTACAGGGACCTGACATCCTTTTTCTTCTCGTGCAGATATGTATTAGATATTCTAATCATACCAATCTTCACTAGAAATTATGTATCTGCTGAGTCAGGCAGTTAGCTAATGACTTTGGTCCTGATTCTCTCTGGAACTCAACTCTTGTTATAGTCAGCTCTTTTCTCTGTTTCCATACATCTTACTCCACAATGATGCTTCCTGTTTTGACTACTACTTCATGGTTTCAACGACTATGTGAAGATTGTGTGTTTCTCCTTCTTAACTCAAACTACTGGATTCTCTGAACTACTTTTTTCTGCTTGTATTATTTCCTATCAGTGCTTAATTGATATATAATAAGAGGAAAAAGAGAAAGCTTCTGCCCACTCTGGTAAAGGGATAGAATGACACTCCATAAAGCTCTTCCCTACTTCAAGTCTCTATTTAAATATTTTCAGGGCTTGTCAATATTTACTTCCTCCAGGGATTTTAAAAGTTCTAGCCAATGGTCATCTGTCTTTTCCATTCAAGCAGAGAATTTATAAAGGGATTTTAGGGCATAGATATAAATTTGTATTCCATTAACAAATTGATATCTAATTCCATGATTAACTAGCTCTTGTCATAAGTCAAGCACTTGGGTAAAGCAGATATGGGAATGACTATGCACATGGGTTTATTGTATATAAGGATCAAATACCATATGTAAAAAAGTTATACCTCATAGGATATTGTATAAATGCTAGCTATTATCAATATAAATAATAATAATCAGTAGCTTGGTACTTCAAGGCAATATGACTCAGTATTCCATTAAATGAAATTTTCATACTATTACAGTGTTTAATGAAACTATCATCATCTACTTCACAGTTCATCTATTTGAGGGGAGTCTGTAAGCCATTCTTCCATTTATTGGTACTTGTTTTTTGTCTTTCAGTTTTATTTACAGTGAGAATACCAATGTGGATGTGGTTTGGTTTCTCCAGTAGTGAATCATTGGACAAAGAAAGATCATAATGCTAAGAATCATAATTGTCTTGGTGATTAAAGTTCCTATAAGTGATTGGATTACTTATCACACTATCAAAAGACTTTGTAACAAAAGTCGGTATTAGTATTGTTATCACTATCCTAGTGACTGACTTCTTTTGGCCAATAAAATAAATATCAATATGCTTCTGTTCCATTTGTCTTAGGGACTAGAAGTAAATGAATCCTTTGACCATTTTTGAATTAGAATAGAGAGAAGTATAGAAGTCTCATACAGATTCACTAGTGTCTATCTCCATTTTTAATTTCAATAAGATTCAGTTATCTCCCAGGTAACTTTTTGCATGGCTATATGGGAAATCAAATTGTTAAAGTAAGGAACATATATCTTTGGGAGCTTGTTTGCTTTCTTTTGGTCAAAGACATTAAAAGGATAGTAACTATAACTAAAGTATTGCATTATACCAATGTCTATGATGTTATTTTTATGTGTATTCCTTTTAGATTTTAATCCAATCATGTATCTTTTTTATGCTTTTTTATAAGTAACACAGGAGATCCAGCCAAAGTATTGAGGGTCATCTTTGAATTACTTGGGCATTATATGCATACCAACAGATTGGGAAAACTTTACAATGTTAGCAAAATATAATGAACAAATTTACATGATAAATCTGGCATGTGGTACATAGTTTTCATTGACAAGAAATCATGTTGATAACTAATCTGATCTAAATATAGTATCTCTAGGTTTCTATGAAGCAATTCAGCACAACTCAACAAGTATTTATTGTTTCCTGCTTTGTAGTGTTAGACCATTTGAGAAGGATGCAAAAGGAGAGACTGTGTGACAAAGAAAGCAAGAATAAGGTGTGGTAGAAAGAATTGTGAAGTTGAGGTTAAAATACTCAGGTTCTGTTGCTTATTGTCATCTTGACCAAATAACAATCTCTTTTTTGGGGGCTCAGCTTTTAAAATAAAATATATGGACTATTTGATCTCTAAGGTCACTTTACATTATAAATCCATGTTCCTAAGAAATGGTTCTAAGTTTAACTAGGAAGACAAAATGCATATAGTATATGACATAATATCAAACCCATTGCACACATGAAAATTCAACTTATTTTCTAACTGATCCTCATAATTTAATAATCCATGGCAATTCAATTTTGTGCTTATATAATAAAATACATTAATTAAGTGTATGTGTTTTCAGTACACAGAAAGACCAATATAAACTAAAATGACTAAAGAATACCCCATAGAAAAGTAAAACTCAGCCCTGCATTTTAAGTAATTGATAGATTAGCAGAAAGGACAGCCAAGTAGTGGAATGAATGGATAGAGTGTCAAGCCTGGAGTCAGGAAGAATCAACTTTCTAAGTTCAAACCAAGTCTCAGACAAAACCTTCCACCTATGTGACCCTGGGCAAGTTACTTAACCCTGTTTGCCTCAGTTTCTTTATCTGTAAAATGATCTGGAGAAGGAAATGACAAGTACTTTTTCCAAGAAAACTCTAAATAACGTCACTAACAGTTAAATGTGACTGAAATAACTGCAATTAAAAGACTAGCAGAAATAAGTTGAGAACATTCCAGGTGAGGGAAAGAGAATTAAAGATGAACTTCATCTCAACAACTGACAACCAGCCTTTCCCAAATCTAAGTAGATCTATAACTCTAATGCCTTCAAAACTTTATTTGGTCATCACTTGAAGAATGTTTGATTTCCACCTACCTCTCTCCATAGTGGCAGGTGATTTGAATTAAGGTTAGTGTTGTACAGTGATATAGCAGATGGGTTAGCATAATAATATGTCTATTCTGTTTGTGAGACAAGAGGATCTTCTAGATGAGCTTGGGGAAATGGTTCTTGCCACACTGTATTCACAATTTCTTTAAATGTTTTGTTTAGTTTTTTTTTTTCCTGCCCTTGGAAAGGAGTTATGATGATGGTCATTAGCATTTCAAGTGTGAATGCCTGCTGAGAAACAGGGGACCTAAGGGTTTAACTCTGTCTCTGTGTTTATTTTCTTCTTCTTGGGAGAGTTTCTTCTATGCCCTTTGCTAAAGTTCAGTGAAATTGTATGCCAAGGCAGAAGTTTTAAACAAATTAGGAGATGAACAATAAAGTTCAGTCATTGATATGATAGGCCATCAGGCTATTCATTGGAAATATAATAGTGCATGACTTATTAAGAAAATTAATTTTTGCTTTGAAGATAAAAGTGTTGAAATGTAAAACACTGGCAACCTTAAAAGGAAAGCCCCAAAGCTCACTTTTTATAAGATTCTGTTCTTAAGATTTCTAAGATGTAAATCTGTTTGGCTAGGATTTTGAGATTCTATTTTTCAACAGTCAGTACTGAATATTAGAATTCAGAAATAGGAGAACAAGAATATGTTAAGGGGAAAACACCCAAACAAAAATAGGAAAATAAATAAGTAAAACATCCCTCAAATATGCCAGTATTAAATATTATTTATAACATTAGTAGGGAAACTTCCCTTATCAACACAGTCCAGAACCCATTTCTGGCTCATATTTTAAAGACTCCAGAAACTGAGAATAGTCATGCACCCAAGTGTCAAAGGCAATATTCCTAGTCATCTCTTCCATTCTAATGCTTTTTTTCTGTTATGCTATGTAACTTCTTTGAATAGCTTGAAATAAGGACAGAAAACAAAAAGTTATTCATCATGACCATTTTTTTTTTCATTTTCTTAAAAACAAAGCCTATATGAGGAAGACTGGAAAAACATTATACTGAAATCCCCTGCATGCATTATAATGATTTATTCTTACTGAACAAAATTCAAATGTACAAATTATCTTCACTTTTATTTAAAAAGAAATTTGTAGGATTGTAGTTATTGGAATGATAATTGGAAGAGAAATTAGAGTCCAGTTTGTCGTTTTATATGTCAGGACATTGAGACTCATTCAGAAAGTTAAATGATGCCCCTAATCACATAGCTAGTAAGTTTCAGGGACCGAATTTGAACCAAGAGAAAAAACTAACATGTCAAATTTAAGGTTCATATGTGCTAAATTACAACTTAAGTTCTTATCTACAGACTTTAAAAGTATAATTTTAGCATATTAAATAAAAAATTCAAAAAGCCAGACTTTAATTCTTGGCTAATGTCATCATAATCCAACTTTGTGGGTAAGAGTAGTTTGGATGTTTTTGTGTCTATCTGTATGGTACAAACAGAAATAGCTAAATCATGACTAAAGTGACATAACTAATTTCTCCATTTTTTGAAGAATAAGGCAATCAGAAAAAACAATCAAAAAGGTAGATTAGTGGATTTGACTGGAAAAATTTTTGTTACCTTTAAAAACAATATCAGAGACTCCACAAACAATTTTAATTTATAAATTATTTAAAGATTGTTTTGTAGACACACATGTATAGCACTAATTTGGCTTTTTTTTTTTTTAGCCAAAGGAATCCCTTAGTGTTCTTTGGATCAACAATGAACTTCAGAAAAATGATGAAAATATTTCACTCTCTCATGGTTGGACAATAAGCATTTATAAAATATGGAACTGAATTTCAGGCTTCTGTGGAAAAGATAAAACGAGTGTTGGCTTAAGGATTATCAATGGGGAGGAGGAAGTATTTCAAAGTGGTCACTATTTTTTGAGTATTGTTTGTTAATCAAATTGTTAATTGTCAGAGATGGCAGAAGCAATATCATTTAAATGTCCACAACTCTAAATATACTAAAGTGGACTTTAGAATAGTTAGAAATTTTCCAGGGATCATAAAATTTGTAGGCTCTGAAACACAAATTTATATTTAAAGATGATTGTTATTAAAAAGTCAGGATAAAATTATAAAAATATACTTTCATTGGCTAAAAGCAGTAGTTTCTGGTGTGAAGGTTTGCCAAGCCCTTTTCTGGTGCTCATTTTTGTCATTCATCTTTTACCCAACTCTCATCTAAGAAACTGTTGCATGCACAGTGGCCACATATCTTAGTAAACCATCTTGAAAATGAACTAAATTAGGTGGAGGATAACTCATAGACCTCAAATCCATTGAGGAATATCTTTCACAAGCATATGAAGACTTTCCATGTTGGAATCAATAAATGTGAACAATTTGTTTCAATGGCCATAAAAATAGTTGAAGCAAATGCTGTGAAGAAGTTAGAGCTTGGACAGACATTGAAGATACCAAAATCAACTATTACATCCCTGGACATTGTCAATTATATTTGCTGTGAAGTCATCACTTAGATGATTGTAAAAGAGAAAATGACACTAATAACTGTGCAACTCAGTATCACTTAAAGCCAATTCATGTTCACCTTTTGAAATCATTGATTCTCTTCAAAAATAAAGGATAAACATCAACAGCAAAAACTTTGAAAGAAAAATATTATTCTTTCATGGGTCTGGATCCGATACTGTTCAACATTAGAAAGAAAATTACTACCAAAATTAACAGCATTGTCATTTTTGTTTAAAAAAAAATAGTTCAACCACTAGTTCATTCTATTGAACTTTTGGCCTTTCCATTAGCAGAGTCTTTTTGTGTGGACCTTATTATCAATCAGACAAGTTTATTACACCTTTGGCATGACTTTTTATGAATCACTTTGTCTACAGAACAAATAAACATGCAAAGTGATTTGCAAAATTTAAAGATTTATCTATATAGATAAGTAGAGATCTCTCTATATGTAGATACATATTTACTTAGATATAGAGAGATTGATGCTAGATATCATCATTATTATCTGCCACCCAGCTTTGTCCAGAGTCCTTAATTTGTTGTGTGATCAAAATTCTAAACATATTTTCCCTCCTTTTCTGTTTTATAAACCCTGATCTTCTAATCTATGTTCTTTGTAAACTTATTTTTATGCACAGGGCTTTCATAGACTGCATTGGGGCATGGAATATTTTTGCCCATAGACAAATTATCATTAATTAGTGTTGTCAAATGGTCCAAACAAATAGATTAGTTTGGCTTTTCTGGTTTATCCTCTACCTATGTAGCCTATTATCTTGCAGAAATTGGTAATTAAGCTAATCATATTTAGATATTCAACAAACGTATATTAAGCACCTAAAACAGACAAGAAATTATTGCCTTATCTATGTGGCCTATATTATGAAGATGAGGAAGATACAGTCCATGGGTTTAAGGAGTTTTTAGTTTACTGGTAGCTATGATAAATAAATATATGTAAAATAATGCACTTTCTTCAACATAGGAAGTACAAGTGCTTGGAATTTGTCCTTAAAGTAATTTAATCTATAGATTTTGTGATACAGACATTCAAAAAAAGGTTATTTAAGCATTATAGAAATTCAGAGTGGGAAGGGAACTCAATTCATTTGACCAATCCATAATCCAGAAAATTCCCTATTACTTGAACCCAATAAGTCATCATGAAATTTTCCCTTGAAAATATCTAGTGAGAGAAAAATTTCTGCCTCCTAAATTAGCCTCCTAAGTATAGAGAGCTATAATTATTGAAAAGTTTTGTTTTGTTTTTCTTCTCTGACATTAAGCTTGATTGGCTTTTTGTAGTTTCCATTCATTGTTCTTAGGTTAGTACTCTGGAACAGGAATAAATATAATCATTCAATTTTCCACTTATTCTTAATACATTAAGACAGCATTCCCCTCCATTCTTGGTTTTCTTTTCTATTTAATCATCCCCAATTCTTTCAACAAAACTTTATATGGCATAAACTCAAACTCTTCACATTCAGTTAGTCCTCTGAATGCCTTACAGTATATAGATATTATTTCTAAATCTTGGTGTCTATGATTAGGTGTAAAATATTAGATATGTTCTTACCAGAGCAGTGCTTAGTGGGGCTACCATCTCCTCATTCTTTGAAGTAATTCCTCTTTAACTGCTTCCCAAAACAGCATCAATTTTTGTTTCTATGTTTACCTGTAATATGTTTACTATTGATTTACATTGGTTTTATTTATTTTTATTTTTTGTTCATCAGAATCTGTGATTTTACTGATGTAATGAATTTATAGTGAAGTTCCTCAATGACAATCAATAAATTGTCTAGAACTTAGAACTCTGGACAATTTTACTGTGAGATAAAGTACCTAGCTCAAGGTTGCATCATAAATGTTGTCAGAAATAAGATTTGAGCCAAAGTCTTTCTTTTTGCCCACTGACTCTCTATCCATTGTATGTTATGCAGTAGGGACACAGTAGTATTCTTCCAATAAATATTAGAAAGAAGCAAAATGCTTACACTTCCTTTTTTTTTTGTTTAATTTTGCTAGCATTAGCAATAAGACAAGAGAAAGAGATTACAGGCATAAAAGATAGGTATAGAGTTGATAAAATTATCTCTATTTGCTGATGAAATGATGACTATGCCATATTTGGTGGTATATTCTAAATGGATATATTTAAACACCATTTTATAAATAATTAGAAGAGAAGCAGTCCATCACAGTATGAGACAGTATTGTGTTCTTTAACAAATGAGGAATAGAGGCAAATGCAAAAGATAAAATAGAAAACTTTGATTATATGAAACTGTACAATTTCATGCACAGACTTCTGTACTGTCAAAATTAAAGTACCCGGAATAAGAAGGAACATAGTTAAATGTGAAAAAAATCTTTATATCAAATTTCTCTTATGAGGGTTTGCTATCTAAGATATGTAAACAATAAATAAATAAAAAAAAAAAAACCAGAATGGGATCACAAAGTTAGACATGACTGAAATTATTCAACAATATTTATGTGTGTGTAAAATTAATAGTCATTCCCCCAATAGATAAATTGTCACAGGATATGAACAATCAGTTCTCAAAAGAGGAACTATCTTTTAAAATATTTACAGCAATACTTATTGTAATAGAGAAGAATTGGAAAAAAAGTAAATGCCCAATGATTAAGAAGCAGCTAAACAAATTGTGACTCATGAATGTTATGGAATATTACTATGAAATAAGAAATTATACATGTGATCAATATATTAATCTGCATGAACTGATGCAGAGCAGGATACTTATAATAAGGTATAAAAATCATCATAAAAATCATTTAAAATAAAAACCATGGGCTACCACTCTTGCTTTTTTGTAGGATATAGACAATTTTAGTGTTGGTGAATACTGTGTATCTGTCTATTTATCAATAAATTGATTTATCATACCTTTTAACGCTTATTGATGTGGCAAATACATTTAAGATTAAATGTCTAATATGTGATTTATTGGGGAATGCACCCAACTCTCAAAAGTCTATCAAAGTTTATTCCAAATCTCCAGTAAGTTTGCAGTAACATTTGTTTTTCTCAACTTGGAACAAATCCATTGTAATTGTTGCTGTGTTCACTTAATGGCTAAAATTAACCACTCTAGTTGTAAATGAATGGTGATTCATTTGTTATGATGGACAAAATGCTGACCTGAAGATATTTGATTAGGTTATGCCTCAGTATTTACAGAAAATCATTGAGTGCATAAAGGTAAACAGAGTTGGAAAACTGGAAAGTAATTAATGTAAAGTGAACAATTAGTTTAGAAAACCAGGGAAAGTTAAATTTTACATTCAAAGGTATAATCAAATATACAGTGTAGAAAGTATAGAACAAAAGATAATGTATTTATAAAAGGAAAATCAAAACAAAAAAATCAGTACAACAAAAATTCCCATTCTATTACATATCCTAAATGTTGAAAATAATAATAATACCATCCTTAGATACATTTGGCCAGATTCCACAAAGAAGTAGTTCAAACCATTATGAAGATATGAAAAAGAATTCCCTCAGATCTAAGATTTTGCTATGTTTGCATAAGTATTTAAATACATACATGTAAAATATAAACTCCCATCTGTCACTTAAAACTCTTCACAATCTTGCATCTTTCCTACCTTTCCAGACTTTTCATTTTATTTCCTTCCACCCCTTTTATTGTCCATACATACTGTCCCCCTTGCACTTGTCCTCATATACAATAATCTTCCTTCTCAGTACCTTTTCAGAAACTGTCTTCCATACTTAGAATTTTTCTCTCTACTCAATCTCAGTACTAAGAATCTGTTAGAATAAAAGTTTTTTTTAGAGGTAAGAACTGTTTCACATCTATCTTTTCATCTCAGAGGTTTAGCATAGCCTAACCATAGTTAAGTGCTAAACAAATCCTTAATTGATATGCCTACTTTTGTAGGCATTTGTAATTCAATTTGGTTCAACACATATTTATTAAATATCTGTAGTAGAAGTAACTGTAAGAGGTAAAAGTTTCTGAATCAAAGATTTAATTTTTTAAAAATATAAAACAGTGAAATTTCCCTATCTATAATACCTCACTTATAATTTCTCAAGAATTCTGTGATTATTTTCACTAGACACTTTATCATATAATCACCTCTATATTAAGAAACTGGATCTCCTAACTGAATATCTTCCTTGTTCTGCTTTTATTATCCAAGTTATTTTAAATTGTCATCATTAGAGACATTTCTATAACCCAAATTTACTTAAAATTGTCTACTCTCAGGATGATTTCCTTTACACTGTATATATCATTATTGTTTACATGCATATATGTGTATGTGTGTGTATGTGTGTATATATATATATATATATATATCATTAATGTACATAGTTGTTTGTACGTTATTTTCACCATTAAACTGTGAAGTCTTGTAGGCGAGAGCCTTGTTTCCTTTTTTTTTTCTTCTTTTTTGCATCTTCATTATTTAGTACAACATCTTATACATGGCAAATGCTTAATAAATGCTTTTTGACTAACTGATAGAGAAATTAGATACTTTGAGCATCTGGCTGTTTCCCTTCCTCCCCATATATCTACCTATTTTCTGTTCCTTCTGTTTCAATATTATGGTGGTTGATAGTTTGTTTGGCATTTTGATCACATACCTAGAGCTACTGCTCCAGTTCTTATATATTTCTTAGTCAAAGACTACTGAGATAAACTTTGGACTACTTGTGTTTCTACACTTGTTATATCTTTGTCTACCTGACTTCTGTCAGCTTACATGACATTGAATCCTATTCCAATTCTGATCCTGACCTCAAGTGCTCTTTAAATGTTGATGACCTACTCCACCATTTTCAGATTGAACTTTTGGTCTGCAATAATTGGAATGTCAGGTGTATTCTGCTTTTCTGGGACCAATGTCTATTCTGTGCTCTCTGAACAATTTTTTTTGCCCTTGGGCTACCATATCATTGATATTTAAGAAGTTCTCATCTTTCTAGAGTGCTGTGTTTTTGGAAAACATTCAGTCTTTCTTCTTGTTTTTGTTCTTGTTCTTGTTGTTCTCCTTCTCCTCATTCTCCTCCTCTTGCTTCTCTTCCTCTTCCTCCTCTTATTCCTCTTTCTCCTCCTCTTCCTTCTTCTTCTTCTTCTTCTTTTTCTTCTTCTTCTTCTTCTTCTTCTTCTTCTTCTTATTATTATTATTATTATTATTATTATTCTCCATCTTCTCCTTCTCCTTCTCATCCTCCTTTTTTCTCCTCCTCCTCTTCTTTCTATTCTCTTTCTCCTTCTCCTCCTCCTCACCTTCCCCTTTCCTACTCCTCTCCTTTCTCTCCTTTGGCTTCTTTCCTTCCTTCTTTGGAAAGATTTGTGAGCTAATTAAGCAAATTAAATTTTAACAATCTTTATCTGCTTTAATCATAAAACTGGTCTGATATGTTAATACCAAATTACTATCCAGTCACTATGGCTTAATCCCATCAAAACAATCAAATTATTTATTTAGGCTGATGTTTTGGGATAATTTATGGAAGAGGGTTTTACTTTTACACTTTTCCATATAGGAAGTTGATCGTAGAAACATGGCAGCTGACAAATCAACAGAGGAAAAGCACTTGGTCCCAAAGACTCTGTGGAATTTTGTTGATAATATTTAAATTATTAAATGTATTTCCTATTCATTTTAATCTACTGATTATAGATCTTTTATATTATGTATAGACATAACTGGACTTGTATTATTTCTAATCAAGAAATATATAGTATTCTCTTCAGTTTAATATTCACTGCTTGGACTATTATCGATTAGGAGATCAGGATGACTGTTAGGGACATGCTATTAACACTTTTTATGGGTAATCAAATCAATTCCTAATAATCAATCTGTATCTGCTCAGTTTCTCTATTGGAAACACACAATTTATTATGTCTAGTGAATCTGGTTGTAAATCCTTTCATAGTTTTATAATTGAATGTGGGCAGCATATGGAAGGCTATTGGTCAAAGACCTGAAGTACCTGTATATACTCTGGGAGTAGAAAGCAGCATTCTCTCTGTAATGGAGTGATAGGCAGGAACAGCTGATATTTTAGCTTTGATGACATCATGAAATCAATGGACCATAATATATCAGGGATTGGGATGGAATGATAAGAAGATTTGTTCAAGATTTCCTAGTATAAAACTTCTTTCTTAATTCTGGGAAACAAGAATTTCTAATTATTCCTTTATTTTTTTTCTTTTAGTGCAAATTCACAAATCAAGACTGTACTCTAACACAAAACCTCCATGTAAAATCTAACTCTCTTTCTTTTTAAGGGATGCTCCCCATTAATTTGTTTTCTGGAAAATGAATTCCAAAGTAATACATATAGACTAACAAATACATGTTTATATGAATGGTTAAAACAAAATTATAAATAGATTTTCCTCTGTACTTTCTAGTGTGAACTTCTAAGTACCGGGAGAAAGCCAAAGAAAAGAATTATGAAACTTGGGTCTGTATAAAACAATCTAATGAATGTATGATCTGAAGGATTTTCAGCAATCTGTATTGATACTGCTTAGGCTTCTTGAAATGTTCACTCAAATATGAAAGGGATTTTCTCTTTCCAAATTACAATTGCATTTTTGATAGGAGACATCTTTTAAAGAGGTTCTGAGATCCTGACCAGAAGAGACAATAGATTTTAAGTCAAACTCTTTTATTTCATAGATAAGTCAACTAAGATTCATAAGGTTAAAATATCTTACCTGTTAGATAAGTACTACTCAAATTTTGATTTAAACCAAAAGCTGAGATATTATCTAAATCTGTAATGATTATAGAGTTGACTTGAAATTAGTGAGATATATATGAGTCAGCTCATATTTCATATAAAAATGGGCTATCAAAACAGGAAAAGCAGAGTAGAGGCTTAATTTGCAATAGGAATAATTCAGCAAAACCAAACTTTATTGAAGAAAAATAATATTTATTACCTGAATTATGCAATGATTCATTTATTAATAACATTTTGTGCATTGAACTGTACAACTTCCAGGCTAGGATGTAGAAGATCTCTTGACTTCAAGAAGCTACAAAGTATGCATGGAGAATGGAGCATATGTGTTCATGATGCTTCAGTATTTCAATAGCCATTTTAGGGATAGATGCTTTCTTTACCAATGTTGGTTACAACTTTTAGATTTTGAATAGCTTTCCTAAGCTATGATGTCAGAACAATTAAGTTTTGGCTAAAATTGCCTTTTACATAGGAAGTATTTTGTTATCCCTCTTATTTCTAGTAATGTTTTTCTGATGATTATTTACAATTTATCCTGTATATATCTTGATTATATGTAGCTATTTGCATATTCTCTCTTCCATCCTATGAGCTTCTTGAGAGCAATAACTTCTTAAATCTTTCTTTGTATCCCTGATGCTTAACATAGTATCTAACACATAGTACATACTTAATAAGTATTTATTTCTTAAACTAGCCTAGAATCAAACTGGCTATGGGATTCTGCATTTTTCTGTACTGGACATTGTATAAGAGTTATATTAGTCTACAACAGAGGCTGAATCAAAGCCTTGCTTGCTTTTTGGGACATCCCAGTGTTTTGATCCATTTTTGCAGTTCTTGAGATCAAAGAAACAACTGCAGGCCATGATAGAGCATTGAAGAAAACTTCACCCACAATATCCTTAAGATAATAAATAGAAATCACAGTTACAGATGTGAATGAAAAATTGTGATGAAATTCATAATAATAAAATTATAATCCGAATAGATAATGCTAATATAAACTAGTAACAGTGAGATCAAGGTAGACAGAGTTCAGAAGTAAGAAGGATGATATAATGGCAAGATTAATAGACTAGGAATCCAGAGATCTCAGTTTGAATACTGGCTGTGCCATTAACTAGCAATGGACAAATCACTTCAGCTCTATGTGGTCTCAGTTTTCTTATATCTAGTTAACTTTCAGGAAGGAGTTGAAATAAGTACTAAGCCTGAATTAACAAATAAGTGGGTAAGTAACTCTGGTTACATTGATTAATTTCAACAGAAATTAGCTTATTTTTCAGCCTTACTTTGATACTATTTTTGTTTTTCTGTTTCTTCTTGATAATAATCTGGGTTTACTATCCATACTGATTGAATTCCTCTTAAAATGTCTGACTCCTGACTTTGCTTCTTTACACAGAGTTTTATATTTTTAAAAGAATAAAATTTCATGGAATTAGAATCATCTGTAGTACAAGAAATTTGGATTTTAAATCCAATCTAATGCCACATCCTTACAAAAGTACCTTTTCACCTAATAGATCTTTTCCACTTAAGTAGTTCTCACTTAGGTCCTTTCAACTCATCACTTCCTCTCATTACTTTAGTTACTTGATGACCTAGTCAAATAAGCAAATGTAAGGGAAAAGAAAGAAAAGCAAAAACTTTGCCTTGCAGCTATTTTCCTTGAATGAACACAGGTTAAAATGAAGGGGACAGAAAAGGTTTCCTGGCACATGAAGGGTGAATTGATTTATATCTGTGTGCCACTAGAATTCAGTTTCAAAACTAATGATAGTGGCTTCATGTAGAATGGTTAATATTCTTCCCCACACCGTACAGGCCCCCTTTGGTCCTTAGCAAACAGAAATAAAAATGACCCCAGGAGCTAAAAGCCTCTACTAAAGCATTGGATCAATGACATCTTCTTCCTCATCTTATTTTATTTATTTATTTATTTAGTGTGTGTGGTACATCTTTTCCTTTAAAAAAAATAACACTTGAGGGCAGCTGTCTCCTCCCCGCCCCTTCCCTCCTTTTGAATGTTGCTAATGTTAAAGTCCTCGCCCTGCTCCAATAACAGGCCACTACAATATAACTGGCTAGGCTTGGCTGCCAATCTATAATGTTTCTGGCCATGATTAATCTGATAAATAATAAATATATCAATCTAGTCTTTTAGACAAGGACAAATTCTTACCAGCGGGGAGGCACGAGGCCTCTTTTACAGCTGCCTGTAGTGCTGGAATTAATTATTTAATGCTTAATTCTTCAGGAAATGAGAAAGTTTTGATTAATGTTGTCCAGTGTCATTTCTTGCTTGTTTGATATGTGTCAGATAATTTTTCCTCGGCAGTTGCTCTGAAGAAGCCAGAGGCTACTGTCACTGGGATCAGACACTGAATTTCTAGAGATTAATTGAAGTGAAAATTTAGAGGAGAGCCTCAGAAGCTCCTGCCTAAGATAACCTTTCACAAGCTAAATTTAGCTTCATCTGGTAATGCTGCCCAGCCCACTGCCCTGGTGTCACACATTTATTTTTAATGCAAGGAGGAACTATATTTGGTTTCCTGTTGATTTTTTTTTTAAAGGTGACTTCTCTTGTTGGCATGATTAAAATACTTATTTGGAAAGTATTTCAGTGTTATTTCCATCATTGGAAAAGTACTAATGGACAGATATCAATGATAGATAATCCTTTATCACTCTTAAGCCAGTGATCTAAATAACCTATGCTGAGTATTCATGACAAATAGGAGCAAAATTGGCTCTCATTAAGCCTAATTTTGGGTAGCAAATAAGTTTGTAATATAATTTGCTGCATTGATTCCTATATCACAGAGTGTTGGATCAAAAACACATAGAACTGTGACCTCTTTTTCATAAAATCTCTGTAGGTCTAAGCTTCTGAAAGTAAGTCTGACATGCCTTTTTAAAATGTTTCAAAAGGCAAAGAAAGCATTCATTTTTCTTATTTCCTTGCTTAAGAAATCATGATCTAATGACACAGAGTTTGATAAAGGGAGGGATTTTTGTATAGGAGAAAGAACATAGGAGATTTGGATTTTAGAACTAGAACTGATTCTACCATGCTTTGTATGTTAGGCTAGTCTAAATTTTCTTACCTCTAAAATAGAGAATTTTTATTCAAAAGTTCTTTTAATCTCTCAAATTCTATGATTCTAAGAATTAGATGGCTTTTAAACCCTGTTTGGAGTCTTTAATTTGAGTCTATAGTCTTACTGTTATTTACTATTTTTGTATTACCCCTTCTACCCACTTCTTTCCTCTTCCATCACATATATTTGTTCCATGTCCTTAATTGTTTTTGGTGTCCCAAAGATAAGACTCAGTCATTATCATGCATAATTTCTTTTTAAAAAAATTGAAAATATGTTCAATTCTTTTTTTTTTTCTGATTAGAAAAGAATGAGTTAATGTTCTACTGTCTGTTTGAAAGTCAAAGTTTGAAAGGTCAAGTTTGAAAGTCAAAATTAACCAGTACTATTTGGTCAAAATGTTTACCATGTTGTGAGTAGACATCATTTTAATTAGGCTACTTTTTCAAGTTAAAAGCTAAAAATATGTAACTAACTTTTCAAAGTTTTATTGAAGTATAGAAGAAAGAAAGAAAGGAAAAATGTATCTCTCCCTATTGAAAGTATGGTAGAAAGAGATTTTGTTTTGTTTTGTTTTTACCTCTTCATAACTATGGATAGAAAATTGGAACTGGAGAACTAGATTCTATAGTGCTTTAAAGAATATTGAAAGTAGTTAAATCTCCAACTGACGGGTCAGAGAAATACAAAAGATCTATAATCTATTTATTTGTCTAGACATATTTCTATCCTCTAATCTAATCTTAAGGTATTAATTCTGCATGTCTCAATTTATGCTTCATTTTTAATATATACAAAATGCTAGATATTTCATCAGACCTTTTTAAAATATTAATCTCATGAAAAGTAATCACCAATTTTGGCTATCATTTTTTGTATCAACAAATATCAATAAATATTTATCAAGTGCCAAGCTCTATGCTTATCAATAGGGCATATATCTGGAAATAGTAAGACAAAGAATAAATACTGTCCTCAAGGAATTTATAGAGAAAGATAATATGCATGTGTTTTCATATGAGTATCTACAAATTGATTATGTTCAAAATACAAATAAATAAAATGTATTGGAGAGCATAAGACATATTAGACTCTGGAGAAGTACTAAAAGTTTCACATAGGACAGAGGTGATCTTTGAGCTAAGTATGAACAGAAAAAAAAATTCCTCAAATTAGTGATTCTCATAAAAATGAGTGAAGAGGAAATTAGTTTCATGAATGACAGGGGACCACATACTTAGCATTCACTCCTAGGGAAGGAGGAACTCACACTTTCAGAAGCTTTGTTCCACAACTTTTCACAACCAATAGAAAATGTTCACTGTCTACAGACCCATTTTAACAGGGGTCAAGTGTAGAAAAGCCTTCTTCCTTGGGAGGGGGCTCATGAAGAAGAGTGGAAGAGCAAGAGTCTGTAATCTAGTACAAGCTCCAGCTCTGCTGATTTTCTAACCAAATCCACATTAACATGTTCATTTAAATTGTTGCACACACATGCACACACACGTACACACACTCACATTAGGTGTGAATGTACTTAGGGACCATTGACTTCCCCCTAAATTAGAAATAAAGTTTATTTTTTAACTAAAAGTTCTGGTTTTGTTCAGTGGTTCGCTTTCTTGTAAGGGGTAGGAGAAAATTGGTGCAATGTCTGTAATATTCCTCCTATGTATATGAGTGTATTTGCTGGGTATATATATATGAGTAGAAGTATGCTAGACATGCAGAAAGAGATATCTGGCCTCAGAGCCTCAGTGGGTTCACAATGAATCATGACAATTTTAAAAGAAATTTCAGTGCTTACCATACAGGTGGGGCAAAACACATACATAAACATATATGTTAATATTAATGATTCATACATGTTTAGTCTATCTTGATGAAATCAGTCACTGACTTCTCCAACCTCAGTCATTCTTAAACCAAAGATATGCAAAAAGGAAATGAGTCCTCATTAGTAGCTGGGCTCCAAGTGAAGTTACACAAAGTATGTAAGCTGCATTAGCTAAAATCAACATAAAGAAAGAGAGTAGGCCAAACACAAAAGTGACTTTAGAAGTTGAATTTGTTTAGGGAATTTGTATTTTCTGCTGCTTTCTCCCGGAACCTATTTGCATTTTAAATAATTAAAACATTAAAACTGAAAAATTTATAAATGAGAGCTGCTAAGAGAATCCTGCTTGGCAGACAATAGAAAAGAAATTATTACCCTGCTAGGTTGGCTTTAATGTCATATCTGTCATTCTCCCCAAGGTAGGTTCATTATCATCTTAAGTGTACCCCTGCAATTCTCAACACACAGGAATAGACCTATATACATGCATTGATGCTCACTCTCTCTCCTTCTCTCTCTGTCTCTGTCTCTCCCTCTCTCCCTCCTTCTCTCTCTCTTTCTCTCTCTCTGTCTCTGTCTGTTTCTCTGTCTTTGTCTCTCTCTCCCTCCTCTTTCCCTCTCCTCTTCCTCCTCTTCCTCCTTCTCCATTTCCTCCTCCTCCTCCTCCTTCTTCTTCCTCTCTTTCTGTCTCTCTCTTTTCCTCCTTCCCTCCCCCCCCACACACACTTCCTCCACCTACCTTTCTCCCTTTAACTTATTTACTCTTATACTTTCAAAGACTTTATCTCTAGAGGACTTTAATCTCATTGTTACAATTCACCCAAACAGAATCTCTGCTGTTTCAATAATTTCTCCCCTTCCCCTAGATCCCCCCCTTTTTTTAAAGAAGAAAAAGTTCATTTTGGGAAAAAAAAAAGGGGTGAGGGTGGCAGGAGTGGCAGGGAATTCATGTGGAGAGTGACAGAACGCTTTGTCCAGCGCAGCTTTGGCTGGTTGTAACAAGCGTCAGGACATTAGACGCAACAAAAGCTGGATTGGCAGTATCATCAATCACTGCCCTGACAGTCGACTTCAGTTTGTTTGTTCCACTCTGCATAATAAGTGATTGGATCAGGTTTAATTAGATATTGGGTAATCAATCATTGCCAACAAGGCAACTCAGCTTGGGATCTAGATGCTGCAAGGGGAAAAAAAAAAAGCAAATCTCATCTAGTGTGCATAAATACTCCAACATATAAGCACACACAGTGGTGTGTAACAGAGGAAAGGTATAGAGATGTCTGCACGATGGCACATAATAGAATAATTCACATCTGTACTACTTGTTACAGACATCAGTGGTGTGACATTTTACTTTCACTGCATAATTACTTTTCAATATAATATAATATGCAGACCTGAGGGAGGAAGAGAAAGCAATTAAATTATTCTCTGGTCTCTTCTCCTGTCGCCTTCACCAAAAGTGACCAGAAGTTATTGCTTCAGTGCCTAGCCATTTGGGGGTTGATCAGAGTATAATGAAGGACATACTCTAACTTATCAACATCATTATAAATATGAGTGCTATCTCAATGTTAACTCTTTCTGTTCGGAGAAAATGAATGCAAAAGAAATTTTCATGTTTCTAACGCGTATTTGCTGATTAAAATCTATGACTCACAAATTGCATATCCCTGAATTATTGCCAGTGATGAAATTTAATTCTTTCTCACTAGTTCAGTGGACTCATGTAAAGAAGAGAACTGAACTATAACATTTTTCTCTTAAAAGAATATTCCTCACCTTTGTAGGAAAAGTGGGAGGACTCATCATATTTATTATAGGATGCCAAAGGTTATGTCAATCCCTGTATGCATCTTATTAACGACAAAGGCAATTTGATTTGGGATCTTGGGGACTCCAAGTGTTCATCTTAGTTCAGTGCCTTAGTGCCCTGTGACCCTGAATAATTACACATCAGTTTCCCCTTAGGGCCTTAGTCTGTTCAGGAATAAAATGGGAATATTTACATTCAGCCTGATTTTTCTTTTCTTTTTTTTTTCTTTTTTTGTGAATTGACAACATTAATTTCCTTTAAGCTTTATACAGTCTTGCTATCTTTCCTCCCCAGCTTTTTTTTAGTTCAAAAGGGAAAAGGGAAAAAAAAAATCTTCCCAACTCTAATATTCAGATCCATTTGCTTGTATATTTTGTCAGTCAATGAGTTCTGAAAAAAAGTGTGAGAATAGAACAAGTGGAGGAACTATATCCTATATGACATGGCAATATTTGTTGAAAGAATGAATGGATGAAAGAATGAATAAATTCTGAATTGTCCAACAGGGATTTAGCATATATGTTATTAAAAAAACAAACAAACAAAAAAAAAACCTGTGGCATGAATTCAGTTCCAAATTATTGTAGAGGTTCAAAGGCTTAGAATTGACATGCACCTTAGAGGTCACCTATTCAAATGCTCTCATTGTCCAGATGAGGAACAAGTTACAAAGTTAGTAGGTTGTGTTGCCAGAATTTAAATGTAGTCTCTTAATCTAGCACTCTTTTCACTGTCCAGTGCTGGCTCAGTTACTAGCGACCAAATATTCCTTCTTGCTTTTAGCCAAGACTGGGAGTAGCAAAAGCTGGAGATACAACAAAATTGGTCAGACTTGGCTCACAAATGTAATTGTAAATTAATACTGATTTAAGTAGCAAAGAATCTGTCACAATAGCAAAACATTACACAGAATGCATTATTTTAGCTATATATCATAGAAAAGAAAATAATATAATGAAACGTTATGATAAAATGATTCATATAGGTTATTTGAAGATGAGGAAAATGAGACTTAAAATGTTTACTTGCCCAAATTCACCCAGAATAAAGTAAATTTTCCATAAACTAGGCAGTCCACCAAAGCATTGTTTTGCCCCCAAAATTCCATATTCTCCTTGTTTTATCACTATTTATACCCTAATACAGAAGTAAATAATATCATCTGCTAGGGGACAGGATGATAGGGTTACTCTCTCCAAGAACCATTCTGATCTTACTCCTTAGTTTCTAAATAATGCTAGATTTGCACCAAACACATTAGCTATAAATCCATTTACTCTAAATCAGATGTAACTTCATTATTGATATCAATCATCTTATTCTGATTTCTGACATATTTTTATTGCACTTCATCTGTTCCAAACTTTCTCTTCTCTGCTTATCTTCAATGACAACCCTAATCCCCTGGCCCTCAGTAAATGTCCTTATCCTTTAGGTACTCTTATTCATACTTTTCTTATTGAAAGGCAAGAAGTAGGTTTCAGAAAATGGAGTCCATGGGTTTCCTCTTCTTCCTTGCTTCACAAATCAGATTCCGTTTGTATTTATAATTTTCCTCTCCTCCTTTGTTCTAATGTCAGAGAATTAAGATGGACTCTTCTTTGAAAGGTTAACCTTTTTTACTTATACATTTGATCCCATCCCCTCCTTTCTCTTCCTGGAGTCTTTCCCATAAATCATTTCCTTTCTTTCTGTCTTCTTCAGTATCTCCCTACCTACTGGCCCCTTCTCAAGTGTAAAGAAGCACATTCATGTCTCCCTTATAATTTAAAACAAAAAAACAAACAAAATTTTTTTCTTTAAACTTGGCATTCTCTCAAATTTGAATACTATAGATCTCTCCTCTTTCACTGCTAAATTCCTTGGAGGAACAGCCAATATTTGACATTTCAGTACCATCCAGAAATTTAACTTCTATTTCCTTATATCGTCAAACCATCTCAATCCTTGCTGTGCAATGTCTCTTCCATATGCTTCTTTCTATCATCTTAATTCTGATCTGCATTATCTCTAACCAGAACTATTGTAATTCCATTTTAATTGATCTCATCCTTTTCATTCTCTATCATCACCTAATCATCCCTTTTACCTCTGGAAAAATAATCTTCCCAAGGGTCATTCACTTTTTAATCAGTGCAGTTATGCTCCTTCTGCTATTATTTGTAATTTATTCTTTATATATCTTGTTGTACTTGGTTATTTGCATTGTCTCCCACATTGATTTGAATACTTGGAAAACAACAGAGGTTTTTTGTTTGTTTTGTTTTAATTTGTTTTAGTTGTTGTTTTGTTTTGCTATGCCTTTTCCTTTCTTTGTGTTCCTAAGGTTTAGCAAAGGGAATGGAACATAATAGGAACTTTAAATGCCTGCTTCTTGACTTGACCATGAATCTTTTGTCCAAAATTTTCCAATAGTTTTCTATTTCCTCTAAGATAAAACATGAATTCAGCCTAGAATTTAATATGTAAGTATAGAATATGTAGGAAAAGGTATTATTGAATAGAAACTCATGAAAAAAATGAACTAACTTTGAAGGTAGAAGTGAAAAAAAGAGGTAATTATTTGGTTTATGTATTTACAGAGAGACATTTGCATTAAATAATCCCTCCCATTTTTGCTTCCTATTATTTCTGTAATTTTACCAAGTTATATGACTTTTATGATTGTCCTTTGTCTCATTTATGAAATGAAAGGTTTGAAATTCTTTTAATTTGGAAGTATAAAACAAAATTGATTAGAAAGCTCATTTGGGATATATTCCCACTATTAGGCATATACTCCAAGAAGATCAAGGTGATAATCAATGGTCTGATAAGTATCAGAATGCATTTTTTTTATGGGATCAAATAATGGAAGCAAAGTAGGTTTCCTGTTAGTTGAGGAATTGATGAAAAATAATAATATATAAATATAATAAATAATTGATTGTATAGATAGCGATGATACACATGAATTCAGAGATGGAAGTATTTATATAGATTAATGTTGTATGAAATTAATAAAACCAAATGAACAACACTTTCAATGACTGTGGCAATGCAAATCTAAAGATCAATAAAATGAAGCTGAGCTCTGAAAACCAATAGAGATCCCAAAGAAACATACCTCCCATCACTCAGTAGAGAGTACTCTACTTGAGTAGAATGTGGTATATGTTGTCAGAATGTTGTCACTCTTTTAACTTATTTTGCTGAGCTTATTATTTGTGTTACAAAGAACATTCAAAATTTACTCAATATTAGGTAGGATTAGGCAGAAAAAAAAGACAAATACATCTAAAAATATCACTATAAAAGCAAATGGTATTAATAAATTTTTCTTTTAATTGTAAAGTAAATGAAGTGAAAGTTGTTTGGATTTTTGCAACCTAAAGTTTCTCTGTTCTTAATGTTGAAACAATGGTAATCATCCAAGGGGGGGCTCCTGACATAATTTGTTATACCAAATACTAGAGATGAAATTTCAGACATGAGATTCTAGTCCCATATCTGACCCCAGCTCTCTGTAATAGTCAACAAGTCATTTAATCCACCTATTGTGGTGCAGTTTTCCAATCACAAGTTATGGAGAGTGGAATTTGATCACAAGATCATAGATTTAGAGTTGAAAGGGAACTCAGAGGCTATCCAGTTCGACTACCTCCTTTGACAGATGAGGAAACTAAGCCTCAGAGAAGTCAGGAAACTTGCCAAAGGTCACACAGGTAATACAAATGGCAAAGGTAAAATATGAATCCAGATGTTTGCCAACTGATGAACTATATTGAATAAAGCTCTTTGGGAATGTAAAAAAATAAAGCTTTCTATATTTAATAGTGATTTTAAATTTTCTTAGCACTTCTATCATATACAAAAGAATTTGTGGTCTAAAAACCAAAAAAGGTCCTAATTCTTCTCCATGTAAGATCATTCTTGTAGTATGTCCAACACCATGTGTTTGTTCATCTCTATTTATCTATCTATCTTTTTTAGTGTCTCTACAAGAAATGGATTTTCAATGATTTGGATATGATATGATAATGATAATGATGATAAAGATGATGATGACAATGAAACTTGGCAGTGAATCTCTGTTTCAGGGCTTTTGTGTTTGTCCCATTCTTTGAGTATATTTCCTCCCCACTTCTTAGAATCCATACTCTCCCAAAGACCCTATTCAAGGTGTTATCATCTTGCTCAAAGTCTTTCATGATCTCCCTAAATATTAGTGTCTCTTGCCATAAATTTCCTTTTATTTTGTCTATACTTTGAGGTGAAGTTGGGTGGCACAAACAAGAGGGTCCTGGACTTTAGGAATACTAGAGTTCCAATACAGCTTCAGATATACAATAACTGTTTATAATGGGCAAGTCATTTAACTTCTGTCTGCCTCAGTTTCCTCAAATGTAAAATGGGGATAATAATATTTCCTAGGAAATTTGGTGAGGTGGACCTCACACCAAATAGTCCCTGACACAAAGGATAATAAATGCTTATTTATTTTCCTCCCTATATCTCTAAAAGTACAAATTCTATCCACCGATAAAATATAGGTTCCTTGAGACACAGGACTATTTCCCTTTTATCTTTGTATTTCCTAGCACAATGTCTGATTCATACATAAATATTTAATAAAGATTTGTTAATTAAATGTTTGTTGAGTGCTTGACTGATTCCATTGAATTTAAGAAGTGGCACAACATTTTCTTACTTTATATCTTCTTATATTTATTTCTTAGCACACAGTCAGCAAATGAGTTGTATATAAACGATAGTAGATTGGTTTGGTATTCAGAGTATTTGTCCTTTCTTCAACAATATAATAATGTTTTTGGGGACATTGGTCCTTGTAAAACCTGTAAAGAAAAAGAAAGGTTCCAACACATAGTTTCTTCTTCAATAGTAATTTAGGATAATTCTAGAGAGCAAGAGAATTCCCCCTTGGGCTACAAAACAGTTTGAAACATCCATGAACTAGAGGTTTCATTTGCTCCTAGATGGTGTCTGAGATAAAGACTGAATTGGCAATTGCCTTAGGACCTTATAAAATCACCAGAAATTTCTCTTGGGACTCTGGGAATTCTGATCCTCACTGAGGTCTGACTGATCAAGCTCAGCACAGACCATTGCTCCCTTCCATCCTAGTTATCTCTCCCAAACTCTTTAAAGAAATGAAAGGAAAGAGATATGTTCAGGAATTTGGAGCTAAGAGTTTGGTAGTTTTCATAAAACCATTCACTCAGCTATGTATAGCTGCTAATTAGCCAGTGTTCCTTGAATTAACCAAGATTACAACTTTTTTTAAATTCTGAGGGACTTCTTTTTTTTTTTTTCTTCTTTTAGACACACTTTTCATATTCTGTTTTAATTTAGACAACAGGCTAAAATAAAGTTAAGGGGATTTCTATAGCTTTCTGACAATTATAAGTTAAATAATATAATGTATGAATAAATACAGGAAAATATCTATCTGAAAATATTTCCATATATTAATGAAAATTATTTATTAATGTGATGTTCCATTTGGATTCTGAATTAAAAAAAATTTTTCCAAACTTCAAAAAAAAATTCCTAATTACTTTTAACTGGATTTTGACTCTATTGATTCATTTACCTTAATCACATATTTAGCACTGTTTCTTCTGTTTTAAAACTCTCTAGAGGAAAACTTTATCATTTAGTAAATATTTTGCAACAACTTGAAAATTTATGTTAATACACCAAAATGTAGACTAGCATTTTACAAGAAGGGACTTTATATCTAATCCAATCCCCTAATTTTACTAATGAGAAAACTGGAGGTCATAAAACTACGATTTTTCTCACAGTGACATGGGTGGGAGGATTTGAACTAATCTCTAGTTCCTTGCTCTTTACAGTACACTTCATGCAAATCAATGTGTTTCTAAACAGGAAAGTTTCTACAAGGAAAGAGTATTGTGAAAGGAAGGTGCTGTATAAGAATCATTGATTTGGAGGTGAATGGATGTTGTATGTTATCAAGTCTAATACTTCAGGAGTTACAGTTGGGGAAACTGAGACATAAAGAGATTAAATGACTTTTCACAGTGTCAATGTGAGATGTTCAGAGTTAGAGAAGCCACCCCAAATGTTCATAAGAAGTATTTGTGTTTGATCTGTGACAGAACACTTTCAGCTCATATTGGTCTGATTAGCAATAGACACACTAACAACTCTAATGATGTCATTTTGGTCCTCTTTAAGAATAGAAGACAGCAACCAACAGCTGGAAAGTATATGGAACAAAATACAAGCTCAGGCCACATAGATATTTCAACGAGAAAGCCTCTAAGTCATTTTATAACTCTAAACTACATCTATGAACATAGATGCATAACTGATAATGGGATAAATTGAAGCAAGAAATTCTACTTCTGTAGTCATAACAATTTTGTCATTTTGATTCTATAAAAGGAGATATAACCAACCTCAAGAAGTCAATATGATTTAGTACAACTGGAAGCCATTGCAGTTGTGTTTACTATGATTTCAACACAAACTTCATGATTTTTAATTTGCTGAACCCTGAAAGAGATTGAATGATCCCCACAACCCTGGCTTGGATTTAGGCCTCCAGCATGAACATGTAATGTCATAAAATATGTTCAAACATCTAAAAGAATGATTATCTCTCTCTCTCTCTTTCTCTCTTTTTTTTATGTTCGAAATAATGTTCCAAAACATCTTCTTTAGGGAGGGTGATACCTTTATGCATAAGAGATAAAAGATCACTCAATAACAAGGATTTTTTTGAGTAATAGAGTTTCTAATGTTACTGCAAGTTTTTGAATCAACTAAAGGGTAAGGAACATGGCATATTCTGTTTTGTGAAGAAATCATGAATATGGGGGCCTTGGCATACAGACAGAACAGATTTCCATAAGGGAAGTAATAAATTCTCACTGGAGAAGGTAGGTTAATGGTCAGAATAATTAAAAAAAAAACCCACAAATGAACATATTTCCTTTGATTAGGAAATTATTAAAGCAATTAGATAAAATCCTGAACTCAGAATTAGAAAAATCTTGGTTCAATTATTGCCTCAAATTAATGTTAGTTATATTACCGACAAATAACTTGACCATTTTAATCCTCACTTACCTTTTTTGTAAAATAGTAATTATAATAGTACCTATGTCACAAGGTTATTGTGAAGATCAAATGACTATATACATACATACATACATACATTATATATGTGTGTCTATATATCAGTTTGCAAAATTTTAATATAAATTATAAATTCTAGATATTATTATAATAGCTATTTGCATTTCCCAGAGTATGGAGAACATTGCCTGCTGTCTTTTAAGTAATCTTTCTTAAATGGGTAAATGGTAAATTGAATATACTAAAGAGTTTCTTTGATCCTTGGCTGAAAATTTTTTTATCTTGTATTTCTTGTCTGAATGTTTTCTTAAGTGCTAAACTGAAATAAATAACTTTAGCTAACAGTATCTACACAGTTTCACCTGATCCTCACTTTATTTGTCTTTTTTGTTCCTTCTAGGCCATGTGAGGAAAAGGTTTTCCAGTCTGTCCTCAAAGCTCATTTTATTTAATCCAGGATTAGCCGTGTTGCCTTTCTCTACCTTTTCAAGTACTGTAATATTTCTTTTTTTTTTCTCCAATGCAATGATGAGAAAGGAATTGAGTACTCAAAGTGCTTTAAATTTGGGGCACAGTAATACAAAATCTCACTATATCCTCCTTGGACTTGTAGTATCCTTAAATTGCTTAACTCTGTTGCATATTTGTCTTCATAGAAGGGTATTTTGTTATGTATATCGATAGGAGTGGGGATAAAAGCAGAATGGAAAAAGAGAATTGGAGATTTTTTTTTTTTTTTATTGTTTTGCTTTACTTTTTTTTTTTTTAAACTACCCGTCATCCTGACATTGTTAGAGAGATGGCAAATTAAGCTTCAAGGTCCTTTTAGAAAAGTTGTCTTTTTTTTCTGACTGCTCTTACCACATTGATTTCACACTTCAATTCTGTGTTTCCAAGACATGACTTTGTGCTATGAGATAATGTTCCATTTGTAAAAAAGGAAGGTTTCTAAATGGGGGTTAGCTAGGTTAGGTAAAGGAGATTGAGAAGGTTGGCAGTATAGGACAAAAAAAGCTGTGGTAAGAAACAGAAAGTTAGAGTATGTTTAGAACATCACATAGAAGTCAAAGGCTCAATGAACAAAGAGCACTTCAAGGTTATATGAAGGTATATGTAAACAGTCCAGTCTGTCTGTCATTACCAGGAATAAGAGGATGAACTAAGAGCAACAAAGATGAACTAGTTCTAGTTGGACATGATCTTTGAGAGCCGATGGTTATTTTTATTTGTCTCTTTCTCTCTATATAACTCCGTCTCACTCCAGACAGGTTGGAAAAGTCAGTTCAAAACAGAGTAAAAAATGTTCCACTAAAAACGAAATGAAACTAAATAAATAACCAATGTGAGGCATTGGAATGACTACTAAAATAGCAGCCTCACCTCACAGGGCTATTGTGAGGATCAAATGAGATTAGAAAGTATTTTATAAAGCAAAAATGCTGTAAATTGTAATGCATTGATGGGTTTTTGTTTGTTTGTTTGTTTTTGTTTTGTTGTTGTTTTGATTTTGTGAATGGCAGTAATAAACTATAGCTTGGCCCATCTTTCTTCTGACATAATCCTTGAGGTAAAACTGTGAAACTGGCAATACTGAACTTTGGTCCTTTACTCTCTTCTCTCTTTTCAGTGATTTCTACCATTCTTTCTTTCTTTAAAAAAAATACTATTTATTGATTATAAACATTTTCATCTTACCTCCAATCCCTCCCTTCACCCACTAAGAAGGTAAGCAAAAGGATACCAATTATACATGTGAAATGATGCAAAACATCACAAAAGAGCAAGAGAAATAAAGAAAGCAAGAAAATCATATTTCAATCCACACTCAGAGTTCATCAGTTTTCTCTCTGGAGGTAAACAGAATTTTTTCATTGTAAGTCTTTGTAACTGTTTTGGATCATTGCACTAATCAGATTAGCTATCTTTTTCAGTTGTTGATTATTTCAGTGTTGCTGCTGCTGTACACAATAGTTTCTCAATTCTTTCTACTTCACTTTGCATCAATTCATATATTGCTATATTTTTGCCATATATTGCCATATTTTTCTGTAACCAAGCCCCTCATCATTTCTTATAGTACACCTGTGTGTTATTACAATACCATCACTTCTTATTCAACTATTACCTGAATGATAAGCAGTCCATTGATTTCTAATTCTTGTCAACACAAAAAGAGCTGATACAAACATTTTAAAATAAATATAAGCCTTTTTTCTTTGTCTTTGATCTTTTTGGGGTACAGAACTAGTAAATGTATTGCTGACTCAAAGGGTATGCACAGATTTATAAATTTTGGGCCATAGTTCCAAATTATTCTCTAGAATGGTTAGACCAGCTCATAAGTCCACCAATAATTTATTATCTTATTTTCCTCATGCCCTCCAAATCATTTGTCATTTCTGATCGGTGTGACATGTTATCTCACAATTGTTTTAATTTACATTTCTCTAAATAATAGTGATTTAGAACATTTTATATGACTACGGATACCTTTGATTTCTTCTTCTGAAAACTATTTATTCAGGGGTGGAGTCAAGATAGCAGAGAGTAGATATATCTTTATCTGAGTTCCTTTTAGTATCCTTCAGATCAACACCAGATCAATCCTCTGAATTGGTTTTGGAGTGACAGAACCCACAAATATTTGAAGTGTAACAAATTTCAAGCAGAAGATACTTTGGAAGAACTTCAGAAAAGATTTTTTCAATCAGGTGGGGGTGAAAGTTGGGGGAGGTAACCCAATGCAGCACAGTAAAGCCAGGGCATTGCAGCATCCTCACAGCATCTTCTACTGGGAAGCTGTTAGGCTACTCTGTCCTGGTTACAAGCCAGGAGATGAGCAGATTACTTGTGAGACATCCAGAGCAAATACAAAAGTCAAATAGTGAGCCTATGAATGCTGGGACTACACATACCCAGCACTGGAAGTCAATCAACAGCACTGGCTCCAGGGCAATCTAAAACATCTGCACCCTTACCCTAAGAGCAGACCTCAACCTTTAGAAAAAATGAGCAAATAAAGCAAAAAGAATTCTGACTATACATGGGTTTATGGAGAAAGAGAAGAACAGACCTCAAATCATGAAGATCCTAAAGGTAAATCGTCTCCAGATGAAGCCCAAAAGGGTGATATGAGTTGGTCCCCATTTTATAAGGCTCTCTTGGAAGAATTCAAAGATTATCTTAAAAGAGAGTTAGAAGAAAAATAGGGAAAAAATAAATGAGAACTTTTCAAGAGAGTTTGGAAATGGCAAAACAGAAATTATCTGAAGAAATCTCCTTAAAAATAGATCTGATGTAATGAAAAGAGCACATAACTTCTACAAAAGAGATATGAAAAAGAAACTAATTCACTAAAAAGCAGAATTTGTGAAATGGGAAAAAAATGAAATGGACAAAACATCTCAATTAAAAATTCAATTGGCCAAATGCAAAAAGAAATTAAAAAAAAGATAACTGAAGAAAAAAAAAATTCACCAAAAACTAGAATTCAATAAATGGAAGTGAATGACTCAATGAGACATTAAGAATCAATTAAACACAACCAAAAAATTGGAAAAAAAAAAAAAACAGAAGAAAATATTCCTCATTGGAAATATAACTGACCTGGAAAATAGATCTAGGAGAGATAATTTAAGAATTATTGGTCTTCCTGAAAACCATGATGAAAAAAGCAGCCTAGACATCATCTTTCAGAAAATCATCAATGAAAACTGCTCTAATGTCCTAGTACTGGAGGGTAAAATAGCCATAGAAAGAATTCACCAATTCCTCTCCTGGAGACCCCAAAATAAAAACTCTAAGGATCATCATAAAAAAAAAAAATTCAGAATTATCATATCAAGGGGAAAATATTGCAAACAGTAGGAAGGAAACAATTCAAATATCGAGGAATCACAATCAGGATTAACCAGGACCTAGCAGCTTCCACTTTAAAGGATCAAAGGTCATAGAATTTGATATTCTTAAAGACAAAGAAACTTGGATTGAAGCCTAGAATCAACTATCCAGAAAAACTGAGCATTACTTTTCAGGGGAAAAGATGGACATTCAATGGAACAGGTGGATTTCATTTATTTCTGATGAAAAGCCTAGAGATAAATAAAAAATCTGATCTTAAATTTGGGGCATATATTATTGATTCTTTGCATTAAAGAGAATAGAAAACAGTGCAATCTCTATTGACCACTGGAACGTCCCTCTGATCCTCGATATATGTTAAAGCTCTCAACCTAAGTTCTTTCTGTTTCTTTGTTCCCAATTCTTATGGAAGACTACATTGCGAAGGATATAGAAATTGAATAAAAACATATATTACTAAGAATTCTAATAAAGACTTTCTTTTATACAAAGATCTCATACTTTTTACTTTATCTTTCTGGTTTGTTTGTTTGTTTGCTTTTCTCTCCTTATAGGACAATTCAAATCTAGTTATGTTAGTTAAGAGCTGTAGTTTGCCTAGGGGTAAATAATGTGGTAATTTAGTAATGTGGAAGGAGGATTGCTATGAAGTCAAGAAATTTTGAGGTGTGAGAAATGAGGGCTAAGATTCCCTGGCTGGTGTCTCAGGCTTTGCAAATGAATTCACAATCCCGAAAGGCGAGGTTTGTGACAAAAATGTATTTATTATACTGAGAAATAACTTCCTCAATGGGCTAAATCCTGAAAGGATTTTTAGCAAAGCTTTTAGCAAAGATGAGTTTATACTGAGAAGAACCAACTTCTCAGTGGGCTTTCCTGATTAGGAATTAGCAAATGTTTGGGATTTCATCCTTTGATTATATTTGGGTTTTTTTGGCCTGGAGCTAGGGACCAATCTCCAGATAAATTTGAGGGACTAATTTTCAACTCAATAAAGAGTGGTAATTATGCCCCAGGCCAAGATCTCCAATTGAATTGTAGGAGGATATTACTATTTAGGAGTTTCCCCTATAAACAGGAGGGCGGGACCCTTCCCAGAAATCAAGAAGGTTTGAGAGACCCAGGACCACCATTCCTCCAAAGATCACAATTTACATCAGAAACATGGTTTGAAATCTGACTTCTGATCCAATTTCTTCATCCTTAAAATTATGAAATTGGATTATATAACCTCTGTGGTTCTTTTCATGCTTGGACCCTAGCTTTTTCCTCAGCTGTGCACTTTGAAAAAAAAATTTTTTTCTGAAAACACTAAGACATTCTTTTCAAGACATTTCTTTTTTCCCCAATTTTTCTCTTTTCTCATTGCTGAAGAGACTTTTGAAGAGATCTACATCCATTTTGCCTCTGTCAAGAAACAGTAGTCTGTCTAATCTGTGTATGGCTTTAGATCTAAGAAACCTTAACTTCTAGGGAGTCTTTGTTTTCAACAACCCAGTTAGGTGTGCATGGATACTCCATTGCTGTTCAATTCAGATGTGTCATGCTTTATTCAACTCACCAAACTTTCTTTATTTTTCCTTTGCACAAATTTAATACCAAATACAGGACTAATCTACTTATTTGACTTAAGGACTGAGCATACCCTTGGGAACAAAACTGTTCCAGAAAATTAGATAATTGTCATTAGAAGTAAAAGGGAAGTTAGGTGGTAAAGTATATAGAGTTCTGGGCCTAGAGTAAATTCAAATCTGCCTCAGATAATTACTAGCTGTGTGACCCTGGACAAGTCTTTCTAAATCTAGATCTTTCTAAATGTAACAATCTCTTCCCCTCTGCTCTGGGCATTAAAGTATCTAGCATTAGGAAAGGCCATTTGAACCACTCTTCTCTCTTCTGCCTCAAGGTTTCCTCATTTTCACATATAGACAAGTGAGAACGATACTTAGATGAAAAGAGGATTGAGGAGCCATATGATCCTAAGATCATTATGTATATTGACATTTTGGGGAAAGATTGAAACATACAAATAATATATTTGTATATGTATTAACATAATAATTAAAAAAAAAAACACCAATCACTAAGCTTTAGGCTAACTCTATGGGACTATTGTCTACCTTACCAGGTTACCTTCTTAAGAAATAAACAGCTGAATAAATATGGAAGTTGTGGCAATTATGTATCAATTATTTAAGTCAGGATTCTTAACTTTTTTGTGTGTTGTAGTCTTCTTTACTGAAGCAAAGGAAGAAGCCTATGGATTCTCATCTGAAAATTGTTTTAATGAATAAAATTCATATACATATATATGTGTGTGTGTATGCATATGCACACACATATTATAAAAGAAACCAGTTACATTAAAAAAAATTGAAATATTCCTATAAATGTATCTATTATACACATATCTATACACGATATGTATATATATGTGTGTATATATGCATGTGTGTGCATGGTCACAAAATTTCAGGTTAAGAACCTCTGATTTAAAGCAAAGCTTAAAATAGTTGCCTATAAGAATTGATTTCAAATTTTATTCTTCATAAGAAAATCATACACTTATATATTTACATATTTAATTTAAATAGCATATACAATATTCCGACTCTCTTCTCCAAAATTTTCTATTGGCTGTTTTCCTGTCTCTCATTTGTGGAATATATTTCCTCTTTACCTCTTCTAAACCTTTTAAAATTCCCAGTTTTCAAGACTTAAACCAGGGATTAGGCTATCTTTAGGAGGAAGACTTTCCTTTTCATATGCAGACTACCTGTACTTTTCCCCCACTTGTCATGTTTTTATTTTCTTTCTAATTATATTGTCTTCACCAATGAGATTCTAATCTCCTTGAAGACAGGGGATTTTTTGCTTCTTATGCTAGCAATACCTCTAGCACATAGTAAGTACTTAATAATTCTTTTTAATGATGGATTGACAGAAATATCTTCCTGAATAAGACAATTTAGATGTGGGACTATTAAAAGTACTGAAATATGTCTAAAGTCCCCTTTTTCTAGCACTCCTACACACAGAGACAATTTGAATACTTGAGCTAAGAAGTTTATCCTTTTATAATGAAGGAGACACAACAAAACAGTAAGATTTTGAAATGTAGATGAATGGGGAGAAGGGACAGAAATGTGAGAAAGAAGAGGTGTGGACATATCTTGCTTTCTTGTCACTGTACATGCTACCAGCACAGATAAAACAATGTTCAAAACAGCTGCAAACAAATGTTTGATTGGGGATAAAATATGCCAAGGTGACAATATCTTTCTCTTCCTGCTTTTCAGGGACCATCATTAAAAATGCAGCAAGGTTTGGACAGGCCCAAAAGGCCTCAGGTTTTCTCAAGATACAAGACAGAAAGAGAGAGACAAGTTCACAAGATGTCAAGAACAATAACCATTTGTGTTTTCCATTCAAACCCAGTGAGTAACCTTTCTCTGCATGTTTATTTCTAAAAGGCCAATGAACATTTTACCAATGGGAGTTGGGGGAGGGAATAGCCTTAAAATGAGTGGGGATGAAGTGAGCACTGAGGGAAGAAGATTTTGGGGAAATTATGTATATGGCTATGCTTTCATTAGTCAAAGGAATAGGGTCTCCACTTTTTGGAAGTTGTCCATTCTGACTTATTAAGCAAAGAAAATAGTCACTGTGTAAATTATGGTAAGGCTGTCTTCAGTTTTGTGTTGGGGATTTTTTTCTTTAATAATATATTGATGTGAGCAGCTTGGGGATGCCAAACAAATTCTCTACATAAAAAGTCAACTGTCGGAATGAGACTCATCAATCTGGAAAAGTGCACTCAGGTAGAACGCCTCTCAGGGAGGGATCCCTGGCAGCCATGTTCTTCAGAGGGAAGGGACTACTCCATCTGATGCTCTCATAAATGTTTATTAAAGAGCATTTCTGCCAGCTTCCAAAAAAAAAAAAAAAAAAAAAAAAAAAGCAGCTGTGGTGCCACAGCATCAGTAATTGACTTTTCAATGATATTGTGATAGGGCTTTCATGGGATAATTGAACTGTAGGAATTTCTGCAGAAGAACCCACATTGAAACACCTGGGCAGGGACAAGTAGCCAAACTACTATAAATACTGCTTCACACTGTGACAGAAAACTGAGGACTATTCATTTCAGGACACCTTGCCATAGTCTTCCATGCAGTCAAATGCTCATTTCTTGTTTTTTTCCTCATGTGGTTCCCTTTATTAGAAGAAGGGAAAGCAAATATATCCTGTATTTCGGTCACTTCTTATAGACACTTTCATCTGGGAGACCTGAATGGCTAGATTCTGGAAATATAATGTATCTAAAATCTATCTGAATTTCAGAATAAGGCAGTGGTGGAAAGAAATGCAGAACTAAACTGATGCAATGATCCTCCTTTGTCCTTGTTCATAAACTTTAATTCTATTGTCCACCTACCCCACCCCCTACTCTTTTAAGAATTTTTTGGCAAAGCAATCACACTTAAATGACTTGCTTGGAGTCATACAGCTAGTATAAGCCAGGTTTCTGAGGCTCCATTTGAACTCAGGTCTTCCTGACTCCAGGGCCTTAGCTCTATTCACTGTGCAACATAGCTGCTCCTCTACCCATTCTTTTTGCCATTTTAGAGAAAAAGAATATGAGGGGGAAATAGTTTTAACACAAAATTGGAGAGATTTAGAAATGCTGACCTTTTCAGAAAGCAAAATCTGTTATTCAGTGACCAACTGCAATCTATTTACATGACCTTGTCAAAGTTTGTTTTTCTACATTTATAAAACTCTAAGGGTTGGGAAGCCTGGAATAAAGAGGCTCTTTTAGGAATACAGACAGTCAGTAAGAATAGGTATTACTTAATGCGTAATTATGCAGTTTAATAGTTTATATATACTTAATATATAATATATATGTCTAAGGCATGAATACATCTGAAACATTTAATAAATAATCAAAAATATCACTATATATTCATATGTGTGTGTTGTGTTATGTGATGTCTAATTCAAATTAGTATAGTACCTGACTCATAGTAGAGGGACTTAATAAATGTTTATTGCTTGCTTGATTAAAATATTTATACCTACTGTACTATATTCCATGTAGGGTTATTTCCTTTACAATTTAACATATTTGATTAGACCTGATAAGTGACTCATTAGTGATTTATTTGGATCTATAAATGTGCTTTCCAACAGAGATCTCTCAAGGAATTTGTTAAGAAATTGAGGATAACAGAAATCTGTGCACACCCATTCATACAAATACACACACACACACACACACACACACATAAGAACAAGTTAAGAAACAATTTTAGGCAATATATATGATTGTCAAAATGAGTGCTACTAAGTTTGTTGTTTAGTTAATAGAAAGATCAGAATGGACACAGGTGGTCAGGGAAGGCTTTTGGAAAGCTAAATGAAGAGCAGATAATTGGTTGTTTAGAAGAGAAAACCAAGGTTGTCTAATTTTAAATACTAGCAAAAAAGGATAGAATGAGTATAAAGGAGATAAATTATAGCGACCCTTAAATTCCAGGTTGAGTTTGGATTTTATCCTAGGGATTTATCAGCAAATAGGCATCCTTAGTTAGGATATTAATAAAGAAAAAATCCATATTTTTGAAGCTTTATCTCTTGGTAGATTATAAAATGCATACAAATATTCCTAAACATAAATATATATAAGAGTATAGTACACATGTGTACTTGTTATATAGAGTTTTATACACAGAGAAAGACATTTCTATTCTTTCAAGGTACAAAAGAGGGATTTTGTATTTACTTCTAGGTAAATTCTTTAATATATTGCTTAAAGTATATCTATCATGTACATACACAAAGACACACACACAAATATGTATATTCACATGCATGTTCAAAAGCGGTATAACTTGCTTATATGTCTATTATTTATATATTTTCATTTACATAAGCTATATTTTAGAAAGTATATGTGTATGGATGTATGTACACATACATACATATTTATGTGTATATATATATATATATATAAAACTGATTCCCCCCAAATATATATATATATACATATATATATGTGTATATATATATATATATATATATATATATATACACATAGGGTACAAATGGTAAAGTCTGTTTCTTCCTAATTTACCAAAAGCTATTCTGGATGTTATTGCTATCCTCATTCAGAGCTATATATATATATATATATATATATATATATATATATATATGTGTGTGTGTGTGTGTGTGTGTGTGTGGCTATATGGACTGAATAAATGTGATAAAGATGCCTCTATCTTAGTTTAGAAATGTACTTACATTCTATTCCTTATTCATTCCTTTGGAGGACACTGTTTGCCTTTCAAAGAGCTAAAAGGCTTCTCCCATCCCTCCTCATTGCTTTATTTTCACTGTCTCTCATTGGTTTTTTCCTGCTTTCATTTTCCTTACAAAAAAGAAATAAAAGAAAATGCACATAAAATAACATTTACAGATTATTCTTTTAAGAATCAAAATAGATGCAATAAAAAATTTATCATTTTATCTTTATAAAATTTCAAATTTCACAAGGAAATTCAAGGTTGAGGTTTCACTTTTTTAAAGATTTTTTTCTTTTAATTTGTGTGGAATCATGGGGGTTAGGAGGGGAAAAGAATGCAATAAGGTAAATAATACTGTGAATATCGAAGTGGGGATCAGCCAGAATAGTTTTGTTTTTAGACAAAAATGAGCACTTCTACCCAAGGTAATGGTTCTTTGCCTTTCTACTCAAGTTACCCATGATTAACACATGCTTCTGAATGGTCATGGGACAAAGACTGTAGCTCTGAATGAGAATAGCAATAGCATCCAGAATAGCTTTTGGTAAATTAGGAAGGAACAGACTTTATCATTTGTACCCTATTTAGTCAATTAACCAACAAGTTCTTATTAAACATCCACTATATAGACTAGGTCCTGTATTATGCACTGGAATCCAAAGCTAAAAGAAAAACAATCTTTTAATCAATGAACTTTTAGGTTTTTTGGTTTTTTTTAATTACTAAATTTAGAATTATCCAGTAGCAAAGCAATCTATAAACAAGTATGTCAGGCACTTGCTAGATATATCAAGAAAAATTCATTCTACACAATCAAAGGGATATATTCCTTGGGGGAGAAACAACATGTAACTAAATGCAAAATATATACAGAACAAACATAAGATTTGTGTGTGTGTGTGTGTGTGTGTGTGTGTGTTATTGTTGTTTTTTTTTTTGTTTTTTATTTTTTGTTTTTTCATGGAAGTCATTAACACTAGTATAGATTAGAAAAAGCTGAACTTTCTTTTCTGTACTTCTTTTCCAGTTGAAAACAACCTTTAAGATTTCTGCAGTCTTCATCTTCCTTTGTCAAGAGAAAAGTAATTTGAAAATAATGTTTAAAAAATATTTGTATTTATACATTCTGTTTTATGCATCACTTACATTCCCCAATTTTTTTTCCCTTTTCCTCTCACAGGGAGTCATCTATAAGATTTTTGAAAAAAAATTAAGAATAGATGAGTGTTGCAAAGCTAACCTCATTCCCCTTCAAATATCTGATGGCTGTATGGAGGATACTCCATATTTGACCCTCTACAAAGGAGAAGTAAGGTATCTTCTCAAATATCTTCTTTGGGACAAAAAAACTGGTCATTATAATTCCATAGTATTTAGTTTGGATTTTTCTGTTATTTCTGTTTACCTTGTTAGTACACTGTGCATGTGATTTTCTTGATTCAGTTGACTTAATTTTTGACAAATTCATTGAAACTTTTCCACATGAAATAATTGTTTTGGGATGAACATAGGTATATATAACTTGAAGGGGGAGGTGTCCAAATTGTAAAGGTTCTTTAGCCTATATAGTCCTTCTGCCATGTATGAGTTAGAAAACTATAATTTGCAAAGCTATATCTTATCCTGGGTTACAGAACATCGAACAATTCACTAATTGTGCAGCTCATTTCTTATTTTTTAATTTCTAAGAACCTTAGGTGAAATCCCACATCTCCATATTCCAATTCCCATCTAAAAATGGACTGCCATAATTATATGTTAAATATTATTCAAATCTTCAGGGAACTATAACTCAGTAAGCATGAAAAAATTAATGAAAAGCTTAATTATTATTATAATACAATTAAAAGCTAATAAAGAAAGAAAAAAGTTAGTTTCATTTCGTTTTAACTTGGGTGTCTAATATCTTTTTTTTAATGTTTTTAACTGAGAAGGGATTAATTTCCTTTTGGATTCTAGAAAATGCTAAATGGCATGTTGTGCTATTCCAAAAGAGAAGAAAGAAAAGGAAGTATGCACTCTGTTAAAAAAAGTGTTTGGAATAATTCAGAGAATAGCTTATAGTATTTATTTGTCAAAGCTATTATTTCCAAGGATGTTTTTGATCTTCAACTGTTTTGAATTATTTACCATGTTTCCTACCATGCTGAAGCTATCTTTGACCAACAAAACAAACAAAATGTTTATAAAAAAGAGCTCAGAATTCTAACTCTATTAGCAATAATTAAAAATTACATAGATTATTAATAAATAAAAAAGGAAAATTTGGATTCTTTCTGAGTAACCATTCACAACTTTGACAACAACATTTATCTTTTAACATCCACAACAACAGCAATAAGTATAAATGCGAAAGATTTAAGAAGGCAATAACTCATCCTATCTCCTTTGGATGAAGAAGTTCTCTAATCAGCTAAGTAGCAAAGCTCACATCCTCTGTCACTTCTGTCCCTGATGCTTAGATTTATTCATTATCTCCTATGATCTTCACATAGTAAAGCACATACTCTAGTGTATAGGGCTAAAACTCTGAAAAGAGGCTTGAATCAGACAGCAGGGCACTTAAGGCTAATTACTTATTTGATGTGAGATAATGGCTCTATATACATATATTTAGATGAAATGGTGATGTGATGGCTCTCCTCACCATTGGTGCTTGCTGAATGTTTGGTGGTGAGGTAATCTTAGGTAAGGATTGGAGGGCTGAGGGCTAGAGGTCAGGGTCATTTGGAAGCAGGACAAGGAGGAGAGAGGATGCAGACTCTGGAGACTCTGGACTCCAGAATCCAGGATACATTTTTGGCAAGCTGAGTGGCAACTTGCCTGCCTCCTTCACTTCTCCCCTTAAAGACCAAGAAATTTGATTGATCCTGACTCTGACTGATCCTGAAGCCCTCCAGGGAGCTAGCCCATATATTAGTCACCCCAACATTAACTAAGGACCTGCATGAAGCTCCATTTTAATTTCAGTGAAAAAGTCCCTTCAACCAGGAAGTAGGGTGAGTATTAAAATAGAAAAGCAGGAAACTTTGTTAAGGGCTGAAATGGGGCATATACTAGGAAAAGAACCTACCCTACCTCTCTATAGAAAGCATACTTAGGTTAATAAAGAGGCAAGGTTTGCTTTTAACTTGGGAGCAGATTGGTAGACTCTTGGATACAGTAGAATGCACGTCCCCTTTGTTATTCAAGGAAGAAGAAATAGAGGCAGATAACTGGAAACTAGTAAGAGATCAACTATGTGAATATTACAATGGTAATGGTCCTGATTCAATTTATTGGGAAACATACTATATATATATATACAACATAAAACAATTGGCCTTAAAGAATCCCACAAATTCTAGAAAAAAGAAAAGTTTTAAGGAGAACAGCCAGACAAGGAAGCATAAGGAGAAAGGGGAGAATAACAAAAAAATCAATGAAAGGCATGGTGCTTCTTACTCTCACAGCCCAGCTTCAACTCTGCCTACACCCAAGCAGGGTCTTGACCCTAGCCCACTAACTTCATCTTCCTGGATAGAGGGAGGAGGAGGAGTGGGAAGGTCAGTGAAACACCAGCACCACCCCCTCAGGAACCCCCTCTCTTCCCCTTCCTTCCCTCCACCCTACCCCATGACTCAATTGCAAAAGGTACTACTTAAATCCAAAGAGGAAGGGAAGAATACAGCTGTTTTGAGAATAAAAAGGTATCCTGCAATTGAACAGGTTAACTCTTCAGATCAAGAAAGGAGAAGATACAATTCTTTTAATCTAGAAATTATCAAAGATCTGAAAAAGGCTTGCACTCTTTATGGGGCTACATCATCTTATATTAAGATACTATTACAGAATTTGGCTTATGAAATTTTAACTCTTAGTGATTGGAAATCTATAGCAAGGACTTGTTTAGAACCTGGACAAAACTTGTTGTGGCTTTCTGAGTATAGTGAACTCTCTAGGATACAAGCCCAATGAAACAGGCAATCCTGGAGTTAATATACAAAACACCTGTGACCAACTAACAGATGTAGGTCCTTATGCAGACACTTCAGCACAGATTAATTACATCGTAGAAGCATATGAGCAAGTTGCTTCTGCTGCTATCAAAGCATGAGGCACCCTCCCAGGAAGGCAAGACAGAGGAGAAGCCTTCACAAAAATAGCACATGGTCCAAATGAACCCTTTGTAAATTTTGTGGGACATCTGCAGACAGCTGTCATACGAACTATTGGTGAAAATGCAGCAAAAGAAATTATGATAAGACAACTTGCTAAAAAAATTCTAATGAGGTTTGTAGAAGAATTATATGGGGACTACACAAGGATGCTCCTTTAGAGGAGATCATAAAATGCTGTGCCACAGTGGGCACAAATACCTTTCATATTCAGGCTATGATGCAAACTTCCCAAGATCTGAACATGAAAAGACAGGGTCCTTTTTTGGCAAGGGACTTCCAGAGAGACTTATCAATGCTTTCAGTGTGATAAAGTAGGGCATTTAAAAGTTCAATGTTGGCATAAAGATGGAGTGAGAAAGCAGAGTGGAAGAACAAGACCCCAAATCCCATGTCCAAAATGCAACAGAGGATTCCATTGGGCATCAGAATGTAGATTGATTAGGGAAACGGGATGGGGCGCCCAAGGCAAAAACTACTTGGGGCATGATGGCAGCTGATGCTATACCCAGAGAATCTTTAGAAGTTCAGTACTCAGACATGACCAATCAGCCAAGAAGCAATGATGGGAGAAAGGGATTACAATTGGGGAGAATAGAGTTGTATGCAGTGGACACTACTGAGATATCCCCTGGAGAGGTAAAATCTGTTCTTCATCAGCCTATGGATCCCTTGCCTCTAGGCACAGTAGGCTTGATCATTTCACCTCCTGAGAGTGCTTTTAAAACAGTGTTCATTCATACACTGATGTGGGAAACTGGGGTATGTGTAGCTAATATCCCAATCACTAATACAGGTAGACAATGTGTGACTTATCAAATATCAAGTATCAAGTATCAAGGAAAAGTAGCAGCATCAGGTTTACTGATACAGACTCCTAATAGGCAATCCGGTGATGGTTGCTCAGATTCTGACTCCGAGCAACAGAATCCAGGAATATTCTGAACTGCAGCAGTTACAGCTGACTGTCCTAGGCTCACTATCTATATAAATAGCATACCATTAGAAGGATTGATGCAGATCGTACAGTCATTAGAGGTACCAACTGACCCAGTCACCGGCCAAAGATTAAGTCAGACACCTACATGTCTGGCATAAGAGGATCAATAGCAGCTGAAGTTAGTGCTACCCCTTTGAAATGGACTTTTGAAGGAGAAACAGGAGTTTTTACTCCTTTTATAGTTGAAAAAAATCCCCATCAGCCTATGGGGAAGAGACATTTTACAACAATTAGGATTACAAATGAGTACTTCATTTTTTTAGGCAGGGCTGCTGTTGAAGGCCTGCCAATACTTTCACCAGTTCTTATCCAATGGAAAACTGATACACCAGTGTAGATTGAACAGTGGCCCTTAACTAGCAATAAAATTCAGGCCTTATTAGATATAATACAAGAGCAACTTGACCAGGGATACTTACAACCTTCTCTAAGTCCTTGGAATTCCCCTGTATTTCTTGTAAGAATGGAATCTGGAAAATGGAAGATGTTGATTGATTTAAGAAAAGTAAATGAAGATGTGGAAATTGTGGGAACTCTTCAGCCTGGACTTCTATCATCTACTCAATTGCCTAGATAATGGCCTCTTTGGGTTATAAACATTAAGGATTGTTTCTATTCTATCCCCCTAGATAAAGGAGGATACGAAAAGATTTGTCTTTGCAGTGCCCAGCATTAACTTGGTTGAGCCTTATAAAAGATATTAATGGACAGTTTTGCCACAGGAAATGAAAAATAGCCCTACTATGTGTCAAATGTATGTTGCTGCTGCTCTTACTCCAATAAGAAAAGCATTTTCAAAAGTAATGTTATTATATTACAAGGTTGATATATTGGGATGTGCACCTGAGAAGCAAATGTTAAAAGCATGTCTACAAAAGACCATAGAAACACTAAAGAACTCCAAAAATGCACATAGCTCCAGAAAAATTTCAAAGACATGCTCCTTTTCAATATTTAGAATATGAAGTATACCCTAAAGTGCTTACAGTACAAGAACTTTCCTTAAAAATAGAGAAGTAAACACCTTAAATGACTTTCAGAAATTGATAGGACATATCCAATGGATGCATCCACTATTAGACTTGACTACCTATCAATTGCAAACATTATATGACATTTTAAGGGGAGACACTAATTTAAATTCACCATGCCAGCTTACAAAAGAAGCTCAAGAGCTTTGAGAGAATTTGAACTGGCTTTATCCAATGTGGTTGAAAAAGTCACTCAAAAATCCTTGGAAATATCAGTTTTTGCTACAAAAGAGGCATTCATAGCAGTTCTTCATCAAGGAGACAGTGTGATAGAGTGGGTGGACCTCCCACCACAACCAGAACAAAACCTTACTCTTTACCCAGTGCTTGTGGCTAGAATTTTATTAAAGGCCATTAAGGGAGCAGTACAGTTATCTGGGATAAGACCTGACAAGATACACACCTTTTATACCAATGTACTAATTAATGTATGCTATGAAACCATCCCAGAGTGGTTTTTTGGAGGAATTTATTGGCCACGGCTCCAAATTTTACACACGGGTCTCCATTAAAGATAACCTGGCTATTACATAATTGGCAATGAATTTTTGAAGAAAAGGTTTCTAAGGTTCTTCTTAAAGGACCAACTGTTTTTATAGATGCATCCAAATATAACATTTGTGCTGTATACCCTCATGGATTAACTATAAAGAGAGTAGTCAGAACTCCATTTCAGTCCACTCAGCAGAATGAATTGTATGCAATCATTCTAGCTCTTACTTATTATCCAGGAAATGAAAATATAATAACTAATTTAGCCTATTCAGTAGATGTGGTACAATTAATTCCCAGAGCCCAAATAAAATTTATAGCTTCAAATGTATATCAGCTCTTTAAGGAACTTCAAAAGCAAGTGAGAAAGCATCTAGGTAAGATTTATATCTTGCATGTTCACTCACATAGTGGACTTCTAGGTCCTATTTTTGATGGTAATTCAAAGGCAGATAGCCTTCTATGTTGGCCAATACTCCTTTATTTCAGGAAGCCCAAGAATCTCTTTTTTTAATTAGTATTATTATTATTTTTAATAGCCTTTTATTTACAGGTTATATGTATGGGTAACTTTACAGCATTGACAATTGCCAAACCTCTTGTTCCAATTTTTCCCCTCTTTCTCCCACCCCTTCCCCCAGATGGCAAGATGACCAGTAGATGTTAAATATATTAAAATATAAATTAGATACACAATAAGTATACATGACCAAACTGTTATTTTGCTGTACAAAAAGAATCAGACTCTGAAATATTTTGTACAATTAGCCTGTGAAGGAAATCAAAAATGCAGGTGGGCAAAAATATGGGGATTGGGAATTCAATGTAATGGTTCTTAGTCATCTCCCAGAGTTCTTTTGCTGGGTGTAGCTGGTTCAGTTCATTACTGCTCCATTGGAAATGACTTGGTTGATCACATTACTGAGGATGGCCAGGTCCATCAGAATTGGTCATCATATGATATTGTTGTTGAAGTATATAATGATCTCTTGGCCCTGCTTGTTTCACTCAGCATCAGTTCATGTAAGTCTCTGCAGGCCTTTCTGAAATCTTCCTGTTGGTCATTTCTTACAGAACAATAATATTCCATAATATTCATATACCACAATTTATTCAGCCATTCTCCAACTGATGGGCATCCACTCATTTTCCAGTTTCTAGCCACTACAAAGAAAGCCCAAGAATCTCATTCTAAATATTATCAGGCTGCTCAAGCTTTATGTTTGCAATTTGGGATAATAAAAGACAAAACTAGGAGCATCAAAAAAGGATGTACAGCTTGCCTTCCTTTTCACACTTCTACGCTCCCTCCAGGAAAGAATCCTCATGGTTTGAGATGATATGGTGATGTGATGGCTCTCCTCACCATTGGTACTTGCTGAATATTTGGTGGTAAGGTAATAGTAGTAGACTTGCAGGGCTGGGGGAGAGAAGTCAGAATCACTTGGCTGCAGGATGAAGAGGAGAGAGGTTGGAGACTCCAGACTCCAGAATCCAGGATATATCTTTGGCAAGGTGAATGGCAGCCTCCTTCACTTCTCCCCCTAAAGACCAAGAACTTTGATTGATCCTGACTCTGATTGATGCTGAGACTCTTCAGGGAGCTAACTTGGACATTATAATCTAATATGTCTAGTAAAGAACCCTATCTTCTGAAAATCGTCAAAAATTACTGAGGCTCAAGTGCATGAAAGAAAAGAAACTTTCCTGAGAAAGAATTAATGTATTTCAACAATTTCTAATTCTGGAAAATTTTAAACTGCTCAAGAGCAAATAATCTAGTAGAAGAATATAATAAATAAAAGCTGAAAAAATGTGGAGTAGAATGGAGTCCTATCCACAAATTGCAGCTCGTGAGAAATGAAGAGTTGACTGGTCTGTGAGACTCTTTTAAATGGCATTTGGGGGAGGAGTTCTTTGTTCTGCCCTCCAATTAGAGCAGGTAGAGGGTACTGAGGATAGTAAAGAAATATGAATACCAAAGCTGATGCACTCTCAGAGATGGTATTATAATTTTTCCTTCTCCCCCCTCACAACTGTCTGACTATATCTATAATTTTACACACATACACACACACACACACACACACACACACACATGCACACACGCATATGCACATGCACATGCACACACACATATATTTGTATGTGTGAATATACATTTAAACTGTGGACTTTGGGACTGCAAGGAATGAGGAACTATTAATGGTGGGACATAAATAAGAATTAAATAAATTTTTTTATTATTTTTAAATAAAAATAAAAGAAAAGAATTGAGTCAAGTATGGTACCGAGAGGCATGACTGGCACAGAGTAGCTTGATCTTTTCTCCTAGGATGAAGATAAGAAGGGGTAGTAAGGCTGCCTATCACACAAATAGTAAACACTGACAGCTCACCTATTCTGGTTTCTTTGCTCAGGATTCCCTTTCCCCTTTATCTCACATCTTGCTTATTCTTCTTCCAGAATCACCTTTCCATGTCAGACTAGATGCTAGGACAGATCCATTGATAGAATCATAGAAAATAACAGAATTTGAAAGTTATAAAGTACCTTGGCAATCAAGTAGTCCAAACCATGCACAACAAACTTATTCTAATATCCTTGATCTATCTGAGAAAGGGGATCTCATTCCATTTATGGATAGCCCTAACTATACATAAATTTTTCATGATACTAAATATATTTGACCTCTTTTTGAAGATTAGTGCAATCTCACATACTTCTGCTTCAGTATCTTTATAATCAGCACAATGCATGGAAAAAGTCAATTACTATTTGCCAGTAACCATGGAAACAATTTATGTGATTCTTATTAACAAATGTAATAATGTGCCCCATTACTTCTTTGAAATCAACTAGGGAGAGTCTACAATAAAATACTAAAATATTTTCATCAGAACTTTGGAAGTATGGGGGAAGAGCAAGATGGGGGAAAGTAGACACATACTCCATCTGAGCTCCTCCAAGTGGTCCCTCAAATCAACAGAAAATTAAGCCTCTCAACTGGTTTTAGAGTTATAAAACCCACAAATATTTAGAGTACCACAAATTTCTAGAAGAGAAAGATAATTTGGAAGAACTTCAGAAAAGGTCTGTTTAATTGGGTAGGGAAAGAGGCTGCCAAGCCCCGATCACAGTGCAGGTCACCCTGGGTAATGACCTGAGGTGAGGAACCAGTGTATTCCAGCTTCTAAGCACGGAAGAATCTACTGTGAGGCTCTTAGGCTACTATACCCTAGTTGCAAGCCTATGGTTCACCAGATCTTCTATGAGACACTCAAAAGCAAACACAAAAAGCAAATTGTGAGCCACAGAACCCTGAAAAAATGCGGGAACTGGCCATGCCTACCCTACACTGGAAGTTAGACAGCAGCGTCTGTCCCAGGGTAAACTAAAGTGGCTATCACCCCTTTGTCTTAAAAGTAGATATCAACCTTTAAAAAAAAAAGTGAGCAAAAGGGTGAAAAGGACTTTGACCATAGACAGCTTTTATGGAGAAAGAGAAGAACAGGCCTCAAACCCTGAGGATCCTAAAGGCAAATCAGCTCTAGCTGAAGTCTCAAAGAGTGATATGAAGTGGTCCCCATTTCACAAGACTTTCTTGGAAGAATTCAAAAAAGATATTAAAAGAGAGTTAGAAGACAAATGGGGAAAGAAAATGAGATCTTTCCAAGAGGGTATGAAAAAGGAAAACCAGAAATTATCTGAAGAAAATTCCTTAAAAATAGAATTGATAAATTGGGAAAAAAAAACATATAATTCCCTATAAAATAGACATGAAAAGGAAACAAATTCATTGAAAAACAAAATCTGTGAAATAGAAAAAAATGCAATGAACAAAATACTTCATTTAAAAGTTCAATTGGTTTAATGCAAAAGGAGATAATAAAGCTAACTGAAGAAAATAATTCACTAAACATTAGAATTAAACAAATGGAAGTGAATAATTCAATGAGACTTCAAGAATAAGAATAAGTTAAATAAAACAAAAAAAGGAGGAAAAAAGAAAAGAAAATGCAAAAAAAAAAAAAAAATCACTGGAAAAATAACTGACCTGCAAAATAGATCTAGGAGAGACAGCCTAAGAATTATTGTACTTCCTGAAAACCATGATGAAAAAAAGAGATTTTCTTTTAGGAAATCATCGAGAAAAACTATCCTAAAAAATGTCCTAAAACTGGAGGATAAATTAGCTATTGAAAGAATTCACAGATCACCTCCTGAAAGAAACTCCAAAATGAAAACTCCAAGGAACATTGTACCTAAATTTAAGAATTATCAAGTTAAGAAAAAATATTGCAAACAGGCACAAGGAAACAATTCAAATATTGAGGAACCACAATTAGGATTAATTACCCAGGAACTAGCAGCTTCCACTTTAAAGGATCAAAGAGCATGGAATCTGATATTCTGAAAGGCAAAGAAACTTGGATTGCATCCAAGAATCAACAATCCAGCAAAATTATGTGTTAGCTTTCAGGGGCAAAAGATGGACATTCAATGAAACAGGTGAATTTCATCTCTTTCTAATGAACAGTCCAGGGCTGAATAGAAAATTGGATCTTTAAATACAGAATTCAAGAGAAACAAACAAACAAAAAAACTGTAAAAAGGAAAGGAAACATAACTTTGTTTTAAAAGTTAAAAAGCTTATATCCCTATTTGGGAAAATGACATGTTTAACTCTTGAGATCCATATTCTGTTATAGGTTTATTTATTTTTTAATGAATTAATGAATTAATATGCTTTTATTTTTTATTGTAGCTTGTTATTTACAAGTTATAGGCATGGGTAATTTTACAGCATTGACAATTGCCGAACCTTTTCTTCTAATCTTCCCCCTCCTTTCCCCTATCCCCTCCCCCAGATAACAGGTTGACCAATACATGTTAAATATGCTAAAGTATAAATTAAATACAATATAAGCATACATGTCCTAACAGTTATTTTGCTGTACAAAAAGAATCAGACTTTGAAATAATGTACTATTAGCCTGTGAAGGAATTAAAAAATGCAGACAGGCAACAATATAGGATTGGGAATTCTATGCAATGGTTCATAGTCATCTCCCAGAGTTCTTTTGCTGGGTGTAGCTGGAACTTCTTTGGTTCATCTCATTGCTGGAGATGGCCACGTCCATCAGAATTGATCATCATATAGTACTGTTGTTGAAGTATATAATGATCTCCTGGTCTGCTCATTTCACTCAGCATCAGTTCATGTAAGTCTCTCCAGGCCTTTCTGAAATCATCCTGCTGGGCATTTCTTACCGAACAATATTATTCCATAATATTCATATACCACAATTTATTCAGCCATTCTCCAATTGATAGGCATACACTCAGTTTCCAGTTTCCGGCCACTACAAAGAGGGCTGCCACAAACATTCGTGCATATACAGGTCCCTTTCCCTTCTTTATGATCTCTTTGGGATATAATCCCAATAGAAACACTGCTTGGATCAAAGGGTATGCACAGTTTGATAACTTTCTGAGCATAGTTCCAAATTGCTCTCTAGAATGGCTGGATGTATTCACAATTCTACCAATAATATATTAGTGTCCCTATTTTCCCACATTCCCTCCAACATTCTGCATTATCTTTCCCTGTCATTCTAGCCAATCTGACAGGTGTGTAGTTATATCTCAGAGTTGTCTTAGTTTGCATTTCTCTGATTTATAATGACTTGGAGCATCTTTTCATATGGTTAGAAATAGTTTCAATTTCTTCATCTGAGAATTGTCTGTTCATATCCTTTGACCATTTATCAATTGGAGAATGGCTTAATTTCTTATAAATTAGAGTCAATTCTCTATATATTTTGGAAATGAGGCCTTTATCAGAACCTTTGACTGTAAAAATGTTTTCCCACTTTATTGCTTCCCTTTTAATCTTGTCTGCATTAGTTTTGTTTGTACAAAAACTTTTCAATTTGATATAATCAAAATTTTCTATTTTGTGATCAATAATGATCTCTAGTTCTTCTTTACTCATAAATCCCTTCCTTTTCCACAGGTCTGGAGGTAAACTATCCTATGCTCTTCTAATTATTTATAATCTCACTGTTTATTACTAGGTCATGAATCCATTTTGGTTTATGGTGTTAAGGGCACGTCAATGCCTAGATTCTGCCATACTAATTTCTAATTTTCCCAGCAATTTTTGTCAAATACTGAGTTCTTATCCCCAAAACTGGGGTCTTTGGGTTTGTCAAACACTAGATTATTAAAGTTATTGGCTGTTTTGTCCTTTGAACCTAATCTATTCCATTGATCAACCAATCTATTTCTTAGCCAATACCAAATGGTTTTGGTAATCGCTGCTTTATAATATAATTTTAGATCTGGTACAGCTAGGCCACCTTCATTTGATTTTTTTTTTCATTAATTCCCTTGAAATTCTTGACATTCTGCTTTTCCATATGGACTTTATTGTTATTATTTCTAGGTCATTAAAATAGTTTTTTGGGAGTTTAATTGGTATAGTGCTAAATAAATAGATTACTTTGGGTAGTATTGTCATCTTTATTATATTTGCTCACCCTATCCAAGATCATTTAATATTTTTCCAGTTGATTAGATCAGACTTAATTTGTGTGGAAAGTGTTTTGTAGTTTTGCTCATAAAGTTTCTGATTTTCTCTTGGCAGATAGATTCCTAAATATTTTATAATATCTATCCTGCAAGTTTGCTAAAGGTGTGGATTATTTCTAATATCGTTTTAGTAGAATCTCTCTATTGTGGTAAAGTTCTCCCCGCAAAATTTCCACTGGCAGAGACCACACCCTGCCCTCCTCTGGTCTGCTCAATATGAGCTGTTCTCTGTGCTCTCACTGCCTATCTTCCTGAGTCTGTGCTGTCCTAGCCCCACTCCATCCTCACCCACAAGCAAAAACAAACCTTTTTTTTGGTGAATTTTGAGATTATCTTCTGTTGGTAATGTGTTGTATGCCCAATATTTGTGGGTTTTGACAATCAAGCACTAATTCTGAGGCTGATTTTCATTAAAAATAGTTTGAGGATAAAGGCTAGTTTAGATAGACAGGAGTGTCCTCTTCACCATCTTGGCTCCACCCCCTCATCTACTGTCTTTTTGGGTAAAAAGTTATCATTTGAACAATTTTGGTCAGGTTAAATATGATAAAAATACATTTATTCATTCATATATATTAATTTTCTTAGATTAAAGGGATTTTTTCTTTTGATTTTGCAATTCCCAAATAATTAAAAATGAGCATCACTTAGAAGATGATGCAAAGACATATGGTGTGTTTAAATAAACTAAATAAATGCACAATGAAAAAGTTATAAAGGAATAAAAGTTGTCATTACAGAAGTACATGATTGGGAAATGAAATGGGCTTTTTTATTATGTGGGTGAAGGTTAAAAGATGGACAATTTGACAGAAACAACATTAAAAGAGAAGTACAAAGCTGGGAAAAAAAAATCTTTACAAGCAATGTTTCTGAAAAAATTCTCATTTCTAAAATATATAAACAATGCTGCAAAATTTTTAAGAATACAAATCACTCCCACATTGATTAATGTCAAAGTATATGGATAGACAATTTTCAGAAGATGAAATTAAAGCCATATATAATTATTCAAAAAAAATGCTCTAAATCACTTTTTTTTTTAGAGAAATGCTAATTAAAACAACTTTGAGATTGGCTAAGATGACAGGAAAAGATAATGATAAATATTTGAGAGGATGTGGGAAAACTGGGACACTAATGCATTGTTGGGTGAATTGTTGTGAAATAATCCAATCATTCTGGAAAGCAATTTGGAGTTATCTCCCCAAAGGCTATAAAACTGTACATATCCTTTGATCCAGTAGTGCCATCACTGGATTTGTATCCCAAGGAAATCTTAAAGTAGGGAATAGGACCCACATGTGCAAAAAAATGTTTGTAGCATCTATTTTTGGATGAACAAGTTGTGTTATATGAAGATAATAGAATATTAGTGTTCTATAAAAAATGATGAACAAGATAATTTTTAAAAGGCCTGGAAAGATGTACATGAAAGATGCTGAGTGAAACAAGCAGAACCAGGAATACATTGCATGTAATAACAGCATGGATGTGCAATGATCAATGATAAAAGATTTGGTTCTCAGTGGTTCAGTGAACCAAAGCAATACCAATAGAATTTGGACAGAAAATTCCATCTAGATCCAGAAAAATAGCTAAGGAAACTCAATGCAAATCAACATGTACTATATTCACTTCTTTTTCTGTTTTTTTTTTTAATCTTTCATGTGCTTTTTCCTTTTTGCTCTGATTTTTTTCTTCCAATATGATTCATAAAGTAATGTATATTAAAAATAAATGAATTTACTAGAAAACAAAAACAGATGGATAATTTCTTTGCTACACTTTAATCATCAAATGGTAAAGAAAAAATGAAGAAAACTTCTACAGTAATGCATGGGTCTGTTGTGGTGAAATTATTAGAGGAATTGAATAAGATTTGCAGATGCCAAGTAACCATAGATAGATTACTATATGCACTGTTGGGAAATTATTTATAATTACTTCAATTCGTTTACAATTTTAATGAGCTTGAGAAGAGAATGGCAAATCACTGCAGTATCTTTGCCATGAAAACCCCCCAAACGGGGTCATGGAGAATTAGACATGATTAATTGACTAAGCAAAAATAACAAAAGTAAAAAAGACAAACTCTTTGCCCAGTGTAGTGGTTTGACTCTGGCTGATTATTGGACAGTAGGGAGAAAATTGTGGATATCCTGGCAACAAAGTTTTGTTAGAGTTGAGATCCAGACATAGCTAACTATTCAAGTCATATAAGTAACCACAGATTGTCCCAGAGTAAACAAGGTAGAGAATGTCAGGAGATAAAACAATGAGTTCAGTCATCTTGGGGACTTGAACTGGGCTCATGAGAACAATTAATATTTATAGACATAGTTTACAAATTATTTTATGTAATCTATTTTATTTGATGCTTATAACAAACTGGTGAGAAAAGGAGAATAGATACTTTACTCTTCTTTTACTGATGAGGATTAATAAAGAGAGACGAAATAATGTAAAAAACAATACAATTAAGTAAATACATGAGATGAAGACTCAGATATTGTTTTTACTTTCAATATGTTAGTGATTTGTAGTAAAAAAAAATGAATATTGAATTGGAGTCAAGAGACTTCAATTTGATACTGTGATACTTTGGCCTTGGGTCTGTAAGGAAGTCTTTCATCTTCATGAATCTCAGTGTACTCATCTGTAAAATGGAGATTGTTAAATCTCTAATAAGCTTTTCATAGGATTGTATATAAGAATCTTTGAAATTCTTGAAAAACTGGTAATATCAAACATATTTTTTTTCTTGCACAAAAGACATGACCAGCACGTGATAGTGCTTAGAACAGCAGCATGAGGACCAAAATAAAGAATACCAAGGATGTCAGAAAAAAAAAAAAAGGAAATTGAGTGGTCAGAACCAAGTAGGAGGAGTTGAACAGGAGGAACATAGAAACTATATCTTCCTGCGAGCAGATATTCCAAGTCAAGTATAATTCTATGTAAATTGAATAGATCAGAGTTCTGTTAAAAAAGAAAGAGAGAGAGAGAGAAAGAGAGAGAGAGAGAGAGAGAGAGAAAGAGAGAGAGAGAGAGAGAGAGAGAGAGAGAGAAAGAGAGAGAAAGAGAGAGAGAGAAGGAAGGAATGAAGGAAGGAAAGAGGGAAGAAAGGAAGGAAGGAAGGGAAAAAGGAAGGAGGAAAGAAAGAAAGAAAAAGAAAGAAAGAATTTTTCTGAACAGAAGGAGGCAACTTTAGGTATTGATACAAAGATCCTGATCTTCAGGTTCACTAATTGAATCTGAAATAATAGTCTTTTGGGAAGATTCAGGGAATTATCTGTGCCTAGTCCTCAATTTATAGAATTTTTATATTGTTTGACACCACTATTGTTGAACACTTTGTTCACATATATAAAATATTTTATATATAGATCTTGGGAATTTCTAAGTTTCTCATAAACTTGTAAAACCAAGTTTGGTGTGAAGATTAAAGAAAAAGGAAGCATGAGAATCAGAATTCTAATGAAAGTGTGTATTGAAGTTGAGGAAATCTGTTGTGAGACAAGCTGGCAAAGTGAAACTGTGGGTCAAGAAGCTCAGAAGGAAAGATTTTTAGGTGTTCTGTCCTGACTTGTAAACATGAAGGCAAGAAAGGTATCACAGTATAAAAATGAAACATCTGTTTAAAATCTTAAGTATCAATATTGGGTAATAGAAGTTGGGGAAGTGATTTCTGAAAAACAGAATTTTTTTATATTATAGCTTTTTATTTACAAGATATCTGCATGGGTAATTTTTTATCTTTGACAATTGCAAAACCTTTTGTTCCACCTGTTCCCCTCCTTCCCCACACCCCTTCCCCCAGATAGTAGGTTGACCAATACATGTTAAATATGTTGAAGTATAAGTTAAATACAATTATATATATACATGTCCAAACAGTTATTTTGCTATACAAAAAGAATTGGACTCTGAAATATTGTACAATTAGCCTGTGAAAGAAATCAAAAATGCAGGCGGACAAAAATAGAGGGATTGGGAATTCTATATGGTGATTCATAGTCATCTCCCAGAGTTCTTTCGCTGGGTGTAGCTGGTTCAGTTCATTACTGCTCTGTTGGAACTGATTTGGTTCATCCCATTGTTGAAGAGGACCATGCTCATTAGAACTGATCCTCATATAGTCTTGTTATTGAAGTATATAATGATCTCCTGGTCCTGCTCATTTCACTCAGCATCAGTTCATGTAAATCTCTCCAGGCCTTTCTGAAATCATCCTGTTGGTCATTTCTTACAGAAAAATAATATTCCATAATATTCATATATCACATTTATTTAGTCATTCTCCAATTTATGGGCATCCACTCAGTTTCCAGTTTCTGACCACTACAAAGAGGGCTGCCACAAACATTCTTGCACATACAGGTCCCTTTCCCTTCTTTAAAATCTCTTTGGGATATAAGCCCAGTAGTAACACTGCTGGATCAAAGGGTATGCACAGTTTAATAACTTTTTGAGCATAATTCCAAATTGCTCTCCAGAATGGCTGGTAGAATGTTTGTTAAATAAAATGTTTGACCTGAGCCTATAATGAAAATAATACTTGACAAGAAGGAGGGAAGAGATGGTCAAGAACCAGAAAGACCTACAAATTTTCCTTTTTCTTGTAACATGGAGGAAAAGAACTCATTAGAACTTTTGCCACCTATGAAATGTGTGAGTTAAAAGACCTGTGATTGTACTCTGAAATTCCTTTACCATAGGCCTGTATAACAGGTGAGACAGATGTGCCCAAACATGCTAAGGAAGTATTTCTTTTGAAGTACCCCAAGGAGAAGAGGAAAAATTAATTCATACTCAGCTCATGTTCTAAGCAGTCCCAAGCTCTCTTTGTTTACTCTATAGTGAATTATAAATTCTTTTAAAAACACTTAATATGACAGTAAGTATGCTGCTTTCATGTAGCAGGGAAAATAGGTACAAAACACACTGCCTCAATTCTTTTCTTCAGGAAGGCCCTGAAGGTGGAATAATTCACTCAGGAATAAGCTGGTAAATGTTTAACAACCAGCTCTAGGGGAGAAAGAGGCAGGGGTGAGGGGGTGGTGGTATATGGAGCAGTACATCAGCACTCTTTTAAGTTTAATCTTATATATTAATATTTTTCTCAAGCCCTTTAAGTCTACAAGATCAACAAAATAATAAACTAAGCCTTAATTCATTGTGTTTGCTGATTTGCGGGATGTAAATATATATACTGGAATTTTAACAATTGGCTTCCTACCAGATGATTTGAACTGGTTCTTGGCTACAGCACACCTCTGAGTCTATTCCAAAGAAAAGAATAAGAAACGATCATGAGATAGCAGTTAAGAATACACGGAGACCCCAACAATTTCCTTTCAAGGGGCTCTGGTCAATTAATTTTAGTAGTGATAAAAAACAGGCTTTCCAAACACACTAATAAATGGAAGGTTGCAAACACTTGGTCCATATTTATGTTGGCAATAAGAGATCAAATAAAATTTACCTTTGTTTTGGCTGCCATTTAAACACAGCCTTACTCTCAAGGAGTGACTTAGGCACTGGGGAGAATCCACTTCATTATTGTTCCATGTTTACTAGTGATGTTTACCCAACCAAATCAAATGAACTCTCTGCCTTTTTTTGGTTTATGTTTGAATGTACAAAATGCTACAAATCACCTACAAAGGAGTTTCTAAGTTGTTTGAATCAAAATCAGTCTGTCATTGATTTGTGAAGTTTATTTTTAATATTTCCATTCCTGAATTCTGATTTATGGAGTCAATTGATATATCTGGTCAACTATCTAGAACCATTAAATAGGATACCAGGCCCTAAGTACAGATAAATTCTGACATTAAAATTTTGGGGAAATTATTTAAAAGTCATTTTGAATAGATGTCAAAGGGAAGAAGGAAAATACCCTCACTTTCAAAAGGAAGTACAGCCATAAATAGAGGGATTAAAAGGCAGGGTTGTACCAGGTCAGTATATATCATGGGGAGGAATTGTTTCATTAGTTGTTCAGTTTCTATGCATCTCATTCATATTGGAATATTAAATGATATATATATAACACAAACTTCTTTGCAAATCAAAGTGGTTTATAAATGCTAGTTATAATTACTATTATTAATTCTAAGTATCAAATACCTATTCAATTGGTGAAGTATTACTGAATATGGTTGTTGGCACAGAGAGAGATAATCACTAAGCAAGACTACTAAAGGACCAATCTATCTATCCTTGTTGTGTTGAAAATCAGTGGTTCCTCAATGGTAGACTTTTAAGAGAATTATTTTTTTCTATCATTAATAACCAAATTAGGATTCAGATTTCTATTATTTTCCTTTTTTTTTTCCTGACTCAGGGTTAGATTTTTGTAAATCAATCAGGCTCTGGAGGACAGAGTTAATAATGAAATTGGTCCAACTCTGAGAACATTCTCTTCTATATTAGGTGACATCCCACTTAAATATAAACACTTCTGATTAAAGTGTAAATAGAATCTAATCTAGGTAAATCCCAAAGCATTAGGTTCATATTCTTGAAACCCCGCATTGTTCAACCTAATTGGTCAAGGTAGAGATGGACTCCTTTGTCCAGATTTCCAGAAGCAGCTGAGTCTCATGATCAAGTCATGATATCAACAGAATGAGCTGAAGACTTTTAATTTACCTCTTCAATAAAATGTCTTCCAACTCATTAAGTGGTCACCAATCAAAGCTCATTTTCACCTTTTAGTAAAAATCTTTTTTTTTTTTTTTTTACATAGGTATTTAAGCATTCAAAGATCTCCATAGTTTTATCTTTGGTTACTGAAAGAGATCATTGACAATCAATTTATTAATTATTTGCTAGTCTAACTAGTAAGTTGCTTATTAATTTCCCAGGAACTCTGGCTCTTGGGCTTTTCATTCTTTACATCACCTACTCTCCCACACACTCAATTCTATTTCTCTCACACCAAAGGAGTATTGTTTTAAGCCTTCTTCTTTTTTTAAAAGTAGATAAGAAAATATTGCATTTAATAGGGAATATGTACTAATATAGACTGATCCTTGAAGCATGGAGAAAGTTGAATTTATGTAAATGAAAGTAACCAGTAAGTAAAACCCAGTAATTTGTGGTGGTTCTTAACAGGATTTGATGTTGATTAAGGCAGACAATTTATACTTAGAAACTGTCACACAGTAATATTGTGGTCTTCATGGTCCATTTTCTATTGAGAAATAAGTTCGCATACCAACACAGAACAAAATTTTCCATCTTGCTTATGATGAGCTTTGGGGGAAAAACAACTGGCCGTTGATGTAAATCTAATGTCGTGGTTTCCCCTCTGTCAAATATTAAGGTAATCCAATGTTTTTACAAATGTTGTTTCATATACAAAAGCTCATACTCTGGTCTGAAATATTTTCAGTATTGCTGTTTTTAAAGCAGATACTGACCTTCAAAGTTATCTCCTGCCTTATAGGTGCTTTAATGATGGTGAGAAACCAATCATTAACTTGCTTCATATTGCTCCATTAACTGAAGAAAGAAAGGATAACTTATGACTATAAAATAGTAACCATGTTTTGCTTGGTTTAGAAAGAGGGATTATTTACTCCCTACATTTTAGATACAGATCATAATTCATGAATCTTATCAAGCCCTAATAATCTGTGAGACTATGAATCTAAGCAGAACAGATCTATAACATCCTAAACTATAAAAATCATTGTAACTGTGGTTTGATTCAACACAGCAAGTTTTTATTAAACACTTACTGTATCCTTTGCTCATTGCTAAGTATTTAAAGAAAAAAATCTATTTCTTGCTCTCATAGAATTCAGCTTTTATTGGGATAGGTAATATAATATGATATTTTTACAGAGTATTACCAAGAACTAAATCTGAGAGGGAATAGAGCATTAACAATTTGGGGGATCAAGTAAATGAGAATAATTGAGAAAGGTTTCAATTGAGAAATGGGAAGTAATACCTTAGATGATACTTCAAGTAAGACAAAAATTCTGGGAAGTAGAGATTCTAGGCAGATGGAAGGGACAGGAAAGTGGAGTAATTTTTGCACATTTACATGGCACAGAAGATGGAATCTCAAATTTGGAGGAAAAATCAATCAATTTGGAAGAATTTATATGAAGCAGAAATACTATGAAATAAGGGTAGAAAGTAAGTAACAGATTACTAAGAGCAAGAAACACAAGACTAAGAAGTTTTAGCTTTGGAGCAATAAGGAAGCACTGAAAGTTTTTGATCAGAGAAATGACATTAGACCTAAGGAAAATGAACTGAAGAGGAAGGGATTCAAAGAGGGGTAATGATTAGGAGACTATTCCAATAGTTCAGGAAAGATATGATTTCAATAGGGAATATAGACTAATATGAACTGATTCCTGATGCATAAAGAGAGTTGAATATACGTTTGGAAATCAAAGCAAACAGTAATAGGAATCTAGTAATCTATAGTGGTTCTTACGTAACCTGAGCTAAGGTGGGGGAGTTGAAGAGCAAAGAAAATAGCAGATATTATAATTATTTTGTGAAGATAAAACTAACAAGATTTGGTACTTGAATGGATTTGGAAGTTGAGAGAGAGAAAAGAATCAAGGAAGCCTGTGAGATCACAAGCCTGCATGACTGGAAGTTTGGTAGTAACCATTATAGAAAAAGAAAAGCATTAATTCTGTGGCTGAGACTCTCCTTGGCTTGCCTAGACACTGTTTTCCCTGAGCTGTGCTCCCCCTTCATTTTTTTTTTTAAAGATGAAAATACTATGTTTCTCCAGTCCCACATTCAGTCCCCGTAGTCCTTTCTCTGGATTATTCTCTCCTTTTACCCAAGTGAGATAGACCTTTTCTGAAACCCTTCTCAGTTATCCTAAGCTGAAAAATTGTCTCATTCCATCTTTTAAAAATTATGACACTCCAGAATTCACTTAGACTTTGATTTAATGTTGTTTCCAAGGGATACTGGTGAGAGCTCAGGCAACTTGCTGGTTTCTCTCTTCTGTCTTGCCAGGTGGAGTCTCTTAGCCACAGATCAGCAACGCGCCTCTTTGTCCAGCTCTGTAGGTTGGTGGCATAGGAGGCCAGCTGTGAGACTTCTAGAGAAAGACATTAATGACAATAATGACACAAGATGTCAAAGTTTATGGGATGCAGAAAAAGCATTTCTTAGGAGAAATTTTGTATCTCTAATTATTTACATGAATAAAATAGAAAGAAAAGATAAATGGAATGAGCATACAACTACAAAAAATTGAAAAATAATAAATCAACCCCCCCCCCCCACCACCACCAAATTCCCAAATAAATAACAAATTAGAAATTTTGGAAATCAAAGGGGAGAATAAAAAAAATTGAAAGTGAAACAAACAAACTATTGAACAAATGAATAAAACTAAGAAATGGTTTCATGGGGGGAAAGCAACAAAATAGATAATCTTTCCATTAATTTGATTTAAAAAAAAAAAACAGAAGAAATACAAATTATCAGTATCAAATATGAAAAGGGTGAACTAATCAGTAATATAGAAGCAGTTAAGATAATAATTAGGTGTTCTTCTGTTTAACTGTATACTAATAAATCTGATACACAGTAAATGAAATGGATGAATATTACCCCACCCCACCCCCCCAAAAAATTGCCCAGATTAACAGAAGTGAACAAATAAATAACCCCATTTTAGGGGGAAAAATTGAACAAATCATCAATGAAGTCCATATGAAAACATCTCCAGGACGAAAGGGATTTACAAATGAATTCTATAAAACATCTAAAAGACAATATATTCAAATTTTATAGAAGCTATTTAGAAAAATGATGCAAGAAAGAAGTTCCACCAGATTCCTTTTATGATACAAATACATGCTGATACCTAAACCAGAAAGAGCCAAAACAGAGAAAGTTATAAACCATTTCCCTTAATGAATATTTATGCAAAAATTTAAGTTAAATATTAGCAAAGAGATTTTAACAATTTATCACAATTATATCACCATGACCATGTAGGAGTTACACCAGGAATATACCAGAGCTGATTCAATATTAGGAAACCTATAATCATTATGAACCATATCCATAAGAAAACTTAAAGAAATTATATTTTATCTTAATAAATGCAGAAAAAAAACTTTTGGAAAAAATACAGCACCCATACCTATAAAAAACATTAGAGAAAAAAAAAAACACTAGAGAACATAGGAATAAATGGAATTTTCCTTCAAATGGTAACTAAGAAATGATTACAGCAATCTGTTGTTTGATAAACCCAAAGACTTCAGGTTCTGGGTTAAGAACCCCTTATTTGATAAAACTGCTGAGAATACTGGAAAATGGTATGGCAGAAACTAGGCACAGACCAACATCTTATACTGCCGAGTATAATATATATATATAATAATATATGCCAAGATAAGGCCAAAATGGGTGCATGATTTAAACATAAATGGTGATATCACAAATTAGGAGAGCACAAAATAGTTTACCTGTCAGATCTAGGGAGAAAGGAACATTTATAACCAAATTAGAGATAAAGAACAGTATGAAATACAAAGAGAATAATTTTGGTTACTTTAGATTAAAAAGGTTTTACATAAATAAGAACAACATACCTGAGATTAGAAAGAAAACAAACCTGGGAAACAATTTTTATAGCCAGTGTGTCCAATAATGGCTTCATTTTTCAAATATATAGAGTTGTGAATCAAATTTATAATAAACAAGTCATTCTCCAATTGATAAATAATTAAAGAATATAAATAGGCAGTTTTCAGATAAAGAAATTAAAGCTCTCTATAGTCACATAAGTACTCTAAATCACTCTTGATTAGAGAAATGAAAATTGAAACTATTCTGAGGTACCACCACACCTATCAAATTGTTTAATATTACAAAAAAAGAAAGAAAGAAAAGATGTAAGAAAATTAAAACACTAAAGCATTGTTTTTGGAGTTGTAAACAGATCCAACCATTCTAAACAGAACTATGCCCAAAAGGCTATAAAATTGTGTATGTTTTTTGATCCAGCAATACCACTACTAAATCTGTATCCCAAAGAAATCATAACAAAGGAAAAAGAATCTATATATGTAAAAATGTTTATAGCAGCTCTCTTTTTGGCAAGAAATTAGAAATTGAGGAGATGCCCATTAATTGGGGAATGTCTGAATAAGTTGTGGTATATAAATGTAATGAAATACTATTGTGATTTAAGAAATGATGAACAGACATATTTTATGTAAGTCTAGGAAGACTTACATGAACTAATGTTAAGTGAAGTGAGCAGAACTAGGAGCAGCATCATGTGATAATCAAGTATATTTAATTTAGCTTTTATCAGCAATAAAATTCTCTAGGAATATTCTAAAAGATGCATGATGAAAAATGCTATCCATCTCCAGAGAAAAAAAAACTATTGAATCTGAATGAAGATTGAAACATACCATTTTCATTTTGTTTGTTCATTTGTTTGTTTCTAGAGATTTTCCAGAATATTCTGTTGGTTAATGACATTTGAAAAAAAAGATGAACAAACAAAAAATAGTTTCAAAAGGTCAAGTAGAATGAAATAATAATAATAATAATAAAACACTGGAGTTAACCATTAAGAAATCATTTCATAACCTTGAAGAGAGAAATTTTTGACAATTGATAAAGTTAGAAACAATATTAGAAGAGGTTTTAACTGAGTTTTTAATTGGTTTAGTGACTTGATGTCTTTTAAGTCAGCTAGAACTTCTCTTATCTCTTTGTTATCTTGTTTTTCTCTTCTCATTAACTATTTTTGTTCTCTGCTTTCCAATTCAAAGACAATTCTCATCAGCAGAGATAATGTAGCAAAATGGGGTAATAGTTCCCATTTCTCTTTCTTACCTATAGTCCTTATTTCATTCATCCCTACAAGCAGCACCACTATCTTTGTTCTCTTTTCTCACAGAAAACTATTGTTGTGCTAGAGAATCTCACAGGATGGCAGCTAATTAGCTTAGAGAATCATACCACTTTCTTTTATTGGTCTTATGTTTTCTACTCTTTTTTTTTCCTTCAACTATATTTTTGCAAAAAATATAAATTCAATTTTATTAAGATCCTTTTCTTTTCTTTCTTTTTTATGATTGGAATCAAATTCAATTATGTGGACAGAATTTTCTTAACTCTCCCATTCTTGTATTGTATTCCCAGGAATTAACACAATTTCTGGCATATTGGCAATGTTTAATAAATTCTTTTTCTTTTTTTCATTCCTTCATTCATTCAGAGGTGACATTTCTCTCAGTGCATAAGGATATATCTGTTTCATTTCTGAACTCTTTGAAATATTATTTCTAATTCCTAGTCCATGTCAGACTTCACCTCAAATTCCACTGCTTATCTATCAGTAATTCTAACATGACATAACTGGTCACTGCATCCAAAGGTTTTCAGAATTTCCATTGCAACTAGGAACTCCTTCTGATTGGTCAAAAGGAGATCAAGAACAGCAGGCTCTCTTGTTGCTTTCCTCCTGAAAGATGAATTTATTATCTACTTTGCTTCTAGCAGGAATCTTCTGCAGATATTGAAACTGTCCGCATCACATTGTGAAATATATATGTGTATGTGTGTGTGTGTGTGTGTGTGTGTAGACACATATATATGTATATATTGTGTATAGGTGTGTGTACACACCTAAATATATTTGTACATATAACATTGCATGCTTTTATACATTCATATGTAGTTATATTATTTTCTAGATATGATATAATATTGATAGTAGATTATTGAGAATGGTAGAGGGAAATAAAGATAGAAATGGAAATGAGTTTATATAATCAGTATAAATTCCCTGTGCATCATTTCTTCACCAACTACACAGAAACAGTAAGATCTTTATTCAGGAACATTTTGTTATATGATTTTCCACAATATACTTTTAATTATTGTTGTAGAATATTATTTCCTTGAGGGCAGAGTGTGTGTGTGTGTTTTTTTTTTTTATTTTGCCTTTCTACATAAAGCATCTAACTCAATCCTTGGTAATTGGTAGGTGCTTAGTAAATGCTGGGCAGCCAGGTTCTAGATAGAGTGCCAGGTCTAAGTAAGAAAGTACTTAGTAAAGTAAGTACTCATTTTTTGAGTTCAAATCTGGTCTCAGACTCTTATTTGCTTTAAGTCCCCGGACAAATCACTTCACCCTGTTTGCCTCAGTTTCCTCATCTGTTAAAATGACCTGGAGATGGAAATGGCAAAGCACTTCAGTAACTTTATGAAGAATACCCCAAATGGGGTCACAAAGAATCAATCACACAACAACAACCTAGAAAATGCTTTTGGAAATGTATGTTATATTTTATAATTCTGTTTCTTTTTTTATAATTTATAATTCTTGCTTCATTGGTTCTTTGTAATTAACATCATAATGACTCCTCCCACTCAGCTAGATGATACTCACCTTCTAGAGGGGATCCCCAAGAAAACTATTTTCTGTTAATCATTGTTCTCTTTCTCTCCTCCCTGGTGAAATTTGGCGAGTATCCTATCATTTATAAAATAAATAGCACAACATTCCTGAACACTCACTTCTGCTAGTGACAAATATATAAATGTAGAATGCATTAGTGTAGCACCCGGCATTTTCAATAATGCATGCTTGGCACCATTTAATTATTTTGAAAACATCTGTTGAAGAAAAATATGCTCCAGAGGGGAATCAGGAAGTCAAGTGCACTGGTGACTATGTTAACCACATTTCACTCTGTCAAGTTAAAAAGCCTAAAGGGAAGCCCAGGATCAAGGAATCAAGGATGCTGAAAGAAAACTGGAAATGTCAGACTTGCCCTCCGCACCCTGAGATGAAAGAAGCAGAGGCTATTTAACACTGTGTGCTGAGTCAGTTTCCTCACCTAGGAGTGAGCTGAAGAGCACATTGAAAGAATTCACCAATCTGTCTCTCTTCCATTCTTCTTTCTGGGGGGGTTATGATATTTATGTAAATGAGATTACCCTGTATATTTAAATGGTAACTAAGGACACTATGTATGCTTGTATGTATATATACACAATACATATATGTATATATATACATATGTGTGTACATACACATATATGTATATACATATATCTATGTGTGTATACACATACATACATATAAACACATATATACATACATATATACACATATATGTGTGTGGGCACATACATAAATACACATGTACATATAACAGTGCATGTTTATATACATTTATATGTAGCTATATCATTTTCTAACCAAAGATATGATAATATTGACAAATAATTCATAAGTGGTAGAAAGAACTAAAGATAGAGATAGAAATGTGTTTTAAACATATATGAATACATTAAATAATAGAATCAGCAGTTATATCTCCTAATCCACAGTACAATTTTCTTTCCAGCAAATCATACTGTCTTAATTGATCTTGTCACTCTCTATATCCTGATTTATTAATGTCAAAAATAATGTGGATATACTGATTATAAAGACTTCTTCTTTGTGAAAATGATGATAAATCATAGGTAAATAGAGTTCATTTTGTGAAAGTTCTTATGTATCATTTATCTCTCATGTAAACTTGGTTCATAATTTGGAGATCATCTATTCTAGCTGTTCCATTTTTACATATGATTAAATAATCCCAGAAAGGTAAAATGTATCCAAGGTCACTTCACTAGTAAGTAAGAACAGAATTAGAACTCAAATACTCTTCTAAAGTCTAGTCCTCCCTGCTCAGGCCTTTCATAATTTTAATACATATATTCATATTTCAAGATTTTGAGAAAAATCATTGATTGCTTCTGAGACTTAATTACAAAATCACTTATTTCCAAAGCTAGAATATTATTCTTAGATCAAGGTTTTTTTTTACTCATTTTATGTGGGTAATGGATTCCTTTTATAAACTACTGAAGCCTATGAATACCTTCTCAGAATGTTTAAAATTTATAAAATATAAAACAAATTAAAACAAAGTCATAATACTAAACAAGTTTTAAGCTACAGGTTAAAAACTTCTGGCATATAAGGGTAGATAAGTGCCAGTGCTTAATCCATTCTTAGAGTGTATGCCTGAAAAGTTTGGATGTTGGCCTGTTGAAGTATGGTCTATCATCTCAAGAGGAAAAAAAAAAAAAAAAAAACAAGCATTATGTACCAGTCACTGTATAATTGGTTTATGAATCAATCTCATTTGATCCTCACAATCATGCTGGGAAATAGATACTATTATAATCTTTATTTTACAGTAAAAGAAACTGAGTTAGATAGAGGCTAAATTGTTTTCTCAAATTCATATAACTAGCGTCTGAGGCTAGATCTGAACACAAGTTTTCCTGATTTTTGGCCCAGCATTCTGTCTCCTTTTCAGGAATGGCCTAGCTCAATTTAACATATTCCTTCCTAGAACACTTGAATAGAGATGATAGATTTTTTGAAGTTCAGAAACTTAGTAAGAATATTTACTAAGACATAAAGGAGTGTTCATTAGTAAAGTATCCACACTGATGAAATAACCAGCCCTTGAGTACAGAGGGATAAACACAAATTTCAAATTTTAAATTTCCTTTTGATAGTTTCACAAATTTGCCCTTACAGTTCTGTTCTTTGAGAAGTAATATGGTGCAGCAGTTGGCCAAAGATACAAGAAGACCTGAATTGAACTCCTGCCTAGGATGCACATTAGCTATTTTATATTTGGCAAGTCCTTTGACCTCTTCTTACTTCTGGGGACTTACTAAGACTACAATTTGTAGAGTAGGTACCAATCTGCATTGAAGGAGGAAGTTAGCTCATTGAATTCCCTATACACATGTAATCATAGGACTAATTTAGCTCACAGCAATAAATCAAATCTCCTACCCTCCTCCTTCACTACTTTCCTTCTGCAATTAGGTGGTACATGGATAAAGTGCTGAGCCTGGCTTCCTTACAATGCAGGAGAATTGATTCCAAACCTAGTAATAAAAATAGAGATAAAAACATTGTCTTTTCCTTCAGGAGCTCACATTTTAATGGAAGGAGGGAGGACTGAAGACCTAATGGAAAAAACAGAACAAAATTATGTATAAACAAGATATATAAATGATATGATGATCAATTGTGAATAATTTCATTATTCTTAGCAATATAATAAGGACAATTCTAAATGGTTTTATGAAAAATGCTGCTTACTTCTAAAGAAGTTAATGCAGAATGAAACTTATTTTTTAAACTTCATTTTTTCTTGCTTGTTTTATTCTGTATTCTTTTTTGTAATATGACTAATATGGAAATATATTTTGCATGACTGCACATGAATAATCTATAACAAATTGCTTACTATCTCAAGGAAGGGGAATAGAAGCAAAGGGGGCATTTGAAAATCCAAAATTATAAAAATGGATATAAAAATTATTTTTACATGTAACTGAGAAAACAAATTTTTAGAATCTTAAATACAGAACAAGATGTAGAGAGTATAAATGGAAGGTACAAGTTCAAACCTTTTTGTGCCCTAAGATTGAAAGAAGGAGTTCTCTGCTTTCCTCTCTTAAATTCTTAGGAATCCATCTAGCAACTTATCTTTTCCAGTCCTTTTTATACACTGAATGAAACTTCTTTTCTCTCTATTATCCCTGACTTGAAATTCAAATTGAAGAGTTCTTTCCTTCCATTTAGGACTAAAGGGTCATATTGATATTTTTTGGTTTCAAAAAATCCCAGAGCAGAGGTCAATCTTCTCCAAACTTTTTTTTCCCTTCATCTTTTCTAAAGAAGACATCCTTCTTCAACATATAGATTCCCCTATAGCTACTATTTTTACATGCTTTGTTCTTTTATATCTTGTGGATGTTGCTCCCACAGAATGAAAATACATCAAAACTTAGAAGAGCACCTGGAGGTCACAAAATTTGTTTCCTCTTATTAGGTAGGGAAAGTACTTACCAAAGTTACTGAGCTAATAAATAGTAAACCTAAGGTTTTGAATCAAAACTTTTAGACTCCTAGTTCAGTGCTATATCCTCCACTCCATGTTTCATGCCTAAACAATGCATACCATGACTGCACAATTCTCTTATTTTTGGCACTAAATTTATGCAAACAGGCTTGTGGAAAGGTGAATGTGAAAAGGAGCAACCATAATGAGAGTAATTTCCCAAGTATCTCTGATATGCTTCAAATGGATCCTGTAATCTGGAATAAAGTAATTTTTAAGACACAATTTAAAAAAAAAATAAGGCATACCAATGAACTAGAAATGTTATTTCTTGCTGATGGGATTAGTCTTTCTTCCAGTCTCTCTAATGATCCTAACTTTGACTTGTCCTAAGACCATATCTCCCATATACTTTATTACTCAGATGAAAATGTGTTGCCTTTTTTAAAAAAATCATAAAACATCTTCAAGTAATCGATTTCACTATTTAATAATTCACAGTTTTGGAGACTTATATTGCTCAATCTAACTAATGTTTTCTGTTAAAGTTTATTTTTAGTTTATCCTCTCTTTACTGAAGAAAACAATAATTTCAAAAGGAAAATGTTGATTTCTATGTACAAATATTTGACTTTCTCATGTTTTAATATACTAGCTCATTTTTTTGTTCTTTGCATCATTCCTTTTGGGAAATAACATATTTTTCAGAGACTATCAATAACTTAAAAGACAACTATAGTTATGTCACAGTGTAGTTACACCAGTGATTTGCTATCAAGTGATAATCATGGAAAAAGTTACAATTAAAAAAAGAACCTGATCAAGAGAATCCACTTTCAAGTAAAATTAGTAGATATGACTAGAAAAGTCTTATTTCCCAGTGTTTAATTCCTAGACATTCTAGGCGTTATAGCTACTAAGTAGTTGTCATGAATGTTGCAGTCCCAACATGAATCCCCTTGCCGTACTTAATGCCTGGAAATAAATAGGATTACCTGTGAAGAAGAATCCATTCTCTTCTCCTTCCATGCTCCAATTTCTTCCTGATTTTGCCTGAGCCAGTATATGGGTCAGTGGGTGAATAGAAATTGCTTCCCTATGAAACATTCACAAAAGATAATTCACATGGATGTGTGTGTGTGTGTGTGTGTGTGTGTGTGTGTGTGTTTATCTATCTATTTAATTGAATGAATTGTTATTCTTTCTCTGTCAAGATAATGGAGATTCAGCAAGGGAAAGATTCTACATTCTCTGATCCTTTTGTATCTTCTCTAGTTAGTAGATATTTGTGATTGATGAAACTATGTGGACATAAAGAAATAATTAACACTTAGGAGAGGAACCAAAACAAATAAAAAATTCATTGTTAAGGACTTGGGGATTGAGGTTGATATATTTCTTAAAAAATGTTTCTCAGAAAAGTGCTTTTAAAGTTTATAAGAAAAACTAGGACACTCTTGGTCACCACATATCTCTTGCAAAATAGCATTTTAATGACTTGAGTGTAAATGAATATGAAACATATGAGTGAAATGTCCTATAAAATACACATGAGTTTCAATTTAATGAGAAAATGGTTAGCTAAAACATTTGGGGATTTTTAAGCTCCAAATATTTGAAAATTATTATGATATTTTGATAGTCCCAAATGCTATCAAATTTTCCCATGTCTAATGTAAATCAAAATCTTTCTAAGGAAAAAAATGAAGATTTCAGAGAAAATGCAAATTTTATATTGAAAATTCTGGAAGCTTTTTTTGTTGTTTTAACTCTGAAGTTCCAAACACTAGAAGCCAAGGAGAAATTAAATGAGTCACAAGATTTCATCATGAGCAGAACTCAGAGGCAAAACAAGAGGATGAAAAAACTGAGAGATAGCATCGTTTAGTAAAAAGATCCTTTTCCAAGAAGTCCTGGAGCATAGAAATCAGTACCCTTTGGTCCAGTTTTAGATCTGCCATTTTCAAACTACTCAACCTTGGAAAAGTCACATATTCTTATTTAAATTAAGCTTTCTTCTTTAAATATTTTGGCTAATAATTCTTATTCAGAGTTCCTATGAGGATTAGATGAACTGAAATATGATAGCATGCTAAAGCAAGGTGAAAATCACAAGTCAATTTTGAAAAAAAGGAAGCCATTTTTTTTCTTTTTCTTTTTTATTTTATTTTATTAAAGCTTTTTTTATTTTCAGAACATATGCATGGTAACTTTTCAGTATTGACCCTTGCAAAACCTTCTGTTCCAAATTATCTCCTCCTTCCCCCCACCCTCTAGATGACAGGTAGTCCAATAGATGTTAAATATGTTAAAATATATGTTAAATCCCATATATGAATATATTTATTTATACAGTTATCTTGCTGCACAGGAAAAAATGGATAAAGAAGGAAAAAAAACTGAGAAAGAAAAGAAAATGCAAGCAAATAACAATGGAAAGAGTGAAAATGCTATGTTGTGTTTCATACTCACTTCCCCTGGTCCTCTACTATGGGTAAAGATGGCTCTCTTCAGCACTGAACAAGTGGCATTGGTTTGAATAATTTCATTGTTGAAGAGAGCCACATCCATCAGAATTGATCATCATATAGTTTTGTTTATTCCTTAGTCTTACATGATCTTTGATCCAATGAAACTTGCCTTCTTAATGTTGCAGCTACAAGACACTTCTCTCAGCTCCAGGCATTTTCTCTCACTGTTCTTCATGTTTGGAAAGTTTTTCCCTCTTCATCTGTCCCTTCTGGCCTCTCTGGCTTCCTTTAAGTCCCATCTAACCTACTACCTTCTACAGGAAGTTTTTCCAAACCCTTAACTTTAGAGACTTATCCTTGTTAATTATTTCCTATTTGTACTATATATTTTTCTCTAGCTTGTATATATTTGTTTGTTGTCTTCCTTTTTTGATAGTGAATGCCTTCAGGGTAGGACCTATCTTTGTTCTTTTTTGTTTCTGTTTTTGTAATATCCTCAGAGTTTAATACAGGACCAGGTAGGAAACTTCTTAATAAATGTTTAAAAATTAGTTAATTAATGGATTTTAAAACCTCTAGATTCATCAGAAAGCTTTCTGGACATCAGTTCACTGATCCAGTGTTCTGATCACTGCTGTCTAACTATTCTAAAGTTTCCCATTCAGATTTTAATCCTGACTTTCGGCACTATATGTTCTTAATCTTTCTCTTGCTTATTTTTATTTTTAATCAGTGATATGAACCAATGCTGATGACTACATATTTCCTGACTGCTCTGTTTCTCCTTTCTTCTTGGTGACCTCTGCTGGTCTGAAAAAAAAAAAAAAAGGTAAATAAATAGATACCTTGTTTTACCCATATTCTTTTTGCACTTTTCTTTTTGCTTCTATATATTAGACCAGACTCAATTAAAAATAATTTTTCCCTTTCCTCTTATCTTCTTGTACGAAACTTTTGTGTACTTTGACTATTTTCATATCACAGGAAATTTGCACCTCATAAACCATTAGTTCCTCATTCCCTATGTATGAGGAGATGATACCTAAATTAAGATCTTTATTTTCTTGTTTTATTCTAAAAGAAGAATGCTTGTCTTGCAAATCCTTTTCATTTATCTTGTATTCCTCTTGTTACCTTTCCTTGATTAATTCCTGAGATTACTTTGGATATTGAATATATCTGCACTTTCATTAAGAAAAGCCTTGATTTGCCTGTTCTGGGATGCACTCTACTTAGCTTACCAACTTTGTTCAATCTCAAGTAGGTATGGTAAAGTATCAAAGCTTGGTAACTAATTGGATGGATATGAATAGCCATATTTGATAATGCTTTTAAAACCACCAAACATTTTTTTTTATACATTGTTTGAGCCAAACAACAATCTACAAGGTACATATTATTATTACCATCTTCTAGATGAGAAACTGCATCTCAAAGAAGTAAAATTAATTGCCTAGTTTATAATAGCTACCTAAGATAGAATGCCAGGAACCCAGAAATATACTGGAGGAATTTAGAAATTTTTTTGGAAAAGAGTAGTCGAATCAATCCTGGACTTTATGTGGAATATCAAGTGAGTAAGCAATAGTCAGGAGATGCAGGCTCCATAAGCTGTTGCTATTAGAATGGTTTGATGTCAAATCCTGGGGAAAAGTTAGTGGTCAATGATCAGAAAACATTGGTAAGGGCTATAGATGCAATCAGGAGTTTGAAATTTGTAAAAAAAAAAAAAAAAAAAAAAAAATAGAGAAAAAAGTGGGGAACAAGTCTCAATGGAACTGGAGGGTAGGAAAAGGTATCAATGTAAAGTCTACAAATTGTAACTCTAATTCAAAGTGGTGATTTACTGAATAAAGTATCAGCAAGTTTTCAGAAATTCAGTTAAACAAACACAAGCAAATATTTATCTAGTACCTTCCATGTGCAAAGAATCGTGTTGTTTTCAGGGTGTGCAACAGACATATACAATCTGATGGTAAAGATATATGCATGTCTATGATGGAAGAGGAGAACATTTAGGAGAATAAGGTTACTTGAGAATGTTCCCAGGCTTTGTTTTTATTTTGGGACTGAAATTCTCTTTATAAGATGCAAAAGATACTCACTGAGACTTACTTCTGACCTTGACGCTTTTCTCTTTATGAGGTATGAAGTTCCTTGACAAGGCAAACTCTTTAAAGTCTGAGTCTTTGAACTCACTTTAATCCAGTATCATTAACTTATCTCCTCCTCAAAGATTTTGGGTAATTATGTCCCAGCTGAAACCCATTTGCTGATGATGTTAACATTTAAACTATTCCCCTTGGGCTTAGTCTTTGAAAGAGGACTAAAAGATCCCTAGAAAGGAGAAATGCTGGGGAGAAATTCAGGGGAGAGAGAGTAGTGGTTACATATAGAGAGTATATTTAAGTACCTAGGGACTAGGACAATAACACCAGAGATTTCAACAAATGACAAAGTGATCATTTTTCTAAATTAACCAGATCGCCTGGTTAAGAGGAATAAGTCCTGGGTCATTGTAAATTTCTGGATGAAACAAAGGTAAGCTGAGGAAGAACAAGAACAAAGGTCACCAAACAGAAAAACCAATTTAGACTTTCCCTTTCATTATAACTGTGAGTTGTATAGACTGTTCATCACGGAATCATAGAACTTGAAGTTTAAAAGGGACATCAGTTGCCACATAGTCGAAGCTTTGTATACATCCATAAGAAATGCTCACCATAGGTTGTTTTTTTGTCTTTCATTTCCAAAGAAGATAATGATATCAGGGAGGTGATAACATGACATGCAAAGTGAATTGGATTTAAGTGAGAGGGCTGTGCAAGATCACCAGCCTCACTTACCCCACCAGAGCCATCTGGGTCCAGTGGTAAGATAACGATCAAGATGACTGGAGATGGCTCTCCATTAAGGGGAGATCTTGGGTTTTTAAAACTAAGGTTTTAAACAGTACTCAGTTTGACTGAGGTAGCACCCATTCAGTGATTAAGACTAGATAAGAAATGAAGGAAAGAATCTCCTCTTTCATGTAGTCCCAAGAAATCTAAATGAAGGAATGAATCTGGGAGAGGAAGACCCTCAGGGTTTCTGTTAAAGCACAAATGATTACTATTGACATTCAATCTGAGTAGATTAGGGCCCAAACAATGACCAAATGGGGCTTGAATGGGGCTTGGTTTAGCATGTGTTGGTGGACAATTAGAATCAGATTTCTTTGATTTAAGGTATGGTTCTTAAGAAAGAAATCTTAAGAAAACCTTCCTTCCTTCCTTCCTTCCTTCCTTCCTTCCTTCCTTCCTTCCTTCCTTCCTTCCTTCCTTCCTTCCTTCCTTCCTCTTTCCTTCCCTCCTTCCTTTCTTCCCTCCTTCCCTCCTTTCTTCCCTCCTTTCTTCCTTCCTTCTCTCCTTCCTTCTTTCACTCTTTCCTTCCCTCCTTCCTTCCTTCTTCCCCTCCTTCCTTCCTTCTTTTCTTCCATTTTTCCATTCTTCTTTCCCTGTAACATGCTTGAGAATGGTTGTTTGGTTTTTTTTTTTGTTTGTTTTGTTTTTTTTTTTGCTTTAAAATATTCCCCAAAAAGGAAACACCACCTCCCAAGGCATCCTATTTCATTTTTAGATAGTTCTAATTGTTAGGAAGTTGCTTTCTGCCATCAAGACTAAATCTGAATTTTCATCTTCTCTTCATTGCTCTTACTTCTTCTCTCTAAAGCCAAACATAACAATTCTATTCTCACATTCTCATGACAGCACATCAAATATTTGGAGACAGCATATGACCACTGAGTCTGATTTTCTCCAGAATAAACGTAAGCAATTATTTCAACTTATTTTCATCTGTCATGGGCTGAAGAGCTCTCAAAATTTTCATTACTCTATTCTGAATAGTCTCAAATTTACCAGCATCTTTTCTAAAGTATGGCATCTGAACTGAGCAAAGGGCTCTCTATGAGGTCTTTTAAGGACAAAGTATAGTGAAACTATTATCTCTTTGTTCTTCAGTATTATGCTATTCTTAAATAAAGTTTAAATTTACTTGGCTTTCTTGTCCTATTCCACTAGTGACTCATATTCAGTTTGCAGCCTACTAAAACTCCTAGATCATTTTTTCTTTATGTTATATCTTTATTTTGTCACATATGCCTCAATTACATTTAAAATTATTTGTATTTACTTCATTAAATATTACCCAGTTACATATAAAATTATTTAACATCATTTTTTTAGAATTTTGAGTTCTAAATTCTCTCCCTCCCTTGAATACTTCCCTACTCCTTCAGAAAGCAAGGAATTTGATTCTGATTATATATGTAAGATCACACAAAACATTTTCATATTAACTGTGTTTCAAAAGAAAATACAAACAAAAAACAGCACTAAAGATAAAAGATTTATTTGTTTTTTTGTTTTTGTTTTTATTTTTGTTTTTGTTTTTTAGCATCTTTTAAACTGCAGTTCTTCCTCTGGAGTTCCTTCCTTCTTTCTTTCCTTTCTTATATCTTTCTATCCCTGTAACATACTTGATAGTGGTTGTTTTCTTTTGCTTTAAAATGTTCCCCCAAAAAGAAACTTACTTCTTCAGTTCTTTCTCTGGAAAGTGAATAGCAATTTTCATAATGTGTCCTTCAGAATTGTGCTTAATCATTTTATTGATCAGAATAGCTAAGTCTTTCACAGATCATCATTACAATATTGCTCTTATCGTATACTGTGTTTGAGTTCTGCTCACTCTCCTTAATTTCATATAACTCTTCTGAGCTTTTTTTCTGAAATCATCCCTCTGTATCATTTCTTACAGCACAATAGTATTCTATCACAACTGTGCACCATAAATTGTAAAGCCATTCTCTATTTGATGGTATCATACACAAAAATAGCTACTATAAATATTTTTGTATTTATAGGTTTGATCTCTTTATGACACAGACTTAATGGTTCTATTGCTCAAAGAATGTGGACAGTTTACAAACTTTTGGGTATAGTTCCAAATTATTTTTCCAGAAAGGTTGGACTAGTTCACAACTCTACTAACAGTATATTAATGTGCCAATTTTCCCACATTCCCTCCAGCATTTATTGTTTTCTTTTTCTTTCATATTAACCAATCTAGTGGATGTGAGGTGGTGCCTCTCTTCATTGGCAGTTCATTCACTCTTCATTTTTTATCTGTTCTTTCTTTCTCTATTTTAATGATGTGAAATTTTAATGTCACTCTCCTGATAACGTTGTTCTTCTTTGAGAATGAAGGACTAACAACAATTTGTGAATAGTAGTAGCTGCTGCAATGGGAACCCAACTGGTTAGGTCTCTTTTGGACAATGCTGCTATTTTCTTCTTTTCTTTGTTCCTTCATTCCTTTGTTGCTTCATTTTCTCTCTCTCTCTCTCTCTCTCTCTCTGTCTGTCTGTCTCTCTGTCTGTCTCTCTCTGTGTCTGTCTCTGTTTGTGTGTCCATTTCCATAAGAAGTAAAGATCTAAAAGAATTTTTTGAGTAGAGAATTTACACGATCAAACCTGTGAATTAAGTATGTTAATGATGTAGTAATATATATGATATGAAAATGTGAAATGCTGGATAGACTAGAATAACAAAAAGGTAGCTATTTTAACAGTAAACTATAGATGGTGGTTAAAATCTACTTTTATAGCATTATTAACCAATTGTTCCTTGAGGAGAACCTAGAAATTATCTGAGATAATTTAAATAGTTTTAGCCAATGATAAAAATTAGGTTCATGATTCTATATTAATGTGGCCAAAGTTAGGAGTTTAATGGTCTAACAGATAACCTTGAGACATTTTAAAAGTTATGATCCCATTTATATTAGAAAAATGTAGAAGATCATTTGTATTTCTTATTTTGGGACAAAGGAACAATTGAGATAATAATAAAGTTATCAGGATCTATAGCCTTGGGTGTAATTGTCTCTAACTTTATGACATCGTTATCATTGCTCAACCATTGCTATTTTTTAAAATCTAAAATATTAGGAAGTTTTTAGAAGCTTTGTCTAGCATATTGGATTGTCCTGAAAACATATATCTAGTGAGGATATAACTACCAATATACAAAGCATATTACCCAGAAACACCAGTCCTCTGAAGTACTTTGCCATAAAGTGGAGTTAGTCTTATTTGGATCCTTTGCTCTTTTTTCTAACACCAATCAAGAACGTTAATATACGCCAGCCCAGATCTATCTTTTCCTGTTTTTTATATGCTGCCCTCATATCTTCCAAATGAGAGGATTTGGTTGCTCTGTGAGGGCAATTTGATGTCTTACTGACACCAACATTGACTGTCTTTTATCCATCAATGTAACTACAAATATCATTATTATAACTCTTCACACCTTCATAGTAAATTTATGAAACCTCTACCGAGGTCTTTTTTCCTCAAGTATTGTCTATTCCTTCCTGTTGTGCCTTACTGAGTATGTAGCCATGATCACCTCAATCCAACCATTTCATACTAGCACAAACATTCTCAATGTCCCATCCTTTATTTTAGTATATTACCTTTACAGAAAAGGAATCAACAATTCTGATTTCTTCCTAGAGACTTTATATAGCTTTGCCCCTGATTAAATTAAGGAAAGAATTTTATTTCATTCCTTTTTGTGATTATGAATCATACCTACTTACTCAAAACTGCCCATACCAAGCAGGACATAAGACAATGAGCCTCTACTTCAGGATCTGAACTTTTTGGGTTTATCAGAAGTTATCATTTTCTCTGAATTCTTAGATTTAAGTCTCTTGCTTACTTTGGCCTAGAATATTTGTCTGATTGTTGTTGCTTTCTTACCTAATTCCCCTAGAATTCAAACATTTTCCTACTTGAGCCAGACTTTTTAGACTTTTTCTACATACTAGTCCTCTCCAGTTGCCATTCATTTCCTGGCAGAAATTTCTCAGTCAACAAAAGCATGGGATTTTTTTTCCCTTTTGGTGGGAAGTCATATGGATATAATGAAAGTCATCAGCCAAAACAAGCAATATAAAGAAATTTGATTTTTTCAGAGAATTCAATGATATTTACTTCAATATTGATGGCCAAAGATCTATCATTGCATATACATTTTTCTTGAAATTAAAGTCCAAATTCTGATATGGTTATGGCAATGAAAGTCTAAATATTAAATAAAGGAGAAGCAGGTTTTTTCCAATGAGTATTTTTTTCTTAAGTATATGCACAGCTAAAATGATTTCAGCACAATTCATATAATTTAATATTTTCACAGCCTGGGCAATTATCCTACTAGCAGGGAACCAGGCCCTACTAGTAAGTCTTATCCTCTTTTTGTCATGCTTGTTACTTTGATATTTGAATCCAGTTGCATACCACAAGGGGAAATCTAGGGTTTTACTAAAAGGGGATCAGTGGTCTGTTAATCTAATTTAAAAGCATTAAAAGTAATAGAGCAGCATTAATTGATTTGTTGGAAGATTTGTAACCTCTCATAAGCCTTAAAGCTTTTTTTTCCCCTCTCACCTTTTCTATTTGGCTGTACTATAAAAATGGTAACCTAGGTAGCATTATATTCTAAGCATTTCTTCCACTTCACCAAATGTTTCTTGTCAGAAGCAGGGGGGAGGAGGAAAGAGGAGGGGAGAGGAGGAGAGAGGAAGTGAGAGAAGGAGGAAAGAAGAGAGAGAAAGAAACAGAGACAGACAGAGACAGAGACAGACAGAAAGAAACAGAGAAACACAGAGACAGAGAGAGACATACACAGAAACACACAGAAAGAGACACGGAGAGACAGAGAGACATACAGAGAATTCATATGTATGAGTGTGTGTGTGTATGTATATGTGTGTGTATAACACATATGTACTGATCTTCATAAGATTCATAAGTTAATTGTGTGTTAATAAAGTGTGTTAATTAATAAAGTGTGTTAATAAAGACAGATAGTGTGTGCAGTGGATAAAAGTTCTTGGGTGAAGTCTGGAAGACCTGACTTCAAATCCTACATTAGACACTTACTAAATGCTCAATTTTCGTAAAGTCAGTTATACTCCTTGTGCCTGAGTTTCTTCATCTGTAAAATGTAGTTAATGATAGTACCTTAATACTTAGAGTAGTTAGAAAGACAATCTATTAAACAAAAAGTTATTAAGTACCTAGTATGTATCTGGGGCTGTACCAAGTTCTATGGGTATGAGTAAAGACTGAAATAATCACTATACACAAATCACTATTTTCTTAAATAAATTTTTATTGACAGAACCCATACCAGGGTAATTTTTTACAACATTATCCCTTGCACTCACTACTGTTCTGATTTTTCCCCTCCCTCCCTCCACCCCCTACCCCAGATGGCAAGCAGTCCTATACATGTTAAATATGTCACAGTATATCCTAAATACAATATATGTGTGCAGAACTGAATAGTTCTCTTGTTGCACAAGAAGAATTGGATTCAGAAGATAGAAAGAAAAACAAAAATGCAAACAGTTTACATTCATTTCCCAGTGTTCTTTCTTTGGGTATATTTGCTTCTGTCCATCATTGATCAATTAAAACTGAGTTAGATCTTCTCTTTGTAAGTTAGATCTTCTCTCCTACATTTAGTAAGTGTCTAATGTAGGATTTGAAGTCAGGTCTTCCAGGTCATGTAAGTCTCTACAAGCCTCTCTGTATTCATCCTGTTGGTCATTTCTTACAGAACAATAATATTCCATAACATTCATATACCACAATTTACCCAACCATTCTCCAATTGATGGGCATCCATTCATTTTCCAATTCTAGCCACTACAAACAGGGCTGCCACAAACATTTTGGCACATACAGGTCCCTTTCCCTTAACAAATCACTATTAAATTCAAGGGGGAGAGATGAGTTTATGGATTTATATGTGTATGCTTATAACACATGTATATATGCACACAACAAATAAAGTGAATGAATGTTAAATAAGTACAAAAGTTAAATAAACATTTAGTTTGAGAGATCTCTAGTTCAAAGTATTTTTTTTAAAGCTTCCCTTAAATGGTGGTACATGAACTATAGGTTAAAGGAAGAGAAAGACCTTATGAAGTATATGAAATGACTAAGTGAAAAAGCACAAAAATGGAATGTGGAATCTCAGCTTCAGGATATTAGGGCTGCTTAGTATTGACTTGTAGTTGAGAAGAATTGGGTCTAAAAGTCATTTATATGACATTTACTTGTACTTTTTTTACTGAACAAATCATTTAATCTTTCAATTCTCAAAAAAAAAATCCCTCTAAAACTATAAACTGCAGAGTAGTTAACAATCTCCTTAATGGAAGTTCCATAAATCATTGAAATCACAGATATTATTAAAAAAAAAAAAAAGAAAAATGAGAGATAGTTATCTGTACATTGTTCATACCTTCAGTTAATGAACAAGAAATGATTCTTGAACATAAAGAAAAACTTATCATGCATGACTGTATGAGTAGAAAGAGAAAGAATGTTCCTTTTTGTTTGATTTGAGAGGTGCCAAAAGACCCATCTGTACAAAAATATCCATTCTACCCACGGACCACAATGGCAATCTAAATTGGAGATTTTTTTTTTTTTAATTGGAGTTTTAGTTTTTGTTATAACTTCAGATAATGTCATTGATGAAGTTATTTTAAACGAATCATGGTAAAATTTACCTAAGTTTTCCTTTAACTCAATTGGCAAGAACTTAGTTTGTCAGAAATATCCTGTGTTATCCATCAGGTTTTCATAGGGGAAAACAATAGAAAGACCGTCATTAAGAGAATCATATGAAGAACAGGTGAGTTTTGTTAAGGAAAAAAGACTTCTCCGATTCAGTGGCTTGTAGAAGTAGGAGAATAGACAAACAGACTGTGTTGAGTGAGTATATGTTGGTCCCACAGACAAACTTCACCTATCATATTATTTTTGCTAGGGGTTAGGTTATTAAAGTTTTCAAAATTTATTAAGTCAGATAACATTAAAATGAAGGCATTAAGTTATCAATGAAAATCAATAATTTCTGTGGGACTTAAAATCTTAGAAAATTAAGACCCCTTCAAATTGTACAATTCTTTTATTCTAATAGGTAGAGGTCAAATATATGGATTATTACTTCTGTATTATAGTGTTTACTATTTAATTTTTAATGAGGCATGCTGGAATTACTGCTTTTTATTTATTTATTTAAGAAAAAGACTTCTAAATATTATTTAAATTCAATTCAACAGAATTGAACATTACTAATGTTGCTAATAAATTCAAAATTAAGGAAGCATGCTTTTCCCAACCCAACATCATTTTATACAGTTCTGGAAATAGTAGTGATAGCAACAAGACAAGATAAAAGCATTTAAATTATAAAAATAATCAAAAAGAGCACAAACTATCCCCATTTGATCATGGATTATTTGAAAATTTTTAAGGATTAAACTAACTGGAAAAATAGTTTCAGCAAAATAATAAGCTCCCAAAGTCAACCAATAAAAGGTTTGCACTCTAAACAGCAAAACCTGGGAAGCAATTTAAGAAAAATAAGTAGTATTCAATTAATACAGTTTTTTGGGGGAAGTTGATCTATTAAAGAACACATTTAATAAAAAAAAAATCATTCTTTAAAGAAATAAAGAATAGCATCAATAGCTAGAGGAATAATCCATGCCCATGGAAGGGCCAAACCAATGTGACAAGATATAATTTCATAAAAATAATTAACTTATTTAATGTTATGCCAAGCTACAAAACAGATTCTTTTCAGAATGAAATATTTTTTAAAAGTCTATTAGTTGTTTTTTTTAATTAGTTGATTAGTTTGTTGATGTCCATATTTATACAGATAACTAATAGAAATGAGAAATAAAAAATAAAGATAAGAAGAAATGGGGAATAGTACTTGCAGATTTCAAAGTTTATTATAAAGTAGCAATACACCAAAACCACTGACTAGTGATTTAAAACAAATTAAAAAAATAGAAAAATTGAACAATGGGGCAATGGAGAAAAAGAATAAGATTGACTGAACTCAATAATCTAGGATTCATTAAAACTGAAAATATAAATTACCTAGGGAATAAATCCCTATTTAATAAGAACCTTTCAAAAAATTGGAAAGCAATCTTGTCAAAATTGCACTTACCAGCATACTACCACATTCCACAATAAATTCAAAATTTCTATGTAACATATACATATAAAATCATATACTATTAAAACTAATTATGAAAGTACTTGATCACACAGTTCTAGCAATGGAAGGGGAGATAAATTCTTACCCTGACAATAGATAAGGGCAATTACAAAAGTTAAAATAGAGAATTTTAATTATAAGATCTTGTAAAACTTTGGCAGAAACAATATTTACATTTGGTATATGAAAAATAAATGAGTCAACTATGAAAGTATTTTTATATCAAGTATTGATGATTAACAATTTGATATCTAAGATAACTAATAGGAATCCATAAGACCAAAATTGATAAGACCCCAATAGAGAATGGTTCTTCTGATAAGGATTTTATATCCAAAATAACTAATAAAAATTTATAAGACCAAAATCCATAAGACTCAATAGAAAAGCAATTAAAGACTAGGAGCAAACTATTCTCAAAAGAAATTGTTAACTACCACAAGAAAGACTATGCTAAATCTCTTCAAAATTCTCTGTTAAGAAGGAATACTTCTTAAAGAGGAGAAAGAAGAAAAAGATTCAGACAAAAATTTAGGTGATGTGAAAACAAAAGATATACTAATAAGAAGTCTTTCAAAATAAATTCAATTCAGCAGTTATTTGCTGAGTACATAATATACAAATTATACTTTTGCTGTCACTGAAGTTACAAATATAAAAATAAAAAATGTCACCCAAATGGTCAGAGAACATGGTTTACTTATTTTTCTAATTTAACATTTTATTTTTCCCCAGTGACATATTAAAATAATTTAAACTTTTTTTTATGTTTTGAATTTTAAATCCTATTCTTTTCTCTTTACCTTTCCTTCCCATCTCCAAAACAGTTAATAATAAGATATAGGTTACACTATTCAATCATGTAAAACATTTTCATCTTAGTCAGGCAAGGAGAAAAATAAAAGAAAAAGAACCAAAATTAAAAAAAAGAAAGTGAAAAATAGATAGTCTGTATTCAAACAATATCAGTGTAAAGTGTGCTTCCTCATGAGTCATTTAGATTGTCTTAGATGACTTTTATAAGTCATTCATACTTCTTCATCACACAATATTGTTGAAACTGTGTACAAGGTATTTTCCTAGATCCCAGGTCTGTTCATTTCACTCTGTATCAGTTTGTGTAAATCTTTCCATGTTTTTCTGAAATAAGGAAAAATTGTGGACAAAAGAAGCTAGAGCTTTTTTTTTTTTTAAACCTCTTTTGTTGTTGTTGTTGTTCTCTTAGATTTATTGAAAGTTGCTTCCAAACCTTGCTTCCATTTTTTTTTTCTTTTAAAGAAAATGTTTTTTTTTTTTTTTCTGGCTATACATGAATATTAACTTTATATATACACATTTCTTTATGAATCATATTGGGAGAGAAAAATCAGAACAAGAGGGGAAAAATCATGAAAGGAAAAACCAAACAAACAAACAAACCAAAAGTGAACATAGCATGTGTTGATTTACATTCAATCCTCCTAGTTCTTTTTTTGGATATAGATGGTTTTTTCCCTAACCAAAGTTTATTGGGATTGCCTGGGATCACTGAATCACTGAGAATAACCAAGTATGTTATAGCTGATTATCACACAATTTTGCTATTACTGTGTATAATATATTCCTGATCTGATTCTATTTGTTTTGCTCAGCATCAGTTCATGTAAATCTTCCCTGCTCTTTCAAAAATAAGCTTATTCATCATTCTTATGGAACAATAATATTCCATTATTTTCATATACCACAATTTATCCAGCCATTCCCCAATCAATGGATATCTAGTCATTTTCCAATTCTTTGCTAACACAAAAAGAGATGCTAAAAACATTTTTGCACATGTGGGTCCTTTTCTGTCCTTTATGATTTCCTTGGGATATAGACCCAGTAGTGATACTGGTGGGTCAAAGGGTATGCACAATTTAATAACCCCTTTGGCCATAGTTCTAAATTGCTCTCCAGAGTGGTTGGATCATTTCACAATGCTATCAAGAATGCAGTAGTGTCCCAGTTTTCTCACAATTCCCTCAACATTTATCATTATCTTTTCCTAACATCTTAGCTAATCTGAGAGTTGTCATGTAGTTCTCCTACCTCTTTCTTAAATGTTAGAAATCTTAGAACTGAATCTCTGAAAAAGAAAAGTCTTTAGCTAATCCTAGGCTAAGAGTTTGGTAAAACATTATAGACGCATTCCAGCTGAAAAACAATATTAGGATACTCTAGATTAAAAGAGTATAGTAACATCTAGCCAATCAGAAGCTAAAGGTAGCGGAGACTTCAGTTTACCATTGAATATAAGGTCAGGAGAGTCTAGCAGATCAATATGACTATTGGAATTACTATTGGAATTGGAATAATCTATTATATGAAGAAGTCAATGACTAAGGATCCTGTTTGGCCCAGTCTGATAGCAGCAAGCCTCTAGCTATCTGATGTGTTTGGCTAACTCCAGCAGTGGAGTGGAGTGAAGAATGAGTGCTCTAAAAAATTAATTGCGGTGAATATCCTATCTTTTCATTGGTCATGCTGTGCCCTGTGAAAAACTAGATTATACCAATAGTTGAGCAATTCATTCATGATCAAAATCAATGCCTCATTCTGAAATAAATATTTTGAGGATTTACTCTTCTGAGAAGGACATGACATCAAGGTTCTACTTTCTAGAGTTCTGAGTTGATTTTACCATGGATATTTACCAAAAGTGTTTCTCATTGTCATTATATTTCAGCTATACAGTAATTTTTCTTTGCATCAAGGAATTGTAAATGCATTCATAGGAGTCTATACCCTGGGTGTTTAGAAAAAATGCTCTGAAACTATGGTTCTTGCTATTCCATTTGAGTAAATGTCTTTTCTAAAAGATAGTCATCATATACACTAGAATAAATACATAGCAAAGAGTACCATTTCATTTTTGGGCAACTTTAATTGCTAAGAATTTTTTCCTTATATTGAGCCAACCATCTGCCTCTGTGTTACTTCTGTCCATGAATATTAGAGCCAACCTTTGAGTCCAAGTAGAATAATCCTATTCTCTTTTCTAATCATTTGATGACAGTCATCATGCAACTGCTGGCTTTCTAGATCCTTCCAGTCATCCTTAGACAGCATAGTTTTTAAGTTTCCTTATCTTCCTTGTCATCTTTGTTAAGAAATTCTTCAACTTTGCTATATAAGTCCTAAAATCTGTTGTTCAGAACTAAATACAGCATTCCAACTATGGTCTGGCCAGAGGAGAGTGCAGTGCCAATAGCTGCAAACGGGTATTGTCATACCTTACTATTCACTTGGGTTACAGGCATCAAAATAAGTTATCATCAGTCATCTTTGCCCTTTGAAATTTAAATTAGCTGATTAACCACTGCTCTGTGTTTTCCATTCCTCAGATCCTTTAACATGGAGAGAATGTAGTTTGAATAGAATAGCTGTAGTAACCCATGGGGAAAGAATTCATTTTATGGGCTGCAGTATGAAGTAGTTATAACATCAAGCCCCACATTGAAATCTAGCCCACGCCTGTTTTATAGGAAGCAAAAGGAAGAAGGGAGGAAACTCTATTTTGGCTAAAGCCTGAACAAAGGTTGTATAACATGTCAAAGTGTTCTAGTATGCAGGTCAATCATTTTGTAACACTTTGATAACTGTCATCAATGAAAACTTGACTGAGACTTGATCCCTACCTATGAAAAGTATAGGAAAACAAATAATTTTGATATGTGTTGAAACTCAAACATACTTTTGTTTACTAGTGGACTTAAGCAAGAAAATGTTATGTTTAACCCAGATAATTATGATTAACTGTGACAAGATCTCTAATTCATAACCCATTACATTGAATTCCCAATCCCTATATTTATGCACACCTGCATTTTTGATTTCCTTCACAAGCTAACTGTACAATATTTCAGAATCTGATTCTTTTTGTACAGCAAAATAACGTTTTGGTCATGTATACTTATTGTGTATCTAATTTATATTTTAATATATTTAACATCTACTGGTCATCCTGCCATCTAGGGGAGGGAGTGGGGGGGGGGGTAAGAGGTGAAAAATTGGAACAAGAGGTTTGGCAATTGTTAATGCTGTAAAGTTACCCATGCATATATCCTGTAAATAAAAGGCTATTAAATAAAATAAATAAATAAAAAATCTCTAATTCATGAATTTGCTTAATAAGCCCCTTCTTTCTTCAAAGACTAGACAGTGTTCAGTCAAAAAATACACACATATACCTATTTCTCTTTTTATATTCATTATCTTTATTTGTTTTATTGATGATCTTTCAAAAAAAGAACATTCATATGCCTAGAATAGATTAAATTTTGCCAAATGGCAAAAAGATGTATCCAGATAAAAAACTGCTGAGGTCTCCTTTAGATTTATGATTCTTTAATTTCATTTTAAAATAAAAGTACATTTTAGATACACATTCATTCAACAAGTATTCATGGATCACCTACAGTGTAAAAAAAAATCATGCTGAAGTTGATCATAGTCTATTCTGTAACATAATTTAAACACAAAAATGACAGCAAATTTGCCCATCCATTGGAATGTGATTTGAATATTTGGCTATTCTTTTTAGAGCTATAAGTTGGTGTTTGAGAATATGCAAAAGCATTTATTTTTCACTTCAGGAAAAAAAAAAAGTCATTTCAAACAAAGTCCTGAAAATGGGATCCTTTAAAACACACACACACACACACACACACACACATACACACACACACACATTCTGTAGCTTTTGAGACTTTTTTTTTCCCTCCTTTTCCCTTCACTCTTTTTTTGTGCCTGTCTTATTTCTGGAAGGCATGATGTTCAATAATTCAGGAGGAGCAAGAATCAGCATATCTTACAGCATATTTGATGTGCCAACAAACAGACTGGAGATTGTTTCATTTCAATTAGCCTCTTTGTTGCCAACAAAAGACTGACAAACACACTGAGAGAGGGCCAGGCATAGAGAGCCTTGGCTTTTCACATTGGGCTTTTTTTTTTTTTTTTTTTTTTTTTGATGCCTACTTTCCTTATCTTCAGCCTCTTACCATTCATTCCCCTCCTCCTCTCCCCCTTCTCCTCCACTGCCATGCTTTATCTACTATTGTTCTCCGTGTATCATCTTACCTGGGATCAAGTGACTCTCTCCAGCACAAAAACAAGGCCTCGGATTCTTTTTCAGGCCTCTTCTGATCTCCTAGGCTAATTGGCTCAGGTGTAAACCAAGCCAGCAGGGCTGCGACTTTGATGTGACACTTTAGAGCCGAGCACCTGGTAACATCCCTGTTTTTGTGTCAAATACCAGCCGGCCTCGCCTGCTGCTCAAGCCCAGCTAATAAAAAACGCTCGTAATCACGTTGTATTACAAGGCTCAAATTCATGCTGTTACTTTATTGCAAGGTTGTCATTAATTTTGCAGGGTGAACCTGGAATCCGATCTGACCTGTTTTTAATAAGTGTGGGTATCTGCCCAAGTGTGTGTGAGTGACACAGAGGTGACTGCCAGCTGTTTCTTCTTTACATATGGAGTCACCCAATGCTTTGATCAATAATGCTGTTTCACTTTAAAAAGGAGCTCATTTTGTAAGGATGCAGGGAAAGGGCCTCTCCGCCCCCTGTCCCTGTGGTTTGTTTGTAAAGCATACACAATTATGGAAAGGTCAGTCAACAGTAAATAATACCACTTGCTGCTTTTCCTGACACTGTTCTTCCTTGGCTTCTTTAAAGAGACACCCTGGCCTTTCTCCATATTTTTGGTAAAAAAATTAAAAAATGACAACAAAGTGACAAAAAGGAAGCAAAAATCAAACTTACTCTTCTTCATTATGTTCAGAATTTTTTTTTTTCCTTTTAACTGAAATTGACCAGATTAGGGATGGGACAAGAGGGGAAATACTTCTGAAAAGTAAAATGACCTTTAACCATATATAGTTGAATTTGATTCTGGTTCAAATATTTTAGATCAAATCATGCTTAATTCCTCTCCAATAAAAAGACACATATATAATGTAGTTTAATTTAGAGGGATGCCTCACACTCATCTTACTGTACCCTACCTCAAAAAAATTTAAAAAAACAAAGAGGAAGGGTCTAATAAAGGAATCCCATGATGAGTGTATAACTTTACAGGATTTAGATCTGGTAATTAAGGTTCATCTTCATTTTACAGAAGATATTGTATGTTTGTTCCTTAGGACTCATCATTAGTATTTTTTAATCTATTATAGAACCTTGTTTAGTTATCTCTGATAATTCTGGGGTTCTATTCTGGACCTATATACAAATACAAAAATCTTCATCTGGGGATAGATTTCAAGATGTCCATGAACTTAGGAAAAATTACATTCCTTGGCTTTCCTTGTAATTCTATATATTTTATTTTATAAAATTCAGAGCTTTGTTCTAAGGAATCAGCCTCACCTAAATGCCAAAAAGGGATGCTATCTTTCTTCTCTCTCTCTGTCTTTCTCTGTCTCTCTCTCTTTGTTTCTCTTTCTCTTTCTTTGTCTCTGCTTCTGTCTCTGTCTCTCTCTCACTCTCTCTGTCTCACACACACACACACACACACACACACAAACATATTTACACAAAAGGTTAAGAATCCCTATTCTATGACATTAATATTAAAAACTGATATTTTTCTATGCTCTAAAGTTCTAGGTTTATTACTTTTTTTAAAACCACTGTTGTATACAATGCTCTCTTCTATCCTTGTGTGATATAAAAAAAGTTGAAAGTATGGGAAAAGGAAACAAGTAAAAAATGAGGAAAATATAATTTAAAACAATAATACTTAACATTTATATATTACTTACTATGTGCCAGGCACTATCCTAAGTGCTTTATAATTATTATCTCATTTGATGGTCAAAAGAAACTTGAAGGTAGATGCTATTAGTATTATTTCATGAATGAGGAAACTGAGGCAAAGAGGTTAAGTGAAAAGTCACACAGCTAATAAGTTTCTGAAGCTGTATTTGAACTCAACACTGCCCCTAGAAACAGAAGGAAGGAAGGAAGGAAGGAAGGAAAGAGGGAGAGAGAGAAGAAAAGAATGAAGGAGAGAAAGAGAGAGAGAGAGAGAGAGAGAGATGAAAGAAAGAAAGAAAGAGAGAGAGAGAGAAAGAGAGAGTGAAAGAAAGAAGAAAGGGAAAAGGAGAAAGGAGACAGGAGAAAGGGAAAAGGAAAAGAAAAAAGGCAAAAAAGAAAAAAAAAATCCAAACTCAGACTCTAAACCCTTGTCATATATATGGGACAGAGTTAAATATAGAAGCAATGAAAGAAAATAACTGGTAGATACAAATAGATACAAGGTATCTTAGAAAGGTAGATACAAATACTAAATATAAGCAAACTCCATGTAGATGGACAAGGAGTCATAAGAGTACACAGAGAAGGTATATAAATTGAGGAGCTATTTTAAGTAGACTTTTGTATGTATGTAGAATAGACATTGCATTCCAAGGATTGTGATATTTTGGGGCCAGAGTTCTTTAGCCATTTTCCTAACCACCTGTGGAAAAGGAGTATTTATCACTAGATTAGTCTTCTCTCCTGTAAGAGGCCTCTCATACTCCCCTAACTTGTAATGACATGTCAAGACAAATATCTAACTTATTATCAATCCATCCATTTTCAGTTTAAGCCCTATTGGAGGACCTATTTGTGTTGCTTTGAGAACTCGGGGTCTTCTTTATTCATTATGAGGCACTTTAGAGGAGCATATTTTTCTATGAGATCAGTAATAATTGGTAAAACTTTTTGCAATCACTCAAGTTTTTTTTTTTTTTAATAGGTTTTCCTTATCCTCGAAACTACTAGAGGCTTTCCCAAAGGTTATATGATTGCTGATTCTTTCTTAGCATTAATTTACTAATTAATTAGTTACTAATTTGTCAGCATTACTTTACTAAAACATCTCTCATAACGATGCTAACATCTTAACCATCTTAATCAAAAACAGCTTATACACAGGACTCAAATATAGATGCATGCATGAATAAATGAATTCATAAAAAAGCATTTATTAAACTCTTAATATGTGCAAAGCATTGTTCTAAACTCCAGGGATTACAAATTGAAAAACAAGACATTTCCTGTTCTCAAGGAGCTCATATTTTAATGGAAGACATGGCACATCTAAAGGGGATCAAATGAAACATTGAATATTCTTTAAGGAAAGTCAAAAGTAGAAAGAGATAGCAATGCATATCCTATGACATCATTTCTTTTGATAAAACATATCCATTTTTGATAATGAACTGTACAATAGTATCAAGGACTTTTGTGATGAGAAGATATTCTGTAGCTATGATTTCAATACCTACAGAAGCAGTTTCTAGTTCCCATCTTCATGGAGATTACTTCCTGGAATGATGACTGTAGGAGCTGAATTGGAAAAAAAAAAAAAAGGTAGAATGAGAGATGGTGATATCCTCAGAACTCTTCAATTTACATGTCTGTGGATGGCAGTTAATTAGCAGTTGGGTTTTATGAGAGAGAAAAAAAAAAATGAGTCCCTTCTTTATAGAGATTATCCTCTCTCAATGACATCTATAGAAGCAATTGCTAAAGAGTCATGACTCATTAAGACCAACAGCCCTGCTTCTAATGAGTCATGACTTTCACCAAGGCTCTTGGATTCAAGGTTCTAAGCTGTCTTAATCAAGGTTTGAGAGGAGATGATGATCAATGTAAAATCAACAGGTTGACTTACCTAGCATATATTGCCTTCTCTCTTTTCCTCAGAGTTCCTTATTTCTTCATCTAGACTGGTTGTCTTTCTAAAAAGCAAGATTTTAACAGATTAAGGAAATAATGTATCAAAAATTTCTTCAGTTTATAAAACTATAAATTTAAAAAGACCCGAAAAAGTCATTAATTTTAAGGAACTTATTTGCTAGTAGCTAAAGTAAATTGTAGAGCCAAAATGCAAGCTCAGGGTCCCTAACTCCATTTCCAAGGATCTGACCACTGTATTGGATGACTCAGGGCAAACTGCAGAAAAGGAATTACAGATTGCTGTCCCTAAGGATATCAAAAATAAAAGAAATTTAGAAACTGTAAAGTGTAAAGAAAAAAAGAAATGTAGTTTTTTAAAGTAAAATCAAATGGAACTTTTAAAATGATCAATTAAAATTTCAAAACACCTGATTTCTATTAAAGCAGCACTTAATAACATGATTTTTTCAATTGAAAAATCTAGAAAAATAATCAAGTAACACCAAAGCAAAATTCTTCCAGGTCATAAAACAACAGATCAATTTCTAAAAACCCAATAGGTGATCAATGTTATTGGTATGTACACTTTAAATACTGCACTGTTTAATACATGTTTTGTGTATTTCAAATCTGTGGGATTGTTTTATGTGTAGGCATTAATTCAAAATAACTTGACAGCAATACTTGAGGTCTATGCATTCAAAGCTTTTGCTAATTATTTCTATAATATTTTATTTCATCGTTTAGGTTGTAGGAATACTATAAATAGCAGTACTCAGTGGTAACTTTGTTAACTCACAACATGAGATTTATTCTGTAAACAACTTATTTTTTCCTTTAGACAATTATTTCCAAGATTAAATCATTTTACTTTCTATTTCTACTGGGCAAAATATTTCAATGTTATAAAAGTAAATAATGATTTATACAGATGATTACTGTAATTTTATGCAAAATTTTGTCTTTCCATCTAAAACAATCCTAGATTGTCATCAGCATTGTCATGAATAATTCTTACTATCCCTAAAAAGGGATACAATTCAAAGAAAGGATAAAGGCCTTACAATGACCAATGCATTTCCTCCTAAATTGCATAAAATTCCTTTCTCTTGTCATTTGAATACAGCACTCATTTAAATTCTCATTGCTGGAGTCCTGAACCTGCAAACTTTCCAAAGGTGCTTTGAAGAATTAAACCTTATGCACTCTTGACATTTTCAGGGAGACAGTGGACTAGAGTTTAGGCAAGATAGTTTAAAAATTCGGCCCTTGGTTTTTAATTATTACTGAGGGTAGAAAGCCCAGGGAGCAAGAAACTACTCTAACTGACCACCCTTACCCTCAGAGCATGGCTAATTATTGAATTGAAGCTAAATGAGTGCTCCTCGAACACAATGGGAACAAGGTTTAGGACACTACATGGCAGGGAAGAAATGGAATTTTACATACATTTTCATTAAGTCTGTTTCAGCCAGGGATTACAGATTTAAACAAAAGATGTAGGAACAAAATGATTTATTCAGGTACAGGAAATTTGTTTAGAATTGGAATAAGACTTGGAAATAGAACACACAAAGGTTAGGACACTAACCTTTATAAAGACATTAAAAAAAAAGAATCTCCTTCACCATTGAACTTAAGTAATATTATGTGAATCTTTGCTTAACTGATGTACATATTCCATATTCAACAACTCCTTTGACACTGACCAGTGTGTCAGGAACATTACTGAAATGTTAAAACCTTTTGCAGTGTGCTTAAAAGAGACCAGTTATGGCCTGACCTCTTCCTAATTTAAATGAATGCTTCACCAACCTAACAGGCTTTATTCTGTTTTAACTGGCAGCAAAGTTTCTAGAAGAAAGTGATGAGCAGGGATGTTACAAAATAATTATATCTTCAGTTCAGCCTGCTATGTGAATATCTGTTGGTGTCAGCTATGAAATGCTGCTGTCCCAGCTAAAAAAGTTCAAGTATTCCATGGTAGCTTCCACAAGGTTACCAGTCATCCAAAAAGCTGGAAAAAGTGAATCTTCTGGGTATGATGATAGAAGGAAAAGAAATTGTAAAAGTCCTAGGTTTGCAGTTAAATGATTTCAAGATATGTCTGTTCCATCAAAATATCACTTCAATAATTCAGCACAGGTGTACTGATCCCATATCCTCAAGTGAATTGTTAGTCTCATCATTTCTGTTGGGTCAAATTTTAGTCTGTCATCCAAGAACCAGACTTCTTAAATATGGACAGAATCATTAGGATTACTATAGTAAAGTGATATATATATATATATATATATATATATATATATATATATATTTCATTTTGTTTTTGTTTTTACTGCAACTAGTCTTTACTGTCTTCTAAATCATTGAAAGAATACTAATTGAGGGAATGAGCTTTAACAGAGTTTTTAGATCATGTTTTTGAATTACTGAACTACTGAGGGTAGAATGTAAATACACTAAGAATTATGAACATTCTCTTCCTCTGTGGTACAAGAAAGTTCTTGGACCTCTACTCCCAGATGACTACTCACTCAGGAAGTCTAATAGATTGTCTTAGCTATATCAGATTTACAGTGTTCATATAGACAAAACTCAGAAGTATGAAAATAAGAGGGCATGCTGCACACTGAGGGGCTTTCAGTAATATGACTTGCTAACTCCTTGACCTTAGAGTTAGGTACATATACCTTCTCCAAAAGAATTTATTGGTAGAGAATCAAAAGACTTTTTCTGTGATTCTTTCCCTCTCAATCCATTTTGTGGATGAATCTTGAGGATATTAAAGCTTAAATATAGATCAAATTTCCACAGTGACTTCTTCAATAAGGTTGGAATGATTTTATACTTATTATTCATGAATTCTCATAGCACTCCTGAGAAAGATTTTAATATCTCCACCTATACTTTTTGTGTTGCATAGATAGATATCAGATGCATTTATTTGGGACAGTAAAATGGACTATAGCAGATTTGGAAAGTATCTTCAGAAAACCCATCTAGTATTAATGAAATATAGGACACATAACTAGACTTGTAGAAATATTAATGTTATCCTATCCAAAAAAAAAAAAAAAAAAAGAAAGAAGAGGATTGTTAGACATTTTCAGAATATATATATATAATGCCAAAAGACATTCTAAGAAAAATGGGCCAAAAACTTGAAAAAATCTTTTTTTTAGAACAAGCAGATAAAGCTTCACTGAGTAACTGTGGAGGTTAATAATATGTATCCACTATTAAATTTGTCAAATGTAACCACAGGTGATTTACTTCCAGAAAAAGGTAAAAATGCTAAAATCAAAAAACTAAATTAAAGAAAAAGTGTTTGGTGGACAATATCTACATGAACTTGGCCAAGATTATGCGAATTGTTACATCATATGGATTATTTGTTTGGGAAAACAGGGAATTTATCATGGCAATTCAGCTCTACGTAATTCCCAAAGAAATTGTAGACAGTTTACCTTTAAGAAGCCCAGACAGAAATCAATTCAAAGGAAAGAGTAAAATAAAAAATGTGCAAAAGTCATTCCGAACAATTTTTAAAAATAGTTCCTATAAAAATAGCTAGCAAAACATGATTTACAGACTATAATTATATATTGAAATTTGCTGTGTTTCTTGGACTGATAAATTTCAAAGTTCCTCCTACTCAAAGTGCAGTCCTCAAAAGTATTCTTAAAGATACAATGAGTAAACCCTGCCAGAACTGGATTATTATCTCTCACAGACTTAATGTTGCCCATAGTTACCAATATATAACATTGACCCATAAAAGTCATAACAGTATTTAACATCACCATATAAAATACTTCAAGTGTCTAATTTACATGTAGTAAAAAAACTTTCAAAGTATAGAAGCCTAAAAGTTATGAGAATATCCTATGGAAACAAGATGAGATGAATCTCATCAATGCTGTCATGCCTGTCACTAGAGTTATGCTAAATATGATTCCAGTCAATCTATGGAAAATGAGTTTATAGCCTAATCCTTTTACTCAAATTCAAAAAAGAGTTTTTTTGATGTTTTTTTTAATCCATCTGTGTACTAATCTATACAAATTAAATATCAGATAATAATCACAGGATAGTGACTTACCTCAGTTCCATTTACATCTGAAGTCCAGCAATTATTGGATATGATAAAGTTATAAACATTCAAAATATATGATAAATTGTTTAATATTATTATGACGGCAGCACCATATCTTCACATACAACTAGGATATAACATATATGATATTCTGATATTCAAAAATAAACATAGCATAGCCCTAATTTCCCCAAGTATGGAAATTGAGTCTTATAGAATCAAAGTTGCTTGGTCAGAGTTACACAGCCAGTAAGTAGCAGAGCAAGTTTCCTTATCTGTATAATTGCAAAAGTACTACCACCTCATAATGATATTATGAGAAGAGTGAAGTTTCAAGACTATAAATCTCTACGTAAATATCAGCTATAATAGAAAATATTGAATGGAAAGTTTAGAATTCAATTCAATTGAAAAGTTTTTGAATCAATGATACATTATATATGCAAAACTTGATCTTAACTGTAAGATTCCAAGATACTATAATTTAACAAGTATTAAATACATTATGCATAAACATTGTATTAAAACTTATTCCCTAAAACTATTAGTATGATATTTTATTGTGCTATGAAAGTGAACCATTGCTCTCCAAGAAAGTTTTAGGAAATCATGAAGTAGAATATAGTTTCTACTATGTTGTAAAGACTTTAGCAATGACCTCAGCCAAATACAACAGTTGTTTTCAACAACTACCCTAGATAAACATGGAGGGTTATCCTCAATAGGCTGACTAGTTGGTTAGGAGTCATTTGATTACAACATCCAAAAAAAAAAAAAAAGGTTTAAAAAAATAGAAAATAGTCTTTAGATCTATGTGGCTTTCTTCTTCTTTTAAAGTAAGATTGACAGATTAACAGGAAAAGAAGACCGGGCACAATATGCTCACAATATGAACTATAGATTTTCTTGTCCAATGTTCAGTGAATAAGCATGCTATTGAAGGAACTGAAAGTTCTAATTTTGGCATCCTGAGAAGTTTGCAGCTAAATGAAACTTGTAGGTATTCATTGAAGACAAAATGAGTTGGCAAAATTTATTTCTATCTTACATCCAAAAGTAATAGTTGGATAGATAGAAAGACAGATGGACATATGGACAGACTAATGATAGATAGATAAACAGAAATGGAGATAGAAATATATAATTTCTTGTTACATTTACTTATCTTGCATTTCAATGTTATGGGGATTTACAAGAAAACTATCATGAAAATAATTGTGACTTATGAACCAGGATGTGCTGAAGAGGGTGAGCAAATAGAAGAATTCTGGGAAGAACTTGATAACACCATTCAAACTGAGTCTTAAACTTCAATGTTTAGTAAATTTGTTTTAGAAGTGCACAAAGGAGATGATAGCAAATAACCAAATAAACCATTCAAATTTTGAGAATTGTGGTACAGAGATTATGAAGGAAAAGGAAAAATGAACATTTTATTGCAAAGAATTAATTTTCATATATGTAGAGTTATTCAAGAAAAGAATTAATAGGTGCTCAACATGACAATAATGAACTATTACTATAAACAGATGATAATGATGGTAGTTCAATAATTAGGAAATAATTTATTACATATGTAACAACCATTACTATGTCAGTTGTCTGCATATATTCATATCACCATCATGTTAGGATAAAGATAAAGATAAAACTGGAATAAAGAATTTTTAAAAATTAGAATAAGATGTGGCATATAAATTTAAAAAAAACCTCTAAGCTGACCTATTTCAATGAACTGCTGATATTGAACAATTATAAGTAGATGGAGAAAAAGATATTGTTTCATTAATTTCCTAAAATCTAATGGTTATAAATCAATAAAGCAAAGGATAGAGAACCCATATTTAGGATGCAGTTGCTGAATGTGATCTTTATTCAGTTATAGGTTGAAGTTGATGATCCCTTGAGTTCCTTTTCTATTCTGAAATTCTGACTGGTGATAGAGGAAGACTTTCCTGGATCAGGACATAAGGAGAAAAAAAAGTCAAGAATAAAAGAATAGAAGTTTTATATATATAAAATGCATTAACAGTTAACAGTAAGAGTTAACAATTTTTCATGACAAATAGATAGGGTTGAATAAATAAGGCCAAGCTAAAGAATAGAAGCCTTTAGGTGTCAGACAATTTTTTAGACAATTGAAAGTCATTAAAGTCTCCCTTATACATTTATATGAAGGACAATCTTTTAGTTACAATAAGACTTGATTTTAGGTGTTACTACTGGAAAGTGGTAGAAGAGCCAGCTCCCTGCTGAGATATGGAAATGTGAAAGGAAGTTCAAACATCCTTGTGGGGGGAAAATAATCATTTATTCTACAAATGGCTTCAGTGAGGGCAGAAGATCTAAGGACATGTTTACACAGAAGTATTGACTCATATTCTTCAATCAAGTCTTTTTTCCCCCCTTCTATCTACAATAAAATCATTTTTAATGCAAGAATGTGTTTGGGTAAAAGGAGTCCTCACTTCTAAATGCTGAAAACATTGTTTTATGGTTCTAACAGTAGTCTGTGGAGTCTAGTTGGAAGGCTTTGTTGCCAGTAACAACTTTTCTTCTTTGCCTGTAAAAGTGTTTATTAACAGAACTGATATATGAGGGGATGTTCCCAACTCTTACCTCGATTGAGTTTATGGTAGCCTAAATATTTAGGCCTTGGTTATAGGGCACTGGCAACCTGACACTTCTTCCCCTCAGTGCCTAAAATAGGGACTTTTGCTCTTTAAAAAAAGATGTATTTAATGAAAACTATGGAACTCATGGAATATTAGTAAATTCTTAGCTCAAAAACAGGCATACAAATGTAGTAAAATCAAAATACCAAGCATATAAATAAATCATATATAATATTATTATACTAATAATAATCATGAAATTCCATCAAAACTAATTTTTCCCTTTGCAGAGTACAGGAAGGAGAATTAAATAAAATAAGACAGAAAATAGTTAGGAACATGTTGTAAAAGACTTTAAAAACTCAACTAAGAATAATATTACTATAGAGGTAATAGTGAACCAAGAGAGTTTACTGAAATGACATATTCATTTAAAAAAAAATTAATGATATTGTCAGGCCTGCATTTAAAGAAAACTACTATAGCAACTAAATAGAAAATGGAACAAGTGAGCAGAGATGAAAGAGGGAAAACAAATAAGAGTCAATGGCAGTAGTCCAGGGAAAAAAGGTAACAAGGGACTGATCTAAGATAGTAATTATATGAATAGAAAAAAAGACTTGGATCAACTGCTTAGTTATATGAGGATATAAAGACAGAAATACAAATACATATGTTTATATACACACATATATACATACAAATACATATATACACATGCCATACATATACATGTTTATATACCCTATATAATTAAATTATAGCTCAATGTTTTTTTCCTCTTTTTTATCTGTGCATTTGTTGCATAGATTTTTACATACATACATACATATACATACATATATATATATATATATATGCATCATACATATTTATACGAAGAAAAATTGCAGTGTACTGAGAAGGTTTTTGAAAGGGAGTTAGAAAATCAGTATTCTGGTTCCAATCTGGACACTTAACTCCTTGGATGAAAGTCAAAGATGCAAATCTTTGGGCCTTATTCTTCTCTATGTCAAATTAGAGGGACACTCAGTATAATTTTTAAAAATATCTTCCATGTCTAAGACACACACATAATACACACATATGCATTTAGTATTTATATGTACACACACACACACACACATATATATACATATATATAAACACGTCTTATACACACACATACACACAAATTCTCTCCACACTCAAACACATTGTTTTCTATTGGGGAGAGGGATGATAAACTTGCAATATTTGGGTTAGGTTCCTTAGACTGTTCAATTAGAGATTTCACAATCATTCTTTTCAGATGTAATTAACAGATAAGATATATAACAATAGAGAAGAATAAGAAGCAGTAAACTTCACTTCATTATCTTCACTACCCCATCAGCTTCATTGAGTGCCTCTAATCAGAGGTTCACTAAGTTCTCCTTTGACTATTTTGGCAAAAACTTTTGAGATTAAAAAAATGTTTAAATCAGTTTTGATTTATTTTAAAGTTAATATTAGCTTTTAATAATCCCAGCTCTAGAGTCACTTGGTTTTTAAGCTGTTTACTCCCTACTGCTGGTACAGCTGCTAATTATTTTCTTTTCTATTATTTTGAAAAGGCAGCAGGTCAATTTAGGGTACAAAATCAACATATGCTCGTATAATAACATGAGGAAAAGAGAGAAATAGATCCTTTCTTTGTTATTTTGCTTAACAGGACAGAAAAATCTGTCATGTTTCCTATTGAGATATTTGGACTTAGTTACCCATCTGGAAATTTTCCTGGAATTCATCACCACTTCATCTCTTGAAAAAAATGTTTCCCTCCTCCCTAAAAAAGAAAAAAAAAGTATGAAAGAGGTCCCCAAGCATATTTTTTCAGGACATACAGTAGTTACAGTGTTGGAGCTTATAGCTCACATCTGTTTTCATTTTTGCTCTTCTTTGTAATAGGACAATTCTTTGTGTATATTTGTACCAGTTCTTAGGATATAAAAGTGCTTCTTAGCCAAACTTTGGAGTTCAAATGGCAATGTGACCTGGAGTAGCCCTGTTCAGGTGAATAACAGAGGTATAAGTAGACAGTCTATGTCAGAATTGTGTTTGGACCTTGTGAATGAGAAGGCAAGGGTCAGAAACTTAATAAAGCCTTTGGGATTTGAGGGGTAAGGATCAGAGATTGAGTAAAAATGAAAACTAAGTTTTCAGAAGAAAAGAGGAATCAATGATCCAAGAATGAAGAAACTAAATAGGAGTTGGTTAAGAGTTGGTTTCCCTAGCTATCCTTGCCCATTATTGCAATGATAGCTGACTTTAAGATACTTTCTAATGTTTTTTTTTTCCTTAATTTTCTTTTGGTTATACATATATATTAACATTTTAAATACGCATTTCTTTATGAATCATGTTGAGAGAGAAAACTCAGAATAAAAGGGGAAAAAATCCACATAAGATAAAAAAAAAAAAAAAACAGAAAAAAGAAGTGAACATAACGTGTTGATTTACATTCAATCTCCATACCTCTCTTTCTGGATGCACAATGGCATTTTCTATTCAAAGTTTATTGGAATTGTCTTGGATCTCTAACAGTTTTAAAAAAAATAATGGGAATAAAATATTTATTATACAGTCTCCTTTTTCCTCTTACTCAGGTCTAGAACATTCCTAAATTCCAGTGGGTCATGCTGATTATATTAAGGATGTAGCTTTCTTTTTAATAGCATAGGACCTACTTGATTGAAGATTTGTTTCTTTTAAAAGGATATTTCCTCAGAGCCTTGAAATTAAGAGTATTCAGGAGCAACAGAACAGATTTGAGCAGGTACATGAAAAAGACCATGTTTCTAGACTAGAATGAGTCTTCTGATGCCATTTCCTGATTGAAATTTCTTGGCCATGAATCAATAAATTGGCAGGGTTCATTTATTGAACATCTATTTTAACATAATACTGGGATGCTATCAATTATCGACTGGCTTCCTATTTCCATTTTGGTCCTTTCTATTTAGGTTTATCTTCTTGGTCCCACTTAAGTGGAGAAAAATTGATTCAAGTTTTAGGCCCAAAAGCATATTAAAAAAAAATAAAACTAACAATGACAATAATAACAAAACATGTAATTGCCCCATTGAAATAAAATCATGGTTTCCAAGTCATGCTTTGTTGGATCCCATACTTACAGTCCAAAATCTGGCTTTTTCCCAGTCCTTTTTCTTCAGTTTCTCCATGGACATATTCTGAGATGGCACTTAAAATACTCTGTGTTTATATCACCATCTTCTTTCTAGCTCTTCAAATCCAGATTCTGATCCTCTGTGGCTCAGCTCTCTGAACTTGTTATCATGTCCCTTTGTTTCAATATTTCCTAATATGCCCCACCAATAGGTCCTAGGCCAAGCTCCATTTGATCATTGTTTGGGCCCTGATTGACTCAGATTAAATGTAAACAGCAGTCATTTCTGCTTTGGCCAAAAACCTTGAGCGTCTTCTCTTCCCAAATTCAGATTCATTTATTCATTCATTCGTTTGTTTATCTAGTTCTATATATATATATATATATATATATATATATATATGTAATTTATATTACATACAATTACATAATAATACATACATTACAATCATATTTATATGTAATATATATATATATATATATATATATATATATATATATGTAATTTGCACTAGGTGAAAGTGGAGATTTTTTTTTTTTTTGGCCTCATTTGCTACCCAGCCTTAAACATTAAATGGGTGTGGCCTCAGTTAAACTGAGACCTGTTGAAAATCTTAGCTTTAAAAGGTAAAGGTCTCCCATGTCATTGAGACCCATCTCCAGTCTTCTTGATCTATATCTTGCCACTGAACCCAGATAACTCTGGAGGGAAAAGTCAGGCAGGTGACCTTACACAATCCTCCCTCACTCAATTCATATGCATTCATGGCATCATTTCCATGGTGTCATGGTCCTTTTCCAGAACAAAGGACCCAACAGTATACCCCAACCCTGAAATCTGACCTGCCCTTCCCACCAGAGCCTTATAAACTGCTTTTAGTATCCACAAATCCTCCTCTGGTTTATACTAATCACATGGACCCTGAGGTCACGCCTATCTCTTTGGGAACTTTGTATTTACCAGGGTACTCTATGCTTCTTGTGATATCCCATTAACTCTGAACTTTGCCTCACCATCTAGGTATTTATCTAAATGTCAATAATATCTGACATCTTGAACTTGATTTTTGCCTCTCAAGGTTCAGTATGACCAACCTGGCTTAAGTGGACTTACACTTCTAGATTTTGCCAGTTGATGTGGGGACTAAAAACAAACAAACAAATAAAGAAAAATCTATAAGATACTGAATCTCCCAGCAGGCATAAAAAGGACAGTTACTGAATCTTCTGTTGTTACAAAATTGGAAAGAAAATATACTATGAGGGATGACAAAATCGAAATTCAAAGTTAGTATTTAGACAACAATTAATAGTAAAACACACAAAAAATAGATTTAGAAAAGATAAATACACTTTGCTATCCAGACTATCTGGAGTGCTATGATAAATTCTGGGTGCATGTATTTAAGAAGACCATTAGAAACTGAAGTAAATTTAGAGAAAGGAATCTGTAGTGATGAGAAGATCTGGAAACTACATCAAAATGAATGATTAAAGAGATTAGGATTTTTGTTTATTTGTTAGTTTTCTTGAAAAGAGAAGATTAAGGACAAATACAACTCTCCTGAAGTATCTGAAAATTTGTCATAATAAAGCAAAAGTAAATCAAATTTATATTTGTCATACAGTCATAGTCAATAGCAATTCAGTAAGCATGTATTGAGTACCTATTATACTATAGGTCTTGTGCTAAGATGTATAGTCAGTTGTAGATTCTACTCAATTCTCAGAACAGAGGTCAGGATTGGAGATAGGAATCTCCATTGAGATTGGTGGCAATTGAATCAGTGGGAGCGAATGAAATTGCCAAAAGAGAAAGTGTACAAAAGAGAAGCCAGAAATGGAGAGAGTAGTTGACAGTGTCAAAATCTGTTTTCTATTTTTGGCAATCTTAATTGTTAGGAAGTCTTTCTTTATGATTAACTACTTTCAGCCTTCCTACAATTCTACAGATTACTTACAATCCTAATCACTATACTCAAGCACAATTAACCTAATTCACTTTCTATATTACTTTTCCAATATTTTAAAATATTTACTAGAAGCTAAGTGGTACAGTGGATAGAATGCTGGTTTTGGAATCTGTAAAACTTGAGTTCATCTAGCTTTAAATATCTATTAGGTGTGTGATCCTGGGCAAGTTATTTAACCTCTGTTTGCCTCAGTTACCTCATATATAAAATGGGTAATAATAACTTCTGCCTTTTATATCACTAGATCATTAGCTCAAATGTGATAATGATTTTACTGCTTAGACCAGTTCCTGGAAAATAAAAAGTACTATATAGATCATTATCACTACATTGGCCTTAAGGCCTTTTTTTCCAGTTTCTTTAAATGATTCTCATATTTCATGATTTCATGAATCCTTCTTCCACTTCCTTCATAAAGTCTCAAGCTTGGCAGAAAAAATCCTTTCTAATTGGTGGTCACTGAACTTGTGACAAAACTAAGATCTAGTCTTACCAGGGCTAAATATGACAGTTATAATTTTTTTGTTGTCTAATGTAGTCTAAAATTTTATTGCTTTTTTTTGATAACCACATTAACATCTAATCTATTGTCCATCAAAGCCTATCCATCTTTATTTATTTATTTTGCTGAGGCAATTGAGGTTAAGTGACTTGCCCAGGGTCACACAGCTAGGAAATGTTAAATCTTTGAGGCCAGATTTGAACTCATATCCTCCTGACTTCAGGACTAGTGCTCTATTCGCTGTACCAACTAGCTGCCCCGGCTATCCATCTTTTATGCAGATATTTTTACATAACATATCTTCACACAACACACACACACACACACACACACACACACATATGTGCATATGTTTTTCTTTTCATCTACTTTCAGGACTTTATATTTATCTCATTTCAATTTCACATGGTTAGAGTTGGGTCATTGTTTTCACCTTAACAAAGATCTATTGGATGTAGGTTATGTCTTTTTTTAATTTTAAAAAAAAACTATTTTTTTTTAATTTAAAAAAACATTTCTTTTGTCATTTGAATAATGTTTAATTTTTTCCCAAATACATATCAAGAAAAATTTTAGCATCCATTTTTATAAGATTTTAAGTTACAATTTTTTCTTCTTCCTTCTCCTATCCTCTTTTGAGAATGATATGTATTTTAGCATAGGTTACGCATGTGCTATCATATAAAATATATTTCTGTATTAATCACAGTTGTAAAAGAAGAAACATATGAAAAAGAATAAAGTGAAAATAATATGCTTTCATCTGCATTCAGAGTCCATCATTTCATTACCTGGATGTAGATAACATTTTCCTTTGTGAGTCTTCTGTACTTGTTTTAGATCACTGTGTGAATGAAAAAAGCTGAGTTATTCATAGTTGGTCATCATATATTGTGTACAATGATTTCCTGGTTCTTTTATTTCACTTTGCATCACTTTGTACAAGTCTTTCTAAGTTTTTTTTTTTTAATCTACCTGTGCATTACTACATAAAGTATTCCATTACATTCGTATATCACAACTTATTCAGTAATTCCTGAATTGATGAGCATCCCCTCAGTTTCCAAGACTTTGCCACCATGAAAAGATTTCTTATAAATATTTTTTTGCATATTTAGGTTCTTTCCCCTTTTTTTCTGATCTCTTTGGGATAGAGACCTAGTAATGACATTGTCAAAATCAAAGACTATGCATCGTTTGGCTGTCTTTTGGACATAGTTCCAAACTGCTTTCTAGAATGATTGGATCAGTTCATAATTCCATCAATAATCTATTAGTGTAGTAATTTTCCCACAACATTTAGTATTTTCCTTTTCTGTCATATTAGACAATCTGATAGGTATGAGGTGATATTGTAGAATTATTTTAACTTGCATTTCTCTAAATAAAAATGAGTTAGAGCACCTCTTCATAAGCCTATATATGGCTTTGATTTCTTTATCTGAAAACTGCCCGTTCATATCTATTGACCATTTATCAATTTGGAAAGGACTTGTAATTTTATACATTTGACTCAGTTCGCTACAAATTTGAGAAATGAGGCCTTTATCAGAAAAAAAGAAAATCTTATTGCAAAAGATTTCCCCCTCCAACTTTCTGATTTCCTTGGGGAATGGCTGAATGAGTTGTAGTGTATGGATGCAATGGAATATTATTGCTCTCTAAGAAATGATGAGCAGGTTGACTTCAGAAAAGTCTGGCAAGACTTACATGAATTGGTGCTAAGTGAAGTGAGCCAAACTAAAAGAATATTGTACACAGTCACATGACTATATCATGTTCACCTATGGTGGACTTGGGTCTTTTCAAAAATGAGGTGATTCAAGGCAATTCCTTGAGAGGAACCACATACAGAAAGAGAACCCTGGAGAACTCTGAAGAATGTGGATCAAAGCATAGTGATTCCATCTTTTGTTGTTATTGTTTATTTGCTTGTTTTTTTTTTCCCTCCTGTGTTTTTTATTTCCTTTTTGATCTATTTTTTTATGCAGCAAGACAAAAATAGAAATATGTTTATCCTATAACATATTACTTATTTGGGGGGAAGAGAAGGAGGTAGGAGAGGGAGAAAAATTTGGAACACAAAGTTTTGCAAAGGTGAATATTAAAAACTATCTTTGTATTTAGAAAAATAAAATACTATTAAAACAAAAAGGGGGGGCTTATATAATGACTTAGACCTAGATCCTATAGTAATAGCTCTAGGGCAACAGGAACAAGATGTATACTTCATCACTATTAATAACATCTTTATTAAATATTGAACTTTTATTTCTTTTCCTTTCTTTTCTTTCTTAATCTTTAAAATTTATTTTCCCCACTTTGGCTAAATCCACTTCTTAGAATCTAAAATATAGCATATAACAACAAGATATTTTTATTTATAGAACAGGAAATGTGAAAGGAAAAAAAATAGAGAGTTAAAACATATACAGAGAAAATTATTGTGAGTGCTAGTTACATTCTAGCTCCTTGCATAAATGCAAGGAAATCCATGCAGTAAATACAGCAGTGAGTTTGATGCAGTTTGAGTGGTCTAGATTCCTCGTGGTCTAGAGATTAGGGGCTATAAGATAGTTGTTAGGAATCCCCTTTAAATGAGCCGCAGGTTCTAGGAGTGGAAGAATTCACTCATTCCCGAATTATTAGTTGCAAAATGAAAGTTTATTGTTAGATAGAAATCAGTTTACCAAGAGACTGACTTCTATAATGGTAAATCTATTGGAAAATGGAGTTTTGCACTGAGAGAATGCAGTTCTCAATGGACAGAAAGTTCTGGCAGCTCAGTGAGCTATCTGGGTCCATCTGCAAAAGACTTTAGTTGATAGAAGCTATTATATTAGGTGTCTTGGTGGGGGATGGGGCAACCCAGATCTCCTATTGGAATTCACAACACTTCAAAGGGTGCTTTTTGACTGGGATTTATAATTGATTCATAGGCCCTGGTATCCTGGAAAGATAACTTATCTGGGGGATATGCCTTCCCCAGGAATGGTTGAGAATCTGAAAGGGATCATAGATCAATAGGAAATACAGTTTCTTAAAGTGACCACAACCTGCTTCAAGTCCACAGTGAGGAAGATATGAGTTCTCATCTGGTTTCAGACATTTACAAACTATATGATCCTGGGCAAGTCACTTACTCTTTGTTTGCTTCAGTTTTCTTATTTGTAAAATGGTGATAATAGAACCTACCACCTAGGGCTGTTGTGAGGATCAAATAAGATAATAATTATAAACCAATTAGCACACTGCCTACTTATAGTAAGTGCTATGTAAATGTCAGCCATTGTTATTATTATTATTAAGAAGTAAGATATTAAATGGAGACCAAGTTGCTTTAAGAGACTGGGCCTTCTCATTTCCAAAATATATATAGAGAAATGACTCTAATTTAGAAGAAATCAAGCCATTCTCCAAATGATAAATGGCCAAAGGTTATGAACAAACAATTTTCAGATGATGAAATTGAAATTATTTCTACTCATATGAAAGGATGTTCCAAATCACTATTGATCAGTAAAAATGCAAATTAAGACAACTCTGAGATACCACTATATACCTGTCATATTGGCTAAGATGACAGGAAAAGATAATGATGAATGTTGGAGGGGATGCGGGAAAACTGGGACACTGACGCATTGTTGGTGGAGTTGTGAAATGATCTAACCATTCTGGAGAACAATTTGGAATGATGCTCAAAAAGTTATCAAAGTGTGCATACCCTTTGATTCAGCAGTGTTACTACTGGGCTTATATCCCAAAGAGATATTAAAGAAGGGAAAGGGACCCATATGTGCAAAAATGTTTATGGCAGCCCTTTTAGTAGTGGCTAGAAACTAGAAATTGAATGGATGCCCATCAATTGGAGAATGGTTGGGTAAATTGTTATATGAATGTTATGGAATATTATTGTGCTGTAAGAAATGACCAGCAGGATGATTTCCGAGGGGCTTGGAGAGACTTACATGAACTGATGTTAAGTGAAATGAGCAGAAGCAGGAGGTCATTATATATTTCAACAACAGTACTATATATGAGGATATATTCTGATGGAAGTGGATATTTCAACAATGAGAAGTTCCAATTCAGTTCCAATTGATCAATGATGGACAGAATCAGCTACACCCAGAGAAAGAACACTGGGAATTGAATGTTGACCACTTGCATTTTTATTTTTCTTCCCAGGTTATTTTTATCTTCTGAATATGATTTTTCTTGTGCAACAAGAGAACTGTGTAGATTTGTACACATATATTGTCTTTACGATATACTTTAACATGTTTAACATGTATGAGACTGTCTGCCATCTAGCAGAGTGGGTGGAGGGAGGGAAGGGAAAAGTTGGCACAGAAGTGATTGCAAGAGACAATGTTGAAAAATTACCCATGCATATGTTCTGTCAATAAAAAGCTATAATAAAAAAAAAGAGAGAGAGACTGGGCCTTCCACCAAGGTTTTATTAATTAGGATTGAAAATAACCATCAATTTTAATGTTTTATATGAAAAGACTTTTCTCTATAAATCCACAAGGCTCTTGCACTAAGTATTATCTTTCTCATACTATTCTATAATCTATATTACTTTGGTCTTACTTTGGAGGACAAATTGGTAATGGGGCATTTCAATAACCAAATAAATTAGAGTTCAGGAAGACAAATGAAGAGTCCCTCTTTGTGTGTTTTCAGTATTGATTCTTTCAGATAGGACTTGATCTGGAAATGTGCTTCAGAAACAGGAAGGCATAGCAAACTCAAATAAAAGCAATGCAGCTTTAATTGCTTGGAGCAAGGTACATTTTACCTCCATTAAAGGAAAAGTTATGATGAGAACAATTCATTCTGCTACAAGAAAAAGGGTCAAATATAAGAAGGAATTGTTTACTTTGAGACTATGCTGCAGAAAGGTGACCAGATGAGAAATAAAAAGTAATTTTTAATATAAAGGCTGTATTCTTTGAGGTCACTCTGAATCACAAGTAATGGCAAAGTTAAAACCAAAAAAGTAACTTTCACTACCTACCTTTAGGCAGATATATATATATATGTGTGTGTGTGTGTGTGTGTGTGTGTGTGTGTGTGAAAAACAAAATGATTCAAAGGTGAAAAAAAGGACAAAAGACTTGAATTTAAGTTTCTTTGAGGTGGGAAGAAGAATTAAAACAACAACTTCCCAGAGAAAGTTACAACACAAGAGGCCTGTGAAAATTACAAGGCATAAGGCTACTATAGGTCTTTTAATGGAGCTTTTGCCTTTAATCCTTATTTTCAAAGAATTTGACAGTCAGAATAAGCAGCAACACTGCCAACAATGCAGAATCATTTCTCTACTCTCATGCAAAAGGATAAGAGAATGCAATAAGTTTTCTCTTCCACTCCCCCTCCTCCCAGCCAAGATCTAGCATAAACGAAAATAATTCATATTAGTGACATTCTAACATCAATAATTAGTTTTAGAGCTTTGGTTTGCAAAGGACAACCTTTTGAACTGTGATAATCTTTTTTTTTCATAATTATAACTTTTTATTGACAGAACCCATGCCAGGGTAATTTTTTACAACATTATCCCTTGCACTCACTTCTGTTCCGATTTTTCCCCTCCCTCCTTCCACCCCCTCCCCTAGATGGCAAGCAGTCCTATACATGTTAAATAAGTCACGGTATATCCTAGCTACAATATATGTGTGCAGAACCGAATAGTTCTCTTGTTGCACAGGAAGAATTGGATTCAGAAGGTAAAAATAACCCGGGAAGAAAAACAAAAATGCAAACAGTTTACATTCATTTCCCAGTTTTCTTTCTTTGGGTGTAGCTGCTTCTGTCCATCATTGATTGATTGAAACTGAGTTAGATCTCTTTGTCAAAGAAATCCACATCCATCAGAATATATCCTCATACAGTATCGTTGTTGAAGTATATAATGATCTCCTGGTTCTGCTCATTTCACTTAGCATCTGTTCACGTAAGTCTCTCCAAGCCTCTCTGTATTCATTCTGCTGGTCATTTATTTTCTTTTTCTTTTTCTTTTTTTTTTTAATTTAATAGCCTTTTATTTACAGGTTATATGTATGGGTAACTTTACAGCATTAACAATTGCCAAACCTCTTGTTCCAATTTTTCACCTCTTACCCTCCCCACCCCCTCCCCCAGATGGCAGGATGATCAGTAGATGTTAAATATATTAAAACATAAATTAGATACACAATAATGTTGCTGGTCATTTCTTACAGAACAATTATATTCTATAACATTCATATACTACAATTTACCCAACCATTCTCCAATTGATGGGCATCCATTCATTTTCCAGTTTCTAGCCACTACAAACAGGGTTGCCACAAACATTTTGGCACATACGGGTCCCTTTCCCTTCTTTAGTATCTATTTGGGGTATAAGCCCAGTAGTAGCACTGCTGGATCAAAGGGTATCCACAGTTTGATAACTTTTTGAGCATATGAACTGTGATAATCTTATCATTTTATTGGCATATTAAATGAAAAAGAAAATTACCAAATAATCTCTTTGGGATAACTGGTATCAATGATAACACCAACTGATGAAAAACTGGTTCCTAATTTCTTATATGGTGCACATATATACACACATACACAAACTCAAAGAACCATACTAGACTATGGAATTAGGTGTAGCTTCAATAACTTCAGTTTAGAAATTTTTTTAAGTGTAACTTTTTTCCTCTAAAGGTATTAGAAGGGTTTTTTGTAGGGAAGGGAGACACTGAAGAAACAGCAACATTTAAAATTGGATACTTTGCCAAATCCCACTAACTCACAGTTGGTATTTCAGTAAGGATCAGTATTAAATTATATTATTTTTATGAGTTCTGAGTCACATTCTATAATTGTATAGTCAAAGCAAATGTATTATTTAAACAAAAATATATTCTCTATTAGTTCTTGTATTGGGTTAATGGCTGGCTAAAGTAATTATAGGACTCAAGGGAGTCAGGGAAGAGGACCAAGATGCACCACAGATATGTCCCTTTTTTATTGCATTAATTAAAGATTTTTTTTTAATATAGGGTACTAGGGGATTGTAGGAATGTTAAGGACATTGTAATGACCAATAATTTTCTTTTATGCTAATAAGGAAAGGGGAAAAGGAACGACATTTGCTAAACTGATTAGGAAGTATGAAATGTTAAATATTTTTTCTTAAACTCAGAAGCTCTACTTATTAGGAAACATCAGGTCAGTCATAATTAAACAAAATTTAAAAACAAATAGAACTTGAGAGGATAAATAAAAATTTAACCCATTGGATTTAATAAATGTCTTTTCATTTATATGTTAAAAGACAGTGTCATGGCAGAAAAGAAGTTTCTTGAACAGATTTAGAACTGAAAGGGACTGTAGGGGATATCTCATATCATGCAATTATTTTAACTTACAGATAAAGAATCCCTTCCAGGGAGCTAAAGAGACTTTTCAAATCTTACACAGGTAGTAAACAGGATAGTCAGGATTCTACACTTGACCAAAATCCAATTCTCTTGACATTCTTCTGTGAACAAAATACTCTGTGTGTGTGTGTGTGTGTGTGTGTGTGTGTGTGTGTGTTTTGCCTTTTGATTCAGCAGCAATTATGACTTCTCAGTCAGTAATGATGTTCCATGATTAAAACTATTTAAATCACTGGGAGAATATGGGGTTAAAATTATGAATTATTGAAATATATGTGTGTCAAATATTTGTTATCTGTTGTTCCTTATGATGTCAACACATATTCAATGAACATAGTTTATCAATGACCCACCTACCCAATGAGTACTCTCCCTTTCCTATTCTGATCTTTGCCCAAATAATAAAAAAATTTACCATATCCTTTTTGTGTAATCTATCCTCTATGATTGGAATTATCCCCCTTCTTATCTCAGTGTCTCAGAATCCTTAACCTCCTTCAAGACTTCAGTTTTAGATTTCTTGCATCACTTTGTACAAGATGCTTGTCCTGATACAAACCTAGGCCTTTTGCCTACTCTCTTTATGTTTCTTTTAAAAAAATTTTTTTAGATATCTGTATGCTATATTATGTCATCCAGTAGAATATTTAAGTTCCTTGAGAACAGAAGCTAATTCATTTGTGTCTTTGAACTTTTGGAGCATCTAGCATGATGCTTAGCAGCCAAGCATTTGTAATTGATGATTGATTTATCTCATTGAGATATGGATGAAAAAATTATCTTTGTATCAACTTTTTAAGACTGAGGATAAAATATTATAAATTAATCTTTTGTGGAGCAGCTTATTCTTATGGATACGTGTACAAATTGGTAAATTAAAAGTGCATAAAATAGTTGGAAACAGTGTTTCAGTATAGAGGCTTCTTTGTTTTAACAGGGGCATCAAACCAAATCTAAATCTGTGGTCCTAGAAACTCTTGTCAAAAATAAATTTTATATAAAAATTCCAAGATTATATTTTTGAATGCCTCCTTTATTCTAAAAAGTGAAACAAATTATTCTTAAATTTGCCCCATTTTCTATCTTTTTCCTTCCCTTCATGGCCAAACTTCCTGACATAAGAGAGGATAATCATAACCTGTACTTCCTCATTACTCCTTTATCCAGGAAAATCTCACTGGAACTTTTAACTTGTTTAAAGGAGTTCTGTCTCAACTTTGTTTTTCAACCCAACATATAGACTAACTGGATTAATATTTCTTAAGCATGGCTTTAATTATAATACTTTTCTAATCAAAAGATTTGGGGAGCTTACCACTGGCATTTACACATCTTTTAATATTGGCTTCTCCCTACATTTCCAGTCTTCTTAACTTTCTGTACTCTTACAATCCAGTACCACATCTCCTTGTTCTTGCACATAATTCTCTTTCCAACTACGTACCTTTATACTCCAACTATCCTACTATTAGCAACTTTACTTCTAAAATTGCCTTCCACCTACTCTATGTATAGTTCATCCATACCTAGTTGCTTGCATGTTGTATTTCCCATTAGAATGTGTTCTTCTTGAGGGCAAGGACTGTTTTTGTCTTTTTTTTTTTGTATACCCAGAATTTAGCACAATGTTTGGCATATCAAAATAATTTAATAAATATTCACTGACTCTTTACTAAATTAAATGCAGATGTCACAGTCCAAATTCAAGAATTTTCTTACTCTTAACCCAGCTTAGATTTCCATCCTTATCTCCCTTTTTTTTAGACTTATTTTAGAGTTCAGTCAATGAAGACTACTCAAATTTCTGAATATGCATCAAATCCTCCCCCCACCTCTCTATCTAAATTCATGCTGTTCTATAAGCCAGTAATTAGCAACCCTTTCATGTCAGCCTGTCAAAATCCTATCCATCCACTGAGGCTTATTTCAAGTGTCACTTCCTTCAAGAAGCCTTTGGATTTCCCCTACCAGATGTGTTTTTGTGTTTTCTCTTTCTCTGAGCCCCCACAGCAATTTGTATCTCTCTTATGATACTAACCACATCCTGGCTTGTATTATAGTTATTTGTGTATGTTTCTTATCCCCCTACTGTATTATAAGTTCCTGGAGGGAGAGACTGTATCTTAATCATCTGTAGATCCCCTGAACCTATCCCACTTCCTTGAATATAAAAGGGGCTCAATAAATATTTATTGAATGAATCTTATTAATTATTGTCAAGCAGCTGAAATAAGTTGAACAAATGCTTGTCCCACAAAGATCTCAAACTTCACTGTCACATAAACTTAGAAGAGAGACAGGCTATATTATGAAATTGAATTTAGTTTGAATTTGTCATGGCCTGCTGAAGATTGCTTGGCAAGAGCCCACAACTTCAGCATGAAGGCCAAGCTTACTAGTGCCAAGAAAAAGGCCTTAGAGGAACCATGTTTATGTTTCTTTCTGAGTATTTGAACATATGCCACTTCATTTGACTCTCTTCCATTTTTTTCTTTGAGGGATTGCCAACAAGTCTTTCCATTGACCTACCCTCTTTGTTTCTGTTTCTTTGCTTTCTAGGCCCTTCACAAGAAGCAACAACTAGATCCAGGACTGAAAATTCCCAACAGGTCTTTACTCTGAAACCTTCTCACAGTAGCCTACTTTCATTATCATAGTTCATGGTGTTTCCTTTAATGCCTAACTAGTAAGGTTTGTGTTCCTCTCAGTCAAAAAAAGTCTTTATATATATATATATATATATATATATATATATATATATATATATTTAATTTGAACAATCTTCAGAATACTAGCACTTTTCAACCATTTTTTTTAAGCGAGATCAATTAGTTTTAATGTAAATATTATTGTAGTTTAAATATTTTGTATTGATCTGTTTTTAAGAAGTCATTCAGTACTATGATATATCAAACTAGAAAAATGTTTACAAAGATTTATGACGTACTAAATATATTCTTCATATACAATATTACAAAATAGCCATTAATATAGAACACATAAAGAAAGCATATAAAACTAGGTATAAATTTAATAACAATATTCTAACCAATGAATCAGTCAATGAAGCAGTTACAGAAAATAACTGTGAAAGAAAGATTTTGGGTGGGTCCATCCCATTCACATTCACAGTTATGATTACAAACTACATATTTTCCTTCATCCTATATTTTTTTCTTTTTGTCCTTCCATGCCATTTTGAAATCCTGTTCATCCTCAAAAGTTTATTTTACTTCTGACCACTGCCTCCCTTAATCTGCCTTCATTTTTCTTACTGCCCTTTCTCTTTTTCCCTTCCCTTCCTACTTCTTTATCACTGTAGCATAGATTTCTTTTCTCAATTGAGTGTATATATTTGTGTATTCTTTCTTAAATGAGAATGATGTTTAGCTATTGCCCACTATCACCCAACTCTATTTCCCCTCTACTGTAAAAGCTCTTCTTTGTGCCTTCTTTAATGAGACATAATTTTCCCTATTCTTTCTCTCCCTCTCCCTTTGTCCTAGTGCACCTCTCTTTCTTTTTTTACTTTTATTTTTTTATTATAACTTTTTATTGACAGTACATATGCATGAGTAATTTTTTACAACATTATCCCTTGCACTCACTTCTGTTCTGACTTTTCCCTTCCCTTCCTCCACCCCCTCCCCTAGAAGGCAGGCAGTCTTATACATGTTAAGTATGTTATAGTATATCCTAGATACAATATATGTGTGGAGAACCGAGTAGTTCTCTTGTTGCACAGAAGAATTGGATTCAGAAGGTAAAAATGACCTAGGAAGAAAAACAAAAATTCAAACAGTTTACACTCATTTCCCAGTATTCCTTCTCTGGGTGTAGCTGATTCTGTCCATCACTGATCAATTGGAACTGAATTAGATCTTCTCTTTGTCGAAGAAATCCACTTCCATCAGAATACATTCTCATACAATATTGTTGTTGAGGTATATAATGATGTCCTGGTTCTTCTCATTTCACTCAGCATCATCTAAGTCTTTCCAACCTTCTCTGTATTCATCCTGCTGGTCATTTCTTACAGAACAATAATGTTCCATAACATTCATATACCACAATTTACCCAACCATTCTCGAATCGATGGGCATCCATTCATTTTCCAATTTCTAGCCACTACAAAAAGGGCTGCCACAAACATTTTGGCACATGAAGGTCCCTTTCCCTTTTTTGGTATGTCTTTGGGATATAAACCCATTAGTAACACTGTTGGATCAAAGGGTATGCACAGTTTGATAACTTTTTGGGCATAATTCCAGATTGCTCTCCAGAATGGTTGGATTTGTTCACAACTCCACCAATAATGCATCAGTGGCCCAGTTTTCCCACATCCTCTCCAAAATTCATCATTATTTTTTCCTGTCATCTTAGCCAATTTGACAGGTGTGTAGTGGTATCTCAGAGTTGTCTTAATTTGCATTTCTCTGATCAACAGAGATTTTGAACACTCTTTCATATGAGTGGAAATAGTTTCAATTTCATCATCTGAAAAATGTCTGTTTGTATCCTTTGACCATTTATCAAGTGGAGAATGGCTTGATTTCTTATAGATTAGAGTTGATTCTCTATATATTTTGAAAATGAGGCCTTTATCAGAACCTTTAACTGTAAAAATGTTTTCCCAGTTTGTTCCTTCCCTTTTAATCTTGTTTGCATTAGTTTTGTTTGTACAAAGGGATTTTAATTTGGTATAATCAAAATTTTCTATTTTGTGATCAATAATGATCTCTAGTTCTTCTTTGGTCACAAATTCCTTCCTCCTCCACAAGTCTGAGGGGTAAACTATCCTATGTTCCTCTAATTTATTTATAATCTCATTCTTTATGCCTAAATCATGAACCCATTTTGACCTTATCTTGGTGGATGGTGTTAAATGTGGGTCCATGCCTAATTTCTGATATACTAATTTCCAGTTTTCCCAGCAGTTTTTGTCAAATAATGAATTCTTATACCTAAAGTTCGGATTTTGGGGTTTGTCAAACACTAGATTACTATAGTTATTGACGATTTTTTCCTGTAAACCTAAGCCATTCCACTGATCAACTAATCTATTTCTTAGCCAATACCAAATGGTTTTGGTGCTGCTGCTTTATAATACAGTTTTAGATCAAGTACAGCTAGGCCACCTTCATTTGGTTTTCTTTCATTAATTCCCTTGAAATTCTTGACCTTTTGTTCTTTCATATAAATTTAGTTGTTATTTTTCTAGCGCACCTTTCTTTCTCACCTCTTCTTTTCTCTTTTTTAAAATTTATAATTATTTATTTATTTTATTTTTAATTATAGCTTTTTATTTACAAAATATATGCCTGGGCAATTTTTCAATACTGACTCTTGCAAAACCTTCTGTTCCAAATTTTCCCTGCCTTCCCCCCACACCCTCCCCAAGATGACAAGTTTTCCAATACATGTTAAAATATATGTTAAATGCAATATGTGTATACATATCCATACAATTATCTTGCTGCACAAGACAAATAGGATGTAGAAAGAAAAAAAAACTGAAAAGGAAAATAAAAATGCAAGCAAACAACAGAGTAAAATGCTGTGTTGTGATCCATACTCAATTCGTAGTCTTCTCCCTGGGTGTAGATGGCTCTCTTCATTACTGAACAATTGGAACTGGTCTGAATCAATTCATTGTTGAAGAGAGCCATGTCCATCAGAATTGATCATCATATAGTCTTCTTCTTGCCATATATAATGATCTCCTGGTTCTGCTTGTGTCACTTAGCATCATTTCATGTAAGTCTCTCCACATCTCTCTGAAATCATCCTGTTGGTCATTTCTTACAGAACAATAATATTCCATAACATTCGTATACCATAATTTATTCAGTCATTCTCCAATTGATGGGCATCCACTCAGTTTCCAGTTTGTAGCCACTACAAAAAGGGCTGCCACATACATTTTTGCACATGTGGGTCTCTTTCCATCCTTTAAAGTTTCTTTGTTGGGTCAACATTGTTGGGTCAAAGGCTATGCACAGTTTGATAATTTTTTGAGCATAGTTGCAAATTGCTCTCCAGAATGGTTGGATCTATTCACAACTCCACCAAAATTGCATCAGTGTCCCAGTTTTCCCATGTCCCCTCCAACATTCATCATTATATTTTCCTGTCATCTTAGCCAATCTGGCAGATGTGTAGTGGTATCTCAGACTTTTCTTAATTTGCATTTCTCTGACCAATAATGATTTAGAGCACATTTTCACATTACTAGAAATAGTTTCAATTTCTTTATCTGAAAATTGTCTGTTTATATCCTTTGACAATTTATCAATGGGAGAATGGCTTGATTTCTTATAAATTTATGTCAATTATCTTTTTTATATTTTGAAAATGAGGACTTTATCAGAACCTTTGAATATAAAAATGCTTTCCCAATTTATTGCTTCCCCTTCTAATCGTGTCTGCATTAGTTTTGTTTGTACAAAGACTTTTTAAGTTGATATAATCAAAATTTTCTATTTTATGATCAATAATGATTTCTAGTTCTTTGGTCACAAATTCTTTCCTTCTCCACAGGTCTGAGAGGTAAACTATCCTATGTTCCTCTAATTTATTTAAATTTAATTCTTTATGTCTAAATCATGAACCCATTTTGACCTTATCTTGGTATATGGAGTTAAGTGTAGGTCAATATCTAATTTCTGTAATACTCGTTTCCAATTTTCCCAGCAGTTTTTGTCAAATAGTGAATTCTTATCCCAAAAGCTGGGGTCTTTGGGCTTGTCAAACACTAGGTTGCTATAGTTATTGACTATTTTGTCCTGTGAACCTAACCTATTCCACTGATCAACACTTCTGTTTCTTAGCCAGTACTTAAAGGTTTTGATGACCACTGTTTTATAATATAGTTTTAGATTTGGTACAGCCAGGCCACCTTCATTTGATTTTTTTTTTAATTAGTTCCCTTGAAATTCTTGACCTTTTGTTCTTCAGTATGAATTTTGTTGTTATTTTTTTCTAAGTCAGTAAACTAGTTTCTTGGGAGTTTGATTGGTATAACACTCAATAAATAGATTAGTTTAGGTAGTATTTTCATCATCATTATATTTGCTTGACCTATTCAAGAGCACTTGATATTTTTCCAATTGTTTAGATCTGATTTCATTTGTGTGGAAAGTGTTTTGTAGTTTTGCTGATATAGTTTCCAACTTTCCCTTGGCAAATATATTCACAAATATTGTATTCTACTGACAGTTATTTTAAATAGAATTCCTCTTTGTACCTCTAACTGTTGGATTTTGTTAGTGTATAAAAATGCTGTGGTTTTAAGTGGATTTATTTTGTATCCTGCAACTTTGCTAAAGTTGTGCATTATTTCTAGTAGTTATTTAGTAGAATCTCTGGGGTTCTCTAAGTATACCATCATATCATCTGCAAAGAGTGATAATTTGGTTTCCTCGTTAATTACTCTCATTCCTTTAATCTCTTTTTCATCTCTTATTGCCAAAGCTAGAATTTCTAAAAAATATATATATATATATATTGAAGAGTATTGGTGATAATGGGCAACCTTGTTTCATCCCTGATCTTATTGGGAATGGTTCCAGTTTATTTTTATTACATATGATGCTTACTCATGGTTTTAAATAGAGGCTACTGACTATTTTAAGGAAAAGTCCATTTATTTCTATACTCTCTAGTGTTTTTAATAGGAATGAGTATTGGGTTTTATCAAATGCTTTTCCTGCATCTATTGAGATAATCATAAGATTTTTGTTAATTTGGTTATTGATATATTCAATTATGCTAATAATTTTCCTAATATTGAACCAGTCCAGCATTCCTGGTATAAATCCTACTTTGTCATGGTGTATTATCCTGGGGATGATTTTCTTTAATCTCTGCTAATATTTTATTTAAGATGTTTGCATCAATATCCATTAGGGAGATTGGCCTGTAGTTTTCTTTCTTTTATTTTCATCCTACTTGGTTTAGGTATCAGTACCATGTCTGTGTTGTAAAAGGAATTTTGTAGGAGTCCTTCATTCCTTATTTTTTCAAATAGTTTATATAGTATTGGGATTAATCGTTCTTCAAAAATTTGTAGAATTCACATATAAATCTATCTGGTCCTGGGGATTTTTCTTTAGGGAGCTGATTAGTAGCTTGTTCTATTTCTTTTTCTGAAATAAGATTATTTAAGCAATTTACTTCCTCCTCTGTAAATATGAGCAATCTATATTTTTGTAGGTATTCCTCCATTTCACTTAGGTTATCAAATTTATTTGCATAATGTTGGACAATGTTGTAAAGACCGAGTTAGCACCCCAGATACTTTAGAATCAGCTAGAGTCAGGATCAGCAAAAGTCCTTGGTCTTTATTCTTGGTCGAAGTGAGAGGATGGACACAGGAATCTCCATGACCTCTCCTCTTCATATCCTGCCCAGAAGCCACTCTGGCTTGTCTTATTCCACCCCCTAATCCCTCCTCCAATTCTCTGTATATACCATCAGATTAAGCCAGCACAGAATAGTGGGGCGGGCCATTTTCCAAGCATATGCTAATAGAGAATTGTCCAATAAGTAATTAGCCTTAAGTGCTCGGTTGTCCAAGTGCTTCTGCTCAGAGTTTCAATCCTTTACATCTCCTGCTTTCTTTTGTTTTAAAACACAGGTGGTCACGCCATCCCTGAATTCTCAAGGAGGTGAGAAGCCCAAAAAGAAGGTGATCATGCCCTCCCTGACTTCTCAGAAAGGAGGTGAAAACACCAAAAAGGAGGTGATCACCCCCCCCCAACTTTTCAGGAAGGGAGGTAAAAGCACTAAAAAGGAAATGATCACTCCCTCCCTGACATCTCAAGAAGGGAGATGAAAAGAAACACAGGGAAGTGGGGATTACTAGCAGGTTTCTTGGCTGAAGGGTCTTATCAGAAACAGGTATGCATAAACCTATCAACATGGGAGGTATTACACAGGCACATAGCAATAATGCACAGGCTATTAGTGATGACTCTCCCCACAGCCAGTGCAGGCTCAATGTGGTGTAACAAACAGGAATTATACATGCAAGTAATGATATAATAAACAATATAAATCAACATGGTGTTGTAAAAGATTTCCAGAAGTCCTAGAAGAAGGGTATGTAAACAATAGTCACACATACGCCTTCTTCAGCAGCCAAGCGATAGTCCAAAACCAATCTATTATCCATTGCTTCATGTGTCAGGGAATCCAATGATCCCCACAAGTTTTTGAAGTCCTGCAACAGTCTTTTTATATGTTAAGAAATCCAATGATTCCTGCATATTTTGAAGTCTTGCAACAGTCTTATCATGCCTCAGAGAATCCAATGATTGCTGAGGGTTTTGAACTCCAACAATTTTTGATGTACATGAGTAAAACACCATAACTGCCATGCTCTTTCAGTGGTGGGCACAGTTAGCGATGGAATCACCTGATGTTTATTGAATCTTCTCCTTCCTTTCAAGGGTCTGCTCCATCTCTCTCTGATGGACAAGGTGAATATGGCTCATTGGAACCCATATGATTCCTTCTACATCTGTAGAGATATAAGCAAACCCTCTCCCCTAAGCAGTTAACCTATCTGGTCCCTTCCATTCACTACTTTCTGGGTCTCTCCACATCACCTGTTGATTATCTAAAAATAGTGGAGCTGCTCGCACTGGACACTGCCCTTCTGGTGGGTTATAAAACCTGTCTACCGGAGCCAGTGCATCTTTGTCAAAAATCAGGAAGTTAATTGTACAAAAAGCTAAATTTAGAAGTTCCCTAGGGTTACCTATGGCTCTCCCTTTCGTTTGTTTTTAGAGGAGTGTCTTGATTTCTCTGTTTCTTCTCTCTACTATTGCCTGTCCTTGACGATTAAAGGGTATGCCAGTAAAGGGTATGCATGTAAAATCTTATACTGTGCACAAAAGTGTGCAAAATGTTTAGAAGTATATGCAGGTCCATTATCTGTTTTTATTGCTTGTGGCACACCCATAATTGCAAATGCTTGAATAAGGAATTCAGTGACCACTCGGGCTGTCTCTTTTGCTGCTGGTATTGCAAAAGTGAATCCTGAAAAGGAGTCCACCACAACAAAGATAGAAGATAGACGACCAGAATATGTATAATGGGTCACATCCATTTGCCAAATTTTACTGGGTCTCAAATTATGAGGGTTCTTCCCCAGAGGCAGTGTAGGTGTGTGGAAAGGAAGGCAAGCTGTACAGGCTTTTACTATGCTCCTAGCTTCTCTTGTTATTCCAAATTGGAAATGTAAACTTGAGCAGCCTGATGATATTTAAAATGAGATTGTTGTGCTTCTTGAAATAAGAGAGTATTTGCAAACATAGTTATAAGGCTATCGGCCTTTGAATTACCATCAAAAATAGGACCTGGAAGTCCACTATGTGAGTGGACATGCAAGATATAAATCTTACCTGGATGCTTTCCCACTTGCTCTTGAAGTTCCTTTAAAGAGCTGATATATATTAGAGGGTACAAATTGTATTAGGGCTGCAGCAATTCTTTGTACCACACCTACTGAATAGGCCAAATCAGATATTATATTTATATCTCCTGGATAATAAGTAAGAGGTAGAATGATTGCACAGAATTCATTCTGCTGAGTGGACTAATAAGGAGTTCTGACTACTCTCTTTATAGTTAAGTCACAAGAGTATATAGCACAAATATTATGTTTGGACACATCTGTAAAGATAGTTGGTCCTTTAAGAGGAACTTTAGAAACCTTTTCTTCAAGAATCCATCGCCAATTATGTAATAGTCTGGTCATTTTTAATGGAGGCCCATGTGTAAAATTTGGAGCCATGGCTAATAAAATTTGCCACTCTGGGATGGTTTCACAGCACACGTTAATTTGTGCATTAGTATAAAAAGGTGTATATCTTGTTAGGTCTTATCCCAGATAATTGTACTGCTCACTTAATGGCCTTTAATAAAATTCTAGCCACAAGAACTGGGTAAAAAGTAAAGCTTTGTTCTGGTTGTGCTGGGAGGTTCACCCACTCTATCACACTGTCTCTTGATGAAGAACTGCTGTGGGTACCTCTTGAGTAGTAAAAATTGATATTTCCAAGAGTTTTTGAGTGACTCTTTCAACCACATTGGATAAAGCCAGTTCAACTTCTCTCAAAGCTTCTTGATCTTCTTTTATAAACTGACGTGGTGAGTTTAAAGCACTGTCTCCCCTTAAAATGTCATATAATGGTTGCAATTGGTAGGTAGTCAGGCCTAACAGTGGTCACATCCATTGGATATCTCCTATCAATTTCTGAAAGTCATTTAAGGTATTTTGTTCTTAACGACAGTTTTTGCATTGTAAGCACCTTAGGGTATACTTCATATTCTAAATATTGAAAATGAGCATGTCTTTGAATTTTTTCTGGAGCTATGTACAATTTGTAGTTCCTTAGTGTTTCTATGGTCTTTTGCAGACATGCCTCTAACATTTGTTCCTCAGGTGCACATCCCAATATGTTATCCATGTAATGTAATAGCATTACTTTTGGAAATGCTTTTCTTACTGAAGTAAAAGCAGCAGCAACATACATTTGATACATAGTAGGGCTGTTTTTCATTCCCTGTGGCAAAACTGTCCATTCATATCTTTTATAGGATTCAGCTAAGTTAACTCTGGGCACTTAAAAGGCAAATCTTTTCATATCCTCCTTATCTAGAGGGATAGAATAGAAACAATCCTTAATGTCTATAACCCAAAGAGGCCATTCTCTAGGCAATTGAGTAGGAGATGGAAGTCCAGGCTGAAGAGTTCCCATACTTTCCATCTGTTCATTTACCTTTCTTAAATCAGTCATCATCCTCCATTTTCCAGATTTCTTTCTTACAACAAATACTGGGGAATACCAAGGACTTAGAGAAGATTGTAAGTGTCCTTGGTCAAGTTGCTCCTGTACTATATCTAATAAGGCCTGAATTTTATCACTAGCTAAGGGCCACTGTTCTATCCACACTGGTGTATCAGTTTTCCATTGGATAGGAACAGATAGGTGAAAGTGTTGGCAGGCCTTCAACAGCAGCCCTGCCTAAAAAATGGAAGTACTCATTTGTAATTCTAATTGTTGTAAAATGTTTCTTCCCCACAGATTGACGGGGATTTTTTCAACTATAAAATGAGTAAAAATGCCTGTTTCTCCTTCAAAAGTCCATCTCAAAGTGGTAGCTGCCTTAATCTTTGGCCAGTGACTAGGCCAGTTGGCACCTCTAATGACTATATAATCTGCACCGGTATCTACCAATCCTTCTAATGATATACCATTTATATAGATAGTGAGCATAGGTCGGTCAGTTGTCATAGCTGCTGTCCATCCAGTATATTCCTGGATTTTGTTGCTTGGAGTCAGAATCTGGTGACCATCGCCAGATTGCTTATTAGGAGTCTGTATCAGTAAACTTGATGCTACTACTTCTCCTGGGTGATGTCACACATTGTCTACCTGTATTAATGACTGGGATATTATCTACACATTCCCCAGTTTCCCACATCAGTGTATGGATGGACACTGTTTTGGAAGGACTCTCAGGAGGTGGAATGATCAAGCCTACTGTGCCTGGAGGCAAGGAATCCATAGGCTGGAGAAGAACAGATTCAGCCTCTCCAGGGGGTATCTCAGTTGTCCCACATGCATACAACTCTATTCTCCCCAATTGTAATCCCTTTCTCCCATCAGGTTGCTTCCTGGCTGATTGATTGTGTAATCCCTTTCTCCCATCAGATGGCTTCCTGGCTGATTGGTCATGTCTAGACTCTGTGTGTAGCAATGACTGCCATCATGCCCCAAGTGTTTTTTGCCTGGGGCCCTGGAGTTGGGCCCCTCATCCCATTTCCCTGAATCAGTCTACATTCTGATGCCCAATGGAAGCCTCTGTTGCATTTTGGACATGGGGTTTTGGGTCTTGTTCTCCCACCCTGTTTTCTCACTCTGTCTCTATGCCAACATTGTGCTTTCAGATGTCCTACTTTACCACATTGAAAGCATTGATGAGTCTCTCTTAAAGTCCCTTGCCAAAAGGGACCCTGTCTTCCCATATTCAGATCTTGGGAAGTCTGCATCAAAGCCTGGCTACAAAAGGCATTTTTGCTCACTGAGGCACAGTGTCTTATGATTTCCTCTAAAGGAGCATCCTTGCGTAATACTAGTATAATTCGTCTACAAACTTCATTAGCATTTTCTTTAGCAAGTTGCCTTATCAAAATGTCTGTTATTGCATTTTCACCATTAATTTGTATGATAGATGTCTGCAAATATTCCACAAATTCAGCAAAGGGTTCATTTGGTCCTTGTGTAATTTTTGTGAAGGCCTCACTCTTGTTGTTTTTACTAAGGAGAAAAGCCCATGCTTTGATAGCAGCAGCAGCAATTTGCTCATGTACTGCTATGGAGTAATTAATCTGTACTGAAATTTCTGCATAAGAACCTACACCTGTTAGTTGGTCATAGGTGATTGGAGTATTAACTCCACTTTGACTATTTTGTTGGGCTTGTATCCTACAGAGCTCACTACATTCAGAAAGCTACAATAAGTTTTGTCCAGGTTCTTATCATGTCCTTGCTATAGATTTCCAGTCCCTAGGGGTTAAGACTTAATAAGCCAAATTTTGTAATAACATCTTAACATAACCTGATGTACCCCATAAAGAGTGTAAGCCTTTTTTCAGGTCTTTGAGGTTTTCTCTATCAAAAGGCATGTATTTTCTACTTTCTTGACCTGAAGAGTTAAACTGTTGAATCACAGGATATAATCCTAATTTCAAATCACCTAAATTCTGCCCTTCTTCCATGGATTTAAGTACTGTGTTTTGCAATCTAGTCATAGGAGGGAGTGATTGCTGGGGGAGAGGTGTTGGTGGTATCACTGATCCTTCTGCTACTCCTCCACCCTCCATCTAGGAAGGTGGAGTTGATGGGAGCATGTGAAGGACCTCTTCCTTAGGCAGAGTTGAAACTGCCTTGTGAGAAGGTGAATCACCACGCCCTTGAACCTCACTTAATTCCTCATGCCCTCTGGTGATGTCATAATTGGTTCTTTCCTCTTTTTTTTCCTCACACTTCCTCAACTGGCTGTTCCTAAAACTTTTCTTTTTTCTATAACTTTCAGGATTCTTTAAGGCCAACTGTATTATGTTGTACATATAGAATGCTTCCTTGGAAATTGAATGAGGACCTTTATCATTGTAGTATTCACATATTTACTCTCCTACCAGCTTCCAGTTATCCAGCCCTATTTCTTCTTCTAAGAACCAAGGGGATGTGCTTTCTAATATACCCAGGAGTCTAGAAATCTGTTCCCAAGTTACAATTAAGCCATGTTCCTTGATCAACTTAAGTACGCTTTCTATAGGGCCTCCTCAGGATGGGGGTGGGGTGGGGCTGGGGATGGGGGACAATCTTTTCCTAATATCTTCCCCATTTCAGCTGGAAAAGGTTACTAGTTTAGCCCTTAACAAAGTAAGTTCCCTATTTGTCTATTAAAATACTCAATTTCCTGGTCACCAAGGACTTCTTAAGTAAAAGTAGGGTCCTTGGGCCACACATTGGGCACAAATGTGAAGACCGAGTTAGCACCCTGGATATTTTACAATCAGCTGGAGTCAGGATAAGCAAAAGTCCTTGGTCTTTATTCTTGGTCAAAGTGAGAGCAATGGACACAGGAATCTCTATGACCTCTCCTCTTCATCTCCCACCCAGAAATCATTCTGGCTTGTCTTACTCCACCCTCTAATCCTTTCTCCAATTCTCTGTATACACCAACAGATCAAGCCAGCATAGACTGGTGGGGTGGGCCATTTTCCAAGCATATCCTAATAGAGTATTTTCCAATAAGCAATTGCCTTAAGTTCTTGATTGTCCAAGTGCATCTGCTCAATTTCAGCCTTTACACAATGTTACTCCTAATTATTACTCTAATGTCCTTTTAATTGGTGGACAATTCTCCCTTTTCATTTTTAAGATTAATAATTTGATTTCCCTCTTTCCTTTTTCTAATCAAATTTACTAAAGGTTTATCTATTTTGTTTTTTCCCCCATAAAACCAACGCAGTTTTATTTATTAATTCAATAGTTTTTTGTTTGTTTGTTTTTTAGTTTAAATTTTATTAATCTCTCCTTTTATTTTTGGAATTCCAAGCTTGGTATTTGATTGGGGCTTTTTAATTTGCTCTTTTTCTTGCTTTTTTAGTTGCAAGCCAAATTCATTGATCATCTCTTTCTTTGTTTTATACAAGAAAGCATCTAGAGCTATACAATTTCCCCGTATTACCACTTTGGCTACATCCCACAAATTTTGGTATATTGTCTCATTATTGTCATTCCCTTTGCATGAAATTATTAATTGTGTCTATCATTTGATGTTTCACCCATTCATTCTTTAGGATGAGATTGTTTAATTTCCAATTACTTTTTGGTCTATTTTCCCCTGGCTTTTTATTGAATGTAATTTTTATTGTATCATAATCTGAAAAAAGTGCATTTACTATTTCTGCATTTCTGTATTTCATTATGAGATCTTTATGTCCTAATATATGGTCAATTTCTCAGCATGAACTACTGAAAGAAAGTGTACTCCTTTCTGCCTCCATTCAGTTTTCTCCAAAGATCTATCATACCTAACTTTTCTAGTATTTTATTTACCTCTTTAACTTCTTTTTAATTTATTTTGAGGTTTGACTTATCTAGTTCTGAGAGAGCAAGTTTGAGATCTCCCACTATTATAGTTTTGCTATCTATTTCTTCTTGCAGCTCTCTTAATGGTGTATATATATATATATATATATATATATATATATATATATTTAGTATTGATATTGCTTCATTATCTATGGTACCCTTTAGCAAGTTATAGTTTCCTTCCTTATCTCTTTTAATTAGATCAATTTTTGCTTTTGCTTGATCTGAGATCAGGATGGCTGTCTGCTTTTTTTAAACTTCACCTGAGACATAATAGATTTTGCTATAGCCTTTTACTTTTACTCTGTATATATCACTCTGCTTTAAATTGTTCATTGTAAACAACATATTATAGGATTCTGGCTTTTAATCCAATCTGTTATCTACTTCTGCTTTATGGGAGAATTCACCCTGTTCACATTTATGATTAAAACTACTAATTATGTAATTCCTGCCATTTTATAATCTCCAGATTATACTTTTCTCTTTTCTTTTCCCCTTTCCCTCCTCCCCAGTATTTAACTTATGAACACCATTTCTGTCAAGCAGCCCTCTCCCTTTAGAATGCCTCCTCCTTTCTTATACCTTTCCCTGACTATTTCTGTTTTTCCTTGTATTTAGCTTACCCCTTCCTTTTTGGCTTTTCCCCTCCCTCTTTCCCCACCAATAAGGTGAGAAAAGTTTCTCTGTAAACCAAATATGTCTAATATTTTCTCTTTGAGCCAAATTTGATGAGAGTAAGATTCACACACTATTCATTCCCCTTCCTTCTGTCCCTCAAATGTAATAAGTTTCTTTTGCCTCTTTGTGAGGTGTAATTTCCCTCTTTTTACCTCCACTTTTTCCTTTTTCTGGTACAATCCCTTTTCCTCCTCTACTTCCTTTTTTATATTATAACAGTAAAATCAAATTAAACACACACTCCCTATATGTACCCATAACAGAAATACAGTTCTCAGGAGTTTTTTTTTTTTACCTTTTTATGTTTCTCGAGTCATATATTTGGAGGTCAATTTTTTTGTTTGGGTCTGGTCTTTTCATCAGAAATAAATGCAATTCATTTGTTTCATTGAATGCCCATCTTCTTTTCTGGAAAAAAATACTTAGTTTAGCAGGGTAGTTTATTCTTGGCTACATTCTAAGTTCCTTTGCCTTTTGGAATATCAGCTCCCAGGACCTTTGTTCCTTTAATGTGCAAGCTGCTAGATCCTGAGTAATCCTTATTGTGGCTCCTCAGTATTTGATTTTTTTTTTCCCTAGTGGCTTATATTTTTTCCTTGCTATGATAGTTCTGAAATTTAGACATGATATTCCTTGGAGTTTTAATTTTGGGATCTCTTTCAGGAAGTGTTTGGTGAATTCTTCTTCTAGATCTATTTTCCAGGTCAGCTCTTTTCCCAAGTAGGTATTTTATGTGGTTTTTTTTCTATTTTTTTTTTCATTTTTTCATTTTTGCTTGACTATTGATTGAGTTATTCATTTCCATTTGTTCAATTCTTATTTTTAGTGAATTATTTTCTTCATTTACTTTTTTTTTACTTCTTTTTGTATTTGTCCAATTGAATTTTTACATGAGTTGTCTTGTTCTATGAATTTTTTTTTTCCATTTCATAAATTCTGTTTTTTAAGTAGTTTTTTTTTTCTTTTTCCACTTCACAAATTCTGTTTTCCTGGGAGTTATTTACCTTTTCCATTTCACAAATTCTGTTTTACAGGGAGTTGTTTTCTTTTTCCACTTTATCAAATCTATGTTTTAATGAATTATATGCCTTTTCCAAACCCTCTTTCAGAGTTTTCCTTTCCTTTCCTTATTTTTCTTCTAGCTCCCTTTTGAGATACTTTTTAATTTCTCCTAGAAAACCCTTGGGTGATGGTGACCAGATTGCATCACCCTTTGTGGTTTCATCTGGAGATAATATGCCTTTAGTCTCCTCGGGGTTTAAAATCTGTTCTCTTTCACCATAAAAACTATCTATAGTTAGAGTTCTCTTTGCCTTTTTACTCTTTTTTTTTTTTTTTTAAGTTGGGATCTGCTTTTAGGGCAAGGGAGGTTTTCCAAGTTTCTTCTACAGGCAACAGCAAAGTGGCAACAGAACAGCAGAGGCTGCACTGAGACTGTGCTGACTCACTCCCACTGCTGGGTGGGTGTGGCCAGGACCCATCAGATTCTGGCATTTTGGCGATCTCTATTTACCTTCAATGTTTGTATTGGGTGTTTTATAACTTCTCTACTGATCTACTGGCTTGCAGCCAGGGTAGAATAGCCAACACTGGTGTAGATTTTCCCTCATAGATTCTCTGCCATGAGGAAACTGCCCCACCCTGTGGAGACATACCCTGCCCTGGGTCTGCACAATGTGTGCTGGCATCCTGCACCTGGCCTCCCTCTTGCCCAACCAAAACAGACCTTTTCTGGTGATCTTTAAAATTATCTTCTTCTGTTAATTTGCTGCACTTCCAATATTTGTGAATTCTGCTAGTCTAGAACTAATTCAGAAGTTGAATTTGGTTCTAGGGAGAAGATCAAAAGAAAGCATGTGTCCTCTCTGCCATCTTGGCTCTGCCCCCAATAAGATCCTCTTTTAATAGTTTTTTTTTTTTTAATCTCATTTTCTCTGTCAAGTAACTTGCCCATGTGTACCTAAGTCTTTGTAGCAGAACTGATGCTAAATATAATGCTGGCTTAATTCCAACATAAGTTTGTTTGGTTTTTCTTTCAGAATATGCCCTCTATTTAGAGGTTATTTGTCCAGAGTCCTTTTGGCATTTTGGTGAATCCTATGGATTCCCTTCTCATAACAATGTTTTAAAATGCACAAAATATGCAGGATTACAAAGGAAATCAATTATTGAAAGATTAATCAAAATATATAGATGCAATCAAATTCATAAACCCGAGGTTAATAACTCCTGTTGAAACAAATTGCTTAAATTAAGCTTAAGTTCAATATGTTGATATTGGGCTAATAATGATCCAAATTATAGTGTCATCTATAATCCATAGCACTTACACAGAAAATATATTTTAAAACATCTTCCATTGTTGCTATGAAAAAAAATGTATCCATGACTTATCCTCTTCAAATTTTCTAGGAGACTAAGGATATACTTTTAGAAAGCAGGAAAGAAACTCAACAATCATTTAGACTAAATCTCAATTTGCAACTAAAGAAAATGAAGCCCCAAAAAGTGATTTTTTTTTGTATAAATAACAGAGGTTGGAAGTGACAGAAGCAAGATTTGAACCCAGGTTTTATGCTTCCAAATCCAGTGCTCTTATAAATTTAGTTATTTTCCATTATTTCTGCTGGTCAAAATCTATTTGTAAATAATGTGAAAATTCATATCTAAATTCATATATTTATATATGTACATATCCACATGTATTCATACGCAAATGTATCTGCTGTATTTGCATAAAACATATTTGTATAAACTCATATGTGTATGAATATATATATATATATATACATATATATATGAATATATGTATATATGCACATTCCCAAAGAGACAACATTGAGGCAGATAAACATATTTAAAGAATGCCTTGTAAATATGCAAAATTTGCACCATTTATAAAATTATATATAAATTATTAAATTATATGTAGAGTAAGTTACCTTATTTTCTACCTGAACAGTAAAACTCTATCCTGCTTGTTCTCAGACATAATTTTTGGGTCAAGTGAAACTGTGAGGGATATCATAGAGATGTTTCTAATGGGGAAATAAATGGTCTTAATTTTCTCTTGCCAAAAAAGAACTAAATAATTAGCTATATGAGATTATAAAACATAGAAGTTAGAAGTTTCAATAAGAAAGTGAAGGAAGTATATAAGATGAATTGGAGGAGAGAATGGAGAGAAGGTAATATAATGCATTGAAAAGAGTTCTGGGTAAAAAGACTTTTGCTATGTTCTTGTTTCTATTTTACTACTTATGTGACTAGGGGCAAATTACAACTTTCCTTCCCAAGCCTTAATGATGTGAATGGAGGGAAATAGGACTAGATTGTCATCAAGTTCTCTTGCAGCTACTGAAGATATCTAAAATTCTAAATTTGGTGGTGAGGAGGCTTTTGCCACAGTATAATTAGGAGAATGGCACAGAATTTAGAGGAAGTGGATAATTGACAATTATTATTATTGGTGAAAAATTGATTGAAAGGAGGAGTAAGCCATTAAAAATAAAGAAGAAAATCAAAGAAAATTCTAAGATTTTTAACATAGATAATTAAAAGAATGAGAAATAATGGTATCATAAAAGATTTTCAACTAGGAATCAGACAGTGACTATGAACAGAAATAAAAAAAGTGAACAAAAACTTTTAACAGTGCCAGGCTGAGTATTTTGGTAAATCTCTTATCCCTGGATCCCACCTTTTTACCTTTGGGAGGGTATTGAAGAGAGGTGGTTAGTTGAGGGTCAGAAGACTTTATTTACTTTTCTGTTATAACCAGAGAATAAATCACATTTAATCATTTTATCTCCCTTATTGTTTAGTATGGGGCATCTAGGTAGCACAGTAGATAGAAAATAATTTGTACACATACTCTCTGGAGTTGAGAAGACTCATCTTCCAGAATATGTATTTGACTACAAAACTTTTATTACTTGTGTGATCCTGAACAAGTCCCTTAATCTTGTTTACCTTAGTTTCTCCTCTGTAAAATGAGCTAGAGAAGAAAATTTCAAGCAATTCCAATATCTTTACCAAAAAAATTCCAAATAGGATCATGGAGTCAGACACAACTTAAAAAGGACTGAACAATAACAAAATTCTTTAGTATAGTGGTTTGAATACAATAGTTATTAATGAACTTTTGCAGAACTCAATTGAATTATAACTAAATTTTACAAACTTCAGTCTTGTGCTTTTTAATATGACATGCTATTTCTCTCCCTATGTGACTAAAGTTCCTCTTATTTTTGGTTGGTTAATTCTTGAAGTTCATTTGGCCCCTTTGCAAAAATATATGTGTATGCATGCATATCTTAGCCAAATTGATAATTGTTGAGCACTCAATATATGTAAAAGATACCAAAATGTGCTAGATACCAAAATGATATAGTGAAAGATAAGAGACTATTCTTGTCTTCAAAGAGTTTGGAAAATTGTGGTGAATGTAGGAGTTAAATTCATGAAGAGTTAAATAAAAATATTATATATACAAAACAGTTCATTCCCATGGTAGGATATATAATTGATAAATAAGTGAAATAAAAGTCTTTTTATACATTACATGTATAAAGACATGATAGAGTGCCAGGCCTGAAGTCAGAAAGAACTGATAAATCTAGTCTCAGATGTTTTCTTGCTTTGTGATCCTGGGCAATTCACTTAATCTTTATCTGCTTGTTTCCCCAACTATAAAATGAAGGTGATAATTAATATAACTTAATTTTTTGGATTACTATGAAAATTAAATAACAACTTAAATTATAAGAATTACATGAGATTTTTTTAAAAGTGCTTACTTAGCACAGTATCTGATACATAATAAGCATTTAATGAATGCTTGGCATATAGTAGGCGCTTTTTTTTCCCTTCTTCCTTCTCTTTCTCCCTCCTTTCCTTCCATTCCACCTTCCTTCCTTCATTCTTTTTCCCTTCCTTTATTCTTCCCTTTTCCCCTTCCCTCTCTCTTCCCCTCTCTCTTTCCCTTATTCCTTCTTTCTTTTCTCCTCCCTTCCTTCATCTTTTCTTCTCTCTCTCTTGCTATCACTGTTGATCTCACTCTTTCTCTTTTCTTCCATCCTTTTTTCCTTTCCCCACACATTCTTTGATCCAATGATATTGGTCATGTTGCTATTCCAAGCACAAGTTTTGCCATCTCTATTTTCCAGGAAATTTTACTGATGTCCATCATATCCCAATTGTTTTCCTCCTTATCTCTACTTCTCAGATTCCCTGACTTCTTAGCAGGCTCAGATAAAATCCCATCTTCAGAAAGAAGCTTTTTCTGATCCCTCTAATACTAGTTCTTTTCCTCTATTGAGTATTTCAAATGTATCCCACATATATCTTGTTTGTATACACTTGTTTTCATCTTTCCCTCATTAAACTGTGAGCTAATTCATAGCAAGGACATTTTCCCCCTTTTCTTTGTATCCTTCTTCCTTCATATCACAGTACCTAAGACATAGTAAGTACTTATTAAATGTTTAGTGACAGATTAACAATACCAAATCAGAGAGTGATTAAAAATATCTGGTTCAAGTCAAAAAGATTTAAGTAGATGTAAAAGGGGGAGATCTAGATGGTGGGAGGAAGGTACTGATATAATTTTTTTTTTTGTAAAGATAGACCTAAGTTATTATTTAGGTCTGAGGTAAATTTAATTTTAATTTTTTAACCTTCCATCTTATTTATAAATAAGAAATGAACTACCTGGTTATCCTAGTACCCTGAAAAATTGAGTATAAATTCCATGAGAGTTGATACTTTTTTATCTTTGTATATCTAGAGCTTGAGACTAATACAGTGTTCATCCATAGTATATACTTAATAAGTTATCATTGAACTGAATTATGAATTCTAATGTAAGATCCTGACCCCCAGTTCCCAGTCCCAACACACAAATCCCTAATAGTTGGTGACATTTATGCCATTTGTCTAAGTGTTATTTCATGGAAAATGATTATCCATTCATATTCTTTATCTTGCTCTAGAAATATTTTAAACACATCCCTAAAATTTTCCAGATTACATAAGGAATTCTATTCCATATTTCAAATGTGTACAATATTTTTTTTTAAAAAAAAAAGAATCTTGCCTCTTATTTATGTAACCAAATTATAGATCTGGCAGCTATAAGTTTTAGTATTCTCTGAGCACTGTCTTGATTCAAGAGGTTAAATAGCATATCTATGGCTAATTTTATGCTGTTATTAAGTTTATTATGAGCAGTTAATGATCTATTCAGTTAATTGCCTTTAGGGACAAGATTAATCTGATAAAGTATAAGGTTCAACAAAAAACCTTATAAATACACAGTAGTTTTACTTTTAACATTTTGATATCAAAAATATGCCAATTTTAGGAAACAACACATTTAAAATAAAAGTACTGACTGTGTCTTTGCACTTTTGAAATAAACCTCTTTTCACCCCTTAAGTAAAGTATCCCATAGTACTAAGCATCAATGAAATAACTAAGATTTGTGTGAAAAGTAAAATAATAATAATAATCATCATCATCACTTAATAAACAAAATACTGAACATTAAACCTATGGTATTATCATTTTTCCAATTTTGACATCTAAAATTGTTAAAAATGGAAATGTTTGATCAAATTGTTATTAAGTACTATCAGTTAAAGAGCATCTTGGAATTTCCAAAAAGATACTTACACAGGTACGATTTACAGGAACAAATCTCAAACCCTTCATTATTCAACATAATTCAGAAAACAAAACCAAACCAAACAAAAAGGAATCCACAGAATATGCTAACTCCTTGGAAAATGGCTATTTCTTATAACATGCTTCCAAGGACAGATAAAACAAGATAATTTAACATTTATTAGGTGGTTAAATCTTTACTCTTTGCACTTCTACTTTATACAGAATTAACAATACCTTTGGAGTCAAGATATCAGCTTGAGTAGCTGTTTTTTGGGACTCAGTTTCTTCATCTGTACCATGAGGATGTTAATTACAATGTTAATACTAGCACTTAAAGGCTTTCTATTAGGATCATTTGGAATAATGTATATAACACACTTTGTAAATTATAAAGAACTATATAATAAGACAACATGACATATGTATATATGTCATATCTGACTATATATGTATATATAACATCTATATGCTAATAATAATTATTATTAACTTAGATTATTAGAGCATTTTCCCTCATTCTCTTTCTCTAACATTCTCTATCCCTTTTCTCTTTCCAATTCATTTTTCCATTTGTACCTATTCATTCTTCACTTTATCCTTTACTTACTAAAATTTAGCTTCAATAATCTACTTGTCTTGTCAATGAACTAATGATTTTTCTAGGGTAAGCTATTATCTTGTAAATTGTAGACCTTAACCTGCTGCACCATTTGCCAGCCACCACAGGTTAATCGTGGTTCTCAAATTACTTCTCTTACTTGAACAAGATTACTTGGCATTTAGAAGATATTTTGTTTCCCAGCTTCTACTTTTATCCATTCAGGCCTCAGGATATCCCTAATTGTGTGCTTCTTAAGTCTGAGAGATTTATACACTGCATGATTGCTTCAGACTTTACCGAAACTGTCTACTGAATCTATCTGATCAGCAATGAGGTATTTAACTCTATCAGTTAAAACTGGCTTTGTCAGAAAAGCACTATGGGGAATCAAGTCAGAGGCCCAATCCATCTTCTCCCATTGCACAAGCATAAATGAAGGAGCAAAGAGCTGAATAATAGAATAAAAGAATGTCAAGTACAGCAGCAATTGGTTTCTAGGTCTTGACTATCAAGACATTTGTTCCTGAGAGTGAAAAAGGAAAAATAGATTTATACAGTTCTCATTGACCTGTAAACTAGAAACAGCTGCTGAGGTCATGGATGTCTTTTTTACTGACTTCAATAAATAGGAATGTTGATTGGCCCTACCCTTGCTTAGTATTGCTACAGTAAGCAATGGGGATTGTTATGGTAGATCATCAGAGTAATTTGGTCACACATTCTCATTCATTTCTCCCCTTCTCCCTTCCCCTCTCCCACCCCCTCCACCTCTCTCTCCTCACCCTTCCCCAATCCCTTCCCCTCTCCCTCCCCCTCTCCCTCCTCCTCCCTTTTCTCCTTCTCTCTCTCCCTCTCCCTCTTCTTCTCCCTCTCCCTCTCCCTTCCCCTCTCCAAACAAACAAATACACCTCTTCCATTTACCTCACAATTATTGAGATTTAATTATAGTAATAAAACTATTCAAGCCCTGTCCAACATTTTGCATTTTCACTGCCCTAAAAGTGAAATCTGTGTTTAGGGGAAGCAAGACAGATGCTGCAGTGCCTGGTTTCACATCCCTGCTCAGGTGTGTAGAATATATTTCATCCTCCTTTGGTGTATAAGGACCCTGATTGTTGGATTCCCTTTCCCTAATTTTCCCCAAAAGTGGGATTAAAAGTAGCCACTTAATGATAATGAATTGAATTGTTCCCATCTAAAGAGGAGAGACTGGCAGAATGCCTGCAACAAAAACATCCCTCATGATGGTTAAGAAAACAAAGGTAATTGGATTACACAAAGAAAATAAGATAAACATATATTAAAATTGCAGTAACAGACTGTGATTAGTGACTACAGGCAGGGCAAACAGCACATGTTCTTTCAACTCTGTAAGGCCTAACTTTAGGGGGCTTTATGCTTTCCAGAAGATTGTGATGCACTTCAAATTTATAGGCTCTACCCTTATTATTGTTAAAATGCTTTTACTATTTAATTGTCAGGGCATGGAAGATCTACAGATGAGCAAGCTTCTTGATATTAGAGATTTTGAGGGGCTATAAATAGTTTCCTCTAAATTTCCAACTTCCTTAGTTTCACTATAGCCATCCATGTTGTAGTAGTGCTCCTCTAATTTGCTTTACTCATGTATTTTCTCTTCCATTAGTTAAAACCACAAGTGGTATTGTAGTTAATTCCAGGAATGAAAATATAAGCTTGATGCTTATAGGAGGAAAAAGGATTGAACAGAGTAAGCATACATGACTTATTGGTTTGTTTCAGTCTATAAGTTGAGGGAAATTTGAAAAGCAAACGTGTTAATAGAATGTGTTGGAGAAGGAAAGAAAAAAGGGAAGAAATGAGGGAATGAGGGCATAAGAAGGAGAGAAGACGAAGAAAGGAAGGAAAGAAGCAAAGCACAGTAAGTAAGTGAAAGAAGGAGGGAGGAAGGAAAAAAGAAAGGAGGTAGGTAGGCAGAGAGGAGCAAAGGGAGAAAGGAAAAAGGAAGGGAAGAAGGAAGGGAGGGAGAAAGGAAGCAAGCTAGGGAAGAAGGAAGGAAAGGTGGAAGGAAGGAAGGAAGGAGAAAAGTAATGAAGGAAGAAAGGAAAAAAGGTGGTAAGGGAGAAAAAGAAGAAAGAAAATACATGATGTGTCTATCAAGTTCTAGGCACTGTGTTAAAAGCTTTACAAATATTATCTTACTTTTTCCATGAGACGTCTAAAATACGCAAATTTGCAAAGCTCCAATTCATAAGTATATATGTATGTTTATAAATTATACACCATTTACACACACATATATATACACTTATATTCACATATTGTTTCCTTCAACAGAATGTAAGCTTCTTTAATGCATGATCTACTTCACTGTTGCCTTTTTTATTTCCAGATTTTAGAATAGTACCTAAAACATAATGAATATTAATAAAGATACCTTTTTATTGATTGGCTAGAAATGTTAATATCATAAGGAATATGTGTTAAATTTTGCATATTGAAAGGATCAGCTTCTAGATAGCCTAAATTTTGTAACCATAATAGATTCTTATTATACTCATTTAGGAAAAAAAATTATTAACAGCTTTTTATGACTACAGCTTAGTCACAATATACCTTTTATTGAATCTTGATGACTTGAAAAATAGCAGCTCTTGAATTCTACCTTCTATTAATCATTAATCTGGCAGAATTTTTTTTATTATTATAACTTTCTTATTTACAAAATATATACATGGGTAATTTTTCAACACTTACCCTTGCAAAACCCTCTATTATTGAAGTCTCCGAGGTCTCTTACAATCCTGAAATTCTGGTATTCTACAATTCTACAATAAGCTAACTGTGCTGGCATGGTCTAATACTATATATCTATAATCCACTTTTTTTTTTTCTGATCTTACTCATCATATGCAGTTTGGCTCAAACTAGTGTATCTGCTATTGACATCTAGCTTTTTAGAATTGCCTTCTCATTCTAAAAATCTACTTTATCCTTTCAAACTTGATGCTGAATATATACAGTGAGACTCGGACTGCAATAAAATATATTAGATTCCTATCATTTATTCATTTCTAATACCTAGACAAACACCACATCCTTTCATTTGTTCCTTAAAATTGTTTCATGTTCATCCTATTATCTTCCATAGGAAACTTTACTCAATCCTTCCTAATTCTCCCACCTTTCCTCTCTTAATGATTTCCCATTACTGTGTATAATTTGGTACATCCTGTGTTTCTACTTATTTGTTTCTTTGTTTTTACTGCCATTGGTCTGTCAGCTCCTTGAAGGCAAGTATCATGATCATCATCATCATCATCATCATTGTCATTATTATCACCTCTTTTTGTATTCCCAAATGATAGAACACTGTTTGGTACATGGTTTGTTTTTGTTGCTGCTCAGTTATTTTTGTCATGTCCAACTCTTTATGATCCCATTTTCTTGGCTAAAATACTTTTCCTTTTCCAGATCATTTTATAATTGTGGAAACTAAGGAAAATAAGGTAAGTGACTTGCTCAAAGTCAAATAACTTGTAAGTATCTTAAACCAGATTGAAACTCAGGAAGATGAGTTTTTCTGACTGTATGCCCACATAATTTCCATTGTTCCATCTAGTTCCTCTACTACATAGTAGATAATTAATAAATGCTTATTAACTGATCCTGTCCTTTCTGTAACTATTTGCAACCACATTACACGAACAGATTACTTCATTGTCCCATGAATATGCCATTTCTAAACTCATGACTAAGAATACCTTGATTATACCATGCTGCTCCTTTGTATCACTCATATTCACCTTTACAAATAGTAGCTTATTTGCAAGAAATAGAATTATTAAGGTGTAGGCAACCATATAAGGAAATTAGCCTGCCATTTAGTGAGAAACAAGATGAATACCTATCCAGGTGTTATTGTAACATTCCTTTTACACTTTACAAAAGCAAACAAAAACACCAAAGGAGAATTTCTAGGAAAATGTAAACAAAAATTGACCAGGAAAGAACAACAACAACAAAAAGAATGAATAGAAGTAAACTTTCTACTGTGGAAGCAATGGGTGAAAGTGGTAAAGGGGTAAATATAAGCTATATTTAGAGAAATGCTTTTCAACGATTGGAAATCTCTAAGAGCCTAAATGACTGACTCAGAAAATGAGAAAATGAATTCCTCCTTAATCAAATTCCTCAAATGATGTCAGAACACGTTGTATTTTAGGTACTCAGGTTAAAGGACTCAACATTGAAATAAATTTCTATTTAGTTATGAATTGGATTGAATGGCTTCTTAGATGTCTTCCAATCTTTGGAATACTGTGTCCCTAACAGGTTGTATTTTGCTTTGGAGCGTATCTATCTTTACAGATTTTACAGATTACAGAATTTACAGATGATCTCAGTATCATAATTATCTTTAGAGTTTTGCAAGTTATAACCTAAATGATATCTCCTGGTCTAACCAATCTATCTCTTCTAAGATCTAAGTTCTCAAAATTATTTTAAAAATGAAATAGAAATTACATGACTTTATAGTTAATGAAGAAAAATGGTTATCACTATATTTTGAACCATCCATGTGTCATTTGATAGTCAGGAAACAAGCATTTATTATGTATTTACTATGTGCCAGATATTGTGGTAAATGCTGGACACTGTTTTATTTTTAACAATCAGGTCCTATGGATTATATAGAAAAAGTCATCCACAATTCTCTATTTTGGGTTGAAATTTTGAATTTGTGATTGTATTCCAAATTACATAGCTAGGGAAATTTGAGTAGACATCTATTCATATTCTCTCTCTCTCTCTCTCTCTCTCTCTCTCTCTCTCTGTCTCTTTCTCCCCCCGCCCTGGCAATTGAGGTTAAGTGACTTGCCCAAGGTCACAGAGCTAGGGCATGTTAAGTGTCTGAGGCCAGATTTGAACTCAGGTCTTCTTGACTTCAGGGTTGGTGCTGTATCCACTGGGTCACCTAGCTCCCCCTTAGAAATCTATTCTCAATGTTCAAATCACTTCTGTTCGTGTCCTTTTGAAATTCTGATTTTTAAAATATCCTTTTCTTAGTCATTTTCAAAATTGGCACTGTATTTCCTGAAAATTCATTGTAGTCATGTTTTTTGTTTTGATTAGAACTACCTAAACAAGTTAAATGAAACTTAATATGAATTAAGAAAATAATCCATGTAAACAATACAAAACTTGTGGGGACATTGATTTGTCTAGAAATCATTCTAATATTGATCTAATTATATAAAGGGTAAATGTATAATGCTCCTAAAGAACATTATATTTGTTATACTTTTTGGATGGGATCAATTATTGTTTTGACATAGATAATTCACTTTACCAAGATTGATTTGTACCTACTCCAATTTGTCATCTTAGAGAGTTGCTGTGCTCCAGATAGTTAAATCACTGACCTAGGATCATCAAACCAGTATGTGTCAGAAGTATATTTGAATTCATATTTTCTTAATTCTGAGGATAAACCTTTATTTACTGTGCTATGGGTTTCTTGGCCATAATTTTAAGGTATTAAACTCTGAAGAATTTTGATTTAAATTTTTAAAAATCTGGAATTTTTCATTTTTTTATATTTTTGATGGAAAAAAAAGCACAAACGTATCATCTCAATTTTTATTGTTAATAAGGAAGTAAATTAAAAAAAAATCTGGATTGGGAATCAGAAGACCTGCAGTTGAATGTCAATTCTGCCTTGCTTCCTTGATGATATCGGACAAGTCAATTCCTTTACTTACGTTAAGTTTATGATCTCTAAAATGAAGAGGTTGCATAGGATGGTCTTGAAAGTCCCTTGCAGATCTAAATTTATGATCCTATAAATTTTCACAAGGCAACTAATTTAGGAATCAGATTACATGATTTCCATGCCGCAATATGCCACCTTTTATTTAACAGACAGATAAAAATTAGACTAATTGGAAACAATTATTTATTGGTTCTGTTTTGTGGGTATAATGGTTCTGTTTTTGATCCTCCTCTAATATATGTGGTGAACTGACACCCAAGAAGGTTAAGTGATTGACCCATGTTCTCACAAATTGTGAATATCAGAAATAGGATTAAAGTTCTAATCCTGACTCCAGAGGCACAGTCCTTCCTACTGTATCATACTACCTCCTGATAGAGAATTCCAAGAATTCTCCAAGAATTAAAAAAAGAAAAAAAAAAGCTTTTTTGTCTAAACTAGTGAGAAGCATTTCTTAGCAGTAAGTGTTTTCTTATTTCATCTTAAGACATGGCTCAATTTTATTGTCAAATTTTACTTCCCAAGTCATTTTTTTTAATTTTTAAAAAAATTTTACTTCATCAAGTCTTTCCCAATTGCATTTTGAAAAAAAAAATAACATTTAAAAAAATACTGAGGGTTCCCAATTCTTTTCTAACCTCTACTCCTCCTCCAACCCATTGAGAATGCAAAAAAATATATATCAATTATATATCCCATGTCATTTTGTCTCCACTTTAGGAAATGTCAGAAGGAAGAAAATCAGGAGAACTGAAACTGGCAATATTTGCCTGTTCATTTGCTGATATTTTAAGCAATAGGTAAGGAAAAAAATACAATTTCTGGGTGCTGCTAATGATTAAATTACCATCAGGTCTATTAGTAGCATCCAACCTAAGCCTTTCACAGAGCATTAGATTAAAAACAATTAAATGCTGAGTGTTTCTCTCAGTTGCAGTTTCCTTTTAAATAACTTATGTATTAAGATGCATTGTCTTGTATTATATCAGTCATGAGCCCTTTCTGTGGCTAATTCACCAATTAGTGCTTCTCCCAAGTATTAGCAGCCCTGTTTTTCCTTCCTAATGACTCTAATGAAAGAAAGTACAGGTGTTTAAGGTTTTGTCCTATACCTTACAAGAACAGAATAGGATTGAACTTGAACATGGTTTCTACATTAAAAATGGCAGTGTGAGAAAGATCCTGCCAATCTTTGTAGTTTTATCCAAATACCTCAAACAGATGAGCCACTCCCTCTGCTGGGGATATTTCTATAAACTCCCATATTTATTATCTGCAGCAAATAACATGCTTTCTGAGGAATGAACAGAAAATACTTGAAAATCTATACAATTTATCCTTAGCCTTCCAAAAATTATTCATTAGATAAATCTGTCACTAAAATGAAAATGCTATATCTACACACTTTCCCTCCCCTCATTTCAGGAAAAAAAAATGTTATTAAAAATCTTATGACAGCAAAGTCTTTTTGAATAACAAATTATTATCTGCATAATAATTTATTATAGAAACTAATTTTTTAAGAAAGGGCTATGTATATGACCTACCAGTTATTAATCACCACCTAGAAAGACCAAAAAAAATAATATCATGAAAGTACTGGCCACATCTTATTGAAAACTTTTTTTTTCTTTTTAATTTCTAATAGGATAGTCTTCACAGAAGATAATAAATAAGTAGAGAACTAGTTAATTTGTTTTATTAAAGACTAGCTTCATGCACTAAAGAAGACATGGATTCAAGTTCTTCCTTTTATACATTCTGGTTGTGACTCTAGAAAAAAAAATATTTAACACCTCAGGTTTTGAGGCAATGATCTAGGAATATGTTACACGACAGATACAGGAGAGGGAGTTCTTTCACTGAAATCTTCCTATTCTAATGGAATCAATATCCCTACTCCATTCCTGTTTATTACCAAAAAAATATATAGTAAAGTCATTTTATATATATATATATATATATATATATACATATATACATATATATATATATATATACATACAGAGAGAAAGAGAGAGAGAGAGAGAGAGAGAGAGAGAGAGAGAGAGAGAGAGATTGATTTAGTGCTAAGGTATTAATGTTACATCATTTAAAACATTCTGGACATTGCACTTGCTCTTGAAAGGACAGTGTAGGCTGTATTACATAAAGGAGTAACTATATATGATAACAAAGTACAAAAGTCAAAAGTGTAGATGATTATTCTCAGATACACTGATCAACATTCATATAGGCAGATATTAGTGGATAAATTACTGGGTTTAGAACAGGTACAAAAAAGTTTGCATCCTACTTTAAATACTTACTTAAATACTATAACCCAGAGAAAATTAATTAATGTCTTTCAAAGTAATTTTCCTCACCTATAAAATGGAGATAATAATAAAATTCACAGATTTGTTGAATTAAATGAGATAATATTTATATAAAGCACTTTGAAAACTTTTAACATAAACACATTGATTTTTATTTTTATGATTGTAATAAATACCAATATGTTTTATAGGACATGTTAAACTGCATTAATAATTTGAAAAAATTCATAATTTCATTACTGAGGTTATTCCCTTTCCAACACAAATTACAATTCATCTGTGCATTACTATCTATACTGTTCATCAATTACTATGGTTATTTTCTTCAAACAGTGGCCAACCTTCTGATAATAAGCCCCTCTATATTAAAGTGAATTGGTCCTTGGTTGATAGACACTCAAGCAGCATGGACAACATTTATACCTATCTAGGCTGTTAGTTAACTTTTCCTAACAATGTGGTCCTAAGACCCTAAAGATAGCCTCCATTTCAAGATGATTTGAGTTTTGTTTTGACATAGGGGATGTTTATGACATAAGGTTTGTTAAGGTAAGACCATGTTTGCATTTTTCTCCAACCACATTCAAATAATAATATGAAGTTCAGTATAGAAGACAGAATGATATAATATGAAGAGAATTGACTCTATTCTGAAAATCTGGGGCCAAAATCTGCCTCTGATGCTTCATCCCTCAGTAAAATCTTCCTGCACAGCTGCTTCTTTGACCAGGCTAAGAGTACAGTTTAGTCTAGTTGGCAACTTTGGTATTTTGAGTCTCTGATTAGATTGAATTAATCAGTCAATTGAGCAATAATAATTGAGGCATTCACATAGATATAAAGCCTTAGAGGGTTTTCATTCTTGATCTTTTTTCTCCTATTTTACTGTTTCTATCATGAAAACAGAAAAAAAAATGTTTGCTTTGTAATTCAATCAAATAAACCTCATCCCACAAATTCTATGCAACCCTACCTCAATAGTGTCCTCACTGCTACTTGGCAATCCTTTTATATGTGTCTTTTAAACTCACTATTCTACTATTCACAATATCTCTTCCAGACTTTCTCAAACCTCCCATTGTTGACCCTATTTCCATTATTTCAACTGAGAACTTGCTTCATATTTTACAGAAAAAAAATTGAGAACATTCTCTATAAGCTCCCTCTTCTATTTTTCTCATCCTGTATCACTCATATGACTTGTTTCACTATCTCTTCCTTCAGTTCTGTTTTACATACTCCTTATCAAGGCTAATCCTCGAGATCCCATTTCATCACACAATGTATATATGTACATGTGTGTATACATATATGTGATATACAAATCATATATATTAATGATAAATAATGGGTACTTAATAAATGCTTATTGAATGACATCTGTCTCATCTAAAGTATAGAGAGAATGATCTTCCTCATTAGAAAATTCTTTATATCTGTGATATCACAGGTATAGTAAAAATAAATTGCTGTTGCTTTTAATCTTTTTATAGAGATACCTTTTCTTCAGTAACTAGTATTTTGGGGAATGTGCTAGAATGGGAAAGAACTTGTAAGGACTAAGGATGGCAAAAACTGCTGTTTACCTGCATGAATTTTTGCCCTTTATTTTGTACCTATCCTATCAATGAAATGGGGGTATAGTGTAATTAGATAGTAACTGTCAACCATGCCTCTGGAACTATGTAACCACTACTTTCATTGGCCATTGCATCAAAGACTATTCTTTGATATCAGAGTTTCAGAATCGTTGTTCATTACAAAAAGTAGCTCATTAAAAATATGGATGCATACATGGATGTATATGTGCATGTTGGTACATTATAAATGCACAATAATAATGTATATGTGTATTCATTAATTTAAACACATATATAATAAATATATATGTTCATATAAAATATAAAATATAATAAATATATATATATATATATAAATAAAATATAAATATACATGTTCATATAAAATATAAATATATAAAATAAACATTATCAACATTTTAATACATCTAGAAAATCAAGAAAACATCAAATAAAGCTCTAATTTGTAGCAAATGCAGAGTTTTGGAGTGTAAGTATTCATATCGAAAATTGAACAATCACGTCTCACAAGCTGGTTAAAGCTGATTCAAAACAACTTTCAGTCATATATTCACTTTAATAGATGGATATGGATTTAGAAAAAACAATTGTGCAAAAAGTACTTTTGTGGAGGAAAACTTATTCTGCTCTTAGACCTGCAGCTGATTTGGCTTAAACATATATATATGATGCATATATATATATATATATATATAGATATAGATATATAATATATAATTTTAAAATATTTTCCATTATTAAAAATATAACAACATTTTCTTAAATGACATATTATGAACTACAATATAAAAGCTTCCAAAATTATTTGCAAAGTTCCATAGATAAAAGTTTGATATAAGATTAAATTAGGATTGACCTTTACAACATATTTAACATTTTAAAATTCTAGAATCACTTATATTTCTTAAAATTCCTCATCTTTTCAAATGCAAATGAAATACTACAGTGTACTGTATTAGGTATAGACCCTAATATGTATTGCTATATTTTATCCCATTTCTCATTTTTGCTTTCTCCATGCAGTATTTGCTCTCATAATTAAAGATACTCATTGCAGGATGATTTTGGTGACAGTGCATTTAATTCAAAATATTCTCTTGGTCCCTGTAATATGAAATTTTTCATCTCACTTAAGATATTACTGCCTAGTATTTTTTATTTGGAAAATGAGAATTTGGATTCAGGTTTCTAAGCACTTCTCCATTTAATATAAAATAATGCTGATGCCTTCAGGCAATAAATACTCCAGAAAGTTTTGAGGAAAAGACCATTAGATTACAACTTTATTAACTGCAGCATAAAACATATAGCAATTAGTTCTCCTAGTTAGAATTTTGCATATATTTTTTCAAGAAAAACAGTACATTTATTCTTTCAAATATATTTATTCTGCCCAGTATAATGATTTCTATAATTATAACTACCAGGCTGCCTTTAAAAGTAGGACTGGTCTCTGACCTTATATAATAGTGTCATCTATGCTTTTTTTAACCTCCCTTTTTCTTTTATTCTTAACCTGACATTTGGATTTTAGGAGAGTTTTGAGTGGGGAAAAAAAGATTCTGAAATATGTTTTCTTCATTCTTTCTTTTTCTCTCTTCCTTCTTCTTTCTAATTATATCTGTTCAGATTCTAATGTTTAACCCGAGAAAAGAAAAAGAGAAACACATAGAGAGGAAATAGCTTAAGAGAATAGAAAAAGAAATAGGAATAAAGGTAAAAGGTCTTTTTTTTTTTTTTCTTTTTTAAATCTGCATCACAAAATACAGACCTGGGAAACATATTGGATCATATTGTTCTACATAACATTATATGGATAAGGAAATTAAAGTCCAAGTAAAACAACTTGAGTAAGCTCCCATAAGTAGTATATAATAGAGCTGTGATATGAACCATGATTTTCTGGTTGTTTCTGCTATTGGAAGCCATCTGAAGAGAATGGCTTGTGGGAGCCTTTCCCATAAGGGAAAAAAAAAATTTCTAGTCAATGACCTTGATTTCCATATTAAGAAAGAACTGTTGTAAGAAACCTTATCTTTTTACTCAATGGAAAGTTCCATTTAAAAAAGCAAAGATCAAAAAATTTGATGAAAATCCAGTATTGCAAAAACTGTCACAAACTAAAAGGGCACTGAGTCTGGTTGTGTTCTTTTACTCATTAGCTTGATTGACAAAGCAATTGTCTATAAGGGGAATTTAACCTCTCCCCTCAAATACACCTCCACCTCCTATCCCTCACTACCTCCTCCCCAAAACCTCCTGAAATCTGAGGGTCTTTTATCACTCTTGAGGTTAGTAGATCATAAATGCAGAAGTGGGAAGACTCTCAGTCAATATCAAGTACATACCACTTCCTCATTTTACAGAGGAGACAAGTGAGGAACAGAGAGATTAAGAAAATTGCCCAAGATCACACATAAAAGTAGTAAATTGCAGAGTTGGGATTGGCCCAGTTTGTTTAACTTCAAACACAGTCCTCTTTCCTCTATTTTATACTTGCTCTCTCAATTCATGTCAACAATGTTTCAAATTCATTTCTTCATTAAAAGTAACTTTATTCATTTCCTTAGTTTATCCTATTTACATAGCAGACTAAATACCTATTACTTTGTGGCTTTACATAGTGGATTTTTCCCTTTACTTTTTTTTTTTTTAATTTCATTTGGCCAGTGCCTGAATGCTACATTCTTTAATTTTAAAATTGAAGGTGTCATTTGTTTATAATCAATAAAGAGTTTTGATTTACTTTTCTAAAAATTTGAATGGATTTGGCAAATTCCTCCTTTGTTGTGAGTAGCAAGGGTGAGGGTTGCTGTTTCTTTAAAAATGTTAACTGATTTACTATTAATTGACATTTGCCCTTTGTTTTCATTACCACTGCAGTTTGTTCAAATGGCTAACCCAACCTGGTAAAGTTTATTTTGCCTAATTATATATCTCTAAAGGTGATCATACTAAAAAATAACCATTGTTATTAAACATAATTAAATAGAAATCATTTGACAATTCCTCCACATCAATGGAGAGGGAATGGAAATGAAAGTGATAACTTGGGCCTTCTACTGAACAAATTGATGTAATGATAAAGGTATAGATATGAAGAATCAAGTTTTGTTTATCCAGTCTGGAACTAATTAATTCACTACTTGACTGTCCATGTCAAAACTTCTGTCTACCAATGTTTTTCCATTGTAAGCAGAAAACAACTAGTGTATATTTCTGAATCCCATGTGAATGAAGATTTCAATGGTGATCTGAAAATAGAAGATAAAATTTACTCTTTCATCAATTTTGACTGTTGATGAAAAAAAAAGTTTTCAATAGTTCTCTAAAATAATTCACAAATATGTGACATCTATTTAAGAGCAAAACTTTTCAATATCTTGAGTAGCTATCTGTGACATATATTCTATTTGAGAATTACCCTGATTTATTCACTGAAACAGGTTCCTTTTACTAGAGAGTATTCCACTGGCCTGGTCAAGAACAAGTACAAGAACAAGGGATATGGGGATAGACACTGAGCCTAGAGTCAGGAAAACCTGTGGTGAAATCAAGCCTCATACACTTATTAACTAAATGATCCCATGTAATTATTTTAACTTCTTTTTGCTTATTCTTTAAAAAAAAAAAAAAAAAAAACAATAATAGCACTCACCTCCTAGGGCTATTGTGATGATCAGACAAGATAGCATTTGTAAGGTATTTTCCAAAGTTTAAAGCATTGCATAAATATAAGGTATTGTTATTTTGAATGATTGCTTTATTTTAAAAGAATATAACTGCTAGTTTTTTAAGTTATATATTATATTGTACACTGTTTCTGAAAACCTTTTCCCCTACTTCTTTTAATATATTATAGATGCATTGTTTTCTCTTTTCAATCACTCCATCAAATTATTAAATAATTACTTTGGGCCTAACCACTGTTAGGTAATAGGGATATACAGAGAAATCAAACAGACTCCCACCTTTTAGATACTCATATTCTTCTTGAAGAATGACATCTTTATATTTTAGGAGACAGTCTTCATTATTTTTGTAATAAAAATAATTAATTAATTGCTATTTTTTTCTGGTGAAATCTTTCTGAAGTTCTTTTAACTGGATCTTGGATGACTGATATTCAGTAAATTGTTTTTCCAGGTTGGTAGGCCTAATAAAACTTGTATTCTGTTGGAATAAGCTTTAAGGATATAAAAGTGTAGATCTGAAGAAGCAAGTTTTGGTTTCCCAGTCTGGCAGTAAATCACTGTTTGACTGGCTATATCATAACTTTTTCTGCTGCTGTTTCCCCATTATAAAAAGAAACTAAGTATTACCCTTCTATATATTCCCAGTTCCTAGACTAAATGGAGTAGGATCTCAATAAATAGATTAAGATTACAATGATGATCTGAAAATCAGAGGAGATAATACAATACCATCTCAGAACAATATCATTTCAAAAGACACTAGGATAAAATTGTTTTTCATCAGCTTTAATACTATTCATGAAAAATATTTTTAAGTTTGTTTGTAAGATTGTTTAGGCAAAATAGCTTGCCTTGATTAGTATAATTAGTGAAATAATATTGTACCATAAGAAATTACTAGATAGATTTTTTTAAATGAGAAAACAAAAACAAACACTAACATTATATAAAACAAATAATACCAGGGAAACAATTTGGATAATAGTAATATTGTAAAGACAAGCAACATTGAAAGACTTAAGAACACATACAATACAATATTCACTCATGATTCAGGTCGACTAATGGTGAAGAATCCTATCTACTTTATAAAAGAACAGTATTGGACTTGAAAGAAAAAATGAAATATATTTTTCGACATGGATAATCTAGGAATTTATTTTGTTGGTCTATACATATTTGTTTTAAGGATTTTTGTTGTTGTTGTTGTTCTAATGGAGGGGGAATAGGAAAAAATTATGATATTAATTGAAAAAAGTCAAATTGCAGTAATTAGTATGATTTGATTTTACCTGTTATTCGCAAACTATATTCTTTGAATAATCTTGATGGTATAGGGATATTTAACTTTTGAAAACAAATTGAGTCAATTCTAGTGAATAAAGTAGATGATCAAGTTCAATTATATGTGTATATATATATATATATATATATATATATATATATATAGTTCTAAAACTGGAGGGAGATGGTAGTTATCATTGTGGAATTTATAAAGGCCTTTTCAAACTGATTAATTTGAAGGCCAGCAGTATTTTTTGGGGGGGCTTATGCATAAGTTCTCATATTTTTAAAAAATCAATTGTAATTCATTTGATTCAATTCAATTTATTTAGCACCAACTAGCTACAAATCATGGTTCTATGGATACAAGGCTAAGAAATGAAATAATATTAAATAATTTTGAAATTTATGCAGAGGAATGAATAGTTTCAAGAGAAGGATAGAACTAACAAATGCAGAAATCATAGAAGGCTTTTTCTGAGGAGGAGACATCTTAGTTATTCTCTGAAGGAAGCTAGAGATTTTAGAAGATTCATTTTTAAAAAAGTGAAGAAGTAAGTATACCTCAGCTATTAACAATTACATGGATATGGAGATAGGGATTTGGTAAATGAAGAACCACTAAGAGTCCAGTTTTACTAAAACAGAGAGAGCAGAAAGGAGAATTGTATGTAATAATGTTGGAAAAAATTGTGGGAGCTATATTATGGAAAGCTGTAAAATATGTGTAACCAAATTGTACTGTCAAAGAAAGATAAAACTATATACTTTAAATCTAATATTTCTTCATTGTAGAGGTCATGCTTACACACCTGGTTAAATAACTACCATTCAAAATGACCAATTTAGCTATATATTTTATTTTGAGACTTTAGATTTGGACATGTATCTAGAATGAATTATCAAGGATCAATAGGTTGTCTCTAAAATATAGTCAAATCCCATATTGCTAGTCTTCTAAGTTAGCCATACACAGAGATAATGTGGTAATACTGGGGAAAAAAAAGGATAGCTTCATATATCATAGTGTCAGCTTCTTAAGTTCTAGCAGGTATACAAAGAGAAGAGATCTAAACCAATGGCCTATAATTATGGCAGAATTTTGTTGTAGCTTTCTTTGGTTTCTTTTCACAGTTTTGTTTGTTTGCCAGAAGGATATCTTTGTCAGAAGGAAATCTATGAACTCATAGATAGCATTAGACATGACTTTAGAAGTCATCTAGTCCATTTTCCTACCTACTGAGGAATAATTTTCTTTAACAATTCCTATATGTATTACTTGAACTTCTGTTTCCTTGAGCATGTTCATATAACTTGAAATAAGTGATGGTGTGAAGTTTCACTTAAATGGGTAAAAGTGAATGGATGAATGTCATAGACATTGTAGTGTGGTATATCCTGCCTAGTGAAGAGGCAGCTGCTTCCATGGTAGATTCAGGAGGTCACCCTGATTTCTATCCTGTGGCTATTCCAGGTGTTGTTAGGAGTGTAACATCTGGAAGAGGGTGCCCAGGTTGATTCAGGTCATCCATTGTTCTCCAGGTTGCCAATGGAGATCTGTCAATTAATGTATATTCACTGGACAAGGAACACAAAAGTACATTGAAACAAAGACATTCTGGAGTGATTAGTCAATTTCTTAAAAATTAATTGTTGGTCAAAAATGCATAGAAATAGGCCAGTGTAGCTTACCACACAATGATGTTAGTGTGCTGCATTTTGGGAATGTTTCTTTTTTTTTCTTTCTTATTCTTTTTTTTCTCCTCTTGCATTCCCCCATTTGGAATATAGTGCTGTTCCTGTATTCCCACACCCACTGGTAGTAGTTGCAAGCTCTGGATACCTCTGCAGGCTCCCAGTGAGCAAAGCCAGGCCTGGGTAGAACTAGAGCCAACAGCATCTGCCAGCTCACAGTGTGTCGTAAGTTTGCTTCCATTATTTTCCCCACTCCCTGTCTGCTCTCAGCAGCTCTCTTATCACGTGCATACCAAAATACGGCTGGAAAATCCCTGCTTGTGGCCATAGCCACTGTAACTCACAAAGATATGGCAACAGTAGTATGTGGAAGAAAATTATAAAAAGGCATACCTGTATAGTTTCATTTGCTATTCAGCCTCAACCTGTCAGTCTGCATTGTCAGGCATTATGAAATTGCAGAAGTATATAGATTTCATTCTCACATTCACTTTTTTTCAGAAAAAGAGCCCAAATAGTTCCTGTGGCAATTAAACAACATGGCTAGAGGTGCTATTGCCACCCTATGTGAACAATCATGTTAGCCATTTACCTTGTTAAATTACAATCCTTGTACTCCCTCCGTGTTGGTATTTTCTTTGGGGAAGATTTTCATAGAGCCATTATATTACTTCACAGGAGATAGTGTCATAGAAGTGGCTGATTTTATTAATTTCAAATTCAAACTTGGAGTCAGAACCTGGATTTGAGTACTGTCTGTCCTATGCACTTCTTTCTGCATAACTTTTGGTAAGTTATTTCTTTCTCTAAGCCCTAATTTATCATTTATAAAATGGAGAAAAGGGGTTAATGTAGATAAGCTTGAAACAATCCTTTCAGCAAAATGTCCTATAATTCCTCATCATAGCCTCAAAACATTTTCCATTTTTATTTTTTATGTGAATCTCTGATAGATCTGGTTGTTTCCATTTTAAATTAATGAATAATACTGAGGGAGGCTTGTAGGATCTTGTTTCCAGCATTTTTATATCTTGATTTGAAATGAGGGGAAAGATTGAGGTCGAATATACAAATAGCATGAGCAAAAAGTAATAACATATTACTTTCTTCGTGTCATTCAGGCTGTCAATGGTTGGTTTTATATAGTGTGGTACTGTGTATTTTGAAATTTCTCAATCATTGTCTTTCTGGATCTCTCTCTTTGGATGCCCTCTCTTCTCCATGTTTCTATTACAGTGGACATTTGTGTTTTTTTCTGTTATCTTTCTGAAAGCTTTTCCTAAGTCTCCTTTGCTGTATGTCCTGTCCCTTACTGAGTGTCCTCCGACAATCTCCTGTCCTTCTCTTTTCTTTGTACAGCCTCTCTTGGCAACACACAGATGGCCACATACATACATACATACATACATATATAGCCACATACATATGACATATACTCTATTGACCCCATATAAACAATGAATAAATATATAGATGTATGTTTATATGTGGATGTGTGTATATATGTATGTACATGTCTCTGTGTGTGTATATATGCATAAAATCTCCAACTATTTGACCTCAAAGTCACCATTGGCAATTACTTTCCTTTATCTTCTATTGTAATCAGTTGTCAAGCTGCATTAAATTAAACTCCATGATAACTATCAAATTCCTTTCCTTTCTCCAACATTGCTCAAGTCCTCATCACTTCTTTCCTGGTCTATTGAAAAATTTCCTTATAATATTACTTTGGCCATTTTTAATTCATTTTCCACCCAACTGCCAAAATCATATTGCTAAAATAAAAGTCTGACAATGTTACTCACCTGTTCAATATATGCTCCTATATTCTTTGAAGGCCTTTACAATATAATACAAATTATTCAACTCAGGATTAAAACCCTCCAAAATCTGGCTTTAGCCTTTCTTTTCTATACTGCTCCCCTTTGTGTATTCTATGTGGTTAGGCAAACTCACCTATTTGCTGATACCCAGACTAGGCACTCTGTCTTCCATCATTGTTTTTGCAGACTGTCCAAAATGTAGGTGGTTCAGTGCATAGAGCACTAGACCTGGAGTCTAGAAGACCTGAGTTCAAACTTGGTCTCAGACACTTATTAACTGTGATTCGGGGCAGATCACTTAACCTCTGTTTGTACTAATCCCCTGGAAGAGGAAATGGCAAACTATTACAGTCTCTTTGTCACAAAAATCCCATGGAAAGTATCATTCACAAGTCAAAAAGAGTAAGATATGACTGAACAATAATCACAATCTGTTGCATACTACTGCCCTCCTTCCTTACCTCCACCTCCTAGAATTCCTGTCTTCTTTCAAAACTAAGCTCCTGTGTCACCACTTCTGGGAACAATTTCCTGATCCCATAAGTATTTAGTGCTCTCTTCCTCTTCCTCAAATTATGATGTATATAATAATAGATCCTGCATGTATTCCTTCAAAAGCTTCTTAAGAGCATGGACTGATTTATTTTTTGTTTGATGCGTTTTTGCATCCCTAGAATGAAGTACAGTTTGTTGAACATACTAGGTACCTAATAAATACTTACTGGATTGGAGTTGACAAAGGTGAATCTAATAGTCTAAACATAATGCAAATTTCATGGGTAGAGACTTTCAGTTTTTATGATTCTATAGTGTTTATTCTTGGATGGAGTGTATTAAATATTTGATCATTATCCTCATTCTTTCCTTCCATATTGAATACGGATCCCTATGGACTGTGGAATCAGTCAAACATAACTTTAAGAATATAAAAGAAACTGAACTTTCCTTGTCTCAGCCAGCAGGCAATAATGGTTTTAGGTTTTGCCTCTCACCCATAACAAATCAAGACAAAATATTTGTCAAAGTATTCTTCCTGTCTTCTTGCTTTAAAATTCACTTAAAACTGACAGAGTATACTGCCATCCTCTAATGCAAGTCATTAGCTATCATTTTGCATGATTCATAACTACATATTTGCCCATTTATTGTTTATCAACCTAGGGAGATTGAGGAGTTATTTCCTACCCTGGATGCAATACTGACACTATCCCCAAATCCTATTCTAGCTCAATTTTCAGAGTAATTCTCTTTGTAAAGTAAACTGCCACCTCTAAAGATTCTGTGAACTGAAGTGATCCTCAAAGGAGAATTTCTCCCCATTTTTGCATAAGCAGGGAAGTTTTCAGAATCAGGCTATTTTTGATGATAGCAGGCATTCTTACCACTAAATTTGTTATCTAGTTTTAAAAAGAACATCCCAAAACTTGTGGCTTAATCCAAAAAGTTTAGAACCATAATGTTGAAAAAAGAAATCAGAGTAGAGCATTGGGCTGACTTCCCTCCCCCTTCCCCATCATACTTATTTCCTACTATATTCTAAGATGGATACAGAAATTTTGATTTAATTTAATTACCAATATAATTAATTGATATCTACTGAGTACACATCTTCTGCACATCTGCCTCATTTAAGGCCAGTCAATGAATATAGAATTTTACATATTTTGGTATTATTTTATTTTATTGAGTCTGTGTTTCATTATCCCATTCAGACTAGAAGTATAACAACTGATCTTGAACCCATTCTGATACTGATTGGCTTGGAAGCTTTAGCCTTTTTTCTAACCCAGGTTGGCTCACCCCTCCTTAAGCAGCCTGGTGTCCTTCTGCTTCCATTATATTAGTGATGGAAATAGTATAGATACTCAATTGACGTTAGCCTTACTATAGATCAGAACTCCTGAATTTGAGTTTAGCCTTCAGAGAGCCTTAACTTCCATCATCCCACCATCTCCAGCAGGGATCACAGTCATATGTCACCATGTATGGCCACTTTTTATTTTTAAAAGCACTTCTGTGTATAATATTTGGGTGTCTACTTTGAATTGTTTATTTCAGAATTTGTGTTTCATTGTAGATAGTATAGGTACCATTACTCTTGAAAGGAGAAAAATTGTACATCCTTCACTAAACTTTCATGCACACCTGGAAGATGTATGATTCAACTTCTGTCTAGATCCTATTAAGAATAGTGCCACCCTCCACATAATCCTTTTACCTCTTTCTTTCTTAATAATGAATAATGGGTTTGTATTAAGTAGATCTCTTGTACAACAAATAGTAGATCTCTTGTCTTCTTAAACTACATTAATTTTGAAAAAAAAAAAAGGACTGGCTTAATAAAGTCAGAAAAACAAAGTGAGGGGATATCATGAATAATTGTGGGACCCAAAACCTCAAAAAGTTTAAGAACATAGTTTAGGATTCTCAGTAAGGTTCAATTTTGGCTGCAAGCAGGAAATAATCACCACAATACCTTGAAGCAATATGGAGCAATATCAAGCCTTCCAGTTATTAACTGTTTTTACTCTCTGAATTTCTAAAAGCACTCCATTGTCTCTGCAAGTTCCAATTGACTGTTTTCAAAATAAGCATTTCATTTGTGCATGTGTTTTTCCTCGAGTTAATGAGAGACAATGCCTAAAGACAAAGTAAGTAAACTAAAACAGCAGCTCATATTTTCATTTTGATGAAAACACAGAACTGTTGAAATCTCTAACCAAGGCACTGAGTTAAGGAAGTCAGAATTCCCAGAACTCAGACTATTTGACTGAGGGAGAATTTCTGGTGTCCTCAGTCCTAGAACAGCTTGAGGATACAACCAGAGTGTGTAAGATGGAATTCATTGTTGATTCATGTTAATAGGGCTATATGTTTATAGAAGAGTGCTACTTGTGTTGAATTGTCAGAAAAACAAGATGATTATTAACCCCCAACATGAAAGGGTTTGACATGGAACCAATTTGCACATATGCCACTGAATAGCTGTGAGTTCAACATTCAATAGAAAATTTAATCAATCAACAAATATCTTATTAAATGCCTGTTCTGTACAAAGCATTGTCTAAAGACAGAAATGAAAAAAAGTTCCTACTCTGAAGGGGCATAGATTCTATTTAAAAAAAACATACATATAACTATATATTACGTAAATACAAGATAAATTCAGAGTTGGAAAAGGGTTCATGTAGAGAAAAGCACTTGTTCTGAATCCCAAGGGAAACTTTGGATTCTTACAGCAATAAGAATAGGAAGTTATTCCAGGCATGGGTGACAGTTGAAGGAATGATGAGGAGCTAGTCAATGGGATATCATCTATGAAAAACACCCAGAAGACCAATTTGACTAGACTGCACAATATGTGAAGGGAACTAATCACTATGTAATAAATGTGTAATGGCAGCTAGAAGACAGATTTTGAAGAGTTTTAACTGCCAAACAAAAGAGCTTATAGTTGATCCTAAGGCAGCAGGGAGGTATGGTCAAATCTAGGTTTTAGGAATATCACATTTGTAGTTATGTCTAGATTGGATTAGAGAGGGGAGAAACTAGATATCTGGAGATTAAGTAGGAGGAGATTGTAATAGTACCAGAAAAAGGTAATGAATGTCAGTACTTAGATTGTGCTTGTAGTTAAGGAAAGAGAGGGGGCAAAGTGAAAGATGCAGGAAAAATCAAGATTTGGCAATTGAATGGATATGTGGGGCAAGAGAGGCTGATGAGTCATGGATAACTCTAAGGTTGTGAGCTTATTCAGGAAAAAGGAGGCATTTTGTCACAATTATAGAGACATTCAAAAGAAAGTTAGGTTTAGGGGGAGGAAAAAACAATTATATTTTAAATATCTAAATTGAAGAATCCATTTCCTCTGATATTATACTTTGCTTGTACTTAAAATATCATTGCTAATGGTGAATAATACTTTCTCCAACATTTCAACTTTATTATGGTGCTGATTAAAGAATCATTTATTTTAGTGGCTTCCTATACAACCTACTACTGAAATAATTTTTCACAGATTTTAGCTCTTTATGCCTCATCTCAAAGAGAATATATCCAAACAATATTAACTTCCTTTAACAATAACCAACATCTGACTCAATCCTAAATAGCACGTGTACCCTCTTTTCCCATCATTTCTCACCTATGAGGTAACCTTCTTGTATCCATTGTAGGTTTTTAATCCCCCAAGACCTCACCTTTTCTTTTGCTCCATTAGATCACAAAGACCTTCCCTAATATACTCTGACTCTCTACCTTTTATTCTTCCTTCTTTATAATCTACATATGTTCTCACATTAAACTCTCAAAAGCACTTGGTACCCAACAACCTTCAATGTTGTTCAGGTCACATAGACTCTTAGTAAGTTATGATCTCAAGCAATGTGTTTATATTGCAAAATCATGATTAAATAAAATCCAAAGATTTTGTCCTGCTAAAACAAATATATATATATACTATTGGCCAATTTTACAGAATAAGGAGAAAAGTGAACTATTTTGTGGAGTCCAGAAGGAGGCAATGCTGTTCTGAGGGATCCAGACAAGCATCTGAGTTAACCCTTAGGCCCTGAGAGGAGAGATGGTCTCACACAAAAAGGATTCAGGATGGTTTATTATAATGAGAAAGCCAATGATAGATGTGAATTTTCAAGAGGCCACTCTGTAGAAGTCAGACAAAAAGTGCATAAATAAATGAGCCTTGGTAAAATGCAGGAGTTGTTTAGAATGTTACTGTTTACCATCTAATCAGTGTGGTTCCATGTCTGATTCCTGCTGGAAAAAGGAACATGGACTATAGAACATTTCTGATATCAGAAATATGTCCATATTTTAAACATTGGTACACATGTATATTCTAGAAAATTAACTAAGATTGTTCACCGTGCTTTAGCTAATGCCTTCCAACTTCCTCCAAATTCTTGTGCTGAATTATATACAGTTACTAAACTTTCTGATGATTAATTCAAACTTAGATTAGGCAACATTTAGTCCAATTTTATTCCCTTCACCCTACTAAAATTATTCTTCATAATATCATTAGTGTGATCTTTGCACCAAAGAAGAGCATCATTTCTCTGCTGATTCTCCTCAGCGTCTCCATAGTTTTGGACATCATTGCTTATAATATTTAATAGCCTCTTGATACCTGATCTCTGTAGGATAGAATTCCCAGATCACAATCTTAATCCAATCAAATTGTATTTCTATACATTCTATACATTCTCTCTCTATATATACACATATATCCATATCCATATATAAATGATACAAACTTAACAGTCTTTTAGTCAATCCTCCAATTAAGAAAAGTGATATAATTAATCATAGTCCTGGAGGAAATTCTCGTTCTTGATTTATTTTCATTTCTAATTTGGAAAAATGGGACAGTTTAACACAATGAACAGTGACTACTTTTAAGCAACAGAATTGCTTTAATTGGATCTAGACCAATTCTTCCCTTGTTAAAGGGGAATTTGGGTACTCAGAGACAAGAGTTATCTTCATAATCATTTTCTTCTTATACAGAGTCCATTATTATAGCCCACAGGCACTGAACAAATTGGCAGTAGGTATGGAAAGCAGTGTGACATAGAGGAAAGAACATTGAACTTGGCAAGAAGAAATCTGGCTTTGGTGCTTACTAATTGTGTGACTATTGGCGAGTCATTTAACTCTTTGAATTTCTTCATATGTTAAATGCAGATAATAATGCTTGCTCTATCCATTTTACAAGGTTGCTATGGGAAAGTGTTTTGTAAACATTAGAATGGTGTAAGTGTGAGCTATTATAATTACTGAAAAAAAAAAAAGGAAGGAGGAAATATTTCAAGGGGCTGTTACTAAAGAGTAACAGAAAACACTCATATCATTCCCAAGAATCTAAAAAGTATCATTAGAGATTATCCTAACAAATAACTTCACCAGAGCTGAAATTTCCAAGAGTAATACGTAGCAAAACCTCAATTAATTGGAATCCTCAGCAAATGATGTTTCTTATTTAGTTGAATCTTAAGCAGAATGTTTTTAATATCAAATTGTTAAAATCTTTATTAAATATATAAATAACTAAAATACCTTTATAAAAATTTTCTACCTTGCTACATAAATCATCTTTTATTGTTTCCTTCCTTCACCCTCAAAACCAATAGTTTGCCATGTTGAATATGTTATAAATTTTTTGCTCATTTGTCCATTTGTCCAGAATCCATAGCTTTCTTTAAAACATAGCTCAGGTGCTAATTCTTACATAAATCATTACTCATGTTCTACCTCCAATTTTCAGTACTTTCTCTCTCAGAATTATTTTGTACCCCTCAGATGCTAATATCCATTAAAAATTGTTTTGTACCAAATGTGTATATACATATGTTTGTGCATTTGCTATGCTACTTGGGGACAGGAATTCTGTCTTTTACCTTTTATAGAGAAAGTAGATATGCCATCCCAGACAATAAGAGCTGATAAAACAGCTTCGCTCTAAGTGTCCTTGGAGAAGATCTATGTTGGAAGCAACAGAAATATGAGGAGGATTGAGTCACAAGGCATACAAAGAAAGGAAAGTGCTAAATCTAGGCAACAAATGTTAAGTTTTATTAATGACCTTTCCTCTCTGATAAGACAATAAAGTGAATATCAAATGCTGACTTGTACACACATTTTCTCACTCATAGACATTTTATGAGAATACAATCTATATATGCAGTGTAAGTATTCTCAAAATGAATATTAGTAGTAGAAGCAATTTGCCACATATTTGAGTGAAAGATATAAAGAATACAAGATCATCATGCACTTATTGTTTTTTATTATTATTATTATTAAAAGCATTTGATTTACTGGGCCAAAAAGTCATCTTAAAGATTGTCTTCCAACAAAGTGTTTCCTACACATAAACCAAAGTCATTCAAAATTCTAGAAAACATAATAAAAGAGATAACTTCGTTTTACAGTTTTCTGATCATCATTATTAAAATGGAAAGACAAATGGTTTCCAATGATATTCACTACTTCTATGGAGGAGATACATGTTAGTGGCCAAGTGAAGAGGATTTCCCTATATATTAGCAATCTCTAAACTTTTTTTTTAATATATACCATTTTTAGTTTAAAAAATGTTCATGCAACATTAGGATATTATTATTTTATAAATTATATATATATACGTATATATATATATATATATAATTTATAAAATAATAATTTTATATTTTTATATATTTATATAAAAATAATTTATATACATCACATATTAGTGTGTATATATATATATACCTTTATATATATATATACACACTAATATGTGATGTATATAAATCATACATAAAACATACCCCAAATAGACATTTAAATGGATGAAGTAAAGAGATAAAATACATTAAATTTTATTTTCACTAAAAAGGCAGAGCAAGGATTTTTAACTTGTGTTCAAGGAATACAAAGGGGATTAGAGAGTTTTTTAGGAGTTCTGTGAGCTTAGACAGAAAAACATGTAGGGGGATTTTGTAGGGGAGGGGAGATATGGGTATGATAGGGTATGGTATTGTCTATATTTTCAGAAATTCTGAGGGAAACATCATTTCTTTTAATTATATAAGAATATTATTCTTAGTAGGAATCCTGGGTCTTCACTACATTGTCAAAAGGAGTAATGACGCAAAAGGTTAAGGTATTAAGTATAAAAAGAGTATTATAAAATAATCCCGGAAAGATTTTGTGCCAGATTAAAGAAAAACTTCAAAGTATCAAAAGACTTTTTCTTTTGTTTTACCTGATTCTGTTCTGTTCTGTTTTTCTTGCTAGGTAATGAGAAGAAATTGAAGAATTTTGAGTAGAGGAATGATATATTCCGCACTTTGAATATGAGATGATTATTCGTACAATGATGTGAAGAAAATATTGCAGAAGAGATAATTTTGACAGAAATACCATTTGGAAGGTAATCATTATAATAGTCTAAATGATAGGTAATGACGCCCTGGACTGGTGTAGTTTTCATTGAAAATATATAGAGTATGCTATAAATATTACCAATAAGAGACAGGATTTGAAAACTGATTAAATATGGATTGTTAGAGAAGAAAGAGCCATTTATTACTTGGTCATAAGGTTGAATGACTGAGAGATTAGCTTTATATTTCAAATGATATACAGAAAAAAGGATTAAGTTTTGGGAAGAATCAGTCAATAGGCACTTATTTAATATTTGTTTTTGTTTTTGTGTGTGTGTGTGTGTGTGTCAGATATGCTAAGAAAGACAAACAAATTAAAAATCCCCACGACAGCAGTCTCTGCTTTCAAGGAGTGAACATTCTAATAGGGGTTACAAAATGTAATTATCTACACATATACAAGATATGTATGGACTAGAAAGAAATGAAGGTAATATGAAAGGAAAGAATAATTGCAGCTAGGGAAAGGGGGACAAGAAAGAACTCTTTCAAGAAAGTAGAGTGAAAGTTGAATCTCAAAGGTAGCTCAGAAAACTGAGAGGTGGAAGACATGCAACATTCCAGGAATGGAACGATCCAATGAAATTTTTTGCAGAACAGCAAGTAGGAAAATATTAATGGATTTTGGGGTGAATGGATGGGAGTAAAGTGTAAAAAAAATGGTAATGATGAAGTTATCAAAACCTTTAAAGAGAAATTTGCTTTTTTTATTGAAGGTAATAGTCAATGAAGCTCCTTGAGTGGCGAAGAGGGGAAGGGGAGAGGGATTTGTGTGTGTGAAACAGCCCAACTGTGTAAAAACTGGCTTTGACAGTTTAATGAGAGATGGATTGAATGAAAGAAACTTGAAGTAGTCAGACTAATTGGAAGGATAATACAGTAGTGCAGGTTATAAGTGATAAGGAACTTAGTAAGGTAGGATTGCATAAATAGAAGGAGGAAGTATATATAAGCAATAGATTCAATATATTGGGTCAGTGACTATGAAGAATCAAAAATGAATTGAAGTTATGAGTTTGTTGATACCTTGAATAGATTTAGAAGGAATGAGGTTTTTGTGAAAAACACAATGACCTCTGTTTTGGATTGGATATATTGAGTTTGAGATTTGACTATAGCTCAGTAGAGATATGGACTAGATATATTTTTCTGACAATCATCTGAATACAATGATAATTAAATCCATAAGAACCAATGAGATAACAAAATAATGTAATATAGAATGAAAAGAGAAGGGATCCAGGACCAATACCTCTAACCACTCATATTTAGAGGATCTGATATATAAAGGAAAAACCAGAGGTCATCAATGCCATGAAAACCTAAAGGGAAGAGAGTATTAAGGGAAAAGTGATCAACAATGACAAATACTGAAGAGATTTAGAGAAGTATCAGGATTCAGAAAAGGCCATAAGACTTGAAATAAAGAAATCATTGGTAACTTTAGAGAGGGCAATTGAGGAAGACAGACTAAAAAAGAAGAATTTATGTTATTAATACTAATTCTGAAGGGCATCCTGGTGAATACATTTGTCAAGGAGTTGAAATTGAATGACTCCAAAAACTTGCCTTCACCTCTCAAAAAAAAAAAAAAAAAAAAAAAAAAAGAAATAATTTGAATTAATCTATTCCAAAGACATCCTTTCCTTGATCATTTCTATTTCTTTCAGTGGCACCATAATTCTTTTTGTCTCCAAGATACTTCTCTCTCAATACTAAATCCCATCAGCTGCTAAATCTTATCCACTTTTCCTCTGTGATATGTATTGCAGGCAGTTTTTCTTTCTGCTACTATTGCTACCATGCTGATTTCGGTTTTTATCACCACATACCTGGAATATTTATTGTCACAATTTCCTCTGTGTCCTTCCTCCCTTAGACCACACCCATCTCTAATTCATCCTTCAGGATAATAATTTTGGGCAATTTTTTTTTAATTAAAAGAAAAGATGAAAAGAATTATACTTCGGGATAGACAAACTCACTAACTGCAGTTTGATGACTGTGTCAAAAATGGGACGCCAAACTAAAAGCAAAGAAATAGCTATATTAACATGTTAACTGCTGATAGCTTCAACTTCTTAAGATTTAAAATCATTTTTTAAAAAATTTCAGGCCCACTTAAAAGTACTGAGACAACCAGCAGCCTTCTGCTGCTGCCAGTGTAGAATAGATAAATCAAATAATTCAAGAAGAAGGGAGGAATCATCCAAGGGAAAATTGGGGTTTGGGGGAGAATGTTTGCTATGTGGTACAGAATTTATTACCAATTTTTTTTAAATCCCTCTTCAGCATCAGTTGTTAAGGATATCTATTTGATCTCATAGAACAAGGTTGAGGTAGTCATTTTATTTTAGCTTTTTTTTTTTTTTTCAAAATATATTCACAGCTTTCAACATTCACCCTTGCAAAACTTTTTTTTTCCATTTTTTCTCTGTTCCTTTCCCTCATCTCCTCATTTAGCCAGCAAGTAATCCAAAATATGCCAAACATATGCAATTCTTCTGTACGTATTTTCACAATTAACATGCTGGACAAGAAAAATCAGATCAAAATGAAAAAAAATGAGAAAGAACAAAGGTGTATTTCCCCATAGAAAACAAAAAACAACAAAAAAGGTAAAAATTCTATGTTGTGATCCACATTCAGTCCCCACAATTTTCTTTCTGGATGCAGATGGTTCTCTCCATCACAAATCAATTGGAATTGGCCTGAATCACCTCATTGTTGAAAAGAGCCCAAAGAAAGAAAAGGGTTAAGTGCACTTTGAGAGATATCTCTTATCTCTGACTGTACTTATCCCAAGTACCTAAGAAAGTAGTTTGATTTCACCACCCCCATATCATTACTAACTCTCTATTCCAATATAACACTTCATGAATACAAAAGAAGACAAAATATACCCTTGAAGGGAAATTAGAGGGGAAGTTTTCCTAGAAGTTATGGGACATGACTTTCCAAAATAGGAAGCTATTTTGAAGTTAATAGAGAGACATAGGATCAAGTTCATGACTCTGTTCCTTGATAGTGCAGAGTTCATTGATCTTGTCCTTGATGTGCTATCAAAGCTATAATTGTTCAAATATAATTTCTAGTGACAAGGGAAAGGATAGATCCTAATTTTGCACCAGATTCTAACTTTCAAAATTGTGATGACTATGCTAGCACCCAGGATACCTTAGAATCAGCTGGAGTCAGGATAAGCAAAAGTCCTTATTCTTTATTCTTGGTCTTTAGGGGCAGAAATGAAGGAATGGAAGCAGGATCTCTGCAACTTCCTTCTTCCTTGTCTACCACCAAAGTGACCCTGGCTAGTCTTACTCCACCCCCTAGTCCCTCCTACAATCCTCTGTATACACCGATCATAGAGCCAGCACAGGATAGTGGGAAGGGCCATTTTCCAAGCATATATCCATAAAGTATTGTCCAATTGGTACTTAGCCTCAAGTGCTTGGCCATCCTGACCTCAGTGCATCAACTCAAGAGTTTCAGCCCTCTATACACAATCCTGGCAGACTGAAGTTTCAAGGCCAATGTTATTGTGTCTTTGCTTAAATTAGATCTGTTGGATATATAAGTTGAACAATACCCATCAATTGTTTAAGTTCTTTTGCTAACTCAAAAGAGACCTCAAACTATGATTGCCTATAACTTCTTAGATCTGGATTTATCCTATATTCAGGGACTTCTGGAAACTAGTGGGAAAGAGAGGTGGGATTGAAGATGACTTATTGACATTTTTCTTATTATCACTATGTTGTTTGTTTGTTTCTATAGATCCTGAGCAAATGTAGCATGGGAATTCAATCATGGCCATTTGCTCTGTGGAAATATAGCTCTGCCATGCCAAAGTCCCATGAAAAGGTCTCTTTGCAGGACAGTGAGTCCAAAATGGAGGTAGGGTTTAATCAATAGTTTGGGGCCCTAGAGAATGACTTTGAGTCAATGCACTAGTCCTCACTCCCCTTGATATTGAGTTGCCAATCCTTTGTAATATGAGCTGAAAAATACATTGCTGCTAATTTCATAAGAAAAAGAGGGACTGCACCTTTTCCTCCCTTCTGCCCATCAAGATACATATATTTGACTGCTAGACTGAGTGTGAGACTCATTAAGGTTAAATCCTTTATCTATTGAAGATCAAAGAGTGGATATTAGTGGTACATAAGATTAAATAAACAAACAAAAAATGTACTTAAAAAGGGTGGTGGCAGTCTTTATTATACACATTCCATAGATTGGCTCCATTTTTAGCTCTTTGATTCATAAAAAAAACAAGTTTCAGCCAAACCCACAGTTCTGCCCTCTCATCTTAACTGTTCCTTTTCTCTTGCTTTTGTTCATAACATACCCTGTAGTGAGAATACATGCTACAAACATTTCTGCCCATTGAAATCTTTCCTTTTTTTAAATTTTCCCAACACATGTGCCAACCTGCTTCATATCTTTCTTGATTTGATCCCATCTCCATACTTAAAGTGATTTTATTCTCCTCAAATTCCTCCAGAACTTTGTTTGGACTTTTTTCTACTTATATTTTATTTTGTATTATAGTAATTTGACGACATGGCACATCTTTCCTATTTCATAGCAACCTCCTTGAGGTCAGTGCTATTTAATAAAGTACATCTAGCATCTAAAAAAATAGTACACTGCCTTGTTGTAACAATCAATTGAAAAATATGAAAATCAAAGTTCACCCACTTAAATTAGTGGCAAAGTCAATTGCAATTTGGGTCATCATAATGCTCAGTTACCCCTTTCCCCCCACAATGCCTCTTTAATGAATTATAGATTTTAAAATGAATTATTTTGTAATGCCATTGTAGTAGTACTATTATCTTCATTGATCAAGCCTAGTTGTTAAAATATTTCATAGATACAAGTATACAAAGGGAATTTTTAACGTCTAAGTCTGACTTGGGATCTTCCTATCCCATTCCTGAAAGAGGGATGGGGCAGAAATAATGGTGAAAAGGGTAAAATTTGCTAAGATCAGTGGAAAGATTTTATCTTAGCACTGTCACTTCATTCTATTTACATAATATACTCATTGTATGGCATGTAAATGACATGGCATATTTACTCTGCCTTAAAATGTTGGGATATAGCTTCCTTTCAATGTAAATGATGGGAATGAGAATTACATGGAGGACTTTTTGGGTCTGCTTGATTCATTGGCTGCTGAATAAGAGCATGCATGCAGAAGGGTTTGAGTAACTTTAGAAGCCACTTGATGTTCTGCCCAATCCTGAAACATATGCTGAACCACACACTTAAGGTTCATATCAGGCCACTGGGTTTGGTTGTTTCTTTTGGGGGGTGGAGAGGGATTCTTTTATCCATGTCTGTGCTTTTTGGCTTCAGCTTGAATTGCATATGACCCTTCAAATATTCCACAAGAAAAACTCTTTTTACAGCAAAAATTTTGACCCCACAGGAAGCTGTAGAATGCTGGAAACTTTGCAAGGTAATTTGTCTCATTAACTGAAGATGTTTTTTCAAAAACCAAAATAAATAAATAAATATCAAGTTAAAAAATCTGGAAATACTTCATGATTTCTAGATTGATAGACCATATTGATCTCCTTAACCCTTTATGGGTCTGCCAGAATGAAGGCAGAAATGACTATTTTTGAGATTTTTTTTTCTTTGCATGCTTTGCTTTCTGTTCACTTTCCCAAAAACTTGTGTGCAGGAAAGGGAACAAATATCCATCTGATACCTCCTATGCGCCAGGCACTGTCCTAAGGGCTTTACAAATATTATCTTATTTGATCCTCACAACAATCCTGGGAATTAGTTTCCATTATTATCCCTGTTTTATAATTGAGGAAACTGAGGTAAATAGTTTTTAAGTGACTTGCTTAGGTTCACAAAGGTAGAAAGTGTCTGAGACCACAGTAGAAGTCAGATCTTTCTAAGTACAGGTCAAACATTTTATCATCTCCTGTGGAGGACATGTTAATGATCTCAGAATGTTCCCTGTGCTAGAAATTTGTTCATTAAAAGAGGAAAGTTTTCTTTCCAAAAATAAACATTTTCAACACACTGACCATGATTATTCAAGTCTGGGCAATTTTAATTGACTGCTTGTAGAGTAGAAATATCACTGGACCTCAGAAGTCAAATTAGCATGGTCCCAGGCTACACTGTCCACAGTTTACTGGGTCACACCAAAAAACTTCATTAGTCGTATAACATGTCAAAATTAGTCACTTAAGAATGTAAACAGCCCTAGAAACAGGAATGAGCAGGCATCCAGCCATCTGCTTTGTGTGTTGGTCCTCCGTTTTCACTGTAGATGCTGATTTTCATTCCCTTAGCCAGATGATTGTCGTCTTAGAATAAGCCAAGTGTCCCGAAGTAGCACAGAGCTGGAGATGTCAACAGATTGCTCTGCTTTCCAGTGGGGGCACAGAACCCCAGGCTCAGCAGGGAGAAGCAACAGCAACAGCTGGTGCATCCCAGGACCTCGCTTCCATCCTCACTCCTCATTTTTTGCTACAGATGTGAGAAGCAAACTGTCTTGTCATTATTAGCAAAGGCACCCTGGTGCAACCCAATAGTCCTTAATTTCATGGTCCATGACAAACACACACACTCTGGCCTTTCTTTCTCTGTGTCTGTCTGTCTGTCTTGGTCTGCCAGTTTCATTCTCTTTCTGTCTATCTCTTTGTCTCTGTCTATCTCTGTCTCTTTGTCCCTGTCTTTGTCTCTGTCTCTGGGTCTGTCTGTCTCTTTCTCTCTGTGTATCTATGTCTCTTCTCTCCCTCCCTCTTTCTTCTTTTTCTTTCCTCTTTTCAATCTCCCTCTCCCCATATCTCTGTCTCTTTTCTCACTGAGTCTACATCTGTCTCTCTCTGGGTCTGTCTCTTTATGTGTCTGTTTCTCTCTGCCTCTCCCTCCATCTCAAGACTCCCCCTCTCTCCCTCCCTCTCCAATTTCCTTCTCCCCATTTCTCTCTGTGTGTCTGTCTCTTTGTCTCTATCTTTATGTGTCTCCCTCTATCTCTCTTTGCCTCTGCTCTGCCTTTCTGTCTCTGTCTTTGTCTTTATCTCTGTGTCTGTGTCTGTCTCTGATACCTTAACTTTATGAAGAGATATAAAGTTTTGATAAGTTTCTTTTTTCTTCTGAAAGAATCTGTACTATTATTTAATGTGTGCTTATTGGAGTTTGGTTTTGGATCATCACTTGAAATTTGGGAAAGAGTCTGACAACTTCTTTATAATACATATTCTGGGTCAAATTGCAACCCAGATTCAGGTTGCTGAAATTATAACCTCTACCACTCACTGTCACTGACAACATGAAAGGAAAATCCCTAATGAGCCAAAGTAATCTCAATCACCAGCTAATGTAAAAGTCAATAAATTAAAAAATTGGGATATTTGTTCCACAGAGAGAAAGCCTCTGCATGCAATAATTTGGTGTTCATCTGGTAGCAATTTCATAAATTGGTTTTCTTTCTGGAGTCCAACAACCTAATGGGATATATGAGTTTAGGGAGGACCACATTAAAAGAAGTGGCATAAAAATTTATGCTAGATAATTTCCCATTGTTAAATACCTGACATTAAGAAAAATCCAAGTAGCATTTTTCAATGGGATAAAAAAGCTTTATATTTAAAATTTTAGAAAATATATCCATAGAGAGAGAAGGCACAAGGGCAAAGATTCACAAATGTAGAATAGAAAGAACATGAATTTGAATCCTTTCTGTTGGTGTCATTTATATGCCTTTGTGACCTTGCAAAAGTCCCTTTATTCTTTTTGGTCTCAGTTTCCTTTGTACAAATATAGGATTGAATTAGATGAGGATGAAATTCCTTTCCAAATCTCTAACCATATAATAATATTGACTAAATTTATGGACTAGTTATAGATTTAAAGATCTATTAATAATATTACTAAAAAAAAGCTTAAAAACAAAAATAATCTTCCAATATTTCTGTAGGTATCATTTTTCATTATTGATAAAGTTAAAACATTTGTATTTGGACTATACAAATTTGGACTAATACAAATACAAATATTCTGTTATTTGTTGAGTTAGGAACTGCACCTATGATTTTTTTGACACAATGTAACTTCCAAGTGAGGACATTTTCTCTCTATGAATGCCTTAGAGATCAGAATATAATACTGAAAGTTAAGTGATTTTGTATTAAGTCACATTGGGTTTGAAACCAGGTATTTCTGCTATCAAGACCAGCATTCTATTCACTATGCCATGCTGCTTTTTGGAAATGAAAATGTTATTTTAAAATTGGGATTTTGGGAAGAACATCTAGATCAGGCCAGGAAGACAAAAAAGAAATTTGTATTGAAAGTGACACAATTATGAAAACACTTATCTACAAATTTTAAAGATATCTGAAAGTGAAAAAAGTAAGGACAGAATAATTAAGATGATTTTATTAGTCCCTAAATATGATTAGCACATATCCACAATTTTTCAAGTATATGTCTGCATTCTCATCTCTAAAAATATTTAGAGAATGTCTTATGTACACTTCTATAACCCTTTTTTCTATCATATTTTTGCATGGCATAATTGGTTGAAAGGTTAGGAGAATATAAGGTTCTATTATATTTATTGATTATTTAAAAAATAAACATTTGATTAAGAACAAAAATCCACTTTAAAGGCTGTACAACAATATTATTCCTCCTAAGCATATGTTAAGATCATGATAGATTTCTTCCTAAGTCAATGCAACTACAGATATAACGTATCTAATCATTTTCTAATTATCAGTATCCTGTGAAGCATAATAGAAGGAGACATGGAATTGTCAAAGATGCTTGCTAGTTTTATGAAAGATGTTTTATGCAAAATTAAAGAAGAAAGAGGAATTTTCTAGAGACCATGAAGTACTACAAATTCCTCTATGTATTATATAGTTCTGATTGCCTCATCAGACTTCTGGATAATATATAACCTCCTCAATGAGATCTAATAGCTAGAAAGGACATTAAAAACGTCCATTCAATGTAAATTTAGTCAATATTCAATTTTACAAAATCCTAAATAAAAAGTCATTCATCTTTTACTTGAAGAGCAAGACTAGGTACAATGATAGAGTACTAAACTTTAAGTCACAAGATTTGAGTCCAAATATAGCCATTGCCACTTATTACTGTATGACAGACAAATCACAAACTTTCTGAGTCCAAGTTTTCATATTTTCTAAATTAGAAGTTGGACTAGATTATCACTTGCATCTCTAAATCTCTAATGTTATGACCTCCAATGAAGGAGTATCAAATGCAGCTGAAGTAGCTGGATGATATAGTAGCTAGAATGCTGCATTTGAAATCATTAAGATCTGAGTTTTAATCACCCTGTCTACATTAAGTGGTAATGTGGCCCTAGACTATTTATAATTACTTAAAATCCCTCAGCCTCATATTTTTCATCTGCCTAATACAGAAAATAATAACACCTGATTCATAATGAGGTTATTTTGACAATCAGATGATATATGAAAATCACTTTGCTAAACTTAAATCACTCAATAAATGTTAACTATTATGATTACTAATAATTTAGTCCATTTCTTTTTGTATAACCTTAATTGACAGGGAACTTTTCTACTACAAAACAAGCATTTATTTTGTTGTTGTTTGTTATTATTGTTCAGTTATTTTTTGTAGAGAGCCAAGTGTACTTGAAACAAGTAATCTTACAACAAGGTGTTAACTCAGTGAAATTGAGATAATGATTCTCTAATTGAAATGTACTTAGTATAATTCTACAAGTGGACATCTATTCTACAAGATTGACACCTATGATGATGTACCTGTAATAGAGTATATAAGAACTAAGAGATCTGTCAGGAAAGACAGACTCAGAGATAGATAGAAAAGACAGAGAACTGAAGCCTGGAGCCTGGAACCTGGAGCCTGGAGCCTGGAGCCTGGAACCTAGAACTCAAACTCTAGGACTCAGATATAGACTCAAGGACAGACTCAAAGACAAAGACCCTTGTGGTGGCTGTCCTGTCTCCTTCACTTCTCCACTGAGACCAAGGCCCATCTGAAGTTTTCCCAGAAAGCTAGCCCATCCCCAGGCAAAGGAGACAGACTGTGAAGTTGAGATAATAAAGACTTTGGACTTTAATCCTGACTATTCTTGTGGTGATTATTCTGCTGAAACCAAAGCCCATTCAGAGGATCTCTAGAAAACTAGCCCTAACATTACAATTTTTAGTCATGTGTGACTCTTTGTGAGCCCATTTTGACTTTCTTAGGAAAAATATTGGAATGCTTTGTCATTTCCTTTTTCAGCTCATTTTATAGGTGAGAAAACTCAGGGCTAAATTATTTGACCAGGATCACATGACTAATAAGTTTCCGAGACCAGATCTGAATTCAGGTAGATGAGTTTCCCTAACTTGAAGCCTGGCCCTCTACCCACTCTGCCATCTAGATGTCCCAAAGCATTTAAGCACTTACTCTTTACACATACGTACATATACACACATGTAAATATAAAGTAAAACAGAAAGATAGATGACAGATAAATAGAGAGATAGAGGGATAGATGGTAGAGATGGAGAGATAGATAGATGATTGATAGATAGATAGATAGTAAATACAAGGTTTTTGGGAAAGAGTACTACCAGTTGGAGAAGAAAAAGGAGACAATTTATGCAATAATTTGTGCTTAAGGTGCATGTTAATGGAAGAGAGAATATTTAGAAGAAAGACAAGGAAAGTGCATTCTGGGCATTGGGAATGGCACAAAAGTACAGAAATCAGAACAAAGTGAGAATAAATGTCATGTATGAGGAACAGAAGTCAGTTTGACTTGATTATAGAACTAAGAGTAATATGCAGCCAGATTAGAATTATAGATTAGGATCAAATTGTGAAGTCCTTTAAAAATTAAATATGAGAATTTATGTTTTCTCCTAGAGGTACCACCAGGGCTGATTAGGTTGGAAAATTACAAGGTCTGATATGCATTTAAGAATAATTAATTTGGCAGAAGTGGTAGGATATACTAAAGTAGTGAGAGTCTTGAAGAAGAGAGATAAATTAGAACAGTTGCAACTCATCCAGGTAGTTAGAGCTAAACATGTTGATAGATATTTGAGTGGGGAGAAGAGGTTAGATGTAAAAGATGTTGTGAAAGTAGAGATAATAGAGATATTTCCATGGCAAGGACACAAATCTGGTATTCTAGAAGTATGATGGTATCTTTGACTTATGTTAAAAAAAATAACTTAGAGAAAGGAAAAGATGAGTTTAGATTTAGATATGTTGTATTTGAGAGGTCTTTAGAACACCCAATTTATGAAGCCAAATGGATAATTGACATGTGATAGAGTAAGGAAAGAGATATGTGAGAGGCACACACAGAAAGAAGGGGCAGAAAGAGACAGACAGATGAACTGATGGACAGACAGAAGGAGAGAGTCAGAGACAAACAGAAAGATATGGAAAGAAAAGACAGATAGACAGGGAAACAGATAGATAAGGGAGATAAAAATATAGAGAGATAAAGAAGAGAAAGAAAAGAGAGATATTACACTAAGATTTTGGGGCATATTATATCTGAGAATCATCTTAAATTCATAGCAGTTGATGAGATTAGTAATCAAGAATATAAATGAAGAAAAGAAAATGCCTGGGACAAAAACCTGGGGAATACCCACATTTTGGGGATTAATTTGTATAATGAACCAATAAAATAGATTGAAACATGTAGGAAGAAAATCAGGAGAGATTCATATTAAGAAAACATAAAAAGGAAAGAATATTTAGAAGGAGAGGGTAGTTATCAGGGTCTAATACAACATAAAAATCAAGAAAGAAAAGAACTGAAAAGAGACCACAAGAATAGGTAATTAAGATCATTAGCAACTCATAGAAGCTTGTGACTGATTAAAATCATATTGCAGAAAATCAAAGAGTGAATAAAATAAAAAAAGTGGAAATGTAGAATGGAGTAACTTTTTTGTTTGTGAGTTTTTACTTTTGAAGTGTGACTAAGTATAAAGGGCTGAAACTGAATAGTGCACTGGAAACAGACAATCGAGCACTTAAGGCTAATTACCTATTGGACAATAACTCTATTAGATGTTTGGAATTTCTCTTCTCACAGTTAATGGTAGTTCAATGCTTGGGGTTAGGAGAATTGTAGGGAAGGATTAGGGGGTAGAATGAGAGAGGCAGAAAACTTCACTTGGTCTCAGGAGGAGGAGGAGAAAAGTGTGGAGATTTGTGGAGATTAATCAAGGAAGGATTCTTGGCAAAACTCCTGGCAGTTTTGTCTGTCTCTTTTACTTTTCCCCTTAAAGACCAAGGACTTTGTTTGTCCTGACTCTGGCTGATTCTGAGGCCTCCAGAGAGCTAGCCTGGACTTCACAACTAAGTAGGAGAAATATAGGATGATAATTTTGAGGAAATTATGGTATCTACTAAAAATTGTGTGTTTCTTTTCTTTTTTTTTTAAAGTTTTTTTTAATTTTTTTAATTTTTTTATTTTTTTATTTAATAGCCTTTTATTTACAGGATATATGCATGGGTAACTTTACAGCATTAACAATTGCCAAACCTCTTGTTCCAATTTTTCACCTCTTACCCCCCACCCTCTCCCCTAGATGGCAGGATGACCAGTAGATGTTAAATATATAAAAATATAAATTAGATACACAATAAGTATACATGACCAAAATGTTATTTTGCTGTACAAAAAGAATCAGACTCTGAAATATTGTACAATTAGCTTGTGAAGGAAATCAAAAATGTAGGTGTGCATAAATATAGGGATTGGGAATTCAATGTAATGGTTTTTAGTCATCTCCCAGAGTTCTTTTTCTGATGAAGAAATTGAAACTATTTCTAGTCATATGAAAAGATGCTCCAAGTCATTATTAATCAGAGAAATGCAAATTAAGACAACTCTAAGATACCACTCCACACCTGTCAGATTGGCTAAAATGACAGGAAAAAATAATGATGATTGTTGGAGGGGATGCAGGAAAACTGGGACATTGATGCATTGTTGGTGGAGTTGTGAACGAATCCAACCATTTTGGAGAGTAGTTTGGAACTATGCTCAAAAATTATCAAACTGTGCATACCCTTTGATCCAGCAGTGTTACTACTGGGATTATATCCCAAAGAGATTATAAAGAAGGGAAAGGGACCTGTATGTGCACGAATGTTTGTGGCAGCCCTTTTTGTAGTGGCTAAAAACTGGAAACTGAATGGATGTCCATCAGTTGGAGAATGGCTGAATAAATTGTGGTATATGAATATTATGGAATATTACTGTTCTGTAAGAAATGACCAACAGGATGATTTCAGAAAGGCCTGGAGAGAAGTGGGGAGTGATGCTGATGTTACGAACTGATGCTGAGTGAAATGAGCAGGACCAGGAGATCATTATATACTTCAACAACAATACTATATGATGACCAGTTCTGATGGACCAGGCCATCCTCAGCAACGAGATCAACCAAATCATTTCCAATGGAGCAGTAATGAACTGAACCAGCTATGCCCAGAAAAATTGTGTGTTTCTTTTGGGCTTATTGATTAATTTATTTTTGAATAGAAGAGACTTGGGCATATATATAAAGACAGTTGGGCAGGAACAAATAGATTGAAATGATGGTGATATTTGAGGATAGCATCTACTGGAGAAAATAGGAACATATAAGATTAAGTGCATATAGAGAGGAATTGACCTAGGCAAGGACAAAAGCTGCTTATTTATGAGAAATGGGGGAAAGAAGAGAGGGAAACAATGCATTTTAAGATGAAGATACAGGAAAGAAAATTTCTCATTTTAAATAGGGGAAATTTTATCAGTAAATGGCAAAGTCCTTAATGGAAAGAGATCAGGACGTGTGTGCCCATTCCTATGTATGTTTGAAATGAAGAAATACTCTTTCTGGAATTCAAAGAGACTAAGGAATTGCAAAGTTAACTCAAAAATGCTTCTTTTCAATTTATACACATTGTTCTTAGTCCTACCTTCTAATGCTAACCTCTTTCATATGCTAACTTTTCAAATATTGGATGAAAGCTATTATATCTCCTCTAGTTTTTTCTCTCAATACTAAATTTATCCAGTCCCTTTAACAAATGTTTGTACACATGTTCTTTATTTCTTTTACTGTCAGTTACCTTCATCTGGACATTATTCAGCTTATCTATGTTTTTCCTAAAATATGATGTCCAGAACTTAACTCATTCAAAAATATCAATATTATAAGTCACAAAAGGAAAAAAAAAAAAAAAAACATGGAGGCAGAACGTATATTGGATGGGCAGTCCAATGAGTGTTTCTATACTTAGACATTCTTGGGATCTCATTTTTTCAAGAGATAACACACTAAACCAGAAATTGGAGTGTAGGAGAAGAGCACGCTGGATAGCATGTAAGAAATTATGGAGCTCTTCCAATCATATCCAGTTGCTCCCTGACGCAAAAATCTACTTTTTAAAAACACTGATGTTTTCCTTGGGATGCTAAAGAGCTCTGACATAGAAAGCAATGCACTTCACCATTTCAAATTTTGTATCTCAAAGAAAGACAAGTGATGAGAATAAATAGCTCCAACATTTTTCTTAATCTGACCTGTGTGCAAAAAGTGGTTTAAAAGATATTCAACAAGCAAGGTCTTTTTAGAACACTGGTAAGGCAGACATAAAGCTAGAGTAAGGAATGAGACAGAGCATTTTTATTCAGAACATGAAATGAGGCTTCTAGCATGTTGGTTTCTTAAATTTTAGAAACTAACTTCAGAGGCTAGAGAAGTTATTGTCCTTTCCAGATTGTGATAAAAATTACTGTCATACCAATGAAAAGAATTCAAGGCTTAACTTAAGTATACAAGTGGTATTTATTTAATGACATGGCAGAATTAAGCATAGCATCATAGATTTAGATCTGGGAAGGACTTCAGAAGGTTATGGGGTCCAATTCTCTCATTAAAAGATGAGGAAACTTAGGTCCAGCTAGATTAAGTAACTTGCCCAAAGCCACAGCTATTAAGTGCCTGAGATAGGAAGCCCACTGCTCTGTCTGATAGTTCCCAAGATAATTAAATCTGACTTCCTCTACTCATGACCTTGTAATAATTTTTATACCTCTACCAATATGGTGGTAATACAGAAATTAGTGTTTGGAAATCATGCTCTTCATGTAACAAGTGATTTGAGGCAGAATTATTCTTGCTTATGTAAAGAAAAAAAGATTATTTCTGACATTGTTTAACAATCATTTCTAGCCTTTGGTTTGTCCTTGAAACCTTCCTAGAGTTGGCCAAGCTAATATGGGAGGGTCATTGGTTTCTGAACTCAGATTGTTCTTTTGGAAAGTTCAGCTTTGCCATACATTTGACAGCCTAAAAACCTCAGAAAAAGGTGGCTGTTATCTGTATGGAAAGTACATACCAGACAATTTCTCACAATTAAATTAAAAATGAGAAAATACTCATTAATGTGGGGAGGTATCTTTTATCTCAAAATGGGATGCCTGACCAGTATAAGTGCTAATAATTATTTTCATAATTGTCTTGAAAGAAGCTACTATTACATTGAAATTTAGAAAAGGCCTTTGAGGAAGAATGAACCTGCTTCTTGCAAAAGTTATAAAGGGATGGGAACAGTTAAACTTGAAACAAACCTTGTGATTACAAGCAGTCATGCTCTATTATAAATAAAACTATCAATTCAATGTACAAACAAAAGATTTACAATATGCTACCCTTAATACAAGTGTTTTATAAGCTGTGAAAGTAAATCTGCCAAACTGATCACTGCACTGGTATTTTCAGTATTTGATAACTAATCAATAGGTGCAGTCTAACACAGGAGTTTTGTTCATCACCTAGTTTTATTTCTTTGTCGAGCTGCCATAATGAAGCAGGCTGCCACAATCTCACAAAGGCACTGGTCAAGTAAAAGGTCACCTATAATAGTTTGGAAGATCTTTATTGGAGGATTTATAATAAATAATGACCACAGTCTGAGAGCCAATAATTAAATCCTTAATTATAAAATTAAATTACACATTAGGAATTGGCAAATGTTATAAATCAGATTCTGGTTGATTGTCTTGACTAGGTTTAAAGAAGTAATGAGGGAAATGTTAATAATGTGAAGGTATATAGTGTGCTTGTAGAGAGATGTTGTAAAACATTTACCAACACAATTCTGGGTAGATGTTATTATTATCTTCATGTTACAGAGGAAGAAAATTGAAACAGGAAGATAAATAACTTACTCAGGGTTACAGAGTCAGTAAGTGTTTAAGGAAAGATTTGAACTCAATTCTTCCTGATTCTAAGTTTAACACTCTGTACATGGTACCATCTAATTGCAATTTACATGATATTTTAAGGCTTTCAAAGTGCTTTATATTAACTTCATTTAATCCTCACAATATTTTTAGTTCATGTGCTGCTGAATGAAACTGGAGAAAAATCATGAAACTGTAATGATTGAGTCTACTATATTTTTATGTTGCATAATTTTTGCTGGATTTGTTCTGCTACAAGACAGTCCACTTATACTTTACTGATTGCTTCACTTCCCTACACACCACAATGACTTTTTAAAAAAATTTCATCTTTTTTCAGGTCTCCCACAGTTCTTTCTTCCTAATTTCCTCATCTGAGAATTTTACCCCATATTTCATTTAAAAAATAAATCATAGTCCAGGGAGCTCCTTCTTTACTCCCTCTCCTCACCTCAGACCACTCCTGTGCCTTCTGCCATTATCTCCTTCCTCACTCCTGTCTCACATAGAGAGGTAACCATTCTCTTTGAGAAGGTAAATTTCTCTACATGCACAAAATAATCATGTAGATCCTATCCTAACTTCTCCAACTTGCCTCCTTTATCATCCCCACTCTCACATATCACCAGTCTCCATCAGGTTGCTGCTTTCTTACTATATACAAACAAATTTATAATTACCCCACCCTAAAATATCTCTTATTTGATCTGTTTATCTTGTCTAACTATACTCCCATATTCCTCCTCTCTTTTAAGTGGTTAGATTTCTTGAGAAGGGGGACTATAAAAGACATCTTCACTTCCTTTGTGCTTGCTCTCTTCTTAACTCAGTCTAGTTACTCTATCTCACCATTCAGGGGAAATTTTTCTCTCCAAAATTACTTCTGATTTCTTAATAATTTAATCTAATGGCCTTTTATCAATTCTTATTCTTTTTAACCATGTATCCTTTGATATTGCTAGTCACTTTCTTCTTATTGACACCCTCTTTAGTTTGTTTTATACTACTCTCTCCTGATTCTCTGCCTATATATCTGACTATTCTTTTTTAGTTTTTGTTGGATTTTTATCCAGGCTAAATCTGCTAACTTTGGGTGTCCCAAAATACTGTCCTGGTCTTTCTAATATTCTCCCTGTTTCTTGTTTCACTCAGTAATCTCATCAGTAAGCATGGATTCCATTGTTATCTTTACATTGGTGATTCTCAAATCTATGTATCTACTCCTAATTTCTGCATGCTTAGATGTTCATCTCTAGCCTCCTATTAAACTTAAACATGTAGTATTGGATGTGCCACTGACATCTTGAAGTCATCATGCCAATAACTAAACTCATTTAACTTTTTTGTTGTTGTTATGCAACTATTTTTATTTAAAAAATTAATAGTATTTTATTTTTCTAAATACACGCAAAAATAGTTTTCGATATTCACCTTTGTAAAATCTTGTGTTATACATTTTTCTCCCTCTCTTCTTCCCCAAGACAATAAGCAATTTGATATAAGTTAAATGTGATCAATTCTTCTAAAGATATCTCCATATTCATCATGTAGAACAAAAAAAAAAATCAGATAAAAGGGAAAAAAATACAAGGAAAAAATAAGCAAACAAACAACAACAACAACAAAAGGTTAAAATATTATACTTTGATTCACATTTAGTCTCTACAATTCTTTCTTTGTATATGAATGGCACTTTCCATCACAAGTTTTTTGGAATTTCCTGGAATCACCCCATTGTTGAAAAAAGCCAAATCCATCACATAAATATTTTATTTTTTGCTCCCAAACTCTCCCCTCTTTCTAACATCTCTATTAACTCTGAGTTCTCACAGTGTACCAAGATCAAATATTAGATTTTATACTTGACTTCTCATGCTTATATCACTCATCCCTAATATCTGATCTGTTGCCTAGGCCTGTCTATTTTCCTTTGCAATATGTATCACATATATGTTCCTTTTTTTCAGAACAACTACCACCATTCTGGTGCAGCCTTTCATCACCTTCTTCCTGGACTATTGCAATGCTTGGCACATAGTATTATTGACACACATCTGTTTCCCCATTTCTATCCATTTTTCACTTACCTGCCAAAGTGATTTTCCTAAAGCTCAGATGGGACTATGTCATCCCACTCCTATTCCATACTCAATAAACTCCAGTGACTCCCTATCATTTTCAAGACCTAGGATAAAATCTTCTGTTTGACATTCAAAGTTCTTCACAACATGGTCTTACCATATTTCTAGTCTTCTTATATCTTATATCTCCATTCCCCACCCTTTGCCCCCCTCCACATACATACTCTTCTAACCAAAGACAATGGAATAGAATATCATACTAGATAATTTATAATTTAGGAAGTTTTATTTATTTTTAAATTTCATATTCATATGGATTCTTTCTATATTCTGCCAACTGAAACAGCAATTCTATCACAATCATGAATTTGTTGAATTCATGAATTCATGAGGCATTGAATAAATACTTTTAGAATTGAATTTTTTTGAAACATACATTTTCATTTTCTGGAACTATTTACGCAGGAAAACAAATATGAAGACCCTTTGGATATATCATTTGCACCAAGACTCCACTCACTCACTCATTAATGCCAAGCAGATTATTAGTAGCCCACACTCCTGCAAAAGTTTAGACTTTCTTTGGATCTCTTTGATAGTTGTTTCTTGACTAGTCAGCTGTCACCCTCTTAAAGGGATATGTAAGGTCTGAGATAAATGCCTATCTCAAACTTTATGGTTTATAATATATCTTTATCACAATAATTCTGCTAAATAAATACTTTAATCATTTTTTTGCTATTTTATAAATGCAGAAACTAAAGTTTACAAAGATGTTGTGGTCATGATCACATAATAAGTAAATTAGACAGCTAGTGTTTGGAACCAGTTCTTTTTGGTTCTAAGTTCAGTGTTTTTTCTACTATATCAAATTGATGTGGCATAATCTATGTGAACAACTAATTAAAAAGATTTAACTAACAAAATGTCTGACCTTGCAGGGTATTGGACCAAATGTTACCAATAGTTAATTTAGGTGTGAGAGATTCCACCTGACTTACTTGGGTGCTTTCTTGTTAAATAAAATGCCTGATATAGGGTGACTTTCTCAACCACAGGCAGTTAAATCCTTTAAAACATATAATTTATTTATTGATGCCTTTTGTATTTGCATTGTAGTAGTTTCTGAAAACAATTTCTCCTCTAGATTAGAATCTCTCTTGGAAAAAAGAAAAACAACCCAACATGTCCAGAATATTGACCACATTTGGTAATATAGACAAGTCTGTCCTATTCTTTTCTCATCCCTTTTCTAGGAGAAGGGAGACATATTGCATTATATTCTGCATTATATTATATTTCAATAACAAAGAGACAAACTCTTTTGAGTGAATTTTTCATGCACTTTGATGTAGTTACTGGTTGATAGGGGGCATATTTTATTTCTTGCGCAGATTATTTCACTTTGTTAGTTCAAAGAAATCTTCCCATGTCTTTCTAAATCACAGGCAGTTAAGTTTTTTAAATATATGCCAAGCAGCTAAATCCATGTATCACCTACATTTATTTGTTTGTTCAAATGTGTGTGTATGAGCAGATGTGTACTTGTGACAAGGAAGATGGCTTCGACTTGCTTGGGTTGGCCACTGTGGGAAGAAGCAGAGCAGCAGACACAGATCACAGAGGAACAGGCCTCAGCCTGACACACTGAGAAACTTTCCAAGAAGCAGAGCTGTCCAAAAGTTGAACAAAGTACCTTTGGGGGAAGCAAGTAATCCATCACCAGTAGTCCCCCAGCAAAAGCTAGATGACCATTTGCTGGGGATGCTTCATAGGGGACTTCTAATCAAGGACAGTTGACATAAGCTCTCAGCTTTCTTGCTTTTACACCCATACTCACATACACTTCCAAAGCAATATAGTGCTGCTCTAATTTTTGTTTGTGTGTGAATTGTAATAGAAATATCTAAACTTCCAATGATGCAATTTAGCTTTTAATAGTAATTCTTAGGGGGAGTCTTACCAGTAATCTCTTATTTCACATCAACTTGTTTTAACAAAAGATGTTCCTCTCTGATATTTCATTTCTCTTCAGAGAAACTAAACCAAAACTGGATAATGACTTATATGGTACAGAAAATAGGATTCTCCAATTCAATTAAAGTGGCATTTATTAAGTACCCATTGTGTATAGTGGCACTGTGCTGGGGGCTGAGAATACAAATACAAAGTAAAGTAGTACCCACCCTCAAAGAGATTATGCTCTATAGATAGAGGCAGGGTCTATGTATATTACTAAAAAGACTTCCACAAAAGAATTAGAGGAAAGCTGATATCACAAAGAATAATCCTCTTCCTTGGCATATTTAAGGGAAAAGTAGGTGTTTACTGTGATATTATCAAGAAAAGATAGAGATAGAGAGAGGTACAACAAGAGAAGGTTATTAGGAAAGCCTGTTAAACTCTCTAACTTGTATTAGGACTGATTTTCCAAGCTAGGGAAACCTGATAAACCCCCATAGTGAAATGGGGAGTAACATCTCCAATGTAAATAGAAAAGGGCAGAAAAGATTAGAATCAAAGAATGTCATCAAGAAGTCTGGCATATGATAATCTTTGAATAATCTTCAAGACCACATTGAACAATAACAAAATAAATAGCAACTCATATTTAACTTTAACACTTCAAGAATTGAAAGGCATTGCTACAACTCATCCCATAATATACATGATAAGCCTGTAAAGCAGCACATCCAAATATCTTCCCTGTACCTTCATGTAAGTCATAAAAAACACAGCTATTTCACTGTCTTGCTTAGCCCCCAAATGAATACAAGTATTATCTTTGTGACTCACATACTTTCCACATAAATAGAGGCACATGAAGAGTCTGTCTGAGAACAAAGCAAGAGCAATTATTGGTAGTTTTTATAATCATTTCAGGAGAAAAATGAAGAAAATACATTAGAGTGAATAAGACTAAATTGTTCAAATCAACTAAATATAAGCTTCTGTACAAAGCAATCATGTGCTGTCCAATAGTACTGTTATATTAAAAAACAAAAAAAAAGTAAGAGTTTCACATAAAGAAAAGCAAATCATATTTCTGTTTAAGTAAAGACTAGCAAGTATGTTCTCATTTAAACTGTGATCATTTTTTGTGCATTAGGTTTAATTTTTACAAAACAAAAAAAATGGGAAATGTTAGAAAAACATCACATACAAAATTGTAATATGAATTCACAAAAATATAAATAGAAAAAAAAATCATATCATTTCCCTATCAGTTAACAAGACTTAAAATTAGTGCATTAAAATTTACTTTCAAAAGCTCCTTCAGACAGGTCATCATGAATTTTCCTTCCCTGTCTAACCCCTGCTTTTTTTTAAATTAAAGCTTTTTATTTTCTAAATATATGCATGGATAATTTTCAACATTCACTCTTGCAAAACATTGTGTTCCAAAATTTTTCCCTCCCTTTCCTCACCCCTTCCCCTAGATGGCAAGTAATCTAATATATGTTAAATTTGGACAATTTTTCTATACATTTTTCCACAAATATTATGCTGCACAAGAAAAATCAGATCAAAAAGGAAACAAAATGAGAGCAAAAATAAAATGCAAGCAAACAACAACAACAACATGTTATGCTGTGATCCAACCTCAGTTTCCACAGTCCTTTCTCTGGGTGTAGATAACTCTCTTCATCATAAAATCATTGGAATTAGCCAGAATAATTTCATTATTGAAGAGACCTACATCCATCAGAATTGATCATCATATAACTTTGCTGCTTCCATGTATAATAATGTCCTGGTTCTGCTCATTTCATTTAGCATTAGTTCATGTAAATCTCTCCAGGCTTCTCTGAAACCATCCTGCCTATCACTTCTTATAGAACAATCATGTTCTATGACATTGATATACCTTAACTTATTTAGCTCTTATCCAATTGATGTATTCACTCTGTTTCTAATTTCTTGCCATTACAAAAAGGGCTGCCACAAACATTTTTGCATATATGGGCTACTTTCCCTCCTTTAACATCCTTTTGGGATATAAATCCAAGAGAAACACTGCTGTGTGATGACCATGTATTTAAAATCAGCCAGAGTCAGGAATTCAGGTTAAGAGAAAATCTTCCATCTTTATTCTCTGTGGAGGTGAAGAGGGATCATGATATCAATGTGAGCAGCTGTGATAAGACGCCAGGCAGCAGTCTCTCCCCACCTCTTTTCCTGCCCCTCTGCCTCCACCCACCAAAATCATCATTTCCTATACAACACATAAGGACTTGCACAAAGAGTGGGCAGGGGCCATTCTTTCTCCAAGCATATATATTAATAGAGTATGCTCCAATTACTATTTAGCCTCATGTGCTTGGGACCTCAATGCATCAACTTGAACTTCAGCCCCTTACACTGCTGGATCAAAGAGTATGCACATTTTGATAGCCTTTTAGGCATAATTCCAAATTGTTCTCCAAAATGATTAGATCAGTTCATAATTTCACCAATAATGTATTAGTATCTCAGTTTTCTCTCATCCCTTCCAACAGTCATTATCTTTTCCTGTCATTTTAGCCAATCTAAGAGATATATAGTTAGAGTTTTCTTAATTTACATTTCTCAGATCAATAGTGATTAGAGTACATTTTCATATGACTAGAAATAGTTTTAATTTCTTCATTTGAAAATTGTATGTTCATATCCTTTGATTATTTATCAATTTGAGAATAGCCTGAATTCTTATAAATTTGAGTCAATTCTCTATATATTTGAGAAATTAAGCCTATATCAAAACCCTTGGTTTAAAATTTTTCCCCCAGTTTATTGCTTCTCTTCTAATCTTGTCTGAATTGGTTTTGTTTGTACAAAACTTTGTAACTTAATATAATCAAAATTATCCATTTTGTATTCAATAATATATTCCAGTTCTTCTTTAGCTACATTTTTTTCCTTCTCCACAGAATTGAGAGGCAAACTATCCTTTGTTTTTCCAATTTGATTATAATAGCATCTTTATGATTAATCATGAATCCATTTTGACTTTATCTTGGTAAAGGGTGTTAGGTGTGGGTCCATGCCTAGTTTCTGTCATACTGATTTCCAATGTCCCCAGCAATTTTTGTCAAATAGTGAGTTCTTATCCCAAAAGCTTCAGTCTTTGGGTTTGTCAAACACTAGGTTACTATACTCATTGACTATTTTGTCCTGTGAATATAACCTATTTCATTGACTGACTATTCTATTTCTTAGTACCAAATGGTTTTGATGATAGCTCCTTTATAATATACTTTTAAGTCTGGTACAGCTAGATTACCTTCATTTGCAATTTTTTTCATTAACTCTCTTGATATTCTTGTCTTTTGTTTTTCCAGATGAACATTGTTTTGTTTTTTTCTACCTCTGTAAAACAATTTCTTGTGAATTTGATTGGTATGGCATTGAATACATAGATTAGTTTAGGTATTAATGTCATCTTTATTATATTAGCTTAGCCTACTCATGAGCACTTGATATTTTTTCCAATTGATTAGATCTGACTTTATTTGTATTTAAATTGTTTTGTAATTGTGTTCATATAGTTTCTAACTTGCCCTTGGCAGGTAGACTTCCAAATATTTTATATTATCTACAATTATTTTAAATGGAATTTCTATTCATAGCTCTTGCTGCTGGACTTTGTTGGTAATATATAAAAATGCTGATGATTTCTATGGATTTATTTTGTATTTTGAAACTTTATTAAAGTTATGAATTTTTTCTAGAAATTTTTAGTTGATTCTCTAGGATTCTCTAAGGATACCATCATATCATCTCTAAAGAGTGATAATTTGGTTTTCTCATTGCCTACTCTAATTGCTTTAATCTATTTTTCTTCTCTGATTACCAAAGCTAACATTTCCAAAATAATATTGAATAGTAATGGTGATAGTGAGCAACCTTGTTTCACCCCTGATCTTATTGGGGATAGTTTTAGTTTATCCATATTACATATGATACTTTCTAGTGGTTTGAAATAAATGCTACTAATCATTTTAAGGAAAACTCCATTTATTCCTATACTTTATAGTGTTTTAATAGGAATAGCGTTAGATTTTGTCAAATGCTTTTTCTGCTTCGTTTGATATAATCATAAGATTTTTGTTAGTTTGGTTATTGATATAGTTAATCATGCTAATAGCTTTCCTAATATTGAAGCAGCCCTGCATTCCTGGCATAAATCCTACGTAGTCTTAATGTATCATCCTAATGATAATTGCTAGAATCTCTTTGCTAATATTTTATTTAATATTTTTAGTAATATTTATTAAGGAAATTGGTCTATAATTTTATTTCTCTGTTTTGACCCTGCCTGGTTTAGATATCAACAGCACATCTGTGTCATAAAAGGAATTTGGTAGGATTCCTTCTTTCCCTATTTTTCTAATAATTTGTATAGTATTGGAATTAATTGTTTTTTAAATATTTGCTAAATTCATATATAAATCCATCTGGCCCTCGAGATTTTTTCTTTGGAAGTTGATTAATAGATTGTTCAATTTCTTTTTTTTTTTTTTAAATGGGACTATTTAAGTAATTTACTTCCTTTTCTGTTGATCTGGACAATCTATATTTTTTGAAATATTCGTCCATTTCCTTTAGATTATCAGATTTATTGACATATGGTTAGGCAAAATAACTTCTACTTATTGTTGTAATTTCTTCTTAATTGGTGGAAAGTTCTCCTTTTTCATTTTTGATACTAACAATTTAATTTTCTTCTTTTCTTTTTCTAATCAAATTAACTAAAGTTTTATCCATTTTGATGGCTTTTTCATAAAACCAACTCTTAGTTTCATTTATTAGTTCAATAGTTTTTTCAATTTCAGTTTTATTAACCTCTGCGTTTATTTTCAGAATTTCAAATTTGATATTGAATGGGGCTTTTTGATTTGTTATTTTTTTTAGCTTTTTTAGTTGCATGCCCAATTCATTGATCTTCTCTTTCTCTAATTTATACAAGTAAGCATATAGAGATATAAAACTTCCTCTAAGAACTGCTTAGGATGTATAACATAACTTTTGGTATGGTGTCTCATTGTTATAATTTTCTTGAATGAAATTATCTATTTTGTTTATTTTTTGTTATTTCACCCACTCAGTCTTTAGGATTAGATTATTTAGTTTCCAATTAATTTTTGGTCTGTTTCCCTGATATTTTATAGAATGTAATTTTTATTGCATCATGATCTAAAAAAATGTATTTACTATTTCTGCCTTTCTGCATTTGATTTTGAGGTTTTTAATGTCCTAATACATGGCCAACTTTCTATAGATTCCATGTACTGCTGAGAAAAAAAGTATATTTCTTTCTGTCTCCATTCAATTTTCTCCAAAGATCTGTCATACCTAACTTTTCTAGAATTCTATTTCCCTCCTTATCTTCTTTCTTACTTAATTTGTGGTTCAATTTATCTAGTTCTGAGAGACCAAGATTGAGATCCCCCACTAATATAGTTTTGCTGTCTAATTCTTCTTGCAATGTTTTTAACTTCTCCTCTAGGAATTTGGATGCTATGCCACTTGGTGCATATATCTTTAATATTGATATTACTTCATTATCTATGGTGCCCTTTAGCAAATTGTACTTTTCTTCATTATCATTTTTAATTAGATCTATTTTTTGCTTTTGCTTAATCTGAGATCAGGATTGCTACCCCTGCTCTTTTTTTAACTTCATTTGAAGCATAGTAGATTCTGCTCCAGCCTGTACTCTAAATGTATCACTCAGCTTGAAATGTGTTTCTTATAAACAAGAGATTGTAGAATTCTGGCTTTTAATCCAGTCTGTTATTCACTTCCATTTTATGGGAGAGTTTATCCCATTCCCATTCACATAAACTGTGATCTTTCTTACAGAATATAAAAGTAAATATTTTTAGATGTTATAACTTCTCTCCCATCTCAAAAGCTCTTTTAAAAAATTAATCGCTAGTACTACAAGTCAATTACTTTAGACAGAATACTGTATGTAACAATTCATACATTTTGAAATAAATTTTGATTGCCACATTATCAAAATATATTGAACAAGGGCTTCATCAGAGATACAAATGTCTAGGAAAAGATGGGCCAAAAATGTAGGTTGAGTAAGAGGTAACCAAGATATTAAATGTGTATTCTATCAGTATTCATACAATATCAAGAGATAACAGATGATGGTTTCTAGAATGTTTGGATAGACCTTCACTCTGCAGGACTTATGAGAAAACATAGACAAAATTTACATCTTTAGAGGGCATGTCCAGAGTCACTGAAGTTTTAAAGATATCAAAATAAATAAGAGGAGAAGTGTTTGTTTTTGTTCTTTCCTTATAAGAATAATTGGAACTACACAAGGTCAATTTTTTTTACATCTACTGTTGATCATGCTTTATTTTTTTTGTGGTTTGTTTTATGAGCACTTGGCCAAATATATTTTTCATTTCATTTCTTTAGTAAAATTAAGTGAGAGAACAGTTCATTGTCTTTGCCTTTTGCAGAAGCTGAAATCCTGCCAATAAATGAGAAATTAAGTAATGAACAAACATCCTGGAAAGGTTATGACTTCATGTGTTTTTTCTAACACTCATTTATCCATCTGTAATGAACCCTTTTGAACCACACTGACATAGTCTACACCATACAACTTTATTGAGTTTCATAGTGCTTATGGAAACAATGCTACTCATGCTTCTAAAATCCAATCAAATTTCTAATCACAAGAGTGATCATTGATCAGAGCTCAGGATGGCTAATATGCTTAATAATGAGTTTAATACAGAGGCTTCCTGAGGCAAGATGACAACTGGATTTACCAAGTGCAGTTCAGTAAATGTCATCATTTTCTAATATCTGTCATTAAAGAAGAAGTACAGTTAATGAGCTGCTATTATAAATTTTCCTGGTATGTGAAAAGGGTCAAGGAATAAGGTATCTTAGTTTATGTCTTTGTTCAGATATAGATAGATAGATAAAATAGTTTTAAGTATCTTTACTGCATCATAACCCATCAGATAATTAAAGAAAGCTATCCTATTTTTCTTCAGTCTTCTTTTCTCCAAAGCTATATATCATTATTCTTTCAAATAATCTTCATATTGCATAGTTTTGAGTTTACTCATTATTCTGATTTAACCTCTCTGCATGAACTGCATTTTGTCAGTGTTCTTTTTGCAATTATATCCAACAATGTACATGATATTTTTGGTGTGACCTGATAAGGCCAGGGTAGACAGATTAGGTAGCTGGGTAAATAAATAGATACATAGATAAATAGGAAAATAGATAGAGATATATTATATAGGGAAACATTCATTCAACAAGACAGGAGCCTCTTATAAGCATGTAGGAATATCATTCTAGTATCACAGTAAGATTTTATATATGAAAGACTAGCATTATAGAGAGATTTTATATTCAGGTACTCTGTCAAGTTTATTCTTTATCACTTCCAAATGAATCATTTGTTCTAAATGACCTTATTTTACATATAAAAACATTATAAATGTAGTATCATGTTTAAAACAAATATTGTTCAACAAATAATTCATAAGTGCCTATACCCAGGTAAAGAAGAAAGAAGGCTGAATTTGGAATCAAGAGTTCTATGTTAATCACTATTTGACAAAAACTGCTAGGAAAAATTGGAAACTAGTATGGCAGAAACTAAGTTTTGACCCATAACTAATACCACATACCAAGATAATGTCAAAATGGGTTCATGATTTAGACATAAAGAGTGATATTATAAGCAAATTAGAAGAACAAAAGATAGGTTACGTTTCAGATCTGTTTTGGAAGACATTTGTGGCCAAAGAAGAACTGGAGTTCATTATTGAACACAAAATAGATAATTGTGATTAGATTATTTTTTTAAGTTTTTGTACAAATACAATTAATGCAGACAAGATTAGAAGGGAAGCAATAAAGGGAAAACATTTTTACATTCAAGGGTTCTGATAAAGGCCTTATTTCTAAAACATATAGATAACAGACTCAAATTTTTAAGAATTCAAGCCATTCTTCAATTGATAAATAGTCAAAGCATATGAATGGACAATTTCCAGATGAAGAAATTAAAACCAAATTATATAAAAAGGTTCTCTAGGGGCAGCTAGGTGGTACAGTGGATAGAACACCAACCCTTACATCAGGAGAACCTGAGTTCAAATCCAGTCTCAGATACTTAACACTTCCTAGCTGTGTGACCCTGGGCAAGTCACTTAACCCCAATTGCCTCAGAAAAAAAGAAAGAAAAAAAAAAAGAAAAGATGCTCTAAATCACTATTGATCAGAGAAATGCAAATTAAGATAACCCTGAGGAACCACTAGACTCTTCTCAGATTGGTTAAGATGATAGGAAAAGATAATGACAAATGTTGGATGGGATGTGGGAAACCTAAAACAGTAATACATTGTTAGTGGAATTGTGAACTGATCCAACGATTCTGGAGAGCAATTATGCCCAAAGGGCTATTAAAGTGTGCATGCCCTTTGATCCTTCAGTGTTTCTACTGGGCTTATATCCCAAAGAGACTTTAAAGGAGGGAAAGGGACCCACATATGCAAAAGTGTTTGTTGTAGCTCTTTTCATATTGGCAAGAAACTGAAAACAATGAATTTCCATCAGTTAGAGAATGACTGAATAAGTTATGGTATATGAAGGTTATGGAATATGGTTATTCTATAAGAAATAATCAGAAGGATGATTTTAGAGAGGCCTGGAAAGATTTACTGATGCTAACTGAAATGAGCAGAACCAGGAGAACATTATGCATGGCAACAAAAATATACAATGATCAGTTTTGATGAATGGTTTGCCCTTTTCAACAATGAGATGATTCTGGCCAATTCTGATGATCTTATGATGAAGAGAGCCATCTACACCCAGAGAAATGACTATGGGAACTGAGGGTGGATCAAAACATAACATTTTCACTCTTTTTTGTTGTTGTTTGCTTGCATTTTATTTTCATTCTCATTTTGTTTCCTTTTTTATCTGATTTTTCTTGTGCAGCAAGATAATTGTTTAAATATGTATGCATATATTTTAACATGTTTAACACATATTGGATTACTTACCATCTAAGGGAAGGGGGGAATTTTGAAACACAAGGTTTTGCAAGGGTCATTGTTGAAAAATTACATTTTGGAAATTAAAAAAAAAAGCTTTAATAAAATTTTCAAATAAATAAATGCAATTGCAAAGGGGGAAAAAAGAGTCATGCTCAGAATCCAACCCTGTTGGAACTATGTGACTTTAGTTATTTGGTCTTTCTGAGACTCAGCTTCCTCATCTTTAAAATGGTGAAGGATAGTTGGATTTTCTTGTTTACAATGACTTCCAGTTCTAAATCTCTGATCTTTCTCTACATTGCTATAGTGATATGAGAAATACAATAAGATGTATAAATACATGAATCTTTCTCATAAAATACTAATGATTTTGTTAGCACTGCATAAATACATACAAACTTAAATAATAATGCTATTATTTAATGTTTCAATAGTAGTTTAAGTCAAAAATAAAATAAAAATTATAACATTATATAATTAATGTTATTGACAATACACACACACACCCCTATATGTGTATGGGGACATGAATATTTACCTGATTATTTCATTCCATCTGACTTTTAATTATATATTCCTTGATGGGATCATAAGTTCTGATTATAAGTTCTGTTGTAATTCATCTTCAGTTATATTGCTAGTTTGTAGCATTAATTTCAATAGATAGGGAGATGATGTGTTAATGTTACTTTTAAAATGTTAAAATTTAAGGTTGTTAATCAAAACTACTTTACTGAAAAAAATATTGAATAATCATCATTTTTACAGCTATTTCCAAGTTTGCCCTAAATATAAATTTATAAAGATATAGTTCTTATTACAAAGGTTGTTAAAAAGTAGGTATCATCAATGCCAAATGTGTTGCTAATATTTTCAATAGGAATATTTTATACTCTGCATTGAAAGAAATGTTAGTGTTCATCAGTTTTAAACTGTGTTTGAAGAGGAATTCAATAACCTCCTCATAAATGGCCATATACTCTATGCTGAAACATCTTCAATGTTAAAATACTCTGTTCTATATAAATGAGTCATTTCTACTTTTTAGCAGGTCTGATTGTTATAAAAATTTGCTAATATGAAGCCAACTCTAACTTGGTAATTATTTCATGCTCTTCATTCTGTTCTCTGAAGCCAAAATAAAAGCAGTTTAAATACTTTTGCTGCATCACAACCCATCAGATACTTAAAGACAGCTATCCTTTCTTAAGTCTTTTCTACAAAATTACATATCCTTTTTATTCAAATAATCCTCACATGGCATGGTTTGAGTTTACTCATTATTCTAGTTTAACCTCTCTGTGTGAACTGTATTTTGTCAATGCTCTTTTTACAATTATATCTAGGAATGTACATGATATTTTTGAGGTGACCTGATAAGGACAAAGTATAGAGGGAGAACTTCCATAATTCTGGACATCATGCTTCTGATAATCAAATGCAAGGATAAATTTATTTTTGTCTTTAGTGTTCCAATAGTATAGCATAGTATCTACTATAACATATTGCACAAAGTGTGGACTTAATAAATATTGTTGAATTATTATCAAAGAATCATATATTCAGAAGGGACTTAACTATAATTTAATCCAACCTTCTCATTTCACAGATGTTGATAGTAAGGTCCAGAAAGGCTAAATAACTTATTCAAGATTAACACGTCAAAAAGTATTTACTAAGCAATTAGCATATTCCCAGTATTTTGTTAAGTACTGGTAACTGGAAGAAAATTAAAAGGAAAAATTTTTACTCTCAAGGCACTCATATTCTAATGGGAGAAGGAGAACATATGAGGGACTAAGTAGTAAATCTGGACCAAAGACCACTAATTCTAAATAAAGTTACTTTTCTATTTCACTATGTTGTTCCAGCCTAATGTCATCAAATTCATTCTTAGTTTTAGATATTTTATCATAAATTTTGCCCATTCTTGTTACTTCTCCAGAATTTTTTGGATTTTGATTCTATCAACCAACATTAAAAGAAATCTGTATTTGAATTTGAAAATTCTGTGAACCTGTGATATGAATCTTTTTTTAAGTCGCTAATGAAAATGTGGAATATGTCAGAACCAAGACCAAATCCAAAGTGAACACCATTAGAGATTTCAAAAAGTTTGACAGTGATTCATTCATTACAATCATAGAAACCTAGTGCTAGGAAATTAAAGTCATCAAGTAATCAACATATATTGCCATATATTAATTCTAGTTTGAGATCCATATGTTTAATAAAGAAGCCAGTTCAACTCATTACACATTACTTAAGTGCCTAGATTATAAGGGAGAAAATAGAATTTATATGAGACATATCAAAGTCCTTGTTTTATGGAGCTTATAGACTATTAGAAATATAAAATGCAATAAAGATAACTGTAATTAACAACATTGTATAATGGGGAGACAGGCTGAGACAGAAACAAAGAACAATGCAAGGCCTAATATGATAGTAATTACTGGTGGTAAGATGACAAGAACTTTACCGAGGAAGTGACATTCAATTGAGTTTTATAGGCTCGGATTGTATTTGTGTTCCTAGTGTCTAGAAGTACTTTAAACATAGAAGGTCTTTTTATGTTTACAATTCTAGTTGATTGATGGATTTATTGAGTAGAAATTCACTTGGCAAAATGGGGAAGGGAGAATATTCCAGGCAAAAGAAACAATTTCAACAGAAGCATAAATATGAACAAGTGCAGGGGAGAGAGTATTCCATTCAGAAAGTAAGAAGAGATAAATCTATAAAAGAGGTGCTAGATAAAACAGTCTCTGAATGACAGGCAAAGAAAGATGATATTTGCTATATAAGGATTTAAAGAACCACTAAAAAACAAGGTTGGTTAAGCTGATACCTGTTTTTCCTCCCAAATCTGATAACTTGGAATTTGTGATGTTCTAACCTTTATCATCTCTTCTTATTTCTTGCTGTTTTCATCCTCAGTAGTTTTAACCATTCTCATGGCTTTCATTATGAGTGATTCCTTAGATGATTTCAAAATCTGTATATCTAGCCTTGACCATCAGTCCAATATTTCCATCTTTTAGATTGATATCTCCAATTCAAATTAAAACAGCTCTGAGATATCACTACATACCTCTCAGATTGGCTAAGATGATAGGAAAAAGGTGAATGTTTGGAGGGGATATAGGAAAACTGGCACACTGATACATTGTTGGTGGAACTGTGAAGGAATCCACATTCTGGAGACAATTTGGAACTATGCTTAAAAATTTATCAAACTGGGCATATCCTTTGATCCAGCAGTGTTATTACTGGGCTTATATACCAAAGAGATCTTAAAGGAGTGAAAGGGACCCACATGTGCAAAAATGTTTGTGGCAGCCCTTTGTAGTGGCCAGAAACTGGAATCTGAATAGATGACCATCAATTAGAGAATGGATGAATAAATTGTGGTATATGAATGTTATGGAATATTATTTTCTGTAAGAAATGACCAATAGGATGTTTTCAGAGAGGCCTGGAGAGATTTGCATGAATTATTGCTAAGTGAAATGAACAGAACCAGGAGATCATTTATACACTTCAACAACAAAATTATAAGATGATCAATTCTGATGGATGTGGCTCTCTTCAACAATGACATGATTCAAACCAGTTCCAATTTTTCAGTATTGAAGAGAGTCAGCTACACCCCAAAAGAGAACTATGGGAAATGATTGTGGATCACAACATAGTATTTCTACTCTTTCTGTTATTATTTGCTTACATTTTTGTTTTCCTTCTCAGGTTTTTTTTCTTTCTTTCTAGATCCAATTTTTCTTGTGCAGCAAGATAACTGTATAAATATATATACATATATTGAATTAAGCATATACTTTAACATATTTAACATGTATTAGACTACCTGCCATCTGGGCAGGGGATAGAGGGAAGGAGGAGAAAAGTTGGAACCGAAGGTTTTGCAGGGGTCAATGAAGAAAAGTTACACATGCATATGTTTTGTAAATAAAAAAAATATATAATAATTGTAAAGGGCAGGAACTCTGGAGAAATATACTTAAGGCCCAGTATGATTGATTTAATCCTACAACAAGGTGTTAATAGAATTAAGATAATGATTCTTTAGTTTACATGTACTTAGTACTTAGTAGAGTTTTACAAGTTGGACACCTATTCTACAAGATTGACGCTTATGATGATGTACTTATTTATAATAGAGTATATAAGAGCTAAAAGATCTGGGAGGGGAGAGACTTGAAGATAAAGATTCTTGTGGTGGCTGTCCTGTCTCCTTCACTTCTCCACTGAGAGGAGAGAGATTCCATCTTTGATCAGCCTCCTGTACTTTGAGAAAGAAGTGTTGACCACCCTCTGGTGGCTCTCCTGCCTCCTGCATTCCTCCACTGAAACTAAGACTTATTCCAGAGGGCCTCCAGAAAGCTACCCAGGGCCCAGGTGAAGGAGATAGACTGTGAAGGAGATAATAAAGACTTTGAACTTTACCCCTGACTATTCTCATGGTGATTATTCTGCTGAGACCAAGGCTGGTCCCAAGACCTTCAGAAAGCTAACCCAAACATTACAAATAATAATAAAAATATAAAATTAAAAAAAATTGATGTCTCCATTGGCATGTCCTCATGAGATCTCAAATTCAATATGTCAAAAATTGAACTCATAATTTTTATTCCAAAATCATCCCTTCCTTCTACATTCTCTGTTTCTGTTGAAATATTTTCCCAATTATCCAGGATACCTGACATTATCTTCAATTTTTTCTTCCTTAATTATACTATTCAATCATATTATGAAGCCTATTGATTCTACCTATTCCATATCCCTTCTAGTCATTTATTCATGACAATTTTCCTTAACACTTTCTATTTGGGGTGTTTATTAACTCTAAACTAATTTAGAGATAGCCAAGTGGTACAGTAGATTCAGTCCTGGGCCTAGAGTAAGGAAAACAAGTTCTAATCCGACTTTAGAAGCTGGATGATTCTGAGCATATTGCTTAAAGTCTGTAAAAGTTTTGTTATTTTTGTCCCCATTGTAAAATGGGTATAATAATAGCACATTCCTAACAGAAATATTGTGAAATATTTGTAAAACTTTTAGGCCAATGCCTGACACAGAATAGCCATTTAATAATTGTTTCCTTCTCCCTTCCCCTAGCTAAGATTATTGTAGCAGTCTCATAAATTTTTCTTATGCTCCAGATTCTTGTCTCACTAATATAGCCTTCAAAACAGTGAGGATATAATCTCTAATTTATAATTAAGACCCCATAATCACATAATTTAATAACTAGAATGGACCTTTTTAATAGATTATCCAAATAAACATTCTTAGTTTAAAGATGAGAGTTCATTTCACTACTTTGACTAAAAACATAAACTTTCAATAACTAACTACTGTTTATTAATTAAAACATTAAAGCAACCTTCATATAAGAAGTACTAATCCTCCCTGAGCACCATAGGTACCTCAACTTTCACCTTTATCTCCAAGAAGCTATAGGTTGTGCAGTGGTCACATTTTAGAAAAACTGTTTCGGCAAATGGGCTTAACCAAATTGAGGGTTATCAACTAGGGCTCAAACATATAGGTGTAAGGGAATGTCTACCCTGAACATGTGAAAACTTTCCCTGGTGGAATGGGTGGATAGGAACAATATGTTTCAATTGCCATAAGGGCAGCTGAAGCAGGAATTGTGGAATTCTTAGAACTTGGTCATATATAAAAGTGGCCAAGGTCTTCAACTGGGTCATCAGCAGTAATTTAGACTTTTGTCTTGCCACTGAACTTCAATAACTCTGGAAGAAAGAGTTAGGTTGATGACTTTGGGCAACTTTGTCTCACTAATATTCAATTCATACATAAGTCAAGATATTACTTTGTGATGTTATTTAGTTCTCTGCAGAAATAAAGACTGTGGTTAAAGCACAAACTACATGTTTTGCCATTTAATATTCTTCCCTATCTAGCTCCAAATTATCTGTTCAATATTGTTTCCCATGATTTTCCTTTATATAAACTATCATCAAGCCAAATCAGACAATATTTGAATCTGAATTTACTCTGACTTCTTTTGATTCTTTACATTTACTTACCATGACACATTTCATGTCTAAAATGATGGGCTTTCTATTTCTATCTATTGAAATCCTTCCTTTTCTTCACGACTTAACTTATTTATCAGTTAAATTTACATGAAATACCTATGATTCTATAAGTGAGAGATAAGTCTCACCCTTCTAGTATAACCTAAATATATTGCTATTATAATTTCACTTAATACCTATGATGTAATTTCAACTTTCAATGGGAAAATCCAGAATTTTGGATATGGAATATTCACCAGATGTCTTTACCTCAAATAAAACACAAGGAAGCACATCTTCTTTAATATTACTGATAGATATCCTTTTGAAGGCCTTCAACAATGGAGTTTTCATTATATCTTAAGGAGATAGCTCATTTCACTGTTGGTCAGTTTGAATACAAGGAATTATTTTTTTCCCCTTTATATAGAGGTAAAATGTGGCTTTCTATTACTTCAGTGTCAGATCCTAGAACATTAGGCAGTATCAAGAAAACTCAATGTATTCCTTGTCTCTACATTTAAATATGTGAAGGCAATAATTGCACCTCCTTTGTTTTCTTTTCTGAGCAAAACATTGTCAACCTCTACTAATGATATTTCTGTGGTATATTTCAAATTTCCTCACCATCATGTTGGTCATGATCCATCTAATCAATCTCTCTTTCCAAAGGTGATATTCATTATTGTACTCATGTTCTGTATATAGGTTTTTGATGACAAATTACACCAAGACTATCCATCAAAGACAAGGAATTACAGAGGGGGTAAACAATATCATCAAGTAGTGAGATCAAGGATTAAAAATAAACAGATCATGTTTTATTGGTATTATTGAATTGTCAAGAGAAGCTGAGGAAGTCTCCAACATATTAGGCAGATCTCCTGTGGTCATCTTATGTAAGGATATGACCAAAAGTTTGGTGGGATGAAATCAGGAATTTTTATTAAAGTGAAATTTTGCCAAGGACAGAAGAAAAATAAATTCTTCAGGTCAACAAATTTAGAATCAGAAACAAAAATTATAGGATTGGTTATATTTTTGTTAATGTTTTGAGATGTTGAATAAAGGAATGCTTCTTATATAATTATTTTAAATTGCTTCTAATGAAATATTACAGGTTAGTAACTTAAGTCTGATTTTCATGGATTTTTGTATGTAAGGAGACATGTAGAGGAATCTTCTTTGGACAATGACTGAATTGCTTCTTGTAGAAAGATAAAGACATAGATAGATAAATAGATGGACAGATAGATGATTGACACCTAAATGATAGATAAATATCTATCATCTATCTGCATATAATATATATATATATATTATACTATGACTTTCCTTTGTTAATTACCAATTTTGATTTTTCCTCTATGATTGTTTTCAGTAGGATTAGCTAAAGATTGATAAATATTTTGATATTCTTCAAAGAAGTTTTTTGATTTTATTTTAAAAACAATTTTAATATATAGTTTTTGGTTTTCCATTTTCCTTATATCTTTTTCAGTATTTTATATCTGCTTCTTTTGTATGTGTAAATGTGTTGCCTCTTTCCAGTTTTCTCAATTACATGCTCAATTCATTGGTCTCTTTTTTCTCTTTTGTCAATGTTTATCTTTAAATATATAATTTTAACCCAATCTGCTTTAGATATATCACCAAAATTAAGGAATATTGTTGTTATTCTCTTTTATATAACAGTTCTAATGGGAAATTGTTTTTTTCTTTTAAACGACCTTCAGTTTATGACAGAGGCTCAGTAAAAATGGATCACATGACTGAAATACCATTCAAGAAGGGTATGTCTTATTAAAAATTAACAGAATTCTAAATGAGTAAAGGTGGAATAGCAAATATATATACTCCTGCAAAGGAATTCAGGAATCAGGTGAAAGGAGTGCTAGAAAAAATTAAGATCAATGTAAGCAGAAAGTGAAGCAATGTTGTTTTTCCAGCATAGTCATCTGAACATCTAGACCGAAAGATGGATAGGATGACTCATTTAAAAAAATCAGATTGAATGGCAGAACAATACTATGATATCATCAAGACAGAATTATAGAGATCAAGCTATAACTCTTGCTCTGCTAGAACAACTAATATCTTTGGCATTTGACTAAATAATGTAATTCTTCAGAAGTAGAAGAAAAATGAGAGAAAAACTGTGATTCTAAACCTGATTCTCTACCACAAGAAAGACCTGGTTGCTGAAACATAAATAAGTGACTTCAAAAAGAGATGATCATTCCATCTTAGAACTAGAGAGAAGAAAAAGAAAGTCAAGGACTAAGATTTGGGGAAAGATAGTTTTAGTGCTGAGAGAAAATTTAGGATCCCAGGGCCAAAATTATTTGGATCAAATATTCCTAGGAAAAATAGAAAATTCTGAATGATAAATTCTCATGGCACAAAAGAAACTATTTCAACTAGATGGAAATTAGGGTATTTGTGTTAAATTTTAATCAACTTAACTTTAACATAATAGTTTAGATGAATGAACAAGCTATTCATAAATTTGAGCTAAAGGAACACTGGAGATTAGTCTGTCTAAAATTCTTCTTTTATAGTTAAGGATCATAAAGCACAGAGGGATTAAGTGTCTTGTTCAAAGTCACAAAGGTAGAAATGGGTAGAGCTATAATTCAATGGCAGGTCCTATACCTCTATGACCAATCACATTTAAGTGTACAGTACTTTTTTTGCTATCTTCATAGGTTGGTCATATTTAGGATTTGAAGGGACACAAAATTCCTTCCTGAGATTGTAAACAGAAGAATAGTATATGAAAATAGTGTCAGGAGAGCTAAGTTCAGAATGAGCCCAAGATGCTAATGAATAATAAGGGAGGGAGAGGTATTTTTAAATTTTATTTAGAAAAAAGGCTCAAAAAAGGATAGGAATGTTGAGCAAAATATTTAAGATTACAATAATAAAAGACAGAATTAAGGTAGAACTACTCAACCTTTTTTCTTTTTATCTTTTCATACAAGAAGAATAATTTTTATACTAGAAAGGACTGAACAAAAATGGTTAATAGAGAATGAATACCTAGCCACTTTTGAGGAGTTAAGAACACTATGTCCAGAAAAATTATAACCCAAGATCCTAAAAAATTGGCAGATTTGATTACTGAATCAATCAGTAGTTTTTGAAATCACTGGAATATACAGGTTCTGTAGTATTGAATGAAGGCAAATGTTTTCATTTTTATAAAAGGGAAGAGTATGAAGTCAGCAAAATATAGACTCTTGAGTTCGACATATTTTGGTCACAATTCTTAAATGTATTTATAAAAGAATGATTGCTGGTTAATGATTAATGAATAGGAAGCAGTAATCAAAGTGTGGCTTCTTTATATTATCTTCCCAATTGGCAAACTATTTTTTCAAACTACCTTGACCTTTTCATCTGTATTCATTTCAGTGACTCCAATAAAATATAAGCTATTAAAGGGAAAGGAATATTTCATCATATTTTTGGATACTTGGTAACTAATACATACTGATATAGATGTGTATATACTGTGGGTTGTGCATACTGATACTATTTCTGGTAATACAAAGATATTAAGCACAGTGGGCATACTTAATTAATGTTTATTAATTAGTAAAAACCTGCAGTCTTCACAGATCTTTTGATTTTCTAAATTTATCTCATTGTGGCATTAATTTGTCAATTAAGTATCTTCTTGTTGTTCTTTCATAATTATTGAAGACCAATGACATCACAGGATTATGTCCTGATTTGAAAGTGAATTGGATTCAAATGATGCAGAGATGCACAAAATTGTCAGCCTCACTCTCACCAGAATCTTCTAATTCTACAAGCAAGACACAAAATAAATGACTGGCAATGGCTGCTTTGAATTAGTGTATCAGGAAGATTTGAGTTCAAATACTTCCACAAATCCTTATTATTTTAGACTCAGTTTCCTTACCTGTAAAATAAGGACAATGGTAGAACTTACCTCAGATATAATATGAGGGTAAATGTGATAATATATTTTAAGAAGAAACTTTAAACTGTATAAATCATTATTGTTATCCCTTAACTTTATACCTAATTTTACAAGCCATTCAATGACAAATTTATCATCTCAGTTATCATCTCCATACAAATGAATGACAAATCTTTAAACTAGCCTTCATCTCTCCCCTGATGAATCTCATGATTATGACTATTTCATAGATATCTCTACCTGGATGACTCAGAAGTATTTCAAATTGAAGCCAGAACTTAATATCTTTTCTTCTACCCTTCCTCTTTACTTTCCTATTTTTGTCAAGGACTCAATTGCTGGAATAAGGAAAATTCACATCCTAGGATGCATCTTTCATACTTCCTCTCACATATCTTTCTATAACCCACTAATTGACAAGTGTTGTCGATGCTGTCTCCACAACATCTCTGTTATTTGTCCTATATATTTCCTCTCTTCACTCCCATGGTATTCATCCTGCACCTGCACTATTACAATAATCTCCTAATGGGTTTCTCTACATCTAGTCTCTCTGTTTTGGACTCATATTTCATATGTCAGACAAGGTCTTTGTAAAGCATGTAAAGATCTGACCATATCACTAGCCACTCAAGGATTTTCAGGGTTTTCCCACTAATTTCACATTAGGTCTTTCACAGTGAGGAATTCATCTTTCCATTTTAATTATACAATATTCTCTTTTATGAAATATATATTTTAAGGAAACTAGTTTCTATGATGACTCCTGTACATGACATGGAGTCTCTTACTAAAGGAGTTCCAGAGTTTCCATTTAAGGAAGGGACTTGGAACACTCTATGTATACTATATTGCTTTTTGAATTCTTTGAAACTCTTCATCCCATGAAGAGTTTTTTTAGCTTCTTTTTATGTATTATTACCTTTTCCTTTTCAATAATCAATTCCTTGATGAAAGGGACTTCTTAAAAAATTATATTTGTATCCCCATTGATTAGCAGAATTTCTGACATGTGGTGCTTATTTAATAAATAATTGATTGTGTCTTTCATTCTCAAAAAAGAATAAAATGGCATTACTATGTTAAAGTCAGACTAATATGTCTAACTATGCCTGATCAGGCCAATATGAACTCAGAATGTTCTGCCCCAAGTTAAACACAAAAAAAGTCCCTTTGATCAACGTGGAGTGGATTCTCTAATTTTGTTCATTTTATGTTTCTTCTGAACTGATTTAATTCTACTTTGCAAATTGTTTAATTATCATTTAATAAATGCTTATTGACTGACAATGACATTCCATCTCTCCCTACATACTTTTTTCACAGTACAGAGATAGTCTCTCATGTCTGAAATATTCCTTTCATTGCTGGTATCTCTTGAAATCCTTAATTCCAAAAAAAAATCAGTTCAAGTACCACCTCATATAAGAGGTTTTCAGATTCCTTCAGTTTTTATTTTCCTCCTTCATTTTAGACTTCTGATTTTATCAGTGTATAAAATAATAAATATATTATGTAGGGTGATATAACACCTGTATGTCAAAAGTCAGACTTGAAGCATGTCTTCAATCCACTCTGCCATGGTTTGTCTCTCATTTTGCATTTGTTTCCTATTCCCTTTACTGTTTAAATGTCATTTACACAAGTAGAATGTAAAATCCTTGAGGGCATGCTTTGTTTTTGTCTTTGTTGTCTCAGCACTTAGAATGAACCTACTGCTTATAGTAACTTAACAAATGCCTATTGACTTTAAATGAAGATTTTTAAAAAAAATATATTCTATACAGTAGCAGGAGCTTACATATGGGAATCAATGCTAATACATCACTATTTCCATGACATTAACAATATAAGTACTTCATCATATAATGCAGTAAATAACCCATCTCTGACTTCTCATTCTGTGTGGTTCTTGTTCATGTCTTTTCATAAATCTTACATGAGTATTAACCCAACATGTTGAATTTCTTTCTTTAGTTCTTCTACTGCCCCTTTAATTATATGGATATCAGCTATTTAGTATCCATTATCAGGATAAAATTCTAAAGGCTGCTGTTCCGACCACAACATACCTTGAATGATATTTTTGATGACATTTCCTAAAGATAAAATATCAATTGACAAGATAATAAAATACTTGGCTAAGAAATAGATTAGTTGATCAGTGGAATAGATAAGGTTCAAAGGACAGAACAGTCAATAACTTTAATAACCTAGTGTTTGACAAACCCAAAGACCCCAGCATTTGGGATAAGAACTCACTGACAAAAATTGCTGGGAAAATTAAAAATTAGTATGGCAGAAACTAGGCATTGACCCACACTTAACACCATACACTGAGATAAAGTCAAATTGGGTTCATGACCTAGGCATAAAGAATGAGATTATAAATAGATTAGAAGAATATACGATAGTTTACCTCTCAGACTTGTGGAAGAGGAAGGATTTTGTGACCAAATAAGAATTAGAGATCATTATTGATCACAAAATAGAAAATTTTGATTATATCAAGTTGAAAAGTTTTTGTACAAACAAAATAATGCAGGCAAGATTAGAAAGGAAGCAATAAACTGGGAAAACATTTTCACAAAGGTTCTGATAAAGGCCTCATTTCCAAAATATATGGAGAATCAACTCTAATTTATAAGAAATCAAGCCATTCTCCAATTGATAAATGGTTGTGGGATATGAACAGACAATTCTCAGATGAAGAAATTGAAAGTATTTCTAGCCATATGAAAAGTCATTATAATGACTCCAAGCCATTACAAATCAGAGAAATGAAAATTAAGACAACTCTGAGATACTACCATATACCTGTCAGATTGACTAGGATGACAGGGAAAGATAGTTCAGAATTTTGGAGGAAATGTGGGAAAACTGGGACACTGATACATTGTTGGTGGAATTGTTGAATACACCCAACCATTCTGGAGAGCAATTTGGAACCATGCTCAAAAAGTTATCAAATTGTGCATACTCTTTGATCCAGCAGTGTTACTACCGGGCTTATATCCCAAAGAGAATTTAAAGAAGGGAAAGGGACTTGTATATACAAGAATGTTTGTGGCAGCCCTCTTTGTAGTGGCTAGAAACTGGAAACTGAGTAGATACCCATCAATTGGAGACTGGCTGAAAAAATTGTGGTATATGAATATTATGAAATATTATTGCTCTGTAAGAAATGACCAGTAGGATGAATACAGAGAGGCCTAAATTGACTTACATGAACTGATGCTGAGTGAAATGAGCAGGACCAGTAGATCATTACATACTTCAACAACAATACTATATATAATGATCAATCTGATGTATGTGGCCCTCTTCAACAATGAGATGAACCAAATCAGTTCCAATACATCAGTAATGAATTGAACTAGCTACACCAGTGAAAGAACTCTGGGAGATGACTATGAACCATTACATAGAATTCCCAATCCCACCTAAACCAGGTAGGTTGAAAACAGAGAAAGAAAATTATAGACCAATCTCCCTAATGAATATTGATGCTAAAATCTTAAATAAAATATTAGCAAAAAGACTACAGAAAATCATGCCCAGGATAATACACCACGATCAAGTAGAATTTATACCAGGAATGCAGGGCTGGTTCAATATTAGGAAAACTATCAGTATAATTGGCCACATTAATAACCAAAGTAACAAAAACCATATGATCATCTCAATAGATGCAAAAAAATCATTTGATAAAATCCAGCATCCATTCCTATTAAAAACACTTGAGAGTATAGGAATAAATGGACTTTTCCTTAAAATAATCAGCAACATCTATTTAAAACCAACAGTCAGCATCATATGTAATGGGGACCAACTGCAACCATTCCTAATAAGATCAGGAGTGAAACAAGGTTGCCCACTATCACCGTTACTATTTAATATTGTATTAGAAATGCTAGCTTTGGCAATAAGAGTTGAGAAAGAGATTAAAAGAATAAGAATAGGCAATGAGGAAATCAAATTATCATTCTTTGCTGATGATATGATGGTATACTTAGAGAACCCCAGAGATTCTACTTTAAAGTTATTAGAAACAATCCATACCTTTAGCAAAGTTGCAGGATACAAAATAAACCCACATTAAGTCATTGGCATTCTTACATATCACTAACAAAACACAACAGTTAGAGTTATAAAGAGAAATTCCATTTAAAGTAACTACTGATTGTATAAAATATTTAGGAATCTATCTGCCAAGGGAAAATCAGAAACTTTATGAGCAAAACTACAAAACACTTTCCACACAAATTAAGTCTGATCTAACCAACTGGAAAAATATTAAATGCTCTTGGATTGGGTGAGAAAATATAATAAAGATGACAATATTACCTACTCTGATCTATTTATTTAGTGCTATACCAATCAGACTCCCAAAAAACTATTTTGATGACCTAGAAAAAATAACAACAAAGTTCATATGGAAAAACAAAAGGCCAAGAATTTTAAGGGAATTAATGAAAAAAAAAATCAAATGAAGGTGACCTAGCTATACCAGATCTAAAATTATATTATAAAGCAGTGGTTATTAAAACCATCTGGTATTGGCTAAGAAACAGACTAGTTGATCAATGGAATAGGTTAGTTTCAAAGGACAAAACAGCCAATAACTTTAATTATCTAGTATTTGACAAACCCAAAGACCCGAGTTTTTGGGATAAGAATGCATTATTTGACAAAAATTGCTGGGAAAATTGGAAATTAGTATGGCAGAAACTAGGCATTGACCCACACTTAACACCATACACCAAGATAAGGTCAAAATGGGTTCATGACCTAGGCATAAAGAATGAGATTATAAATAAATTGGAAGAGGATACAATAGTTTACCTCTCAGACCTGTGGAAGAGGAAGGAATTTATGACCAAAGAAGAACTAGAGATCACACTACAAAATAGAAAATTTTGATTATATCAAATTGAAAAGTTTTTGTACAAACAAAACTAATGCAGGCATGATTAGAAGGGAAACAATAAACTGGGAAAACATTTTTTACAGTCAAAGGTTCTGATAAAGGCCTCATTTCCAAAATATACAGAGAATTGACTCTAATTTATAAGAAATCAAGCCATTCTCCAATTGAAAAATGGTCAAAGGATATGAACACACAATTCTCAGATTAAGAAATTAAAACTATTTCTAGCCATATGAAAATATGCTCCAAATCATTATTAATCAGAGAAATGCAAATTAAGACAACTCTGAGATACCACTGCACACCTGTCAGATTGGCTAGAATGTCAGGGAAAGATAATGCGTAATGTTGGAGGGGATGTGGGAAAACAGGGACACTGATACATTGTTGGTGGAATTGTGAACACATCTAGCCATTCTGGAGAGCAATTTGGAACTATGCTCAAAAAGTTATCAAACTGTGCATACCTTTTGATCCAGCAGTATTTCTCCTGGGCTTATACCCCAAAGAGATACTAAAGAAGGGAAAGGGACCTGTATGTGCCAAAATGTTTGTGGCAGCCCTGTTTGTAGTGGCTAGAAGCTGGAAAATGAATGGATACCCATCAATTGGAGAATGGTTGAGTAAATTATGGTATATGAATGTTATGGAATATTATTGTTCTGTAAGAAATGACCAACAGAATGAATACAGAGAGGATTGGTGAGACTTACATGAACTGATGTTGAGTGAAATGAGCAGAACCAGGAGATCATTATATATGTCAACAACGATACTATATGTGGATGTATTCTGTTGGAAGTGGATTTCTTTGACAAAAAGAAGATCTAACTCAGTTTCAATTGATCAAGGATGTTCAGAAGCAGCTACACCTAAAGAAAGAACACTAGGAAATGAATGTAAACTGCTTGCATTTTTGTTTTTCTTCCCGGGTTATTTATACCTTCTGAATCCAATTCTCCCTGAGCAACAAGAGAACTGTTCGGTTCTGCACACATACACTGTATCTAAGATATACTCTAATCTATTTAACATGTATAAGACATGTAAAAGACTTGCCATCTGGGAGAGTGGGGTGGAGGGTGTGGAATCGGAAAAGAAATGAGCGCAAGGGATAATGTTGTAAAAAGTTACCCTGGCATGGGTTCTGTCAATTAAAAGTTATTTAAAAAAAAAGAATTCCCAATCCCCTATTTTTGTCTGCCTATATTTTTGATTTCTTTCACAGGTTAATTGTACACTATTTCAAAGTCTGATTTTTTTTGTACAGCAAAATAACTGTATGGACATCTATACATATATTGTATTTGACTTATACTTTAACATATTTAACATGTATTGGTCTACCTGCCATCTGGGGAAGGGAGTGGGGGGAAAGAGGGGAAAAGTTGGAACAAAAGGTTTTGCAACTGTCAATGCTGAAAAATTACCCATGCATATATCTTGTAAATTAAAAACTATATAATAATAAAAAAAGATAATACAATACAATCTATTGACTCCCAATCTATACCTAGGAGTTGTCTACCTTAGATCACCTGGAATGTTGAATCTTTGGAGATTATGGTACTCTACAAATTATTTTCCTTTAGTTTGTTTGTTTAGTCAATGAACCAACAAAAAAAAAATTAAGAGCCAACATCTTTAATTGATTTAATATCTTAATTGATCTAATAAATAATCAAATTAAAGGTATATAATTTTTAAAAAAAAGAAAATAGGTTAGTTCAGGATAAAAATGCATAGGACTTGGAATGAGTCAGGTTTCTGAGATGGAAAGAGGAGAGTAAAATTTGTGAGGAGCTGGTGAGGGAAACAACACAATTTAAGAACATAATTGATATTTGTATTCAAGGTTGGTAAGGGATCAGTGATTACTGAGATGTCTGGCTTGAAAGGTGGGTGATGGCATAGCAGAGCCCACTATGATGATAAGATTGGATAAGAAAGACAAAGATCTTTTTCTTTTCCCATACAACTTGAATCATCAGTAAAAGAAATGTGGATTTTTTTCAATATGTTTTGTGTCCCCTCCCCTTGCTCCCTAATCCACTTTCAAGCTTTTCCCTTTGAAGTAATTCTTTGGAGTTTTGGGTTAGTAATAACCCAGGTAGTTTCTAATTGTCTTAAGGGCTGTCATAAAATTTGCCAAAAAAGTGATATTAATTCACTTTTAAAACATACAAATTATATGTGTATGTATACACACTCACATGCACACATCCATCCCCTCAATCCACATACACATTTCAGAGAAGTATAATAATCATGCCCTTGGAATTCATGCTATATATTAATTTTTAAGTGAAACTATTCTAGATGAGGGTATTCATAGTGATTCAATTAGTGGGATGGTATCCAAGATGTTCTTACCTGATATGAAATTCCAGTCTATATGTTATTACAAGCTTCAGTTTATGTACCATAAAGTATGTTCTGGGAGAATGTGGAAGGAGTTGTTTCTAAAATAAACAAATAAGATGTTGAAATTTTTAAAAGTCTGGGAGCAAGCATTCTAAAGTTCAATTAGACATTTTAATTTGGTTGGAAAATAAGAGAAGAGAGACAATTAGGAGGATGGAGACTTGCATAAAACTTTTCCCAAGCACTGAAGTTTATTTTTAATATACTAAAAATAAGACAAATGAAGAAAGAAACAAAAAGCATTGTACTATGCTTTACCAATAAATACAGTGTTATTATGTATATGAATATATAAAAGAAAATACACTTTGTATTAAAGGGACTTTGGGAAAACAAGCACATTCATTGGTGTAACTGTGAATTGGTCCAAATATCCTACAAAACTAATTTGAAATCAAGTAAAAGAAAATTACCAACTTGTACATGTTTCTCTTAATGGCCCTGAACATTTTCTCCACAGCCTTTCTCTTTATAACCATTTTGTCCTGACAGAAGGATTTCTGTCCTATGGTCCTTATAGCATTGGTATACTATCTCTGCAATCCTTTTTGACGAAAGACTCAGTTACCATGTTTCACTTTACTCCCTGCTTTCTAACCATTCTTTCTTTGGTAATCACCTTTCTGCCTTTCCCTTTGTGCATTAGCATGCACACACACACATACACATGTATACACATACAGATACACAAGCAAGCATATGCTTCCTGCAAATGAAATAAAGAGAATGATAAGTAAAATGACTCCATTATTGTAAACAAAAATAATATTAAAAGGTAACTACACTCAAATTAAGGCATGTTTAATAATATTGGTACTAGAGAACAAAAGTTCAAATGCATTTCTATATTTTGCTATAGAAGTAAGGAACTGCCAAATGGAACATTTGTTTTTGCTGAATTGTTTCCTCTTTGAAAAGAGGGTGATTCATATTGGGGCATAAATGTTTGAGAATATCAGGAATCATCTATGATATGAAAAATAAAATATATCAATAATATTTGTTAATATATTGATATGCCAATTTACATTTATATATATAGATATAGATATATATGTATGTGTATGTATGATGTTAGAAAATGTGAGCAAGAGTCCGTTACACCATCGTGTTTGTGTGTGTGTTTGTGTGTGTGTGTGTGTGAGAGAGAGATAGAGATCTTGGCAACTTGTTTAATGACGTGAATCATGGTTTCTCTGTGTGAAATAAGAAAATGCTAATCCTATTGTCTAATTCAAAATGTTAAATGAATCAAATGGAATGTGAAAATATTTTGGCAATATTTTTTAAATTAAATCCTTGCATTTTTATTCTAAGTACATAATCTAGATCTAGACTTATATAAATACACTGACGAGAGTAAATAACAACCTTGGATTCTATTTTTTCAGGTGAAGAAATAAGTTATCATATGGATATTTAGAATTATGGATTCACAAGTTGTTTAAATGAGTCATGTTAAAAATAAATGGTTCCTGGATTTGTGCAACAGTTTGGTTCTTTTCAAAGTTTGTTCCTTTAGATTTTCTTCTTTGGACTTTTACCCCCATTTAATACATAAAGAAAAAGTAGAGAGAAGTTAGATGAATTGTTTAGAGTTGCTTATAGGAATAGAAACTGATTTAATTCAAATCTTTTGACTCCAAGTTCATTGCAATTTCCATTCTACACTGGAAAATTATCAAGATGTAACCACTGTGAATTATATGTAAAGATCATTCCTTTCATGGAAACGTACACTAATAAAATGCAATCAAAGGAAGAGTCATGTTTACCTGGTATTTGTGCTGTAGTAGTAACAAAAGCCAAAACTAAAGCAGCCACAGAAGCAAAATAAATTCAGATTACATTTTTCTAGCCTTTTTATAAATCTAAATTTGAAGGATTCAAGAACATTGCAAATTTCTCTAGGTTTATTTTGTTTGCTGCCAAAATAATATACAGGAACAACTGGATTCCCTTGTGTTTATTCCTTTCTGCAAGAAGAGTCACTCACAGTGCTCTGTTTCTCTGAATTAAGCAAAATAACCCAGAGGCCTAAGAGAGTCACTTTCTTGGTTAGATATCACCATTTCCATGCTCTGGATTTCAGGGAAAAGTGGGTGCAGCACCACTTGACTAAGTGGGGTTGCTGGCCTATCAGCAACCGAAGAACTCTTTATTCAGGCCAGATGCTTATACCATCTCTAAAGGTTTTTTTGATTAATTGAGGTGAACCACCCTGTATACCAGGGTCAGGACGGACAAGCTTTCATTATTTTCTTCATTTACATCAATTAGAATTATTGAAAGCCTGGGGCTACTCCTGACTTCTGAAAACATGATCTACTCCTAGGTGATATAAACACAGAGCTGTGAAAGGAGTACAGCATATTTCATTAACAAATAAACTTTTATTTCTTCCATCAGCTATAACAAGATTTGTATTGTGGTGGGTTGCTTAATCAGCCTTTAAGATAAATCAACCAAAATGGTCAGGTGAAATACTTATTAAGCTCTTGGATGCCACAAGCAATCAAAGAAGAAGGGAATTTCATTTTTTTCATAGATTGAGAGGACAAATAAATAAATATGGAGTCAGAAAACTTGAATTTAAGAGTATGTCATTCACTAGCTATGTGACTGGATTTTTTTCTGTCTCAGTTTCTTCATCTGAATTGCTTGGTCCACATGATCTCAAAAGTTTTTTTTTCTACTTCTAATATGCTGTGAGTCTGAGGAAATATAATTCCTTCTCAATAGTTTTTAGAAAGATCTCAATTTTGTGATTCAGAACATTTTCCTGGAATGCAAAGAGGAAGTGTATATAATGGATGAATCAACTAATAATGAACTAATCAAGAAGATGGGAAATATATTAAACCAGTTGGGAGATGAGAGAAGTCATTGAACATAAGCAACTGATAGATAAGAGGGCATATTTTTAACACTTAACAGTGGAGAAGGCAGGGAATTAGAAAACATTAAAAATTGAATAAAGTGTTAGCTCCCTTTTTTATAAGGATCATATTAATGACATTTTTAACCTTATACTACCAAATAACCTATTTGATTTTAATTAGTTTATTAGTTTTATTCATTAGTTTTAGTTTATCATAAAGAATAGAATCTGTAAGAGGTTTTTTGCTAAATAAATCTTAAAATGGTTATGCTTATTTTCTTTCAAATGGGATTATGATGGGACACTGACCTAGATTTTTAACTTTGTAGAACAAAAGGCCTATGAAACTTTGGAAAGAACACTGGAAAGGGATTTAGGACACTCATGTTTTAGTCTCATCTCTCCCACAAATTATTGGTATAATCTTGGGAACATCACTTAATTTTATTGAGCTTCAGTTTCCTCATACAAAAAATAAGAGCAAACATACCTGCTTTACCTACCTTAAGTATTTATGGGTTTAAGGCAGACAATGATTTTATATATATATATCATAAAATAGTGGGGAAATGTCAGCTCTTATTTTTATTATTGATCATTGTCTTACTTTTTCAATGCCCATCAAGGAATCACCATATTCTTTTTACATCTTCATATCACATACACTCTGTTTTTAGTCAACCATCCTTAGGCAACATTGGTAGCAAGATAGGTAAAGACTATCTATGGAGATGCTGTCTCTTGCCAATATTTGCTTTTCCTCTTCATCCTTTCTTTCTTTTAAGATTCTCTAGGTTTTTCTACCTAACAGAAGAAATATAAGTTCACAAGACAATTCACACAAGTTGGATTGATCTCTCTCACCTCAGGGAAAGAATAATGCTTAACCTTTTAAAAATGTTGGACAGGATCTATTATTTGCTTAGTATAGATAAATAATAATAATAATAATAATAATAATAATATTTTTATAAAGCTTATTAAGCAGCTAGGTGGCATAGTAGATATATCAAGTAACAGGTCTGAAGTCAGAAAGATGAATCATCCTGAGTCCAAATGTGGTTTCAGATACTTCCTACTTGTGTGATTTTGGGAAGTCATTTAACCCTGTTTGCCTCAGTTACTCATCTCTGAAATAAGCTGAAGAAGAAAATGGAAGTACTCTAATGCCTTTGTCAAGAAAACCCTAATTGGAGTCACAAAGTGTCAGATACAGCTGAGAAAGGAGTCACCAACAAGAGCTTACTTTGGTCCAGATATATTATACTAAGTACTTTACAAATATAATTTCATTTGATGGTCTCAAATCTAGAAGATGGGCGTTTATTATTACTTTCATTTTATAGTTGAAGAAACAGACAAAGAGAAACTAAGTGGCCTGCCCATGATTATACAGATAGTATGAGTATGAGGTCAAATTAGTTCTTTCTAGTAAGGAACTTCTCTATCAACGCAGATTTTTTTTTTCCATTTTCTATGCAAATTGCAGTCTTAGACTTTCCTTAGACCCTGAAACACTGAATCACTTACCCAAAGTCATACTACCAGCATGTAGCAGAAGCAATATTTGAAGACCCATCTTCCTGACTTTGTGCTCTCTTATGCCACAATGCCATTCAAATGTTGTCATAACAAGAGAATTTGAGAGCACAGAAACAGAGCTCTGAAATTCAGAAACAGAAGAGCAGGAATTTGTTTGAATAATATTCTAGTTGCTCCTCAAATTACAGCATGTTATCATTATCTACTCTTTATCTCCATATATCTAGATATTTTTATTTGTAAATATAATTATGATATTCATGACATATGACCTTAGGATCCCTTTCTTTCCATTTTAGTTGTATGTCAGTAATGGTTCCTGCTGCTGGGCATAAATTAACCTATGAATCTTCTTGCTGTGAGGATTTATTTTTTCCTGCTGGGAAATAGAAGATCATGATAAGGTTTACACATATAATTGTTTTTTACATCAATATTTCATTGATCAGATTTGATCATTTAATTACATCCATTGTGGATAATCACTTGAAGAAAAGGAAACAAATGCATAAAGAATGTCAATTACCCAGAAATAACACCATATAGTGCTTGTCCCAAAGTATGTCTAGCTGGGACAAACTATTGCAAAATACTTGTAGCATAGCTAAAAGACAGTGCATGGAATGCTGAGCCTGATGTCCAAAAACCATATCATCCTAAATTCAAATCTAACTTCAGACAATTATTAGCTGTATGATCCTAGGCAAGTCACTTAATCTTGTTTGCTTCAGTTCTTCATCTATAAAATGAAATGGGAAAGGAAGTGGCAAACCACTCTAGTACCTTTGCCAAGAAAGCTCTAAATGAGGTATGAAGAATTGAACATAATTAAACAGAAACAACAATAATTTCTTATTAATTATAAGCTTCCTATAACATCAAAGGCCTTTTTAAAAAATTTTATTCTATTTATTTATTTATTTTTGGCTGAGACAATTGAGGTTAAGTGACTTGGCCAGGGTCATACAGCTAGGAAGTGTTAAGTGTCTGAGGGCAGATTTCAACTCAGGTCCTCCTGACTTCATCTACTGTTCCACCTAGCTGTCCCTGGCCTATCTTTTCAATATAAACATTTTTTCCTGCTTTACTCTTTGGAAATATGATCTGGAATGACACTTCCTCAGGAGAACTAAGGATTAACATCACAGAGAGGATAATAGAAAGATGTTTCATGGGTGTGAGTAGGTTATGACATATAATCAAAAAGATTGAGGAAGAAAAAACAGTAGTAAATGATGAGAACTAGGTATTTATGAGAGGTAAAGATAATGGACCAGTTGTGTGTGTGTATATATATATATACATCTGTGTATATATGTGTATATGTATATATGTACATGAATGTCATATCAAGTTTGAAAACTTATTTTAGACAATCAACCCACAATTTGTCCTTGAGCTTATCCTCAAGGCCTTTTCAATATGCCTAGGCTTGACATAATTTGGTTCTGTTCTAGAATACAAATTCATTTTTATTTCAAGTGAGACTTTAGCCATGTTGTGATTTTTTTTAGTTGTATTAGAATTCTATTATTTTAATGAAGAATACAGTTGGTATAAAAATATGTTCTTAAGCAATGAAATAATCACATATGTTCTATAATCAGACATACAAACTATTTGAATTTAAGACATTTTGAATTTAACTGACTATCATTGAGTTCCTAAGTATTTATTTTTCAAATAGTGGGGAGTGTCAGAACCCTGAACTTTGCCCTGAGCTAATATTACAATGACTGTCGTAATTTTGGCTTCTCTCTCTATCTGATCAGATATGTTAGGCATTGACAGTAAGTTTGAACACATGTTTCTTCTGTAGATTTTGACAGAGTGCTGTTATTTCCTGTATAATAACAGTTCAATTTCCTGTTCACCATTTTAGTTTCTCATACAGTGATCACAAGATAAAATCTCATGGACAGACTGAGTATAGTTTGAACCTCTAAAGATGTCTGATTAATGAAGTGATTAAATCCATTCTTTCTACCCCACACATAATGCTGGAAGATTACTCATCCCTCTGTTCATAAAGCTCAGATTACGTGGCTAGGTTTGAAATGCAGAAATCCAATTAAAAATCTTCCAATACTGTTAACAAGTTATTGTTAAGTAAAATAAGTGTTACTGAGCATGAATATAAGGGGCTGAATTTGTTTCTCACCATTGAATGATTCATAATTTGTGTAGATAGCTTTATATTCTGGAAAATACACTGCAAATAGGAGGGCACCCATCAATTAAAGATGAATCCTCAAAATATTGGCTAGAAAGCGATTCTACTTTAAGAGGAACCAGTTTGTTGTTCTTCATGAACATTTAACAATTGTGTTTCTGCAAGGGCACAAATCAATTTTCCATTACTCTAGAGAGTTCTTCAATCCTGCTAAATTGTCAAGTTTTCTGAGTACTAGGGAAGCAAGAATTAGTCCACATTGGCTCAGCTTCCATTATCCAGATTAACCAAAGTTTTCTGTGAATTCTTTTCTTTTCTTTTCTTTTTTAGTTTAATATTTCTTTTCTTTTCCCCAAATCACATTTAAAACATTTTTTACATTTGTTTTTAAAAGTTTTAATTCTGGATTCTTTCCTTTATCTGCACCCTCAACTCCCATTAAGAAAGCACATGTAAAGTTTATACAAAACATTTTCATAAAAGTCATGTTATGAAAGAAAACATAAATTTCTCTCTTTTAAAAAACTCTCAAGAAAAAAAGTAAAGAGTTACAGAAACAGAGACAAAGAAACACACAGAGACAAAGAGACACATAGAGAAAGACAGAAGACAGAGAGAGAGGAAGAAAAGAGAGAGGAGAGAGAGAGAGAAAGAGAGAGAGAGAGAGAGAGAGAGAGAGAGAGAGAGAGAGAGAGAGAGAGAGAGGAAAGACAGAAGCACACATATAGTCGTGGATCATTGTATTTCTAAGATGGGAATAACCATCCCAGAATATTGCTATTATTTTGTACACAGTACATTTCACTTTTCCTGAGTTCATGATTTTCCAGATTTTTCTGAGAGCATCTTGCTCATCATTTCCCACAGAACAATAATATTATATTATAACCACATGCTATAATTATTCAATATTTACCAATTGATGGGCATCCCCTCATTTTCCATTTTTTTTGTCCTGAGGCAGGGGGAATATATATATTTGTACATACAGGTCCTTTTCCCTTTTAAAAAAATCACTTTTGGGATTCATGCTTAGTAATGGTATTCTTGGTCAAAGAATATGCATGATTTTAATATCTCTTTGTGGGCACAGTTCATATCTTTTGATCATTAGGGCATGGCTCTTTTTTTTTTTTAATTTGACTTGGTTCCCTTTATGTTTGCAAAATGAGGTCTTCCTTATCTAGAAACCACCAATGTTGATTCGAAGGTCTCTCGATCGATTCCTGCTTTATTGGTGTCAGGGCTGGGCTGGGGCTAAGAGGCTGGAACTGTATACTGGATTCTCACTCTAGTTCTACAAATATTTTCTATTGACCTTCAAATTTGTCTTTGGAGTCCTTGGGCTGAGAGGTCTGGAAGTTATCAGTACTGCTACTGATTCAGAGGTCCCTAGGCCAGTTCCTGCTTTAATATTATGGGGTCAGGGCTGGGGCCAGGTCCAGGGCTAGGATGGCATGGCTATACCAGAATTACATGCTGGATTCTCACTGTGGTGCCATAGACTAATCTTCTAAATTGTCTTTGGCTGAAAAATGTCCTACTCCATCTTTTTATGTGTTCCAATGCTCTAAAATTGTTTAGAGTCATTATTTAAAGGAATTTGGAGTGGTTTGGAAGAGAGGTGATGAGTTCCTGCCTTTATTCTGCCATCTTTGCTCTTGTAAATTCTCAAGGAATTAAATTATTTTGGTGTTTCCATTTAAAATGTCTATCTTTTAAGACAACCTAATAGCCACATTACTAGTGCATAGAGAGGAAAATGATCTTTCTATTACTCTTTCTTTGAAAAAAATTTGGTATCCTGGAAACTCATTTCATGCTATTTGAAGATTGGTTGAAGGAAATAAAGGAAGACATGAGGGATGACTGTTTTCAAGCATTTGAAGGGTTAACACATCAAAAAGAGATTAGAGCTATTCTGCTTGGTTTTAGAGAACAAAATAAAATCAGTCAAATCTAGGTTTTATATGAAGAATTGAAAATTAAAGACTGTTGTAGGAAATAGTGGGTTCTCCTTCATTGAAGACAATTATGTAGAGACTTAAAAAGATGTACATGCATTGTATATACTATAATACTTAGTCTATTTCAGATATAGCTTGTGCTAGATGGACATTATTGTCTCATCTAAATCTCAAAAATGGTGATTAACTTGTTTGTACTATAAGGACATACATGCTTTTGAACCAGCATTCTTGATATATGGATTCCTCCCTATAATTAGCAAAATTCTTACCATTTCTGTTATTTTCATGAGTTCAAGAATATCTGAGATATGAATATGAATTCTAGAATGACAAAAATCATCTTTATCTATATAATAGGAGTCCTGTTTGTGTTCAGAGGACCTCCGGTGATGAGTATCCATGTAGAAAAGCTTAGGTGTCTGTTCCTAGAAGACTTACGATGATATATGGAATAGAACATGAACAAGTATTTTTTAATTTGCTCTAGTTAGTTATATAATTAGAAGAATGTTTTTGATTGGTTGTACTGATAGAACTTGAAGTATTTAAAACACACACACACACACACAGGCCCTTGTCATTTTGATTCTTTTCCTTTGGGATTTTGATGGTTTGACTTTTCTTTTGATAGCATTGTTAGAGACAATGTTAAAAGGAAAAGTCCTAGAGGCCTTCTCACCTAGTGGTCATGAGATTTCAAGAAATGGGCATTAGTCTTTAGCTCTGCATTTGTTCTTTTGTGTTGTAGGGTGAAAAGACTTAAGTCTCTTTTCTATAATTTTAGAAATGTCAGAAAAATGAATATGAGATTTCTATCATCTCAATTTTGCAGCCAGTTCAGCTTTGATACACAGAAAATCAAGAAGCAACCTTTATGAGTGATTTTTAGGGCACAGCTAAATAGTATCTGGAAGGAGTATTTATCCAGTTATGCTCTATCTAGGTACAAACTTGGTAGGATCAGTATTATGTAGGGATAGAACAGAGATTGAGACCAAGGTGGTCCAGGGGAAAGTGAATCTTTACAACATTGAGGGAAATATTTATGCTTTTCTTTTGCCATATCTTTGAAGTAAATATTTCTTTGTTAAAAACTAATTGATTTTAAATAGTTAGATGTAATTAGAATTTAATTGCCAGCCCTCATCAGTGAAGGGAATAAAGCTAGTGGAGGCTCAAAACAATGACAGAAGAGAAACATTTTATATTCTTCTGAAAAGTCTAATATCCAGAGGGGGGAACTATGTAGTAACTCAATTTTGAGATACTGGGCCACAGTATACTTATGATCCTTATGCTAAACAGGAGTCAGCAGAATCTCCGACATGGTGGTAAATAACTTACCATAACTTATTGGCCATTATGTATAACCCAAACTCCAGGGTGTAAAGGTCATTCATATTAGTATCCTCCAGATATAGTTAGCCCAGTTTTAGTAACACTTAAATATTTATAAACTTTTATGATCGCTGCATTTGTTATATATAGTGTCCATTCTGACTGCCCTTATTTCATATTCCAGAATAGGAAAGGAGGAGGCTTTAGAAATATATACATTATTACAGAAATAAACTCTGGGATAGGTCAGGATATACCCTAAACAATAGGAAATATTGTGTATAATCTTCACAGCAAATTAGCATAATTCATCAATTCAAAGAAATTACCTGATTTTCAACATTTATGGTTTTGGTGCATAGAGATAGTTTCATAAAACCATGTAGATTGACTTTTTTTTCATCCTAAAGCCTTGCAAGAGGTCCCCTCCTTCATCTTATTATACTCTAAGTAACAGAAAGTGACAATATTGTAGAACCAAGACTATGAGATTTCCTGATAAAATGCTGCCCCCACAGACTAGAAATTTCTTCCAGTAAGCTATAATGTGCAGTTTTTTTGTTTTTGTTTTTGTTTTTTGTTTGTTTGTTTGTTTGTTTGTTTTTTCATCCTGAATACACAAGGAATGAATCTCTGGACACCCAAAGCATCAACCTAAGGCAACTTCAAGAAGAAAACTTGGCTACTATAATTTGGTCCTCCCACAATTTGTTCTCTCTTTAATTTACAAATAGCTCTCTGCCCAGTGACAATCATTGCTTCATAGTTCTCTGTCAGATACTTCCTGTTGTAACTCCATTAGTGAATCAGATTCTGGTTTGTTTATTCCTAATCCCCTTTTCCACTTGCCACTTGCCTTTTCATGCTCCTCTCCACTCTATTGTTCTGCCAGTTAGGTTTTCAGCAGGGCAGCTGGTTTCAAGGACATGTTAGATTACAGTTTGAGCTCTAAAATCTTGCTTTTCGGAAAGCATAAGTTGTTCCTTTTTGTCTTTTCAAAAGGCATGTTATGCCTAGGTCTGAAAGCAGAGGGACCCATTTACCTCAGCTTTGTAATTCACTTTCTGTTAAAATTTGCATATACTTTCATATGTACCTGTATGTATAGGATATATATATATATATATATATATATATATAGATGTATTTATATATAAATATATGTATATGTGTGAATGTGTGAGTGTGTGCGTGTGTATACAAATAGATAGATGATAGACAGATAATCTTTAATAAAACAAAAGTTTCTAGGAGGTATTCAATTCCTTTCAGTGATGAATAGTTGATATCATTGTTTTAGTATTGAACATGGTGTCAAGAAGACTTGAGGATGATGTTCAAAATCATCCTCAGTTACTTGAAGGCAGATCACTTAATGTTTACAAAACTTCATTTCCTTTTATATAAAATGCGGATAATAATTGCATCTTCCCCAGAGGGTTGTTATGAGAATTAAATGAAATAACACATTTGAAGTACTTTGGAGACCTAAAGATGCCAATATATAAATGCCAATTAATAAGAGTAATAATAACATTTTTATTTTTTGGAAGACACAAGACAATCCTTGATCCTTTTCCTCTTGTGGCTCTGTTCATCTTATATGTGGTTGAATCTTAATAGACCTTCCAATGAGGCACTGAGCCATTTAAATTACATAAAAGTCTAGATGGAGTCTGAGATGATGATCCATAACATTTGAATGAAACAAGATTGTAGAGGGCCATAACTCTGAAAGAGTGTATTTGAATCTAAGACAGCAGAGAGCTTGTAGTTGAGTACCTACTCAGTGTGAGATGGTGGTCTAAGTATGTACTTGATGTAATGTAATGATGTGATCAATCTCATGGTGTATATCCTTAGGGTAATGTGGTGATATGATGTTCTACAGCTGTGTATGCCCACTGTGGTGTGGTGATGTAGTTGTGCTGAAGTATTTAAGGGAGTCCCAGAGGCAGAGGGTGCTCTCAGCCACAACTCTTAGCAGCAGCTCTCAATCACAGAAGACTTCATGCTCCAGATTCTAGACTCCAGACTCCAGACTCCAGACTCCATCTTGGACCAACCACATGGAGATTCTCCTGCCTCCTTCACTTCTCCACACTAAAACCAAGGACTTTGCCTGATCCCGAGGCCTTCTAGAAAGCTAGCCCAGACATTACATTATGGCGCCCAATGCAGGGCATAAGAAGTACAAGAATTACAAGAAACAGCAGCAGCATCCCAGAAGCAGCAGCGTTCCAGAGTTGTCCATGAAAAGGATGTTTCCAGAGTTCCTTCAGTAATCCTTGGAGAAGGAAAGGAACAAGAGCCCTGGCAAGACTTATGTTGTGCTCCTGGAAGCCACCTGACAGTGGCTGCTGGAGATCCAACCCAGACATGAAATAAGGAGACTGAAAGGCAATTGCTGTTCTCTGACCTCTCTGACTGAGAGGCCATTGTGCTGTCTGACCTCTTTCCTCTTCCCTCTGCCTCCAATTTATCTCATTCCAGTCTGCAATACCTGTGTCAGCAAAGGCTATTTTGCAACTCCTTCAGATGTTATGATTCACAGCTGTGGGGGCGCTTGGAGAATTAACTTGTCCCTTAACACAAAATGAATAGGATGGCACAAATAAGTCATTTTCCATATCCTTGGTACTGTCCACACAGAATCAAATTTGTGGGATTATAATATATAGAATGATATACATCCGCATGTGAACACATGCACTTTGAGTAATGCACAATACAATAGATAATATAACCACTAAAGTTTCATTCACTAGTCATGTAGCTTCTAATTTTTCTTATTTGGAAATAGAATCTCAGATTTGAAGAGGCCCTCAGAAATCATCTAATTCAATCCATATCTAAACAAAAATTATAAAATAATTAGCAAAAGGTTTTCTAGTATTTACTTGATTACACCCTCATTTTACATTCTGATAGCTCTAAGTGTGAGGAAGTATCTTCTTTACATTATTTTTCAATGGAATTCTTTGCAATTAATAACCATTGATCCTAGTTCTGTTTCCTGATGAAAAAAAAAAATCTAATGCCTCTTCCACATGATATCTATCCAAGTAATTGAAGACAATTGTGATATTTCCTTCTCTCTAAGCTGTCTTTTCTACCATCCAAATATTGCTAATTCTTTCTAACAACAGTCATATAGCATGATTTTAAAACAACAGTCATATGGCAAAAGCTGGACATTAACTATGTGCAAGACATCATAGTATATGCTGGGTTCATAATGAAATAATAAAGAATAGCCTGAAAGACTTTATAATTTTTTGAAGGGAGAGTGAATGATATTTAAATAAACAAATGAGCAAACAAACACAATCTTATTTAAGAAAAGAAAAAAAGGATAATTAGAAAGAGGGAGGATTCAGGAATTTTTCTCATATATGAAAGGTAGCACCTGAGCTGAGCCTTAAACAAATTAAAGATTCTAAAATATGGAGTTAAGAAAGGGAAGTATTGAAGTTATGGGAGACAATTCCTTTTCAAGGCATATGGGTGGGAGATTTATTACTGATATTTCAAGGAGTAGGAAGAGGTCAATTTGGCTTGAAGAGAGTGATATAAAAGGATCTGATAAACTTTCAAGATTATCCCATTCCTAAAATATAACTCCTATGAAATAAATACAAGACTAGGTCAATATAGGAAAGAATAGGGGATGGATCAGTGGCTGATGTTCCTAGATGCTATGGTTCTCAAAATGTATCCTTAAGTTGCATTGGTTCATTTGTTTGCCTTTTCAAACTGTTGGCTCACCTATTATCCTTGAAGACTATGAAATTCTTAGGATTGTTGTTTATAAGACCTACAATCTAACTAAAATCATTTTCATCTTGTAATTTTGAACTTGATTTTTTTTTTGCTCCAAGTATAAGATTTTATATTAATTTTTATTTTATCTTCTTTTTTTACATTTAGTTATATCATCTAGCTTCTTGCATATGCATAAACAATATTTTCTATCTTCCTTCCTTTTCAGATTAAACCACTTCTAATTACACTTATAAGATTCCAATGAGTATATATTGTTAGATACATTCTTTCTATAATCAGGAGAAAATCATTCCTATATTTTAAGATGTGATCAACAAATTCAAATATAATTTTTATTTTATCTTCTTTGTTAACTATTTACTTCCAAAATTTCCCTTTATTTTTTGAACACTTAATTTTGAAAGATAGAATCTGAGCCACTAAAATTATTGACTAAGGCCTAAAAATCTGGAGTGTTGCTTTCTGAGTTCTTTATGCCAGTACTGTTTCTGTCCTTATGACAATATTGTGTTGTACTCCATGAGAGAAGAAGAACCTGTTGATTCACTTGTATAATCCACTATTTATTTAAGAGCAACTATGTAAAAACAAACAATAAAAAACAAAGAAAAACACTGTGCTAGTAACTGAGGGCTGACAATTTGAAAGATACAATTTGCAATCCATGAATGACTTCATATGAAAGTTATGCCACATATACAAATATGTGACTAGCTCAGCACTTAAAATAGTTTTTCACTTAGTAAATGGTCACTAAGTACATGAATGAATAAAAAAAGATATTCTTCCCTTATGACACCATGATAGATGCTTAATAAATTCTTGTCCATTGATTGGTTGATTGGCATATGATAACTATCACTATTTTAACCCTGACTATTTAAACCTAGGTCATGAAGCTTTGTTTAAACCAACAGTGGAAAAGATATACCTAACGTCTGAACTCTTATGGCACTTTCTATTACATAAAATTTTAGACTAATGGGTTTTCGCATTGGAAAAGATCATTTAGTCCCAAAGTAGAAATCCCTTCTACAAATTCCCAGGTAAATTCTGCTTCAACACTTCTTAGGAAGGGAATTTCAAAACCTAAATTGCATTCTTCTATTTTTGCAAAATTCTAAATGTAATAAATTATCATTATTTATTTATTTTTTGCTGAGGCAATTGGGGTCAAGTGTCCTTTCCGGGGTCATACAACTAGAAAGTATTAAGTGTCTGAGGCCATATTTGAACTCAGATCCTGCTGACTTCAGGTCTGGTGCTCCATCTATTGTGCCATGTAGCTGCCCCAAGATGGTGTTTCTCTATATTGACCAAAAATCTGTTCCTTATAGCATATATTCATTGGTGCAAGTTATCCTCTTTGAAACTGTTTAGAAGATTGCTAATTCCTATTTCTAATTATAATCCTTCAAAATACACTAAATATGTATTATTCCATAACCTTAAGAAGACAAGGCTAATTCTTTTCAATCCCTTCGTCTGTTACACAAATAACATGGGTTTCAGACCCTTTACCAAACTCTCTATCCAATCTCCCCTGAATTTACTTAATTTCATCATTTTCTGTCAATATGTGGCTCCAAAAGTATAGGTTCAATCTTCTGGGTTAGATGTAACCAGAACAGAACACATTGTTCCCTCCAATTTTCTAAACACTATAAATACAATTATAGGATCAGTATTGCAGTTTATTTTGATACCTCTATCATATTTTTAGTATTTAAAATGCTATTTTAATGTACAGTGTGAATATCTTTTTTGCTACCAAATTTTCCTTACCATCTAAAAAGAGGAAATTATTCCCCTCCCTTTGTACCTTGTCTTTTAAGTACTGTTATTCTCTTTCCCTTTATTTTGGAGGATATAGCTCATTTCATACACTGGGAAAATACAATATGCCATGTGGAAAAATAGTGGCGATTTTCATGGGATTTCTTCAATTTCAGCTAAAGATAACAGAATTTGTTTAGGGTTTTGCTTGTTTAATTCTGGAGCCACAAAACTAAGAATACTGCTTAAAGCCAGCTGTTTCATAGATCATGGACTTGAGAAAGCAGTTCCTGGATATCCCTCGAGTATGCTACTTGAAGCCCTTTCTATAGTTTTGTTGAGAAGGGGAGAAATAGGGTAAATTCAACTGAATTATGGCTGTGATTGGGTTATTGTGATTATATTATCAAAAGAAATTTACCCTGAGACCTTCTGAAATCTGAGGAATTATAAGAGAGAAATAATATATACATAATATGGTGCATTATCAATGAATGCATTAAAAAGAATTTAAAAACTCAAAACAGAAATCTATTCTTTCAAGATATTTTCCAGTGTAGTTACACCTTCATAAATGATTTCCTGGGAGGAAAGGAAGAAGAGAGCAGCAGAAATCATACAAAGTCCCTTTCACTAGGATCTGACAATGCATAATGATGGCTTTGATCCAAAGAGTAGTGCATAAGAACCACAATCTTATTAGATTTGAGTAGTTCTATGTAGCCCACATGCCTACTCAATGCAATACCTCTTGTTTTCTATTAGTAATTTCATAGTTCCTTATATTTCAGAAATATTGAGAGTGAATTTCCTTTGGGAAGTTAAAAGTATTGATGAAACCCTTCCTTGTTTAGTTTTCCTCTTTCCAAATTAAGAAGTTTGAGGAACTCTGATTTTTCTATAATTAAATTATTCACTTAAACTCACTCCAATCCTCTACTGGATTTTCATGAACTACAGAGTAGCAGTACATCATCATGACTGATTATTGAACTGATCACTTCAGTTAACTCTGGGCTATCACTGACGAGAGAGGAACTCAATAAACCATGAATTAGTTTAGAGCTCTATTCAGCTCAATTTGTTGCTTTAAGTTACCTTTTGTGAGTTACAATATCCACTTCGCAACTGAAAAGCTCTTACTAAATCACAGCAGCAGCCAATTTCAGTCATGACCCATGTGGGGCTGCCCTTTCCTTTCTGGTATTCAGCTGTCAATCAAGTCAGTCTTTTTCATTAAATACACTGTACCCTATTCTGCAAAGGTAGCTTTTCATGATCCAAAATTGTTTAAAAAATATATTGCTATGCTGTGTGATAGGTCTGAACTGTCATGCTCAGGCCTATGTATTTTCCCAGGCAAATGCTAAAGTGTCTCATTTTATAGTTGATATAGCTGTCATAACTTTGTCTTTTGTTGGTATCATACCTTTCTCAGAGATGTTTTGTTTCTTTATAAACTTAATTTTATTGATGTTCAATCTCCTGTTCTAAAATAAGATGAGATTATCATCAACATCATCTCTAGTACCCAGTTTCCTCAATTGGAAAAAGCACAATGTTTTCAGTCAACTTGGTCAATTGAGGACCTAATTTTATATCTATATAACTTCTTTTCATCATATGATAAGGATAAAATCTGTGATTTGATAATCATAGAAATCTCTAGAGAATTTAGGCAAACCAGTGTTACCATATTACATTGCTTTGGTCCTCTATGCCTAAGAACTGCCAGAGAAGGCAGTAACTTCTGACATTTTTGGCAAAGGATTTTTAGTGACTCGTAAGTTGTTTACCACAGCTAGAACAGCTTCCTTACCACTTATCTGCAAGTCTACCTCATTTCAAAAAAATAGGCATAATAATCCCTTCCCAATACATTCTTAAGATTATCCTAAATATATCAAGCAAAGATATTTTAAGACTACCATGTGTTCAGTGGGACAGCTGGGTGGCACAATGAATAGAGCTAAGAAAATCTGGAAAACAGAGTTAAAAAAAACAACCATATTTTTCAACAAAAGTTAAAGCTATATTTTTTCCCCAAATAGCAAAGTATGGCTATGAATATAGAATTTTAAGGGAATGTGAGAGCTGAAGACTGAATATTTGTGAAATCTTGTCCTGAAGAAGACTTTTGATAGTCCCTTGAATATCAAGGAGATCAAATCATTCAATATGTAAAAAAAATGGCTCAGACTATTTACTAGAAGATCAGATACTGAAACTAAAAATTAAATACTTTGACCACATAATAAGAAAACAGGACTCATTGGAAAATATCCCAAGGATGAAAATTTGGAATTCATTTTTTTATTAAAGCTTATTTTTTCAAAATATATGCATAAATAATTTTCAGCAAAATCTTGTGTTCCAAATTTTTTACCTCCCTTCCCCTTCAATCTCTCCTCTAGACAGCAAGTAATCCAATATATGTTAAACATATGAAATTCTTCCATACATATTTTCACACTTGTCTGGCTGAACAAGAAAAATCAAATCACAAAGGGAAAAAATGAGAAAAAAAACAAAAATGCAAGTAAACAACAGAAAAGTGAAAATACTATGTTGTGATCCATACTAATTCCACAGTCCTCTCTCTGGGTGCAGATAGCTCTCTTCATTACAAGACCATTGGAAATGGCCTGAATCACTTTACTGTTGAAAAGAGGCATTTCTACTGGGACACTGATACATTGTTCGTGGAATTGTGAATACATACAGCCATTCTGGAGAGCAATTTGGAACTATGCTCAAAAAGTTATCAAACTGTGCATACCCTTTGATCCAGCAGTGTTACTACTGAGCTTATATCCCAAAGAGATCTTAAAGAAGGGAAAGGGACCTGTATGTGCAAGAATGTTTGTGGCAGCCCTCTTTGTAGTGGCCAGAAATTGGAAACTGAGTGGATGCCCATTAATTGGAGAATGGCTGAGTAAATTATGGTATATGAATGTTATGGAATATTATTGTTCTGTAAGAAATGACCAGCAGGATGATTTCAGAAAGGCCTGGAGAGACTTACATGAACTGATGCTGAGTAAATGAGCAGGACCAGGACATCATTATATACTTCAACAACAATACTATGTGATGTTCAATTCTGATGGACATGGCTCTCTTGAACAATGGGATGAACCAAATCAGTTCCAATAGAGCAGTAATGAATTGGACCAGCTACATTCAGCCAAAGAACTCTGGGAAATTAGTATGAACCACTACATAGACTACCCAATCCCTCTATTTTTGTCCACCTGCATTTTTCATTTCCTTCACAGGTTAATTGTATACTATTTCAAAGTCTGATTCTTTTTGTGCAGCAAAATAACTTTATGGACATGTATTCATATATTGTATTTAACATATACTTTAGCATATATAACATGCATTGGTCTACCTGCCATCTGGGGGAGGGGGTGGAGGGAAAGAAGGGAAAAAATTGAAACAAAAGGTTTTGCAATTGTCAATGCTGAAAAATTATGAAAAATGCATATTTCTTGTAAATAAAAAGCTATAAAAAAATCTTCCAAAAAAGAAAAAAGAAAAGAGCGTTTCTGTCAGAATTGATCATCATATAATCTTGCTATTGCTATGTACAATGTTTTCCTGATTCTATTCACTTCACTTAGCATCACCTCATGTAAGTCTGTCCAGGACTCTCTGAAATCATCTTGCTGATTGTTTCTTAGAACAATAAAGTTCCATGACATTTATATACTATAACTTATTCAGCCATTCTCCAACTCATGGGCAGCCATTCAGTTTTCAATTTCTTGCCACTACAAAAAGGACTACTACAAACATTTTTGTTCATGTGGTTTCTTTTTCTTTTTTATGATCTTTTAGCATGCAGGCCCAGTAGAGGAACTGCTGAATCAAAGGGTATGCACAGTTTGATAGCCCTATAGGGTCATATTTTCATATTGCTCTCCAGAATGATTGGTTCAATTCACAACTCCACCATTAATATTTTAATGTTCCAATTTTCCCACATTCCCTCCAAAATTCATCATTATCTTTTCGTGTTATCTTACCTAAACTGAGACATATATAGAAGTACCTCAGAATTGTCTTAATTTGGAATTGTCTGATCAATAGTGATTTAGAGCATTTTTATATCACTAGAAATGATTTTTATTTCTTCATCTGAAAACTGTCTGTTTATATCCTTTGACCATTTATTAGTTAGAGAAAAACTTACATGCTTATAAATTTGAGTCAATTCTCTATTTTAAAAATGAGGCCTTTAGTAGAAGCATTGGATATAAAAAATTTTTGTTCCCACTTTACCGTTTCATTTCTAATCTTATCTGTATTGGTTTTGTTTGTATAAAATCTTTTGTTTTGGTTTAATTATTTCTAACACACATTGTTTTATGGAATATATTGAGAGAGAAGAATCAGAGCAAACAGGAAAAACCATGGGAGAGATAAAAAAAAAAAAACAGAAAAAAGAAGTGAACATCTCATGTATTGATTTACATTCAGTCTCCTTAGTTCTTTCTCTGATTGCAGATGGCATTTTCTGTCATAAGTCTATTGGATTATTTTGGATCACTGAACTACTGAGAAGAATTGAGTCTTTTATACTTGATCACTACACATCCTTGCTGTTATTGTGTATAATGTATTCCTAGTTCTGCTTATTTCGCTCAGCATCAGTTTATGTAAATTTTCCCAGGCCTTTCTATAATCAGCTTATTTGTCATTTTTTATAGAACAATAAAATTTCATTACCTTCATGCTCCACAACTTCTTCAGCCACTTCCCAATTGTTCATTTCTTTTCCAACTCCCTGCTACCACAAAAGGAGCTGGGTCTTTGGGTTTATCAAACACTAAATTACTATAGTCATTAACTATTGTGTCTTGTGAACCTATCCTATTCCATTGATTGACTATTCTCTTTCTTAACCAGTACCAAATGGTTTCAATGACTACTGCTTTATAATATAGTTTTAGGTCTGGTATAGCTAGGCCATCTTCATTTGAATTTTTTTCATTAACTCTCTTAAAATTCATGACTTTTGTTTTTCTAGATGAACTTTGTTATTAGTTTTTCTAGCTCTGTCAAACAATTTCTTAGGCGTTTGATTGGTAAGGCATGTAATTAATATATTAATTTAGGTAGTACTGTCATTTTTATTATATTAATACACCCTACCTGTAGGCTCTTGATATTTTGCCAAGTAGACTCTCAAATATTTTATATTAACTACAATCATTTTAAATGGAATTTCTCTTTGAATCTTGTGCTGCTGATCTTTGTTGGTAACATATAGAAATGCTGCTTAATTGTATGGATTTATTTTATATACTGCAACTTTGCTAAAGTTGTGAATTGTTTCTAGTAGTTTGTTTAGTTGATTCTCAAGGATTCGCTAAGCATAATATTATATCATCTGCAAAGAGTGGTAATTTGGTTACCTCATTTACTACTCTAATTCTTTTAATCACTTTTTCTTCTCTTATTGTCAAAGCTAAAATTTTAATACAATATTGAATAGTAATGGTGATAGTGGGCTATCTTGCTTTACCTTTGATCTTATTAGAAATGGTTCTAGTTTGTCCCCATTTCATATGATGCTTGCTGATGATTTTAAATAGAGGCTACTGATCATTTTAAGGAAAAGTCCATTTACTCCCATACTCTCTCTTGTTTTTAATAGGAATGGGTGTTGGAGTTTGTCAAATGCTTTTCTGCATCAATTGAGATAATCATTTTTTTTTGTTAATTTGGTTATTGTTATAGTCAATTATGCTAATAATTTTTCTAATGTTGAACCAGCCCTGCATTCCTAGTATAAATCCTATTTGGTCATGGAGTATTATCCTGGGGATGACTTGCTGTAATCTCTTTACTAAAATTTTATTTAAGATTTTTGCATCAATATTCATTAGGGAAATTGGTTTATAATTTTCTTTCTCTGTTTTGACCCTACCTGGTTTAGCCATATATCTGGTCATAAAAGGGATATGGTAGGACTCATTCTTTCCCTCTTTTTCCAAATAGTTTGCATAGTCTTGCAATTATTTATTTTTAAATGTTTGGTAAAATCCACATGTAAATCCAGGACCAGATGGATTTTCCCCTAGACCTTTTTTAAAAGGTAATTTGTATTGCATTGTGATTTGAAAAAAGATGCATTTAATATTTTCTGCCTTTCTGCATTTGATTTTGAGGATTTAATTCCCTGATTGATAAATTTTCATTTAGTTTCCATTGTACTACTGAGAAAAAAAGTATATTTCTTTCTGTCCCCAATCAGTTTTCTCCAAAAGGTCTAACTTTCCTAAAATTCTATTAACCTCAATTTCTTTCTTATTTATTTTGTGATTTGATTTATCTAGTTCTGATAGAGCAAGTTTGAGATGTCTAGTTTTGTTATCTATTTGGTTCTTTTCAAAACTAGTCTGGTTTTGTTATCTATTTCTTCTTCTAGCTTTCTTAACTTCTCCTCTAGGAACCTGTATGTTTTGGGGTTTTGTTTTTGTTTTTTTGTTTGTTTGTTTTTGTTTTGTTTTGTTTTTTACTTCAGCTGAAGCATTACAGATTCTGCTCCAGCCTTTTATCTTTACTTTATATGCATTGCTCTGCTTTATATATGTTTCTTGTAAATGACATATTTTAGAATTCTGGGTTTTAATCCAATGAACAATCCATTTCCATTTTAAGGGAGAATTCATTTCATTCACATTCAAAGATAAGATTACTAACTCATATTTCCCAAAATTTTATTTTCCCCGTTATATTTTTCTCTTTCCTCCTTCCCCCCTCACAAGTTTTGCTTCTGACCATCATTGCCTTCAATCTGCTTTCCCCTTTTATAGCAGCTCCCCCTTCTTATGTCTTTCCCCTTCTACTTCAGTTTTCCCTTCTATTACCTCCCCCTTTCCTTTTCTCTTTATCCACTTATTTCCCTATAGGATGAGAAACATTTCAATATTAAACCAAATATGTCTGATATTTTCTCTATGAGCCAAATCCAATGACACTGATGTTATCACAATGCTCATCCCTCTCCATTCATTCATTCTACATTCTACTGTAATAAATGTTTTTTGCCTCTTCATGTGATGTAATTTACTCCATTTTACTTCACAGTTCCATCTTCCAGTACATTTTCTACATAGCTTCTTTTTTATATCATCACAGAAAAGTCAAATAATATTTATATCCTCTAAGGTTACTCCTAATAAATATACAGTTCTCAAGAGTTAAACATCTTATCTTCCCATATAGCCATGTAAACAATTTAACTTTTTAAAAAAACATACTTTTTTCTTCCCTTTTCCCCTTTTTATGCTTTTCTTGAGTTCTGTATTTGAAGATCAAATTTTTTGTTCAGCTCTGGTCTTTTCGTCAAAAATAAATGAAAATTCCCTATTTCATTGATTGTCCATTCCCCCCTCCCCCGAAAGATAATGCTCAATTTTGCTAGATACTTGATAGATCAAATTTCTTTGCCCTCTGGAATGTCATAATTCAGGCCTTTCAATCCTTTAAAGTGAAAACTGATAGGTCCTGAATAATCCTGATTGTGGCTCCTTGATATTTGAATTGTTTCTTTCTGGTTGTTTGTAGAAAACTCCTTGCTTGAGAAAACTCATTGATCTGATAATTCTGGAACTTAGCTACAATATTTCTTGGAGTTTCTATTTTGAGGCCTCTTTCAGAAGGTGATTAGTAGAATTAGTAGAATTAGTAGATTAGTAGTAGATGATTTCTTGAAAGATGTTGTATAGCTCTCTCTTTTCTTATAATGGTTTTCAGGAGATCAATAATTCTTAGTTGTCTCTTTTAGATCTATTTTCCAGGTTAGTTGGTTTCCCAATGACATATTTTACATTTTTTTCTATTTTTTTATTTTTTATTTTGTTAGATTCATTCTTGATGTCTCGTTGAGTCATTTGCTTCCATTTGTTCAATTATATTTTTCAGTGAATTATTTTCTTCAGTTAGCTTTTTTATCTCCTTTTGAATTTGACTAATTGAACTTTTAAATGAGTTGTTTTGCTCATTCATTTTTCCCCATTTCACCAAATTATTTTTCAAGGAGTTGTTTTCTTTTTCCATTTTGCTAAAATTATTTATTCAATATATGTATACATATTTATACAGTTATCTTGTGGCACAAGAAAAATCAGATCTAGAAAGAAAGAAAAACATCTGAGAAGGAAAACAAAAATGCAAGCAAGAAATAACAAAAAGAGTGAAATTGCTACATTGTGGTCCACACTCATTTCCCATAGTCCTCTCCTTGGGTATAGATGAATCTCTTCATTACTGAACAATTGGAACTGGTTTGAATCATCTCATTGTTGAAGAGAGCCATGTCCATCAGAATTGATCTTCATATAGTCTTGTTGTTGCCATTTGTAATGATCTCCTGGTTCTGCTCATTTCACTTAGCATTAATTCATGTAAGTCTCTCAAGGCCCTCTGAAATCATCCTGTTGATCATTTCTCATAGAACAACACTATTCCATAACATTCATATACCATAACTTATTCAGCCATCCTCCAACTGATAGGCATCCATTCAGTTTTCAGTTTCTAGCCACCATAAAAAGGGCTGCCTTTTTTGCATATGTGGGTCCTTTTCCCCCCTTTAAGATCTCTTTAGCATATAAGTCCAGTAGTAACACTGCTGAGTCAAAGGATAGGCACAGTTTGGTAACTTTTTGAGCATAGTTCCAAATCCAGATCCATAGTTCATTCACAGTTCCACCAACAATGTATTAGTGTCCCAGTTTTCCCACATCCCCTCCAAAACTCATCATTATCTTTTCTTGTCATCTTAGCCAATCTGAGAGGTGTGTAGTGGTATCTCAGAGTTGTCTTAATTTGCATTTCTCTGATTACTAGTGATTTGGAGCATTTTTTCATATGACTAGAAATAGTGCAATCTCTTCATCTGAAAATTGTCCGTTCATATCCTTTGATCATTTATCACTTAGAAAATGGCTTGGTTAATTCTCTATATATTTTAGAAATGAGGCCTTTATCAGAACTTTTGAATGTAAAAATATTTCCCCAGTGTATTGCTTTCCTTCTAATCTTATCTGCATTATTTTTTTTAATTTATTAGGGTTTTTTTTTTAGATGATAGTGAAGGAACCAACAGGTAAAGAAGACTTTGAAGGATAGAGAGCAGATAGTGGGGACAATGTGCTAGAGAAGAGAGTGGAATCAAGACTACATTTAGAATAGTTGTTTTTTGCTTTATTATAGACCAATAATATTAAATCAGTAGGTGTAGAGGGTTGAAACTCTTGAGTCAATGCACTGAGGTAAGGACAGTGGAGCAATTGAAGCTAGCTACTGATTGGACAATACTCTATTGGAAAATGGCCCTTCCCACTATTCTGTGCTGGCTTGATGATTTGGTGTATACAGAGAATTGTAGGAGGGAATAGGGGGTGGAGTAAGACTAACCAGGATCACTTTTGGGCAGGAGATGAAGAGGAGAGGTGGTGGAGATTCCTGTGTCCATCCCCTTCACTTCTACCCCTAAAGACCAAGAATAAAGACTAAGGACTTTTGCTTATCATGACTTCGGCTGATTCTAAGGTATCCTGGGTGCTAGTGTGGTCATCACAAGTAGGCATTGTAATGTTTATATCTTTAGTCATTAAGGGATAAGAACAGTTACGTACTTGTTTTAAGGTGTACTGCAATTTCTCTTGGTAACTAATAATCTTCCATTGAAAAGAAAGACTACTAAACAATGTTAAAGAAATGATGATACAATAGATAGAATACTAGGTCTGGTGGCAGAAAAGGCTAAGTTCAAAGCCAGCAGCAACACTCAATATTTGTGACTCTGAGCAAGTCATTTAACATATATTTTTCTCAGTTTCCTCAACTATAAAAAAGAGAAAATAATACCTCACCAAGTTATTGTAATGATTAAATAAGATAATATTTATAAGAATTTATAAGAAAGTGCTCAATACAGTAACTTTCATATAACAGGCACTATACAAATGCTTATTCTCCTCCATTCTTCATTTCTTTTTCTCAGCTAGATCAACTGATTTATCTCTAAACTCCTGTTTATCATTTTTTTAACTTTGAATCAATGATTCTACTTTGAATCTATAATGCTACAACTCTCTATTGCTGTTTTGTCAGTTTGTTTTTGCATTGTCAAGTGAAATAATTTTGCCCAATTTTTAAATATTACCTTTCTACAGGTTTTCTCTCATTTCCTTGGTAGTTAGTGATTTTCCCCACTGGTCATCACCCAGCATTATGATTTACAAAATTTTATTTACCACATATTATCCATATGATGTTACATGAAGTCAAAAACTCAGTTTTACCTAAACTTTGTGTCTTTTTGTGCTGGGATCTTTGGGTTTGTCAAACACTAGATTATTAAAGTTATTGACTATTTTGTCCTTTAAATGTAATCTATTCCACTGATCAACTAGTCTATTTCTTAGCCAATACCAAATGCTTCATAATATAATTTTAGATCTGGTACAGCTAGGCCACCTTCATTTGATTTTTTTTTCATTAATTCTCTTGAAATTCTTGACCCTTTGTTTTTCCATATGAATTTTGTTGTTTTATCTATGAATTGGATGAAGGTATATATGACATGGTTATGATATCTCTTGATGCTATGAAGCCTGACAAGTATAATAGCAACATTTATGTAAACTTTTCACTTTTCAGTATACTTTCTCACAATTATATTGAGGGATAGATTATATAATCTTATTATACTCATGTTGCAGGTAAAAAAAACTGAAAGTCTGACAGTTCATATAATTTATGAAAGATTCATATCTCACAATAAAGAGGCCATTCAAATGCTGGGTTTCTTATTCAGGTTTAGAGATCTTTCCATTATATTCTGCAATACTTTAAAGTGCCTTAGGTTTCCTAAATCTAACCCCTCCCCTCTTTGTTCTATTTTCCACAAACCTACCAAACTTATCTTCTTAAATCAAAAATCTGACCATGTCATTTCTCTATTCAAGAAGATTCAGTAACTACCTATTGACCCTAAGAAAAATTGAAATTTAGTATTTTTTTTCATAATCTGGTTTGTCAATCTACCTTTCCAGAAGGATCATACAATATTTTCCACATGCACATTATTTTGTAGCCAACTTGGTCTACTTGCACTTTGCCCTATACAATACTCCATATCATGTTTTGATATATTTGCAAAGCTGCTCCCTATTTATGGTATGCTCTCTCCTTCATCACCTATATTTTTTTGAATCTCTAGTTCTTTCAAGCATTAGCACAAGTGACACCACTTTTAAGAGGTCTTTCCTCATGTCACCATCCTAGAAAATTTTTTGTATTTATTTTTCTGTGTATACATATTTCAGTAGGACTTTGCATTTCTTGAGGAAAAGGGACTATTGCACTTTTGCATCATGTTTCCAACACCCAGAATAATGCCTGGCACATGGGAGGATTCTGAATTGAATTGAAATAATGATTTTTAATTGTCTTAAAGCCTGAATTTTCAACTACAAAAAGATAGAATGGATTTCATGTCCATAAATATTGAATTTCCCTATGGTTCACGTGAAGAAAGATGGAATCCAAAAAAGTTAATGTGATTTTAAAAATATATGTGTGTGTATATATGTTTATATATGTGCATATATATATATGTGTGTGTGTGTCTATGCATATATATATATGCATATATATATATATACATATATACAAAAACATGCAGAATAAAAGAGGTAATAGCCCTGGTTTATTCTACACTAATCAGATCACATTTAGAGCATTGTAAGCTACAATATGTTTAAAGTTGGCTGTTGGTTAAAGGACTTATAACAATACTAAATAACAAATATCAGAAGTACCAAAGGATGTTTAAACTAGAAAAGAGAAAACAAAAAGAGAAATCAAACGTCTTTTAACATGTAAAGACCTTTGTAAAAGAAAGATTATCCCTAGGAGCAATGGATTGAAGTTACAAAGAGGCAATTTAGGACTTGAAAGAAAAAAAAATCTTCTTAAATAATTATAGCCATCCAAAATGAATTGAGCTCCCTCAGAAGGCAATGAGTCGCTTATCACTAAAAGTCTAATGGAAACTGCAAGGTCATTTATCTGGGCTATTATAGAAGAGAATCCTATTCAAGAAACTGGTTAGTATAGATCCCAGCTTCTTAAACTGTAGTTCACAGTCCCATATGAGGTCTTATAACTGAATATGAGGGTTGCAAAATTGTTATTTATTACCAGTAAATGTTTGATTTGTCTTTTTTTTTCTGAGACAATTAGGTTTAAGTGACTTGCCCAAGATCACACAGCCAGAAAGTATTAAGTGCCTGAGGTCAGACTTGAATTCAAGTCTCCCTGACTTGAGAACTGGTGCTCTATCCACTCCATCAACTAGCTGCCTTTTTAAGTGTTTGATTTGTATACTATTTTATATACCTATATACTCTGGGTCACATAAAATTTTCTTGGGCAAAAAGCAGCCATAATTAGAAAAGGTTTAAGAAGCGCAGGATAAATGAAAGACCTCTGAAAGTTCATACAACTTTGAAAACCTATTACTAAGTAATTTTGTTTCTGTTTTTTGTTTGTTTTGGCTTTGTTTTGGTAAGGGATAAGAAACTAACACTTCATAATTCTCTACTTACTGCTCATTGATTCCAATATATTGACTATAGTAAATCAGACCAAAATAAAATTGATGTTGCTCTATGTTGTTACAATTTATAGTTTGGAAAAGAAAGGAATAAAGGAAGAAAAAAAGAAAGAGGGAAGGAAGCTAGGAAGGAAAAAAAGAAAGAAGGGAAGGAAGAAGGAGGGAAGGAAGGAAGGAAGAAATGAAAGAAGAAAGACGAAGGGAGGAAGGAAATAAAGAAGAGAGGGAGGGAGGGAGGAAAGGAAAGAGGGAGAGAGGGAGGGAAAGAAGAAAAGAGAAAGAGTGGGAAGGAGGAAGGAAGGAAGAGAGGGAGGAAAGAAAAAAAAAGATAAAAGACAATCCTACATCTTGAGGAATTTAGAGTATAGTAGAAGACAAACATACAAGATCAGCAAATGTAAGTATAGAAGAAAAGCAAATTAATTAATATTTACATCTACATTGATATCTAAAGTTATATATTTGACCCTGGCCACTCATCAGTACAAGGATTCCAAGCCCAAAGGTCATTCTAGATCTCTTGCCAATATATGGAATTTAATATATCTCAAACTAAATTCACTATCATTTTTGACAAATGAGACTCCAACAATATCTAACCAAATGATTTATCACTATTCTTAAAATCCTCTAGACAAAAAATGACTTAGTTACTTTGGTTACTTCCCTCTCACTTATTCTCTGTATTTAAAACATTGCCAGATCTTGTTGCTCCTTGCTTTGGAATGCCTCTCTGGCTACTCTTGTTTTCTCCATTCCTAACACCACTACCCTATTACTCCTTTACTAATATTGGCTAATGGTCAGAGGACTTTTTCTGGCATTCTGGCATTCTCTCAGGGTATAGGAATCTATATTTAACTAGCATTGAAGACCACAATATGTAATTTATTTTTATCATGTTTATTTATTATTATTGAATCTCAGAATTTTAGATACAGAAAGGATTTTATACATAATCTTTTCCAATCTCCCCTTTTTTATAAATGAGAAAAGTGAGTTAATGATTTGCCCAAGGCTACACAGCAAAGCCACAGCAAAATCTCAACTTTCTGCACTATTTTTGTGATCTAATGGATGATGAATATGAGGAATTCAAAAACATGGACAGTATTATATTAAGTGATGCAAATTCAAAAAGTAAGTAGAACCTATAAAACTGTCTACCCTGTACTACACTAAGGCAAATAAGAACACTTAAAATTATTCTGTTATCATTATAATAACAACAATCAAGCACCCAGAAATAGGTTAATATAGCTCCCTCATTTCTTTAGAGTGGGAGATTATAAGTGCAGGATACATAGTAGTCAAGTAGTACTACACAGTAGTACTGTAGCAGTGTGGCTTGCTTAACTTTTTTGTTCATTTGTTTGTTTTAAGCAGACTCACTGAGAGAATAGGTAAATAGGAGCAATGTACCTTAAAATGACTTCAATGTAAAACCAAAAAGCATCAATACAACTTTAATCTGATAAAACTAAAACAAAAAAAAAATTCTTTCAGGTTTCTCAACTTTCTGGGAAGTCTTTCTTCTATATCACATATATCAGAATAATTATTAGTTCTCAAGATTTGAAATAATTGAAAGTTTCCTATGAAGGCAAGCTGTGCAGATCTCACTATACTTGCACAACACATGTGCAAACTAACTTTAACAACTGCATTCTGTGAAAAGAAGAGTTATTTTATTATTCATAATGGAAAAATACATAATCTATTTTTAGCATTATTTGGCAAAAATACATTTTTGGGTGGTATCAGACTTAGATAATATCTTTCATTTTAATAAATCTAATACTCTTTCCTCTCCTACTATCTTTGAGACAAACTAGAATACATGGCTATTAACTGTTGCTTTACAAATGTAGCCCAGAGTAGGGTGCCCTTAATGACACTTTGTTTCCTTAGCTTTGTTAAATCTTTTAATTAAAACATGTTAACAAAGCTGAAGAAAAATAAATGACACTACTTGCAAGGAAATTAAATTGAGAAGCTAAGCCCATTTATAATTATTGTATTTCAATTAGGCTGTACTAGGACTGGGTGAACAGATAGATAAAAAGAAACAACATTGATGTCAGAGTTTCATAAATATTTTCAATGTTCTGTTTAGAAAGGAAGCAATATTAATAACATTTAAAAATAAGTAATGTCCTTTATAGTGATTACTGTGCAAAAGAACTCAATCCAAGGTTCCATTGGGAATATCCAAAGGATCCAAAGCAATACTTCTTTTTCCTAATTAACAATTGATATTACAAGAGAAGATGTAACATATAAATTCATCATTATTTTTATTTGTTGTTTCAAAATAGAGATAAATTTAGATTTGTAAATGGGCAATACAAAGATGCATAGATAGAGATTACTTGTATTATTGTATACTAGAATATATATAAATTATTGTATATCAGAATACATATCTAAGAAAAACACAAATTAGTAATTTCCAATTTAAATTCTATTTAGCAGATTTTTAAGTCGATATTTTTTTTCTGAAAAAGGAGGTAAATAACACATTTTTGTCCTTGATAATCAATTGGATTTTTCTCCCCAGATATAAATGCTGTCCTTTTACCCTATTCATAGGTTTCTAATTTCCATGTTAAGAAGGATTCAGATTTAGGTTAACTCTGAATGTTTCAACTCTAGAATCCTCTCAGTGGTAAATCAGTTGCTTAGAACAGAAGGTTTACCTGTAAGAGTCATTTAATGTAACTCATATATTGTGTTAAGGTATTGAAGAAGGGGATGTTAGTATAAGAGCTCCTTTTTTATTCATCCTATATAGAAAACTAGTTCTGGAATATGAAGAAAAATCAAAATGTTTTAATAAATTAAAATCTAAATTTAGAATGCTTTACAAATTAGTGTACTTATGGATTATAGATTATAGAATGCTTACATCTGTTTTTTTCTGGAATGAATCTTAGAGACTATCAAGTACAATGTCTTCAAATTATAGATGAGCAACTGAGGCCCAAAGAGACGTCGAATGTCTTGCTCACAGTTACAAAAGAAGTATTATTGCTGGGTTTCTAACTCAAGTCTTTCAACTCCAGAGCCAACACAGTGGTTCTCAAAGTATGGTCTAGAGAATCCTGGGGATCCCTGAAACCCTTTTAGAAGGTCTACAAATTCAAAAATAGTTTTTATTTCCAATATAGTAAATGTCTATAAATATAATCCAGATAAACAAAAATACTTTGGAGAGATCCTCAATAATTTTTAATAGGCTAAAGATACTGAAAATAAAAGTTTGAGAACCACTGCTCTAGGTGATCCAGTGTATAAAGCATTGGACCTAAAGTCAAAAAGATTTGTGTTCCAATATGATCACACACTCATAGTAACTCTGTCTTTGTGGGCAAATCTCTATGTCTTTGTTTCTTTATGTATAAAATGAGGATTGTAGAATAAGAATGAGAAATTTGAAAAGTGCTTTATAAATCTCAATAAAGCACTATATAAAAGTTGTATTTTATTATTATTAATTACTTAACACATTTCCCACTTTTAATACTGAGATTTGGTCCCTAAAAAGATTTGAGGTGATATTTCTTGACCAAGAGAAGCTTTTGACTTTTGGATTTTAGTCCAGGTTTCATTTTCATTAGGTCCATAACAATCTTGTTGTTCTGTTGGGGATGGGGAGAGGAGAGTAAAGGTCTTTTAAAAGATGGACTGTATCATGGATCCATCACCAAGCAGGCCAGCATTTGATTGAGGCAGGAAGATCCTTTAAAAAAAGTTTACATGAGACATTTATAAGCTGAAAATCATCAAACCAACTTCACTATGCCCAAGAAAGCCTGGACATGCTCTGACTCCCCTGCCTCCCTAGTTAAGGAAGGCACCTTAGGTGCTATTTATACTTTGTCACTGTGACACAGTGTGACCTGCCACTATCTGGCTTTAAATTATGAATAATGTAAATAATTGGGTCCCTACACCTAAAATTAGACAGTAATAAGATTCCGCTGTCACCTTGGGAACTAGACAAAAAAAGAAAGTTAAAGCTTAATCCCTTTTAGCAGTCATGGCAGCAAGCATGGGTTGACCAATAATAGCAAATTCCCAGCTCACTCTCTGACTGGCAGCTAGAGCTCTATTCATTTGTGCAATTGGAAATCTGTGTGTGCATACCGTAGCTGCTCTCAGTCTTCACCCTTGCTCTCATTTCAGCCTTGATAACTAGCAACAAAGGCAGAGTGGTCAGAGCACTTCATGGACCTCAATCTTTGGCTCGATATAACAGAACAATAGGAGGCCCTGATTAAGGACCCTTGCAGGCTTATTATTTCAGAAAACTTCCTCTACTCAGTCGCCTTCTCAAAAGAGTTGGAGCCAAGAGTTTCGTTCACTGAGAACAACAGTAACATTTAGCTGCACAGGATTCGGAGAACCAAAGGAAGCCTGCCCAAAGTGCCAAAGGGCCAAGTCCCAAAGGTCACATGATTAATCTGCTAAATCCTATCTCTCATTACCCAAAATAGATCAGGGAAGAGCTAGCCATCTTCTTCCCAGGCTGCACTCTAATCATGTCCAGCAGACTCAAAAATGTGTAGATGTCTTTCAATATTCAGCAGTCTTTTAAATTATGGACATGTCTTTCTATGACCTTGCAAAAACATAATGGATTTTTAAAAAATCAGCAATGTCAGTGTTTGCATCTAACTCAATATTATTTTCTTCTTTGTATTCTATAGAAGATATTCATTCGAGTGCACAGAAACTTAGTGAAATATGATTTTTTTGGTCTTTTGTTATTAAATGCTATCACCATTCTTCAAGTGGATATGTGACATTCAGGGTAGAGCCCTACCTTACAAGAGTTTTTTATTAAAGACAGGCTCACATAAGGAAAAGTTCAGGGTGAGGTGGGGGAAAAAAGGCAAGGAACTAAACCATAGTCAAGCCCCAGCTGATGTAGCATGACCACATGCTATAGAAGGAGGGGGAAATATCATAGAAGCTAGCGCCTGGTGTAACATTCTCAGCCCCCAAGCTAGGCCTGGCTTAGACCCTTACCCCTCCCTGCTCTCTCACTCTCTCTTTGTTAGATTCACACACTCTGCTTTTCCAATTGCTTTAGCCTGAAGCAGTTGACATTTACCCCAGCTAGATAATCGAGGAATAACATTTGCGTTACAGTTTAACATGACCTCTGCCTCTACAGCTCTTTTTAGATTACCTTCCAAAAAAAAAAAAAAAATGGTTGCTGACACCATGGTGAGGCAGGAGGTGGGAGAGAAAGAAAAGGGGAAGCTTATTATTGGAGTGGTGCAGGCAATGTCATGAGGCGCTGCTCTGGCCTTTTCAGTTGTGGGTGAGCAACTATTAAGGGAAAGGTATTAAAAGGAGGAACAACTGTGTTGCCGGCGACACACAGGTTAAGCTAAAAGCAAAGGTTAATGGATTGACTGTTACCTGTGTATGAGGCTTAATGTTGGCCTATACACAAGAGAATTGTGGCCAGCTTATATTTCTCCCCCATGAAACTAAATGAGAAGGCTAATTTATTCTAGTACAAAAGACCCTGTAGGCTGCTCTTTGTTTGTTCTTTAATTTTATTTTTTTTTGGAAGTGGAAATGTATAAAGATTTATTTTCATTTTAAAATCTGGTTTGTTTAAATCAGATGACAAGTAAGTTGGGATTGGAATGGTGAGGGAAGAAACTGATTCAATCCCTTTATAATCCTCTCTCCCAGTTTCATTCCCAGGCTGATACCTTATTTTATGTAACAGATATAGTTGCAGCTACAGCTAAGTCTTATTTTAATCAAATGGAGTTTTCTAAAGAGGATGGTCAGAATGGGATAGCTAAACAGCACGAAAATAAATATGTAAACAAGTAGGATTATAAAAGTATCTGAAATGTTTTAAATTGAGAGAATTTGTTGTATCAGTCAATCTTTTAGTTCCTTTCAGCTATAATATTCTATTCAGGAAATGAAATTAAAAATTAAAAGGCATAGTTTTTAGAAAGAGAAATCAAATTATAGTTCAACCCCCAATGAAGAAAGCAAAGTATAATTTCATAACTCCATTAGAAAGGATTTTATGCCTTTAAAATCCCTTCATTTGAATAGGTGTGAATCTGAAGATGCTTTATCTGCTGAAAGGCATAATTCTAATACCTAATACTTATATCAGCACTCCACTGCCCCAGAAAGACCTATGTCCAAAATAAAAATATGAATTGATCATTCTGTTGAAGTGACAATCTATCTAGACCAAGGGAGGAAAGGATAAACTGTCTCTGTGAATTCCACAAACCGGGAAAGATTCTGAGCAATATATTCAGTTAATAAAGTCACATCACATTCCTTTGGTCTCTGGTTATTTCAAGTCACTGTGCTCATTTTGGTTCTAGGGCCACTGAATTTTTTTTTCCCTATTAAACCTGGCAATTCTTTCTTTTTTATGATTTAAGTGATACAATCACAATGTTCACGGGGCTGCCATATGACTGAGGCAGAAATCCTTCTGTCCCTTTTTAGCTACTGGGATGGCAGTTATAACTAACATTAAAAGAAAGAGAGGGTTGTCTTATAGATCAGAATGCATTACTAAGCTATTAATTGCATTACCTAACCTCAATATTTTACAGTCCTTGCTACTTGTAAATAAGAACATTAAATATCTTTCTTAGATTTATATGAAAACAGTATAGACTATGCAAAAAAGAAAGATTTCTTTCCTCAGATATGTGATCAAATTAAAATGAATTATTACCATTTGTGCAATGAAATGAAGTTTTTGGTTCATGCTAGCTTTGCTAAACATTCACACATGGTTGCTAAAATCTTTTAAAACTCATTCAATTTATCTGAATTTTCTTTTGCCTTCTTAATCTATTAAGAGGACCCCATTTTTAATCAGTCAAATGTAATCTGGGGATTTTTTTTTAATATTTTAAAAATATATTCTAATTCTTAAAAAAAAAATGATGAGATGCAGTACTTTTATAATCAGATTGGCCTGACTAGAGGGAAAAGTAGGGGGGTTATGGAGAGAAACTAGTCTTGGCTCCTCTAAAAGTTAAATTGATTTTCAGTCATCCCTTCTTTGAGATATATCAATTCATTGAAAAGTCACAATCTGGATAAGGACTGAAAATTGAAGCATAGCTCAGCCCCTACAAATTGCAAAGAACATCAAGCCCTTGAGCCTGTCTGATCTTTCTAACCCTTTGTTTATGGGGACCCTATACACTAAGAAAAGTTGATTTGGTAAATTTTTCTACCACCATGGCCATGTGTAAAGAAAGGCCACCAGAAAAAGCTTTGGTTCAGAAAATAAATTGACATACCAACCAAATTACTTAAGACTTAACTTACATTTAGCAGCTTTCAGCAACTTTCCCAATATCTTTAAAAGGATGACCTGCTGACTCTGTGGAGTTTTGTTGTTATTATTTAATTGGGCGAGAAAGTATTTTACTGGAAAGAAGATGTAGAGCTTTCTTGGTCCTGTTAGCCACCCAATCCAATTACGTAGGTATAATAAAATATATTTTGCAGTAACATGGGGCTCCTAGAGTGAGGCCATACAAAATAAATCAAGATCTTATAAAGTATGTAGTTCTGGGATACATTTAGAAAAGGAAATTTGAAAACAAAACAAAAGACCTCAAACAGCTTTGGAGTTAAAATGATAAAACCATCCATTGGTGAATCACTTAAATTATGTCATTTAACTCAGGTCCCTCTCATTTCTGTCTCCATCTTGTGCTAGGCTATAGTGAGGTCATACTTTTAGAGGAGACTTGTTTTGGTCAACACAAAAAAAAAATTCTCAATAAAAAAATACTGGCAATCTCTACCTCAACTTCAGTCAGGAGCTGACTTCCACATTCATCTGAATCCATGCCACACAAAGAGATGATGAAAATAACAAGGCTTTTCTTCTGTTTGAAGGTGAATTTTGAAATAGTTTGTTTAGTTTTTGGTTTAACAACCCACTAAGGCTGTATCTTTCTGGATACATTTATTTCAAGGTACTTAGAGGCTGACTTTTATGAGATTATTTAGGCAGTGATTATTTTTGTTGAGAAATGTGTCCTTTATCCCACTCATTCATCCCCTGCTCAGATATTTCTGTTTGTCAGAATGCCACCCTTCCTGATAAATGACTGAAGACTGACTGCTACACTTTATTAAAAAGTAATAACAATTTTTGTACGCACCCTTCACATTGTAAGGGGGGGACCATGAATCAAAGGACACTGCCTGTCTGGGTCTGATAAATGCATCGTTTACCAGCTGAGGAGTTATTTAGGACTGGCTATTAATTTAAATCACATTTATCTTCCCTGAATGGGGGGAGGTTGCTGTGAGAGGACTGCGAATGACCAATGGTGCAGCTAAGTGCACATTATTTATTGCTACCGCCTGCAAAGCACTGCACAATATGTTTAAAAAAAAAAAACCAGTGCCAATTACCATGGCTAATCTAGTCAGGGCAATAACAAATTTCTTCCTCATACAAGCCAATTTTTACGCTTGCACTTTTTCTCCTTTGGAAATAGTCTTTGCCCACAATTCTCCATCATTAAACCTAATTTTCTCATTCTTTTCCATAGGTATTAGAGGCATTATTGACTTCCCTGGTTCTCACCATTGTTAGGGGGGAGGGGGATTTTTTTCCCATGTACTATTGACAAGAGGAAATTTTTTTTTGTATATTTTTAAATAAATACCTTTTTGATAATTTGACAGAATGGAAAATATTAATAGCACTCAAATCAGACTATTTTTATAAATGTATGCCTTTTATAAGATGACAAAAATGCCTTTTATAAAAATATAACTTTTGTATTCATTCAATTATTAATTTACCAAATTTGATAAAGACTATAGCATAATTATATCTTTTCTGAATTGACTATCATGCATTGAAATAAAACTTAATGAGTATAGAAGTAGACCTGATTAGAAAGGCCTATGGTCTATGACTCGCAAGAATCTGATAGTTACTGTTTTAAAAAAAGCATATTCTCATTCAGTGATAATTCCATTAAGCTGCAAATTGAACCAACCATACACAAGTGGTTTCTTGAACTCTAGTTAGTTTTCCATCATGTCCCACTCTTCTTGATGTCATTTGAGGTTTTCTTGGCAAAGATACTAGAGCAGTTTGCCATTTCCTTTTCCTGCTCACTTCACAGATGACAAAACTAAGAGTTTTGTAGACTTAGAGTTAACTTACTTGCCCAAAGTTACACAGTTAGTAAGTGGTCTCAGGTCAGATTCAAACTTGGGAATTTAATACTTTCTGTCTCTAAGTCCAGTACTTTATCCACTGTACCACCTACCTTCCTTTAAATACATTTTCTGAAGGCATGTAGTCAATTTTGATTGAGGTATATCATGTTTTGCAAAATAGGTGAATTCTTTTTAAAATTATTGGGTTTGGGACTAAAATAATATTTTAAGCATATAATGTAAATATAAAAACACACACATTCCTATACATATACACACAAAAACATACTTCAAAGATCTCTCAACTCTTTGGCGTGAAATATATAATTCCTTTACTGACAGAAATAGCAAGCTCTCTATGATTTAGTAGATTGTTTTCAATATTTGCTACTACTTGTGTTACCTAAAAGATTCTTTACCATGTGAGGAACTTGGTGACTGGCCTTTCCAAACTTAACTGAGTTGTTATTCAACTGACTTTCTGTAAGTCACCGAACCCTTACTGCCAATAGTGAGGTTATAATAGCATAATCATATATCTCTCTGTATCTGAGTTTCTCTTTCTTTTTTTCTATATTTAAACCAAAGAGTTTCATTTTGTTTTAAAAGTAATAGGGACAAATTATTGATCTGATTAAGTGTGGGGGTAATTTGTTCAGACATATACTTTAATTTAGCATTCAAAGCCCTCATAAGCTAGGTCCAACACACTATTCTTTTTTTTTTTTTTTAATTTAATAGCCTTTTATTTACAGGTTATATGCATGGGTAACTTTACAGCATTAACAATTGCCAAACCTCTTGTTCCAATTTTTCACCTCTTACCCCTTACCCCCTCCCCTAGATGGCAGGATGACCAGTAGATGTTAAATATATTAAAATATAAATTAGATACACAATAAGTATACATGACCAAACTGTTATTTTGCTGTACAAAAAGAATCAGACTCTGAAATATTGTACAATTAGCTTGTGAAGGAAATCAAAAATGCAGGTGGGCATAAATATAGGGATTGGGAATTCAATGTAATGGTTTTTAGTCATCTCCCAGAGTTCTTTCTCTGGGTGTAGCTGGTTCAGTTCATTACTGCTCCATTGGAGATGATTTGGTTGATCTCATTGCTGAGGATGGCCAGGTCCATCAGAACTGATCATCATATAGTACTGTTGTTGAAGTATATAATGATCTCCTGGTCCTGCTCATTTCACTCAGTGTCAGTTCGTGTAAGTCTCTCCAGGCCTTTCTGAAATCATCCTGTTGGTCATTTCTTACAGAACAGTAATATTCCATAATATTCATATACCACAATTTATTCAGCCATTCTCCAACTGATGGACATCCATTCAGTTTCCAGTTTCTAGCCACTACAAAAAGGGCTGCCACAAACATTCGTGCACATACAGGTCCCTTTCCCTTCTTTATAATCTCTTTGGGATATAAGCCCAGTAGTAACACTGCTGGATCAAAGGGTATGCACAGTTTGATAACTTTTTGAGCATAGTTCCAAACTACTCTCCAAAATGGGTGGATTCATTCACAACTCCACCAACAATGCATCAGTGTCCCAGTTTTCCCACATCCCCTCCAACAATCATCATTATTTTTTCCTGTCATCTTAGCCAATCTGACAGGTGTGTAGTGGTATCTTAGACCAACACACTATTCTAATGTTACTATACATTATCCCCATTTACACACTTTTCTGTGGTCAAATGACTTTCATCCTGTAACTTACATAGGACCCTCCAATTCCAGTTTTTACACCTCTACAGAGGCTGTCCCTTATGTACAGGTCCTTTTACAAAAGCCATTTTCTTGTGCCTTTGTGTCTCTAATTTCTTTTAACACTTAGTAAAATATATTTCCTGATTTCCTCATATATATTTATTACATACACACATTTTCTCTTCTAATAATATGAAAGCTTCTGATAAGAAGAGATTTTTTAGTTTTTGTCTTAATACCCTAGCACTTAAACACTAGATCTGACATTAATAATGGGTGCATAATAAATGTATGCTGATTGAATTAGAAGTTGTTTAAGTTCTTATGCTGCATTACTGTATAGAAAAATGAGATAGTTGGATGAAGGCCATAAGCTAGCATTTAAATTTAAGCAAAGAAAACCAATATCCTCATTTGGTTCAGACAGATTGAGTTTTAAGCAGCATGATATAAATTTTAGATCAGAAATCCACCAGACTTAAATTATATTACTAACATTGGTACTGTTTAACTGTGGGCATGCCATTTGATTTTTCTTTGCCTCCTTTTTGTGATCTGTAAAATGCATATCTACCTATTTTAAAGGGTTGTTGGTTGAAGGGATTTTTGACTCCATAAAGTAATATAGCTATCTATCTCTAATGATTAATGTATCAAACATTTCTTATTTACTGTAACGCACTTGGTTGACAGTTAACTAGGGAATTTTAAACTTCTTCATTCTCTTTATAAATATTCCTTGATGAAAAGGACTTCTTTTTTATTTTTGTTTGATTGTTTTAAACATTCTATTTAGTTAATTAATTTACAACATTTACTTTATAAGATTCACATTTCCTTTTCTTTTCTGCCTCCCTCTCTACCCTCCTCCCCTCAAAAATATGTTATAGGTACAATCATATTAAACATATTTCCACATTAGTCATGTTGAAAAGAAGAAGCAGAATAAAAAGGAAAAAAACACAAGAAAGAAAGAAAAAACAAACAAAAGTAAAATTGGTATGCTGTGATCTGTATTCAGACTTCATGGTTCTTCCCTAGATGTGGATTAACATTTTTCATCATGAATCTTTGGAATTGCCTTGTATCATTGTATTGCTGAGAAGAGTTGATCATCACAAAATATTTCTGTCACTATGTACAATGATCTGCAATAAAATGACTTTCAAGGGTTAAAGGTGTATTATTTTCTTAGCTAATTCTGTGTACCCAGAAAAGTGTCACAGATTGTATTTGCACCACCCAGAAAATGATATGGTATTTGCAAAGCAATCATCAGTCCTTTAATGTTGTTTGTAGTGGTATGTGTAGTTAAAACCTTTTCTAACCACCAGGAAGCACTCTCTATCTATATAGTATGCATGCTGCATATACACCATATATTTAGTGTGTGTATATATGTGTGTGTGTGTATGTATGCATATATATATATATATAAATATATATATGTGTATAAGCATATATCAAGCTCCTAGGGGTATATAGAGGTTATTTGTATGTCCTTAATAATTTTTTGATGATTTGGCAAAGAGCATTCAAATCATATTGACTAAGTTTCAGTAAAAGTCTTTATTTTATATTGCAGTAATAATGCCTTCTGTCAAAATCCAGCTTTTTTATTCAGCCAACTCTTAATTTGACAAATAACATTTTGAATTAGCTACCAAATTATTATTAGCTTTACTAATTATCTTCAAAACCAACATATATCCAAATATATATATATATATTTCAAAATAAGACATGTATATAAGTATATATAATTACACACATTTATGTGTATACACATATGCTTCTATATACACACATGTTACATGTACTGAACTTGAAGACAGGATAATCTGGTTAAGGTCTTGCCTTATGAGCTTACTGACTATGTGCCACTGGAAAAATCATTTAAATCTATCGTGAATTCATTTTCTCAATCTCTAAAAATGCACTGGGATATATTTAGGTATCACTCCAAATCACAACATATTAAGAGACACAAATTCTCTTAAGAATTGTTTGCTGATGCTGAAAACAGCTATATAGAAAGCATAATTATTGTATTTGCCACCTCAGACACCACTGTTCTACAACTCATAAAATATATTTTGCCTTCATCCAATTTACATCTTGCAATAAAAGTATGCTTTATATAAATAAATAAAACCACATTACACAATAAACAACAAATTTGAATCCTTCTATGCAAGAGTTTTCTTTTTTAAAGAGGTTTTAATCAAAGATAGTAATTATAATCCACCAAACTACTTAAAATGATGTTCAGCCCAAATAATATAATCAAAAGTATATAAGACCATTTTGCACATAGTTTCAATAAATCTTCAGATACATAGAAGGTTTGAGAAACCTATAAAATGACAATGCCTAGGTCTATATTCATTAATACCTTTTCTTTTGTTTTTTCATGAGGCTATTTTAGAGTTATTTTAAATTGGAAATATAATTCATAAAAAAGAAAGACAGTTCCTACCTTCATTGAGTTTACAATCTAAGGGGTTTTCTAGACAAGGAAGGGAAGGGAATTGGAGGAGAGAGGACAGTAAACTCTGTGGCGTCCTTCTTGGGGGGGGGGAGGAGACTCTTGTTCCATGTAATAAAAAACAGAAGGGACAGTAGATGCAGAATAGAGTAATCTAAATGTCCACTTCTGCCTTCTATAAAAGGAGAAGGCATTGGGAAGCTTAAGCCCTTCAGTCCTTCAGTCCTCAAATAGAGGAAAAAGGAGGCTGAGAGTGGTACTGTCAATCAAGAGTGAAGCTTGCCGCATTAACCTGTCAGATTGGCTAAGATGACAGGAAAAAATGATGATTGTTGGAGGGGATGCGGGAAAACTGGGATATTGATGCATTGTTGGTGGAGTTGTGAACGAATCCAACCATTCTGGAGAGTAGTTTGGAATTATGCTCAAAAAGTTATCAAACTGTGCATACCCTTTGATCCAGCAGTGTTACTACTGGGCTTATATCCCAAAGAGATACTAAAGAAGGGAAAGGGACCTGTATGTGCACAAATGTTTGTGGCAGCCCTCTTTGTAGTGGCTAGAAACTGGAAACTGAGTGGATGCCCATCAGTTGGAGAATGGCTGAATAAATTGTGGTATATGAATATTATGGAATATTATTGTTCTGTAAGAAATGACCAACAGGATGATTTCAGAAAGGCCTGGAGAGACTTACACGAACTGACACTGAGTGAAATGAGCAGGACCAGGAGATCATTATATACTTCAACAACAGTACTATATGATGACCAGTTCTGATGGACCTGGCCATCCTCAGCAATGAGATCAACCAAATCATCTCCAATGGAGCAGTAATGAACTGAACCAGCTACACCCAGAGAAAGAACTCTGGGAGATGACTAAAACCATTACATTGAATTCTAATCCTATATTTATGCCCACCTGCATTTTTTGATTTCTTCACAAGCTAATTGTACAATATTTCAGAGTCTGATTCTTTTTGTACAGCAAAATAACAGTTTGGTCATGTATACTTATTGTGTATCTAATTTATATTTTAATATATTTAACATCTACTGGTCATCCTGCCATCTGGGGTAGGGGGTAGGGGGTAAGAGGTGAAAAATTGGAACAGAGGTTTGGCAATTGTTAATGCTGTAAAGCTACCCATACATATAACCTGTAAATAAAAGACTATATAAATAGCCTTTTAAAATAAAATAAAATAATAAAAATAAATAAAAAAAAGAAGCTTGCCGCATTAATCAGTCATTAACAATTGTACAATTGTCCTTTGGCTTCTCAAACTTATCAATTTCAGTCAGTCATCTTTGATTATAATAAATAGTAATTGTGAAATGGAAACATAAAATAGGGTATTTTTAATATTTAAACAAATAGGCATTAATAAATGGCATATAAAAAATTTAAGAAAGGAAAGCAGTAATAATGTTTTGCTACTAACTACTGGACTCTATCAAACTTCCAGGCAAAAGTGCATAGAAAACAAAGAAAAGTTTAAAGAATGACGTAGGCTAAGGTGGACTTCTATAACACAAGAAGCCAGACTTGTATCTTTCTGTAGACATTGTTTAACTGCTATGGGCCTTGAACCAGTAGCCTAACTATGGATATCAATGATAGAAATCTGGTCACTGGTCCAATTACAAAACTGGGATCAGTTAAGTCCTAATAATTCTTTGCTCCCAATTTTTCTTGTCTTATGTTCTCAAAGTATCCTTGTTTTTCATTTGTGTATCAGAATATATTTGGTTAATTACACCCAAGTCCCAAATAATAGCAAAGTCCATTATGTTCTCATCCTGACCTTGGCTCCTCCCTAGATGAGCCAAAATGAGCCAACAACCCCAAATCTAGTTTATCAACTATTTGAAGTGTGATATTGAAGGTTATTGGATGTCCTTGTGAATTGGTAGCCATAACATGTGGCTTACTCAATTTAGAAGACATATAGTTAATATTTCCATTAATCTATGATATCATCAACGTTAATTTATTATAAGTATTATTTGGAAAAAAAATTATTCTTTACCTTACTTCATCCCAATCTTTCACGACCCAAATGTTCTTCCATACTTTTGTCCCTTCGATTATCTTCTTTTTTATTCTCACTTTCATGTTATCCAACTCTTCTACACCACTCTTCATTCTGCATCCTCTTAACTTACCTCCCCAACTCTTCTTACAAAATTAAAATGACATACCTTAAAATTTTTTGAGAGCCCAAAGATCTATCAGAAGAGGGAGTTCTCAGGAAAAATCACTCTACCAAGTAGATCAGCATCACTTTTGCAATTTATATCTGTATATGCTAAATAATTTAAAAACTTGCCAATTGTCATACAATCAGTATGTTGGAGACTCAAAACTTCATTTACAGTTTAAACTCAAGATTGGTTGCCTATCTTTGTAAACCATACCAGCTTTATAAAATTTAAAAGCTAAAACCTAAAAATGTAACCTGATTTTATTCCAGTTCATTGGATCAAAATGGTATATCACATTGCCTCTTTTCCTCAGTATTTGTTTCTTGAATGAGTGTTTCTGTACAAATGTGTATTGTTGATCTTTTAAGTTTTGAGAATGCTAAGATTTTGTCTAATTATTGTTTTTATTTTTTCAGGGCAACTGGGCTTAATTGACTTGCCCAGGATCATACAACTAGGAAAACATTAAGTTCATATTTGAACTCGGATCTTCTTGACTCCAGGGTTGGTGTTCTATCCACCATGCCATTTAACTGCCCCGATTTTGTCTATTGAAAAAAACATTAGAAATAAATTCCAAAATATCATGTATACCCTAAGATAGATGGTTGGTTACTTATCTATGAGATTTGAATACTAAGAAATAAAAATAATTGTTTAACAAACATCAAAGCCTATCTGTCCTAATCAGTGGAATCATTTTCAAAGTAGTCACCTTGAGGGAATAAAGCCTTATTTCAATGATTCTGCCAGTGCTGTAGCATTTCTTTGAAAATTACTTATAGAGTCCATAGCTCAGCTTCCAAACATTTTAACTGTAGCAAATATTCATCCTTTATCGTTGGATTTCATTTCTGTTAAACTATGAGAGTCATTTGGGATCAAGTATGATAATCTGAATGAGTAACCAAGCTGGGTTCATTAAATATAAAGCTACATGGACCATTCTTCTCTTCAGAAGTTTATTCTGAAGTAGAATGTATATGTATGTATATGTATAAATATACACACATATGCATATGTGTATATGTGTTTATCTATAGTCTCCTTTTGGAATTGTTTTCAGAGAGAGAGTATAGAGTAGTTTTACATATTATATATATACATATTTATGAATGTATACATAATATGAATATATATATATGTATATGCATATATTAATTACAACTTCCTAATTCTAAGACTCTGTGAACTATGGATAATAGTAATACATATGGGAATATATGGCTGAAACATACTTTGAGTAATCACACTGACAAAGAGAAACATGTTTAGGTACAAAGAAAACTTAGGTAAATTCAAATTTTTAAAAAAAGATGATCAAATAAGATACTAAAATCTATCTTACCCATTTGGTTTATATATTGTCATCTGGAAAACCTGCAATCTTTGTACTAACACTTCAGGTCTTGTTAACTGCAAGTATGAGCTCAGCAGAGTCTAATTTAGCAAAGTACCAATATAATAAAATAAGGGCGCTCTGCCAAAAATGTAAATGAATATATGTTTTCAATTGAACAAGAAGCTCTCATTTCATATAGTGAATCTCTATGATACAAAAATGCTGAATTTTAGGCAAGAAGTATTATCTTGATGTTTACATATAAAAGATTAATGAAAAATTAAGACTCTCAATGTTGTCAGAATGTCAGAACAATTGTCAAACAGTGTTCTGACCTTCATGAGAGTTCTCTTACTAAGCCACTTTCAGAATCAGAAAGGGAAGACCTTTTACTTAATGCCCCTGCCTCTAGACAACAATAAGTCTAAATCATACTAGGTAAATGATTGTGTTTTTATAAAGAGTCTTTCAATAAGCTATTCCTGTATTTAAAACCTGCATGACTGAGAAATTCTTCCTTTGTCTAAGAAAAAATCTCAAAACAGTTTCAAGAAATTTCTGTAAGGAAATGGAGAACACCTAAATTCTATTTGCAACATAAAGGCTTTGGAAAAAAAATACTCTGAAAGGCCCCTATGTGAAGATAGAGACAAACTTAACAATAATGAATTTTTGTCTTGGGAGTCTAGTTCATCTATTGTTAAATTGGTGAATTTCCTTTTCTAAATGTTCTTAAAATAAATTCTTAAAGCTTTAAAATAGGCAATCTGAACCAATTCTTCCACTAAATTGATGATGTTGTCATCATCAATAGATTAAAATTATCCTTGGATCTTTAAGAATATATAGATGTATACATATATGTATGTATACTATTATATATATATATATATATATATATATATATATACACACACATATATGTACACACATATTATGGAGCATATATCCTCTATTATACTCTACCAAGGTGAAAATGTGAGGCAGAGAAGCATAGTGGATATAGGGCTAGACTTGGTGTCAGGAAAATCTGGATTCAAGTTTGACCTCAGATATTTACTCACCGGCTAGTATTAGACAAGTCACTAAACCTTTATGAACCTCAGTTTTCTCATCTGTAAAATGAAAGGCTTATATTCTAACTCTACAGATTTTCACTTCTTAATCCAAGAATTATGATTCTATGAAAAAAATTCACTATTTGACAAAAACTGCTGCGAAAATTAGAAACTAGTATGGTAGAAACTAGGCACTGACCCACACCTAATACCACATAACAAGATAATGTCAAAATGGGTTCATGATTTAGACATAAAGAGTGATATCATAAGCAAATTAGAAGAACAAAGGACAGTTTACTTCTCAGATCTGGGGGAAGGAAAGAATTTGTGGCCAAAGAACTAGAGTTCATTATTAAACACAAAATAGATAATTTTATTATACTAAGTTTAAAAGTTTTTGTACAAACAAAGCTAATGCAGACAAGATTAGAAGGGAAGCAATAAATTGGGAAAACATTTTTACATTGAAAGGTTCTAATAAAGGCCTCATTTCTAAAATATGTGGAGAATTGACTCAAATTTATAAGAATTTAAGCCATTCTCCAATTGATAAATGGTCAAAGGATATGAATGGACAATTTTCAGATGAAGAAATTAAAACTATTTCTAATCATATGAAAAGGTGCTCTAATTGATCAGAGAAATGCAAATTAAGACAACTCAGAGGTACCATTACATATCTCTTAGACTAGCTAAAATGACAGGAAAAGAAAGTGACTAATGTTGGAGGGATATGGAAAAACTGGGACACTAAAACATTATTGGTGAAGTTGTGAGCTGATCCATGCATTCTGGAGACCAATTTGGGTCTGTGCTCAAAGGGCTATCAAACTGTGTATACCCTTTGATTCACAAGTATTTCTATTGGGTTTATATCCCAAAGAGATCTTAAAGGAGGGAAAGGAACCATCATATGCAAAAAAGTTAATGGTAGCCCTTTTTGTAGTGGGAAGCAACTGAAAACTAAGTGGTTGCCCATCAGTTGGAGAATGGTTGAATAAGTTATGGTATATGAATGTTATGGAATAGTATTGTTCTATGAGAAATGATCAGCAGGATGATTTCAGAGAGGCTGGAAAGACTTACATGAACTGATGCTAAATGAAATGAGCAGAAACAGGAGATCATTGTACATAGCAACAAAAAGATTATATGGTAATCAATCCTGATAGACATAGCTCCTCAACAATGAGATGATTGAAACCAGTTCAAATTATCTTGTGATGAAGAGAACCATCTACACCCAGAGAAAAGATTGTGGGAACTAAGTATGAACCACAACATAGCATTGTCACTCTTTTTGTTGTTGTTTGCTTGCATTTTATTTTCTTTCTCATCCTTTTTCCTTTTTGATTTTATTTTTCTTGTGCAGCAAGATAATTGTATAAATATGTATGCCTATATTGGATTTAACATATATTTTATCATGTTTAATATATATTGGATCATTTGCCTTCTAGAAGTGGTGGTGGGGTAAGAGATGACAATTGAAACACAAGATTTTGTAAGGGTTACAAAAATAGATCTGAAAAATTATCTATGCATATCTATGCATGAAAATAAAAAGCCTTAAAAACAAATTTTAAAAATTCCAACTGTGTCCAAACTGTGTACTTTTTTTCTTTCATCAGAACAACCTAATGTTTGAAAGGCTTATCATTGAAATTTGTCAAGTAGGTGATAGTTTCCTTTTCTCTCGTAATAGAATCTCATGAAAATTAAGTTATGGACTCTGATCTGTATCAGTGGTGGGAGTACTGATCTAGATTTAATCATCTCTCTTTTAAAAAATTAAAATATCATTTGAACTAGTTTTATATTTATACATTATCTGATGATTGATTTTCTATATTTTTTATCAAATAAGAAGACAATATTTGCATACTATTTACTGAATACAGAATATTACTTACTCAACCCAAACTATATTACAAAGGGTTATGGATGATGGGCTATTCAAATCTGTTAGAATATAGTATAAGTGAGGCAGAGGTTAAAGGTCATTTTCCTTATTGACCAATTTGCTTTCGCATTTAGATAAATTCAATTCACATCAATTGCTAGCTCACTTTCTCACTTTCTCAAGTTGTTTATGAAGTGGATCAGTCAAGTGAGGATAGATCAATCTATGTAAATCTATTCCCACTCTTGGAGAGGAAAAGCAGTATCTAAAAATACATAGTCTACAGGCTAGTGGAATGGTAAAATATGTCTTCTAGAATAGAAGATACTAGAAGTCAAAATTGTTTATGTTGAATAAAGCTTAATACTATTTAATAATTATGCCCAAACTCTATACTGTTTTATATATATATATATATATAGTGAAGTAGTGTAAGGAACAGTCCTCCTAAGTTTTATAGATACATACTTTAGTCAAAAGATGTTTTCAGGGACAAAGGTATCATAAATATATTAGCTAACATTTACATGTGCTAATTTTATAACAGTTTTGCTTTAACCAACCCTAGAATTTTATTTTCCTTTTACATAAGACATAGTAAAAAAAAAAACTCAATATACATTCATTGACAAACTAATGATGGTCATGCATTTTGTCTAAAACTCATTAGAAGTGAGTAGCATTTGCTATTTTGCAGCCAACAGGGAATTTCGAAGAAGAGTCCAGTTCATTTTAAGATAATTTGGGATACAAATCACTATTGATCAGAGAAATAAAAATTAAGACAACTCTAACACCTGTCAGATTGTCTAAGTTGACAGGAAAAAATAATGATGAATGTTGGAGGGGATGTGGGAAAACTGGGACACTGATACATAGTTGGTTGAGTTGTGAACAAATCCAACCATTCTGGAGAGCGATTTGGAACTATGCTCAAAAAGTTATCAAACTGTGCATACCCTTTGACCCAGCAGTGCTATTACGGGCTTATACCCCAAAGAGATACTAAAGAAGGGAAAGGGACCTGTATGTGCCAAAATGTTTGTGGCAGCCCTGTTTGTAGTGGCCAGAAACTGGAAAATGAATGGATGCCCATCAATTGGAGAATGGCTGGGTAAATTGTGGTATATGAATGTTATGTAATATTATTGTTCTGTAAGAAATGACCAGTAGGATGAATACAGAGAGGCTTGGAGAGACTTACATGAACTGATGCTAAGTGAAATGAGCAGAACCAGGAGATGATTATATACTTCAGTAACGATACTGTATGAAGATGTATGGATTTCTTTGACAAAGAGATCTAACTCAGTTTCAATTGATCAATGATGGACAGAAGCAGCTACAGCCAAAGAAAGAACACTGGGAAATGAATGTAAACTGCATTTTTGTTTTTCTTCCTGTGTTATTTTTACCTTCTGAATCCAATTCTCCCTGTGCAACAAGAGAACTGTTCAGTTCTGCACACATATATTGTATCTAGGATATACTGCGACATATTTAATATATATAGGACTTCTTGCCATCTAGGGGAGGGGGTGGAGGGAGAGAGGGGAAAAATTGGAACAGAAGTGAGTGCAAGGGATAAAGTTGTAAAAAATTACCCTGGCATGGGTTCTGTCAATAAAAAGTTATAATAATAATAATAAAAAAAGATAATTTGGGACATTAAAATCATGAAATGAAAAAAGGATGATTTTGAAATCCTACAGACCCTTGAGGTTTAGGGAATATCTTGAACTAAAATAATTTCTATGTCACACAAGTCTGTAATTTACCATTTATTTCAAAATATGAAGGGAGAAAATCAATCCAAATACAGGAATTTATATACTCTATTTTGTTTTCCAGATTTTTGTTCATCCTTTTCAGAATGAATACATCATAGATTCCAAATATTCCTCTCTCAAAATTAAGGTACTTGTCCCAGAAGCATCCATCTACTTACCTGACTGCTTCTGAAGACATTTGGGGATTCAGAAGTAATTTGAACACCTCAGCCGAGATGCTCCTGGGAAAGGAAAGGATGACAAGAGAGAGAGAGTGGAAGATTTAGCACCTGGCCACTGGAAAATAAGAGACATTGGCAGTAAGAATTTAGGATAACTCTATATGAGATTGTTGTTGTTGTTGTTCAATTTTCAGTCATACCCAACTCTTCATGACCCTATTAAGGAGTTTCTTGGCAAAGACATTGAAGTGGTTTTCCTGTTCTTTCTCCAACTCTCTTTGGGGATGAAGAAACTGAAACAAACAGGATTAAGTGACTTGTCTAGGATTATATAGCTAATAAGTATCTAAAGCTGTATTTGAACTCAGGAAAATGGGCCTTCCTTACTTCAGACCCAGCACTCTATCCACAGCCTAATTAGCTTGCCCTGATGGGATTAAAGATACACAGTAGGGGATAAAAGATACACAATAATCTGAGGGATAAAAGAAAAATAAACTCTCATGTTCTCTCCTCTTCCCTCATTCCAGATAAATCTACCACATGAATTTTGGGTTTGTCTTGCTAAGTGTAAAAACCCCAATATGCAGTTTATGAAGAAGTACAAAACACCTGAACCAGAATTCAAAAGTTCCAATGGAATTATAACTAGATTGAGGAGCAACTTAGTTTATAACAAGAAAAAGTAAAAGTATACATGTGGGGTTCAATCTATATAGAGTACAAAGAAGACCATCTCTGCTGGAAAGACCTTGAGATAGTTATGGGTATAGGGGGAACAAAAGAGACAGTCCTTTCCAAAACCTGCTACAACACAGCAATGGGATGTGATTGTTTACTATAAGTTGGGGAGTGGGAATCTACAAACAGGCTGGGTTTTATGTAGGTTGGGCTAAGCTAGCTCATTAGGTGCAAAATCCAAAGTAGGGCAGCAAGACAAGCCAGACACAAAGAACCATTGATATGATAAAATTGAACAAGAGTCATATCAGTTATTAATTGATCCATTCCATCTCTAGGCCCTCCATCCTCCAAAATCTATGCAATAGGGTAACTGGATGAAGAAAGAGAAGTTCATTTCAGGTGTATATTCATACTTAAGAGTTACAGGAAAGCATGCATGGTGGTCAGACCTTAAGGGGAATGCTGAGATTTTTATGTGGCTTGAGTTTGAGAGTTCTGAAGTTTAGAAGGGCTTTTGCCTATTAGGCATCCATTTTAAGTCTGATACCAGTATGTCAGGTCTGGTGAGAACAGGGTACCACTAGGCTGTCTAAGAAGTTGAACCTCTACCATGTCTGCAATGCCATAAGTCAAAGCTTCTATGCCAATCAGGGGTGGACCAAGGAAGCCTGTGGCCCTTCCAACCTGTGTGAGATAAGGATACCAATTTTAAAAAAAGAATAAAAAACTATATTTTTAAAGATACATACATATAAATTTGAAAGTTTTCTTCCTTTAAACAAAATATAGGGGGCAGCAAGGTGGTACAGTGGATAGAGCACCAACACTGAAGTCAGGAGGACCTGAGTTCAAATCCAGCCTCAGACACTTAACACTTCCTACCTGTGTGACCTTGAGCAGGTCACTTTATCCCAATTGCCTCAGCAAAAAAAAAGAATATATATATAGATAGACAGATAGATAGATATAGATATATATTTACATATATATATAGCCTATATGTACACATATGCACATGTATATGTGAATATATTATCCACATATATATATACATATATATGTATATATATATATATATATATATATATATATATATATATACATACACACACATATAGGCTTAAAGAACTTATGCATGGGGTTATTTATTCCCATAGGAAAGTACTAAAATGCCATTGCTAGAGCAGAACCCAACCATGTGGAATGGTAAACAAAGCTTAGTGTCAGGAATCTGTATGGGATTGGTCCATCTGTTAGGGGAACTAAAATGATGACATTGCTGAGAAAGTGGAGAAGCTGAGAAAGGCAATCAATGTGAATCAGGTGGGAGTTGTGGAATACCAAAACAAGAGAATGGACCTTGAGGCCTATGCAGGACTCACTCAGAATAGCACTATAAATGATGAACGCTATACAATTCCCTAGTATAGCACTGCTTATCAAGAAGTATATTCTTGTTCTATTGCCTCAGACATGAGTCCTATTGGTTTTAATTCATTCAAAATTAAAACTGCTTATGTTTCAAATATTATGTGGCAAAGTGCCAATAATGATATTGGCTAAGAATTGTGGTGTGGAAGGGTTTACTATCCATCACTTCAGAGGAGTTAGATAGTAAAGTTTCCAAATCATCTAGATGGGAGAAGTAAGTCAAGAAGGCACTCTCACACAATGGTTACAAATATCTATCTATTTATTAATATATATGTGTGTATGTGTGTGTGTGTGTGACAAAGCAGATAATTTCAATTAATCTACCCTAAAAATCTCCATTATTTCAATTCAAATTCTCTAATCGCCAGTTTATTTTGACCAAGCTTATCTACTAAAATATTTTCCATGTCCAAAACATATGCTTTTCTCTTTTGAATTACTGACATCTTTCTCGTATCATTACTTGCATCTTAAAAAGAGCTTCCTCTCATAGCATTATTTTTCAGAAATCCAGCCATCTGACTTTTTTCATGTTTATCTGACATCATTATTTTCTGCTGATGTCAAATCTAATATTATGTATAAAACCATGAGTTATCTAAGATTAACTTACTCTCCTAAAGATGTAAGAAAAGTCAATAGATGAGGTTTTCTGAAACACTATACAGAAAATCTTATACTACAACTCACTATCCCCATAATCTCTTGGTCCTATATTTAGGATATAGAGCTATATCTAAATTACAAAATTTAAATTAGTCCTGAAAGATCATGAATATAGAGAGAGGAGGGATGTTTGACTTAATTGGAATGGAGCACAAGAGGAGCAGAAATTTTGTTGCTGGCAGAGCTGTATATGTTAATGCATCAATATATACCTGGCTTATAAACTTGCTCATAGCTTCATTTGCTAGGTAATCAGGAAGGAGAATAAGGCTGGATCTTGTCTCCCATATAGATCCTTAGAATAATTTGGGGGTGATATAGAGTCCTAAAAATGATTTAAAGATAGAGACTCAGGGAGTTAACAAGTGCTACAATGTTTATTTGTGTTTTAAACACAGTTCAGACATGTGGATGGGATCAAGATCTTTAAGGCAGCCCCAAATAAAAAGGATTCAAAAAATACTGTGGCACACTCTACGGAATCATTGCCTCAACTATGTCCTAAAAGTACAACATTTTCCCCTTGTTATCAAGAGGTATTCAACCACTGCACCTCAAATATTGAGATCCATGAGTGCTCAGTGTTTCTAAAGAGTTAAAACTTAGTAGTAGATAGCATACAAAATCTTGGTGAGCACATGGCTACTAGAGATAATGTCACAGAGTTCAAATGTCATATAGAGAGTATATGATGCTCAATAAAGAGGGCATTGATAACACCTATAATATACTAATTCCCCATCCTGCTGTGGGGATGGGTAATTAGTTGGTATTATTCTCTCCATTATCCAACTAAGGAAAGTAAGGCTTAAAAAAGACCAAGGACAAGTAATAAGTGACTGAAGTGAAATGGTACTATCAGAGGATACTGGTTGCTCTGAAACAAAATTGACAGTTATACATTCTTTGTATGTTCTCTTGATAAATATCCCTTAGTCACATATGCTCTATGAGTACCCCCCCAGCCTTATATGTTCCTAGTGTCTATTTTCCCTCAATAATGGTATGGTAACCTTTAGGAAAACATTCCTTAAAAGTATTTGAGAAGCTGAGAGGGGGAAAAAGGAGGAATCTTTCATTAACATTTCATTGACCAATGATATGAACAGACAATTCTCAGATGAAGAAATTGAAACTATTTCTAGTCATATGAAAAGATGCTCCAAGTCATTATTAATCAGAGAAATGCAAATTAAGGCAACTCTAAGATACCACTACACACCTGTCAGATTGGCTAAGATGATAGGAAAAAATAATGATGATTGTTGTAGGGGATGCGGGAAAACTGGGACATTGATGCATTGTTGGTGGAGTTGTGAATGAATCCAACCATTCTGGAGAGCAGTCTGGAACTATGCTCAAAAAGTTATCAAACTGTGAATATCCTTTGATCCAGCAGTGTTACTACTGGGCTTATATCCCAAAGAGATCATAAAGAAGGGAAAGGGACCTGTATGTGCATGAATGTTTGTGGCAGCCCTCTTTGTAGTGGCTAGAAACTGGAAACTGAGTGGATGTCCATCAGTTGGAGAATGGCTGAATAAATTGTGGTATATAAATATTATGGAATATTATTGTTCTGTAAGAAATGACCAACAGGATGATTTCAGAAAGGCCTGGAGAGACTTACACGAACTGATGCTGAGTGAAACGAGCAGGACCAGGAGATCATTATATACTTCAACAACAATACTATATGATGACCAGTTCTGATGGTCCTGGCCATCCTCAGCAATGAGATCAACCAAATAATTTCCAATGGAGCAGTAATGAACTGAACCAGCTACGCCCAGAGAAAGAACTCTGGGAGATGACTAAAAACCATTACATTGAATTCCCAATCCCTATATTTTTGCCCACCTGCATTTTTGATTTCCTTCACAAGCTAATTGTACAATATTTCAGAGTTTGATTCTTTTTGTACAGCAAAATAACAGTTTGGTCATGTATATTTATTGTGTATCTAATTTATATTTTAATATATTTAACATCTACTGGTCATCCTGCCATCTGGGGGAGAGGGTGGGGGGTAAGAGGTGAAAAATTGGAACAAGAGGTTTGGCAATTGTTAATGTTGTGAAGTTACTTATACATATAACCTGTAAATAAAAGGCTATTAAATAAAAAAAATAAAAATAAAAATAAAACATTTCATTGACCATTTATTTGAATAATTGTTTAAATGTCATCACTATTATTTAATAACATTGTTGTCTATTGTGTTTGAATTAATGTCAATTGAGAAAAAAAATTACTTCAGGTTCCCTGGTAACCTAAGTACATATCTGGGGGCTTATGATACATTGATTCAAGAAATGTTGATCCATATAATTCTTGGAACATGGAATGTCTTTTCAGGAGCTTCCTATGTGAGGAGAGTCCCAGGTGCCACATGAACTCATGGTCAATGGATTGATTGGTGTATGTTTATCAGCAATAATCTACTGTCAAGGTAATAGAAATAGAAATATTACTGGGGATCCCTTGACAATTTTTTGGTTTACATTTATGATTTTATTCCTTTATATAATATTTCTATTTATTACATATATTCTGTGGGTGTCAAGCTATGTATAAAGAAGATTTCTCTTTTTCTTATTATTCTCACAAAGTATTTGAAATAGTGAAAATCATTTGGTAGTTTCATTTACATAAAGGATGTTGCTGAATAACAATGTATTTATATCATATGACTAAGATAGAAATAAATGAATTTGTATGTGTTTGAAAGAGAAACTTACTTTTCCTCTAATAATTTGGGATCCAAGTAGTGTGGGAAAAGAGTGCTGATCCTATCATTGACTAATTATGTAACATTAGGTACAGTTTTTAATTTTCTTCAGTCTCATACTTGTCATTTCTGAGAAGTTGGTTATAATGAAAGCTCTTTACAAATATTAAAGTTGAATATGTATGTGTTAGTATTGTTAATAACTACCTTGAATATACACTTTATATCCACTTCCTAAAAATAAAGTTTCTTGGGATGGAAAGTTGTCCCTCATAGTCTTCATTTTTCAAATACATTCTTTTCATCTCCATCCTTTATTCAGCTGAAGCTATCTCTCTGTGTAGGAACCAAGGCTAATGAAAGAGAGGATGAGAAATAAAAAACAAAAAGAGCAATGATCAACAGATAAAAATTAAATGATTAGCTAGGCAGAAGTGCAAGAATTGTACAGCAAGTAAAAGTATATCTAAGTGAAGAAAGAAATTAAAATTGGAGGAATGTTTCTCCCTGTACCTTAACCCAGAACCATTCAGTCTGTAAACACTTCCCAAGTATTTAAATGTGAGCCAGGTATTATCTTCAAAGTAAAGGAGTCAAAGAAACACAAAACACAGTCCTTATCCCAGAGGACCCCACATTCTAATGGGGTGTGTGTGTGTATGTATGTGTGTATACGCACATACACACACACACACACACACACACACACACACCCCATTATATAGCTATGGTGCTTGTTTTGAAATTGGTAGTGATACTAATTATCCTCATAATCATTCAGAAGATGATGACCTAAATACAAAATGTTTTACCAATCTTAACATCTTTAAAATACTTATCGAATTAATTTGTTATTAGGAAATAAATTAAGCTATTTATCCAGTGACACATAGCTAAATAGTAGCAGAGTTGGAAGGGGATTCCAGACTTTGAAATTGCTAAATCTGCATTTTCTCCATTTCATTGTGCTTATTAAAGGCAGCACTTTAAAACAGAGAAAAATGTTCCAGACACATTTATCTATATTTTAAATTGTTCATCAGATGACCTGACTTTGAATTCCAGCTCAGTCACTAGCTTTTCTGTCCATTTGCAGAGCCTTTCCGAGCCCCATTTCTGTTCTCCATGAACTAAGGCAGATAGACAAGATGAGTTGTTTTTAACTGGCATTCATAGACCCTCAGGTTTCAAAGGGTCTGTGAAGGGAAAATATATATCTGTATTTTCTCTAATCTTTTATTTTCTTTGGGAACTTACATATTTTATTATATGCATTAAAATAAAAAACAAAGCAAACAAACAAATGACAAATATATTTCTTAGAAAGAGTCCATAGATTTTGTGAGGGTCTCCAAGGAGCCCTTGATTCAAAAATCACTAAATGCTTTCTCATGTCACTTCCAGCTTTCAATCAATGTTGAGCCAACATTTGGATTTACTTTTCTGAACTCAGAAAGCTTAGCAAAACTCTCTTCTATTTTTCATTTCTACTCTACTGTTTAGTATTTCGTGAAATATGTGAAAAAATATATTTTTTAATTTATTGTAATTTTCATTGGGAAATCAAAATTTTTACAGTCAAAATATTAAAAAGGAATTTAAAGACAAATACTTTGCAGATCTTAAGGGTTATGTAAATATGTTACAATTATCATGATTATTTAATTGTATTATTATCACCATCATTAAAAAGCACTAAAAAAGACACAGTAGTGGAAAACATTATGTTAAATGAACATTTGCTACTTTCACTTTAGGTGGAGACAGCAAACCTTTGTGAGGCAAACTCCTAGTTGTCAGCAACCCTGTGCAATCAGTGCAGGCCTGATGCTAACCAGCTTCAATGCAATCCTCATATTCCTCAGAAGTTGCTTCATTATTTATTAGAGAAAGCAATCTGGCATGCAGTATGTTATCAACAGCCCAAATCCAATACTGAAAGGTCACCGCAGCAAACACCCTAAAGAAAAGGTGTTAAAGCAAATAAGAATACACCTTTTTAATTTGGACTGAATTGATTAAATAACAATTGAATGGTGTCACAGGTCAGAAGACTTTGAAAGAGAAGGTCAGCTTGATAGAAAGAAGCCTGGGGCAATGGTCACCTGGTATGCTCTGAGGCCTAAGGCTGAGACCAAATCATTGTGCTCCTTCATGCCCTTAGCCCATGTCATCTAAAATGAAGAAATGTCTAAACAGGACGGAAAGCACTCTAAATAGAGCTTTGCACATTGCTAAAGGCGATGGAGTTTAGAACTGATTGCTTTATTTGAAGTTAAAGTACCAAGCATCTCTCAAATATTTATAAAAGGCCAGAAATAAACCCAAGTGTCAAACAGTCCATTCTGTGAAGCTATATTCACCAATATATTGCTTCTGTACATGCCCATCTGCTTCAAGGCTACACCTCTCTTCACTCAGGCTGTTTTCAATGAGAAATTTTGAGGCCTTTTATGTCTTTTTACAAAAGCACAAATCATGTCAAAATAAAGCTAGGCTTTCATTTTACTAAACACACTGTATAGCTATCATATTCATCAATCTCTCCCTGAAATCAAAAGACTATTGCATATAATGTGAACTATGTTGAGGGCGAAAATAATAATAGCTGGCATTTTAAAATCACTTTACAGTTATGATCTAGTTTGAACTTCCCAGTAACCTTGAAAGACAGATATTAAATATTACTCTTCAATTTATTAAATGAAGAACCCGAGATTCAGAAAATTCATATTCATTATTTATTGTCACACTCCTTCTGAGTCTCAAAAATGAGTTTTGAACCCAGGTCTTCCCAATTTCTTTGTCTTGTCATTGATATTCCTGGAATTTCCAGATCTAAATAAAATAATAGGAAGGACATCAGGCATCCTTTCTTTGCTATTATATCTGTCGATTATAAGTGTATATGTGTGTGTGTATTTGTACACACATATATGTGTATATGTATGCATGTGAATATTTCTTTATATGTGTAAATATATGCATATATCTATATAATATATATCATCTGGTGTTTCCTAGGTATTATTACTAAAAATCATCAAATAACTATCTTGATCGAGATATTCAAAAGAATTTAACCTTAAGCTACTATTTTCATAAGAATTAGAATGCATCAGAAACTTTATTCAAGCCACCATCTACCTATCATCAGATAATATTCTTAATTAAAAATAAATCAATAAATGATAAAGAAAGCTTTTCTTCCTGACACAATAAAATATCTTAAAAATATCTATGTGTATGAATATGTAAACTTTGAAGGTTCAGACTTAGTCTTGGTACAAGTAACAGGTGTTTGGTTAACATGAGTGTTAGCAAGGATAGGAAAAAAAAATTTTGGCTTGCTTTGTTTTCCAAAAATGTATATACTATCACACATATTTGTTATATAATGCTCACATGTAATTAGCATTTTGGTTTATTGTTTCTAGTTTAATATTTTATCCTCAAAATAGTGCCTTTGATACCTTTAATAAATATACGCAAGTGAACCATTGCATTTTAGGAAATATACTCTAGGAATCTCTATCTTAAAGAATAATTTTGAATTCAGTGTTTGACATTTAAGTTACCTAAAGGTTGAACTCTCTTCTTTTCTTCAAAAGGACAACATATAGAATGTTGGGAACACAATAAAAATAGTCATTAAGGGCAATAGTAAACTTCTAAATACTTTAATAAAATATGTCACAAAATTTGCCACACCAATTTGAAAAAAATCAACATTTAAAAATACACAAAAATAGAAATTCTGGAAATGAAATAAAAATGAATTATTAATATAATAAGAAGCTTAGGAAGTGCTTTTTTTTAGTACAAAATTGAGAAGCTGATAGTCAATCTGATGGAAAAAGAAGCAAAAAACAAATTGTCATAAAAAGTTTTTTTTTTAAATTACAACAGATAAAGAGGAAAAGAAATGAAATTGTTCAAATATTTTGTTTGCTTATACCAAAATTGACAAATATATTTAAAAAAACAAACAAAAACACCTAGATCATAAGAGCTAAAAATAACTACAGTGTTTAAATGACTAAATTTTAGAAAAATAAATTTAATAAAACATAAATTAACTATTATTGATTTACTATCAATCTTCCAAAGAACAATCAACTTTAATTTTAAATAAGTTACTTTGAACAAAAGAAAAAATATCATCTTACAAAACTCCTGAGGCAAAGATGGCTCTGATATCTAAACCAGAAAATAGTAATCAGAGAAAGAGATCCCTATGCTCTCTTCAATTTAAATATTTTAGTCAATGTTTTCTAAAATAAAATATATTAAAATTATTGATTATTACTAAGTTGGAATTAAAGAGGAATTCAGGATTGGTTCAATGACAAACAAACTATGATTATAAAAACATATTAATTTAAAAACAATAAAAATCTGATGATAAAAAGAAGAAAAGTAAACTACCAAAAATAAATAAATAAAATTCTGAATATGGTGAACCATAATAGTGAAGAGATAAAAAAAATTAAACCCTAATTTAAATAATATTATGTCAGGATTATTGACAATTTAAAAGATATGGATACAAGGAAAATAGAAAATATCAAATTATCAGAATGTGAAATAAAGATTGTATCCAAATTAAAAAATAAAATTGATAAAAAATTATTTTTTAAAGCCTGGGATTCTCTATCTTGCCCAGACTGGAAGTACAGCCCAGCCTTGCTTTCTCTCATCCCACAACTAGTCTGGATTCAAGACACCATATTGTTTCATGATTGAAAGCTAATGTATATATTCTCTTAGTTTGTACCTGTACTTTCATTAATGTAGGTAGTTTTCTGGTAAGAGAATTCCTTTTACCATAGTAGAATATTAATTGTGCAATAAATTATTGTCTTGAAAAGGAGGGGAGAATATTGATGTTAAAAAGAAAAGCATTTAATCTCAGTCCCTGAAAATAGATGATATATGCTTTTCTTCTCTCATCTTAGTATTACAGGTATAGAAATTTTATATCTATTATTGGACAAAGTTGTAGTGTTAACTGATTTAAAAATCTACTTTTCTCTCATAGTGGAGGACTCAACATCAAACAAAACTCACTGAGAAATCATAATGATGTAAAAATAAAAGAGATCAATAAAAAATTTGAATGAAATTTTAAAAAACCAAAATAACAATAAAACATGAGAATTTGGTCACTAAAATCATTGCACAAATTTCCAGATACAATCAAATCCAGGGCATTTCCCACATTCAGTCTTATTTTTTCACATCTGTAGTTCATGTTCATTTTATATATATATATATATATATATATATATATATATATATACTAACAAAGTAGGATGCCAGCAGATAATATATTTTTTAAAATCTTCATTCTTTATATCCTTCCCCCGTATATATTTCTAGTTCATTTGTTTTATATAGACAACATAAAACATGTCATTATATTTTATTAAATAACTTCTACTGAATATGAAATCTGTCTTATCAAATTTAAAAGGCAATATTTTTGCTATCTTAAAATATCACATAAACTTAATAGGCTGAACTCTAAGTCTAAGGAATAAAAAGATCTCTATTTCTAGACCTTGAAATTCTTTTTCAAATACCCACAGTGATTTGAACCCTTTGAAGGTAATATTTGCTTCAGTTATTAGGGCTCAAGATTGTTGGTAGTTATTATTTGAAGACACTTTTATTTCAGTCCCTGCTATTAAATAATATCTCCCACACAATTAGAATTTTTAAAATGAAGATCAGAACCAATTGTGGGCATATCTTGTTTTTCATAATTGACATGGTGCTAGAATAACAGAGTAAATTGAATTTTTGTTAATTCAATCAGATGAATGCAGGATTGTTTTCCTCATGACTTCGTACAAGGTAACATTGTTTTATACTAGAAAGAAGGATAGAGTGCCTGGTCTTCATTTATGATTTTGCAGAATCTTAACAGTCTTGTTCATCACTGTGAGAAGAATGACAAGAAGAGGGATTGTTTCATTCTTTATATTTATAGCCTCAGTAAGGAGGAACATACTAGGCACTACTAATTAGGTGCTAATTTATTTGAATTAATTGATTGAATTTCTCAGCAATGGACTGAGGTGAAGGTAATACTAAACACTAGAATGTTAAAGTGACTGTGCAATTTACAGTGAAACGGAGGCTGGGTGTAAAGATGGAGTCACTCATGTCAATCAATGAATAAGCATTTATTAAATTCCAATCCACAAGGAGCTAAATTTCTAATAGGTTCTTTTATTTGCTTTGGTTACTCAATAACTATCATGAGATTTCAATATATTCATAATTTCTTAAAATGTATTATAATATGAATGAAGTAGAAAGCTGAAACTGTTCCAAGAAATAATTTGCCAAAAAGGATTCTGGGAAGATGTTGGAATAGGTCAGTAAATTTCAGGTTCTCCAGATTTCTCCCACAAACAAAATAAATCTACATGACAAAGTGAACATAGACTAGAGAAACACTAAGAATTCTTGGGATATAAAAGGTGTCTCCCAGGACTTAAGACCTAAAGAAAGACTCTCAGCCAGGAATTAGCCAGTGTGAAGTGCAAACACCTCCAGGCTAGTTCTCCAGAAACACCAAATGAGGATCCTTGGGTCTAGCTGGGTGTGTTAGGAGCTTCATCCCAAATCAGAGGAACATTTATCACCCAAACAATGTAACAAGTTGAGGGTCTAAGTCTGGGAAGAGTGAAGAAACCTCTTCTGATCAGGAATACCAATCTCAGTTATGCTGCAGAGATGCAGCCCTGAGTGGGAAGGAACCAAAACACCCCCTGAATGTAGAACCAGTGAGGCAGTACTACTGCTTGCTGTAGGCACTTGCAGGAAAGTGGAGCTTTTGATTTGGGGTTCCAGATCAGAGGGAAGAGATGAAATAAAGCTAGAGGCAAATTTCCCCCACTTCATAATTCGAAGTACTTATCCTAATACTTATTCAAAAAAAAATAAAGAGGCAAAGAAGAAAGGATCCAACTATAAACATTTACTTTAGGAATAGAGAAGACCAGGTTCATCTTCAGAAGATCACACTGAAGTAAAAAAAAAAGTTTCTTCTACCCCAAAGAGGGCTTCCTGCCCAGGGAGAATTTATAGAAGAAGTCAAAAAAAAACTTTAAAATCATTTGAGAGAAACTGAGGGAAAAGTTTTAAAAATCAAAATAAAACAAGAACATTATTAAAAAAAAAAGCTAACCCACTAGAAAAGAAGACACAGAATCTTAAAGAAGAAGACAATTCTTTGAAAATTAGACTTAGGAAAAGGAAATCCAGTGAAGGTATAAGAGACCAACAAATAACAAAACAAAGTATAAAGAATGAAAAAATAGAACAGAATGTGAAACACTTTATAGAAAAACAAGAGATATGGAGAACAGATCAAGAAGAGAAAATTTAAGAATAATTGGGTTACTTAAAGACTGTATCCAAAAAAAACAAACCCTTGACACAATAATGCAAGAAATAATTCAAGAAAATTATCTTGAAGTGATGGAACATGAGGGGAAAGTAGAAATTGAAAAATCCACCAGTGACCATCTCAAAGAGATCCTTTGTAGAAAACACATAGAGTTATTATTGCCAAATTTCAAAACTCTCAGATCCGGGAGAAAAATTTGCAAGAAACAAAAAAAAAATTAATATGCTGGAACTACAATTAGAATTATATAAAACTCATCAGCAGCCAAAATAAAAGACTACAGGTCCTGGAATCATATATACTGGCAATCAAAATAACAGCTTGTGGCCCAAATATATCCAGCAAAATTATCCATAATATTGAATATAAGAAATGAACATCCAATGAATTTGCATATTTTTAGGACTTTCTTACAAGCAGAGTCAAACTTAATAGAAAATTTAACATATAAGAATCAATATCAAACAATAGTTTAGAGGAACTTAACAAGGACAAATTGCCTATTTTTTTTTTTTTACATAGAAATATATACTGAGTGTTTAAGACTGACATCAGTAATTGAGTAGAAAGATTGGGCAGAACTGAGTATTATCTGACTCTAAAAAGCAAAACTGTATGAAAAGGTAAAACCTATTAAATATGTTATACAAATAAAGTGCAGAGGAAGACTAGATACAGAAACATTAGAGGAGGGACAAGGGCTCATAATTGTGAAAATATTAGCCATCAAGAATGGATTAAATAGGCAACACTATATATATATATGATGAAGGGTATAATGTCTTCCAAAATCTATAAAGAAATAAGGGAAGTGGGTGGGGAGAACAAAAGAATAACCTACAGGGAAGCAAAGAAAAGATAGATAGAGGGATACTCTTCTGTAAAGGACCACAGATTGTGCGGGAACTCTGGGAAAGGTATACTTGAAGCAAGGATACTTACAGCAGGGTGTTTACTCAGTGTGATTGATGAGATAATGGTTCTCTAGTTCACATATACTTGTGAACTAGAATGGTGTGATATAATGATGTAATCAGACTGAGGGATTTAAGGACTGAAAGAACTGGAGATGAGAGCTCAAGCTCAATCTCAGACCCAGACTCAGACTCAGACACAGACACAGAAGGCACACAGATGAGGACTCAAGACACACAGGAGACACAGAAGATGGAGACAGAAACAGAGATCCTCCTAGTAGCTCTCCTGCTTTCATTCCTCTTTCATCTAAGACCAAGGCTCATCCAGAGATCCTCCAGAGAGCTGATCCGGGTATTACACTCATGGATATGCTTTCTTTTATTGTTATATATGCTTTCTTATTTATTATATATTTTGAATCCTCCCTGATGTTTTGCTGGAAACATGAAAATATTTTGTTTTATTCTGTTTTTCTTTTTTGCCTTTCTTTTTTCTATTCTATTTTTTCTTATTTTTATTTAATTCAATTAATAAAAAAGTAAAAATAAAATAAAATTTAAAATGAAAAAATAATTTGTCAAATAGGAAGGAGGGAAAGGGTTCTAGCAGTTAGAATTCCTTCAGTGAATTCTCATCCCTAACAAAGAAACACAGGAAAAAAAATCTTTCTCTCTTGCAAAGAAAGACCTACTTTAAAAAAAATAAAGCTTTTTATTTTCATAATATATACATGGATATTTTTCAACATTAATCCTTTACAAAATCTTGCATCCTATTTTTTCCTTCCCTTCTCTCCACCCCTCCAAGATGGCAAGTAATCCAATATATGTTAAACATATGCAATTCTTCTATACATATATCCGCAAATATCCTGCTGCACAAGAAAAATCAGATCAAAAAGAAAAAAAATGAGAAAGAAAACAAATGCAAGCAAACAACAACAAAAGGAGTGAAAATACTATGCTGTGATCCACACTCGGTTCACACAGTTCTTTCTCTTAATGCAAATGGCTCTCTTCATCACAAGATCATTGGAACTGGCCTGAATCATCCCATTATTGAAGAGAGCTATGGAAGACCATACTTTTTTAATTGAGATTGAAATGCTTCTTGCTCAACAAAAAAGACCAGATAGACAATAAACTAATACTATAGAACTGAAATAATCAAACTGTAATTCAGTGTATTGAACTATTTTGTACATCAAAATATTCAAAAAGGTTCAGAACAAAGATATATCACAGTAGGCTTCATGATCAAGGTAACATTTGACCTGGTACCTGAAGAAAGTGTACATGTAGAGATGGTGGATCCAAGCTAATTGATGTCTCCTATTTAACATAGACAATCCTAATATATAGCATCTTCTGGTGTCATGGAATCTTAAAATCAAAGCCTTCAAAAATGGAAGATTTCAAAATGGAATCTCAGAGATCATTTAGCTTGTCTTACACTTACATGGCATCCTTTTTACTTATAACTCACATCATTTAACCTCAATTTGAGTTTCTAGACACTCTTGAATTTCAAAGAGAATTCCATTCATCTTTTTTTAAACAATTAATTAGGAGTTGTTAAAGAAGACAACAAAACTGATTAAAAATTTTCTGACTATTATATCTGCATAGGCTACATAGTAGACTGAAAACTGAGGTGGGAATCAGAAGATCTAAATTTTACGTTTTCCTCTATCAGTAATCTGTGCAGCAACAAGCAAATTCTTACACTATTTTTACCTTGATTTTCTCACTTATATAATGAAGATCATCAGCTGTAAGGTTCTCTAAGGTTATTTCCATGTTCAAAAAGTCATGATTCTATTTTTAGATTGTTGCTTTAAAGTGAAGGTTTTAAACTTAAAAAGTAATTTTTTGATACTATCAATTTGAAAATCATAAAAGTAACTATTTTAAGCATTTCAATGTAAAGAATAAATCTAGAAGAATCTCCTTAGTTTCCTTTATTTGAGAAAATTCATTATATATATCTCATTTAAGGGCCTTTTATTGCCAATGTGTCAAAAGACCCACTTCATTGTAAAATGGCCTCATCCATCAGGAGGTCTAACCTAAGGAAATCTTTATATGTGATGCTTCATTATAGGATATTATTTAAATTTTAAATGGTCACTAATAATAACATAAAATGCCAATAATAACTAGACAAAAAACCCTTTTGCTAAAACCACTAAAGAAGAATGGGGAAGTTGATTTGATAACATGATTTGTTTTGACTAACACAATATGCTCATCACTGTCTTTTACCTTGTTGAATTTTAAGAACCCTAATATTTTTTCTGTGTGATTAATAATAATTTTATTACTTCTAACAGATAATTTAAAAATCGTTTTATTTTTCTTATGATACATGTATATTAATTTTAAAATATACATTTCTTCATGAATCATTTTGGGAGAGAAAAATCAGAACAAAAGTTAAAAAAAAATCATAGAAGGAAAAAAACAAAAGAAAAAGGAAAAAAAAGTGGTCATAGTATGTGTTAATTTACATTTTGTTTCCATAGTTCTTGTTCAGGATGCAAAATAGAGTTTTCTTTCCAAAGTTTACTGGGATTGCCTTAGATCTCTGAACTGCTGAGAACCAAGGCTTTCATAGTTGATTATTGCACAGTCTTGCTGTTACTGTGTACAATGTATTACTGGTTCTGCTTGTTTCACTTAGCATCAGTTCATGTAAATCTTTTCAGATCCTTCTAAAATCAGCTTGTTCATCATTTTAATAGAACAATAATATTCCATTTCTTTCATAGACCATAATTTATTCAGCCATTCCACAATTGATGGGCCTCTACTCCTTTTCCATTTCTTTGCCACCACAAAAAGAGCTACTACAACCTTTTTTTTTTTTTTTTTTTTTTTTTTTTGCAAATGTGAGTCTTTTCCCCTCCTTTATGATTTCCTTGGAATAAGAAGAATACTAATATTTTAAGCATATTTTACTATATGCCATATTTTCTTTTGTATCTATTTGGGTCTACTGATAAACAAAGTAACGACTTTCAGGCATATAATTATAGAACTTGACTGGTGTTACCTATATATAGAAAATTTTATTTATTTAATGGGTTGAAGTTTCAGAGGGTCTGCATCCAAATGCACTGAAGAAAGTTAAAATGAATACTTTCTTGGTACACGGAATTCAATATTCTTCTTCCATTCTTCCTTCCTTTATTTAAAAAAATTCCCAGAACATTACTTCCTTTCATAGTTCAAATGTCAAGCTTCCCTTGCTCAGTGGTCAGGGCCACATATAGAAGCAGAGAAATACCCCTAAGTAGTTGTCTTTAACTTAGTGACCCACAGTTTTCTTTGTCTTTGCTTATTTCTATGTTAGTACTTTATGACTCAAATGAGGGAGGGAAAATACTTGATGAGTAGTTGGTCATACATTGCTCAGAGAAAAAAATTTTAGACCTCTAATAGAGAACACAAAAACCTCTTCATTTTACTAGTGCACTTTTTTGTGTGTGTTGGGAGGGAGTGAGAAATAGAGATGTGGTAGTGACATCCCCCTTTCTAATTAGCTAATGGTTTCAAAAAATATTTTACTTCTCTCTCTCTCAAAATATATATATATATTAATCATTATATATATATATATATATATATATATATATATATATATAAAGTTTATTTTTTAAAGGCTTGGTTCATGGGAAAAATTTTTTTCAGTTGATTGAATAAAGGAAGAAATTATAACTGTTTGCACTTTTTTTTTGGCCTGTGTGTCAAAAGGAGCAATTGGTGCATTAAAAGCCTAAAAGCTAAAATAAAGATTAGGTGTAAAGTGTTATTGATTGTTTTACCTAAAGAATCTAAAACAGATTCTACTTAGCTGCCAGGTTGTATTTTCAACTGTTCACCTAAGCCTCACAGTTGAAAACTCCACAAAGGAACCTTGAGGTTGATTGAAAGTATCAAATGAGATCAAGAAAGATAGAAATAACAACCCTTAAAAATAGTTCGGACCTAATGGCTAAACTACAGGCTCCTCTTTCTGAGACAAATTTAAAAGGTCCTAGGATGTAAGTGATGACAGTGTTCTTGGCTCTCCTTGACTAAAAGGAAAAAGAGCAACAATGATAACCACCACCCTACTCTCCACAGATACTCTATTCATCAGTCTAATGGAAAGCATGATCAGACACTAATATGGCAGGATGCTTTAGAAAGTCACAACTGTACTCTCAGAACTGGGCATACAAAAGGAAATAATTTCGCAACAAATTTACCACCCTACAAAATAAGGTTGTTATAGGAATACCTGCCGTGATTCCTCTCTGTTCTATTCCTGGGAAAACCCCAAAATAAATTCATTTTGTTCTACTTCAGAATAGTGGCTCAGGAGAAATTCATCCGTATGAGAAAGGAGTTTCAGGGGTAAAAAGGAAAAGTTTTGGTTGAGAAGGTTGTTGAGAGGAATGGGGGCAAAATTCAGAGAGTCTGAAACAGGTTTTCTTTAAAATATCCCTGTGTACACAGATAGAGAATCTCTACCATCTGACACAGGCAAGTTCATAAGAATAGGATATTTTGAAAAGGTATTGTCAATGATAAAGATACTAGAGATTAGTGAAAGATCTTTCAAAATCATTAAATTCATTCGGTGACTTAAGTAACTTATAGAATAGTTTAATGTCCATTGTCCCTACTTTCCTTTCCTAACCTATGTATCCCCTTCCCCTTCTCTCTCCTTATTTAATGCATTCAATAATTTTGTTGTTGTTCAATCATTGATCATGTCTGACTCTTCATGACCTAATGGACTTAGCATGTCATTATAGTATCATATCTTTTAGAATTTTGATACTATCTATGGAGTTTTCTTGGCAAAGATATTTAAATGGTTTGCAATTTTCTTCTCCAGTGGATCACCTTTTCTCAGAAGTCTCCACTATAACCTGTCCATCTTGGGTAACCCTGCACAGCAAGGTTCATAGTCTTAATGAGCTACACAAGCTCCCTGCCATTACAAGGCAGATACAAGAGGAGATACATCCAAGACAGGGCAACAAATCACAGGAAAAAGACTCAAGTGATCAGATTTCACTGAGAGATAGAAATTTCACACACACACACACATACACACACATGTCTGATGTTTTTCATTCTTTTCTTTCAGAGAGCATAGCTCTGGCACCATAGTGGGATGGGCCAATGGAAATGCCAGGCCAAAGATTCGTGTTCCTCCTGCTTTTATCTTCTGTCTATAAGTATAATCAGAACATTATATTTCTTTGGTACCAGGACTGAGGAAGATAGAATACAACAAATTCTTCTCTCCTTTAAAATATATAAGCTCACCTAAGCCAATATTAAACATTACTATATATTTATTCTACCATTAAGGGGAAAAGAGAATAAAATATCATTTTTTGATTATTTAGATTACCTCATATGAATATGAACAGTACAAACAATTACAAAAGTCTTTTCAATGTTTATCTTTTCCCAAGGACCTCTACCTTGTTCATTTTCCTGAGCTAATAAATTAACGAACTTAATAAAAACTTTTATTCCATATTTGGCATTATTTTGGGGATATTTAAATGTTTCTTTACATTGAGATCTTTCAGTTTAACAAATTAAGACACTTGTTGGCTTGTTTTATTTTTTTCCTCATGGTTTTTTTCTCACTTTTGTTCTCATTTTTCTTGTACAACATAACAAATATGGAAATATGTTTAAAAGAATCACATGTATTTGACCTATATCAGATTGCTTGTTGCCTTGGGGAGTGGGGAGTAAGGAAAGAAAAGAGAAAATTTTGGAACACAAAGTTTTACAAAAATGAACGTTAAAAAATTATCTTTACATGTATTTGAAAAAAAAACACATACCATTGAAAAAAATTAAAACAATGATTCCATAGCCAACAAATAATGAACTATACTATAGTCGATAAATTTATTTTTAATACTTCATTCATTCAAAGTGTTTTTAAACTGTTTTAGAAATAATAATTGTTTTTTTTAAAACAAAATGTAACTCAGAGAAAAAGGATTTGTGTTCTTAATTATTTTCAATTCAAGAAAACTATCTAGATCTGAAATCATCTAAAGCATACACATTTCCTCACAATGTATCATAATTAAGTATCTAAATAGATTCCTTAGACATATCAAATGTTTCCAACAATACATTGTGAAATCCATTTGGTGGGGTTAGTGTAGTACCACATCAAAACAAGAAAACATTAAAATTTAATTTCTTCTAGAAAATATTATTAAATATTAACTCTGTATAGCCACTTTTAAATTAATCCTTTATTTTAATTGCAATTATTCAATTAGCAAGCATTCATTTTGTCTCTGCAAATCAACTTTTAAAAAGAAAAACATCCTTTAAATAAGTAAGCAAAGTCAAACAAAATAAAATCCCACATTAGCTACGTCCAAAAATACAAGCTTCTTTCTACATCTAGAATTGGTCACTTCTTTATCAATATTCAATTAAAATGAAGAAATATTATCAAGTATCATAGAAGGCATAATGGTATAAATGAAAGAGCAGCAGATTTGGGTTAAAGGACCTGGGTTTTATCCAAATTGTAACCTTTACTGTCTATATAAGTTTCAACAAGTTATTTCCCATCTGTGGCCTGCAACTTCCTCATCCATAAAATGAACATGATTTACAATGACTCTTCCAACTTTAAATCTATGATCCATGTACAAAGCAATATATCAACTGTTAAGAACTATAAAGATACTAAATATATGACCCTCATATAGACTTGACTTACAAGAATATACTTTATCTTGTGTGTATATGTATGCATGTACACATATGTTGTCTATATATATATATATATATATATGTATTCTCTAGATATATGTGTATGAATGTACAAAAAGTGAGGTATACAGTCTCCCAAAAGTCCCAGTGCAGTTCTAAGCTTTGATAGCCTCACAACTTCCTGTATTTAAAATAAATAATAAACACAATGATCTGTTATACAAAGCAGAATATGAGAGGCTCAAAATCTGAAATCCAAGAAAAGTGAAACTATCTCTAACTAGGAAAATCATGGAATAAAAATTTCATGGAGGAAGTAACATTTGACTTGGTTCTTAAAGGGGCAGATGTTCAGGAGATTCAATAGATAAGGAGTAAGACAAGATATGTAAGACAACATTCCAATTAGAGCTTATAACATGAACAAATACACAAAGTTGTGAAAGTATGGGACCTGTATGATTTGGTTACAGCAAATGTGGAGTGAAATCATGTAGGACAAAAATGAAAAGGTAAGTACCATCTAATTGTGGAAGTCCAAGAAAAGACAAAAAAATATAATTAGGTATCCACAATAAGCCAGATATCCTTTGCTTATAGTAAAGGATACAAATGCAAAGAAAAAAGAAATTTAGGGCATTCCCTCAAAGAGCTTACATTTTAAAGAAAGAAGATCATACAAAAAGGGAAGGTGAAATGTGTGTGTGTGTGTGCATGTGTGTATGTATGCATATATGTGTGTATGTGTAGAAGTGCTTAAGTGGGGGCTTCCTATTGGAGTTCAGAAAGTCAACAGCACCAACATTTGCAAAATAGAGCTTGCTTGAGCCCCTCCCCAAAATGGAAGTACCAGAAGGAACTCACCAAAGCAAGAAGAGGATTGGCAAAGGTAGAGGAAGGACAGATAGATGTTCTGGCATGATTGAGGTTCTAGAATAAGGCAGTTTTCAGGGTAAGAATGTAGCTGAAGTATGCTTTTAGAATTCTCAAAATGAGAAGCATTGTTGGGAAGGGAATGAAAGATTAGAATAAAATGTTTTAATAGGAATCAAAAGGAAGTCACTGAAGGATTTTTAGCCAAGGATTGCTTCTGTAAATGCAGAAAATTAATGTGATAGTTATGTGAAGGATGAAGCAGAAGAGAGTGGAGGTTTCTTAATTGGCCACTGAAATATTCCAATATGAAAATAATCAAGACCCAGAGTAGGAGGATAACAGCAAAGGGTGGTAAACAAGCATGGAAAAGATATTGGAGAGCTAGAAAGAAATTTTATAGATGGAGAAAGGTCCAAGTGAGATTCTATTATTTTAGGAAATGTCTTTAGGATTCCTTTTGGAACAAGCTTGGAAGAGAATCACAGGCAGACTCTGATTTCTGTCGTTCTTAGAACCCAAAGTCTCTGGGTTCTAATTTCAGCCTTTATTCTTTCTCCCCTTTCCTATGCTAGTTTGTGAAAAATATGTTCCCTTCTTAATCATTTGTTCTCCACCAATATTTATACACTTCTACATCTATATTAAACTACGAGGCATATGGTTTCTTCAGTTTGTTTTTCACAAATGCCTGCAAAGGCAAAGTCTGATAAACAAGCCAACTCCACTAAATTATGTTAGGCTCACTGCCAGCACAAATCCATTACAGCTAACTGCCAATTAGTTACACACAGATTATGTATCTGGTGGCTTAGACACAAGCTTTAGGATCTGTCCTAATGTCCAGCATATACACTGCCCATGTTGGCTGAAGCTATCTACAACTGTGCACTCAAGTGCAAATAACTGCTACAGGGAAAGGCTACAGGCTTTCATTTCTGACTTGCCTGGGAGCAAAAGGAGGAATACAATCATAGAATTTAGGGAATTTGTCAATGAGTACTGACTCTCCTCAGCAGACTGCAACATAAGTTCACAGTTATTACTTACAAGTCATCCCAGAGCTCTTTGGAGGTTACAAAGAACTATGAGGCAAGTCCCTGACCTTGTTGATTTAATAGTTTTATGGGGGAAATAAGATTTTTCACATATGAAACTATCAGAGAATAGTATAAATTAGATACATGCATATATACATGTCTGTATGTGTTTATGTTAAACATATAGTATAATATATGTATATGTGGATTTTATGTATGTGAATATACATGCACAAATGTTTAATAGGGGGCTCAGGTTACAATTACCACCCCATTCCCATCCCCAATTCAACAAAGAATTGATCACACTAAGCAAATTTCTTAATCTCTCTGGATTTTACTTTCCTCATTTATAGACGTGAGAGTTTTTGGCTAGATGATATAAAAGATTTTTGATTCCATCATTAATTTCAGGTTGAAATTATTGTAGAAAGCTTCATGGAGGATGGGTCTTGAGCTTTGTCTTAATATTGATTTCAATCAGGTAATGACTAGGGTTCAGGTGGACCTTGAACATAAAGGGGAAAAGCATAAAAAAGGGAAAGGATGAAGCACAAGGTTCATTCTGGGAAATAAGTAATGGGAAATACAACTGGATTTTATATGGGACAGAATCACTGAAATGAAATTGAGAGAACCTTTACAACCAGTGAGCAGTTGCTGAGAAGTAGGGAGTCATTAAATATTTGGGGGAACATAGAGTGATGAAGACACCATTTTTAACAAGCTTAATTTGACAGTAAAGAGGAAATAACTTAGAGTGGCAATGATGGGGATGGAGAAAGGTGGAAAAGGCATTATAAAGGAAATGAAGTAGAGTGGGGTTAAGAAAGTAAGTGAGTAACCCCACAAAAACAGATTTAAGACTAACACAGCCTTCCCCCATATGTTCTTTTCTTAAAGCTTTCCCTCAAAGCACACAGCTGTTCAATCCTTCAGGCAGATTCACAGTCATTCTTAATTCATCCTCACTTTTGTCACACCAAGGCCCAAATGGGCTGGCCTAGCTTTTGAGCTCCACTATTCTCTCATTCTCTAAACTCACTTGAGTATACCCTCAGAAAACAATCTTGCCACTACTTCTGACATGTTAACTGTTTATATTTCCTGTCTCTGGCTCTCAACCCTGAGAATTCAGTTGATCTAAAAACATCAGCTCCCAATCATAGCAAGTTTTTTCACAGTGGGAATGTAGGAAACAAAGCTCCCTTTTCTCCTTTCACTGCCATTGCATACTAGTTTCCAGAAGATCCTCCCCTACACTCTCTCACCTTATCTTGTACTATCTAACTTCCTACAAAAAACTCTGGTTTTAGAATCAGGAAGATCTGAGTTCTAGACTCACTTTTGACACCAGCTTGTTGTGTGACACTGAGTAATGATCACTTAACATCTCAGTGACCTAGCAAGCACCTAATATTATATGGTGCAGAACAGATATTGATCTTCAATGATGAAGGGATATTCCTTGACTGGGAACTCCCTAAACTAATAAAATCACAATTTTGGACCAAAAATAACACACAGAAATTCTCATACTACTATTTTTCACATAGTTTTAATTTCAAAACAAAATGGATGACTATGAATCCTGTCATTTACTCTTCTGTTTCACTCCCTTATTCACATTTTGAATGGATTTCATTTCTCCATTTCATTCTGTATAAGTCTCTCCCTTTCAAAAATCAACTGGGGACAATGTATTCTAGGCATTTCTTTTAGCTCCTTCTCAGCTGAAAATGATCTTTTCCCTCAAATGGTTGAAACTCTTTTGCATCTACCAAACTCCCTTCTATTACAGTTGTATTATCTTCCACTCCCAGTTACTTAAGAACCATGGTTCTTTAAAAACTATGACATATTAACAATTGTGGTCCTAACCTCAGATATTAAGTCATAAGTAAAGTAGGTATTTAATATTTAAATTTTAAAATTGAATGGAATGTGACAAAAGTCAAGGGCTTCCCAAGAAAAATGCACTGAGATTCTGGATACACCCCCAAATCCATATAACCCAAGTACAGTCTATTCTGCACTACAGCAACTCTGTCCATCTTTATAATGATTGTGCTTTCATTAACATGAGTACAATATGAAAAATAATTTCTAGGTACTTACACTTTGAATCATCTGATCTATGAAAATTATTTCAACCAAAATTAAAAATAGAAGAAAAATATATAAAATATATATATAACCTATATCTTTCCCTTCAGTCTGATTGCAGATGTATATCACAGTAACTTCACTAAGAATAGGAAGTGACTACTGACATCAAACCTGTGAATGATTTTCATAATAGGAGTTAAACCCAAGTAAGAAAATGTGTGGGTTATTGTTTGGTTGGTTGGTTTAGGAAGAGGCAAAAAAGAAAATTGGAAAAAGTCCTGTGCTTAATATGTCTGCAGTGAACATTTTCATTTAACACAACTACCAGTCTGTATACTACATGCTGAAAATTAAAAAAAAATAACTTAGATTCAGATAGGTTAAGAAATGTGTCCATCATCACCCACCATAGAAGATCTAACATTCATAGTTCTTGAGGACTGATCTATTCTGATTGGGTAAATTAGATGTGGAGCCAAAATTTCATCTTGCCAATGTATCTATAGCCATTTTAATGGCATCCAGTAATATCAGAAGCAAAACCAGTTCTCAATGGAATTATAAAGATAGGACATAATGTCTGAACATATATCATATCATATCATTTGATTAGGAAGGCAGAATCAGTTAAGTAGCTAGAGTGGAAATCTCAAAGTAAAAAAGATGGTTCAAGTATGGCCTTTGATAGACTTGGACTTGGTTATGTGACCCTTGATAGCTGACCCTCAGTTCTTTAGACAATTTCTTAAAACTTTAAGATTTAGAGCAGATCAAATGAGATAATATTTATAAAGTACTTAGCACAGTGCCTGCTTCAATAGTGAAGCACTATATGAATGCTTTTTCTCTTCCTTTTTTTCCCAGGAGTTGATAAAAGTCATTAGAGACTTTCCTCATCAGGAATTCCCTATAGAAATAAAATCAAACAATTGGCCAAAATTAGTGCTTTTTAGAAAAATTGTCTCAGGTAAATATGATCTTTACCTAGTATATATAACCATAAGAATAAAAATAATATTGTTTTATTTTTATTTAAAAAGGAAAATTTTTTACTATAAAGAAAAAGCATCATTCATATTTTCATTTTTATAGTAAGGATGGATTTATTTTTAAAATCTTTTGTTAATTCTTTGTCAACAACCCTCTGTTAAGGATAAATTTATTCATTAAAATAATAAAAAATTTAGATGCTAAATTGAATTTCATTCAAAAATAAAACTTTTCTTATTGGTCATGAAGTTGCTTAAGTAATCAGGAGATAAATTTTTGTGTATGCGTGTGTATATATAGTCTATGTGAGTGAAGCACAGCACTTAAAATGGGGGTTATAATAAGAATAGAACAACAAAACAGGCACCTAAGGCACCCCTGGATTTCTGTAGAGCAGCTGGTTCCATCTTTCATGTCAGGGGAGAATCAAGACTATGATGTGATTTGTGGCATTCCATGACAGATTCCTGAATCTTATTTTTAGAGCTCTTAGCATATTTTTAACATGTGTTTTAGCCTAATCCTTCAAATTTATTTAATCTCTTCCAGGGGAATATGCTCCAAGAGTTTTGTCAGGGTCCAGGAAAAAAAAGTTTTATTCTATATTTTGATATCTGATAGTAGATTATGAGATAAAAAAGAAGTAAATGTCTAAATGTTTTTGAAATAGATGTCAAACATTACAAGAGATGTTTCCATTTTCTTTAAGCTCTTAAAACAATACATCTTTGATAAAGATCGGTACCGCTTTCAGGTGCATGTGTCATGTGGACAATTTTAGAGTAAATTCTGTAGAACTCTTCTCTGCCCAAACACCTGGAAATGCTAAAAAGAATCATCAAATTGCCTATTTTGAATAAACGTCTTTCTGGAAAGACTTCCAAAGCTTTTATAATTTGGCTCAAGTACAGCTGACCCAGAGGGGTATGTTTTGAACACTGAGAGCATGGGATTATAGGTGAGATTGCTGCTATTGTTAATAAGGATTATTCCTCTAATGTCTCATTCACTGCAGTGAAAAGATTTGCGGATGTTTGTTTTTATTGCTACTTTTAATGAATGTATCAATGCCATCTGCTTTCCTGTCAGAAATTTCAAAGAAAGAGCTTTTGTAATTTCTTATCAAAAATACCTCTGGGCAGAACATCTTTGCACAAAGTTCGTGTGTGTGTGTGTGTGTGTGTGTGTGTGTATGTCTATCTATAGAACTTTAGGTGCTTGCATAGCATGCAGAATCCCAGATACACTTATTTTTATATATGTTTATACATATTCTTTCATTTAAAACCCTCAACCAATTTTATAAATCTGAGTACAGATTTTCTTCTCTCTACATCTGCAATTCTGCTTCTTTTGAAGGAAGGAAAACAACACAAGAGGATCATGAAATCATTCATTTAAAGGAGAAAGTTTCCCTAGAGATCATCTGGTACAGTCCACTTATTTTATAGATAAAGAAACTGAAACTCAGAAATGTTATTAATATGTTCAAGGCCATACACACAGGTAAAAGATCCAAGATCTGAAAGTAGGTCTTGTGACTACAAACCCAGCACTCTTTTCACTGCTAGGTCAGTCAACAATTATAAGTAAAAGAGGAACAATATCTGATCATTTCTTTTTCTATGACCCAAGCAGGGGCAAACATTTGGGGCTAGTGTAAAAAAAAAATGTATGACCATATCTTGATCCAGGAGTTGTCAACAAATCTATATAACAAAAATTGTCCACAATATATTATACCATATATAATAATAAGCATAAAGTAGATATTTAACTTGAATTTTAAAGTTTATGCCATAAAAATATTAGGAAACAACCAAATCAAAAATCTTGCACAGCTATGGCTTAACCAAACAAGTAATTTGTGTAATCACAAATGATAAAGTCAAGAATTCTAATAACGGGGAATTAAAAAGCTTTTACATGAACATAATCAATGCAACTAGAATAAAAATGGAAACTGATGACTGAGGAAATATATTTGCTTCAAATAGGTTCTGATATTCCTTATAGGTGTGTAGATATACATACATATACACAAATATGTACATATATACATGTTTATGTATTTGCATATATATACATATATATGGCATATATATACATATATATTGCATATATATATACATACACACACACACACACACACACACATATATATATATATAAAACAAATTCAAAAATATAAAGTCAAGGCTTATTTCCCAATGGGTCAGAGATTAAGAGCTACAATATGCATATTTCAATAATGGGAAAATTTTGTAATGCCACCACCACCACCACTACCAATAATAAGTATAATATAAATTCTGATAGAGATTAGGGTGTAATTCAAAGGACTATATTGCATCCAGAAGAAGATTTAAGAAAATGTTTTCCTATTTTTTGTTCGCAGACACAGGGGATCATGGTATAGAACATTATATATCAATTAGACTTTGTAAGTGTATCTGTTAGTTCTGAGTTTTTTCTCTTTATCTTAATTTTTTATTTAGGTAGATAATTTTTTTGTTTGTTTTTGTTTCTATTTTACAGTGATATCTTCCTGGGAGGGAAGCAGAGAGGAATATTAGAAAATTATGCTGATAGAAAAGAAGACATCTAACATGTCTTTATCTAGCTATCTATCTATATTCATCTATCTATATCTACATATGTCTATATCTATATTGGACTAGTTAACAGTACTTTGCAGGGTTTAGTTCATTTGGTTTGCAAAGTTATTAGTGCTTCCAAAATCATTAATTCATAGAAACAAATTAAATTATCAAAGTCACATATGCATTCCTCCTTAAATTTTATTGAACAAGAGACTGATTCAGACTATTTTGAATAGCAAACAGTACATGGGTTCCTCTAAAGTCAATCAAATTAGTCAAAAGAACAATAGAAAATGCAAAATCTTGCTTTATCCCTTGCCTTTTAGAAGACCCATCCTTCTCTTTTACCCTTGCCCAGCAAAGATGAATTAAACTTATGATGTATAAATACTACCAAAGAAGTTAAAGTTATTTTCCCAACTAAGAAAACTGAGGCCCAAAGAGTTTAAATGACTTACTCAAAGACATCCTGGGTTTTTTGAATAAACACATCAGACTCATATAATTTTCTGTCATTTATATTATTCATTTATATTCATATATGTTATTCAGTCAGTTATAATCAATAGACTTCACACATGGTATGTTATCTGTCCTAAGAGACATTTGGTTCTTTCATATTATTTCAATGAATCAATTAACATTTATTAAACCCTTATCTAGCACTGTGCTAAATACTAGAGATACAAAAACAATCTGTGCTCCCAAGAAGCTTTCAATCTAATAGGGGAAGGTAACACTCAAAAAAAAAAAAAAAAACCCTCAAAAACACATGGTAGAGTGAAAGAGAGAAGGTACCTGGCATGAGGATATGATAGAGAAGTACAAAAATGTCCAGAAAATGAATCTAGTGAGAAATGAGAAGACTGTATTGGACCTTCACATTAAATAGGGGTTTTGAAGTTCATAGATCTACCCTCCAATCAGAGGGTCCAATCTGAAGGACAGAGATAATGATGAAATATACATAACAAGATTGATTCAGTCTTGTACAATTTTCTAATGATGAGATTCTTGGTACATTATAGCTTGATGACATGATGAAGAACTTCAAGAAGTTCAAAAGTAGTACAGTTGTTAAGAAATGTTATACCTGAATTTATATATAAGTAATTGTCCTGTATTTTGAAAAAGTGTGATTTTATTGATGGGGCTATCCCATTCATTAATTTAAAAAAAAAAAACAGTAGGTAATCTTTGGAACTTGTAGTTAAAAAAAAATACTTGTCAAGAACTGTATGGTTCTGCACACATATATTGTATCTAGGATATATTATAACATATTTAATATATGACTGCCTGCCATCTAAGGAGGGTATAGAGGGAGGGAAGGGAAAAGTCAGAACAGAAGTGAGTGCAAGGGATAATGTTGTAAAAAATTACCCATACAAATGTTTTGTCATAAAAAGTTATAATAAAAAATACTTGTTATTTGTTGGCCTATCATCTTAATTAATCTAAGCTTGTAAATTAAATTTAGGTAAATTAAAATTACTATTTCCATTATTGAATTAGGAAAAATGAGGCCTAGAGAAATAAAATTAATTACTCAAAGACTGAATAAACATTTCAAACTCTTGTCATTTTAAGTTAGTCTAAAATTTAAGTATTCATTAACATTAATCTTTTCACTGACAGATCCAAATATAAAATTTTTAGCTTTGGAGAATCCAATATCAGCTCAACTCATAATTAGGCAAACAAATTAAATGTATTAAAAAGTTGAGAATCTATCCCCCCAATTTTTTTTCTTATTCTCTGAATAGTAAATTCCTTTATCCATATAATTTACATAACACCTTTCCCATCAATTCATTCCTATATAAGTAGTCAAAAAAGAAATGAGATGTTAAAGATATGAATTAATGGAAGTTGGAAAGAAGTGTATTTTTTTCATTGAAAACATTGCTTTACATGAGTAAGCTGAAATGCAACTTTTGTTTACAAATCAGACAATGAAGATTGCTTTCATCTCTCTTATAATGATAGTTAATTTCAGAAAGTTTCAAATATAAAAGAGTGCAATTTGTGAATGTAGTCAACCTGAGAAGTTGGATGGTAATTTTGATGATAAATCTATTAATCAGAATCAGGATACATAATATCAAATGAGTCAGTTGTGCCTGGACTGAACTGTGGTATTTCTTCAGTAGAGTACAAGATTGGATTTATTAATACACAGCATTTCTCTCAACTTCTCTTTGATCATTGACTTAAACTAGTGTTCTTGGAGTGAAGAAACATATGCTAAGGAAGGACGTGTCATGCAGGACATCCATAATTAAAGCTGACTTTCAATGAAAGTGTCTCACAGCACTTCCATTAAGCTTTGTCATACTGCAAAAAGAACATGAGCCTCTGTGTAAAGAAAAGTTAAACAATTGTCAGCTGAAAGCAGATGAGGGTTTTATTGAATATCTGTATTACTAATGCATGAAGAGGTGCCCATGCAGAGTAAAGAAGATACAATCATTGCTTTTAATCATTGTACAAGTTTTATTACCAAATGAACCATTCAATAAAAAGAGTAGGGTAAATTTTCTCCATGGCAGTGAGCTCATTTTAGTTCCAGAGAAATCAGTGACCAAGGTCATTCATTTGTTAGTGATCCTGGCAAAGGGATCATCTCAAACTAGAAGGATAGCTAGGATTACAACCTGGAAGAAAAAGAGAAGTATAATACTCTAACATTAATCGCTGGGGTCACTTAAAGGCAAAAGAGACAGAAAATTTAATAACATTTATGTCAGCAAACATTTACAGAGCATCACTTATTTCTAAATAAATCATATGAGGCATTGATAATTCCCTTATATTTATAATAACTTGGAATAAAGGTTTATGATGCAAAAAGCCTAGATAAAATTATTTGTAAGATGATTCACTGTGGCTAGAAAGTATCTCCAGTGCCTCAAAGACTATGGCAGCATTGTACAAGCTTTGACATACTCTAAAATGATGGAAAAGCTTTAAGAACAGAACTGGAGACACAATGAATTTACATGAGGATAGAATCATTTAAATTGAAAGATGTTTCTTACACAAAGGTTAGTAAGTATATAATTTTTTTGGATGGAGATATAACTCATGAAACCCCTTATTAACTCATGGCAGAGCAACAATCTATAATGGAGAGTATATGCTCACACAGATGAAAATATAGAACATTGAAATATTAAGTATAAAATAAAAATTTTAAAAATAAAATTAAACTAATTCATCTGAAATATGCTCATATCAATTATTCCTTAGAAATAAATACTATATAGATTATCATCCTTCATTATACAAAATTTCTGTACATGGATAGTTTGCTCACGGGGTCAGTGATCCTGAATATCTTCATACAACCTTTGTGGGGGGATTTGTGGGGTTAAGTACTATTTTTCAAAATATTCTATATGAACAAAATTAATGTAGATAAGGAAAGGATTCAAACTCTTTTATTGTACCATGGTCCTCTTTGGTAGTCTAGGGAAATTTTTGGATTCTTTCTCAGAATTATGTTTCAAACATATAAAACAAAACACTTGAAGTTTACACTTAGAGTAACTATATTAAAATATAGGTATCCAAATATTAAATAAAAAAAACAATTTAGTCTACTGGGGTCCCCAAGAAAGACGTTGAACTTAAATAAAAAGGAAAACTATCTAATTTAATAAAGTTCTGTTATCTAACATATATAGATAATTTTTACAAATATGTGACTTGATTCATTGACTAGTAGGTAAATGTTTAGATGATATGATGCAGCTATTCACCTGGGCACACACTCTAGGTATCATCTTTGACTTCTTAGTTTCTCCCAACCTCATACCTAACCAGTTATCAAGTCCTGTGGTTTCAACCCTCCTTATATCTCTTGCAAAGATGCCCTTCTCTCTTCTGCCACTGCTACTGCTCCAGTGTATGCATTCACTTCATGTTTAAACTACTGAAATAGTTTGCTGGTTTGTCTCCTTTGCTCAAATTTCTTCCCACAGCAATTCATTTTCTACTTAGATGTGCTAATTTTACTTACCATCAGTTCATGTAAGTCTCTCCAGACCTCTCTGAAATCAACCTGCTGGTCATTTCTTACAGAACAATAATATTCCATAATATTCATATATTAACTTATTCAACCATTTTCCAACTCATAGGCATCCATTCAGTTTTCAGGTTCTTGCCACTACAAAAAGGGCTGCCACAAACATTTTTACACATGTAGGTCCTTTTCCTCATTTAAGAACTCTGGCATATAAGCCCAGTAGAAACATTGTCTCCATTTGATTTTTAAAGCTTTCCATAGCCTATCCCCTTCCTACATTTCCTGTCTTCTTACACTTTAAGCCATCATCTTCTAATCTCATATATTCTGTTTATTGGCATTCTTACTGTTCCTCACAGTAGAAACACCATGTTCCAGTTCCAGATATTTTAACTGTTTGTTCTTCATTCCTGCAATTCTCTCTTTATTTGTCTCTATACATCAACTTCCCTCAGATCCTTTAAAGCTCAACTAAAATTCTACTTTCTGCAAGAAGGTTTTTGTATGTTTGTTTTCCTCTATCTCCTTGGTGCTAGTGTCTTCTGACTGTTGATTACTTTCAATTTATTCTTTATATCCTGTATATAATTTACAAAATTGTTACAGTACAAAAACTACCCCTTTAAAGCTTTTTGAGAGTGGGAAGTTTACTTTCAATTTTGCATTTTTTAAATCTCTATTACTTAGCATAGTTTCTGGAATATAATAGATACTTAAAATCTGGAAGGAGGATAATACTACTTGTACAACCTCTCACAGACTGGTTATATGAAAATCACTTTGCAAAATTTAAAACCTCATGAAAATTGAATTTTTGGTATTATTACCTATCCTACATAGCTATTTTAAGTACTGTATTTTATAAAGTATATGATGAATTTTGTCACCATAAAGAAACTCTATAATTATGAGCTATTATTATAAAATCAATTTTATTTAATTTTTAAAAATATAATATCCCTTTTAGCTCATGAAACAAATAAGGTTTGCCTTATTTTTATCATTGTAATTTTGATTATTCATTTCTTATCAGTCCTTTTTTGGTCTACTTGCTTCTGATTTTCCCTATCTCACTACTGTCTATGTGATTAGAGTATACTTTTTATATAATTTTTAAAAGCAGTATAGTCATTTAACATAAAATTAATTCCTGGCTTTTTATTTGGTTTCTGTCACAGATTATTTAATTAAAAGAGAACAAAATTATATAAGTCCAAAGAAACAATGTGGAAATATACTCTATACTTATTATATTCTTTCAAGCTGCCATGATAATAATAGATTCTATTCCTCTTGAATCATTTAAATTTTTTCAAATGAATGATACCAAATGTATATAACCAATATCAAATGTTTATAACCATATTGAATTAATTTTAATAGTTTGTAATTCAAAGAAGTGGTAGTATGCAGAAGATTGGCCTGGGTTAAAGATATGCAAGTATTTGAATGATTCCATTATGATCTTGCTCTTTGTTCTTGGTCAAATGATTTCTGCTTTATTTCTTCTTCTTTTTTTAAATCTATAGATGAGCTAATAAACATGCTTAGAATATTGTTTGTTAAATTGGGAATATTTTGTGAGGTAACAGAGTTCAAATTTCAAAAGTGGTAAAAGGGTCCATATGGTTCTTTAATCTTTTCCCTTAATTTTTCAGAGATCAAATTATAAATTCTAGAAATCTAAGAAATCACTTTTTTTTTTTAATCCTCACAATTTACTTTGGAAACCTCATGTTAGCACTAGAAGGAAGCTAGAAATTCATAGGAACAAATACATCAACTTAAAACTAGGAAGAACTTATGTCATCTAACTTAAGAGGCAATTGAGGCTTATAAAAGTGAAATGACTGCTTAACCTTGTAATGTTAAAGGTCACTTTTAATGGGGTGACCAGTTCCTCCATTTGTCCTATTTCATAATTCTGTCTTAAGGTTATTACCATCCCCTCTTAATGGTTGAGATAAAGGTGTTATAGACATTCCTTAATGTCATTAGATCCTAGACCCTTTGAGATGATAGTCTCCTCTAGCCCTGGGATCCATTGGTCCCAGTATTTCTCTCCATTTAATAAACTATTGAATTGGTCTCTAATCTCTGTCTTGCTCAGTTTCTTTTAACATTACAACCTCACCTTGGTAATAAGTGGCAAAGAAAGAAGTTCAAATCTAAATTGTAATTCCTTTTGTACCCACCATCTCTGTCAATTTCTTTTCCTTCTCTCTACTCTTAATATTATAAATTTAATTTTCTCCTTTTAAAAATAGATTTGGAGAATCAGGTATAGTCAAATCCTCATGAAGTTGGCTAAATATTTTCATTTATTTATCTGTTCCACAAATGTTCAGTTGCCTAATACTTTTAATCATCTTTTTGGTTCTAATTCAAAAGAAATAGAATTTCTGATTCTTTTTGCAGAAGCTAAAAAGAGGTATTTCATAGAAGTAAGACACTACAAAATGAATTACCTTCTTAGTTACTATATCTAAAGATTAGAAATACCTTACATTTAAAGAGTTTAATAAAAGCTGGGGGTTTTTTTGTTTTGTTTTGTTTTATCAAAGCTTTCTTTCACAATCATCCAATAATTCTTTTGACTTTAAAATCTATTTAAATTTTTAGTAGATTCTTGGCCTTAGTAAATATTCATTATTACTATTTTATTGCCACAAAGGTTTATCTCAAATACAATTAAATACAATTCAATTAATTATTCATTAAGCTCTTAATATGTTCAAAGCACTCTACTAGGTCAATGGAGATACAAAGATAAAAAGGAAAAAGTTCCTTTTCTAAAGAAGCTTACATCCTAATTGAGGGGTAAAATGCATATCTATGTAAATACAACTTTAAAGTAGTTTCAAGAGAAATAGAACACTAACAATTAAGGGGATCACTTGAACTTTGTTTTGAAGAAAGCTAGGGATTTTATGAAACAGAGTAGAGCAAGTTTCTCTCTTCCACACATGGACATACTATTCTGCAAAGGAATGGAACCTAGATCCATAATTTAATATACTAGGAAGACTTCATGGGCCAGTTGGAGAAGAATGGAAAGTTTAGAGAGATAAGCTTTATTTTCCTGATTTATGAAATATAAATTGGGGATTGGAGAAACTGGAAGAAAGGACACTACAAAGTAAACTGGTGCTACAGTTTCCTGAGTGGATACTCTATCCTTGGGTTTGGAAGTCAGAACATAATATCTGATAGCAAATAAAATTATAAAATGGTTGCCCTACATGCCACAAGTGTATTTGTGAACTTAGGTCTATAGAAATACTTAGAAATTAGTTATACTTTTTACATGATATTATAGAATAGGATACTATACCATACTCATCCATCTGTAATAAGATTACATTGTAAAATCAAAATAAGGGAGAGGCTCTGAAAACTTAGCAATGATATTTAACTGGAAATGTCCAGATTAAAAAAATGGATTTATTAGATCATTTAATTAATAAAAATCCAACAAGGGACTTACTTACATTGCAAAGCTATCCTTAAGAAAGATGTGGCTTATGAAACTTGAATTCCCCAAATGCCATAACAAAAGTCTTATTCATATCCCTTACAATATCATAGTGATTATACTTAACGCAGAAGACAGATTGTCTCCAAAGCCATTTAAAGATTTTAAGTGTCAATATCAAGGAAAAGGGAAACTTCATTTATTTATTTATTTGTTTGTTTGTTTTTGCAGAAAGAGTATGACTAAATGCAATACCTACTTCCAAGGGAAAAATAGCATTTAATGTTGTAGTAAAAAACTAAATATACAAACCCTGTGCAATATATCAATTCAAATATATTTGCACTATCACACATATGAAGATAATGTAACTTTTTTGAAAATTATAATTTTTTAAAATATTAGGAGTATGGTATGAGAGAATGTTAGAACTCAAAGAGACATAGAAATCACATTATCCCTACTTCCAACATTGTTTAGAGAAAGAAATTGAGAACAGGCTAGTGACAGGATTACTACTCTCTTGAGTATAACAGTTATATCCAATATGTTTCTGTATATATGTTTAACAGGAGGAAGTTGAAAAGGAAGAAATGTCATACTTTTAAGACAGCTAAGAAAAGTTCTTTAAGTGTGGGTGTATATGTGCATGTGCATATACGTGTGTGTGCGTGTTGTTTTCATATCATACACATTATTGAAAGCTCTTTGATGTAACACTCATGGTGATTTCTGTCAGTCAATTTCATTAGAACCTACTGTCACAGCAAAGTAACCTGTTCGTAAAACATTCTTAGGGAGGCAGGTTTACACACATACTTTTTTTACACATTGGTGATATTTTGGATGCTTTTAGCTAACTCAGCCATAGAGTGCTATCTTTATAAAGAGAGGACTTTCTTATTAACATTTTATAGGCATGTCTGTAACAGATACTTTTGTCCTCTTTGATTTAATTTCTGGATTGCTGGATTGCAATGCACATCTGTTCTTTTCCTCACTCCTTTTTATTTAATATTCCAAGAGCAGAGACAGTGATTAACAACCGGTACCACCTCTGAGCAACCATTTTCAAACACAGCAGGTCAGAAAAGCTGTTTTAACTGTGCTGAGATATATGAAATGCTGGTCCCAGGTGAAGCACTCCAGGCCACAGAAAGTGAAGCCTTAGGGTGCACGTTATTTTTCTAGCCATATTTTGCATACCATTGATCTCCATGTCCATTTCAAACTCATTATTTGTTTTCAAGGTATATGCTTTCTTTCTTCCCTGCACTTTGTAAATGCCAAGATCTTTCATGAAAAACATAATTTCTCAAATGTGAACTTTCATTTCATCTTAAGACCTCCCCATATTTAACAATATAGCTATTTAAGTTTATTGTGGTGATGATGTGATTTTAAAATACATTTTCAACTTAAGAAGGATTTCCTCCCCCTTTTAAGGCATGGAAAACAGGAAATTTTAAATAGATAAAATTTAACTACTCAAATATTTACATTAAACTAAAAAATGCTAATTAAAAATCCATGATTGTAGGAATCCAGACAAAGTTTATGATTTCATCAAGATGAAATTGTTGGACCTAACATACCTTATAATACCAAATAACTATTATCCAAGGTCCACGTCACAATGGAGCACCACATTTATCATCATCAATTCTTCACTTAATTTTCTTATTTATGTCAGCAAAGATGAATCATTTGTGATATCATGTGTTTTCTTTATTAACAAAATAAAGTTCATTTTTAACAATTTGTACCAACACCAAAATTATTTAATACAAATTTTCCATCCTTATCTTTGAAGCACATGGTAATGCAATCCACTAGATTTTAGAAGAGAAATAATTGTGACTCATACAATTTTCAGATTCTTTACTTACTATATGAAAAATTATAAGATGTAGAATCCATATTAAAATTATTGAAACAACTACATTATTCTACAAAATAGTTCAGAAGAACATTAATAATTATGCAAAAATTCCGGCAAAATGAAGACAAAAACTAAACTTCCAAATGAAAAAATCAGAAAGTCTAATAAGCAACCAGGGAATTTGAAACAAAAATAGCAAGGAAAAACCATAATGCCCCAATATTAAATTTTCCAAAAAGGAGAAAATCAGAATTAGGAAAAAAAGAATCTAAGATAAAAGGATAAACAAAAATAGGCAAAATAGAACATATGACCATTACATAAAAATTGTAAGCCTGAATTTTTTAAGAGTATACTCAGAAATATTCCAGAAATATTCCAAAAATTATAGATCTGGTAGGGTTAAAATAGCATGCAAAAAAGAACTGGAATATCATCATCCAAAATATCATAAAGAAAAAAAAATGCTAATAACTACTAGAAATGAACTGCAAGATTTGCCTTAAAAGAATCTACAAAGCCTCAGAAGAAACTCCCATATTAATTTCCATGATACACCATAAGGGGAAAATATTTGCATTATAATAGCTAAAATATATAATACAATAAAGAACAAATATAACATAATATTCTGAAAATCAAAGATAATTTATAATCCAAAAATAATAAACTTTAAAAAGTTGAATCAAAACAGCAAAGGAAATTGAAAAATTAATAAAAGGGATATATATAAGAAATCTGGATACACAAATAGCATGAAAATGAATAAAATAGAACATTAAACTGTCAGATAGTATTGAAAGTTTAAAAATTGAATATTTATTTTCATGTAATTAGTCTTAGACATGACCATGGATGGTGGAAGGGGAAAATCATTTTTTTTTGGTATTTATTATTTTTGAAAACAATAATAAATTAATTTTGCCTGAGAGATAATAAGAAAGACAAAGAACTACAGTAGATTAAAATGTTTAAGGAGAAATGGAAGGGGAAGAAATAAGCAGTTATATAAAGCTTACTATGTACCAGGCACCAGGAGCAAAAAGCATTAAAACATATAATGGGAAAAATAAAGAAGAAAATAAAAGAAAAAAAAGCTAGTTTCATTCCCTCCCCCCCCCCTTTTTTTTACAGGTATGGCATAATATAGATAAACTTCCATTATTGACCAACAGGAGAGGTTAATATTTGAAAATAAAGGCAAAGATTAATCTAAGAAATTCAACTAACTCTAGATTAATGAGACGGTAAAAATAGAATAATAAAGGCAAAAGTAATGTTAGAAAATAATACAAAAGAGATATCGCAATCAAGAATAATCAAAACAAACTACAGATATTACCATAGTTTGAGATATGAAAAAATCTATATATTGGATATTTAAATTTAAAAGAAGAAAACACAAACTTAAGTAAAAGAATAAATGTAAATGCAGTTATATTTTTTTTAAAAAAAAGCAAATGTAGGGAAAAATTAATTACTACACAGAAGAAACATTTGTAAAATAAATAAATGCATAGTTAAGAAAAATCATAGCATGGAAAAAATTAATGGTGTCATAGGGCATTCTGAATATCAATAACTCCAATCATACCTTTTTTTAAAAAATAAAAGTGATTTAAAAATTAATAATGCCAAGAGAGGCAATAGTGAAACTATGCTAGGCTCAAAGATACTATAAATAATCATTTTTAAAATTATCAAATAAAAATATATCAAATGGCATAGTGCCCAAGTTACTAAAATAATGGATAGGCAAACTGAAAAAAGATCTGAGTAATTAAAAAAAATTTTGAAGATATTTTAATATTCCTGTCTCAGAACTGGACAAATACAAGAGAAAGACAAACAAGATAGAAATATGTAGCTAACCAAATTTTTAAAAAAATTACTTCACTGTTTATGGTGCCTTGTGACTAAGAATACTTTATAATGTACTATTTCTCAGGAACTTGCGTTACTTCTACAAAAAGTGATGTGGTAGGACATGAAGGAATAATAGACAAATGATGGGAGGCAAAAATAAACATATTCTTCACAGATTATATAAAAAGGAAAATAGGAATTGATAAGAGAATAGAACCAAAATAAGTAGATCAAAGGAAAAACTGAATGATAGTATATTTTTATTATTTTTTTTTATTTATAGAGCATATGCATGGGTAATTTTTCCAACATTGACCCTTGCATTACCTTTTGTTTCAAATTTTCCCTTTCTTCCTCCCACACCCTCCCCTATCAGGCAGGTAGTCCAATACATGGTAAATGTTGAAATACATGTTAGATCCAATATGTGTATACAGATTTATGCAGTTATCTGGTTGCTCAAGAAAAATCAGATCAAGAAGTAAGAAAAAGAAAAACTGAGAAAAAAAATGCAAGCAAATAACAACAGAGTGAGTGAGAATGCAATGTTGTGTTCCACCCTCTGTTCCATGGTTCTCTTCATCACTGCACAAGTGGAACTGGTTTGATGAATGATAGTATTTTGAATAATGAAGGAAAATCATAAAAATATATAACAATTATATTTGGAGCAAAGCAATGAGACAACAAACAAAATTTATGCTATAAAGCTGAAGCAAAACAAAGAAAAATATGTTTATTTCTTAAATATTTTAATAATAATAGAAATAAGAAGCTCAATAAACTGAGAGGGTAACTTAAAACACTAAAAAATAAATACATTAGCTTCCCAAAAACAAAACAAAAAAGAATTGAAAATTAGAGGGGAAAAACATATGAAACTAAGACTAGAAACTGATAAACAAAGCAAAGGATGTGGTTGTTGTTTTGTTTGTCTTTCAATTATACATAGAGAAGTACATTTTTATTTTTAATTAATTAATTAATTTTTTTTTAAAGTGCATTTTTTAATATGAAAAATAATCATTTAAAACTATTATCAGGAAAGAAAAGATCTAGAACATCAAGGGAAAGAAAAACAACCAGCGTCTAGGAAAGAAGGTGAAATAGTACTTTCTAACCTTGAACTATATTATAAAGTACTAACCACCAAAATCATTTGGTATTAAAAAAAAAATAGAGCAATGGAGCAGAATAGACAAGGAAGAACAAGAAAAATATGCAATACCACAATCCAAAGTTTCTTAAATAAGGAAACACAAATTAGTTAGGAAAGAACTCCTCATCTGATTAAAATTTAGTGGGTAAATTAGAAAATAGTCTGGCAAAGATTAAACCTAGACAAATCTCTTGTTTTATGTTCCACAACAAATTCAAAATGATTAAATTATAAGAATTTATTAAAAGAAATAGTTCTGATACCCTTCACAGCTAAAAAGAGAAATATTAAACAAGAGACAGTGACAATTACAAAAGATGAAATAATTGAGAAAAGTTTCTGGACAACCAAAAATTATGTAGCTAGATTATCATGAGAAATAGCTAAATGCTAAGTAGGTAAGGAAGAAAATCCTTGTAATGAATTTCTCATATAAAGATTTAGTATCCACGATACACAGATACAAACATAATATACATATACATATACACATATAGATGGCTATGTATTCTATCATGCCAATCATATTTCTTCATGACCACATTACATAAATATATTTACAATGATTTGTCCATCCCAAGATCTACTATGGTATTAAACTTCCACCTCACTCTTTAGTTATCTTTTGCCCTAAAACAAGGGGCAGATTCTGATTCTATTAAACCACATAAGAACAAAAGAGATTATACATATGTGTGTGTGTGTGTGTGTGTGTGTGTGTGTGTGGCTTCTATTCATGATATAGAGATACCTAAATCTGCAGAAACAGTTTAAAATAAACTTATCAATTTCCTTAAAAACCACCTACTCAGAGAAAGAAATGAAAGTCAAGGGAAGAATTACAGTATGGAATCAGAATATAGAAGTACTTGTCCTGTACTAAGAGACAGATAGACAGACACAGAAATAGACAAGATAGAGACAGAGACAGACAGAGAGAAAAAATAAAAAAATCTGTTTGGAGTCAGTTCTGTCCTCCTAAAGAATACTCAGGATAGGCACTACATACCTGTCAGTCAGGCTAGAATGACAGGGAAAGATAATGTGGAATGTTGGAAGGGATGTGGGAAAACAGGGACACTAATACATTGATGGTGGAATTGTGAATACATCTAGCCATTCTGGAGAGCAAGTTGGAACTATGCTCAAAAAGTTATCAAACTGTGCATACCCTTTGATCCAGCAGTGTTATTACTGGGCTTATATCCCAAAGAAATCTTAAAGAAGGGAAAGTGTCCTGTGTTTGCAAGAATGTTTGTGGCAGCCCTCTTTGTAGTGGCCAGAAACTGGAAACTGAGTGGATGCCCATCAATTGGAGAATGGCTGAATAAATTGTGGTATATGAATATTATGGAATATTATTGTTCATTAAGAAATGACCAACAGGAGGATTTCAGAAAGGCCTGGAGAGAGTTACATGAACTGATGCTGAATGAAATGAGCAGGACCAGGAGATCATTATATACACTTCAAGAACAATATTATATGATGATCAATTCTGATGGACGTAGCCGTCTTCAGCAATGAGATGAACCAATTCAGTTCCAATAGAGCAGTAATGAACTGAACCAGCTACACCCAGTGAAAGAACTCTGGGAGATGACTATGAACCATTACATAGAATTCCCAATCCCTATAGTTTTGTCTGTCTGCATTTTTGATTTCCTTCACAGGCTAATTGTACACTATTCCAAAGGCTGATTCTTTCTGTACAGCAAAATAACTGTATGGACATGTATACAGATATTGTATTTAACTTATACTTTAACATATTTAACATGTATTGGTCAACCTGCTATCTGGGGGAGGGGATGGGGGAAGGAGGGGAAAAATTGGAAGAAAAGGTTTGGCAATTGTCAATGCTGTAAAATTACCCATGCATATAACTTGTAAATAAAAAGCTATTAAAAAAAAGAAGACAAGGTAAAAAAAATTAAAAAAAAAAAATACTCATGGAAGGAAATCAGGCCAGCCAATCCTAAAATTTCTCTCCAGTCTTTTGCATGTAACTACCAACAAAAGGAAGATATCAGAAAGTGAGTGATGGGACAATATAAAAACTTTGTAAAAGAAAATATTTCAAGAACAAATTCAATAAAATTTTAAACAAATAGGAAATTTAACAGAATTCTAAAACTAGAAAAAATTGTGAGATCTTCAATGAGCTTATAAATGGTCTCATAAAAGTAACAACAATGAATGCATGATGAAAAACAGAATACTATGAATTTCCATGAAAGTATAGAATATAAAGATATTCTGAATGAATGACTCAAGAAGAAAATTAAATCCACAAAAATAAATAGTAGATATGAATATAGTATAAAACTTAGAGATTTCAATTCACAATTAAGAAAAAAAAAAAAAACCTCAATTTGCTAAATAGGAAAAAATGAATCATTAAACTAGAATTTCTCTGAAGTAGTAAAAGAAGAATTATAGATATGGAACAAAAGTGTTGAAGTAGAAGAGAAGGCAAAACAATAAATGAACACAAGAACTTTATAAAGACTAACCGAACTAACCCCAAGGTCAGAATGAAAAAAAAAAAAAGCCATCTTAGGGATCATAAGGCTCAAAGAAGAATATGACAAACCATAAAACTTCAACAGTATGACGTAAGAAATAATGAGAAAAGTGTCCAGAAATCCTTTTTTTTAAAAATAGTACACATGATGCCAAACAGGAAAAAAAAAAAAGACATTATGAAGCAAGATCTAAAAAACTAATAATATATAATTTAGCTAAATGAGTGAATTCTAATATGGTATGTTAAAAGTTTAACACTAAGAAGAAAATACAGTATTTAAAAATACAAGTAATCAAAGAACTAAAGACAAAGCATATGCCTAACATTTAAGAATATCCAATACAGTTAGGAATTCAGAGAAATAAGAGCTTTTTTATGAACAGTTTATATATATAAAACTAAAATAAATAGAACCAAAAGAAAATATATTCAATAATTTACTAGACCAAAAGGAAGACAAGCTTTGAGTAATTAGAAAACCATTGATAGTACTGGGGGAAAAAAAAAAAAAGCTGTTTCAAAGTTGGGTTCAGAAGTGATAAGGTAAAGTAAAGATGAGGGAAATAGTTCACCCTCACAAATGATTACAGTATAAACATAAAATACTTCAATAAACATGTATATATGTAAATATGTAAGTCATGAATTGCTGACTTTCCCTGCCCTACATTCCAGAGGACACACATATAAAGTGCTTCTGGAGACAGAAATAATGTCTTTTTAGCTACTGAGAAATTTTTGCTATAATCTAAAACTGAAAAACTGGAAAATTTACACATTTTGAAAAAGTCACATTAACAATATTAATCTTCCTTTCAGGAGTTTTTAAAATATCCTCTTAAACTGAAGCGCACTAACCTATTCAAAAATTTCTTTTACATTGTCACCTAAAACTCCAGTAAATATAAAAGTAACAAGAAACACAACTTTTTTTCCTGGAACATAGTTTCCCATCGGATGATAACCTTTCATGAAAACATAGCGTGTGAAAATCAGAAGAAAGCACTCACAAATTTAGCAAGGTATGTGGAAAAAATGGAGTGGGGGGCATATTCATTGTCTTTGATTCCTGTGGACAACTTTATATTGAAAAGTAAAGGTCTAGAAAGGCAGAAAGAGAGAGAGAGAGAGAGAGAGAGAGAGAGAGAGAGAGAGAGAGAGCAGCATATAGTGACAATGGTTATCTCAGTCTGCTCTTAAGAGTGGAAATAGTATTGGTCTTCCAAGAAATTCAAAATGATTAGTCAACAATGTGTCTCTCCTCTCAGAGGCTCTTAGCTTCCATCTCCTTTGTTTTCTTCAAAACAAAATGTGCCATGTCTTGCTTACCTCATAATATTCTCAGAGTACCTTCCCCTTCCTCCTTCCGCCTTACTCTTCAGTCAATCAGAATTTCCCTGTCTTCTATTCTATTCCCTTAGGGTCCAGCCTTGGGGTTTTCAAGGTAATCTAATAGCTTAATCTGTGTTCTAGCATTAGTGTTACTTTGAGATGATATATTTATATTACATCTAAGATCTTCTAGAAACAGAAGGCATGTCATAATGGGGTGATTCACTGATTTTTCATGGGAATTTGAGACTCTATGGCAGAATGGGAATAGAAGAACAAGAAGTGGAGAATGAATTTTCAGCAGGGGGAAACTTGTTTTCAGAGCACTTTCAAAAGTGTTACACAGTATATCCTCTGCCTTGTTTATTGATAAGATTTGAGCCTAGAACAGCACGAACTAGAAATCCAGAGTATTTCATAATAGATATATTAACAAGATAATTTCACATACTTAGTTTCCTGTGAAGAATATAAGGCCGTCTTTTCAAATTGGATTTCTTGTTCTTTCACTCTCTATATTTTATCAGCAAATTGAAATTGGATCAAATACTAAGTGCTGATTGAGGTGTTTTTTTTTTTTTTTTTTTTTTTTTACTAACATATGGTTGAAATGATGTCAAAATATTACCTCAAAAAATCTGGAATCTGTTTTTTCTTTGAATATATTTAGAAGCTTCTCTGAAACTTTTATATATATAATAATCATGCTTATTTGCTTTTAGAATTCATCTAAAAAATTTAAGGAGGTTCCTTCTGAAAAGCTTCTAATATTACCACGTCTCATACATGGCATTGTTGAAAGAGGACTGTCCTCCGAGTCAAGAAGACTTGGATTTAATGCTGCCATTGATACCTACCAGTTGTATGGAACCTGGGAGAGTTGCAACCTTTCAGTGCTCCCAGGCAACTTGAATCAAAAAACATTTCTTATGCCCCTTCTATTGTCTAGGGGCTAGGGGTCCTCAAACTTTTTAAATAGGGGGCCAGTTCACTGTCCCTCAGACTATTGGAGGGCTGGACTATAGTAAAAACAAAAACTTTGTTTTGTGGACCTTTAAATAAAGAAACTTCATAGCCCTGGGTGAGGGGGATAATTGTCCTCAGCTGACACATCTGGCCCGTGGGCCATAGTTTGAGGACTCCTGTAGCCTAGGCAATCTGGATACATGTATAAAGAATAAAGTAATCAGGCAACTAGGTGGCACCAGACCTGAAGTTAGGAGGACCTGAGTTCAAATGTAGTCAGAGACACTTAACACTTTTTAGCTGTGTGACCCTAGGCAAGTCACTTAACTGCAATTGCCTCAGGAGGAAAAAAGAACAAAATAATCCCTGCTTGCAATGAGTTTATTGCATTGGAGAAGACAATAAATCAATAAATTATAAATAAATATCTGTCATTCAATCCATAATTATTTTTAAAGTTCCTACTATTTGACAGGTCCTGTGCTAAGCACTGGGTACACAAAGAGGCAAAAGATAGTCTGTCTTCAAGGAGCTTAATAGTCTAATGGATGTAAGTTTAAGCATATATGTATATGTAATGTTTACAAACATGTTCATATATTCATATATATCTATAGATATTGCATAAAATGTTGATCTGCATTGGCAAAATGAGTTGTGCCCTATATTAATGAAATAACTGGTTAGGTGCAAAGAAATAAATCCTGTCACTCAAGTAAACTATCATTCCTTCTATTTTGTATATATGATATTATATATATATGTATATGTATATATATATAATACTTTAAGGATTAATTTAAGGAACTAACACTAAAATTAAGTAAATCTTTTTATTTGCACATTTAAGTGATAATTTAAGCATGGGAAGAGTTAAACTGTTCATATCACCTGAAAGGGTCAGCCAATCCCTGATTTCAAATCAAGATATTTTCAGGGCCTCTTTTAAAATAACTTTAGAGTAACACCTGAAGCAAAATGAAGTGAAACTATTCCTTTTATCTTTCAGAAAGTCCTGCTAATAGGGCTCAACTTTGTTCTTCCCTGCTCTCATTCATTTTCCCCCTCTAACATGCTTTCTCTTTCTGACAAAATAATGATTTCATTTGAACCACTGATGATTATCTGACTACATCAGACTTGAAAACTATAATTTGAAAAAGGTGACTCCTCTGCATTAGTAAAGGCCAGAAAAGCTTTATTTCTTTTCAAAGGCATATATTAGAGAGTTTCTTTTAGATTTAAGCTGACATTCTTTGTTCAGGGATTTTAAATCCTGTAGAATATTAAAGCCTCATTTTTATCTGTAAAATATGCTTTTAAAATCTGATCTCAGTGGGAATGCTTCATTCCTTGGGCAATTCTAAGTGAAATTAAACACAAATGAATTAGGTACATTATGAATCAATTAGTGACAAATTGTATTTTAAAAACAAAACCAACAAATAAAAATGCTTCTTTGCTGCTTGACTAAAAGCAAAGGAAAAGTCTAGAAAAAAATCAGCAATCCTGGATTTGAATCCTGCTTCAGTCCAATGACTTTGAGTGTTACTTGGGCTAGTCATTTAATACAGTTTAGTCTTAGCTTTCTTGACTATAAAAATAAATGAATTATTAATTACTTGATGAAGGATTGTTGGTTGCTAAAGGGAGTGCCTAGAAGTTACTTTCTTTTCTGTTTTTAAAATATATTTTCTCCCAATTACATGTTAAAACAATTTTTCTGTAGTTTTTTGTAAAGAGTTTTGAGTTTCAAAATTCTAGTGTATCCACCCCCTCCCACCCCTGCCCCTTCCCTGTCTCTGAGATGGTAGCAATGAGATATTGGTTATATATCTGCAATCATGTCAACCATTCTGGAAGATACTTTCAACAACACATGAAAGTGCTATTTACACTTACACTTTTTACACTTTAAATATAAACCAATAAATACAAAAGGGAAAAAAAATAAATATTATTTGCAAACGAGACTGTTGGGAAACTGGGGGATACAGCTAAGGTGGTAGGGGGATATTCACTCAGTAAGAGAAAGATACTTTGCAAAGAATGATACTTTAAGCAGACTCTTGCTCTCTTGAACTGTGAAATATTAGATACAACAGTGAAATGTGCAATGGCCTAGGTTTTTAGTCCCACTTTTGAAATATCCTTGGCTCTTTGGCTTTGCACAAGTTATTTAACCTTCTACTTTGGGTAATTCTCTTAAAAATATCATTTGAAAACTGTTGCAGATCTGATTTGGTATAGAGAATTTCTCCAGGTCTGTCACTATGCCAATGAAATCAGATTTGACCTGACCTCAGAAAATCACATCTGCCTTTCTCAATTTTGTTTTTCCTGTTTCTCTTCATAAAACATTACTATCTGTTACTCTCTCTCTTTTTCTCCTCCCGCTTTTTCCTTCTCTGTCTCTTCTTCTCTTTCTCTCTCTGTCTTCTGTCTTTCTGTCTCTCCTCTCTTTTTTCCTTCTGTCTCTCCTTCTGCATCTGTCTCTGTCTCTGTCTTTCTCTTTCTCCTCCCCCTTCCTTTTTTCTCTCTTCTATCTCTTTTTTTCTCTGTCTCTCTCTTCTCTTTCTCCTTCTGACTCTCCTTCTGCCTCTCTGTCTCTCTCTTATTGTTTCTTGGTCTCTGTCTCTGTCTGTGTCTCTGTCTCTGTCTATCTGTCTCTGTCTCTATCTATCTCTGTCTCTCTCTGTCTCTGTCTCTCTCTGCTTAACCCTGTTTCTCCCTTATTTTTGGACAAGTCCTTTCTGAGCTCTATGTATTTGTTCCCCAAATATCTATAGTTTATTCCTTCCTGCAAGCTCAGTAACATACATTTTAATGGAAATTTAACCTAATAATAATAATAATAGATAGATAAACTGATAAATAAATAAATAAATATATAGATACCCTCCAGGGAAATCAGGGAGTATATTTAATGAGAAAGAGATATCACATCTAACAAAACTTGTTTTGGTCATGTTTAATTCTTTATAAATTTTGCTTTTTCTTGTCAGAGATACTGAAGTATTAGGTAATTTCTTTTTGCAGTTCATATTCATACATTAAAAAAAAAAAAACTGAAGCAAGCCATATCAAATGACTTATGCAGGGTCATACACTAGTATGTGCCTGAGGTTAAATTTGAACTTGTGATGATGAGTCTTCCTTATTCCAAACTTAGCACTCTATCCACTGAACTTTCTGACTATTTACATAGAATGACTATTCTGATTTTAGTATTAAAGAGGTTTTGATTTAAAATGGGATTCTGATAAAACTTGCCCTTGATTCAATAGAAAAGGAAAAAACTCTTGGACTTCTTCTTTGGAGCTTTTTTCACCCTTAATATTACTTCTTCCTGATATGTACACATGACTGCATTTCCCATGTACTTCATGCAAATAAAGAATAGAAGAAGGCTGATTAAATAATTTTGATTCTCTTACACTCAATGTTTCCCAATTTTTTTATTGCAAAATGAGAGCTCCTGAATTTCAAATCTTGATAGTGTAGATTGTTTAAATGAAGGACATGTACACTTTATTGATCAGCTTCAGAGATTTGTTGAGACTTGGGATGCCTACTGTTCTTTGTCATTAAATAAGAATGAATGTGGTTACTCCAGAAGGAACTACATCTTGTTTTTAAATGTATTAAATTTTTTTGGTTCATCTAGAAACTCAAAGACTAGATTACCTTGACTATTATAATACCTTACAACTCAATTCAATTCAACCATTCAATCAAATTCATTCAAGAAACACTTAGTACACATCAGCTCCTTACAGTGGTTTTTATTTGGAGGATATAAAGATTTAGAGTTAAACAAACTCCTTCAAAATAGGAAGTGGTTTAACTAACGCTTCTTTCTCCTCAAGACCTGGCATAGTGTCTGGCAACAAGAAAGCAATAAATAAATATTATAAACAACAATGAATAAATGAGTGATAGAAAAGAGGAAGGCAAATCCAGTCCTTGTCCTTAAGATGCTTACAATCTAATAAGGGAACATACAGAAGACAGAATGGTGCAATGGATAGAGAAGTGTCAGGGAAGTCAAGAAGGTTTTGGTTCAAGTCTTGCCTTTGACATTTAATATTTGATATTGAATGAATCACAACTTCTTGAAAATCAAGGCAATCCTATAAGATTGTAACTTGTTGAGAAGGCATCAACTTACATTCATAAAGGGAATTTTCTAATCTAGGATCTTAATACCAACAGAATCATGAATATAGTTCTTATGCTCTAAAGCTTCCAGTTAATGTCTCAGTGCAACAAAGAGGTGACAAAGTTTTGATGTTTTCCAAAGTAGTGGTGGCAGAGCACAATCTGTGGTAGGTTTTCATAAGTTTCAACATTACTCAACTACCTTCTCTTCTTCACATAAAGCAATACTCCATTTCTGTTCTTCATGACTTTTCAGTGGCTGTCTCTATCTGATGTATTATTTCTCATCTTTATTCAAGATTTAGAATAAACACCACTTTCTGCAGGACTCCTTCTCTGGTTCCCCCAACTATTAGTTATTTTTGCTCTACAGATAACTTTGGTATCTGTTTTTAATGTGCAATGGCAAAGAAATCCTAGGAGGTGAAAGACTAAGCTGAGAGTGAGGGTTACATAAGCATCTTGCATATACTTCTCTTATGCTATTTGTTGGTTAGTCTTTTCTTAGTTGTATCCTACTCTTTATGGTTCCATTTGAAGTAACCAAATGGTTTTCTTGGCAAAAGAAATACTGTAGTGGTTTGCCATTTTTTTCTTTATTTCTGTTACATATGAAGATGCAGAGCAAACTGAATTGACTTTCCTATGGTCATATGGTTTTAAGTGTCTGAGACTAGAATTGAACTCAATTCTTCTTGACTTCAGAGTTGGCACCCTGTGCACTATGGCACCACCTAGTTGTTCTATAATTACCTTATAGTAATCTAAATTTTGTTTTTCTCACTAAAAATGTAATACTCTAAAGGGGTAGGACTGTGCTCAGCATAGTGAATGGTTAATGAATACTTATTGATTGATTTGTTATCTCATCTGTTTCTTCTAAGAAGCCTAGAATATAGATAGGTTGGATATTATCTCCATTCTTCTCAAAGCCAACAAGCACCTGGTAAAATTGGGATTTGAACTTATGTTTTCTGATCACAGTTTCTTCCTCTTCCACTATGTTAGAACACCCAGATTTTTAGGAAGCAGAGAGCAAAGCATCACTTTAAACTTTTCAGACCCTGTTTTTATATATCCTTGGAACTAGCCTCATATGCAGATGAAATAATCAGTTGTGTTATTTAAGAGATATAGGAAAATTCCAAGAAATCACATCTAAAATTATATCTTTAGCAATTCATTCCTCTGAATAAGTAATTACCCTCTGGGATCTTCTTTTGATATTCAATTACTCCTTTGGGGGGAAATCCTATAATCCAAAATATTAGAGCTGTGGAGAATGTTACACTTCATTAACAAGCACTTCATTGTAAATTAGTTAAATCAACCCACTCTCCTCTCCCCAAATCTTTATGTGTTTACAAATAGCTTAAAAACTGCAGCATTTTTTTTATATTTGACTTTGTTGTCACAATTGTTAGAATTTTTGTGATTGTATAATGTTTAGGCATTGGTGTTGTTTGAGCTAAATCTATCAAAATATATCTCAATTCTAGGCTTTCTGCAATCTACAGAACACACTATATGATTCTGTAATTATTCACCTATAACTATAGTGTAGTACATTATTTGGCCTCCAGGGGCACTATTCCCAGTTCACAAACTAAGGAACATTATTTGAGGATAAACGGGATCCATGTGTGTGCTCTTCCCCATGGATATAGTTCACACTATTTATTAAATGGCACTGCAACTAAAAAAAGTACTAAGTCCGCACCTTCAATTGACCCAAGTTGGTTGAAGACTGAATCTAGTCCCAGGTTCTACATGGATGTATGCTATAACTGATAATATACTCAAAAACTGTTATGCTAGGAAATGTCAATTATTATTTTTTTTACCCTACTTCACTGCAGAAACACAGGTGAGATATTTTTATGTTCCAGTTCCTCCAAAGGAAAACCCAAAATTGAATTGATAGATTTCTCATTTTCTTCCCCATTTCAACAACCCTCCACATTAGAAACACATGAAAAAAAGTCTCTACATAGTAAAAATAAATGGAAATTCAAGGAGCATAGGAAATATATCATTACAAACATTTTCTGTGACTTCACTGATCTATTACTCCTAGTCATTTCAGCAGGCATTAGAAAAGTCTGTTTCATTGCTATCAAAAAATCATCAAAGATTGAGAGAAAAGTGCTATATATAAATGTGACAAATTTGAATTTTGGCTCTGCTATCTAAAGTAAGTCACAACTTCTCTAAACCTCAGTTTTGTATTTTTCTAATAGAGAGGGAGGGTTGCAAATCTAAATATGTGATCCTAGAAAATCTTCAAAAATATAATCATGACCTAGATAAAGAAATTTTATATTTTGTTTTTTTCTAATTACATGTCAAAATAATTTTCATTTTCATTTTTTTTTCAAATTGATTTCCAAATTTTCCCTATCCATTACTTTTCTCATCTCATTAAGAAAGCAAGCAATTTGACCTAGATCATATACATGTTCAATCATGCAAAAGATATTAGCATATTAGTAAATTGTAAAAGAAAACACAGAATAGAAAATTTAAAACATAATGAGAAAAATATGTTTCAATCCACATACTATCAAAATTTTTCCAGAGGTAGATAATATGTTTCTTTTTCTTTTTAAAAAATATATATATATATATATTACAAAACATAGGCATGGGTAATTTTTCAACACTGATCCTTGTAAAACCTTCTGTTCCAAATTTTTCCCCTCTTTCCCCCCATTCCCTCCCTAGATGACAGGTAGTCCAATACATGGTAAATATGTTAAAGTATATGTTAAATGCAATATATGTTACATATTTATACAATTATCTTGATACATAAGAAAAATTAGATCTAGAAAGAAAGAAAGAAAAACCTGAGAAGGAAAACAAAAAGGGCAACAAATAATAACAGAAAGAATGGAGATGCTATGTTGTGGTCCACACTCATTTCCCATAGTTCTCTCTCTGAGTGTAGCTAATTCTCTTCATTACTGAACAATTGGAACTGGTTTGAATCATCTTATTGTTAAAAAGTGCCACATCCATCAGAGTTGATCATCGTCTTTGTTGTTGCTGGTTCTATTCATTTAATTAGCATCAATTCATGTAAGTCTCTCCAAACCTCTCTGAAATCATCCTGCTGATCATTTCTTACAGAAAAATAATATTCCATAACATTCATATTTTTATAAATTTGAGTCCATTTTCAATATATTTTGGAAATGAGACCTTTAAGAACCTTTGAATGTAAAAATGTTTTCCCAGTTTATTGCTTCTCTTCTAATCTTGTCTGCATTAGTTTTGTTTGTACAAAACCTTTTTAACTTAATATAATCAAAACTTTCTATTTTGTGATCAATAAGATCTCTAGTTCTTTTAGGGTCACAAATTCCTTCCTCCTCCACAGGTCTAAAAGGTAAACTATCCTATGGTCTTCTAATTTATTTATACTCTCATTATTTATGCCTACATCATGAACCCATTTTGACTTTCTCTTGATATACAGTGTTAAGTGTGAATCAATGTCTAGTTTCTGTCATACTAGTTTCCAATTTTCCCAGAAGTTTTTGTCAAATAGTGAATTCTTATCCCCAAAATTGGGGTTTTTGAGTTTGTCAAACACTAGATTGATATTTTGTCCTGTGAACCTAACCTATTCCACTGATCAACTAGTCTATTTCTTAGCCAATACCAAATGATATTGGTAATTTTGCTTTATAATATAGTTTTAGATCAGGTAGAGCTAGGCCACCTTCATTTGATTTTTTTTCATTAGTTCCCTTGAAATGTTTGCCCTTTTGTTCTTCTAGATGAATTTTGTTGTTATTTTTTCTTTCTTGGAAGTCTGATTGGTATAGCACTAAATAAACAGATTAGTTTAGGTAGTATTATCATCAGTAGATAATATTTTTTAACCCAAGTCTTTCAGAATTATCTTGTATCATCATTTTACATAGAATAACTAAGTCATTCACAGATTATCCTTGTACAATATTTCTTTAACTGCATACATGGCTGTACTGGTCCTGCTGACTTCACTTTATACCAATTTATGCAAGTCTTTCCAACAAAATTCATATGGAAGAACAAAAGGTCGAGAATCTAAAGAGAATTAGTGAAAAAAAATCAAATGAAGGTAGCCTAGCTCTAATTGATCTAAAACTATATTATAAAGCAGCAGTCACCAAAACCATTTGGTATTGACTAAGAAATATGTATTAGTTGATCAGTGGAAGAGGGTAGGTTCACAAGACAAAATAGTCAACTATAGCAATCTAGTATTTGAGAAACCCAAAGATCCTAACTTTTGGGATAAGAATTCATTATTTGACAAAAACTTCTGGGAAAACTGGAAATTAGTATGGCAGAAATTAGGCATGGACCCACACTTAACACCGTATACCAAGATAAGATCAAAATGGGTCCATGATTTAGGCATAAAAAACAAGATTATAAATAAATTAGAGGAACATAGGATAGTTTACCTCTCAGACTTGTGGAGGAGGAAGAAATTTGTGACCAAAGGTGAACTAGAGATCATTATTAATCACAAAATAGAAAATTTTGATTATATCAAATTAAAAAGCTTTTGTACAAACAAAACTAATGCAAACAAGATTACAAGGGAAGCAACAAACTGGGAAAACATTTTCACAGTTAAAGGTTCTGATAAAGGCCTCATTTCCAAAATATATAGAGAATTGACTCTAATTTATAAGAATCAAGCCATTCTCCAATTGATAAATGGTCAAGGGATATGAACAGACAATTTTCAGATGATGAAATTGAAACTATTACCACTCATATGAAAGAGTGTTCTAAATCACTATTGATCAGAGAAATGCAAATTAAGACAACTCTGAGATACCACTACACAGCTGTCAGATTGGCTAAGATGACAGGAAAAAATTATAATGAACGTTGGAGGGGATGTGGGAAAACTGGGACATTGATGCATTGTTGGTGGAGTTGAATGAATCCAACCATTCTGGAGAGCAATCTGGAATTATGCCCAAAAAGTTGTCAAACTGTGCATGTCCTTTGATCCAGCAGAGCTACTACTGGGCTTATACCTCAAAAAGATACTAAAGAAGGGGAAGGGACCTGTATGTGCCAAAACGTTTGTGGCAGCCCTGTTTGTAGTGTCTAGAAACTGGAAAATGAATGGATGCCCATCCAATGGAGAATGGTTGGGTAAATTGTGGTATATGAATGTTATGGAATATTATTGTTCTGTAAGAAATGACCAGCAGGAGGAATACAGAGAGTATTGGTGAGACTTACATGAACTGATGCTGAGTGAAATGAGCAGAACCAGGAGATTATTATATACCTCAACAATGATACTGTATGAGGATGTATTCTGATGGAAGTGGATTTCTTTGACAAAGAGAAGATCTAACTCAGTTTCAATTGATCAATGATGGACAGAAGCAGCTACACCCAAAGAAAGAACACTGGGAAATGAATGTAAACTGTATGCATTTTTGTTTTTCTTCCCGGGTTATTTTTACCTTCTAAATCCAATTCTTCCTGTGCAACAAGAGAACTGTTCGATTCTGCACACATATATTGTACCTAGGATATATTGTGGCATATTTAACATGTATAGGACTGCTTGCCATATGGGGGAGGGGGTGGAGAGAGGGAGGGAGGAGAAAAGTCTGAACAGAAGTGAGTGCAAGGGAAATGTAAAAAATTACCCTGGCATGGGTTCTGTGAATAAAAAGTTATAATTATTTTAAAAATAAAATTAAAAAATAAAAAATAAAATTCACTTGTATATCATGATATCACCTTCCTGATGTCTCTTCAAGAATGAAGGGCAATGCTCTTGGATAGGTCGAGCAAATACAATAAAGATGACAATGCTACCTAACCTAATCTATTTATTTAGTGCTATACCAATCAGATTTTCAAGAAAGAAAAAATAACAACAAAATTCATCTAGAAGAACAAAAGGGCAAACATTTCAAGGGAACTAATGAAAAAAAAATCAAATGAAGGTGGCCTAGCTCTACCTGATCTAAAACTATATCATAAAGCAACAGTCACCAATACCATTTGGTATTGGCTAAGAAATAGACTAGTTGATCAGTGGAATATGTAGGTTCACAGGACAAAATAGTCAACAACTATAGCAATCTAGTGTTTGACAAACCCAAATACCCCAACTTTTGGAATAAGAATTCACTATTTGACAAAAACTACTGGGAAAATTGGAAATTAGTGTGGCAGAAACTAGGCATTAACCCACACTTAACACTGTACACCAAGATGAGATCAAAATGGGTTCATGATTTAGACATAAATAATGAGAGTATAAATAAATTAGAGGAACACAGGATAGTTTACCTCTCAGACCTGTTGAGGAGGAAGGAATTTGTGACCAAAGAAGAATTAGATATTATTACTGATCACAAAATAGAAAATTTTGATTTTATGAAGTTAAAAAGTTGTTTTTTTACAAACAAAACTAATGCAGACAAGATTAGAACAGAAGCAATAAACTGTGAAAACATTTTTACAGTTAAAGGTTCTAATAAAAGCCTCATTTCCAAAATATTTTGATAATTGACTTTAGTTTCTAAGAAATCAAGCCATTCTCCAATTGATGAATGGTCAAAAGATATGAACAATTTTCAGATGATGAAATTGAAACTATTTCTACTCATATGAAAATATGTTCCAAATCATTATTGATCAGAGAAATGCAAATTTAGACAACTCTGAAATACCACTACACACCTCTCAGATTGGCTAAGATGACCGGAAAAGATAATGAGTGTTGGAAGGGATGTGGGAAAACTGGGACACTGATGCATTGTTAGTGGAGTTGTTAACAGATCCAGCAGTTCTGCAGAGCAATTTGGAACTATACTCAAACAGTTATCAAACTGTGTTACCCTTTGTTCCAGCAGTGGTAAGACTGGGCTTATATCCCAAAGAGATATTAAAGAAGAAAAAGGGACCTGTATGTACAAAAATGTTTGTAGCATCCCTTTTCATAGTGGCTAGAGAATTGAAAATAGAATGGATGCCCATCAATTGGAGAATGGCTGAGTAAATTGTGTATATGAATGTTATGGAATATTATTATTCTGTAAGAAATGACCAGCAGGATGAATGTAGAGAGGCTTGGAGAAACTTACATGAACTGATGCTAAGTGAAATGAGCAGCACCAGGAGATCATTACACACTTCAGCAACAATATTATATGAAGGTCAATTTTGATAAAAGTGGCTACCTTTGGCAATGAGAGGATCCAAATCAGTTCCAATTGATCAGTTATGAATAGAACCAGCTATGCCCAGTGAAAGAACAGTGTGAAACAAGTGTGGACCACCATAGCATTTGTATTCTTTCTGTTATTATTATTATTATTTACTAGCATTTTGTTTTTCCTCCTGGATTATTTTTACCTTCTTTCCAAATCCAATTTTTCTTGTGCAACAAGATAACTGTATAAATATGCACACATCTATTGTATTTAAGATACTTTAACACATTTAACATGTATGGGACTACCTGCCATCTAGTGGAGGGGGTGGAGGGAAGCAGGGGAAAAGTTAGAACAAGTTTTTGCAAGGGTCAATGTTGAAAAATTACACTTTCATGTGTTTTGTCAATAAAAGGCTATAATAATAATAATAAAAGAATGAAGGCCAAACAATAACTACAACCACAATAGTAACCCTGTTACCATAGTAACTTTTTATGGTCAGTTCTTTTTGTTGTAATTTGCTCATTTTCCAGCCTTATTTCTTGACTGTTAATGCTATATTAAAGTTGGATTCTGTTCTTGGGATGCCGGGGACAAAGGATTTAATATAATCTTCTTTTAACCAGTTGTCCCATTCCCTTAACATCTGAGGACTGAGAATTTTAAAAGGTAACACTTCCACTGACTCAATAACCATCAAAGGTTATTGCTGGCTTGTCAGGCATGAATGCACTGAAGACCACAACTAGACTTTGTTGCACTCATCCCAGTACAACAGATCTTTTTGCCTAAGTTATCTTGAGTTGGAAAATTGTTTTATCTTGTCATTTTGTTGATTTTGCTGCTTTATTTTAATTTTTTATTTTAAGATTTTTTGAAGAAGAATATGAGAGAGCTTAGGAAAATCCCTGATGTCAGGAAAGTTATGCCATCTGGGCTCCATGCTCCCTTTTAGAAATTTTCAAAAATCTTGACAAGAATAAAAGAACTGTAATTGGAGAGTTATATGGTACAATTGGGCTAGTTCACTAAAAATGTCAGTACTCTTTAAATTAATGCAAATTAGACAATATAGTCCTTTTGGGCTATAATATAAAATAAGACATATAGTGTGGGTGTGTGTGTGTGTGTTTGTGGGTGTGTGCGCGCGCGCGTGTATACATGCAAATAGGTTAGACTATCAAGGAACCTAGTGAGGTTTTTACCCAGGAGAAGGGAATATAAATTAGAGGTTTACAGGAGACATATAATAGTTAGCCTCCAAGTATTTGAAAAGCTGTTACACAGAAGAGGAATTAGATTTAGTGTGCTAGGCATTGGAGTCAAAACTATGTACAACATAATAGTAGGAAGTAGCAAAAAGAAAATTTAAGCTGTATGTCAAGAAAAAAACCAACCAAAGTGCTGCTCTGAGATGAAGTAAGCTACTTCTCAGAAACAAAAGAAATGGAGACCTGAGAAATTAGTATCATTTTCAAGAAATCTAGCTGGAAAATGTAGGAGAAAGATCAAGAATTGTTGGCTCATCTATAAGGATTAAGAGAAGGTTTTTGTTTGTATGCTTTTATTTTGTTTTGGGATTTGAGATATCTATCCAATGATTTCACAGATGGATATTTGAGAGAGAGTATTTTATAAACCCATTGATAGGTATTTATTAAGCACCTACTATATGTTAAGAGATGGACAGTGTTTTTGAAAAAAAATAATTTTGCTGTTCATTCTTCTTTTATGAAGAGGACCATAAGGTGCTGTCATGAGTTCTATGTGAATAGGATTTAAATGAGACTGAGTTGTACAAAGTCACCAGCCTTACTTTCTCTTCCAGAATCAATGAAGTCCAATGGCAAGACAAAAGTAAGATTGACAGGTGATGGCCCAGGATGAACTGAGTGATCTTGACACTTTCACCATTTAAGTTCTAAGCACTACACACCAGCTGCTTTAGTCACATTCATGGCCTTTGAAATAAATTATTTGCAGTTCTCCACTCTAGCAAGCGTTCACATGTTTGGTGAAATATTCCCTTAATTCACTGAAGGACTTGAGGCCTGCAAGTTCCTATTAATGTGGTTTAGCCCATCTGATGAGATAATTTTAGGGATGTGGCCATGGATAGCTTCATGGAACCACAAGAAAGAGATGAGTGTCAGATGGACAGCAAAAGACCGCCTTTTGGACCTTTGGACCATCCAAAGATAAGGAGCCCTGAAAAAGTTCAGCAAGCCTCAGCCCTGAGATACTAATCATCCTGAACACCACATATACTCTCTTAAGAAGCTCACAGTCTGATGAGGGAGACAATATGAAAACGGCTATGTATACAAACAAAACATGTTTTTGCTTTGAAAATGATTTTTTTCTTAATTCAAGACAAAATTTTCCTCCTTGCAACCTCTATTCTTTACTACAATTATAAAGCAGAAAGCAAAATTCTTTTTCAGGTCCTGAAGTCAATGAAGAAATTATAAGAATTATTTGAAGTCAGTAAATAGGAACAGATTAGAAAGAGGGTAACCTCAAAAGAAATTTAAAAAAAAAGATCATCAAAGGAAGATGGCAGACTAGTGGTCTAGAAGCAAGGAATGTCCCTTACCTCCTACTTGTCCACTTAATGAGGAGGGATGAGAAGAATTGTTATTAGGAAAATCAATCAAAATCTATAAGGGCTTCATGGGAAAATTGGCTTTGAAATATACAAAGAAAAAATTGATTAAAGATAAAATGCAATGGAATGGATTTGGGAATAATCAGATTAAGTTAGAGTGGGCCACAGATATAGGCAACCTACTTTTATTTAAGCAAAAATGGATGGGTGAGATTGGAGAGCCCATAAAATAGAAGACAGATTGGTATGGAGAATTTATTCTATTGGCAGAATTTAATCAGCAAAGGACTTAACAGAATAAATCCATCCTACATTTGGAAGTAAAATTTGGAACAGTACTGTTGTTATTTTCTCTACTAGGCTTCTCTTCCAGGTGTACTTCTGCTCACAGACTGAGTTAAGCTTCTGGGCTCCAAGAAAAGTTGGGGTGAAGGGTTGTTGGTAAAACAGTGGGCCTCCACAATGTTTCTCCTCCAGGTGTTCACAGTCAGTAGGTGCTCAACAAATACTTGTTAGTTCCTCCATTGGGATGGTTCCGATCCAATCTTACCTAGAGACATGAAGATATAGTAAATGGCTTACTGTTTCAAATGAGAGGAAATGTCATTGAATTTTCTGGGGTATTAAAAATCTTTCTATAAAACCTAGCAATGTTTTCTGCTCTAATATTTCATTTTATGCCAGAATATAGTTATTGGGATAGTGAAACATAAAAGAAATTACATTCTCAGCAGAATATACCTCTCTAGGTATTACCTATAAAAGCTTATCACAATTTTAACTTTCTATTTTGTATTTCTGAATTTATTTTGTATGTTCAGTAATATTCTGCCAGTAAGTAAATTACCTAACATTGGTAAAATATTTCTTGAAGTTGTATTAACTCATTCAGAAGCCTGGGTAGCTTGTGCCTATCTCTGCATTAATGATATTTTGTAAGCCTGCAAGAGTCATAGGTTATTTCATGGTTATTCTTAATTTATTTTATTTTTTGACATTTATTTCTTCCTTGAATAAGTTGTTTAAAAGAGAGATAAAAGGAAAAAAAAATGTGTGCACACCTGGACATCCTACACTGGTTGAACCAACCTAATTCTGAAAAGAGATACTTGACATTTCTACAAGGTATCATAGGAAGTCCAAATATTCAAAAATGTCACCAGGAATAATTCAATAAGCAGATCTATCAACATATATAAATTAATTCACTAACATATTCTAGGCATTGTGCTTGGTGATATCTGAAAATTAATGTCAGATACTAAATTCTATAGTCCATTGGCTTAGAGCTTAGGGGGCCATACGTATTGTGGGAATAGGTATGGTGTTATGCTGTTATCTGAAAAAGAAATGTGTTTGCAGAATGCATTTGCTTCAATATGACACTGCTAACCATGATCTTGATCCTTTTCTAGAGGGGAAAAAACATCTCAAACTGAACTATTTTAGATTTACCCTGGCAATTACATACATCTATCCTGCTGGACAGAAGTCGGGAGTAAAGGTTACATTTTCTATGTATTTCATGGAATAGGAAAACTTTTATATCTTCTTCAGATTACTGGCTTTCTATCTGCTGCTGTATCTGTTCTCTGGGGGATGGTAGAAATTAATCCATAGAGTAACTTTCATCTGCATCAAAGCAAGGCACTTCCATGACCTGCTCTCAGATTAATCTCTCACTTGAGAAGTGACAATCCTCTGTTGCATATAAGACTAATTATGCCTTTGACCTCAAGACTTCCACTGCTTCAGTTTCCCCTGATTTTGGAGGCAAAAAGAGTGATAAAAAAGGATCTTCCTTCACAAATTTGTTATGCAACTTCAGCTGGGCCCTCATCACTACTCGGCAATTTTTCTGTAACTTCCTTATTAACAATCTATCCCACTCTCCCCAGCAGCTTCTTCTGTCTTCCTTCTGTTGAGGTCATATCACTGTTACCTTCTGCCAATAAACATATTTTTTTTACATAAAGAGGTATACTTTACTGAAACTAAATCTCTACCTGCTCAAGCATTTTCTCTACTCTGCTGCCTGAAATGTTCTCCCTCCTTATCTCTGTTGATTGCTTTCTTGGGTTTTCTTCAAGTCTTCATTAAAATCCTATTTTCTACAGAAAGTCTTGTCCAACCCCTCTTTAATTCTAGTACCTTGCCTTTTTAATTTTTTTCCCTCCTACCTGTGTTTTGTACATATTTCTTATTGTGTTCTCCTCATCTTCTATTAAATCATGAGCTCCTTGACAGCAAGTACTATCTTTTTAACTTTTTTTGTATTCTACAGTTGAGCGTGGTGCCTGGGCATACTGAAAAGCACTTAATAAAAGTCTATTGACTATATCTCAAATCCTTTCCTTTGTAATTATTGATACATTTCCCCATAACAACTTCATTTTCCCACACCAGTTTACTCACAAAAAATATGAAAAGCAATTGGTTAACATGAGTGCCATTACATATAGATAGAAATACATATATATATATATATATATATATATATATATATATATATGTGTGTATACAAATATATCCTCCATACACACCTTATCTTAGATTTAAAACTTTTGAAATTAAGTATATATATTATATATATATATATATATATATACATACATATATATGCCATCTAGCTGCCCAAATTTTATATAGGAAAATTTAGCAATTGAGTCTTAGATTTTAAATATTGAATACTCATCATATTTGCATCATAATTTTAGAATATATGAATTAAAATCTCAAGATTCAACCTCATGAATTGCCTAATCACATTATACTGACCACAATTATTTTGACATTATTTCCAAAATAAAGAAGGAATGTCTTTAAATTTTTCCCATTACATCTGCTCCTGGGGATTTTTTCTTAGGGAGTTGGTTACTAGCTTGTTCTATTTATTTTTAGTCTATTTACTTCTTCTTCTATTAATCTGGGCAAGCTATATTTTTGAAGGTATTCTTCCATTTCATTTAAGTTGTCGAATTTATTGGCATAAAGTTGAGCAAAGTAACTCCTAATTATTGCTCTAATTTCCTCTTCATTAGTAGCGGGTTCTCCCTTTTCATTTTTAAGACTAACAATGTGATTTTCCTCTTTCCTTTGTTAAATCAGATTTATTAAGGGTTTGTCTATTTTGTTGGTTTTTTCATAGAACCAACTCTTAGTTTTATTAATTAATTCAATAGTTTTTTTTAACTTTTAATTTTATTGCTCTCTCTTTTTATTTTTAGAATTTCAAGCTTAGTGTTTGACTGGGGGTTTTTAATTTGTTTCTTTTCTAGCATTTTTAGTTGCAAGCCCAATTCATTGACTTTCTCTTTCTCTATTTTATGCAAGTAGGCCTCTAGAGATATGAAATTTCCCCTTATTACCGCTTTGGCTGCATCCCACACATTTTGGTGTGGTCTCATTATTGTCGTTTTCTTGGGTGAAGTTATTAATTATGTCTATGATTTGCTGTTTCACCCAATCATTCTTTAGTATATTATTTAGTTTCCAGTTATTTCTGATCTACTTTCCCCTGGCTTTTTGTTAAGTGTAATTTTTATTGCATCATGGTCTGAAAGGGATGCATTTACTATTTCTGCCTTACTGCATTTGAGTTTGAGATTATTATGTCCTAATATATGGTCTATTTTTGTATAGGTTCCATGAACTGCTGAAAAGAAAGTGTATGCCTTTTGGTCTCCATTTAGTTTTCTCCAAAGATCTATCATATCTAACTTTTCTAGTATTTTATTTACCTCTTTGACTTCTTTCTTATTTATTTTTGTGGTTTGATTTATCTAATTCTGAGAATGCAAGTTTGAGCTCTCCCACTATTATAGTGTTGCTGTCTATTTCTTTTTGCAGCTCTCTTAATTTCTCTTTTAAGAATTTAAATGCTACACTACTTGGTGAATATATGTTTAATATTGATATTGCTTCATTATCTATGCTACCCTTTAGCAAGATATAGTGTCCTTCCTTATCTCTTTTAATTAGATCAATTTTTGCTTTTGCTTGATCTGAGATGAGGACAGCTACCCCTGCTTTTTTGACTTCACCTGAGCATAGTAGATTCCTCTTCAACCTTTTCCCTTTATCTGTATGTATCTCCCTGCTTTAGGTGTGTTTCCTGTAAACTACATATTATAGGATTCTGGCTTTTAATCCATTCTGCTAACCTCTTTCTCTTTATGGGGGAGTTTACCCCATTCACATTATGGTTAAAATTACCAATTCTGTATTACTTGCCATCTTGTTAACCCCTGTTTATACTTTTTTTCCCTCCTTCCTTCTTACCCCCTCCCCAGTATTAAACTTGCGAGTACCACTTACTCCTCACAACCCTCCCTTTTTAATATCCCTTCCCCCATCTTAGAGTTCCTCCCCCTATCTTACTCCTTTTCCTAACATTTTCTGTATTCCTTTCTGATTAGCTTATTGCTTCCCTTTTCACTTTTCCCTTCCCACTTTTCAATGAGGTGGGAGACATTTCACCATAAATCGAATATGTCTAAAATTTTTCTTGTTAAGCCAATTCTGATGGCAGTAAGATACTAACTATTTTCATCCCTCTCCATTCTTTCTCTCAGATATAATAGGTTTCCTTTGTCTCTTCATGAGATGTAGTATTCCCATTTTACCCTTTTCTGAGTACAATTTTCTTTTCACCTCTAGTTTCTAGAACAAGATATACATGTATTCTTTATATATCTTTATAGCAGAAATATAGTTCCCAAGATTTCTTTTTACCTTTTTAAGTTTCTCTTGAGTTCTATATTTGTAGATCAAACTTTTTTGTTTCGTTCTGGTTTTTTTTCATCAAAAATAGGTGAAATTGGCTTATTTCATTGCATGTCCATCTTCTTCCCTGGAAAAAGATGCTCATTTTGGCTGGGTAAGTTATTTTTGGTTGCATACCAAGTTCTTTAGCCTTTAGGAATATCATATTCCAGACCCTTCAGTCTTTTAATGTGGGTACTGCTATGTCTTGAGTAACACTTATTGTGGCTCCTCTTTATTTGAATTGATATTTTCTATCAGCTTGCAGTACTTTTTCCTTCATCTAATAGTTCTGGACTTTGGCCACTATATTTCTTGGTGTTTTGATGTTAGGATCCCTTTCAGTAGGTGATTGATGAATTCTTTCAATGTCTATTTTACCCTCTGTTTCTATAACTTCTGGGCAGTTCTCTTTGATAATTTCCTGGAAAATAGTGTCCAGGTTCTTTTTTTCATCATATTTTTTTCAGAAACTCTAATAATCCTCAGATTGTCTCTCCTAGATCTATTTTCCAGGTCTGTTGTTTTCCCAAGAAGGTTATTTGATATTTTTTTCCATTGTTTCATTTGTTTTTTTGGGTTTTTTTTTTTTTTTTTGTTTTGCTTGACTGATTCTTGGTGTCTACTCGAGTCATCCAATTCCCTTTGTTCGATTCTGATTTTCAATGAAGTATTTTCTTCATTCACTTTTTTTATATCTTTTTCTAATTGTCCAATTGAGTTTTTAAGTAAGTTCTTTTGTTCTATGAAATTTTTTTTCCGTTTAGCCAATTTTAGTTTTTAGAGAGCTATTTTCTTTTTCCAACTCACTAATTCTGTTTTTCAAGGATTTGATTTCTTTATCCACTCTGTCTTTAAATGAGTGGGATGACTTCTCCAAACTCTCTTGCCAAGCTTCCTTTCCTTTTCCCACTTTTCTTCTAGCTCTCTTATGAGAGCCTTTTTAATTTCTTCTATGAGAGTCATCTGTGTTGAGGACCAGATCATATCCCTCTTTGGGGATTCATCTGGAGACAGTCTTGTTTTTAATCTTCTCAGGGTTTAAAATCTGCTCTCTATTCATATAGAAGCCATCAATGGTCAGAGTCCATTTAAATTTTTTGCTCATTTAGTCAAAGAAGAGTTAAAGAAAACAAACTAACAAGAAAAACAAATGGTCTGCCTCTTTTTTTTTTTTTTTTTTTTTTTTTTTTGGCGAGTGTGGGGTGGGATGGAGTGGATGGTATTACCGAGCTTCCTCTACAGACTGCAGGGGGCAGCAGCAAGGTACTACCAGGATAGCAATGGCTGTGCTGTGTCTGTGCTCTGACACTCTGAGAGAGTGTGGGTGAGAGTGGTTGGGTGTGGCCAGGTCCTGAGAGACACTAGCTTTTCAGGGTTATAGTCTTTACCCCCTTTGTTTTTAGCTTCTCTGCTTGTCTACTGGCTTTGTGGCAGGGCAAAGTATCCAATACTGTGGTAAAGCTCTCCTCACAGAGATGGCTGAGATCACCCCCACACACTCTGGTCTGCTCAACTGTGAGCTGTCTGCCATGCTCTTGCTGCCACTGTCTGCTTCAGCCTGTGCCCAATCTAAAACCGTCCCCATCTTCGAGCAAAAACACTTTTTCTGGCAAATTTCAAGAATGTCTTTTCTTGATAATTATTTGTGGCTTTTTTTTTTTCAGTCAAGCACCAATTCTGAGGCTTGTCATGAAATAAATTCTGAGAGAAAATGCAGAGCTTAAGTAGATGTGTGCGTCCTCTCCACCATCTTGGCTGGAAGTCCAAAAATTGTGAGTTCTTATCCCAAAAGCTGGTCTTTGGGTTTGTCACAAACTAGATTACTATAGTCATTGACTTTTGTGTCTTATGAACCTAACGTTTTCCACTGATTGATGATTATTTCTTAACCAGTACCAAATGGTTTTGATGACTGTTCCTTTATAACATAGTTTCAGGTCTGGTACAGCTAAATCACCTACTTTTGCATTTTTTTCCATTAATTTCCTTGAAATTATGGACTTTTGTTCTTCCAGATGTATTGGTAATTATTTTTTTCTGAATCTGTAAAAATAATTTCTTGAAAGTTTGATTGGTATGACACTGAATAAGTATTCAGATTAATTTAGGTAGTATTGTTACTTTTATTATATTTGCTTGGCCTAGACAATTTTGATATTTTTGATATTGATTGATATTTTCCCAATTGATTAGATCTGGCTTTATTTGTGTGGAAAGTGTTTTATAATTGTGTTCATATACTTTCTGACTTTTCCTTGGCAGTTAGACTCCCAAATATTTTATATTATCTACAGTTATTTTAAATGGAATTTCTTTTTTTTTTCTTTTTTTTTTTTTCTCTTGCTGCTGGACTTTGTTGGTGATATAAAAAATGCTGAAGATTTATGTGAATTTATTGTGTTTCCTGCAACTTTACTAAAGTTGTAAATTGCTTGTAATAATTTTTAAATTGTTCTCTAGGATTCTTTAACTATACTATCATATCTGCAAAGAGTTATAATTTGGTTTCCTCATTACTCTAATTCCTTTATTTTTCTTCTCCTATTGCCAAAACTAATCATCTAATACAGTATTGAATAGTAATGTGATGGTAGGCAGTCTTGTTTCACTCCTGATCTTATTGGGAATTGTTCTAGTTTATCCCCATTACATATGATGCTTGGTAATGATTTTATATAGAAGCTACTGATCACGTTAAGGAAAATCCCTTCTTCCTATACTCTCTAGTGTTTTTAATAGGAATGGGTAATGGATTTTTTAAAATGCTTTTTCTGCATCTATTGAGATAATCATGATTTTTATTAGTTTGATTATTAATATAGTCAATTATACTAATAGTTTATCTAATATTGAAGCAGCCCTGCATTATTGGTGTAAATCCTATTTGGTCATGGTGTATTATTCTGCAGATAATTTTCTGTAATCTCTTTGCTAATATTTTACTTAAGATTTTTGCATCAATATTCATTAGGGAAATTGGTCTATAGTTTTCTTTCTCTGTTTTGACCCTACCTAGTTTAAGTATCAACACCATATGTGTGTCATAAAATGAATTTGCAAGACTCCTTGTTTCCCTGCTTTTTCCAAATAGTGTAGTATTGTAATTAAATATTCTTTAAATGTTTGTTAAAATTCATATGTAAATCCATCCCTCTGGTCCTAGAGAGTTTTTTTTTCCTTTATTTTTCTTTTCTTTTCTTTTCTTCTTCTTCTTCTTCTTCTTCTTCTTCTTCTTCTTCTTCTTCTTCTCTCTCTCTCTCTCTCTCTTTTTCTCTCTCTCTCTCTCTCTCTCTCTCTGCTGAGGCAATTGGGGTTAAATGACTTGCCAAGGGTCACATAGCTAGGAAGTGTTAAGTGTCTGAGGCTAAATTTGAACTCAGGTCCTCCTGATTTTAGGGGAAAGTTTTTCTTAGGGAGTTAATTAATAGGGTTTTTTCCATTGCTTTCTCTAAAATGATACTATTTAAGTAATTTGTTTTCTCTTCCATTTATCTAGGCAATCTATATTTTTTGTAAATATTCATCCACTTCATTTAGATTTTCACATTTATTGTCATATAGTTGGACAACATAGCTCTTAATTATTGCTCTAATTTCCTCTTGATTGGTGGAAAGTTCTCCCTTTTCATTTTTGATACTAACAATTGGATTTTGTTCTTTCCTTTTTCTAATCAATGTAACTAAAAGTTTATCTATTTTGGTTTTTTTTTTCATTAAACCTATTCTTAACTTTGTTTATTAATTCAATAGTTTTCTTAATTTCCAATTTTATTAATCTTTTATTTTCAGAATTTCATATTTGGTATTTAATTGAGGATTTTTAATTTGCTCTTTTTCTAGCTTTTTTAGTTGCAAGCCCAATTCATTGATCTTCTTTTTTCTCTATTTTATGCAAGTAAGCATTGAGAGATATGAAATTTCCCCTAAGAATTGTTTTGGCTGTATCCCACAAATTTTACATGTGGTTTCATTAGTACCATTCTCTTGGATGAAATAATCAATTGTTTTTATGATTTCTTGTTTCACCCACTCATTTTTTAAAATTAGATTATTTAGTTTCCAATTAATTTTTGGCCTATTTTCCCCTGATCCTCAATTATATGTAATTCTTATTGCATCACAATCTGAAAAAAATATTTATTTGTTATTTCTAACTTTCTGCATGAGATTTTGAGGTTTTTATGCCTTAATACATGATCAATTTTTGTATAGGTTCCATTTCTGCTAAGGAAAAAAAAAATATTCAATTTAATAGGTCTGTCATGCCTAACTCCTAGATTCTATTTACCTCCTTAATGTCTTTCTTATCTATTTTGTGGTTTGATTTATCTAATTCTGCAAGAGCAAGATTGAGATCCCACACTAGTATAGTTTTTTTTTTTGTTTTTTTTTTTTTTTGTCTTCTTATTGCAGCTCTATTCATTTCTCCTCTAGGAATTTGGATGCTATACCACTTGGTGCATATATGTTTAGTATTAATATCACTTCATTATCTATGGTGTCTTTTACCAAGATGGAATTTCCTTCCTTATCTCTTTTAATAAACTCTATTTTTACTTTTATGTGATCTGAGATTAGGAGGATCACTTAACCTTGCTTTTCTTATTTCAGATGTAGCATAAAAGATTTTACTTTTACCTTTACTCTGTATGTACCACTCAGATTTAAATGTGTTTCTTATAAACAATATATTGTAGGGTTCTTGATTTTAATCCACTATGCTATCTGCTTTTTTTATGAGAGAGTTCATATCATTCACACTTACAGTTAAAATCATTAACTTGTATTTCCCACCAACTTGTTTTCCCCAAATTATACTTTTCTCTTTCCTTTCCCTCTTTCCCTCCTCCCCAGTATTTTGTTTCTGACCACCATATCCCTCAAGCAACCCTCCCCTTTTACAGCCCTTCCCTCTTTCTTATACCTTTTTCCTTCTTCTTCTGTTCTTCCTTCTATTAGTCTCCCATTTTTCTTTTCATTTTCCCCTCCTACTTCCCTATAGGTTTCTCTGTGAAATGTTAGGTCTGATATTCCGATATTCTGTCTTGGAGCCAAATCTGATGAGAGTAACATTCACACAATGCTCATACCCCCTTCTTTCCCTCAATTATAACAGATCTTTTTTTTAACCTCTTCATTGTTGAGGACCATTGTCTAAGTGTGAAACCCAGAAAGCCTTTAAAAGCTTAAAGGGGACTACACCATTAAGGGCTAGGTCAGTTCTCTGAAGCCCCACAGTTGTGAATCATAACATGCTGAGAACAAAGTTAAGGAGTTGCAAGTCAACCTTTACTGTTAACATATTTACTGATTCAGATTTTGCTTTTGAATTGGCAATGAAATAAATCAGAGGCAAGAGGGAAGAGGAGAAAGGTCAGAGAATCCAACTGCTTCTCAGTTTCCTTGTATTGTTATCATCCTCTTACATGGAAGGATCTATTCTACTGGTCAGAATTAGATCCCAACAACCACTAGCAAGTGGCTTCTGTAACATCCAGATGCCACTATGAGGTAACTCTTGTAACAAATGGCACCCAAACTAAAAAAAAAACACAAGAAATAAAAATGCAGCAGTGCTGGAGAGCTATTCATGAGTAGGATCCTCATAGGAGAGTTTTTTCAATAACCTGTGGGGAAGGAAAAAGAGAAGAAAGCCTGTGAGACTTTTTCAGTCAGGGTAATTCAAATGTGCCAACACATCAAAGGACTGAGCCAGGATATTTATGAGAGACTTATAAAAAATGCCTGCTCTGACTAAAGTCCTACTCTTCCATTTGTCAGAAAGTTTGCCTCCATGATGAACTATTGTGATGTTAATCCAAATTACATCTCACAAGATTCAATAGCTGCTATAGCATCTTGCCCTGCAAACTAGTGAACTTCCTTACCAATGGTGACAGTCCAGAGAAATAGGGTGGAAAAGACTTTGACAATGCTATTTGTATTCCCCAGCATGCAAATTCAGATAACAGCCACTGCACAATATTGGAAAGACTTACTGACCATGTTGTTAAGGGAAAAATAAAACCTATGGGAATCTTAGAACCTTAGCTTTTAACAACATCACAGGAAAGGCTAATCATGTTCCCATAAAAACAAACAAAAAAAAAGGGGGGAGGGGAGAGATTGTTGAGGACTATGCCTAAGTGTGAAACCCAGAAAGCCTACAAAGAGTTAATGGTGACTGTACCAGTCACAGACTGCTGTGAATCACAACACATTTGAGAACAGAGTTAAAGTGTTGCAAATCAGCCATTACTGTTAACAAATTTATCATTATCATCCTCTCACATGAAGGGACCAATTCTGCTATTCAGAATTATATCCCAGCAGCCACTAGCAGGTAGCTCCAATAACACCCAGCAGGCACTAGCAGGTGACTCCCGTAACACTTCTTGAAATGTAATATAGCCTATTTAAACTCCACTTTCCTCCTTCATTAGAATCCTCTTTCCACCTTGTTTATTTTTACATCATCATAATAAAATTAAATTATACCTGCACCTTCTAATTATGCTCATAACAAAAATACAGATGTCAAGATTTAAACATATCATATTTCCATGTAGGGATGTATACTTTTTAACTTTTTAAAAGAAAGTTATTTTTTTTTTCATCTTTTTATGTTTCTCTAGAGTTCTGTATTAGAATAACAAATCTTCTGTTCACCTCTGGTCTTTTCATTAGAAATGAATAAAATTCACTTGTTTTACTGAATGTCCATCTTTTTCCCTGAAATATAATGCTTAATTTTGCTGAATATTTGATTCTTGGCTGCAATCCAAGTTCCTGTACCTTTCAGGATATCAGATTCCAGGCCCATATTTCCTTTAAAGTTGAAGCTGCTAGTTTTTGAGTAATTCTTATTGTGGCTCCTTGATATTTGAATTCTTTCCCTCTGGCTGCTTGCAATATTTTCTCCTTGACCTGATAATTCTAAAATTTAGCTATGATGTTCCTTGGAGTTTTCATTTTGGGGTGTCTTTCAGTAGGTGATTGGTGAATTCTTTCAATGCTCATTTTCCAATATGGTATTTTACATTTTCTTCTATTTTTTTTTCATTTTTAAATGTTTTTGACTGATTCTTAACATATAATTGAGTCATTAACTTCCATTTGTTCAATTTTAAAATTTAGTAAATTATTCTCTTCAGCTGGCTTTTTAAATCTCCTTTTATATTTGTCCAATTGAACTTTTAAATGAAGTGTTTTGTTGATTGGATTATTTTTCCATTTCACAAATTCTGTTTTTTAATGAGGTGGTTTCTTTTTCAAATCTATTTTGTAAGGAATTATATGCTTTTTCTATTTCATCAAATCTTTTATGTAAGGAGTTATATGATTTTTATATTTCACTAAATCTATTTTAAAGGAGTTTTCTTCAGATATTTTGTTTCCTTTTCCAAACTCTCTTGCAAAGTTCTCATTTCCTTTCCCCATTTTTCTTCTAACTATTTTATAAAATCTTTTTTGAATTCTTCCAAGAGTGCCTTGTGAGAGGGGACCAACTCATATCACCCTTTGAGACTTCATCTAGAAATGACTTGCCTTTAGTATCCTCAAAGTTTAAGGTCTGTTCTTTTCTGTTCTTTGTCTCCATAAAAGGAGACATGGTCAGAGGTTTTTTTTTTTTTGCTTTTTTTTGCTCATTTCTAAAGGTTGAGATCTGCTCTTAGGGCAAAGGGGAAATTATCCTAAGTTTCCCCTACAATAGACAGTGGCTTTACATTGACCTGGGCCAGCGCTGCTGACCTCTTCTGGTGCTGAGTGGGTATGACCAAGTTCCATGTTATTCAGGGGTTTAGGGGCTCACTATTTGCCTTGTGAATTTGTGTTGGATGTTCCACAGCTAATCTGCTGATACACTTGCTTCTGTACCAGGACGGAGTATCTAGCATTGCTGTATTTTGACTAAGAGCCTCCTGGTAGATTCTTAGGCACACAGAAGTCACAACACTCTAGGTCCCTGAGCTGCACCTGCATTGGTCTACCTCTCCCCATACCTGAATGACACAGACTTTTCTAAAATTCTTCCAAAATATCTTCTGCTAGAAATTTGTTACACCCCAAATATTTATGGGTTCTGCCACTCCAAAACCAGTTCAGAGATTTGATCTGGTGTTGATCTGAGGATCACTAGGAAGAGCTCATATAAAGTCCTGTCTCTTCTTCACCATCTAGGCTCTGACCCTTTCTTCTTTCATTTTTAAGGAGGACCAAAGACATTACAGGTAGTGTCTTGACTTGGATTTAGGTGAGGCACATAAAGTTCATAAAGTCTTCATCCTTACTCTTTCTTCCAGAGTCATTGAAGAGCAATGGCAGGACAAAATTCAGGACAAATGGCCAAGGATGCAGTGGATGACTTTAATCTTTCATGTATGACCAAGCTCTAAGCACTTAAGCACTTGTTTTAGTTGCCTTCATGTCTATTGACATAAATTGTTTGCATCCATCTATTCCACTTAAAGAAGTCTTCACATGCTAGAAGTAGCCATGTCAGTTACCCTCAACCTGTGGCTGCTGAAATGGGTAACTAAAGTATAACTGTTATTCATGCTACAACACTTTGGAATCATAGCTGAGAGCTGTATGAAAGTGAACACCAAATGTTTGTGGCAGCCCTTTTTGTAGTGGCTAGAAACTGGAAACTGAATGGATGTCCATCAGTTGGAGAATGGCTGAATAAATTGTGGTATATGAAAATTATGGAATATTACTGTTCTGTAAGAAATGACCAACAGGATGATTTCAGAAAGGCCTGGAGAGACTTACACGAACTGATGCTGAGTGAAATGAGCAGGACCAGGAAATCATTATATACTTCTACAACAATACTAGATGATGACCAGTTCTGATGGATCAGGCCATCCTCAGCAACGAGATCAACCAAATCATTTCTAATGGAGCAGTAATGAACTGAACTAGCTATACCCAGAAAAAGAACTCTGGGAGATGACTAAAAACCATTACATTGAATTCCCAATCCCTATATTTATGCACACCTGCATTTTTGATTTCCTTCACAAGCTAATTGTACAATAATTCAGAGTCTGATTCTTTTTGTACAGCAAAATAATGTTTTGGTCATGTATACTTATTGTGTATCTAAGTTATATTTTAATATATTTAACATCTACTGGTCATCCTGACATTTAGGGGAGGGGGTGGGGGGGGTAAGAGGTGAAAAATTGGAACAAGAGGTTTGGCAATTGTTAATGCTGTAAAGTTACCCATGTATATATCCTGTAAATAAAAGGCTATTAAATAAAAAAAAAAAAGAAAAAAAAGAAAGTGAACACCAAAGATGATTGAGCACCACTGAAAAGGACTTGACATGTCCTCACATCAGGGGTGCTAATATCCCCTAAGTACTCCATATACCCCAATGTATAGTATAGACACATAGTAAGTGCTTAACAAATGCTTGTTGATTGACTGACAAGACAAAAGTAGTGTGGAAGTCCTTTGTAAAGTGAAAATACTCCACTGCTATTAAGTTATGTACTTTCAGAAGCAGAAAGTTTGTAAAGAGGAACATTTCATCTACAATGAACATTTCAGTGACTACTTTTTTCTGCAGATTAGTATCAGCAGAGCTATAGAGAGGAAACCATGTATTTCACACTCCAATTAAAGGATTAATTGTATTCTTTAAGTTTAATATGGTAATCATAGACATGATGGTTTGTTTCCTGGTGGTATACTGTACTTAATGAGCTGCTGGATTAAACAGTCCCTGCATTAAAAGGAATTATTGTATTTGTCATAAATTCCTTAGAGAATCATTTTGCTCTCAACTACTGGAGGGATTCTTTGGTACAAAACATGAAGGAATACATGGAGGTGAAAGGAGAGGGAGTCCACATCTGTCAGGTGTGCTTCTTGGTTACAGGCCAAGAAAACTTACCAAATAACCTGGGGCACATTTACATTTAGAAACCAAGCCCAAAAACTAGAAAATCAAAGTGTCTAAATGCAGCTGAAGGCTTTATATTGGTTAAGGGGGAGGAGAAAAGAGAGAGAAGATAAAACTGAACTTCTTTATTTCAAGTAACAACTCTAAGGAGCTAAGCTTGGCCCAACCTCAGTCCCAGAAGAGCTTGACTCTGAACAGCCTTCTCTGGCTAAACCCAATGAATTTAAATGAATATATTTGCACCTTTTAGATTGAGTCCCCCAAAACAGATCATCTTTTCATTGTTTTTTTAAAGGCTTTTTCTATAATGCCTAGCACAAAAGTACAGTAGAAGTACTAGATTTGTAGTTGGAAGATTTGGCATCAAATCCAATTTCTGACCTTAAGATTCTAACAACAGTAATAGCAATAATAGCTAACATTTATATAGCAGTCATTATGCACCAGACACTGTATTATGCACTTTATAATCATTGTCTCATTTGATTCTTACAATAACCCTGGGAGGCAGATGGTATTATTATTCCCACTTTACAGATGAGAAAACTGAGAGAAAGAGAGGTTAATGTGACTTTTCTGGGCTCAAACAGCTAATATCTGAGTGTCTAAGTCAAGTTCTAGCTGAATATTGAATCTAGTGTTCTATGCACCATGACACTCAATCCCCCCCCTAAATTACTTTAACTTCTCTGAACATCAGTTACCCCAGTTATGACAAGGGGATGGAACATCATAGTTTCTAAGGCCCCATTCAGCAATAAATCAATGATCTCCTTTTCCTTAAGTGAGTCAGGTAAGGGATAGGGAAAATCTTGAAACTATGAGTGAATATATTCCCCAGTTTAGAGACATATACTAGCACCTTTATTTGTTTTTTTTTTCCTTGGTTTTTATCTTTCCTTTGCCTAGAAATTAGTATACTGCCAGTAAAATAGAAACAGATGGGGGTAAATAATTGAACTTGTCATATGTTTGGTTTCTCTATGCAGAGTTAAAATTTTCAATAATATAAATGTTATTTGCATTCTAGAGATGAACTGGGTATATTCCATGAGCTTCAGTCATTCCTATTGTACATTGAATTTATCAAAGTTTGTAAGTCAGTTTCATGATAAAGAGATGACAAGCAATATACAAAATGAAATAATATTTTTTGGACATTGCCAATAAGGGAATTTACTTTAACTATGTAATTGTTTCAAAAGTTTTTTTTCCCCTTTTTTCTTCATTGGGGGATGAAGGAAGTACAGGAAAGAAAATGAGTGCTTGAAAAACAGAAAAGAAAATATCTATGGTTTTAGAATTTTGCTGTTTGAGTTTCACATTGTGTAATGCAGGACATTGTGTGTCCTGCATATTCCCCTTTAAAGTTATGTTTTTATTATTATATAATGATAGTGGAAAATAGATTTGGCCTTGTCAAATATGTACAGACTAATAGGACTCTAGCTTGAAGGTATATGATGTAATCACTTCCTTTAACAAAGTCTGGCCCCTCCCTTTTTTTTCTTATGTTATGTGCTGAAAGGAAGCCAAGTACTTTATGAACTCTCTGACATCCTCAGGAATTGTTGGCTGCTATTCATTTCTCTCTAATTCATGTGTCCAAATTACAACTGAAAAGTTAACTTGTATAGGCCTTTATAGAGCAAGGAAAGAGTGAGGATCCACTCCTGTCTCCCCACCTCCACTCCACCACACCACCACCAGTGTGTTCATCCCCCTGGTATCATGGAAAGAGGAAGGCACTCTTTGAGAAAAAAACAAACAAACAAACAAACTAGCTCTCACAGTAACCAGCTCTGTGACTCTGAGAAAATTATTTCATCTTTCTGAGAATTAGTTTATTCATCTATACAATGTAATACATTGCATACAATAGTTGCACTGATTAACTTAAAGAATTGTTGGAGTAAATAGGAACATGTACTTTAAGGACTATATAAAAATAAAGTAAGAAATAAATTGAAGTCTTCATTGATCTTCCATAAAGATGAATAATTTATTTTAGGAGAAGAAGTCAAGTAAAAAAAGCATGTCCTTTATTTATTTCATTGGTGTTTTCTTCCTAGAATTGATCATATTATCTGAAATGCAAGTTACACAATGAGAAGTCTTTGAATCTCTTGATAGAAATGTTTTATACAAGTTTGTTTGTTTTAGAAGTTTGTTTTAAATACCCTATGGAGCTGTATTTTCTCCTGAGCACTGGGGACCAAATTAGCACATGAGAAGCTGTGAATAAAAGTTATAGGGAACAGAATGGGTGGTGATTTACACATCTCTATCAGTGGCCAAGCATTTATTATTATTGTTATAATAATTGTTGAATGTTATTAAGTGTTGAGTGCTTTGTTTTAAGTGCTTTACAAAGATTATCTCATTTGTTCTTCACAATTCTGGAAAGTAGGTCCTATTATGATCCCCACTTTACAGTTGAGGAAACTGAGGCAGACAAAAGTTAAAAGAATTGTTCAGTGTTACAAAGCTAGTAAATATTTGGGGGCAGATTTCAACCTGTAAGCATAGTACTCTTTGCCCTATATCTGTCACCTAACTATCTCTGAGCATGAAGGAAAAATGAACTTTCTTTCAATTTACTATAGGATACTACAATCCCAGATTTTGAGATAACAGCTGAAATATTTCTCCCCAGTAAAAGATTAATTTTTTCTGGATTTACAGCAGCTCTCTCAAAGACCTGAAGATAAGAAAACAAGGAAGATTAAATCAGATTTTCCCAGATTTTTTTTTAAGTAGTATAATTAAGGTAAGACCTACTGCTTTGGAGATACAACCAGATCCAGATTAGTGCAAATAAAGAATTGCTTCAGTCTGTTTCCACTGAGCTGGAACAAATTACCATCTTTTACATAATTATGACTTTGAATGATACAAATGTAAATATATGTGACCAAATCATGGGATTCATTATTTGAATTAAAAGAGACATAGTTTAATACAGTTTAAAGATGTATATTTCTGCCCTAGAATATAAACTTCTTTCTGAGAGAAAAAATATATTTCCAAAGCATATTAACTCACTAGGCCATCCTTTAATTACACCGACTCTTTAATCCACTAAAAAGAGGACTCTTTCTCATTTTGGTTGAGATCAAACTTTGTTTTCTTCCCAAAGTTTACACTTTGCTCATTAGAGAGTGAAGTGGTTTGGATTTAGGGGAATTAATGTCACCTTAACCTAAGAGGGTTTTGAAAACTTCTGACAGTCATTTTCTGCCATTGGAAAGAATTATCATTTTTATGCATCAGGCAGGGATTTGTAAGTATTAATCCTATAATGTACTATTGTGTGAATGAGTCAGTCTACCCCAATTCCATGTACCAAGAACTTCACAGTGATGGATTTCTCCTGGGTTTTAAGGTCTGCAACCTTACAGAGCTGCTTTGACCTATCACAAATCTATGACTTTCAAAGGTTTTAAAGAACCTTCCCAGAATAATATGAACACCTATTATGGCTTCCGGCATGTCACAATATAATCTTAGCAATATGGCTGAAATAGCTTCATATCATACTCTTTAAGTAAAACTAAACTTTGCAGTTTCTCTGGTTGAACATCTTCTTTAAGTCTCATTACATGAAAAAGTAAAGTGATTTTCATTTCTGAGATGTGATTAAACTTACATTCATTTCTTGATTGAGGTATAGAATCTTTTATTTTGGAAGAAAAAAAAAGGAGACTTCAGAAACTGGCAGTCTAGTTCTATCACACTCTGTGAGACCATTAAATTTAATCCTTCCTTCAGACTCACTCCAGGGGTGATTTCAATTAAATTTGTTCAAAATTTATCAGTTTCCTGCATGTTGGCATAAATGATTCAAGGCCACTTACATATTCACTGAGTAGAATGTATTGAAGGGTACATATTATTGTTATAACTTTTCACAGTTTCTTCATAAATTCACTTAATAGGAGTTTCTATTATTTAAAACCCTTGTTCTCCACATTAAATGTTCTTGTTGTTCTTTCAGGAATGGAATCTAATTTTCTATGCAAATTTTGGGAACACTCCTGAGTTATCAAAACTGCCCTTTTCTTTGGCATGTTAATACATATGGTGTTGTCTTCCTGGGGATAAAATGTTATATTTAGTCTGCTAAAGAGATGGAGCAGGCAGGAAGGTAACTATCCAGATCTAGATTGTTCCATTACTGAGATAGGGAAGACGTGGATATTATATTTTTTAGGCATCTGACTCAACTTGGGCGATGGGGAGAATAAGATTCCTTCCTTTTCCCTCCCTTCCTCCTTTTCTTCCTCCCTCCCTCCCTCCCTCCCTTCCTTTCTTCTTTCTTTCCTTCCTTCTTTCCTTCCTCCCTCTCTCCCTCCCACCTTCATTCCTTCCTTCCTTCCTCCCTCCCTCTCTCCCTTCCTTCCTTCCATCCTTCCCCCTTCCTTCCTTCTTTCTTTCCTTCTTTCCTTCCTTCCTTCCTTCCTCCCTCCCTCTCTCTCACCTTCCTTGCTTCCTTCCTCCCTCCCTCCCTCTCTCTCACCTTCTTTCCTTCCTTCCTCCCTCCCTCCCACCTTCCTTCCTTCCTTCCTTCCTTTCTTTCTTCCTTCCTTTCTTTCTTTCTTCCTTCCTTCCTCCTTCCCTTCCACCTTCCTTCCTCCCTTCCCACCTTCCTTCCTTCCTTTCTTCCCTCCTTTCTCCCTTCCTCCTTCCCTCCTTTCCTTCCTTTCTTCCCTTCTTTCTCCCTTCCTCCTTCCCTCCCTTCTTTCTTCCCTCCCTCCCTCTTTCCCTCCTTCCTTCCTCCCTCTCTCCCTTCCTTCCTTCCTTCCCTTCCTTCCTTCCTTTTTCTTTCCTACTTTCTTTTGTCCTTCCTTCTTTCCTTTCTTCCTTTATTCCCTTTCTTTTTTGAATTTTTCCCTGTACCTCCTTTTCTCTCTACCTCTTTCTCTCTCTACTTCCTTCTCTCTCTACCTCTCTCTCTCTTTCTCTTTCTCTCTCTGTCTCTCTGTTTCTCTGTCTCTGTCTCTGTGTATGTGTGTATCTGTCTCTCTTTCTCTCTGTCTATGTCTCTCTCCCTCTCATAAGACATTGCAGACATTGTAGGAGGTTTACTTTTATTTAACACTGAAAAAGTATATCAGTAGTGAGAAAACTAACAAGTCAAGGGGCAGTAGCATCTCAAAGATAACGATTAGATAAGTGAATAAGCATTTAGTGTGCAATAAAACCCTTTTTCTTATCTGTCTAAAACAACCTACTGGACATTTTTATGCCCCTGTGAATTTATCTACAATTTATCATGTGTTACACATGAAATCTTTGCTTAAATATCATATATCCTAGAAAATATATTCAATCTGCAATTTATACTCTGTGAAAAATGTTTGAAAGGGAGCCATACTCTCTGTTCTTACAGATGAGCAAATTAGGGTGCATAGAGTTTGGCTTATCCAAGGTTAAACAGGTAATAAGTGGCAGAAGTGCGATTTTTATCAGAGTCCTCTGATTTAAAATATAACCCCTCAATGAGAGAAAAAGTATAAAAAACACAATTCTGATCAGTGATTTTAGGTGGGTTTTTTACCTAGTTTTTTCTCCTGTTCAATTTGATCTCATTTCAGTTTCATGAAATTAATGTGTACTTGCATCTAAAGTAATAAATTCTGCTTTTCCTCCAAATGGAGAAATAAATATAAGTTGATCAAGCTATTAGAAAGCACATCCTACATTACCCATATTCCCTTTCCATTCTACTGTACAATTGTGTGACATAATATCTCACAATAAATCAAACCACATAGATATCAAAGGAGACTTAGGAGGGGCCTAGAAAATATGATTCCTTGATTTATTCTGATCATCAACCTCCATGTATCTTTATACACATCTCCATTGTGTACAGATCTAAGAAGATAATATAGTCAAATAAAAATTTATATTAGAAGACTTTCATTCTTAGCACAGGTTTGTGCCTAATGAACTGATTAAAACACACACATACACACACACACACAGACACACACACACACAATCTTCAAGTATGCCTTAGTTGCAGCATTTCTAAAATGGGAAAAATAAATGCTTAGTTTTAAAACTTAATCTGTTGTTAGTTAATGGTCTACATGTTACAAGATGTGTGTATCACCTTATGTCACTTCACTAAACTTAAATAGAAGAGTCTAACATCCAGTAGGAGACATTTTTGTCCCCCCAAGAGTAACTTGGAGCAGATATCAAAACTGAAGAACTAAGAAAAGGCTGAGATAACTTTAAGGTCCAGTTCATAGAAAAACAATGTTCATAAGGAAAGGAACCAGAAAATGAGATAGGGGATTTGATTTTTTTTAAAAGAATAAAATTACCAAACACCTCAGAAGAAGAAAATTCATTTAAAGATCTTGAACATACTCAAACAAACTAAGAGGAAAGCTATTAATAACAGAATGGAATAGGGCCTCTACATTTGGTAACGGGCCACATATATAATTGTTTTTAATTTTTAATTTTCAAAAATGTGTGCATAGATAGATAGTTTTTAACAACAATTCTTGCAAAACCTTGTGGTTCATTTTTTTTTCCTCCCTCCTTCCCTTCCACCCCCTCCCTTAGACAGCAAAAAATCTAATATATGTTAAATATGTGCAATTATTCTAGATATATTTCCAAAATTATCATGCTGCACAAGAAAAATCATATTAAAAAAGAAAAAAATGAGAAAGAAAACAAAAAGCAAGTGAACCACAATAAACAAGATGAAGATACTATGTTGTGCTCCGTATTCAGTCCCTATAGTCCTCTCTCTCTGGATGCAGATACTCTCTCCATCATAAGTCTCTTGGAATTGGCCTAAATAACTTCTTTATTGAAAAGACTAATATGCATCAGAATTGCTCAACACATAATCTTGTTGCTCCGGTAGTGTTCTCTTTGTTCTACTCACTTCACTTATTTCATGTTAAGTTCACTCAGTTCATGTAAGTATCTCCAGGCTTATCAAAAATCATCCTGCTGATCATTTCTTATAGAACAATAGTATTGTTCTGTATACTATATATAACATAACATTAATATAGCATAACTTATTCAGCCATTCTCTAACTGATGGGCAGCTAGTACAGTTTCTAATTCCTTGCCACTACAAAAAAGGCTGGTATAAACATTTTTATACATGTGGGTCCTTTTTCCTTTTTTGTGATCTTTTAGTGAATAGGCCCAGTAGAAATACTACTAGATTAAAGAATAAAATATCTAAAATATCTAAAGGTATTTTTGAAATGATGCTTTTTTTACAACCCTTTGATGTAAAAATTTTCCCCCAGTTTTCTGCTTTCCTTCTATTCTTATCTTGCATTGGTTTTGTTTGTACAAAATCTTTTTAATCCAATATATTCAAAATTATCCATTTTGCATTTCATAATGTATTCTAGTTCTTCTTTGGTCACAGATTTCTTCCTTCTCCATAGATCTGAAGGGTAAACTATCCTTTGTTCTTCTAACTTGCTTAGAGTACCACTCTTTATGTCTAAATCACGAACCCATTTCAACCTTATTGGTATAAAATATTATGCATTGGTCAGTGCCTAGTTTCTGCCATGCTGTTTTCCAATTTCCCCAGTAATTTGTGTCAAATAGTGAGAAGCTGGAGTCTTTGGGTTTATCAAACTCTAGATTACTCTTATCATTGACTATTGTGCTTTGTGAACAACCTATTACACTAATTAACTCCTCTATTTCTTAGCCAGTACGAAATGATTTTGATGACTGCTCCTTTATAATATAGTTTTACATCTGATACAGCTAGGGGCCACATATCTATGAGTAAATTTTGTAAGATAAGGAAAAATTAATCAACTCCTGAGAGGAAGAGGTCCTTGTGAATTCCCAAGAAAGCATGGAACATCAGGATATTCTGAATGATTAAAAAAGAAAATTAAGGATTATTGAAGCATATTGTATTGCCTGAACAATATAATAATTGTAAAAATAGAAAATCTCAAGAAAGACAAGTAAAAAAAACAGAATGTAAAACATATAAGCAAGAGAACAGTCCCATACACAGAATGCAAAGAAGTTATCCAAACATAATAGGTCTCCCAGAATAAGAAAAGGTTTAAAAAATCTGAACACATAATTCAAGAAATAAAAATAACTCCCCAGAACTTCTAAACACAGATGACAATATACTAATTGAATGAATAACACATCAGTTTCAGTTAAACAGCAAGAAACAAGGTTGTAAACACAGATTCGTAGTGGTTTTATTTATCAGTTCCACCAAGAAACAACAGGCTACAAGGAATCACAAGAAAGATCTCCAAAAAAGGAAATCAAATTTGAATAACATAAAAACTATTCTGCACTCTCTCAAAACCATAGAAAAGATTGGAATACTGAAAAGAGCAGTATTCCAAAGAACAAGAGTTCAAGATGCAATTGAATATGACTTACCCTGCAAATATGAACCTAAAGTTAAATTGAAAAAAGATATATTCAATAGCAGAAGTATTTGAACTTGTAAAATAATGTAATCTGAAGGAATTATTTACTTCTCAATAGACAACAGAAATACAAGAAGAGTAAACAAATACAGAAACCAAAGACAACAGCAACAAAAATATAACAGCTGAATAACCATTAAAATTTTTCCTTCTTGATGCATACAAGAAACAAATATAAAAGCAGGAATCCAATAGATGCAAGGCAGAAAAACAGTCCTGAAACAGCATGGACTAAATCTAACAACCCTTTGCCTACAGATGAATCAATTATTTTTATAGGAGTATATTACAAAATATGAGGGCATACAAGAGGAGAAAGGGAGTAAGTCAATAAAGGAAACTATGTGATCTACTTTAATCAAGTAAAAAACTAACAATGAAGAGAAATTACTTCCTTGTACTCTCTAGGAAAAAAGAGTCCATACAGGAGAATGATCTAAAATATAAACAGAGATATTGGAAAGCTCGAAGGAAAAATGGGAAATCTTATTTTTTGCTGGAAAGGAGTGTCACTGATCAATGGGAAGAGAGGGATATTCTGTAAAGAGAGGGATATGCTTTGGAATAGGCATCTGCAAGGATTTGGTGTTTTTGGAAACTATTCTTCCTAATTCAGGAGAAAGAGAATCATAGTACTGGGAGACATCCAGAAGGAAAGAAAAGCATAGACCCATTAAAGAGAATTCAAAGAAAATGGGGGAAATTACCATAGGGAAGACAAATGTCAATAATAAGATCAATAATCAAGGCTATTGAAAAAGTTCTACTCTAGGGTAATAACCTTTCTATCACCTGCAGAAAGTGTTGTTATCACACAAAAAATGATTTTGCCCTTCATTTTTCTATCATCTACAAAAACAAAACAAAAAAATTTCTTCATTGCAAATTTATGAAATCCCCTTATATGACCCTAACTTATTTATCCTTTATTTCTCCCTCTGCCTTCCCTTATATACCCTTATCTTTTATTGTCATAATGATTTCCAATCTGATACCCTATCAATTTCCTCCATCACTGCTGCACTATTTATCCTTTCCCCTCTTATTCATTTTGACTCTTTGGTGAATTAATTCAACTTTGTAAGGTCTTCCTCTCAAACATTTCTCATTCTCTTATCATTATACATAAGCAAGGCTTATCCTAGATTGTTTCCTCCATTTATTGCTTTTATGCTTATACAGGTGTTGATGGAAGAAAATAAAGAATATAATTCAACCATTTTGACTAAATCCACTATAAATTATGTCATGTGACTTCAACTGGGCCTTCAATAGTGTTTGGCCATCTTACTTTACCTTCACTATCAACTCAATATCTGAATCTCCAGAGTGATTCTTCTTAATCTTTTTATTCCTCCTTAAACTTTATATGATGCTTCTGCCCTTACTCTCTAAATGGAGAACCTTGCTTTATATTTTACAGAATAATATTGAGATTATTTTCCAGTGGATCCCTAAAGTCTTCCCCATATAAGAACACTACCTTTCCAGTCTTCTTATATCTTACAACTGATTACATACTCTGATCCAGTGACACTGTAATAGCTTCTTTGCTGTTCAAAAAAACCAAGATATACTATTACAGCCTGTCCCCTGTGACTGAAATTTCCTCCTCTTCTATCTTTCCTGACTTTCCTACATTCAAGTGCCAACAAAAATGCCACCTTTGACAAAAGCTTTTTTGAATCCCTATTAATTCTAGATTTTTTTTCTTTAAATGAGTTCTTATGTTGTTATTTACTAAGTGTCTCCCTCATTAGAGTATGCAATCCTTGAGAACAGGAATTCTCTTTTCCTTTGAGAGGAAAAGATAACAAATTCTGTTTTGCACATATTGAGTTCAGTTGAGATAACTGAAAGATAGTTGGAGATTTAAGATAAGAAGTCAGTAGAAGCATTGAGATCATCAGCAAAATGATGGCAAATCCATAAGATCACAAAGTGATTTCACATATAGGGAAAAGAGAAAATTAGCAATGAAGAGAAATATGTTTGAAATAGTGTGAGAAAAGAAGCACACTTGTGGATGGTTGTTTCTATAGTGCCTTTCCTCTTTCTATAGTGGGAAGCAGCATCCTCCCAGTCCATTAGGCTTACAACTCATCCAGGGTCCTTTACTGTTGCTATAGCCTACATATTTTAGTTTCCCAAATATATTACCTTCTTTCCTCTGTCAGAACTGTCATTCTGTAGAACCTTATCACCTCATACCTCAATCACTGCAATAGTCTGTTTGTGGATTTGACTTCCCGAAGCCTTTCTTTACTGAGTTTACTCTCTATTTACTGCAATCTATTTTCCATTCAACCACTAAAGTGACTTTGCTAAAACACAAATCTGATTATGGCACTTTTCCAATGCATTGACCTCCAATGGCTTGCTATTGCTTCCAGAAGCAAAGACAAAATATTCTGTTTGTTCAAACTTCTTCACAACCTAGCCCTCTTCTGACTTTTCAGACTTTTTATATCTCACTTGTCAACATATACTCTTTGATCTAATGACACTGGCCTTTTGGCTGTTCCATTAAAAAGACACTTCATATCTTGCTTCTGGGTATTTTCTTTAGTAGTTTCACAGACTTAGAATGATCTACTTCTTCTACTCTGACTACTGATCTTCTTGGCCTTCTTTAAATTCCAACTAAAATAACATATTCTATTATGAATCCCTCACCAATCTTCTTTAATTTCAATTATTTCCCTTTGCTAATTATTTTCTATTTATTGTACATATAGCTTTCTTTCTACGTATTTATTTGCTTGCTGTCTCCCCCATTAGATTTTAAACTTTTTGAGAATAGAGATTGTCTTTTGATTCTTTATTGTATCCTTAATGCTTAACATCGTGCATTGTACCTTGTAGACTGGCAAATGTTTATCGAATAATTGCATTGAATTGTGTATTAGTATAAACACTTTGAAAATCAATTTGAAATTATACAAATATAAAGATGAAACTGTCCATACCTTTTGCACCATAGATTACATTACAAAGTTATATCCCAAGGAGAATATTGATAAAAATGCCATGAACACCAAAATATTTATTATAATAATTTTAAGTGTGTGCATATGTGTGTATGAGAGAGTGAGCGAGAAAGCAAGAGAGAATAAATAATTGGCAATAAAAAACGATAATTGATTGGTGAATAGTTAAATAAATTGTATTAAGTGAATATAGTGAAATATCATTGTGATTTAAAATTTAATAAATGTGACACATATAGAGAAACAGAAAGATATATCTAAACTAAGGCAGAAAAAAGTTGGCAGAATAAGATAAACAACATATATGTAACAACAAAGTAAAAGGAAAGTAGAAAAAATCAAGAGCTAATGAGGCAGTTATAAAGAACAGGTATGGCTCAAAAAAAAGAGATATGAAAAGACAGACTTACCTCATCTCTTTGCAATATTGGGACAAACACAAGTGCTGTACAATGAACAAATTCACACACTTATTCAGTGTCTTAATGCTGATTCCCCCCTTTTTGTCTTCAAAAATATTATTTATTAAATATGATAGCTCTCTGAGAAAGGAAGAAGGAATAACAGAATCTATGGGGAACCTTTGGGCATGTAAAATACATGAATAAAATTTATTTTTAAAAAGAAACAAAAAAGAATCTTTTTTTTCATTGAAGTTTTGCTATATGTAAAAGGACTTAAGACTTATTAGCTTTGGCCATATCTTCCTAACATTTAGAACTCCCATAAAATAAAATTGATTTCCTTAGGGAATACTCAGTTATCACACTTAGAAGTTTTCGAATAGAAGTTGGAAGACCACAAATAAGTCATAGTTTTCCCTTTTTAATGGATGTGACATCTGTAAGAAGGGGGAAAACACCTATTTGTACAAAAATATTGATAGCAACTCTTTGTGGTGGCTAAGAATTGGAAATCAAAGTGATGCACATAAGTTGGGCAATGACTAAACAAGCTGTGGCATATGATTATAATGGAATATTTATTATGCTATGAGAAATGACAAGTAGGATGATTTCAGAAATATGTGGAAAGACTTAAATGAACTAATATATGCTAAAGTGAACAGAAATAGGGGAGGGGGTGGAGGGGTAAGAGGTAAAAAATTGGAACAAGAGGTTTGGCAATTGTTAATGCTGTAAAGTTACCCATGCATATATCCTGTAAATAAAAGGCTATTAAATTAAAAAATAAAATAAATAAATAAATAAATAAAGTGAACAGAAATAGGGAAATATTGTACACAGTAACAGCAATATTGTTCAATGAAGAATTATGAATGGCTTAGACATTCTCAGCAATGCAGTCCAAGACAAACCCAAAGAACTAATGATGAATGAAGCATGCTATCTGCCTCCAGAAAAAGAATTGATATTGATTGAATAAAGACTATAGCATATGATTTTTCATTTTCTTTCTTTCATTTTTCTTTTATTCAAATCTTATATAAAATAACTGATATGAAAATGTTTTACACAAGTAGAGAAAAAGAAGCTGTAAGGTCATCTGGAGAGAATGTTGGGGGAAAAAAACTTCAGGCTTTTGGTATGGGTTGAAATAGCTTGGTTCATTTCAGCTTTGAAATTTTATAATATACAGAGTATATAATTTAACTTCTACAATTATGTTTTAAACTTCTTTCAAATTCAGACATGTAACAAATTGAAAACATTTAATCAATGGAAAGCATTTCTTACAAATGGCATTCAGGCCACAGGATATTTCTTTTTTTTTATTTCTTTTTTTTTCTTTATAGTTTTTTTCTAACAACTTACCTGTCTCTATTATTTCATTGCCATATATTAAATTCATCATTTAATTCATTAAATTTGTAATGTACTAGAAAATAAAATATTTTTTCATATATATATATTTTACTATAACAAAATTTATTTTTTCCTACAGCATAATTTTTACTTTATATTCCATGACAACTGGATCTCTATAAGAAGAAATATTCAGCATCCATCCAAATGATAAAAGTCAAACATCAGTGCTTCTCTATTGGATTATTATTGGCAAAATTTGGTCATCTGGATTGTATTACTTTATCCTGGTATAGATAAATTAAGATACTTTTTCAAAAACTGAGGGGGAAAGATGGACCTGGAGAACATAAGAAATTATCAAAGAAAACTGCTCTGATGTTTTGGAACCAGAGGACAAAATAAGGATTGAAAGAATTCATCAATTTTAGAGGGCCAGGAAGTAAGTCCAAAAAAATAGAAAGTGTTGGGGTCCCCAGATAGTGCAGACTTGCTGACACCAGCTGGAGTCTGAGCACTTACCCATGATTATTATCACCTCTACAACCTTCAGAGATGGACGTCTCTGTCTCTAGATTTGGCAGAGCAGTTCTGACACCCTTTATGCAGTTAAAGGAGCTTTATTGCTTGGTTACATCATCTTGCCTCTCCTCCTGCTTCCTCTCTCTCCTGCTTCCCTGCATCCCTGCTCCTTTGCTTCCCTGATTCCCTGCTTCCCTGCTTCCCTCTTCCTTGCTTCCTTCATCCTTACTTCCCTCTGCTGTCCTGTTCTTATACCCCTCTCATCTCCCCTGCCAACATATCCTAACAAGTATGTGTTTAGCTTGTGTATCCAGGAGCCTCACTCCTGAGATGATGGGAGCGATCTCGATTTGGTGCATGCTTGATGCCCGTCCTGGTGTGTCTACAGGGTGTGTACCCCGGACCTGTAGCCAGTGAGGCAGAACTCACACCCAAAGTCTCAACATCCATTCCCAAGAGTGAACTGACTGAGATCCAACCAGCCAAAGACCACAAGGGTCAAGTTTACACAAGACTTGTCTGCACAGACTGTTACCTATGCAAATGGGGCATTGTGTGCAAGGTACATGATGAAGGGTCTCAAGATTAATGCAGACTCTTGTTATTCTGTTCCCTAGCACTCTTGTTGCTAGGTATCCTAGCATATCCCCCTTTTTGTATTCTATGAAGGGGGTGCCACTCAGCCACCAGTCCTGCAAGGGACTGTCTTAAGAGAGAGAGAAAGCATTGGAAAATAAAAGCAACAGCAATACAATAACAAAAGGCAATTAACAGTAAAATATGAGACAACCATGAGGGTATTGACATAGTATGTTGATATAGCCAATCAATAAAATCATGAGAAACATCATTAGGGAGGCTAAATCTTTTTGCTAATACATTAATGTCAGCTACAAACTTCCCAATTCTTGAATTTGATTAAAGCAAGTCCATGACATAGCCATTTCAGTCTTCTCTTCTGTTCTCTCCTTTCTATTGACAGGCATGTCCTGGTCCTCCTTTTCTGCCTCCTTTTGCTGTTCTTGTTCTGAAGGTCCCAGGAGTCATAAAGAGCTGGTTGGCACCCACTGTCCAGCTTCATTGGGACCTGGAATGATATAAGCATACCCTATCCCCCATTTGTGCACCACCCCCAGCCCCTTCCATAACCTATCTGATAGGTCTTTCCACATTGCTTGCCATTGTGTTGGAGCTGCCTTGGTATGGGGAGAAACCTGTGAATCCTTGACCTGTGGCATGGCAAAGAAGCATAAAGCTGGTGTAAGGATATCGACAGCTGAAAATTGAAGAAAATTAAGTGTGTAGAGAGCGGTGTCCAATTGGGACTGAGTAAAGCATCCCATCCCTCTCCCTCTACCTTCCCCTTTTTGCTTTTGCAACACAGTCTTCAGCGTGCAGTTGGCACGTTTAACCACTGCCTGGCCTGTAGGGTCATATAGAAGACCTGTGAGGTGGTGAATCCCAAATTCCTGTAAAAAGAGAGGAAAGCCTTTTGAGGAATATGTGGACCCATTGTCAGTTTTAAGGCATGACAGAGGGCCTGCAAGAGAGAAACAGTGATACAGATGTGAGATGGCGTGCCTGGTTGAATAGTTGCCCACAGGAACCTGGAAAAGATATCTACTGTAATGTGAATAAGCTACTTTTCCCAATGGGTAACACCCATTTGCCAGAGGGCATTAGGACCGTCACCACCGGGATTCTGTGGAGGGGAACTGAAAGAGTGTTGATTAAGCTGTTTGAAGCAAAAATATATATTAGTATTTCTGTCTTCAATGTAGGCAGAAGGCAGATAAAGAAGAGCCTTTACAGCATAGGCACTGTCCAAAAAATGTTACATGCCTGAGGGAAGAATTCTAAGGCTTTAATTATAGCAAACAGTTCATTCTGTTGAGTAGACTCATAGGAGGTGTATAGAACCCATTGTTGATTGGTACTAGGACATAATATGGCAGCTTTCCCTGATTTGGTGGCGTCAGTGAACACTGTTGGACCCATGACTGGTTCTGTAGATATTATTTTAGGGGGGACCCATGGGGGGCTGGTCATCTGATACAGACTATCACAAGTAGGTTTAAAGCTTACAACAGACACTATGGAGACCCACAACAAATTATCCTGTTAGATAGTTACAATGTGTTGTTCTGGTATGGGAGAAGGCACAATTGGGTAGGTAATTAAGCCATAGTGTTCTTTGTATACAGGACCAAAGAAATTCAGCCAGCAAGTCTGTCCAAGATACTATGACCTCTGTGGCTCTTCGAGGGTACAACCACTTGATAGAGCCCTCTCCTTGATGGAGCATGGCATATGTGGGGGCATCTCTTTGTATGGTTAACTCATTTGGAAGGGTAGGGTCTATGTGTGTGAGCCGTTTAGACCATAATTGTTGAATGGAGTGAAAACTGTCTCTAACTACTGGAGTCCACTGACTGGGAGACAATAGTGAAGGATCACAGGTAACATGTCATATAAATGCTTCATTAGTGAAGGTGGAATGGAAATTACTGACCTCATCCAGTGTATCAGACCAATCACTTTTTGAAAATCATTCAGAGTCTTCACTTTAGTCATATCCAATTGAGGAGGACATAGAGAAACATACACTCTGTCCAACACATAACCCAAATAAGAAAAAGGAGATTGAGTTTGAGTTTTATCAGAAGCAGGGTATAAGCCATTAAGCTGAAGTACAGTGAGGATTGCTTGGTGCATGTATTGTAACTGAATTTCATTGCTAGCATCTACTGCTAGTAATAGATCATTGATATAGTGGACAATCAAAGCATTGGGAAATTCCTGCCTAACTGGTTGTATTACTCTGTTAACATACCACTGACACATACTTGGACTGTTTTGCATGCCTTGGAGACTGACAGGATGAATTATTGTGCTCAATGAAACTGTACAACCTGTGGGGGGAGTTTTAACTGACGCTTGATGTAAGAAAGCCACAAGAAGGTTTTCAAGCCTGTGTATCTGATCCATTCCTTCTGCTCCCTTATACTTGGGCTCTATAGTTTCTATAAAAATCTTTGGAGTGCTGGGAGTAGGATACTCATATCTTGGCAACGATGGATACAATCGTGTCAGTGGGGGGAGGAAAAGGTGGAAGCGGAGGTAAGGTGTCTAACTCTGGCTCTGCAGTTGCTTCCTCCCCACACAGGGATCTCCAAGTCTGGCATTGTGTACTCAGAGTGAGTGGACAGCAAGTGGGACCTTTAAGAGCTGCTCTGACTATCCCAAAGAGCATAAAATCTGTGTCTTCTAAGACATCAGGAGTTGTGTCCTTATAAGAAATCATTTGATACTTTATAGTGCCAATTTTGTCAGGGTCAAGTCCCGTGTATTCCAACCATAGGGACACCGTCAGGAGGGTTTTTACAACTTACTGCATTGTTTAAGATGTACCATGATGTGTTTCTGTTTAGCCAATTTATATACATGTTTACTGCACACATCAACAGTCAAGGGTATCACTAAAGGGAAACCGAAATTAGATCCCATCCCAGAAGGCTATAGCACTTCCCTGGCCTCAACTGCCCCACTTAGCTTAGGATAAGTGGCTACTCTGTTTCTTGGTGCCCAAAACCTGGATTCTCCTAACTTCTGTCTGTCCCTGTTTGAGGGAGCCAGTTGGTGGGGTCCCCAGCTAGTGCAGACTTGCTGACACCAGGTGGAGTCTGAGCATTTACCCACAATTATCATCGCCTCTATGACCTTCGGAGATGGATGTCTCCATCTCCGGATTTGACAGAGCAGTTTTGACACCCTTTATGCAGTTAAAGGAGCTTTATTGCTTGGTTACATCATCTTGTCTCTCCTCCTGCTTCCTCTCTCTCCTGCTAACCTGCATCCCTGCTCCTCTGCTTTCCTGCTTCCCTCTTCCTTGCTTCCTTCATCCTTACTTCCCTCACTTCCCCGGAGATGAAAGGGGTATAAGAACAAGGAAGCAAGGAAGCAAGGAAAAGGGAAGGAAGGATGAAGGAAGCAGGGAAGGAAGGAAGCAGAGAAGCAGGGATGCAGGGAAGCAGGAGAGAGAGGAAGCAGGAGAGACAAGATGATGTAACCAAGCAATAAATCTCCTTTAACTGCATGAAGGGTGTCAGAACTGCTCTGTCATAACTGGAGACAGAGACATCCATCTCCGAAGGTCATAGAGACTACGATACTTGTGGGTAAGTGCTCAGACACCAGCTAGTGTCAGCAGGTCTGCACTAGCTGGGGACCCCAACAACATGAGCCTTTTTCAGGTTTTTACTTGAGACCGATTCTCTGTTAGGACATCTCAGACTTTTGGTATAGAATTTCTTTCCAATAAACAATTTAGAGACAGACCTGTTCAAAGTTTGATAGAGAATGCCTAGGACTGAAATAAAAGCATTCTCAGCTATACAATAAATCAAAGACATACCTGTAAAATTTAGGACAGGAAAAGGCATTCTACTATATAATAAAGACATTTTTGTTAAATTTAGAACAGGAATGAATCAAAGACATACTTGAGGTAAATACAGTGGTATGATCATTTCTGCTCCGTAGCGATAAATATCACAACCACTTACAATTTTGTTGAAAATGCCAAAGCTTGAAACTGACTATTTGCAATTCTGTGGTTAGGCTTTGGTTGTTAAGATGGATACTGGAATATCAAAATATGGATTGTGTATTGGCTCTGAAAAACAAAGGAAGCTAATGACGATAGATTGAAAGGTATATAACAGGGACACTCAGATTAATGAATTTGAAGACTACACAGTGTATTCCCCTGGTCCTTGTTTTTTCCTCCATGTCCTTGATCTCTAACTGGAGTTGACTAGGACATTTGGTAGCTGAACAACAGATGGACTTGAAGGTTTTATGGAAGGGTGCCCCCTTTGTAATGCACAAAAATTAAGATAAAGGGGAAAGCTTTTTCACAAGAAGTAAGATAAAATAAGAAAGATAATCACCAGAAGTAGTTTATCACTAGAAATAATTTATCACCAGGCTGACGTGAGGAAAAGATATTAAATATCAGATAAATATATGAGGTATAGAAAATGTTATCAGCTATCATATAAAATATACATAATAAAATAAAATTTATAAGATTGATTCTTTTCCAGCTTTTAATAATACAGTGCATATATTGAATCAGATCAGATAGATGGGATAAAGAATATTATCTGGAAGTATTAAAAAATTAAAGAAAAAAGATTGTTAATTAACAAAGGACAAGTAAAAGAATTTTTAGAGTCTGTAGAAAGATGCTGTCCTTGGTTTCCCCAAGAGGGAACTATTGATTTGGGAAAATGGGATACAGTAGGAAAACAAATAGGAGAATATTTCAAAGAAAAGGGAGTGTAAGCTCTTCCGATTTCTGTATTCTCTATTTGGAATATTTTGAAAATATGTCTTCAACCATCAAAAACAATTCCTTTAAATAAAAAAATTCCTTAAAATAGATTCTTCTACCCATACTTTGAAGGAAGAAGGAATGGGAAAAAAAAAAACTATAAAATGTTAAAAAAAAAAAAAAAAGGAATAATCAGCACCTCCTCCCTTCCCCCAGCTTCCTGTTCATGTCTCTTTCATAAACACAGACCTGAAGAGTAGCCAAAAATCTGAGATGTCCTAAGAGAAAATTTGTTTCAAGTAAAAACCTGAAATGGACACTTACTGTTTTGTTGTTGTTGTTGTTGTTTTATTTACTTACTGGCCCTCTACAATAAATCACCTCAGAAAAGAGATGTCCAAATAAAAATTCCAAGGAACATCTTAGCCAGATTACAGAATTCTCATGTCAAGGGAAAAAAAACCTGCAAGTGGACAGAAAGAATTCAAACATCAAAGAGACACAATCAGGATTACATAGGACTTAGCAGCTGCAACCTTAAGGGATAGGAGGTTATGGCACATGATATTAAGTAAGACAAAAGAGCTAGGACTACAACCAAGAGTTATCTACCCAATGAAATTAAGCATAATGCTTCAAGAAAAAAAATGGCCATTTAATGACTTAGGAGGATCATAATAAAAAGACCAGAACTGAACAAAAAAGTTGTTCTTCATTATGAAGACCCAAGAGAAACCTCAAAAGAGAAAAAAGAGGGGAACAAAACATAAGGGATTTAATGGAGCTGAACTTATATCCTTATATGGAAAGATAATAATTGTAATTCTTAAAAATTATAACACCAATAGTAGAGCTAAAAGGAATATAGATAGATAGATAGATAGATAGATAGATTGCATGGGTATAAGGCTAATTTGAGGGAATGGCATAAATAATTAAGGGATAAGAAAGAGGATCACAGTAGGTAGAGAAAAAAGAGAGAAATAGAATGGAGCAAATAATTTCATATGAAGAAGTGCAAAAAACCCTTTACGCTGGAGGGAAAATTAAACTTTGTTTTCATCACTATTGGATAAAATAAAGAAAAATCTCAAATATAGAAATATACATGACCCAACAGCAAAATAGGAGACTAAAAGATTAAATAAAAAGGGGGAAGGGATAATAGATGGAAGGGCAAACCAGGGGAGTCAGTAGATAGAAGCAAAACATTGTTGAGAAGAAAAAGGGGTGAAAGGAGAGAGAGGACAAACAGGAGGGAAAATAGGATGCAAATACATAATTAGCAATCATTATTGTGAATATTAATGGTATGACCTCTTATATAAATGAAAATAGATAGCAGAATGGATCAAAAACCAGAATCCTACAATATGTTGTTCATAAGAAATGCTTGAAACAGAGACACACACATACATAGTATATTATGCTTTAGCAGAAATTAAAAAAAAAAAGTATGGGTAGCAATCCTGATCTCAGACAAAGCAAAAACAAAAATAGACCTAATTAAAAGTGTTAAAGAAGGAAACTACATCTTACTAAAAGGTACCATAGACAATGAAGTAATATCAATGCTAAACATTTTTTGATTGGTATTCTGTTTCACAATAAGACTAATTTAGAAATTTTGCATAACCACATATATAATTTTTCTTGTTATACAATAAAAACACATTGATTGCTTGTCTTTTCAATGAAGGGACAAAGGAAAGAGGGAGAAAATTTGGAACTCTAAATATTTTATAAAAATGTTAAAATTATTTTTACAGGAAATTGGGGAAAGTATTAATGAATAAGTTTCTCAATCAAAGTGCTCTTCCCTGGTCAGTAGCCCCTTTGTGCACTATTTCCTCCAATAAAAGGTAATCTTCTTAATCAATCAACTAATATTTATAAATTTCCTATTATGATCCAAGCACTGCACTAATCCCTGAGGATGAAACTATGAAGAATGAAAAAAGTCCTTTTTAAGAAAGGAACTTATTTTCTAATAAGAGAGACAAATACATATATAAATAAAGAATTGTAAACATTGGAAGGAAGGCAGTAAGCAATTTTTAAACATTTACTGTGTGCCAGGCATTGTGTTCACAAAAAGAAGGACAGTCTTTTCCCTCAAGAAATTTATATTCTAATGAAAGAAGATGACTCATGAAAGGAGTCATGAAAGGAAAACTAACTAGTCTGAGGCAGAAGTAAAGGAAGATAAAGGCCCTCAGGATAGAGGCATAGTTTTCAACTCTAAAAAGTACATAAGCTGGAAGAATAAGAAAGGCAGATTAACCTGATCCCTCCCACAAAATAGAGGCTCCAGGAGAGACTCACTAATGATAGAAGCTGGGCAAATCTGTGGAGGAATATTTCTGTGTGAGCAAACAGCAAGAAAGGAAGGTTGTTCTAAGGCAAAATAGTATTAAGTTTTGAGGAAAGTTCCTGGGCGAGTAAGCACTACAACAGACTTGATCTGAAAGCCTAGAAATTCACAAACAAGATTATAGAAAAAATAAAGTTATCCAGGGTCCTTCTACAAAAGTTCCAAAGGAATTTATCAAGTAAAAAATATGCACAAATTAGTTAAATACAAGTAGAAGAAAGTACACTAACATCTGGGGAAAGGAGGGATGGTGGTGAAAGGAATCAGGAATAACTTTATACTGAAGGTCTTGCCTGAAGGCAAAGACTGTCTTTGCTTTGGAATTTGTATCAACAATTCAGTTTATAGCACATAGTAACTCTTTAATATATCCTTTTTCATGATTGTTCATTCAAAATCAACTGCAGAAGTGTAATATGGGAGAAATGGAACTAGGCTGACCTTTATGTGCAAAAGATTCAGTGACCTGCAAGCTCAGTATGGTATGGGAAAACAAAATATTAAGTCACTTTTATGTTGTATTTTAGTGTTTGCAAAGCAATTTAAAATTATTTTTTTCTTTTGATTCTCATCACTGATCTGTGAGGTAAGTAATACTATTATCTCCATTTTAGAGAGGAACAACAGAATTTTGATAAGTTATGTTATCCAACCAAGAACTTTAGTTAGTGAATATTTGAGATAGGATTTCTATCCATGATGTTACACTGACTGTAACAAAGTACTTAAAACAAAGTGTCAAGAAAGAAGTCATTCTTCTATATTCCAACCTAGTTAGAATACATTTGGAAGATATTCACAGGTGAGTCAACAGAATGGAGAGGTATTAAAATAGGGCTTATCTATGTATGATCAGATTGTCTACCATGGAGACACCCTTCAGTCCCTTGCCTGGGATAAGGGTAGCTTCCTTTGAATGACTATGTAGCCAGAACATCTTTAAAACTGGAGAGACTGAAATAATCTCTTTTGGTGTCTCACACACTTTCTTGCTGAGTCCAGAAGATGAAGATCACAATTTTGGTGCCATGAACTCAGCCAATAAGAGGAGAAGCAATTCCTTCCTCTCCTTGCCTTTTTACATTGCCTCAAAGAAATGGGTCTGACAATGCTTGATTGTCTTTTGTGTTATTTATCCTTTTCATTTTCAGATACCCCACTAACTTGCTGTTCCAGTCATGGTGACTTTGGAGCCAGGATTTCAAACAGGACTATGCAAACAGATAGTCTATCAGGAAATCCTGATAAGCCAGTGGGCCTGAGACTTTAGTGTGAGGAGGATTTTAGTCTTGGAGCTAAGAATGTATTCTCTAAGAACCAAGTTTGCCCCTTGGAGGCAATAGATCAAAGTGATTCACATAATTACAAAGGTAAGAAGGAGAAATTTATTTATTTGCTCCAAAGTAGGGAGGTTGAATAAGGCAGATTATAAATCTTCTAGAGTATTTTTTTTCAACAGAGGAAGCTATGCAAATTATCTACATATAATTAGCTTCATTTAGGTGATTTAGAAATAGGGGCAGCAAAGATATTTTGACTTGTTTAAAACTTATTGACTTATTTAAAACAATTTATGAGAGATAGAACAGGGTCACCTTTGATATAATTGGAGAAACAAAAAAATAAAATTATTTGAAAAAGTATATAGTTTTAAAAGCTTGATGCTATTATTTTATTTTTGTACATAAAAGCATGCTCTTTTTTATAGTTTTTCTAATACCTAACACTAGGTACTACACACATATTAGGTAACTAATAATTTTTGTTAAGTGAATGAATGGAGAAAGCTTGTACTTTTTTCAAATTAGAAAATATAATAAATTATAGTAATTTATTTACTATGCTCTCAATAAGCCCTGGAGAATGCATGATATTTTAAAGAGACTTTGGTTCTACATATGTGTTATAATAATGTAACCATTTGCATTCTTATGTCTTTATTATGAAGGATTAAAATACCAAGGTATTATCTATCCCTCAATTTTTCTATTAACAAAAAAGTTTGACTTTTTCCTGAGAAACTAAGATACTGAGAAAGAAAAGATGTGTCTTGATTCCTAACAATTTTAAGTCTTTTAGGTTAGGGAACAGTGAAAAATTTAGAAATTACCACTAGAGATACACTTGACATTCTTGTGCAGCTGGCACTATCAGATTTAGATCTCTTTAGCTTCTTATTTTTTGTCACATTACACAGAGGAGTCAACCAGTTTAGTCACTTGAGGTGCCAGCATGGCAAGTGAAATTTTCAGGTGTCTGCATTTTTACATTTTCAACAGTGACATCTGAGTCTAACTGGCCTTTAACCCAGCTAACTCTCTCTCTCTCTCTCTCTCTCTCTCTCTCTCTCTCTCTCTCTCTCTCTCTCTCTCTCTCTCTCTCTCTCTCTCTCTCTCTCTCACACACACACACACATACACACACACACACACACACACAACTCTCTCTCTCTCTCCGCCCCCCCCTCTCTCTGCCCCCCTCTTTCTTTCTCTCTTTCTCTCTCTCTCCCTTCCTCCAACATAATCACCTGGCCTTGGAATGATTGACCCTAATGAAAACCATTTTCTTTTAAGTCTTCTATAATGATGAAGATTTGAATTTCAGTCTCTTATAACTCATATTTTATGTTATAAGTAGTAGTTGTTTTGACTTGGGGGGAAAAGGGAAAGTGTAAGGAAAGAGAGAATATAATTGTAGGCTATCTGCTTTATTTTTTTTAAATAAAAATCCTGATTGTGTTTAGATAGCATGCTCAGAAGTCTTTGTGCAGTTTTAAATTATTAAAGCTTATATGAATAGGAAAGTGATGTAAAAGACTGACATTACCTAGACCAATCAAGACAGTAAAACCAATTTCCCTGCAAATGCAGGAGAATATAACTATGTGGTCCCAAGACGGAGACAAGCTTTGGATGATCTCTCCATATTTGCAGAAACTTTGGAGGACCTTTCCAGGAAAATAGAGAATCTTTAGACTTGACAACCATAGGCACTGAAGAGAGCTCATTTTGTTTGATATTGCAATGGCTTTGAAGAAGAGTCTTTCTCCCAAATATTTGACCAGTATATGGTAAAGCAGAAAAGTGAGAATGAAGCAAAAATTAGTTCATTGCTCCTGGGAGCAAGATAACAGAATATGTCAATAGCAGGCGGATTGCATTTCTCCTTGCTTTTCCCAGTGCACATTTCTGGGTAAACTTCCATTCTGGATTCAAGTTTTATTCCTTTTCTTCAGAAATCCTTCTTTAGACTGGCTAGGAAGAGGGCATGACAGGGAAAGAGATGACCCTGGTTGAGAGTTCTACCACAACCTTTTATTATTTACTTAAAAGCCTCTCTTTATTTTTACATTACTAGATACTACCAACAAATTACATGATCGTTAAAAGTATTTTTTCTAAACCTATAAATTTGTGGTTTGAGATTAAGAGAGAAGAAATAATCTCATGGGAAAATATATTTCCTTGATTTTATTGGAGGGTAGGAGCCAAGCTGATCAGAGAGAGAGAGGCTTTTTACAACTTTGAATTTCTTTTAGGACATTCCAAAGCAAAATGACTAGACTGACTTTGAACCTGGTGAAAGAATTAACTTGACAAATCTCTTGTAGAAAGGAGTGAGAATTGGACATCTTAACATGCAGAGTAAAAGGCATTATCTCACATAGTTACACTTCATAAGAGCAATTCTAATGAAGCAGCTATTTAAAGATATGGGTATGGGTACTAGATTTGTGATTATATTAAAGAAAAAAGTTGCCATTAAGAACTTCCTCTATCCATGCAGGTTGGGAAATTCTCTGCATTTTCTATCATGAAAGAATTGCCTAGAGCACTAAGAATTTAAGGGACTTCTCCAGGATGAGATAGGCAGGACAAGTGTTTCTATGGGGATTATATCTCACAGAGATCTTGAAGGAGGCAAAGGGACCCACATGTGCAAAAATCTTTGTGGTAGCTCTTTTTGTAGTGACAAGAAACTAGAAATTGAGATAGGCAAAATTAGGATTTGCAGGTATCCCATGCATCAAATTGAAATAAAATACATTCATTAGAGTCCTCAGGTTGTAGACTTCAGCGTCAGCAAATAAATCAGAAAGCATTTATTAATCATTGATCATTTGCCAGGAATTATGCTGAATGCTAGAAAGACAAAGATAAAAGTGAGATAATTATTTTTTTCAAGATCTAGATTCAATCAAGAGAACATTGTACACAGCAACAACAAGTTTATGTGATGATCAACTGTAGTGAACTTGGCTCTTTTCAACACTGAGGTGATTCAAGGTGATTCCAATAGTCTTGTGATGGAGAGAGCCAAGTACATTCAGGGAAAAGATTGTTGAGATTGAGTATGTTTCACAACATAGTATTTTCACATTTTCTGTTGTTGTTGTTGTTGTTGTTGCTTCTTTTTTCTTTATCATTTTTTCCCTTTTGATTTGACTTTTTATTTTTCTTGCATAGAATGATAAATGTGTAAACATTTTTTAATCTAATTTTAAGTTCAAATTTTTAACTTATACTACTTGAATGATGCTGGTAAACTCCCTTAACCTTTTGATACCCTAAACAATCCTCTAAGATAATAAATTGAAAACCAGTTGTCAATATGCATTGGAAGACAAGTTTTCCACATCAGGAGCCTGCTATATAAAATGAAACCTTAGGTCTAAATTAAAACAAAAAAGGAGGATAAGAAAGCAGACCCTACTATCACTACATCTCTCAGATGGGCTAATATGACAGGGAAATTTTAATAATGAATGTTGGAGGGGAGGTGGGAAAACTGGAACACTAATACATTGTTGGTGGAGCTGTGAACTGATCCAAGCAATCTGGAAGGCAATTTGGACTTATGCCCAATGGGCTATCAAACTGTGCATACCCTTTAATCCAGCAGTGATTTTATGGAGTTTATATCCCAAAGAGATCTTAAAGGAGGGAAAAGCACCCACATATGCAAAAATGTTTGTGGTGGTCCTTATTGTAATGGCAAGAAACTGGAAACTGAGTGTATGCCCGTCAGTTGGAGAATGACTGACTAAGTTTGGGCATATGAATGTTGTGGAATATTATTGTTCTATAAGAAATGATCAGCAGGATGATTTCAGAGTGGTCTGGAGAGACTTACGTGAAGTGATGCTAAGTGTAATTGGCAGAACCAGGAGATCATTGTACATGGCAACAAGGTTATGCAATAATCAATTCTGATGGACATGGCTCTTTTCAGCAATGAGATGATTGAAGCCAGTTCCAATAATCTTGTGATGAAGAGAGCCATATACACCCAGAGAGAGGATTGTGGGAAGTGAGTGTGGATCACAACATAGTCACAAAGAATTGGACACAATTAAAATGACTCAACCACAACAACAATAAAATCACATTAATGGCAATGTGGAAGATGAATTGGAAAGGTGAAAAAAGGCTCTGTCAGAGAAATCAATTATGAGGATCACACAAAGTTTACATAACAAATGACAAGACCTGAAATAGGGTGGTAACTGTGAGTAAAGAGAAGGGAACAGATGTGAGAGAGATTGTGGAAGTCAAAATATCAAATACAACTAAATGGATTTGAAGTTGACTCTGAGGTTGTGATATCATAAGGGAAGTTCAGAAGAGAAGTGAGTTTGGGAGAAAATGATCTGTGTAACTAAAAATGATTAAAAAGTAGGGCTTTCTTTTGTCCCTAAACTTTTCTCATCTTTTTCTTCCCTATGTCTGTCTTTGATTAATTATGATGGAAAAACAAAGAATTCAGAGCATTCTCAGGCAACTTGTTATATTCACATCAAATAACATAGCAGCTAAACCGTTATTTCATCTCATCATTAAACTTTAACAGATTAATCATGAATTATTGAAGTAGTAATGCTTAGATCCAGATGTGTTGTCCCAATTCAGTTCAAAAGGGCCAATGCAGATACTTTACAAGCCATGCTGTGCAACAGTAAGCTGTTCCATTGCCTAAAACATCTCGGATCTCTGAGGCATAAAAATAAGTAATTTTAAAAATTACTCATGCTAAAACAAAATAAAGTACAGATATGAAACAAAATCTCAGAATAACATATAGATTATTTGCAGGAAATTAAAAAAAATCCAAATGTTTAATATAAAGTAGGAGAAAGCATATTTTCCAACTGTTGCTTATGCCTGATGAAAACAAAACAAAACAAAAAAGTCCTCAGTGAGACTTAAGATCAATTAAGACTGATTTATAATGAGTAACATTTGTTGATTTTTTTTTGTTTTGTTTCTGTTTTTTTTTCTCATAACATTGTGGGGCAGATGAGTGGAATAGTGGCAACAGTACTGGACCTGGAGTCAAAAAAAAAACCTAAGTTCAAAGCTGGCCTCATGACTTTGAACAAATCATTTCATGTCTGTTAGCCTCAATTTCCTCATTTGTAAAATGAGGAAAATGATACCACCTATTTCTCAAAGTTATTGTAAAATTCTAATGGGATTATGTTTATGTCTGACACATAGTAGTTAGTATGCAAATGCAAGTTATGTTTAGTGTCCATAGCCATTGCCAATTTTTTCAAAGAAAATGGAATAGATTGCATTTTTTTCTGCATAGTTTGAGATTCCCCCCACATATGTTGAAATTGCTCATTGTGCTACAATATTTTGTTGAAAAGTACATTTTTTGATTTTCCAAAAGAAACATTTGACAACAAAAACAAAATTTTGCCTTTTTTCTCTCATTTCAGGAAGTTACTCTTCACCAAAATCTAATTGGACTTATTTTTTTAATTTTTTTTTAAATTTGGGGGCCATGAAGAAAGATTCTAGCTTTGTTTCTGACTTTGAAAAGAGATGCACATGGTTCTAAGATATCTCAAAAGAATGACCCTCTGGATAAGGAAGTTGATATATAAGGGAAGCAGCACTTCAAATATGTCAGTTTCTTCCCAGGTTGCAAAAATATTTAGAAAACAAAGTAAACTTCAACTTAACCTACTTGAATAATCTACTTAATATTTATAGAGTTTGTTGAAGTAGATCAATTGAAAAAAAAATGTTGGCAGAAATCATGATTTCTAAGTAAACAAGGAAGGGACATATTGTTTAACAATGAATTTCTACAGAAAATATATAAATAGGAAATAAAACAAAAGAGTACAATATATCAAAAAAGCAATAGAAAAGGGACCATATGGATAAATATCTGGCACACTTCAATTTAGTTCTAAAGAGAGTAAAATGGATTTTTGATAGAATCAATAACTTACAAGTATTTCTTTTTTGAAAGAATATAAGCTAAGCAGAATTATTGAAATGTACAATAAGACAAAAAAATGTAGAAGGTAAATAAGTTTGAGACATGAAAAAGCTAAATGATGATCAAATGTTCCTCTCTAACAAAGGACAAAAAAGAGCATTGTCTCTCCCAAGTGGGTCTACAAAGGAGAAAAGACAGACATAAACACATATACACAGTTTGGGTTTATATCATTCCAACTACAGATAATTTTACTTTTAAATAGTTAAAAAAGTAAAACGAAAGGAATGTCATATGATATAAGAAAACACAAATCTGACAATAATATTTGTGAATGTAAGAACACCTTCCATAAAATGGAGAAAATGAAGAATAAAGGAAGGAAAATTCCATCATATCTTGTACAAGAAACACACTTAAAGTATAATGTTCTTCTCTAAAATATAATATTCTCTGGGAGCAGGTTTCTTGGGGGGGCTTCTGGAATTCCTTTTAATTCAAAATAATAATCACCCCAAAAGCAGCCAGGAGTTAAAGTCCAAATCCTTTATTTTCTCTTTCCCAGTATTGTTTCCTTCCTTGGGCCTTTCTTAGAGGTCTATCTCTCTCCTTGATTCCGAGAGCTCTTGCCACTTTTCCTTTGCCTCTCTAGCTTCAGCCTCCAGCCAGCACAAAAGTGGAAAATGGAATGATTCTGACTCTGCCTGCGAGAGTGGGCTTGTGTCTTAGACTTGTGAATCTCCTGGACTCCATCCTGGTTGAGGCTCCTAGCTTATATATGCTCTCTTAAAGGTGTGAATCTTAAAGGTGTGAAAAGTGTGAACTCTAATAAGTACTAAGATCATTAGTGAACTAGAGAACTGTTAAGTACCATGCTAAGTTATATAATTATTGTCTCTATCAATTTCACTGACTTAACACCTTGTAAGAATTCTAACATCTCCTGCTTTCTTTTGATTTAGAACATAGGTAGTCATGACCTCCCTGACTTTTCAAGGAGGTGAGAACCAAAAAAAAGAAAGTGATCACGCCTTCCCTGGCTGCTCAAAAAAGGAGTGAAAACACCATAAAAAGGAGATGATCACACCCTCCCTGACATCTCCAGAAGGGAGATGGAAACACCAAAGGAAATGGCAAATCAAATTAGATTAGTGAGTTTCTGAAGGGGCTCACTCTTAAAAAAGGTATAGATAAATCCATCAATATGGGAGGTATTACACATAATTACATAAATTACATAAGTACATAGTAACATAACACAGGCTAATAGTGATGTAACAAATAACATGAATCAACATGAGAAATTATAATGTCCATAAGTCCTAGAAACAATCCAAAGCCAATTTATTGTCCATTAGTTCATATGCCACGAATCCAATAATTCTTGCAAGCTTTGAAGTTCTACAATAGTCTCATCAACAATTTTTCATCTCAATGAATCCAATGATTCCTACTGGTTTTCAAGTCCTGCAACAGTCTTATCTTGTGTTAGAGAATCCAATGATTCCTGCAGATTTTGTTCTTAGGTCTTCTCCTTTGTTTTGAGGTTCTTCTCTTTTTCTTTCTCTCTCCAATGGACAAAGCGAATATGGTTCATTGGCACCCATCTGATTCCGTCTCCATCTGTAGAAATACAAACAAACCCTCTCTCCCAGGCAGTTAACCTATCTAGTTCCTTCTATTTACCATTTTCTAAATCTCTCCTCATCATCTGGCAATTACATTGGAGCTGTTTGCACTGGACACTACCCCGTTGTTTTAAAAAGCCTATATTCTCCCCAATTGTAATCCCTTTCTGTTATCTGATTGCTTTTTGGCTGACTGATCATGTAATCTCTTTCTGCCATGTGATTGCTTTTTGGCTGATTGATCATATCAGAGCCCTGACCTTCTAAAGACTCTGGGTGCAAATTCAGCTGCCATCATGCCCCACCTGTCTTTTGTATGATATCTTGGAGCTGGGCCCTTCCTCTCATTTCCCTAGGTCAATTTACATTCTGAGGCCCAGTGGAATCCTCAGTTGCATTTTTGGCATGGGGTTTGGGGTTTTATTCTCTCACCCTGTCTTCTCATGCTATCTCCATACATACAATGAGCTCTCAGATGTCCTATCTTTCCACACTGAAAACCTCAACAAGTTTCTCTAGAAGTTGCTTGCCAAGACAGACCCTGTCTTCCCATGTTCATCATAGTTTGGGTATAGTAAGCACTTGTGCTCACTGTGGTACTGCATCTTATGATCTCTTCTAAAGTAGCATCTTTGTTTAATCCCCATATAATTCTTTTGCAAATCTCATTGGCATTTTCCTTAGCCAGATGCCTGGTCATTATTTCTGTAGCTGCAGTTTCTCCAATGGTTCTTGTGACAGCTGCCTGCAAACGTCCCACAAAATCAGCAAAGGGTTCATTGGAACCTTGCTCTATTTTTGTGAAGGCTTTACCTTCATCTTCTCCTGGGAGGGAACCCCAAGCTTTTGTTTCCGCAGCAGCGATCTGTACATAAGCTGTTGTGGGGTAATTAATCTGTTCTGAATTCTCTCCATAATGACCTTCACCAGCTAGTTGGTCAAAAGTGATTTGTACATTAACTCCTCTTTGCCTATTGTGTCTGGCTTGAATCCTATATAATTCATGATACTCTGAAAGCCACAAGAATTTTTGTCCAGGTTCTAAACATGCCCTTGCTATCCAATCACTCGGGGTTAAGATTTCATAAGCTAAACTATCTAGTAACATCTTAACATAAGGTGATGTAGCCCCATAAAGAGTGCAACTCTTTTTTCAAATCTTTATTTGTTTTCCAAATCAAAAGGAGTGTATCTTCTCCTTTTTTGACCTGAAGAGTCAAGCTTTTCAAACACAGGGTATGCATTTATAAAATCAGATACATCCTGTCCTTCTCTCTTAGCCTTGACCAATGCCTTTTGTAATCTTGTCATAGGCTGCTTAATAGGTGGTTCTGTTTGTGTCACTGCCTCTCCCTCTCCTCCTCCCTCCACCCATTAATTGAGGGAAGTAGGTCAGGGGATTGGAAATGCTTCTGTTTTAAAGTGCCACACTCAGAATTGTACTTAACTCCATTCTTACCTGATTCTTCATCCTTTTCACCTAGTTTAGTTGACTTCTCCCCTACTGCTCTTTTATCTTTTTCCTTATTCTAACACTTATATAATTTCTTAAAGCCCGTTGTATTAAATTATATGTATTAAGTGTTTTTTTTTTGGAAATTTGAGTGTGGATTGGAATTGTAGTATTCACCTAGTTGCTCTCCTACTAATTTCCACTCATCTTGATACAATTCTTTTTCCATAGAGAACCAAGGAGATGTGTACTGTAGTTTCTAAAAGTTCAGTGATCTGCTTCCAAATTACCCTGTTTCCCTGATAATAAGACACTGTCTTATTTATTTATTTTTTTTTGGACAGAAAAACACCAGAAGGCTTATTTTCAGGGGAGGGCTTATTTTAATGAACACTGACAGCACAACCAAGGCCTTTGCTTTCCTGTCAGCAATCCATTCACCAATGAGGATCTCATTGGTTGCTGATCTGATCCAGACCTGCGCTTTTTCCCCTTTCCCTCATCCACCTGTTGATTGAAGTTATTATAATCTGCTATTCATTTTCTGACCATTCAAAGATCCAAAAGCTTTTCTTTACAGAAAACTGCAAGATTCTTACCATGTGACTCCTCTACAATTGCTTTCTTGTACTCAACAGTATAGCTCTTCCTTTTTGTACTCATGTCTGGGGGTCAAAACAGACAGAATAATAAAATTATGACCATCAGTCCTTCTTTTCACTCCATCATGCCCCTCAATAATGTTTTAACCCCATCATGCTCCCTGAGTGCTCCTTCTATCCTCCATGATGCCTCCTGAGTTCTTCTTTTATCCTCCATCATGCCCCTTTTATCCTCCATCATACCCCCTCACTCCCACTTACATACCGGGTTTTTATGCTGTCCTACCTCAGCTCTCCTCCGTGGCACTGCTCTCAATGGCGCCAGCAAGCAAATCACTGGGGAAGAACAGGATGACGTGCTCAATGCTGCAGCTCTGGGGGGGTGGGGGGAGGAACGGTGCATACAGAGGGTACCGTAATGTACCGTGTAGCGCAGGGGATCACCTTCACTGCAGTAGCAATCTCAATAGGGCTTATTTTGGGGGAGGGCTTATTTTAGAGGAATCTTACACAGTAAGGGAAGGGCTTATTTTTGGGATAGGTCTTATTAACGGGGAAACATGGTATAGTCAAACCTTGGATTTTCATAACATTGTCAGGGTTATGACAATGCTCTCTACACATTTTCCTTGAATAGAAGCAGAAGGCTGTTTTATAAACATCTGTCTCATTTTAGCTGAAATACTATTTTAGCCCTTTAACTAAGTTTCCTTGTTGTATTCACACTAATTTCTAGGTTGAGGAGACTTTTCCACTGAAATAAGGATCAGAGGCTTTTCCACTGAAATCAGAATCTCTGTCCCATGTTCAGGCACCAAAATGTAATATTCTTCTAAAATATAATGTTTTCTGGGAGCAGGTTTCTTGGGGAGCTTCTGGGAGCAGCCTTCCTTTAAATTCAATATAATAATCACCCCAAATGCAGTCAGGAGTTAAAGTCCAAATCCTTTATTTTCTCTTTTCTTCACTTGGGGATCGAATAGCTTTTCTGGGGCTTTCCTCATCTTGGTTTCAATGTTCTCCACAGGATAGCCTGCCTGTCTTCTTTTCTGTCTTCCTCAGTTCTGCCCAACTGCCGTCTCTGACTTGTGAATCTCCTCGACTGAATCCTGCCTTGTGAATCTCCTGAAGTGCATCCTAGTTGAGACTCCTAGTTTATATATACCCTCTTAAAGGTGTGAATCTTGCAGAACCCTAGTAAGTACTAAGTACATAATCATTGTCTCTATCAATTCCAGTGATTTAGCACCTTGCAAGAATTCTAATGTTAAAGATTCATACAAAAATAAAATAAGTAATTGAAGTAAAGATTGATTTCTACAATTTTGAAAAGAAAAATGAAATGGTATCATAATATTGGATTATTATTAAATATCTAGTAATAATCCCTGTTATAGAATAGAGATGGTAAATGCTTGCAGGACACATGAGGTCCACAATACTCCTGTCAGGCCCAAACTAGATTTAAATGTTAATTGGAAAATACTTAATAAATAAAAATACAGTACAACATTAATAATGTTAATACATAAAATGTTCACAAATGCAAAAACTACGTAAATATATATATGTGTGTGTGATATACACACATATATAATATATGCATAAATATATATAATATACATAAATATATACTCAAATCTGCATATACACATGTATGTATCTATTTCCTATATAAACTACTACACAATTAAAATCATGAGGAAAAACTGAAGAAATTAATACAGAAATGGAGATAATCTTTGATATTTTTATTCATATAAGTGCTGCAAGTGTTTGGTAGGTTGACTTTCATTGGAGAACTATAGAGGTATCTCTTCCTTTTTCACTACTTGCCTATTTATCAGTGTTGGATACCCTGCAGAGTGAACATAGCTACTTACACTTCTTGGATGACTTGGAAATCACACAATCTTTCTCAAAGGAAGGAGGTTTTAAGATCTGTCTTACATATACCCCCCATGCACTGTCATCTGACCTTCCAAAACACTAGAGCATCATCTAGGTCTTGCTATCTATTTTGCTATTGCATCCATACTTTTCAAATCTTGTTTGTCCTACAGTCGAATTATGCTACATGTGCTGTCTCCCCCAGTTCCAGTGTGAGCTTCCTGCAAGCAGGGACTGTGCCACTATTCTTTTATTTGTATTTCCAGTGCTAAGCACAAATTTTGGTACATTGTACATGCTTGAAAAATGCTTTTTCAGTTATTTATTTCCCAAAAAATATTCACTTTGCAGTTATTTCGAATAACATTCCTTTTCTCACACTCTCTTCTCATTATTTTTTTAAATAAACTGCTCTTTTATTACCATTATAGTTTGAATTAATTTACTTGTAAATTTCATAGACCTTTTGTGGAAATCATCTGATTATTTGTGGATAAAGATTTTTGCATTCTAATCAGTGCTTATTCTCTCAATTTTTTTTTATTTTTGGTCTTAATTCTATAACTAATATTTCTAGAACAATATTAAATAATGATGATGACAATAGATTTCCTTGCAGAACAAAGGAAGTGGAGTCAGGGGAAAAATGCACAATGGTGACAATAATATAAGGGAAAATCACATCACAATAAACAGAACTCTCAATGCAGTGACTAATTGTTACTTTAGGGGACTAAGAGTGAAGCATGCTTCTATCCTCTTTGGAAAGAGGCTATAGATTACAGGTGAAGTATAAGACATACATTATTAGATATTGTTAAAGCTTGTATCTTGCCTAGCTTGCTTCTTTATTACAAGAAAGAATTATTATTGCAAAACAAAGTGAATATTGATTTATTTGCACCACAAATAGGTTGTGACAATGTGAATATAAGTAGATACAAGAGGGTAAGAGATGAATTCATAGATTGCCTTTTTGCTATGCTAAGGCCCAATTGCCAAAGGTACAATTGATTTGTCCCATCTGAGTATTGCATGAAGTATCTATAAATACAGAGAAAAGTTTAATTCAAAACTTAAAATATGATGCCATTAATTTTAAACTATACTTATTAAAATGAAAAATAATGAGCTCAGAGACAAATTAATTAATAAAAACATTGATTTAATGGAGGACAAGTTGATTTGAGTTGGGTAATACTGAATTTAAATCAAATTATATATTCTTTTCCTTAAATGGGAGGTTTTAAACTTAAATTTCTAATCACCATTTATTAAATAACTTACAGGATTTATATTAACCAATTTGTCTCTGAACTTATTTTTCAACTGAACACATACACATACACACACAAATAAATATCTGTATTTTCATGGGTATATGTGCGTGTGTATATGTGTATATATATATACATGTATATATATATATACATATATATTACTAAAATAGTAATATATCTTTTAAACATAAGTGGACATGAACATAGAGATACAAGTTCATATATAACTCTATTAGTGGTAAAAGTTAGCAAAAAACTCACATATATCAATAATAAATACATTAGAAAATTATAACTTTGCTGATATTCTTGTTCTCATTGAAATCATATATCATTGTGACAGAAAACTTGAGAATATTAGAATATTCAAATTACATTTGATAAACCTGGAAAAGTAATAATCTTTTTTTGTTCTGCAGGTGTTTCTTTTAATATCCCTTCAATCTATTAAGAATTCCTAAAGAACTGAAAGAATGGCTCTGTCAAACAAGGAATATTTTGCTTGAGATGTTATTAGGTCATCATTAAGATGAGAACAGAGGTATCTGCTCAAGTATACTTTCTGATGATCTCTAATGAATATAAGCTGATGGATTACCTGTTAATTATTTTTGTTTTATTCCCTTAAAAAAAACTATAGTAGAATTCAAGAATTATCGTTGTATTGCATTGAAGATTTACTATGAATCCATTCTAAATATTAGTAATCAAAAAACTTGGGGAAGGACTAAACAGGCATATTGCCCCTATTAAGTAGGAAATATATTAATTTTTCCAGTAAAATATTTCAGTAGAACATTATGAGCATTTTCTATCTTTATAATGGAAGACTTCCAACTACCTTGCTTAATTGTGGATTTCTAGATGCTTATGCTGTTGCAGCATACCTTTAACCACAGATATCAGTTTCACTTTTTCTTTGTATTTTCTGAATATAGTGAAATATCCACCACATAATCAAATAATTAATTTTTGTTAATTAATTTATAGGTAAAGACTGATTTTTTTAAAACTCATAGACATCAACTTTGAAAATGGTGTCATAGCTCTGCTCTTCTTCTCAGCTTTAAAAATGATATACTAACCTTTTCCAGGCACTGTTATTATTACTTCACCACACCACATTAGATAAGCATTTAATAATCTTTGGGTTTTTTGGGGGGGAGGTGAGGGTTAGACTGTATGAACCAATAATGGAAGTATAGAAGTATTGAAAATATTTGTATTGTCAAAAAGATTGTAGGAAATTTTATTATGATCTGGATGAAGAATGTTATATATATTCTGCTTTTTAGTGACATAGTATACTAGTTTAAATGTCTTTTGTTTATTGCAATGAACTTTGAACATCAGGCACCATTTCACCCCAGCAAACAAGTAGCTGTCTACCTAGTTTTCTCTTTTTAACTGGTAGAAAAAGCACTGAACTATTTAATAAATTAGATTATTAAAAACTCAATAATATGTGACATAATTATGATGAAGTTTGGAGTATTCTACTTCATATACATCATTCTTAAATTTGTAAAGTTGAAATTATAGTTCCACTTTCCAACTCTTATTTCCAGCTTCCAAATTTGATAGGTAAAATTATGAAGGGAGAAAAAAAGATATTAATGACAATGTAATTCATTCTGAAAAATAAAACTTGCTGTTAACATTTCAATTTAATTATTTAAATGCCACTCTAAAAATCAACTTGTAATATAAAAATATATACATTGGATTACATTTGTATAAGTTGCCAAGACACAAAATGCAATTCAGAACTGTTAAACAATTATGGTTGGCAATCTTTGTGTGAAAGGAATAGTCTTCTAAGTAAGTATTCATTTTAATGACATCTTGTTTGAACATGCCATAATAATTATGAGCTTAACAATTTTATCTTCAAAACTAACTGTCAGAAAGGGTTTTTTTATACTGTTGATCTTTTTTGCCAATGGGAAAATCATCCAAAGTATTTTTACATTCACTGAATTTGAAAGCTTTATTGTTAAAGAGAGAGACAGACAGACAGACAGAGAGAGAGAGAGAGAGAGAGAGAGAGAGAGAGAGAGAGAGAGAGAATTTTACTTATTTTAGGATTGCATAAAAAGAAAACAATTGTCATTTCTGATGTAAGTTTACAAACCAATGGACACTCTATTTGAGCACAATTATCCAAATTCCAGTATAATATTGGCTTAGAGGTAGCCCTAAGGTAGAAAACAGCTTTATTGGAAAAATAACTGGTTATAGGAAAATAGCTTTTCTTCATTATGTCAGGATGAGACAATCTAGCTGTGGTTTTCATTTGGCAACATGTCTAGTTAATTTTTAAATGAGTTCTTGTATGTCATGAGTGAAATCAAATGCTTCAATAGATTCAGTTAACCTAAACTTTTTTTTTTCTTTTGCAAAATAATTCTTACCTAAATTTTTTTAAACATATAAAGGGAATACATGCAACAGCAAGGGAAAGAGAACATCAATTCTGTGTTAACTCAGTACATTTGATCTATGCCAGTTGGAATGTTGGTAGACATGCCCTCTTTGTCCATATATACCTTTTTGGTTTGTTTGTATAGGCCTGTTTTTTCTTCTAGGTTTATGTACAGTTCTCAGATCTTTGACTTAATCTTTATGATTTTTTTCTTCTTTTTATGGACTAATTTGTTTTTTTTTTACAATACTGCATAATAAAATGCAATAATATGAAAAGGCAAAATTTTTTCCTCACTCTTTTCCATCCTTCCTTCCTTTCTCCCTCTCTTCCTGCCTTTTTTTTCCTTTTTCCATCCTTTTACTTCTTTAAATTTCCCTTTTTTTCCTTTTTTCCTTCCTCCTCTCACTTTCTCCTTCTCTTCCTTCCTGTTTTCCTGCATTTCTTTCTTCCTCCCTCCAAGCCTCCCTATTTTTCCTCTTTCCTTCTTTCCTTTTTTCTTCCTTCCTTCCTTCCTTTCTTCTTTCCACTTACTTTTCTTTCTTCCTTCCCTCTACCTATATCAGCTTTCCCAGTATCAAGGATTACTGGTATCTGCCCCTACACTCAACTAAGAAAAAAAAATCTTTCCATAATTCCATTCAAACTCATGACACATTCAGAATTTCAAAGCTGTATAAAACCTTAGCCACCCTTTATTTCAATTTATATGTGAAATATAGACCTCCTATAACATGAGTCAAATAGTCAATAGTTTCTCAAAGACTTCCAGTAAACCCCAAACCTCTCAAGGATACCCATTTCACTTCCAGATAATTTTAATTGAAGCTTTTTTTTAATTTTCAAAATATATGCAAAATTATTTTTTCAATACTGACCTTGTGTTCCAATTCCCCCTTCCCCCTACTCACTTCCCTAAATGGCATATAATCCGATATATATTAAACATGGTAAAAATATATGTTAAACCAAATATAGGCATACATATTTATACAATTAGCTTGCTGCACAAGAAAAATCAGATCAAAAAGGAAAAAAAATGATAAAGAAAATAAAATTCAAGTAAACTACAACAAAAAGAGTGAAAATGTATGTTGCAATTAACCCTCAGTTCCTATTGTCCTCTCTCTGGGTGTAAATGGCTCTCTTTATCACAAGATCATTGGAACAAGCCTGAATCATCTCATTGTTGAAAAGAGTCACATCCATCAGAGTTGTTGTTATGATCTCCTGGTTCTGCTCATTTCACTTAGCATTAGTTCATATAAGTCTCTCCAAGACTGTCTGAAATCATCCTGCTGATCATTTTTTATAGAACAATAATATTTTATAACATTCATATACCATAATTTATTCAGCCATTCTTCAACTGATGGGCATCCACACTGTTTGCAATTTCTTGCCACTATAAAAAGGGCTGCCACAAACATTTTTGCATGTGTGGATTACTTTCCCTCCTTTAAGATATCTTTGGGATACAAGCCCAGTAGAAACACTGCTAGATCAAAAAGTATGTACAGTTTGAAAACCCTTTGAACATAGTTATAAATTGCTCTCCAGAATGCTTTTATTCATTCACAATTTCACCAACAATGTATTAGTGTTCCAGTTTTCCCACATTCCTTCCAATATTTGCCGTCATCTATTCCTGTCATTTTAGCCAATCTGAAAGGTGTATATCTCAGGTATATCAGTATATCTCAGGTGTAGTGATATCTCAGAGCTGTCTTAATTTACATTTCTCTGATGAGTAGTGATTTAGAGCATCTTTTCATATGACTAGAAATGGTTTCAATTTCTTCATCTGAAAATGGTCTGTTCATATTTTTGGACCACTTATAAACTGGAGAATAGCTTGAATTCTTATAAATTTTAATATAAATTATATAATTTATAGAACAAATTATATTTTAGAAATGAGGCCTTTATCAGAACCCTTGAATGTAGAAATATCTTCCCAGTTTATTGCTTCTCTTCTAATTTTGTCTGCATTAGTTTTGTTTGTACAAAAACTTTTTAACTTAAAAATAATCAAAATTGTCTATTTTGCATTCACTAATGATCTTTAACTCTTTGGTCATATATTTCTTCCTTCTCCAAAGATCTGAGAGGTAAACTATCCTATGTTCTTCTAATTTGCTTATAATATCACTCTTTATGTTTAATTATGAGCCCATTTCAACCTTATCTTGGTATACAGTGTTAGGTGTGGGTCATTGCCTTGTTTCTTTCATACTATTTTCCAATTTTCCCAGAAGTTTTTATCAGATGAGTGCTTATCCCAAAACCTAGAGTCTTTGGGTTTATCAAACATTAGATTACTATAGTCATTGACTATTTTGTCCTGTGGACCAAATCTATTCCATTAATTGACTGCTTTATTTCTTCACCAGTACCAAATGATCATGATGACCACTGCTTTATAATATAGTTTTAGGTTTGGCACAGCTAGGCCACCTTCATATGCATTTTTTTCTCATTAATTCTTTTGAAATTCTTGAACTTTTGTTCTTCCAGAAGAACTTTGTTATTATTTTTTTCTAGATATGTAAAATAATTTTTTGGGAATTTAATTGGTATGGCACTAAATAAGTAGATTAATTTGGGTAGTATTATCCTTTTTATTATATTCATTTAACCTACCCATGAGCATTTTATATTTTTTCAACTGATTAGTTGAAATTAGTTGAAACAGATTGGATCTGACTTTATTTGTGTGGAAAGTGTTTTGTAGTTGTGTTCATATAGTTTCTGACATTGCCTCAGCAGATGGAATCCCAAATATTTTATATCATCTACAGTTTTTTTAAATGGAATTTCTCTTTGTGTCTCTTGCTGCTCGACTTTGTTGATATATAAAAATTCTGGTGATTTATGTAGATTTATTTTGTATCTCCAACTCTGCTAAAGTTATGAATTGTTTCTAGTACATTTTTAGTTAATTCTTTAGGATTCTGTAAGTATACCATCATATCATCTGCAAAAATGCATCATCTGCATCTTTTTTATTAATAGGAATTTTTTTCTAATGTCAAGCATAATACATTTGCTTCTTTGCTTTTTTTGCAACTTCCATTTCAATAAATGGACTTTGAAAACAATGAAGGCAAAACCAATCTTTACAAAACAAAGATTTTACTAGTAATGCTGCTGGGTTATAAATTTTACAACACCATAATTCACAATGAATTAAACTTGTTGATAGTCTAAAGAGTCTTGGAGAAAAATGTATTGTGTAAACATATTATACATACATATATAGTGTCTATATTATCTGGGGCACAATAGGTATTAAATAAATACTAGTTTACTAACTGCAACATTCTTTCAAAGGCAATATAATGCTAAGAAGAAGAACAAAATATATCCTTTAGGAGCTGTAGTGTCAGAAAAAGATTGACTGGACCAGTTATATAATACAACTATAGAACAAATATATAGCTACTGTCTTGGTACAGATGAAATGCAAAAAAAAAAAAAAAAAAAAGGCCTAATCTGGAGACCACTGACCCAAAGGGATCTATCGATAAATTTCAAGAGATCCATGAATTTGGAATGGAAACATAAATTACATCTTTTTTCCCACTACCTTTTAACTGGAATTTAGCATTTCCTCCATAGGTTTTTACCAGATTGCCAGAAATATTTATAACAAAAATAGTTCAGACACTTTGGATGAAGGGCAGAAATTCAACACAATTAGTTTGTCTTATATGGGACATTTATGTGAAAACATGGATCAGAATCATATAAAGTTGAGAAGAGAATATTTTATAGTCTAATTAAATGGTAGAAAAAGCCATATTCCTGAAATATCACTTGCAACAAAATGGTTGCATGATCATTTCAATTATTTGAATCATTTTATGATCCTCCAGCACCCCTTCACTGATTCATTTGTAATACTGATGACAATTTACATTCCTAAAGTACCACTTTGTTCACTCCAATTTTTTATTCAGCAGACTTGAGTCCTTTGTATTCTGCAATTTAAGACTGTCTACAATTTGGTTACAACCAACAATTTCAATTTCTTTTTATATTGTTTTCCATCACATTTCAGTCAAACTAGACCGCTGTGATCTTCTATCCTGACTCTTCTTTCTCTGTCCCTGAATCTTTGTTCACATTGACCCCCTAATTTGTAAACAGGCATTCTTCATTTTCATTTATTGAGTCATTTTCTGCTTTCAGTACTTAAGTACCACATTTTTCACCTAGCTTCCTGATACATGCTAAGAATAATATGCTCATTACTCTCTAATACCACTTAAATTAGTTTTTCATTAAAAGTACTGATTCACAAAATTTAGTTGACTTTATACTGTGAACATTTATTCCTCATCACTTCAATACAAGGTAGCCATATCTGTTTACCTGTTGATTCACAATGGGTAACTAACTGGATAAAGGGAGCTAGCAGAGTCATTATGAAGAACAAATGATAAAATATGCATAGGACACTTTGTAAAATTATAATTGTATAGCAATATACACTGATCATATTATTTTTACTAATCTATGTCTATATAATTTCAAAAATGTTTGTCATCCTCCTTCTGATTTTACCTATAAATGGTGTCAACAGTTATCTGATTAAATAAATCTCATGCATACCTCTGCTCAGTACTGCTTTTGTTCTTAAACTATCTTGCCCTGTTTTGAAAAAATGATACTGTTAGTAACAGACTGTCATTCTGTTCTATAATGTTTTTCAATGAAGGTGGGTCTCATAAAGATAAAATCCCGACTACTGTAGGAATTCCATAAGGGACCACATAAAAATGGACAATGTTTATAAAGACTGAACTGAACCTGTTATTTCATTTTTATGGAAATCTTATATAGAAATAATTATTTCCCAATAAATCTCAGAATCCTATGCAACTTCTATTATTAGAGAATTTCCAGAGCACTAAAAGGTTATACAGATGATATCTGTCAGAGGAAGAACCTGAACCCAGATCTTTGTGAGTTCTAAGCAGTATCCTATACCTTAAACAACGTAACAACTCTAGCATTCTTCTTCAATATTTATAGGCAAAGCTTGTATGATGTCAAAGGCATTTCATCTATCCTAAATAAACTCATGGGAGTAAAAGTGATGGGAGATCCTAGATAATGCTTTCCTATTCCAAAAGAGACCCAACATCAATATCATTTCCCTGACATTTTATTCTAAATATAAAAAAAAATTTTAAAAATTTTACCCTAAATTCCCTATAAAGCTAAAGTGTTACCATTAAAGTAATAAAGACAATAACAGAAGAGACAAAGCATGAACTGAAAAAAGATGTAAATTTAAAGTAGTTTCAGTTAAAAAAGAAAGATTTGTTATTATTATTATTAATGCTGATAATATTATAAAGCACTTAATTACTTGTATTATTTACCTGGAGTATTCTGAAGATTGACTACTTTAAATGTAACTGAAATTTAATACACTGTTCTACAGACTATACCTAAAGTAATAATTAAAAATTCATTTATTGATGTTTAGAAAGTACAATATGTAAGCTATTTACTTTTATTACATAGGTGTTAAAGTGTAGTAAATACCTTTTAAAGAACCATTTGGTATTTAATTAGATTATCATAGTAGTCTCATTAAATCTAAATTAAATTCTTATTTGAAGCTGTTAATCTAAAGTGTTAACCACATATGGACACCTGCAAGGTGATCATTTTACATTTAGGTTAGCAGTCAAGGTCTAGTAGTCCTGTAATTCTGAAGGTTATGAAGACTGAATTCAAGTCTCAACTAGAAAAAATATAATGCTTGCTGTGCTTACTCTAGCTCAGGGCCAAATTGAGAACATTTGCAATAAAGGGGAAATAGGAGAATCAAGAACAAAACTTCTAGATAGTTTTATTGTAAAGGAAATGGTTTTTTAATTAATCCCTTTGCAGGATGATATGGTGGGGGAAAACAATAGCAGCAATAACAACCACAAACCACAAGTGACTGTATAAAGACAAGAATTTTAGTATGATCTCTATCATAAAGCTGTACAACTCTGGACAAGTCCATTTTTCCCTTGGTTCTCAATTTCTTGACATATAATGACAAGGATGAATTATATCATCTCTGATATCCTTTTCTTGCTTTAATATCCAGTAATCCTAAAATTTTCCTGGCAAAAGGGGGTCTTTAAATTAAACAATGTCCAGAATCCTGTTCATCTCTAACGATGTCCATTATTCTAACTTTAAATGAATTTTAGTTCTTACATACTGAATATGTATAATTCAATCAACTCTGTGAAATCCTTTTGTATTTGTATCCAAAGGCATGTACTAGAGTCTCTCTGTAATACCTCTTTCTAGTCCAGTTCAATATCTACTCTGTTGCCAAAGTAATCTTCCTAAAATAAAGGTCTGTCCTTATCATCCTACTACTCAATAAATTAACTATCACCTACAAGATCAAATATAAAATCCTCTATTTAACATCCAAAGTAACTCCCCTCACCCATACTTCTGCAGTCTTCCTTCCTTATATACTCTGTGATCCAATAACACCGACTTCCTTGCTATTTCTCTTACATAATATTCTGTCTAATATTCTATTTCCTCATCTCCATCTCCTATCCTCCCTGACTTCCTTTAATTTGTAATTAAAATTCCCACTTCTAAAGAAGTTTTCCTGTATATAGATAGTTTGTACAAAGTTTGTTGTATTATGTGTCTTCCAATATATTGTAAAGTATTTGCCTTTTTATTTCTTTTGCCTTTCTTTGTGCACCTAATGCTTAGCACAATGCCTGGCCTTTAGTAAATATTTAACAAATGTGTTGACTGACTCCAATGAAGATAATGAACATAAATGTAAGGGTTAATTAAAGAAATATAAACAGACTAAATAGAGATTAATTTATTAATTATATTTTATTTGGGACATTAGGTCATATTTGATCCACATTCACAATATTCTCTCTCTGTTTCTGTCTCTCTGTATGTCTTTCTGTTTCTGTTTATATGTCTATCTGTCTCTCTGAATCTGTCTCTGTCTCTCTGTCTGTCTCTCTCCCTGCCTATCATACATACACAAAAGTATAACAAAGTGAGTCAGAAAAATCTGAGTGCAAATATTTTTTTTTCATTTATGGGACTTTGGACAACTTTTGGTTTGGTTTGGTTTTGCTTTGCTTTGTTTTTGTACCCTTGGACTTCAGTTTTGTTATCTATAAAATGAATGATCTAGTCAGTTGAATTAGATCACCTCTAAACTCACTTTCATTTCTAAATCTATGATCCTAAGACCTAGACCAGTGAGCAAGAATTTAGACTAATATATACAAGTAGAAAAGTTTTATAAAGCACTGATTCTATGTAGATATTTTATGAAAGCTTATCATTTGTTAGATGAAATAAGAACCTATGGCTAATGGAGAGTTATAATTATGTAAAGATATTAACTGAGGCATAATCCAAGGGAAAATGTTAAAGTCCATAACATTCTTAAATTTTAATTGCATTTGTTTTACTAACATCGAACAATGGCCACATATTTTTTAAGTTAGGTTATTTTAGTTAACCTCAGAAATACAAATAATGCCCTAATTAATATTTTCCTCTTAAATTAACAAAATATTTAATATTTGCAGAAGTTGACTTTCACCATAACATACATAACCATGCATGTGCTCACTTGTTGTGTATACAACAATATGTATGGATACATCTTTGCAATACTTACTAATTTTTGGAAATATGTCTGCTACAAAAGCAGAGAAAATGTTATCAATTCTATATTAAATGCAAGGCATCTCCTCCTAGATTTTGTTGTACTTAAATTGATTTTTAAATATGCATTAAATATTTTTAATTTATGATGAATTTGTGTTCTCTAATTTTGTGGATCCTTCAGTAACTTATCAATATGCTCCTCAAAAGAATAGACATTCCTCTTGTCTATTCTGAGACAATTTCATGTCAGAAACTCATATCAGAAGGCACCAAATTAAATGCTTGTTAAATGCTTTAATTTGTACAGAACAACAACCAAAATCTTAAGACTCTCTCAGTACATATTTTAAAATGAAGAGTTTTCCACTGAAGACCTAGGACAAGAAGATGACATGATGTCAGTGAGGTAATTAATAGATATTGAAGTAATAAAAGAGAGGGATCACCTTTTCCTCCAAACATACAAAATTCTGTGACAGTATCAAAACTATTCATGATTTTTTGAAAGTGGAAATTACCAGCTATATGTTGTAACAATTTAATCAACTAGAATGCTCTGTAAATAGGATGCTCTGGAAAAAAAAAAAAGGAAAAGAAAAGTAGTATGAGAATTAACTCTTCAACCTTAAACATTGTTTTGTTAGTTTTGTTCAAGTCTTGTTGAAAGGCCTTAACAAAATGATTAAAATAATTTTCTGACTTAGTAACGACAATTATGCCTCCTGCAATGTAATCTTTATTTTAAGATTTAATAATTTCTCAAGATTATCATGGCAATAAAGTTATCCTTTTTGAAGCTTGAACTCATTTCTTTACCCACAATTTTCCCACTTCTATGCATATATGGTATTTTTCTTCTATCTGTAGTTTCCTTTAGCTTTGCCCTTCCTATAAAAATGTCTCCTTTCTTGGTTAACTTAAATCCAGTCATCATATCTTTTCTATAATACCTTGGCCCTTACTACTCCTAAACACCCTCTGTCCTTTCCTACCACTTATCATTTTCTAGATTCTCACTCCCTTTACCTTTGCTCCCCTAACTTCACAGCACAAGTTTTGATTTAACAGATATCTGATCTCTTCAGTGCCATTTATAGTGTTTTTCTCTATGACTTTTCAACTGTGTATTTCCATTTCTTCAGGATTCTGACTATATATACTTTTGTGTTAAGCAAGGTCTTCCTATAAATTTAGAAGAAGAGAAAAATTAGTGATTTATTACTCAGTGATCTCAATTTTTCTTATTTAAATTTTGGAAATGAAGATTTTTTAATTTCTAGTTGTCTATTTCAAATAAAGACTATCATGTATCACCTTTCTAAAGATGTAGAAACCCCCCCCCCATTTCTTAATTGTGGGTATATAGCTACAAATTATATGCACTCAAAAATAAATTAATAACTTATTAATTAAATAATCTATTTCAAAATGAATTAATCACTTTTGAAAGTGAATAAATCTTGTCTCCTTACATGTCTCTGTTTGCTTAAATATTTTCCATTCTACAAGAACCAAATTGATGGAAGTTATTGTACCTCTACCTCACCTAAGAGGCCTATCTTGTTGGTCCATCTTCCCACAAATATCTCCAATATATGTGCGTGTTTGTCTTCTCTTTTGAGTTTAGTTTGTTGTAACTTGCATGGCAAGTATTCCTATTTCGTTAATTACTCTTCCTAAGTTACAAAATTTTTGAGGGTAGGCATTGTAATTTTCTTTACATATTGTTGCTTAGTGCCTAGCAAGGTGCCTTTCACGAGAAAGATGCTTAAATTAAAAGTTTTGGTTTTTCTTTAATTGAATGAAGAAACTACATTTTATGAGGGAAGATGTCTCTTCTCCATTTATACATTTATATACACACTAGCATAAGACAGTGATTAATATGCTGTAATCTTTAGGCTATTCAATAAAGATTAGACATTTTTCATAGATCATTCTTTTTCAGACTGAAAAATTGTTGGTTTTGAAATTTCAGTAGTTAAAAAGCACATTATTATAAAATCTTTGTCCTTTTTTGCAATTTGTCTTTGTTGTTTTCCTTATATTTTATTTATTCAATATTCATTTAATGAAGAACCATTTATTAATAAGTGGATTTTCAGTATGTGCTTAGAAGAGAAGAGGCAATGGAGTGTATTAGACCGTGCTAGCCTTATGGTCAAAAATACCTGGATTCAAATCCCACATCTAAAATATCACACCTGTGACCAACTACAAAGCACCAAATCTTTCTAAACCTCAGACAGCTCTCCTAGACTATAAATTATGGGAGGATTGAAATATGTTTCAGTGGAGAGAGGTCCTTTGGATCTCTTTCTTTTTACAAAGTTGTCAAATCAAAGTAACTGTTTGTATGTTTCTATCTAATATACATTAAAATAGATAACTATCTTTATTCAGATTTAATACAAAAAAAGTCTTGATTATTTGGAAGAATGCATGTTAATTGTAGAGCAGACTAAAATATAAATTTAAATCTCTTTTCTTAGCTATTTCTTTATTTCCTCAACTTCCCATCACCAAGACTTGCTGCTATTGTGTTTACCTTTCTCCTACATCACAGAAATTCCAGCCTCTCTGAGTTGAAGATCTCAGAACCTAATCAGTTGAATATACATAAAAATCAATAATCATTCACAAAATACATTTTAAATGACTGTCTAACCATTACTTGAACACTTCTAGTGAGCAAGAACCTATCCCCTTCCATGACAGGTCATTCTGTTTTTTAATTACTCTTTTTTGAATTGTTCTACCAAATGTTTTTTGATAGCAATCTAAATCTGATTCTCAGAATATGGATGCAAGATTGATAGTTATCAGTACTATTGAGTTTCATCAGATAGAACTAGAAAGAACTGGTAGAAGTTTCACAGAATCAGATTTAGATTTGCTGTTTTTGTTTAATATTTTTTAGTTATGTCCAATTCTTCATCACCCTTTTTGGGTTTGGGTTTTTTTTGGGGGGGGGGGCAGAGATAATGGAGTGCTTTGCCATTTCCTTCTCTTGATCATTTTACATATGGGGAAATGGAGGCAAACGGGAATAAGTGAGTTGCCTAGGATAATAGGTAGTAAGTGTTTGAGGTTACATTTGAACTCAGGAAGACTAGTCTACTAGGATCCAGACATGGCACTTTACCCACTGATGAAATGATGATGAAAAAGAATTGATAGGCTTCACTAAGCTATGGAAAAGTCCACAAATACCAAAAAAATGCTAAGAATCACCAATGACTTTTTTTTTTACAAAATGAAATTATATACCAGGATTTCTGCATATGATTAGTGGGATTTGTTTAGAAAGTACCTTATTTCAGAAAACTTGGAAAGGTGATTTAGGGCATGAGGATAGGTACTCTATATACCTTTAAGTATGTGAAAAGTCTGTCATATTTTGGGGAATTAACTCTACTCTATTTGAGGAGAGAACTGAAAGTATTGGATAGAAGTCATTAAGTAGAAAAATTAAGTTTCATGTAGGAGAAAATTTTGTTACAGATATAACTGTCCCAACGTAGAATGAGATGCTTCTAGAGATAGTGAGTTCCCTCTTTTTGAAGATCTTCAAGGAGATGATAAATGGAGGAACTCTTATCAAATCTTTTATAATGAAAATTCTTTTCTTCTATGTATTGAGCTCACTGGCCACAAAGATTCCTTTCAAATCTTAATCAATTTTTCTTTTAAATTGTGGAGTAAAAAAGGTTTTAGCTTTTATTATGTAGGTTAATCAAGGGAGTTTCTGCATATTATAAAGTGTACCAGGCCTGAAGGCAGGGAGATTTGAATTCAAATCCATTCTCAGACACCTATGAACTATATGATATGCACAAGTCATTTAACCTCTACTTGCCTCAATTCACTCATTTGTAAAATAGGCATAATAATAACACCTACCTCCCAGGATTATTATAAAAAACAAATGAAATACTAATTATAAAATGCTTAGCACAGTGCCTAGCATAAAGTAATCAGTACATAAGTGTTATTATTATTCTCTAAGTTGCTACAACTACATAGGCCAAAGTATAAAATGTGCCATTTTGAATCCATAACATGTAAATTGTTATCTTTTATTAAAATTTCTCATCAAAATACAATTACCCTCAACTCTCTATGCTCAACAAGATTTTTTCTGTAATTTTTTTTCACATTCATGAAACAAACTTTGCAATCTCTAAAGAGAGTAAGCAATACTCAAAGTGGACATAAGAAATCAACATGAATTCCTGCATGCTTGTGAGACATTCCCAGTTTCTGCTAGTAGAAACTGTGGATCAAGAAATGATCTGAGACAATTTTTTTTATTCATTTCAGCATGACATAGGATTGCTGATCTAACCCTTAGCCTAAACTCCCTCAGTGAAATTGTCATTTCGGTGATAGAAAGAAGAGAATTTCCAGGCTTATATACAAGCCTATGCATAATTTCTGATAATCCCAGTGCTGGCTGACAAGGGGTCTAAGATTTCATCACAAGAGAGAACTTTACAGAAATCATCATTTCAGTACCCAAACTGGGGTGGATGGTACAGTATTTGATACATTGGATTTGTCTTTCCAGACACTAATTTAATTCCAGACATTAATTTAAAAGACAAACTCCATTTGTTCATAATGTCATTAGAAACTATAGAAATATGTAGCATTCAAAACAGGAAGTAAAGTGGTGCAGACCTGACAATTAGCCTAATTCTTCTGAAAATCACTACAAAGATTCTGAAATCCACACTTTAAATAGGGAAAATTCAGGAAAAATGAGAATAATTTACTTGATAATGAACTGAGTTGTACCTTACCACTGGAGACTCTATCCATCATGCAGAGTGAAAAGAAGGCTAGATTAGATTCAGAATCTGTTTTTCTGATCCCAAGTCTGATGGTCATAGGATTGGGCTCCAATTTCTTTCTTTGTATCAGAGGAATAATTATTTGTCTGGTCTATCTATAAGGTAATTTGTTGTTAAAGAAAGTATTTGTATAATTCCTAAAGCCTTTTATGAATGTAAGCTTTTAGTAATTTTTTCCCCTTCTTCACCTCTTTCTTATCCATGAATAACTTAAACTCTCTTTTGTTGTGGCATTTCTCTACTTCATGAACAAGTTGGTACTGTCTTACCAAAACTAAAGTTAAATTAGAAGAAGATATCTTGAAAGCCTATTACAATGCAAGTGAATATGCAAATATATAACTCCATGTGTGTTTGTTTTTCTAAATGTAGCTGGTTTTATTTAAAAAATTAAATTATTTCACATTATCCATTGTTATTCATTACCCTTTGTCTATTAAATTTGATAACATTTTAATGAACATTTGTTTTGAGCAAAGTACTAGGTAGCTAGCTGTCCCTGCTATTTAGCTTATACTCTATTATAGGAGAGGTAAGCTATATACATAAGAGATGTTTGAGTAATGTAAGAATACTGAGAGTATGAGAACAACTTCTGACTGAGGGCATAAGGGAAGGTTTCATGAAAAAAGGTGGCATTTGAGTTAAATCTCAAAGGATATCAGTGGGTAAGATTGAGGAAGAGGGAAGGGAAAGAGAAAATGAACAGGATATTCTAAGATATTTTAGCATACATTGTTCAGGAATGGCTATGTAATTATTGAATTTAAAAAAAATATTTAAAGAGTTGTGTCTGAACTTTTTTGTCAAATATTCACACAGTATATGATTCTATCCACTATCTATGTTATCATATCTGTACTGTAAACACTATTATTTTTCTTTATAACTAGCATATCAGCTGGTTCATGGAGTGATTATTCATGGAGTCCTGGATAAGTAAGAGTTGAAGAAATAAAACTAATATTATTAATGCCATATATTTATAAAAACCTTTAAAATTTTCAAAAGTTTTTCCTTTGCAACAATCTACCTTACAGGTAGATCATTCAAATGTCATTATTCCCAAACTATAGAAGTAAGTGAGGCACAGACTGCCAAAGTTGGGATCAGATATTTCTTAATACAAGATAGTGACTATGAATCATCAAAGACAGAGACTTGAAGTATAGAAGAATTCCAGTACATTTTCATCATCATCTTACTTAATGATCAATTATTTAATTTCTGGTTTTCTAACAAAACAAGATCTATTTTGGAGAATAATAATTTGTTTTATAACCAACTTTTCTTCTTCATTTAAAAAAAAACATCTTTGAGTAGGTTGCAGCTGTTTCTCTAGAGGCACTAGAAAGTAGCTTGCAGGGAACAACATGTACCTATATTTATATCAATGAAGCTAAGCACAGTTTGAACCCTTCAAAAATCTTTCCACCTGCAGATAAGGAGAGTGAATGCTATGACTCAACAATCTGAACACTAACACACCTGCATCCATGAAAATGGCCTCCTCCTGCTCCTATATCCCATCTTTGATTGGTTAGGGATGACATCACAGAAACCTACAAATCCAGGTTTAAGCCTGTTCTTGTGCCACACAAGTGGTATAATCCTGAAAGATTTGCTATGTATACAATATGCATTTTATGATTCTTTCAAATACAATATGATTATGTTGGATTTAAAAGTGAAATAGAAATTCATGAAGCAAATTGTTAAGCTAAGCAGATGGTAATTATACTATTTATGGAAAGTTACGTCCTAGACACTTGGATTCCAATGTAGGAGTATGTTAATTAAAAATCATTTGAGGATGAAAGTGATTAAATCCTATTAGTCACAATAAATTGGATGACGAAATTATAAATAACTTTCAATTGCCCCCTTGAAATATCATTATATTCCTTTAAAGGTTCATATTCTTTTCAAAATGACCTAAATGTTATTAATATTTTTGTTCATACTAAAATGCCTAGTTTGTGAAGACTACTATAGTGAATAGTAGAGAATATATAAATTTTTTAAGATATGAGCCATCAGTATTCATAGAGCATGAGCTTGGTGTGCCTGAGGGAAAGGGCCAACTGGTTTGCTTTTCACAGTATGTTAGCACATTCAGCCCACATTCTATGAACACCTTTAATGTCAACATAAACAACTTTAATACACAATATTTATATAATAATGCTTCTAGAGAGTTGCCAAAAAGTGCTATGTGAGCTCCAAGTGTTGGGACTCCAGAATCTTCTGTGCCTAAGAGAACTCAAAATAATAAGACCAAGAACAAGAATCCATTAATTTGATGTGATCATTTCTTTATAACCAATTTATCTATGTGGATTTACTTACAAACCTTTTACTAGACCCTAGGAAGGACACAAAAAGTAAAATAGACTACTTCAAGGAGCTTAATAATGTAAATATATTTAAAATCCATATTCATTATTTTGGGGGAGATTACTGAACATATCTAGGAAAGCAAAAGAAAATATAGAGAAGTAATGTTATAATAGTTTTCTTAGTAAACAACCTCTGACTTATCAAATCTCATTAGCCTCTATAATATATAGGTTTAGAGGATGGAAAGGTTAACAAGAAAATATGATGGAAATCAAGACTATTCATGAATCATTGTGGATCTTGCAATCTTTGGAATTGCCAGATTCCATCTACATTTTATAAATGTAGACTTATAGAATGAGAGTCCCCCTCCCCCTCCTCAATTCTTACATGTGTTTCATTTGATGACTTCACTTTGGGAGCAGACACACTCTCTCCTGATCCATGACATGTTTGAGTTAGCAGACATATAACTAAGATAGTTTATTCAGAACTTCCTTTTAAAAAATGATATTCTGAAGTCGATTTTACTTGCCAAGAATTATTCATTTCCAAAATTTAGAGAAGGTAGATGACCCAGTGGGTAGGAAGGACCTGGAGATAGAAAGATCCAAATTCAAATTCAATCTCAGATACTTAGTGTCTGTGTGACTCTGGGGAAGTCATTTAAGCTATTTGACTTACTTCCTTCATGTATAAAATGAAGAGAATAATAGCACCTATCACCCAGGGTTGTTAAGAAGAAAAAAAGGAAATAATATTGGTAAAGTGCTTAGCACAATATCAGGTCAGATGGTAGGTACTTAATAATTGACAGTTATTCATTATTATTATTTTCCAAATCATCATCATCATCTATAATCCACTTCTTTTGGCTATAAGTTCCCCTTTCTTTTCATTCTATTTTACAGCTCCTCGGGATGTCTATCTATCTATCTATCTATCTATGTACATATCTATCTGCATGTATGTATGTATGTGTTTATACATATATGTATATGTGTGTGAGTATGAAAACCCTCATTTTGGTTTTCTTGGCAAAAGATATTTGAATGATTTGCCATACCCTTCTCCAGCTCATTTTACAGATGAAGAGACTGAGAAAAATAGTTAAGTGACTTGCCCAGGGTCTCACAGCTAGTATCTAAGGATAGATTTGAACTCGAATCCTCCAAAATCTAGGTCTAGCATTCTATCCACTACATCACTTTGCTACACACACACACACACACACACACACACACACACACACTATATATATCTTGGACTCCTGGCCAAGATGGCGGAGATGAGGCACACAGCTGGGTAAGCTCCCCGTTTTCCCTTAGAATTCATTTCATGACAAGCCTCTGAATTAATGCTTGACTGAAAAAAAAACACACAAATAGTTGCCAAGAGAAGACATCCTTGAAATTCGCCAGGAAAGGTCTATTTTTGCTCAAGGGCAGGGAAGGTTTTAGATGGGGCACAGGCTGAGGGCAGGAGCGGCAGCGAGAGCACAGCAGGCAGTTCACACTGAGCAAACTGGAGTGGGGTAGGGTGCGATCTCTATGGTGGGGGGGAGTAGAAGGGGGAGAGCTTTGCTACAGGATTGGATACTTTGCCCTGGCAGCAAGCCAGTAAACAAGCAGAGAAGCTAAAAACACAGTGAGTGAAGAATACAACTGCAAATAGCTGGAGTCTCTTGGGACCTGGCCACCCCCCACAGTGTCTCAGCACCCTTGCAGAATCTCAGATCACAGGCACAAAATAGCCATCACTGTCCTGCTAGTGCCTTGCTGCTGCCCCACACAGTCTGTAGAGGGAGCTCGGTAACACCACCCAGCTCAAAAAAGAAAACAGATTCCTTTTAGGGATTTTTTTTTCTTTGCTAGTTTGTCTTTGATTCTTCTCTAACAAAATGAGCAAAAATTTGAAGCGGACCTTAACTCTTGAAAGCTTCTATACAGATAGAGAGCAGACTCTAAACCCTGAGGAGATTAAAAACAGACTGTCTCCAGGTGAATCGCCAAAGGAGGAGATCATCTGTTCCTCAGCACAGATGAATCTTATAGAAGAAATAAAAAAGGCTCTCACTAGAGAGCTAGAAAAAAATGGGGAAAAGAGAGGGAGGCTTGGAAAGAGAGTATAGAGAAGTCATCCCACTCATTTAAAGACAGAGTGGATACAGAAATCAAATCCTTGTAAAATAGGATTAGTGAACTGGAAACAGAAAGTAGCTAGCTCTCTCAAAATAAAATTGGCAAAATGGAAAAAAATTCCAGAGAACAAAACAAGCTTACTTAAAAACTCAATTGGACAATTAGAAAAAGATATAAAAAATTTGAGTGAAGAAAATACTTCATTGAAAATCAGAATCGAACAAATGGAACTGAATGACTCGAGGAGACACAAAGAATCAATCAAGCAAAACCAAAAAAATCAAACAATGGGGAAAAAATGTGAAATACCTTCTTGGGAAAACAACAGACCTGGAAAATAGATCTAGGAGAGACAATCTGAGAATTATTGTTCTCCGAGAAAAATATGATGAAAAAAAGAGCCTGGACAGTAGTTTCCAGGAAATTATCAAAGAGAACTGACCAGAAGTCATAGAAACAGAGGGTAAAATAGACATTGAGAGGATTCATCAATCACCTACTGAAAGGGATCCTAAAATCAAAATACCAAGAAATATAGTGGCCAAATGACAAAACCCTCAGATGAAGGAAAAAATACTGCAAGTGGCTAGAAAAACCCAATTCAAATATAGAGGAACCACAATAAGGATTACCCAGGATCTAGCACTGTCCACATTAAAAGACCGAAGGGCCTGGAATATGATATTCCGAAAGGTTAAGGAACTCGGTATGCAACCAAAAATAACTTACCCAGCCAGAATGAACATCTTTTTCCAGGGAAGAAGATTGACATTCAACGAAATAAGCGAATTTCACCTATTTTTGATGAAAAAACCAGAACTTATCAAAAAATTTGATCTATAAATGTAAAACTCAAGAGAAACCTAAAAAGGTAAAAAGAAATCTTGGGGACTATATTTCTGCTATAAAGATGTTTAAAGAATACATGCATACTTTGTTCTAGAAACTAGAGGTGGATAGGACAATGTACTTGGGAAAGGGTAAAGTAGTAGTACTACAACTCACAAAGAGACAAATGAAACTTATTATATCTCAGAGAAAGAATGGAGGGGGGTGAATATAGTGGATATCTTACTGCCATCAGAATTGGCTTTAAGAGAAAAATTTTAGAAATATTTGAAAAGTGGGAAAGGAAAAGTGAAAAGGGAAGAAATAAGCTAAGTGGAAGGGAATACAGAAACTGTGAGGAAAAGGAGTAAGATAGGAGTAAGAATGCTAAGGTGGGGGGGAGGGATACTAAAAAGGGAGGGCTGTGAGAAGCAAGTGGTGCTCACAAGTTTAATACTGGGGAGGGGGCTAAGGGAAAAAGAAGGGAGAAAGGCATAAACAGGGGTTAACAAGATGGCAAGTAATAAAGAATTGGTAATTTTAACCATAAATATGAATGGTGTAAACTCCCCCATGAAGAGGAAGCAGTTAGAATGTATTAAAAGCCAGAATCCTACAATATGTTGTTTCCAGGAAACACACCTGAAGCAGGGAGATACATACAGAGTAAAGGTAAAAGGTTGGAGCAGAATCTACTAGGCTTCAGGTGAAGTCAAAAAAGCAAGGGTAGCCATCCTGATCTCAGATCAAGCAAAAACAAAAATTGATCTAATTAAAAGAGATAAGGAAGGGCACTATATCTTGCTAAAGGGTAACATAGATAATGAAGCAATATCAATATTAAACATATATGCACCAAGTGGTGTAGCATCTAAATTCTTAAAAGAGAAATTAAGAGAGCTGCAAGAAGAAATAGACGGCAAAACTATAATAGTGGGAGATCTCAACCTTGCACTCTCAGAATTAGATAAATCAAACCACAAAATAAATAAGAAAGAAGTCAAAGAGGTAAATAGAATACTAGAAAAGTTAGATATGATAGATCTCTGGAGAAAACTAAATGGAGACAGAAAGGAGTACACTTTCTTTTCAGCAGTTCATGGAACCTATGCAAAAATATGACCTATACATTAAAAACCTCAAACTCAAATGCAGTAAGGCAGAAATAGTAAATGCATCCTTTTCAGACCACGATGCAATGAAAATTAAATTCAACCAAAAGTCAGGGGAAAATAGACCAAAAAATAATTGGAAACTAAATAATGTTATATTAAAGAGTGATTGGGTAAAACAGCAAATCATAGACATAATAATTTCACCCAAGAAAATGACAATAATGAGACGTCATACCAAAATGTGTGGGATGCAGTCAAAGTGGTAATAAGGAGAAATTTCATATCTCTAGAGGCCTACTTGCATAAAATAGAGAAAGAGAAGGTCGGTGAACTGGGCTTACAACTAAAAATGCTAGAAAAGGAACAAATTAAAAACCACCACTCAAACACTAAACTTGAAATTCTAAAAATAAAAGGAGAGATAAATAAAATTGAAAGTAAAAAAAACTATTGATTTAATTAATGAAACTAAGAGTTGGTTCTATGAAAAAACCAACAAAATAGACAAACCCTTAGTAAATCTGATTAAAAAAAGGAAAGAAAAGAATCAAAATGTTAGTCTTAAAAATGAAAAGGGAGAACTTGCCACTAATGAAGAGGAAATTAAAGCAATAATTAGGAGTTACTTTACCTAACTTTATGCCAATAAATTCGACAACTTAAATGAAATGGAAGAATACCTTCAAAAATATAGCTTGCCCAGATTAACAGAGGAAGAAGTAAATTGGTTAAACAATCCCATCTTAGAAAAAGAAATAGAATAAGCCCTAGGAAAAAATCCCCAGGACCAGATGGATTTACATGTGAATTCTACCAAACATTTAAAGAACAATTAACTCCAATGCTATATAAACTATTTGAAAAAATAGGGATTGAAGGAGTCCTACCAAACTCCTTTTATGACACAGACATGATACTGATACATAAACCAGGTAGGTTGAAAATAGAGAAAGAAAATTATAGACCAATCTCCCTAGTGAATATTGATGCTAAAATCTTAAATAAAATATTAGCAAAAAGATTAAAGAAAATCATCTCCAGGATAATACACTATGACCAAGTAAGATTTATACCAGGAATGCAAGACTGGTTCAATATTTGGAAAAATATTAGCATAATTGACTATATCAATAACCAAACTAATAAAAAAAATTATCATCTCAATAGATGCAGAAAAAGCATTCAATAAAATCCAACATCCATTCCTCATAGAGACACTTGAGAGTATAGGAATAAATGGACTCTTCCTTAAAATAGTCAGGAGCATATATTTAACACCGTCAGTAAGCATCATATGCAATGGGGAAAAACTAGAACCTTTCCCAGTAAGAGCTGGAGTGAAGCAAGGTTGTCCACTATCACCATTATTATTCAATATTGTATTAGAAATGCTAGCCTTGACAATAAGAGCTGAGAAAGAGATTAAAGGAATTAAAGTAGGCAATGAGGAAACCAAACTATCCCTCTTTGCAGATGATATGATGGTATATTTAGAGAACCCCAGAGATTCTATTAAAAAGCTATTAGAAATAATTCATACCTTTAGCAAAGTTGCAGGATACAAAATAAATCCCCATAAATCCTCAACTTTTTTATATATCACCAACAAAATCCATCAGCAAGAGATACAAAGAGAAATTCCATTCAAAATAACTGTTGACAGCATAAAATATTTGGGAATCTATCTACCAAAGGAAAGTCAGGAATTATATGAGCATAATTACAAAACACTTTCCACACAAATAAAGTCAGATTCAAATATTTGGAAAAATATTAAGTGCTTTTAGATAGGCAGCGCAAATATAATAAAATGACAATACTCCCTAAACTAATCTATTTATTTAGTGCTATACCAATCAGACTTCCAAGAAAATATTTTATTGATCTAGAAAAAAATAACAACAAAATTCATATGAAAGAAAAAAAGATCTAGAATCTCAAGGGAATTAATGAAAAAAAAAAATCAAATGAAGGTAGCCTAGCTGTACCTGATATAAAACTATATTATAAAGCAGCAGTCATCAAAACCATTTGGTAGTGGCTAAGAAATTGATTAGTTGATTAGTGGAATAGGTTAGGTTCACAAGACAAAATAGTCAACTATAGCAATCTAGTGTTTGACAAACCCAAAGATCCTAACTTTTGGGATAAGAATTCATTATTTGACAAAAACTGCTGGGATAACTGGAAATTAGTGTGGAAGAAATTAGACATGGATCCACACTTAACACTGTATACCAAGATAAGATCAAAATGGGTCCATGATTTAGGTATAAAGAATAAGATTAGAGGAACGTAGGATTGTTTATCTCTCAGACTTGTGGAAGAGGAAGAAATTTGTGACCAAAGATGAACTAGAGATCATTATTGATCACAAAATAGAAAATTTTGATTACATCAAATTAAAAAGCCTTTGTACAAACAAAACTAATGCAAACAAGATTAGAAGGGAAGCAACAAACTGGGAAAAAATCTTCATAATTAAAGGTTCTGATAAAGGCCTCATTTCCAAAATATATAGAGAATTGACTCTAATTTATAAGAAAGCAAGACATTCTCCAATTGATAAATGGTCAAAGCATATAAATAGACAATTTTCAGATGATGAAATTGAAACTATTTCCACTCATATGAAAGAATGTTCCAAATCACTATTGATCAGAGAAATGAAAATTAAGACAACTCTGAGATACCACTACACACCTATCAGATTGGCTAAGATGACAGGAAAAAATAATGATGAATATTGGAGGGGATGTGGGAAAACTGGGATACTGATGCATTGTTGGTGGAGTTGTGAATGAATCCAACCATTCTGGAGAGCAATCTGGAATTATGTCCCAAAATTTATGAAACTGTGCATACCCTTTGATCCAGCAGTGCTACTACAGGGCTTATACCCCAAAGAGATACTAAAGAAGGGAAAGGGACCTGTATGTGCCAAAATGTTTGTGGCAGCCCTATTTGTAGTGGCTAGAAACTGGAAAATGAATGGATGCCCATCAATTGGAGAATGGTTGGGTAAATTGTGGTATATGAATGTTATGAAATATTATTGTTCTGTAATAAATGACCAGCAAGATGAATACAGAGAGGCTCAGAGAGACTTACATGAACTGATGCTGAGTGAAATGAGCAGAATCAGGAGATCATTATACACCTCAACAATGATACTGTATGAGGATGTATTCTGATGGAAGTGGATTTCTTTGACAAAGAGAAGATCTAACTAGTTTCAATTGATCAATGATGGACAGAAGCAGCTACACCCAAAGAAAGAACACTGAGAAATGAATGCAAACTGTTTGCATTTTTGTTTTTCTTCCCAGGTTATTTCTGCCTTCTGAATCCAATTCTCCCTGTGCAACAAGAGAACTGTTCAGTTCTGCACACAAATATTGTATGTAGGATATACTGCAACCTATTTAACATGTATAGGACTGCTTGCCATCTGGGGCAGGGTATGGAGGGAGAGAGGGGAAAAATCAGAACAGAAGTGAGTGCAAAGGATAATGTTATAAAAAATTACCCTGGTGTGGGTTCTGTCAATATAAAGTTATTTTAAAAAATGAAGCCCCTTAAAAAAAAAGACATACTCCCTCTCTATATAAGATATATTTGGTTAGAATTATTTCTAAGGTTCTGTTTAGATAAAAAAAAAAAACCTCTAGGATTTCATAATGCAATTCAATTTAATTCTAACAAGTTTTTTATCATATATGAATTATGCACAATGTTCTGTGTTAGTTACTGAAGATATAAAGATTCATATTATACACTTTCTGTTCCCAAGGAACTTAGATTCAAATCTAAGGAGAGGATATCTACAAAAATGACCATAAAAATAAGTTATAAATGTATAAGGGCTAAAACCATTTGTTATTGAAATTCAAGAAAGCAATAGTTACTTAGAGCAATAGGGTGAGTTAAATTGGTGAGAAATCCTGAGGGTCTTCCCCTCCCAGGTTTATTCATTTATTTAGATTTTTTTGTACTAGATGAAAAAGGAGATTCTTTGCCTCAATTGCTACCTCACCTTAATTATTGAATGTGTGCAGCCTCAGTCAAATTGTGACCTATTGAAGACCTTAGTGTAAAAAAGCCAAGGTTCCCCTTTCAATCTAGGGCCATCTCCAAACTCTTGATCTATTTCTTGCCACTGGACCCAGATGGAAGGTCCAGAAATGATACAGGTGACCTCCTTCACTTAAATCCAATTCATTTGAATGTCATGGCATTACTTCCCTGATATCATAGTTCTGTTCAAGAATGAAGGACAAATAACAATAAGTTAAATGAATCATAAAGTTTTATTAAATGATATAGGTGGGAGGGCAAAGAAGACATGGAAGAATATAAAGAATATAAAGGCCAGATTTCAATTAAAAATAGCATGTTCAGGACAGAGAATGGCAGAGAGTAGTCAGGTCTTTGTCTGAGCTCCTCCTGGCTTCTCTCAGATCAACACCTGACCAAGTTTATGAATGGATTTTGGAGTAAAAGAATGCATAAATATTTGTAATGTAACAAATTTCCCGAAGAAGATATTTTGGAAAAAACTTCAGGAAAGGTCTGTCTCAATGTGGGGGATGGGAGATCATAACTCAGGCCAGGCACAGCACAGTGCAGTACAGGAAGACCCAGGGCAGAAAGCTTCTCTTTACTGGGAATTTAGTGGGAGAAACATAGCCTAAATACAGCAGCATTGGCTATTCTGTCCTGGTTCAAAACCCAGTAGATCAGAAGACTTGTTATGAGATGTACAACACAACCACAGAAGGCAATAGTGAGTCCCTGAACCAAAGCATAACAAACAGGGGTTGGCCACATGCACCCAGCAGGAGAAGGAAGCCAGCAGCACCACCAGTTTCAGGGCAGTGTGAAGCTGCTCTCTCATATAGAGGAAGCTTGGGACAACTGTGTGTTTGCCCTAAAAGCAGACCTTAACCTTTTAAAATGAGTGAAAAAATCAAAAAGAGCTCTGACCATTAATAGGTTTTATCAAAGGGTGATATAAGTTTGTCTCCATCTCACAAGGCTCTTTTGGAAGAATTCAAAAAGGATCTTAAAAAAAGAAGAAAAATAGGAAAGGGAAATGAGAGCTCTGGAAAAGAAAATACAGACAATGTCTGAACAAAATCTCTCTTTGAAAACAGTTTTGATGAAATGGAAAAAAGAAAACAACTCCTTGAAAAACAGAATTTGTGAAATGAGAAAAACAATTCAATAGACAAAACAACTCATTCAAAAGTTCAGTTGGCTAAATTCAAGAAGAGATAAAAAGGCTAACTGAAGAAAATAATTCACTAAAAATTAGAATTAAATAAATAGAAGAGAATGACACAATAAGACAACAAGAATCATTCAAATAAAAATTTTAAAAATAAAAAATGAAGAAAATATAAGATACCTCATTGGAAAAACAACTGACCTGGAAAATAGATCCAGGAGAGACAATCTAAGAATTATTAGATTATCTGAAAACTTCAAGGAATAAAAGAGCTTAGATAACATCTTTCAAGAGATCATCCAACTCTGAGATACTACACACCTGTCAGATTGTCTAGGATGACAGGAAAAGATCATGCGGAATGATGGAGGGGATGTGGGAAAACTGGGACACTCATACATTGTTGATGGAATTGTGAATACATCCAGCCATTCTGGAGAGCGATTTGGAACTATACTCAAAAACTTATCAATCTGTGCATACCCTTTGATCCAGCAGTGTTACTACTAGGCTTATATCCCAAATAAATCTTAAAGAAGAAAAAGGATCCTGTATGTGCAAAAATGTTTGTGGCAGCCTTCTTTGTAGTGGCCAGAAACTGAAAAATGAGTGGCTGCCCATCAATTGGAGAATGGCTGAATAAATTGTGGTATTTGAATGTTATGGAATATTATTGTTCTGTAAGAAATGACCAGCAAGATGATTTCAGAAAGCCCTGGAGAGACTTACATGAATTGATACTCAGTGTAATGAGCAGGACCAGGAGATAATTATATATTTCAACAACAATACTATATGATGATCAATTCTGATGGATGTGGCTCTCTTCCACAATAAGATGAACCAAATCAGTGCCATTGGCTCAATATTGAATAGAATCAACTACACCCAGTGAAAGAACTCTGGGAAATGAGTGTGAACCACTGCATAACATTTCCAATCCCTTTGTTTTTGTCTGCTTGCATTTTTTATTTCTTTCACTGGTTAATTGTACATTATTCCAAAGTCTGATTTTTCTTGTGCAGCAAAATAGCTGTATGGATACACAAAACACACACACACACACACACACACACACATACACACAACCATTGTATTTAACATATATTTTAACATATTTAACATGTATTGGTCTACCTGCCATCTGGGGGAGGGGGTGAGGGGAAAGAGAGGAAAAATTGGAACAAAAGATTTGCAATTGTCAATGCTGAAAAATAACCCATGCATATATCTTGTAAATAAAAAGCTATAATAATAATAATTTTTAAAAAGAAATTATCAAGGAAAACTACCCTGATGTCCTAAAAACCAGGGAGTAAAATAGCCATTGAAAAAAATCTACTGATCACCTAAAAGGGACTCCAAATAAAATACTCCAAAATAAAAATTCCAAGGAATATTTTAGCTAAATTCCAGGATCATCAAAAAATACTGCAATCAGCCAGAAAAAAAAATCATATATCAAGGAGCCAAAATCAGTATAATCCAGGGTTTGGCAGGTTCTACTTTAAGGATCAAAGGATCTGGAATGTGATATTCTGCGGGGCAAAGAAATTTGGACATCAGTCAAGAATCAACTCTCCAGCAAAATTAAACATTATTATTAGGGGAAAAGATGTACATTCAATGAAATATGTGATTTTCATTTATTTTTGATGAAAAGACAAGAGATGCAAAAAATTGATCTTCAAATATAGAACTCAATAGAAACACAAATATAGATTTAAAAAACTATGTTATTTAAAGGTTAAAATGTTTATATTTGTATGTGGAAAGATGACATGCTTAACATTCTGGAACTCTATCTTTGTCACGGGTATACTTAGAGAGAGCTATAATTTGACTTGACGGTGATGATATAAAAAAGAAAGTAGGTGTGGGAAAGGGATAGCACTGAAAGAGGGAAGGAGAGGTAAAATAGGGTAAGTTGCATTACATGAAGAGGCAATAAATAAATATTACAGTTGAGGGAAAGAATGGATGGGGGTGAGCACTGTGTGATCCTTAACCTCCTCAGATTTGGCTCAAAAAAATATCAGACATATTTAGTTTAATATAGAAACTTGCCTCATTACACTCAAAGTAGGAGGAGAAAGGGGAAAGTAAAGTGGAGGTAATAGAAGGGAAAACAAAAGAAGAAGGGACAATGGAATAAGAAAGAGGGTAAGGCCAATAAAAGGAAGGGCAGATTGAGGTAGGTGGTAGTCAGAAGCAAAACACCTGTGAGAAGGGAAAGAGTGAAGGACAGAGAAAAGTATAACTTAAGGAAAATAAGATGGCAGAAAAGATAGAGTTAATAATTTCAGCTTTAAATGTGAATGGGATGAACTCTTCCATAAAAGTAGAGTGGATTATAAGACAGAATCTGACTACATGTTGCTTCCAAGAAATAACAGACTGAACCAGAATATATTATGCTTCAACTGAAATTTTTTTTAAAAAAAGCAGCAGTACCAATCCTGCTCTCAGATCAAGGAAAAACAAAAAAAGATCTAATTAAAAGACATAATGAAGGAAACTACATATTGCTAAAGGGTACCACAGATAATGAAGCAATATCAATACTAAACATATGCACCAAAAGGGATAACATTTACATTCTGAGAGAAGTTAAAAGAGCTACAAGAAGAAGTAAAAAGAAAAACTATACTAGCGTGGGATCTTATTTCAGAACTAGATAAATCAAACCACAAAATAAATAAGAAAGAAGTTAACAAGGTAAATAGAAATCAGTCACAGTTCAGTTAGAAATGAAAAAGGTAAACTTTCTACAAATTAAGAGGAAATTTGAACAATAATTAGGAGCTGGCTCAACTGTATGGCAGTAAATCTGGAAATCTAAGTGAAATGAATGCATATTTACAAAAATATTGATTGCCCAGATTAACAGAGGAGGAAATAAATTACTTAAATAGTCCCATTCTAGAAAAAGAAATTGAACAAGCTATTAATCAACTCCCTAAGAAAAAATCTCAAGGGCCAAATGGATTTATATTTGAATTCCAACAAACTTTTAAAGAGCAATAGAAATTAATTCCAATGCTATGCAATTATTGGGAAATTGGGGAAAGAAAGAATCCTAGAAAATTCATTTTATGACACAAATATGGTGCTAATACCTAAAGCAGGCAGGGTCAAAACAGAGAAAGAAAACTATAGACCAATTTTCCTAATGTATATTGATGCAAAAAGCTTAAATAAAATTTTAACAAGGAGATTGTCACAAGTTATCATCAAGATAATACACCATAACCAATTAGGATTTATACCAATTATGCAAGGCTGGTTCAATATTAGGAAAGTTATTAGCATAATTGACTACATAAATAACAAAATTAACAAAAATCATATGATTATTTCAATAGATGTATAAAAGGCATTTGACAAAATCCAATACACATTACTATTTAAAATATCATGGAATAGGAATAAATGGAATTTTCCTTTAAATGATCAACAAAAAAATATATAAATAAATTAAATAAAAGAAAGAAATAATACGATCAGTAGCATCTATCTATAACCATTAACAAATATTATGTGTAATAGGGACAAACTGGAAGTATTCTCAATAAGATCAGGGTGTAGCAAGGTTGCCCACTATCACCACTACTTTTGAATATTGTATTAGAAATGTTAGCTTTACACTATACTAATTAGGCTCTCAAAAAACTGTTTTAATGACCTAGAAAAATAACAAGTTCACATGGAAAAACAAAAGGTCAAGAATTTCAAGAGAATTAATGAAAAAAAAATCAAATGAAGGTGGCCTAGCTGTACCAGACCTAAAAATTATATTATAAAGCAGCTGTTACTAAAACTATCTGGCATTGACTAAGAAATAGACTACTTGATCAATGGAATAGGTTAGGTTCAAAGGACAAAACAGCCAATAACTTTAATAATCTAGTGTTTGACAAACCCAAAGATGCCAGTTTTTGGGATAAGAACTCACTATTTGACAAAAATTGCTGGGAAAATTGAAAATTAGTATGGCAAAAACTAGGCATTGACCCACACTTAACACTGTACACCCAAGATAAGGTCAAAATGGGTTCATGACCTAGGCACAAAGAATGAGATTATAAATAAATTGGAAGAGCATAGGATAGTTTACCTCTCTGACCTGTGAAAGAGGAAGGAATTTATAACCAACAAAGAACTAGAGATCACTATTGACTACAAAATAAAAAAAATTTTTGATTATATCAAATTGAAAAGTTTTTGTACAAATAAAACTAATGCAGACAAGATTGGAAGGGAAACAATAAACTGGGAAAACATTTTTACAGTCAAAGGTTCTGATAAAGGCCTCATTTCCAAAATATATAGAGAATTGACTCTAATTTATAAGAAATCAAGCCATTGTCCAATTGATAAATGGTCAAAAGATAAGAAAAGACAATTCTCAGAAGAAGAAATTGAAACTATTTCTAGTCATATGAAAAGATGTTCCAGGTCATTATTAATCAGAGAAACGCAAATTAAGACAACTCTGAGATACCACTACACACCTGTCAGATTGGCTAGAATGACAGGGAAAGATAATACAGAATATTGGAGGGGATGTGGGAAAACATTGTTGGTGGAATTGTGAATACATCCAGCCATTCTGGAGAGCAATTTGGAACCATACTCAAAAAGTTATCAAACTGTGCATGCCCTTTGATCCAGCAATGTTTCTACTGGGCTTATACCCCAAAGAGATACTAAAGAAGGGAAAGGGATCTATATGTGCCAAAATGTTTGTGGCAGCCCTGTGTGTAGTGGCTAGAAGCTGGAAAATGAATGGATGCCCATCAATTGGAGAATGGTTAAGTAAATTGTGGTATATGAATGTTATGGAATATTATTGTTCTGTAAGAAATGACCAGCAGGATGAATACAGAGAGGATTGGTGAGACATACATGAACTAATGCTAAGTGAAATGAGCAGAACCAGGAGATCATTATATACCTCAACAACAATACTGTATGAGGATGTATTCTGATGGAAGTGGATTTCTTCGACAAAGAGATCTAACTCAGTTTCAATTGATCAAGGATGAACAGAAGCAGTTACACCCAAAGAAACAACACTGGGAAATGAATGTAAACTGCTTGCATTTTTGTCTTTCTTCCCAGGTTATTTTTACCTTCTGAATCCAATTCTCCCTGTGCAACAAGAGAACTGTTCGGTTTTGCCCAATATATTGTATCTAGGTTGCACTGTGACATATTTAACTTGTATAGGACTGCTTGCCATCTGGGGGAGGGGGTGAAGGGAGGAAGAGGAAAAGTCGGAACAGAAGTGAATGCAAGGGATAATGTTGTAAAAAAATTACCCAGGCATGGGCTCTGTCAATAAAACATAATAATAATAATAATAATAATAATAATAATAATAATAATAATAATAAAGAAATGTTAGTCTTAGCAATAAGAGAAGAAAAAGAAATTAAAAGAATTAGAATATGTAATGAGGAAACCAAATTATCAATCTTTGCAGATGATATGTTGGTATACCTAGAGGATTGTAGAGAGTCAACTAAAAAACTACAACTATCTTTAGTAAAATTGTAGGATACAAAATAAATCCACACAAATCATTAGCTTTTCTATGTTACCAACAAAGTCCAGCAGCAAGAGATACAAACAGAAGTTCCATTTAAAATAACTGGAGATAATATAAAACATTTGAGAGTCTACCTGCCAAGACAAAACCAGGAACTATATGAACGCAATTACAAAACAATTTCTATAAAAAAAAGTCAGATCTAAACAACTGGAACAATATCAATTGTGGGTTGGCTGAGTTAATTAATAAAATGATAATTCTATATAAATTAATCTACAAATCAGCAGTGTCTCTATTGAACCTGTATCTCAAAGAGATCATAAAAAAGGAAAAGCACTCACATGTACAAAAATGTTTATAGCAGTCCTGTTTGTATTTTCAAAGTACTGGAAACTGAGTAGATGGCCATTTGGGGAATGGCTGTATAAATTATGATATATGAATGTTATGGAATATTATTGTTTTATAAGAAATGATCAGCAAAATAATTTCAGAAAGACCTGAAGGGACTTTTATGAATAGATGCTAAGTGGAGTGAGTAGAACCAAGAGAGCATTGTACATAGCAACAACAAGATTATGTGAGGATCGATTCTGAGGAACCTGACTCTTTTCAACAATGAGAAGATTCAGGCCAATTCCAATATACTTATGACATAGAAAGCCATCTGTATCCAGAAAGAAGATTGTTGGGATTGATGTGGAACACAATAATAATTTTTTCCCATCTTTTTTGTTGTCGATGGCTTGCTTTTTGTTTTTTTCTCATTTTTTTCATTTTTGATCTGATTTTTCTTGTACATCATGATAAATATGGAAATATGAATAGAAGAATTATGCATGTTTAACATATATTGCTGTGAAGAGAAGGGGATGAAGAAAGGGATGGAGAGAAATTAGTAACACAATGCTTTCCAAGAGTGAGAAAACTATCTTTGTATGTATTTTGAAAATAAACATATTGAAAAATACAATATTGAAAATAAAAAGTTATTATTAAATTTTAAAAATTGTGTGTACAAACCGAAGCAATGTGAAAATAAGGTTTTAAAAGAAGCTTTTTTTATTATGACCTAGAATGCCAGCATAAGGAATTTATATATATATATATATATATATATTTTTTTTTTTTTCCTATTGGCAGTGGAAAGAGAGTTTTTCACCAAGAGAATGAGTGGAGTTAGTTTGTATACTGGGAAAATTATTTTTAGATGTAATAAGAAATATTGATTTGGGGACTTAGAGGAAGAACATTTAAGAAACAATCATAATAGTATAGACAGAGGATATGAAAGATTTAATGATGGCAGTGGAAGAAGAATAGAGGGAACAGATGAAGGAGATGCTATGAAGAATGGGCAAACTGCAAATGGAAAATGAGTGAATGTCACAGATGAGGGAGAAAGAAAAAACTAAAATAACACCCAGGATACAAAACAATGGCCAGGAAAATGATGGTTATAATGGAATCAGAAATAAAGGAGTTGAAAGGAGCTATAAGTTTCAAAGAAATGGATAGGTTTTCCTAACCATGTTAGGTATCAGTGCGCTATCCACTTTGAGATGCTCAGTAGATAATTGGAAAGATCACAACTCAGGATAAAAAGCTCAAGATTTGGAATTCATTTGCATAAAAGTCAGTAGTTTGGAATGAGGTAAAAAGTTTATAAAATGATGAGAAAGCCAATGGACAGAACTTTTAGTTAAGAATGGCAAGAATAACCAACAATGGAGCCTCAAAAGAGCATTTAAAAATGAATTAAGGAGTAATCACAATGGGAGATGAAAGAAAAATCAGAGGACAAAAATGCCACAGAAAACAAGAAACTTAAAATACACAAAGAAGTTGTTTTCTCCAGTGTTGAATGCAAAATAAAAGGCAAGAAGGGTATAGCTTTAGAAAAAGTCATTAAGTTTTACAATCCTTGGTTACTTTTTTAAAAAAATTAATGCTTTTTATTTACAAAGCCTATAGGTGGGTAATTTTTCCAACATTGACCCTTGCATAAACTTTCGTTGCAAATTTTCCCCTCCTTCCCCTCACTCTCTCTCCTATTTGACATATAGTCCAATACATGTTAAATATGTTGAAATACATGTTAGATCCAATATATGTTTACATATTTATACACTTATCTTGTTGCAAAAGAAAAATCATATCAAGCAGGAAGAAAATGAAAAAAAAAAAAAAAAAAACCTGAGAAAGAAAACAAAATGCAAGCAAATAACAACAGAGAGAGTGAGAATGCTATGTTGTATTCTACACTCTATTCCCACAGTTCTCTTTCTGGGTGTAGATAGCTCTCTTCATCACAATACAAGTGGAACTGGTTTGAATCATTTCAATATTGAAGAGAGCTAAAACCATCAAAATTGATCATCATATAGTTTTGTTGGTGCCGTGTATAATGATCTCCTGGTTCTGCTCATTTCACTTTGCAAAAGTTCATGTAGGTCTCTCTAAGCTTCTCTGAAACCATCCTGCTAGTTGTTTCTTACAGAACAATAGTATTCCATAGTATTCATATACCACAGTTTATTCAGCCATTCTCCAATTGATGGGCATCCACTCATTTTCCAGTTTCTTGCAACTACAAAGAGAGCTGCCACAAACATTTTTACACATGCAAGTCTCTTTCCCTCCTTTACCATCTCTTTGGGATATAATTCCAGTAGAAACACTGCTGGATCAAAGGATTTGCACAATTTGATAACTTTTTGAGCATAGTCCCAAACTACTCTCTAGAATTGTTGGATCCATAGACAGTTCCACAAACAATGTGTCAGTGTTCCAGTTTTCCCACATCCTCTCCAACATTCATCATTATCTTTTACTATCACCTTAGCCTATCTGACAGATGTGAAGTGATATCTCAGAGTTGTCTTTATTTGTATTTCTCGGATCAATAGTGATTTGGAGAACTTTTTCATGTGGCTACAAATAGCTTCAATTTCTTCATCTGAAAATTGTCTGTTCATATCCTTTGACCATTTATCAGTTGGAGAATGGCTTGAGCTATTATAAATTTGAGTCAATTCTTTATATATTTTATAAATGAGGCCTTTATCATATCCTTTGTACGTAAAAAAAAGTTTTCCCAGTTTATTGCTTCCCTTCTAATCTTGTCTGCATTAGTTTTGTTTATACAAAAACTTTTTAACTTAATATAATCAAAATTATCTATTTTATGATCAATAATTAGTACTTATTTGGTCACAAATTCCTTCCTCCTCCACAAATCTGAGAGGTAACTATCCCATGTTCTTCTAATTTGTTTATGGTATCATTCTTTATGTCTAGATAATGAAACCATTTCAATCTTATCTTGGAAAGGGTAGCATACACAACGAAGCAATATCAATATTAAACATATATGCACCAAGTGGTATGGCATCCAACTTCCTAAAGGAGAAGTTAAGAGAGTTGCAAGAAGAAATAGACAACAAAACTGTAATAGTAGGAGATCTCAACCTTGCACTCTCAGAATTAGACAAATCAAACCACAAAACAAATAAGAAAGAAATTAAAGAAGTAAATAGAATATTAGAAAAATTAGGTATGTTGGATCTTTGGAGAAAAGTGAATGGAGATAGAAAGGAATATACTTTCTTCTCAGCAGTTCATGGAACCTATTCAAAAATTGACCATATATTAGGACATAAAGACCTCAAAATTAAATGCAAGAAAGCAGAAATAGTAAATGCTTTCTTTTCAGATCATGATGCAATAAAACTACATTCAACAAAAAGTTAGGGGGAAATAGACCAAAAAGTAATTGGAAACTAAACAATCTCATCTTAAAGAATGATTGGGTGAAGCAGCAAATTATAGATACAATTAATAATTTCACTCAAGATAATGACAATGATGAGACATCATACCAAAATTTGTGGGATGCAGCCAAAGCGGTAATAAGAGGGAATTTTATATCCTTAGAGGCTTACTTGAATAAAACAGAGAAAGAAAAGATTAATGAATTGGGCTTGCAATAAAAACTAAAAAACTAAAAAAAGACCAAATTAAAAACCCCCAATCAAATACTAAATTTGAAATTCTAAAATTAAAAGGAGAAATTAAAAATATTGAAAGTAAAAAACTATTGAACTAATTAATAAAACTAAGAGTTGGTTCTATGAAAAAGCCAATAAAATAGATAAGCCTTTGGTAAATCTGATTAGAAAAAGGAGGGAGGAAAATGAAATTAGTAGTCTTAAAAATGAAAAGGGAGAACTTTCCACCAATGAAGAGGAAATTAGAGAAATAATAAGGAGTTATTTTGCTCAACTTTATGCCAATAAATTTGATAACCTAAGTGAAATGGATGACTACCTCCAAAAATACAGACTTCCCAGACTAACAGAGGAGGAAGTAAATTGCTTGAATAGTCCCATTTCAGAAAAAGAAATAGAACATAGGCAATTAAACAACTCCTAAGAAAACATCCCCAGGACCAGATGGATTTATATGTGAATTTTACCAAACATTTAAAGAACAATTGGCCCTAATGCTATATAAAATTATTTGATAAAATAGGGAATGAAGGAGTCCTACCAAATTCCTTCTATGACACAGACATGGTACTGATACCTAAACCAGGTAGGCTGAAAACAGAGAAAGAAAATTATAGACCAATCTCCCTAATGAATATTGATGCTAAAATCTTAAATAAGATATTAGCAAAAAGACTACAGAAAATCATCTCCAAGATAATACACTATGATCAAGTAGGATTTATACCAGGAATGCAGGGTGGTTCAATATTAGGAAAACTATCAATATAATTGGCCATGTTAATAACCAAATTAACAAAAACCATATGATCATCTCAATAGATGCAGAAAAAGCATTTGATAAAAATCCAACATCCATTCCTATTAAAAACACTTGAGAGTATAGGAATAAATGGACTTTTCCTTAAAATAATCAGCAGCATCTATTTAAAACCATCAGTAAGCATCATATGTAATGGAGACAAACTGCAAACCATTCCTAATAAGATCCAGAGGAAACAAGGTTGCCACTATCACCGTTACTATTTAATATTGTATTAGAAACGCTAGCTATAGCAATAAGAGCTGAGAAAGAGATTAAAGGAATAAGAATAGGCAATGAGGAAACCAAATTATCACTCTTTGCCGATGACATGATGGTATACTTAGAGAACCCCAGAGATTCTGCTAAAAGTTATTAGAAATAATCCACAACTTTAGCTAAGTTGTGGTTATAAAATAAACCCACATAAGTCATCAGCATTCTTATATATTACAACAAAATCCAACAGTCAGAGTTACAAAGAGAAATTCCATTTAAAGTAACTACTGATAATATAAAATATTTAGGAATCTATCTGCCAAGGGAAAATCAGAAACTTTATGAGCAAAATTACAGACCACTTTTCACACAAATTAAGTCTGATCTAACCAATTGAAAAATATTAAATGCTCTTTGGATAGGGCGAGCAAATATAATAAAGATGACAATATTACCTAAACTAATCTATTTATTTAGCGCTATACCAATCAGACTCCCTAAAAACTATTTTAATGACCTAGAAAAATAACAACAAAGTTCATATGGAAAAACAAAAGGTCAAGAATTTCAAGGGAATTAATGAAAAAAAAATCAAATGAAGGTGGCTTAGCTGTACCAGATCTAAAATTATATTATAGAGCAGCAGTTACCAAAACTATTTGGTATTGGCTGAGGAATAGATTAGTTGATCAGTGGAATAGATTAGGTTCAAGGGATAAAACAGTCAACAAATATAGCAACCTAGTCTTTGACAAACCCAAAGATCCCAGCTTTGGGATAAGAACTTACTGTTTGATAAAAATTGCTGGGAAAATTGGAAACTAATATGGCAGAAACTAGGCATTGATCCATACTTAAAGCCGTACACCAAGATAAGGTCAAAATGGGTTCATGACCTAGGCATAAAGAATGAAATTATTAATAAATTAGAGGAACATAGGATAGTTTACCTCTCAGACCTGTGGAAGGGAAGGTCTTTATGACTAAAGCAGAACTAGAGATCATTACTGATCATAAAATAGAAAATTTTGATTATACTAAACTGAAAAGTTTTGTACAAACAAAACTAATGCAGACAAGATTAGAAGGGAAGCAATAAACTGGGAAAATATTTTTTACAATCAAAGGTTCTGATAAAGGCCTCATTTCCAAAATATATAGAGAATTAACTCTAATTTATAAAAAATCAAGCCATTCTCCAATTGAAAAATGGTCAAAGGATATGAACAGACAATTCTCAGATGAAGAAATGGAAACTATTTCTAGTCATATGAAAAGATGCTCCAAGTCATTAATTAACAGAGAAATGCAAATTAAGACAACTCTAAGATACCACTACACACCTGTCAGATTGGCTAAGATGACAGGAAAAAATAATGATGATTGTTGGAGGGGATGTGGGAAAACTGGGACATTGATGCATTGTTGGTGGAGTTGTGAACGAATCCAACCATTTTTGGAGAGCAGTTTGGAACTATGCTCAAAAAGTTATCAAACTGTGCATACCCTTTGATCCAGCAGTGTTACTACTGGGCTTATATCCCAAAGAGATTATAAAGAAGGGAAAGGGACCTGTATGTTCACGAATGTTTGTGGCAGCCCTTTTTGTAGTGGCTAAAAACTGGAAACTGAATGGATGTCCATCAGTTGGAGAATGGCTGAATAAATTGTGGTATATGAATATTATGGAATATTACTGTTCTGTAAGAAATGACCAACAGGATAATTTCAGAAAGCCCTGGAGAGACTTACACGAACTGATGCTGAGTGAAATGAGCAGGACCAGGAGATCATTATATACTTCAGCAACAATACTATATGATGACCAGTTCTGATAGACCAGGCCATCCTCAGCAACGAGATCAACCAAATCATTTCCAATGGAGCAGTAATGAACTGAACTAGCTATGCCCAGAAAAAGAACTCTGGGAGATGACTAAAAACCATTACATTGAATTCCCAATCCCTATATTTATGCATACCTGCATTTTTGATTTCCTTCACAAGCTTAATTGTACAATATTTCAGAGTCTGATTCTTTTTGTGCAGCAAAATAACGTTTTGGTCAGGTATACTTATTGTGTATCTAATTTATATTTTAATATATTTAACATCCACTGGTCATCCTGCCATCTAGGGGAGGGGGTGGGGGGGTAAGAGGTGAAAAATTGGAACAAGAGGTTTGGTAATTGTTAATGCTGTAAAGTTACCCATGTATATATCCTGTAAATAAAAGGCTATTAAATAAAAAAAAAAATTTAAAAAAAAATCTTATCTTGGTATACTCTGTTACGTGTGGATCTATGCCTAATTTCTGCCATACTAGTTTCCAATTTTCCCGGCAGTTTCTGTCAAATAGTGAATTCTTATCCCCAAATACTAGATTGTTATTGGCTATTTTATTCAGTGAATCTAACCTATTCCACTGATCAACTTCTCTATTTCTTAGCCAGTACCAAATGGTTTTAATGACCACTGCTTTATAATATGGTTTTAGATCTCATATAGCTAGGCCATTTTCATTTGATTTTCTCTTCATTCATTCCTTTGAAATTATTGACCTTTTGTTCTTCCAGATGAATTTTGTTGTTATTTTTTTTTAGTTCAGTAAAATGGTTTCTTGGAAGTTTGATTGGTATAGCACTAAATAAATAGATTAGGAGTATTTAAGGAGTTTTGTCATCTTTATTGTATTCACTTGAACTATCCAAGAGCACTTGATATTTTTCCAATTGCTTAGATTTAACTTTATTTGGGTGGTAAGTGTTTTGTAGTTTTGCTTATATAGTTATTGACTTTCCCATGGTAGATAAATCCCCAGATATTTTATCTTATCAATAGTTATTTTAATGTAATTCTCTTTGTATCTCTTGCTGTTCAATTTGGTTAGTGATGTGTAAGGATGCTGATGGTTTATGTGGATTTATTTTGAATACTGCAATGCTGCTAATGTTGTGAATTATTTCTAATAGCTTTTTAATTGATTCTCTGGGGTTCTCTACCATCATATCATCTTCAAAGAGTGATAATTTGGTTTCACCCCTGATTTTATTGGGAATGGTTCTAGTTTATCAACATTACATCTGATGCTTGCTGATGGTTTTAAATATATGCTACTGACTATTTTAAGGAAAAGTCAATTTATTCCTATGCTCTTTAGTGTCAAGAGCTAATTCAGAGGCTGGGTTTCATAATTATTGTGAGGGTTATAGAGAAGGCCAGAGAGAAACATGTGTTGTCTCCACCATCTTGGCTCCACTCCTGGAAGTCCAATCCTTGGATACTTTTGATTAAATAGTTTGAGTGAAAAGGTCAAGAAATTAGATTTTAAATGTGAAGAGGTAGTGAAAGCAATAGGTACAGATTATTATTTCAAGAATTCTATCAAAGAAAATAAGGAAGTAAAGTAGCTTTGTATGGTAGGAAGTCCAAGATTTTTAAATATGATTGTGTTTAGAATTCAGAAGACCTGAACATGTTTGTAGAAATTGAGATGACAGAAAATAATAAGGTTAAGGTAGTAGGATCTAGGGTCTATGCTAGGCTGAAGATTATTCTTTTCTCCAAATTCTTAATGAAGAGATTAAAAATAAGTGAAAACTCTTTCATAAGAGCTAAACTCTTACTATACTATCAAGTTGTTCTTATGACATAGTTTTCCTTATATTTAGCCAAAGTCTCAGTTTCTCCAAGTCAAAGATCTTCTTTTAAGTTTAATTTTTAAATGTTAAGTAATTGTTTTCTTCAGTTTGGTGTTTTTCTTTTCTAATTCTATGTTTTCCTTTCCAGTTTAATTCTTTATATTTCCATAATTTTTAAAGTTTTGAAGAAATGATTCTAATGATTCTTCTCTTACTCTTTTTATAATGCCAAAATAATAAAAAAAAAATCTTGGCAAAATGTAGAATGAGACTCACAAAGAATGAAAAGATGCTGCCAATAAAGCTATAAAATCAGGGATACTGTGCAGAATATATGACATAGGAAGAATAGTAGGAATAAACCTACAAGATAAAATATATCTGTATGAACTACACAGGAATCCCCCAAAACATTAAATAATTAAATCACATTTTAGACTTGGAAAGTATAGGCATGTGATGGAGGAAATTCATTCTAACTATGAATTCATACAGGAATTATTTCCATAAATTTTCTTCAAAATGGTGACATAAATGTGACATAAAATCCAAGATGGCAGAGATATAGTTTAACTATAGCTGATATGGAAATAAAAGGAAAAGACTGGGGGTTTTGGTTGACTGAAAGTTTCATATGAGCCAACAGTATGATATGACTGTTAGCATAACTAACAGAATCTTAATTAACATAAATAGAAGTATAGCATATAAATCATAAGAGGTTTTGCACTATTCCTACTACATCTGAAGTTTTGTGTTCAATTATTTTAAGATGGATATTAACAAGATTGATAAGCTGAAGTACATCCTGGAGAGGTACCAGGAGGGCAAACAATCAGGAAACCAGATCACATGAGGAACAATTGAAGGAGGAGTCTGGGGAAATCTTGCTAAGAGAAAATACTAATGAGAGGCCTGAGAGCTATCTGCAAATATCTGAAGGTTTTTCATATGACAGGAGTTGACAAATTCTGTGTTATTCCAGGGGAAGTCTGCCATAAGGAAGCAGATTGCAGTCTAATGAGAAAGAATTTTCTAACAAATAGAGCTGTGCAACAATAGAGTAGACAGCTTCAGCAAGCAGAAATTTGGAATATTTGGAATACTCTATCTTTGAAAGTGTTGAAGCACAGGCCAAGACACCATTTTGAAAAAAATTTATGGAAATAATTCCTGTATGAATCATAGTTAGAATGAATTTCCTCCATCACATGCCTATACTTCCCAAGTCTAAAATGTGATTTAATTATTTTAATGTTTTGGAGGATTCCTGTGTAGTTCATACAGAGAATTGGTTTGCCTCTCTGTGTCTGTCTCTGTTTCTTTCTCTTTCTCCTCTTTTCTCCATCTTTCTTCTTCCACTTTTCTTTCCATACATTTTTACTCTTTCCTATGTTCCTTTAATTTGGCCTACATCCTGCCTTTATACCTATTGAACTTCAAATCAATCAAAAATGTCCAATCCAAGCATTTATTAAACATCTGGTTTGTATAAAGCATAGTATTCAGTTAAGAGGAATGAAAAATCCAAACAAAAACATTTATTTCAAAGATGTTGAATAAAATTTTAATTACCTTTTTATATTTTGATATTTAGAATGCTCATCTTCCACCTAATGTTTGAGTTTTACTTTGGAACATGAAGAAATTATGAAATTTGTAACTGGATTAAAATAATAGGGAGAAGGATTATGAAACAAGTTATCTCTTCAGAATGTCTATATAGTTTTATTTCATAATAAAACAATAATTCAGACATTTGTTGTTATAGAGTTTATAAATTAGGGATTTTAAATAATTATTAAGAAACTCATGTCAACTCTTTTAGTTTTTGCTGCCTTAAAGTTTCAGAAAGCACAGAATACTTTACTCTTAATCATATAAGTCTAGCTTTGTATGATGGCAGGTCTCCTTTCTTTCTTCTTCTCATCTTCTTCCTCCTCTTCCTCATCAAACTTGTGACTATATTTTTGCTTCATTGCTTTTGTTTTGTTTCCACATCTCTTCCTTTCACCTCAGAACAAAGGCTTCAGTTCGAAAATCTTTTTTTTCTGATTGTTGAGAAATATAGTTAGATCTTTTCTTTTTTTTCCTGATTGTTGAGAAATACACAGTTAGATCTTTTCCTCTTATACAATGTGAAAAGGGTGGTGGTGGTTAAAAGTAATTAAGTGACTTTTTCAACACTGTGTTCTGTTTAGTGAAATTATGTGATTTTTCTTTTAAATTTGAGTTATTATGCCAAGCATAAAAGTAGCCTGGCTGCTCAACATTCTTATTTCTGATTTATCTGGAGTTTCTATATTAATATTTACAGGAATTATCTTTTGCTTTTAAATATCTACTTGTAAATGGTTTGCTTCATTCATAAGTGTAATTTTATTACTTTCAGTTCATTGTTTGTCAGAGGAACCCATCATCAATTTTATATTGGAAGTCAATTCAAAAATAGAATTGTGTATATGCACACTTGCTTTATAGGGGTATTATGGTACAGTGGAAAGTATCTTGGACTAAGATTCCAGACATCTAGATTCTGATCAGTTCATGTGATCATAAGTAAATCATTTAAACTTTCTCATGTTTCAGGTTCTCATATGTGAAAATAAAAATACTTAGATTAATACGATTATTAAGATTTTTCTGAATACTTTGATTATATTAAATATAATACTTATATTTATACACATATCATATACAGACCGTGTTACTAAAGGGATTTCCATCACACACACACACACACACACACACACATATATATATATATATATAATTTATATGATCAAAACTCATAGAGTAAAATGAACAAAAGGAAAAAATCTTTCCCCCAAGTATATATATTTAAGTACTTAAAAACCTTCTGTATTATAGAATTATGGAACATTAGAGTTACCTCTCAGACCTGTGGAAGAGAAAGGAATTTATGACCAAAGAAGAACTAGAGATCATTATTGAACACAAAATAGAAAATTTTGATTATATCAAATTGAAAAGTTTTTATACAAACAAAACTAATGCAGACAAGATTAGAAGGGAAGCAATAAACTGGGAAAACATTTTTGCAGCCAAAGGTTCTGATTAAGGTCTCATTTCCAAAATATATAGAGAATTGACTCTAATTTATAAGAAATCAAGCCATTCTCCAACTGATAAATGGTCAAAGGATATGAACAGACAATTCATAGACAAAGAAATTGAAACTATTTCTAGCCATATGAAAAGATGCCCTAAGTCATTAGTAATCAGAGAAATGTAAATTAAGACAACTCTGAGATACCACCACACACTTGTCAGATTGGTTAGAATGACAGGGAAAGATAATGTGGAATGTTGGAGGGGATGTGGAAAAACTAGAACACTCATACATTGTTGGAGGAATTGTGAATACATCCAGCCATCCTAGAGAGTGATTTGGAACTATGCTCAAAAAGTTATCAAACTGTGCATACCCTTTGACCCAGCAATGTTAATACTGGGCTTATATCCCAAAGGGATTTTTAAAGAAACAAAAGGGACCTGTATGTGCAAGAATGTTTGTGGCAGTCCACTTTGTAGTGGCCAGAAACTGGAAACTGAGTGGATGTCCATCAATTGGAGAATGGCTGAATAAATTATATTATATGAATATTATGGAATATTATTGTTCGGTAAGAAATTACCAGCATGGAGAGCAATCTGGAATTATGCCCAAAAAGTTATCAAACTGTGCAACAAGAGAACTGTTCTATTCTGCATAAAAAAAAGAAAAGAAAAAGAAAAAAGAAAGAAAAGAAAGAAAGAAATGATCATTAGGATGATTTCAGAAAGGTCTGGAGAGACTTGCATGAACTGATGCTGAGTGAAATGAGCAGGACCAGAGGATCATTATATACTTCAACAACAATACTATATGATGATCAATTCTGATGAACATGGGCCTCTTCAACAATCAATGTGAAGAACCAAATCAGTTCCAATAGAGCAGTAATGAAATGAACCAGCTACACCCAGCGAAAGAACTCTGGGAGATGACTATGAACCACTACATAGAATTTCCAATCCCTCTATTTTTGTCCACCTGCATTTTTTGTTTCCTCCACAGGTTAATTAAACACTATTTCAAAGTCTGATTCTTTCTGAACAGCGAAATTACTGTATGGACATGAATACAGATATTGTATTTAACTTATACTTTAACATATTTAACATGTATTGGTCAACCTGCCATCTGGGGGAATGGGTGAGGGAAGGAAGGGAAAAGTTGGAACAAAAGATTTTGCAATTGTCAATGCTGAAAAATTTCCCATGCATATACCTTGTAAATAAAAAGCTATAATAAAAATACACACAATAAATTTCACAGGATTATCAAGATAATTTTGAAGGAAGGAAGCTTATGGTCCCTTTATTAAAAAACCTTGCTGTATGCATAATATAATATCTTTCTTTAGCTCTGCCATGAATTTTTCTTTTCAATAGTCACTCTGCTTTTTTGAATCACTGATGTACAGTAATTTTTAATTCAACCTTTCATTTTGGTTTTGTGTATGTGTTTACTTTTCTGATGTCTTTATTGTAGGGAACACATTGTATTCTTTTTCTTTTTATCCAATTCGCTGTTTTTCTACATTTTACTGTATTGAGTGATCCATTTATAATGGATTGAATTGAATTTATAATAAAGTATATGAGAGTATAGGCAAAAAAACTACTAAATGTTGAAAAATTGTTACCAGAATATATATTTGGGAATTTATTTGTCAGCAATATACAGGATTCAATAGGAGAAATGGAGACATTAGTGGTGTTAAAAAAAAAAATGTCAGGTTATCATAAGCGTCCCCAGAAGAGATCATTAAAGCCTCAGGTAAAGAACTGGGTGAGATGTTATATAGAGAGGACAGATAAAAGAGATATTTCAGAGATAAGACTGGTAGGAGAAGAGTACTTATCTCATCTGTGGTCATAGATAATGATTACAGGAAAAGCTAAATATGGCTTGCTTTTGGTAATTCAGATATTCTTTATCTTCAACTTAAAAAAAATCATTCTACTATTTCTACAATTTTCATACCTGGATCTCTACTGATTTGAATAAACATCAGTATTAATGAATAAATATTGTTCTTAATGATGATATTTCATTCTATTCAAGTCAACAAACATTTATTAAGCACCTTCTATGTCATAGCCATTGTGCTAGTGTTGGAGATACAAAGAAAAGAAAAAAAAATCCCTGCCTTCAAGAAGCTCACATTCTAAATGGACAATAATATGCTATTTATTATGTACAAAAAATATTAAATTGGAGATATTTTTTGGAGATAATAAAGGTAACTGGGAAAGGGTTCTTATAGGTAATAGAATTTTAACTGGGACTTGAAGGAAGCTAGGAAATTCAGAGGCAGAAATGAGGAGAAAGAGAATTCCAGGAATGAGAAGCACTGATGAAAATGCATATGTTTGGGAGATAGAATGTTTTGTGAAAATTGGGGCAAGGAAGCATTTAGAGGATTTTATATTTGATTCTGGAGGCAATAGAAATCCAATAGATTTTGATGAATGGAGCTAAGAGAGGTGATATGGTTAGGCTTATACTTTAGAAAGATCAATTTGACAACTGAGTGGATGCTAGAGTAGCGTCAAAAGAGACTTAAAACAGAGACCAACCAGCAGACATCCAGGACACAGAACAATCTACATGTGAAGTGATGAGCTCCTGAATGAGGGTGTTTCATTGTATGTTAAATGAGAAAGACTATGTTGAAACAAACTCATTTAAGGGACTTGAGAGATTGAATGGTCCTTGATTTTTCCAACATATTGTCTTCGCACTTTTACATATTTAGTCTCTTTGAGATTTACTTAACAAAACTGGTTAAGTTATATTTATCCATTTTACAAATCTTTTTAAGATCCTAGGATTAAATGTTTAATTTGAGGGATAGTAATGTTTTCCATATGGTGGATTTAGGGGAAGTCACGATTAAAACAACAGAGACCTCATTGCCTGATGTGGGATGTAGTTTCCCTCTTTTTATCTCCCCTTTTCCCTTTTTCTGATAATATCCCCTTTCCATTTCTACTTCCCTTTTTTATGTTATATCAGTAAAATCAAATTATACATGCACTCTTTATGTATATGCACAACAGAAAGACAGTTCTCAAGAGTTCTTTTTAACCTTTTTCTGCTTCTCTTGAGTCCTATAGTTGGAAATCAAATTTTTTGTTTAGATCTGCCTTTTTTTCCCTTAGAAATACATGGAATTCATCTGTTTCATTAAATGTCCATCTTCTTCCATGGAAGAAAATGCTCAGCTTAGCTGGGTAGTTTATTGTTGGCTGTATTCCAAATTCTTTTGCCTTTCAGAATATCAGATTCCAGGCCCTTTGATCCTTTAATGTGGAAGCAGGCAGATCTTTAGTGATCCTTATTGTGGCACCTCGGTATTTGAATTACTTTTTTTCTGGCTGCTTGTAATATTTTTCCTTAGTCTGATAGCTCTGAAATTTACCCACAATATTCTTTGGAGTTTTTATTTTAGGGTCTTTTTCAGGTGTTGGATGAATTTTTTCAATGCCTATTTTACCTTCTGCTTCTATTACTTCTGGGCAGGTCTCTTTGATGATTTCCTGTAAAATAATATTTAGGCTCTTTTTTTCATCATAATTTTCAGGAAGTCCAATGATCCTCAGATTATCTCTCCTAGATCTATTTTCCAGTTCTGCTGTTTTTCCCAGTAGATATTTAACATTTTTTCCTAATTTTTCTTTTTTTTTTTTTTTGGTTTTGCTTGACTGATTCTTTATGTCTCAATGAATCATTCATTTCTAGTTGTTCAGTTCTGATTTTTAATGAGTTATTTTCTTCATTAGCCTTTTTTACTTCTTTGTGTGTATGTCCAATTGAATTTTTAAATGAGTTGTTTTGCTCTATGGGATTTTTTTCCATTCCACTAAGTTTTTTGTTTGTTTGTTTGTTTGTTTTTTACTAAGTTATTTTCTTTTTTCCAATTCACAAATCCTACTTTCCTGGGAATTCTTTACCTTTTCCAAATCACAAATTATGTTTCCTTGCACTTCCTAAGTGTTCTTTACCTTTTCCAATTCACATTTCAGGAAAAGAGTTACTCTCTTGCATAGCTTCTCTTTCCTTTCCCCATCTTTCTGCTAGCTCTCTTTTAAGATTTTTTATAGTCTCTTCTGGGAGAACCTTACGTGATGGGGACCAGGTTAGATCCCCCTTTCGGGTTTTGCCTGGAGACTGTCTGCTATTAATCTCTTTGGGGTTGAAAACCTGCTCTCTTTCTGCATAGAAGCTATTGATCGTACTTTCAATTTTTTTACTCAGTTTTTTTTTTAAACCCTTAGGATATGCCTTCAGGGCAGGGAGGTTACAAGCCTCCTTTGCAGAGTAGTGATAGGTATATGGACAGAAGCTGTTCTTCCAATGAGCTGCAAAAAGCCAAGCTGTGGAAGTGCTCTGTAAAAGTTCTACACTGGAAGTGACTCAGGTCTGGGTAGCATCAACAAGCTGTGGAAGTGCTCTGCAAATAGCCCTGTTATGTGGATTAGCGATTGCCCTGGGGCAAGAAACCGAGCAGTGAAAGTGTTACTACCCCAGGGAAAAGCTCGCTGTGGGTGTTAGCAGTTGCCCTGGGAATGCTCCCCTCCTCCCCCCAGCACTGGAAGTGTCTCTGCCCTGGAGAGTACAGTCGTGGTACCCAATGTCCTATAGCCTCAGGCCAAGCCCCCCACTGTGCAGATTATAGACTGCCCCAGACTGCCCTCCCCTCCCTACCCGGGGCAGAAGTGTGACTACCCTGAGGGAAAGTCCCATTCTGCAGAATTTGGCTGTACAGGTATACTGTGTTCTGTGGTGAGTCACTCACTTCTAGTTTTTGGGTGAATATAGCCAGATCCTGTTAGGTTCTGGTGTTTTTTAGAGTACCCTCTAACCTTTGGCTTTAATTTCTCTGCTGCTCTACTGCTATACAACCAAAGCAGAGCAGCCAAACTGTGGAAGAGTTCACCCTGTAAGTTTTCCAGCCACGGAGACTGCTCCTGCCCCCAGTACACTCCATTTGCTAGCCTCTCCTATTATTCTGTTTGCACTGGTCTACTCCCACCACTCAGGACAAACCTTTTCTGGTTATCTTCCAGATTATCTTCAGCTGGTAAATTGTACTTCCAATCTTCATGAATCTTACCAGTCAAGTGCTATTTTTGAGGCTGAATTTAGTAATTAGTAATGAGGGTATAAAAGTAGCCTAGAAAGTCATGTGTGCCTTCTCTGCCATCTTGGCTCTGCCCCCTAAATTGTTTTTGTGATTCTGCTTTCTTCACCCTGTATCAGTTCATTTAATTGTTTATATATCTTTTTAACAGTTTCTGTTTTCTCATTTCTTATAGCACAATAGCACTATAACTCATTGAAATGTCATAAATAATGTGAGCACTATTTCCAAAGTCTTTGATTAGGTAGAATTATTATTTATTCTTTATTAAATATCTGCATGTTCCAGATATTGTGTTAGGTGCTGGAAACACAAAGACAAAAATAGATGGATAGATAAATAGATAATTCAATGGGTGAATAGATAGATAAAAAGATAAACAAATAAATAGATGAATAGATATATGTGTCTGCCACAAAGTATTTGTTTAATAAATGCTTGTTGACTCAATGATGGATTCAAGGACTTTATGTTCTCTTGGGGAAAACAGCATACACACACTAGCACATGCACACACACACACACACACACACACACACACACACATCTATATATATAAAATCAGATAATAGGAAAAAAACCTAAAGTAAATGCATATAATTTCTAGGAAGGGAAAGCACTAGGAACACATAAAGGTACATTCCAAATTGTAGGGGGAAAAAGCTACTGAAATATGATACAGACAATTGCTGAACTTTCATAGAATCCAAACCAATGACTAATTGAAACTATATTCCTGGAAATTTTTAAGATTTTGAAAAAAATAATTTCAAGTTTTTCATGTGTAATTTCTTTATAGAATTAATATTTTTCAGCTTAATCAGGAAAAATATGCCTTATATTAGCCATTTAATTCTTTTATGTAAAAATTATAAACTTTTTCTTAGTAAGTGGCTTTATTGATATCATGGCTTTGATATCAAATCACATAAGAGGTGGAATTTAGGTAAGTAAATTATCTTTACTTTTGTCAAGAAGATTTGGGGAAAATGACTTCCCAAAAGTCCATGAAACATAATTATTACATCATTACTATAGAGTTCTACCCTCCTGGTTAAGCTTCATAGTTCAGACATTATTAAAGTCTCCTTTCCACCTGAATATTAATCACTGAAAGTAATTCACTTCTTTCCTATATAAAAATATATTTCCTATATATTTTAGGAGAGACATGACCATTGTCTTGATTTGGCAGATTTACAAGGGTCATTCCTGATTATTCCAGAGTATATCACAATCAGCTAAGGTTGCAAAATGAAAAATTAGGTTTTTTTTTCTTTTTTAGTGCATTGTTTAAAGTGTGATATACTATTGGACTGTGGAAGAAAAAAATGCCACAATAAAGAATAGAGTTAATTTTTCTTAAATATTTAGATTATTCTATCATAGATTTAGGTTTGACCAGAAGAGATATATGATGTAGTAAAAGAGGTACCAGAGCTCACTTGGTTTGAAATGCATTCTGGCTTTTGCCCAGACTAGATGTTATAATCTCTAATTAGTATCCCAGCTTTATGTATACACAATCAAAAATGAAGAAAAAATTATATGTGTTCATTTGCTCTTAAACATTCCAGGGGGAAAAAAAGTTACTTTCCCTATGTTATTGACACTGCTCAAGTAGCTTCTCTTAAGTTTTGGAATAATTAGTTAAATATCCAATTCCTTTTATTTATGTAAACATACTCACATGATTCAGCATTAGTTTGTGTGAAAACTCCATATCATTCTGTGAGAGGTAAATGGTAATGACATTGATTTTACATTTCCCTACATATGACTCATATAAATTAATTAAATTTCAAATATTTTCTGGGAACCTACTATGTACATGAATTAATATAACAAATATGGAATTTCTTTTATTCTGAGTTAGATGCAGCAAAACATAATGGACAAGGAACATCCTTAAAGTTAGAAGGTCTTGACCTATTAAGGTCCTTTGACCATGGATCATTTAACTTTTCAGTAACCCAGACAGTTTTTCAAAATGAAATATTACAGACCAGTTGCCAATCTGCATTGATGAAAAAAAAAGTTTCAGTGCTGGGAGTTCTTCTACCAATGAAATCAAAGATGAGAGCAAAATAAAATAGCCACAAAACAACAATGCATTCCTTGTAATAACTGCTTTATGTGGATAATGCAGCCAGATCTCCAAATATCCAAAGTAAAATGGTCAGTTATCTCACAAAGTCACCCTTTTAGCAATCCAACCTAGAATACCTTAGTTTTGAAGTAAATTATGTGAACTTATTGTTTCACCATCCAGTTAAAGAAACTTTCATTTTATTTCTGTGTATTATGAAGTACTTTTAGTTTGCAACTAGATTTTCTGAAATAGGATCCTGGGCAGGAGTAGAGAGGGACATTTTGTATTTTTAGAGAGAAGATTAATGTTTTCTGGAAGCTTTGTAGCCAAATGTAAGTTTTATTGTACCAATCTGCCATATTTTTTGTTTTGTACTTTTGTATGAATATTTACATAATATTTATGACAGAAAATATGCAATTAAGTTGATGATGCAGAGTTTCTCTATCTCTAAGTAACAAAGAAAGGTTTGAAAAGCAATTTACAAACTTTGTTATCTTTTATTTTCTCCAAAATCCTATCATGTGGATGTTTTAACTACCAGTATCCTGATTTTATAGATGAAGAATCTGAGATTTAATGAAGTGGCTTATCTAATATATTAGTCAGATAGTACAATGGAGAGAGCACTGGATCTGGAGTCAAATACCTGGGTTCAAATCCAACTTCAGATACTTACTAGCTGTATGACCTTGGGGAAGCCATTTGACTTCTGTCTACAGTTTCTCCATCTATAAAATGGGGAAAGTAATAGCACACATTTTTCATGGGTTTTGGAAAGATCAAACAAGAACTTACCATACTGCCTGGCACATAAGAGGCACTAGATAAATACTATCTATTATTGTTGTTGTTGATAAAGGCATAATTCAAACTCAGTTCTATCCTGATTTTAGTCCAGTTCATTTTTTCCACTAAACTACATGTGGAAAAAGGTTATTTTTATTTCATTAAAAGTCTCCTCATTAAATAGCAAAATTGAAAAGATGGTCCAGCTAAATGATATACTTCAGAGTCTTCAAATATAAATAATTCTCTGAGTAGCAGTAGCTATTAGAAGAACAAGATGGGATGTCTTAGTCAATTTATGTTTCTGGATTTTTCATGAAGTACAACATGAGTTTCAGAAAGGTCAATTTTTGTAATGCTGCATTTGCTACTTGTGGTCTCTTGTGGTCTTGATCAAAAGTACAGTAGAAAGATAGGCAATCCAGGCTCAATAATGCCTGACCATCTGTCTATCAAGACAGACCAAATAACTATGGTTAAACCAACTGAAGCATTCTGAGCACTTATTGGTTTCTTAATCATTGTTCTAGCCACAGAATGGCTACATGACAAGCAAATGCAAATAGAACCTGGAGAGAGCTGGCTAGCCTGGGGTTTAACTACCTTTAAATGATGTGTGAAGTGAGTCTGTGAGTATTATATACTGAATAGTGGTGCATCTAGTTAAAGTTGTCATTTCAACTACTGAGAGGACCATGTGTTGCCTGGGAAGGTTGTCATTTGCCTGGGTCATGATACTCTTTGCAATTTGCAGCATAAAGCTTTTGTTGGTCTTTTCTGAATGGTGTTTTCCATATTCCTTCTGTTCTCTTGGATGGGTGGATCATGCAAGGCTATATTTAAAGTGCTTTACGACCTTGAATTTTTTTTTTCTTCTTCAGGAAATTCTCTTTTGGCACACTGAGCAATTGGCCTTGGAATCATCTGTGAGGTTAATTGAAAAATAGTCCCAGATGAGACTTAGTGTTGGCTACATGGTAGACATCTTTTACAGTAAAGAATTCAAGAAAATGGAAAAGCAGCATTCGACAGAGCATAAAGACCAGGACCGGCAGAATCACAAAGGCTGTAGAGTGTAGTCGCCAAGACTGGAGCTGAGAACAGCAGGCAGCATAGTGAATCAGGGAGGAGCACACAAAAAGCAGAGATGGCTGAGGCAGAGGCCAGCCTCAATGTGTGAATAAAAGAGGCCTGTTCTTAAGCACAGAGAGATGGAGAATGAGAGGCTTTCTCTGAAAGATAGAGGAAGGAGGAGGAATAGTTGGGCAAGATAGAAGGTGGAGAGATTCAGGGCAAGCAGGTGCATTTTTTTGTTTGTTTTTAAAATTCCTGGCACAGACCACATATTCTGATATCAGTATGAACATGCCTCATGGACAACAAAACGTGAAATTATAGGGTAGGACTGCCAACTCTCATGGTGACTCTGTTTATTCTGTTACTGATATTGGTAATAGAGTAGATGATAATTATCAATATTCTTAGTATTCTTCACTAATTTATAAGTAGGAAGATGGTTTCTTCACTGAGGGACTTGGATTTTAAAAAGAAACTTTTTTACTAGGCCATCTAATACTCTTGAAAGATGTAATGGTCATCTTTGGAACCAAAAATTCAGTCCATAAGCATTTAAGCACATAGATATCTCTCAGCAGATCCATAGACTCATATATCATAAAGGTATAATTCATGCCCTTATGAATTAAAGCTCATTGAATTTTTTTAAGCTTTAAAGGAACTCTTGAGGACTGAGCTCTTCTGAATAGTTGAGTTTGGGGCTAGATAAAGGTTTATTCTTTTGTCAAAATATTTTTTTTAATTTTATTTTACCATTGTAGGTTTAAATCCTTTGATAATGCATCACACAAACTCCCTTGCCTTTCTAAACAGAGGATATTGGACGCAATTTATTATTTTCCTTCATGGCTCAGATACATCATTATAAAAAGCAGTCATGGTAGTACTATAATATAGGTATGAACATGGTACATTCAATATTAAATTATTAGACAAAAGGTTTTTGAGGTCTTGAACCTCATTTTTAATAGATTTGTTTGGTATAAAACTGTTACTTCTCTCTCTCTCTCTCTCTCTCTCTCTCTCTCTCTCTATATATATATATATATATATTATATATATATATATATATATATATATATATATATATATCCTTGTTAGGATACTATGTAAAGTAAGAACAATTAGATTTTATACAACAGACTGAGAGAATCTTCTATGGATTTAAGCTTCAGTGCATGTATTTTGTAACATTTATTTTGTCTTTTCCCCCATTGCAACTTAGTTCTTATATATTTTTAGATAAAGTTTCCAGATGACTGAAGTTCAGAGAGATGAAAGGATAGGATATTCAAACTTAGAGATGAAAGAAACCTTAAAGATCATCTAGTTCAAAATGTTTATTTTTCAGAAGGAGGCACTTAGATACCGAGTTTAAAGGATTTGATTAGAAGCATATAAATATTATAATAAATATTAGGATTCAAATCCAAGTCACTTGACTCTAAGTCCATGGTTATTTTCACTATAATACATGGCAGAATGAAAGGTTAGCAATCATCTATAATTTGGAGTTATAAGAACAATCAACTGAATTAGTTGATTCAGATAATAATCATCATTATCATAGTAACCAAAAATCCATTATAATGATTTCTAGTTATAAAGGTCTTCACATATATTTTCTTACTTGATCTTCAGAATAGTAATTATATAGTTAGGATTAATATTATTCCTTCCTTACAAATGAAAACTGGAAGGGTGACAACAGTTAAATTAATTTTTATTGGTGATATATTCATTACATGGTAGATTCAGGTGTCAAATTCAGTTCATTTGACCAAATGTAGTTTTCTCCATGCTATCATGCTTCCTTTTTACTTGAATTGTGAAAACCTAGCCAATATATAATCCAATTTTAGAACAGAGATAGATTGTTTAAGGAACACTCTTAGGATTTAAAAGCAGAAATATAACTAGGACACAGATTTCAATGGATAGTTCCTCACTGCTGATTTCCTGAGTGACTTGGAGATCATTATTTTCTCTCCCTACAGCCAATAGTCAATAATAGTTAATAAACATTTATTAAACAGTTACTGTATGCCAAGCATGGTGCTAAGAACTGGGACAAAAATTCAGAAAAGAAAGGTCATTTGGTTAGTAGTCCCTAGAAAGAAACAATCTTTTGATTATAACTTCACTCAGCAAAGAAACAGATGTCATTAATTATCAGAATACTAAAGAGGAAGAAAGAACATAAACTAGTAGTTTTGTATGAGTTTAATTTATAGTTGTCTCAATTTTCCATTTCACTTTGCTCAGGTGACAGGTATCTTTATATAATATTTGTTATATAAAACACTTTTCTTTAAGATGCACATATTCATTTATGTTAGCCTTGTATACAACAGAAGGCAATGAGAGAACCTTAATTACTGGGAGATGGAAACATCCAATAAAGAGAAATCCAGGATAAACTAGTTTCTTCTCAACTATTTAAAATATATGAGATTTGATTAGGTGTGCCCTTAACTATGGCATGTAAAATAGCCTTAGAAATCTTTTATCCTTTATGATATTAGATTAGATAATATTAGATATTGACCTGAGATTGGTGATAAATGCCTTTATTCTTTATTATCATGGAAGTTGAGGTTGGTTTACCTGAGTTTGGGAGCTCTGAGTTAACTTTGATTAGGAGTCTAAACTAGATGATATTGAAATTGTGAGTTTCCAGGAGCATGGCTCAAAGCATGAAAAAAGAGCAGATTCAAGCAATTTAATGAGATCTGGTCCATAATTTGGAGACCTAGACAGAAATGTTCTACATTCACTAAAGTACTCAAACCAGCTCTCATTGTGGTAGCAAAGAATTGGAAATAAAGTGGGTATTCATCAACTAAGGAAAAACTAGACAAATCAGGGTACATGGATGAAATTTAATATTACTGCCAGGTAAGAAACAATGAATATGAAGAATTCACATAAGAATGAGAAGATTAATATGAACTCATATAGAATCAAGTACCACTGATATTCAGAATACCAGGGCTTTAGAACATGACAAGTATAGGGATACCTATTTGTACCAGGGTTGCTATGACTCTGAATCTTGTTTAGAATTGTCCTAGAGAAATTATCCATTCATGTTCTAGGATAGCTTTGTGGATCCTGAGAACCCTAAATAATCTTAAGTCTTATATAAGAAAACTAAGCCAACTTTTTGAACAAATCAAAGTCCCCATTAAGCAGTTTGTCCAAAGTCATTAAAGAGATTTTTAGTTAATGTTTCAAAAGAGAAATAGCAAATTCAAAGATTTAGCATGACTTCATCATGAACAGGCCACAATAGCTTAACTTCATTTCCTTTTTTGACAATTATTAAGTTAAAGGAAAATATATAGACATAATTTAATTAGATTTTTTACAACATATTTTAAATATACAAAACACTCTAAATCCTCTAAGCTGAAGGAAGATTGAGATGTTGGGTATCCAAAATTGACTGAATCAGCATGTTGATGAGACTTCAGAAGATCATCTTATCATGACTAGAAATGATGGTCCCTGGAGTACAAACTCTGCACAGCTACTGATGTAAAGTTCCCAGCCTTCTATAAAAGAAAATTCTGTCTATATACATATACATATATTGCTGAAGCTTCTGAGTTATCTACTTGCCAAGTTACTTTTTTCATATCCTTATTATGAACATATTGTGAACATGTGTTTTACTATCCTCAACTGTGTCTACCTTTGTTTTAAAGTGAATTAGTGTCATTGTACATGTTTATTTGATTTAGGAGATATTGTCAAGTTCTTCAGACAATTTCTGTATCTCCTTATCCTCAAAAAAAATGTTACTCTATAAGGTACAATTACCTTCATATTTTTCCTTTTGTTCATAAAGTCTCTCCTCATTCTAAGTATTTCCATACAATTGGCCAGGTGATTTTCCTAAAACATAAGATTGATCTGGGGCAGCAAGATGGCACAGTGGATAGAGCATCAGCCCTGAAGTCAGAAGGATTTGAATTCAATCTGGACTCAGACACTTAACACTTCCTAGCTGTGTGACCCTGGACAAGTCATTTAACACCTATTGCCTCAGCAAAAAAACAAAACAAAACAAAACAAAGCAAAGGTCTGATCATATGACCTTTCCCCACTCATAAACTCCCCAATTATCTCCAAGATCAGAGCTTTACAAGTTGGCCCCTTTCTCCTTCCCATACTTCTTATTCTTCTTCACATTCTCTATGATCTATCTATGTTGGCCTATTTGTTATTCCTTATACAGGACACTTCATCTTATCTTTGAGCCATTGCATTAACTTTATAAATCCCATCCCAAGAATGCTATTTCTTCCCACCTATAAGAGAGTTATAGACTCTTAGTCTATAATAGAGTTATAACTCTTAGTTACTTTAACTTCCTTTAAGGCTTAGCTTAATTTTTACCTCTTGTATGACACTTTTCCTGATATTTTTAAACAGTAGGACCTTCTTTAAAGTTACCATCTATCTTCCAAGGGTAGCGACAAGATGACAGGGTAAAGCCAAGCTGCTTGAGCTCTCCAAGTTTCCCTTGAAAACCATATGAAACCAAACCTTTAAACAGAGTCTGACTGAAAGAAACTACTGTCCACCTCAAATTAGACTGGAAAAAACTTCAAGAAAGGTCAGTCTTACTGAAGTGAAAGGGATGTTCAGCCCAGCTCAGACAGACTCTGTGAAAGCCATAACAGATCAATAACTGAGACCTTCACTCCTGGCTCAGCAGTGAAGCAAACTAGTAGGGTAGTTCCCAGTTCCAGTTCAGAAGGCAAATTATGAGAAACAAGGATGTTTCCTGAAAAAAAGCATGCAAAGCTGCCCCCTGCAAACACAAGGCGCTCCCTGCGCACAAAGCTAAGTCTCAGAGCTTCACAGGAAGCTTGGAAAAATGCTCCATTTACTCCAGGAGCAGAGCTTGACCATAAAAGTTTAAAAAAAAAGAACTGACAAAAGAAAAGAAAAGAAAATGAGCAAAACAAAACAAAACAAACAAACAAACAAACAAAAATAAAAAACAACTTGATCATATAAATCTATTATATTTACAGGGAAGACCAAAATACTAACTCAGACAAGGATAAAATGTCCACAGAAGGAATTTCAAGAGTGATGTGAATTGGTCTGAATCCCAAAGAGACTCTTGGACATGCTAATAAAAAATCTAAAGAGAAAATAAGAAAAATAGAAGAAAAAATGAGAAAAAAATGAGAGGTATGCAAGAGAAAGTCAACAGCTTAGAAAGGAAAGCCAATTCCTTAAAAAAATACAACTGGACAAATACAAATAAAAGGATCCACTGAAGAAAACAATATCTTTAAAGGTAGAATTAACCAACTGAGAAAAGAGATACAAAAATTAACTGAAGAAAATAACATATTAAGCTAACGACTCTATGAGACATGAAGAATCATTCAAATAAGCTAAAAAGAATGAAAAATGGAACAAAATGTGAAATGCCTGATTAGAAAATCAGCCAATCTTGAAAACAGATCCAGAAGAGACAATTTAAAAATTATTTGTCTGAAAGACTTAACCCAAAAAAGAGTCTGCATAGCATTTTTATTATAGCTTTTTGTTTACAAAACTTATACATGGGTAATTTTTCAACACTGACCCTTGCAAAACTTTCTGTCTGGATAACATTTTTCAAGAGATCATCAATATTCTAGAAACAGAGGTGGAAATACTCATTGAAAGAATCCATCAATTACCTTTGAAAAGAGATCTCACAAGAAAAACCCCAAGAAACATTGTTGCAAAGTTCCAAAACTATAATCTCAAAGAAAAATCACTGTAAGCTGCCAGACAAAAACAATTCAAATATCAAGGAGCTATAATAAGGATCACTTGGGATCTAGTAGCTTCCACATTAAAGGATCAAAGAGGCTGGAATCTGATATTCTGAAAGGCAAAGGAACTTGGAATCAATGCAGCCAAGAAAAAACTACCTTGCTAAAATGAACATTTTCTTCCAGGAAAGAATATGGTCATTCAATGAAACAGCTGGATTCCATTTATTTCTGATGAAAAGACCAGAGCCAAATAAAAAATTTGACCTCCAAATATAGAATTCAAGAAAAGCATAAAAAAGTAAAAAGAACTCTTGAGAACTAAATTTCTGTTATGGGTATGCATAGAGAGTGCATGTATAATTTGATTTTATTGTTGTAATATAAAAAGAAGTGGAAAGGGCATTATACCAGAAAAAGGGAAAAGTGGAGGTAAAAAGAAGGAAATTACATCTCAGAAAAAGGCAAAGGAAACCTATTACCATTGAGGGAAAGAAGGGAGGGTAATGAACATTGAATCTTATTCTCATCAGATTTGACTCAAAGAGAAAATATTAGACATCTATGGTTTACAGAGAAACTTCTCTCACCTTACTAAAAAGTGGGAGGAGAAAGGCAAAAATGGAAGGAGTATGCTAAATAGAAAGAATAGGGGATAGGTATAAAAAAGGGTGAAGGATTGTAAAGGGGGAGGAACTCTAATGGGGGAGGGTTGCTTGAGGCAAGTGGTATCCATAAGTTAAATACTGGGGAGGGGAGTAAGGGGAAAAGGAAAGAGAAAAGTATAATCTGGGGATAATAAAATGGCAGGAAATACAGAATTATTAGTTTTAACCATAAATGTGAATGGGGTGAACTCTCCCACAACGCAGAAGCAGATAGCAGCCTGGATCAAAAGCCAGAATCCTACAATATGTTGTTTACAAGAAACACATTTAAAGCAGAGTGATACATAGAGAGTAAAGGCAAAAGGTGGGAGGCAAAATCTATTATGCTTCAGGTGAAGTTAAAAAAAAAAAAAAGCAGGGGTAGCCATCCTGATCTTAGATCAAGCAAAAGCAAAAATTGATCTAATTAAAAGAGATAAGAAAGGAAACTATATCTTGCTAAAAGTTACCATGGATAATGAAGCAATATCAATACTAAATATATATACGCCAAGTAGTCTAGCATGGAAATTCCTAAAGAAGAAGTTAAGAGAGCAGCAAGAAGAAATAGATAACAAAACTATAATAGTGGGAGATCTCATCCTTGCACACTCAGAATTAGATAAATCAAACCACAAAATAAATAAAAAAGAAATTAAAAAGGTAAATACAATACTAGAAAAGTTATGTGTGATAGATCTTTGGAGAAAATTGAATGGAGACAGAAAAGAGTACATGTTCTTCGCAGCGGTTCATGGAACCTATAAAAAAAATTGCCATATATTAGGACATAAAGACCTCAAAATCAAATGCAATGCAGAAAGGCAGAAATAGTAAATGATTTTTTTTCAGATCACAGTGCAATAAAAATTACATTCAATAAAAAACCAGGGGAAAATAGACCAAAAAGTAATTGGAAACTAAATAAACTCATCCTAAAGAATGAATGGGTGAAATAGCAAATCATAGACACAATAATTTCATCCAAGAGAGTGGCAATAATGAGACAACATACCAAAATTTGTGGGATGCAGCCAAAATGGTAATAAGAGGTAATTTTATATCTCAAAACAAAAACAAAAAGAATAAGGACAGAAAGCACATTTTGATAAAAGGTTACTTTAAACAATGAAATTGTAAGAATTGTGAAGATATATGTTTAAAGTGGTAGAGCATACAAATTCTTAGAGAATATATTAAGCCAGTTACAGGAAGAAATGGACAATAAAACAATATTAATGGGGGACTTCAATCTTCCCCTCTCAGAATCAGCAAAGCTAAACATAAAATAAACAAGAAAGAAATTATAGAGGATAATAGGATTCTAAAATCCTAAATATGATAGATCTCTGGAGAAAACTGAATCAAGGCAGAAAAGAATACACTTTTTTCTTGCCAGTACATGATACCTACACAAAATTTGACCATTTCTTAGGACATAAAAACCTCACAATCAGTACATAAAGGCAGAAATAGCAAATGCTTTCTTTTCAGACCACAATTCAACAAAAATTATACTCAATAAAGTGGGAAAGATAGACTAAAAACCAAATGGAAATCAAATAATCTAACTCTAAAAAATGAGTGGATCAAAAAACAAATCACAGTAAAAACCTATAAATTTCATGCAAGTGAATGATAATAATGAGACAATATACCAGAACGTATGGGATTCAGCCAAAGGAGTTCTTAGGGGAAATTGTATATCTCTATATAGATATATGAATAAAATAGAGAAAGAGGAGATCAATGAATTGGGTATGCAAGTAAAAAAAATAGAAAAAGAACAAATTAAAAACCTCCAATTAAATACCAAATTAGAAAATTTTAAATTCAAAGGAGAGATTAATAAAATAAAAACAAAGAAAACTATTGAACTAATAAATAAAACTAATCATTGGTTTTATGGAAAAAACTAACAAAATAGATAAACCTTTGGTTAATTTGATCAGAAGAGAAAGAGAAAAAAACTAAATCACTAGTATCAAAATGAAAGGGGGAAATTACCACCAATGATAAAGAAAGTAAAGCAATAATTAGAAACTATTTTGCCCAACTCTATGGCGGCAAGTTTGACAATCTAATTAAAAATGATGAATGTTTATAAAAATATGAATTGCCCAGGTTAACAGAAGAGGAAATAAAATATTTAAACAGTCTCATGTTAGAAAAAGAAATTGAACGAATCATTAATGAACATCCTAAGAAAAAATCTACAGGGCCAGATAGATTCACAAGCAAATTCTACCAAACATTTAAAGAACAATTAATTCCTACTATACAAATTATTTGGAAAAATAGGTAAAGAAGGACAAATTCCTTCTATGACACAAATGTGGTACTGTTACCTAAACTAGAAAGAGCCAAAACAGAGAAAGAAAATTACAGTCCAATCTCCCTAATGAATATTGATGCAAAAAATTTTAATAAAATACTAGCAAATTTGTTTAAAGGGTAATACACTATGACCAAATGAGATTTGTACCAGAAATGCAGGACTAGCTCCATATTAGGAAAACTATTACCTTAATTAACCATATCAATAACAAAACCAACAGAAACCATGATCATCTCAATAAATGCAGAAAAAAAAGTTTTTGACAAAATAAAGCACCCATTCTGACTAAAAAAAAAACACGAGAAAGCTTAGGGATAAAGGGAACTTTTCTTAAAATAATAAGCAATATCTATCAAAAACCTACAGCAAACATTTGTAATGGAGAAAAGTTGGATGCATTCCCAATAAAATCAGGGATGAAACAAGGATACCCATTATCACCATTATTATTCAACATTGTACTAGAAAAGTTGTCTTTAGCAATAAGAAAAGAAAAAAGGAAATAAAGGAATTAGAAGAGTCAATGAGGAAATAAAAATATCAGTCTTTGAATATATGATGATATACTTAGAGAATCCTAGAAAATCATCCAAAAAAAAAAAAAAAAAACTACTGCAAACAATTCACAGCTTTAGCAAAATACAGGCTGCAAAATAAACCCACACAAATCATCAGCCTTTCTATATATTACTGCCAAAGCCCATCAGCAAGAGATAGAAATAGAAATTCCATTTAAAATTATTATAGACAAAATAAAATACTTGGGAGTCTACCTACTAAGACAAACCTAAGACCTATATGAATACAATTACAAAACATTTTTACACAATTAAAATCACATCTAAATTATTGGAAAAATATCAATTGTTCATGGCTAGAGTGAGCTAATATAATAAAAATGACAATTCTGCCTAAATTTATCTACTTTTTTACAATGCCATACCAATAAAACTGGCAAATCATTGTTTTGTAAAACTAGAAAAAAATAACAAAATTCATCTGGAAGAATAAAAGGTCAAAAATATCAAGGGAATTAATGAAAAAAATTACAAAGGATGGTGGCTTATCAGTACCAAATCTAAAACTATTAGATAGCAGCAGTAATCAAAACCATTTGGTACTGGCTAAGAAATTGAAAATAATATTTCAGAAACCCGGCATAGACTTATATTTCACAACTCATACCAAAATAAAGTCAAAATGGATACATGATTTGGACATAAAGGATGATACTATAAACAAATTAGGAGAATAAGGAATAATTTATCTATTTCATTTTTGGAAAAGGAAGGAATTTATGACCAAAGAAGAACTAGAGAACATAATGAAAGGCACAATGGACAACTTGGATTACATTAAATTAAAAAGGGTACAAACAAAACCATGAGAAACAAGATTAAAAGGGTAGTACAAAGCTGAGGGGAAATCATTACAATCATATTTCTGATAAAAGTCTCATTTCTAAAATATATAAAAGAACTGTGTCAAATTTATAAGAATGCAAGCCATTCCTCAATTGATAAATGGTCAAAGAATATGAGCAGAAAATTTTCAGATGATGAAATTAAAACCATATTTAAAAATGCCCTAAATCACTATTGATTAGAGAAATTCAAGTTAAGACAACTTTGAGGTACCACCTTACACCTCTCATATTGGCTAAAATGATAGAAAAAGATAATAAATATTGGAGGGGATGTGGAAAAACTGGAAGACTATAACATTGTTGGTGTAGTTGTGAAATGATCCAATCATTTTGGAGATCTATCTGGAACTATGCCCAAGGGCTATCAAACTGTGTATACTCTTTGATATAGTAGGGCCACTCCTGAGTCTAAATCCCAAGGAAATCATAAAGGAGGGAAAAGGGCCCACATATGCACAAAATGTTTGTAGTAGCTCTTTTTGTGGTAGCAAAAAATTGGAAAAGGAGTGGATGCCCATCAATTGGGGAATGGCTGGAAATGTTGTTGGTATGTGAAGATAATGGAATACTATTGTTCTATTAAAATGATTAACAAGCACATTATAGAAAGGCTTGGGAAAATTTACACAAACTGATGCTGAGTAAAACACGCAGAACCATGAATACATTGTACAGAATAGCAGCAAGAATGTGTGATGATAACTATGAAAGAACTAGTTCTTCTCAGTAATTCAGTGATCTAGAACAATCCCGATAGCTTTTGGACAGAAAATGACATCTGCAACCAGAAAAAGAATTATGGAGATTGTAAATGTGTAAATTAGTATGTGCTTTGTTCACTTTTTCTCTGTGTGTTTTTTTTTTCTCTCCCATGGTGTTTCCCTTTTGTTCTGATTTTTCTCTCACAACATGATTTTTGAATAGTAGGTGCTATTGCCAGGACCATAGTCAAAGCTTTTTTATTCACAGTGAAACCTGACAAACTCACAATTTCCTAGAATAGCTTTCAAATAAGGTGCAGAGTGACCTTAATACTATAATACAACATTGAGATAGCACTTGATGGAAGTTATTCCAGCAATACTAATTGGAAGAAATGTCAAACTGTTTAGAAATAGAGATGAATATAGGGTGGAGGAGTGGGAGTCATGGTCTGTTTTTATTTTCATACAGCAAACACTACTACTCTAGCAACCAGATGTTAGAGCCCATTTTAGAGAATGCCATTTTTACTAATCCCATTTTGGGTTTCATTTAAAACAGAAATCATAAGACTGATCTTTTTCTGTGGAGTATTTATTCATTCTAGTTACCAAAAAGGTATCAAGAATATCAAATATATTTTTTAAATCCTTACTAAACAAATTACTACTGTCAAAGGATCTCTCATCAATGAATTGATCTCTTAACTTCTATCAACAGCTCACAAATCATTCTTCTGCAAAAACTGTTTCATGAAACAGAAAACAAGATTATGACATTTGTCTCTGCACATTCTCCAAAGAAGAAAATGTTCAAGTCAATGAAATAGAACCAAAAATACTAGTTTAACAGTGCACCAGAATAGAAACACTCTGTTTATTTTCCCCCAGCACTGAAATTACAATAATAAGTGTTAGATTTTCTTCTAGTAAAAAATAACCCACTAGATGGTAGAGTTTGGGGTAAACTTATACCTCAGTAAATAATTAATAAAAAATAATAAATGCCATAAAGAAGATACTTTAAAGTTTACTTTACTTAGGTTATGTTATTTGACCTTATAAATTATATATATACATATATATATATTATAACAATATCAATATTTTACATATCATATTTTTTAACCTCAAACCCACTAGAATTGTCTCTCATCTATCCTCTCTCCAATCCATCCCATGCAATACTACCAAGTATATCTCCCTAAAACACTTTTAATTCTGTTCTATGACATGATTTTTTGTCCGAAAAACATTGAATAGGACAAAAGGTAAATCATTCAAAAGAGCTTTCAAGCTCTATCAAAACATCTATCTATCAAAACTTAAAAACTTAAAAACATTTTATTCTCTAAAGTGTACCCTTTTCATGAGTCAAGCCAGTTCTTATTGTCCTTATACTATGCTACTTCCTGCTTCCATTTCTCTCATCACCTAACACACTTCCTCTTTTTCAGTTATTCAGATATTAATCTTCTTCTGTCTCTTTGCTGTTTCCAAAAAAAATCCCTTACTCTTTCTTACCCCCAGTGACTTCTTCCTTTCTTCATCTCCACCTCCATATTATTTTTAAGCTTCCTTTTGTATATTGTTTTTCCTCATTAGATTGTAAGTGTCTTAAGGACAGGGATTGACTTTTCTTTTATTTCTAAGTATCCCACACTATGCCTATCCCTCAAAAAAATAGTGTTTAATTAAAAGTTTTTAATTGAATTGAATTGTTAAGGTAAGTGAATTATCTAAATATGACCATGGACCAAATGATCATTGAGCAACAGATATTTATTAAGTATACTTATTATGTGTCAGCACCTGTGCTAGATGCCAAGGACAAGTGATACAGGTTGGGGGCAGCCACATGATGTAATGGAGAGAGCACTGGTCCTGAAGTCAGGAAGACGTGTGTTCAAATCCAGCCTCAGACACTTAATACTAGCTGTATGTCTTGAGCACATCACTTAACCCCAATTCTTCACAAAAACAAAATAAAAGTGATTTAAGTCCTGTCACCAGGGAGATGACATTTTAGTGGAAGAGAACAATGTAAAAAAATAGTTATTTGCAACATACATATACAGAACATGTGGAGAATTACTTTTAAAAAGAAGAACTCTTACAAAAATAGATTTGAACCGTCTTAAAAGACTGCAGAGAAATTAAAAGGTAAAAGTAAGAAATGATAGCACAACCAATAAAGACACATATATGGAAATGAAGTGTTCTTTGTGACAAAGAGCAAGTATTTAAATATAGATGATGAGCATACAAAGCCTTAAATGGAGTAAATTATAAGAAGATGGGAGATGTAGAAAGAAGTTAGGATTTGAAGAGCTATAAAGGTCAAAGAATTTTATATTTCTTTCTTGTTGCAATATCTAGTCATTATTGTGGGAAAATTACTTTGGTAGCCCTGTGCAGAAGGGACTAGAATAAATAATCATGTAAAATATTGTCATACTTTTACCTTATTTCCTGAACTAATCAAGTAACTTTCAGTACTTAAATTCTAAAAATAATTTGTTCTTCTGCCTAAGATATGATCCATTGAAGAGAGAAAAGTTGGGGTTTTAGCCTGTATTCTATGTTTTAGTTAGAGTTCTCTTAGTGAGGAGCTTTGAATTCATGACAAGTTTGACTTTTTCAGAGAATATTTGGAAATCAATTGGCTTCCACTACTTTTCCCCCTTTTATTTCTTTTCCTTTTCCTTTTCATTCTTCCTCCCCCAATAGTAATATATTAAGCTTTACTGAATAGTGAAGGAAACAGGAACCTCTCTTAACCAGTGTTTTGAAGAAAGGAGGCTGGAGAATCAGTCCAGTGGCTAAATACCAACATAGACATAATACAATGCATATTTAACCCATATTGAATTACTTGCTGTCTAGGGGAAGAGGGAGGGAGAAAAATATGGAATACAAGATTTTGCAAGGGTCATTATTGAAAACTATGCTTGTATTTTGAAAAATAAAAAGCTATTATTATATATATTTTTAAAAGGAATAGTGCAATGAAGGAAGCAATAGAGGATCCATGAAGCATTCCTCCCCATGGCTGTTGTCAAGGCTGTATTTCCTCACCATAACTTTATGCTCAATTTTTAAGTCAGACTAGTGAACCTGTAGCAAATAGGCCCAAGACCAGAGACTAAATCTGAGTTATCTATCTTTGATGTCCACAGGGTATATTTACATATTCCTTAGTGAACAGGGTAACATCTATCTCAATTGCACAATCAGGAACTAAAGTGAGCAGATAATAAGCTTCTACTAACTTTCTTTCTACCACTTTTCCTTTTATTTCAGGCATGTGTTTTGTTTGGACCTAAATTAAAAGAAATAAAAACATGCTAGTGTGATTTTCTTTTTTCTTTGGGGCTGTCTGCAATGTTTTACACTTCTTTTTGAAATGCTGATGGCTTTGTGTTCCCTCTCAGGTTGCTGTATATTCCAAGCATGGCATCTTGTACAATGTCTAACAACAAATCAACTGTGGAACAAGAGGGAAAGAATATGTTTGGAGAAAAAAAAAACCATCGTTGTACTCCTGTACTTCTGTTCCCCTGACAATTTCAAAGGCACCAAACACTTCTGTTTCCAGAATTCTGCTGAAGGAGAAGACTGACTATTACATTGTTTTGTTTTTGCAAAACGCATCACCACAATTGCTCTGGCAGGTTTCCCTAATCCTGTGCCTTCTCTCTTCCCTCAAGCTTTCTGATGTCTTTCCAGTTTGGAGCTCCTGCTTAGATAAAACAGATGACTTTCTGGGCCTGCTTCTGCTAACAGCAGGCAGGAGCAACGGTGACTGATTGGTTGAAACATGAGGATTAATGGGTATTTATATTTCATTAAATTTTATGCTCACTGGAGAATAATGTATCACTCGCAGATATTGAAACATATGTCAACCCTATCCACTTACATATAATTCAATTTGACTTAAATGCATTGATCAAATTTTATTAAAGTCCAATATATCTTCCAAAAAGGCCTGCTAACACAATATTGTTGCTTCACATTCATCAGATAAAAGGAGGCAATTGTGTTGTAATTCTATTTATACCATTTTTCGGGAAAAGGGAGATTATTGTGGAGAGAATGCTCATTACAAGGTGACTGGTGCTGACTGAAGGACTTGTGATTGAGATTATTAAGTGAATTCTCAAGTGGTATCCTTTAGGTAATATTACCCCAGGGTGGGTCACGCATGTGTGTGTTTCCATCAAGAAAGAGAGTTCAACATTGCTAACAATATTTTCTATGGAAAGTTTGCACAGGAGATGGTTTTTTTGTTTGTTTGTTTTTTAACTGGGGTAGGAGGGGAGGAAGTTGAAAAATTCTTTCACATACATTTTTCTTGATAAAATCCTCTTTGGAAATCATAATAGATTTTGTAATTTATCATAAACTTGCTTTTAATATTGTTTTTCTTTATCCAAATATTGTTTTCCTGCCATTAACTTTTTTCTCTTTATTTCTTTTTTGTTACTGCTGCTTATCTATTTCATATATAGTCACAAAAACATAGGGCAGAAAAGATATTGAAGGGTTCTGTTGATTTTAATTTGCGTCAACTATTCCAAAATGTACTTTTTATTTTATTTCATTTCAAAGGAAGGGTCTTAATCTTTCGTATATAATAATACTAAATTCAATTTTATATGATTGGTAAAAAATTTGATGGTAGAAGAATTTTGGAAAATTAAGTTGTCCCATCTTCTAACCTAATAGTTTATAGATATTCAGGTTTTAAGGAAACTAAATTGAAAGAAGTTCAAACATCACTGGTAAAGGATTTATTTTATTTTATATAACCAGAAACCTCAAAATTAAATAATTTTCAAGCTGGTATGTAGCTCTTGCTGCTCTGCTCATTCAATCACTTATTTCTGAGTAATTTTGAACACGGTCCTTCCCTTACTCTGTGTAAAGTTTTTAGTTTTTAGTTTCTTATCTGTAAAATGAATGTGCCAAAATAAAAGAACATTTTTTTAAGCTTTCTAACCTATGATAACCCACAAGCCTCAATTGCATTTGTTAAATGTTGACACCTAGTGGTAAAGTGAAAAATGGCAACTCTTCTCTATTAGACATTATAAATACTCAGACAAAAAGAGAGCTATTAACTCTTATCTTGCAAGATAAGGGGATTTTATTGATTTATCTTATTATCAATTTGCCAGCATGCACCTATTTCACAGAACAAGGAAGATATTCATCTTCAAAACAGATAATTTAAAGACTCAAGGCAACTAAATAGTGATGGGCACTTCCTACAAAACAGCATATTTAAGACTTTTTGAGTTTCTGCTTAGCATGGAGTGCAGTTAATATCATCACTTTTTAAGGGAGTTGAAACAAACCACTTCATCTGTTGTCACTCGCGGTTTATACTTAGGATGCTTATGAAGGGCCTTCATGTTAGGGTAATTGATAACATAGACCTCATTCAAATGAAATATTTATGAAACACTTTTAAAATCTTCTAAGGACTTTGTGATAGTAAGATGATCTTGTAATTAAGATAATCAGGATATATTTACTCTGCATCTCTTATGTTCCTGAGTGCATGAAATTCAACTTGAAAGTTACAGCCATGCTTATAAAATACAATGAAAGTATACATAAGCCAAATTTATTCATATTATTCTCTTCTTCTGAATGATAAAAGTGGCATTTCTGGGACATCCCCTTAGACGTTAGCTACATTTCTAAGCCATGGTGAATTGCACAGAGTTAAATATATTACATGATAATTTACTGTCCAACTTATGTGGTTGGAACAATGAAATTTGACCCAGGCTATATGCTGGTGGAAACTAGCCTGAAAACAAGTACTTTTCTCGTTAAGGTTTCCTTTTTTGAAGCAGATTAGAAATTTCCCTGTAGTTAAATGAAAATATCTGAAGTCAAGTGAAGTTTCACTTGTTTTTGGTAATGTAAAATATTACTACGGCCCTAAGATAGGTTGCAAAATATTCATTAGGAGGGGGTAACAAATATTTATCAAGTGCTTAATATTTGTCAGGATTTGTGTTAAGTGCTTTACAAATATTGTCCCATTTAATTCTCATAATACCTCTATAAGATTGATATCATCTGCATTTTGCATTTAAGGAAACTGAGGGAGAAAGAGAAGTGACTTGTCCAGGGTCACATAAGTAGTTACAGTCTGAGGCCACTTTTGAAATCAAGTCTTCCTGATTCCTGGTCCAGCACAGTATCTACTGAGCCACCTACCTGTCTAATTACTAGAAAACTGTGTACTGAATGAATTTGGATATTTAATAAAACTGTCTTCTTAAGTTGTTGATAAATAATGCATCTAAATGGACGGAATTGTTTTTATCTGCTACTTTAAGAAAAGGGAATCGTATAATATGAAAGCTGAAACAACAAAACAATGAGACCAAAGGAAGATATGGTTGAAGTAGCTTTAAAAAAGGATATCTATAATCCCTCTTCTCTATCAACTTTAAGCATCTAGTCAATATAAAAGGATAATGGCATTCAGATAAAGAAGAGAATAAAACTATCTAATATGAATTTCTTTTATAGTTCTATTATTTATTCATCTCATTACTAAGATTCCAGAAACAGTGAAGGTACAGATGACCATCACTGCTATTATTAACACAAGCATTGAATCTGATGTAATTTTTTGTGACATTTGCATTCTTTTCTTATTTTGGAATATCCAAAACACTGGGAGAAAAGTGGAGGCTTTATCTGTTTCTTTCATAGCATTACTCTACCATACATGTCTCATTCCACTGTAAAAAAAATTAAATAAATATACAAAACTGAATTTATTATCATTCCCTCCTCCCCCAAAACTAATACTCTTTCAAACTTTTCTAACATTCTTTAGAGACCTTTTAGGGTCTCACCATCCTTCCAGGTACACATTCTATCATCTTCAACTCTTTACTCCCTTCTCACTCACCTCCATATGCCAAATAATGTTGATTCTACTTGAGTATCATCTCTTCACCTCCCATATATCACTACCCACTTACCTTCTCTGATACTGCAATATGTGCAAACCCTTATCATCTGATGCCTATCTGATTGAAAATTTTCTGATTGACTTCCCTGACTCAAATCCTTCTCAAAGCCACTTCACCTTCCATTCACCTCTTAAAATGATCCTAGAGAGAAAATATAATCATATTACTTCCCTAATGAATGAATTCCAGTGGTCCCTTTTCTCTCATATCAAATATAAAATCATTTTGATAGGCTTTTAAAGATGTTTATAACCTGGCTCCCTTCTATCTTTCCAGTTTTCTTATACCTTTATGTTCTTATAATCCAATGGTTCTGGCCTCTTTGTCATTCCTAGCTTCATGGATGTTCAGTTTCTGATTCTCATTCCTGGAACTCTCTTCCTCTTTCTGTTCACTCACTGTTTTTTCCCCCCTAATTTCCTAGTTCCAAATCTCAACTAAAACCCAACCTTTTGCAAAAAAAAAAAAACTTTGTATAGTCTGAAAATTAGTAGAATTAATTAGTTAATTAGTTCTTGATGACTTGATAGCAACTTTGTGTAGATTCCCTCTTTCATTTAGGTAATGAAGCTGCTGGGCATATTAAGTACAGCAACTTTTTGATGTATATCACAAATAAAATTATCTAAAGAAAACATTTGGTTGTTTTTTATTCTACTCAATTGTATTTTACCTTTTCCCAATTATATATAAAGATAGTTTTCAATATTCAATTTTATAAGTTTTAAATTATACATTTTCTCCCTCACTCCTTCTTTTCTCCCCTCCCCCCAAAGCAGGAAATCTGATATTGGACCATCATGTAAAATATATTTCTTCATTAGTCATGTTGTAAAAAGAATCATAAAAAGGGGGGATCTATGAAAAAGAAAAAAAAGCCAAACAATAAAAATGGAATGATTAGATATGCATTCAGATTCCCATAGTTCTTTCTCTGGGTATAGATAGCATTTTCCATCTCGAATCCCTTGGAATTGTCTTAGATCACCATATTGCTGAGAAGAACTAAGTCTATTATAGTTTATCAGCACATAATGTTTCTATTACTGTGTACAATATTCGGGTTCTGCTCACTTCACTCAATATCAATTCATATAATTCTTTGCAGGTTTTTCTGTAATCCAATTAGAATCCAATTAGTCATTTCTTATAGAACAATAGCATTCCATTACATTCATATACCACAACTTGTTCAGCTATTCCCCAACTGATGGACATCCTCTCAATTTCCAATTATTTACCACCAAACAAAGAGCTATTATAAATATTTCTGTAGGAGGGGTCATTTTTCAAGTTTTTTTTTTTTTTTAATCTCTTTGGGTTATAGAAACAATAGTGGCATTGCTGAATCAAAGGGTATGCATAGTTTTATAGTTCTTTGGGGATAATTCCAATTGCTCTCCAGAATGGCTGAATCAGTTCACAGCTCCACTAACAATACACTAATGTTCCAACATTCCCACATCTCCATTTATTATTATATTTTATTGGAGAGTTCATCACATTCACATTTACAATTATGTATTTATCTCCATACTATTTTCCCCCAATTTATAATTTTCTCTCTCCTTTTACCCTGCCTTTGCTCACCACTGTTATGCTTTTGACCATCCCTAGATTTGCCCCCATTTTTCTCAGCCCCCATTCTCTTTTCTTTCCCCTTTCCAATTTCCCTTACTACTTCCCTATAGGGTAATATAGATAAATTTCTAGACTCTACTGACTGGGCATGTTATTCCTTCTTTGAATCAAATCCAATGAGAGTAAGATTCAAAAAACATTCATCCCCTCCCTTTCTCACAGTCATAGTTCTTTTGTGCCTCTTCATGGGATGTAATTCACACTGCTTTGTCCCTCCCTTTCCTCTTCCCTCAATACAATCCTTTTTACCCCTTAATTTTTTTAAATATCATCACATCAAAGTCAATTTGTGCCCTCACCCTCTGTTTATGTATACTCCTAACTGCCCTAATTGTAACAATTCTCAAAAGTTTCAAGTAACATCTTTTATGTTACATATAGGAATGTAAACAGTGTCATATTAATAATAACATTATTATTAATATTAATATTATTTAATATTAATGATATAATTTAATATCAAATTAATATCATTTAAAACATTATTTAAAACAAAATTTTTTTTCTTTCCTGTTTAACTTATTTTATGTTTCTCTTGAGTTCCGTATTTGAAGATAAAATTACTTGTGCAGCTCTGGTCTTGTCATCAGAAAAGTTTGAAAGTTCCATGTTTCATTGAATGTCCATCACCCCCCCCCAAAAAAAAAATATAAAACTCAGTTTTGATGGGTAGTTAATTTTTTATTATAATCCAAACCTCCTTGTCTTCTGAAATATCATGTTCCAAGCTTTCCAATTCTTTAATGTAGGAGCTGCTAAATCCTGTCTAATCCTAACTGTGGCTCTTCAACATTTAAATTGCTACTTTCTGACTTCTTGCAGTATTTTCTCCTTGACATAATAGTTTTGGAATTTGCCTACAATATCCCTTGAAGTTTTATTTTAGAATCTCTTTCACAAGGGGATTGGCAGATTCTTTAAATGACTATTTCACCCTCTGGTTCTAGGATAAAAGGGTATTTTTTTCCTTCAAAATAACTTGAAAGATGCTGTCCAGGCTCTTTATTTTGTCTTTTTTTCAGGCAGTCCAATAATTCTTAAATTCTCTCTCCTGTATCAATTTTTAAATGACATATTTTACACTTTTTTCTATTTTTTTATTATTTTGATTTTGTTTGATTGATTCTTGATGTTCCCCAAAATCATTAGCTTTTACTTCCATAATTCTGATTTTTAAATAATTATTTTCTTGATTTTTAAAATCCTCACATCTAGTCTGCTGTGCCATTAGCCTCTGGATCAAGATGGAGGGGTCTCAGTTGCTTATATATAGTGTGGCTAAGAATGTCCTACTGGCTTGCCTCAACACTGAATTGCTGGACTGTATTCATATTCCCCTTTTATCCATGTGAGACATACCTTTCCTGAAGTCTTTCTAAGTTAAATTGGAAAATTATTTCCCTTTATTTTTTTGTGGATTTTATCATTCCAGAATCCATTTAAAGGCTTGCTTTATTTAAGATTTAAGATTTCTGAGGTAAGCTGAGGAAAGCTCAGGAAACTTCATATTTCTCTCTAACATTCTGATTCAACTAACAATTTGTTCTATTCTAGTCACAGCATGTCTTTAGCTGCCATCCTGAGAAAGAGTTTGGTGAGTACTTGAATCCAGTATAGTTATCACACCCATAGATCTAAACTGATTTCCTGTCACAAATCTAAACTATTCTTCCTGGCTCTTCATTTCTTTAGACTTCACACATGTAGTTCATTCTACTTTTCATCAGTTTTATTTTCTCCAGCTTAATACTGTTAATATGCTTCAGCTGTTCTAGTCAATCAAGTTTCCTTACTAGCTCATGAATCAATCAATTTTGTTGATCTTGAGCTTTTATTTGCATTCTTTCTTGCCTTCTTCATTCTCTTTTATCATTTTCATTAAATATTGTTTCTTATGTATCATTATTTTCATCTAAATTATATTGTAAGTCTCATAAGTGTAGAAAGTTTAGCTTACCTTAAGTAATAAATAATTACATATGGGTTGATTGATTAATTAAAATATTCCTCAGTAAATCATTATTCTGGAAAGTACCAGGACTCAAAAATACTTCAAAGCCCAAATTCAAGTATATAACCTATATTAAACCATCGCTGACTACTCAAGTCCTTTGATATATGCTTTCTATCGCAACCAACTTTTAAGAGGATATACCATTTTAATGTAATAATAATATTTTACTATTTCTATAGCTATCTGATATTAATGTGGATATTCTCTTCAGTGGCTTAGATTAAAACTTGAATGACTAATGGTAGTATAGACATGATTTGGGTTTTTAAAGACATTGCCAGTAGAGAACAAACTCTCGTTGATGACTGGATAGTTCTATCACTTGTTTCCAGTGAAAGACTAATTCATTTGCCCAAGGGACAGCCTTGTTAGAGACAGAGACAATGTAATCTTGTGACCAGCAGAAGAATGACCATTAGATTGTCAGTTCTTAGGCCATAGTAACTTAAGTATGTACTGTCTATTGTTATTTAGTCACTCTATTTTTATGTGTATTATTGTTATTATCACAACCAATATAAGAGCTTCTTGAATGCCAAGAGCATAGCTGTATGCATTTAGATATTAAGCATATCAAACTTGTATAACAGGAAATATGCCTAGAGAAATAAGATAATTGACTCCTATAAATAATCTATCTTATTTTGTTTCTTTAGTCAACTTCCCCTGTGTATCTCTAGAGTCTAATCTAAATATTTGTGGAGTGTCAACTCTAACTGTGGCTTATGAAGTAACCTTTAAACCAGGAAACCCAACTGGGAACCATAGAAGAAATTCAATGACAAAAGAAAGATTACATACACATATAAGAAAGTACCTCCACATCTTCTTTGAAGCAGTGAGGGACTGTGGATATATATTTAGGATTGTTAAATGTTTAGGTTAGTTTTGCTGAACTTTCCTCTCACCTCTTTTTTTTATTATAGCTTTTTATTGACAAGATATGCATAGGTAATTTTTCAACATTGACCCTTGCAAAAACTTCTGTTCCAAATTTTCCCCTCCTTCCCTCCACCCTCTCCCCTAGATGGCAGGGAGTTCCATACATATTAAATATGTTAAAGTATATGTTAAATACAATATATGTACACATATTAATTTGGTTATCTTGCTGCACAAGAAAAATCAGATTTAGAAAAAAGGTTAAAATAATCTAGGAAGAAAAAAAATGCAAGCAAACAATAACAGAAAGAATCTCATCTCTTTTTAAATTATTCATATTAAAATGGTCAAAGGATATGAACAGACAATTCTCAGATGAAGAAATTGAAACTATTTCTAGTCATATGTAAAGATGCTCCAAGTCATTATTAATCAGAGAAATGCAAATTAAGACAACTCTAAGATACCACTACACACCTGTCAGATTGGCTAAGATGACAGGAAAAAATAATGATGATTGTTGGAGGGGATGTGGGAAAACTGGGACATTGATTCATTGTTGGTGGAGTTGTGAACGAATCCAACCATTTTGGAGAGTAGTTTGGAACTATGCTCAAAAAGTTATCAAACTGTGCATACCCTTTGATCCAGCAGTGTTACTACTGGGATTATATCCCAAAGAGATTATAAAGAAGGAAAGGGACCTGTATGTGCACGAATGTTTGTGGCAGCCCTTTTGTAGTGGTTAGAAACTGGAAACTGAATGGATGTCCATCAGTTGGAGAATGGCTGAATAAATTGTGGTATATGAAAATTATGGAATATTACTGTTCTGTAAGAAATGACCAACAGGATGATTTCAGAAAGGCCTGAGAGACTTACATGAACTGATGCTGAGTGAAATGAGCAGGACCAGGAGATCATTATATACTTCAACAACAATACTAGATGATGACCAGTTCTGATGGATCAGGCCATCCTCAGCAACGAGATCAACCAAATCATTTCTAATGGAGCAGTAATGAACTGAACTAGCTATACCCAGAAAAAGAACTCTGGGAGATGACTAAAAACCATTACATTGAATTCCTCAATCCCTATATTTATGCACACCTGCATTTTTGATTTCCTTCACAAGCTAATTGTACAATAATTCAGAGTCTGATTCTTTTTGTACAGCAAAATAATGTTTTGGTCATGTATGCTTATTGTGTATCTAAGTTATATTTTAATATATTTAACATCTACTGGTCATCCTGACATTTAGGGGAGGGGGTGGGGGGGGGTAAGAGGTGAAAAATTGGAACAAGAGGTTTGGCAATTGTTAATGCTGTAAAGTTACCCATGTATATATCCTGTAAATAAAAGGCTATTAAATAAAAAAAAATTATTCATATTAAGGATTGGTTCTCTGAGAGACAAAAAGAGAAAGATACATTGGAAAATACAAGTGGCATAGAAAAACAAAAGATAAAAATAAAATTTATTTTATAATTGAAAAAAATGGAGAAAATAAGATATAGTTTTGCCAGAGTCATTGGAAAAGAAAACAGAAAGCATCAATTAACTGACTCATTTTTCTACTTTCACATTTCATATTTCCACCCTTCCCAAAATAGACACAAATTAAATGTTATCCTTCATTAAGTTTTGGCAAGGTAACAGCTTTTTCAAAATGATTTGCTGTGACACATCACATTTTAACATCATATAGTTCACTCAAATGTATAGGAAATTAAAGATCCTACTATTTTATTGTTTATTTACTACTAAAAATGAATTAGCATAATAAAATGTTGCCTTAAATGCTCTCTACCTACAAGATGTCTCCCATGTAAATGCCAAAATTATACAAAATTTCTTCATAGTATTTATTTAGCCTAATTATCCACATAGGAAAAATCAAGTGATTGAAGAACTCTGTCTCAATTATGATGAGCAAAATTACTGTGTTTTTAATGATCCCCAAATTCTCCATGAAACAAATATTTGTGTGTTGGGGGGAGGGAATGTACTTTATTATTTAAAATAAAAAGGACAACAGAAAATATGCATAAATTAAGCTGTTTTCCTTCTTTCACATTTGAAAACAATCTTTCCAAGAATAACCTATAAAACAAGTTTGCCCTAAAACAAAGGTGGGATTGTTTTCTTAAACCTAAATATTTAATCATGCATACCATATGCCTGAAGTCAAGAAACAGTGAAGAAGCATGTGGCAGACAGGAATGGTCAACAAATTATTCACATATACTGTGTTAAGTGTTGGTGAAATAGATTCAAGCAAATAGACATTCCTTACCCTCAAGGACTTTACATTCTAAAGGAAAAGAACCAGGGAATCCTTCTCCAAAAGGAAAGAAGGAAGGAAGGAAGGAAGGAACGAAGGAACGAAGGAACAAAGGAATGAAGGAGGGAGGGAAGGAAGGAAGGAACGAAGGAGGGAGGGAAGGAGAGAAGGAAGAAATAAAAGAAGAAAGAAAGAAAGAAAGAAAGAAAGAAAGAAAGAAAGAAAGAAAGAAAGAAAGAAAGAAAGAAAGAAGGAAGGAAGGAAGGAAGGAAGGAAGGAAGGAAGGAAGGAAGGAAGGAAGGAAGGAAGGAAGAAAGAAAAAAAGAAAGGAAGGAAGAAAGAAAGAAAGAAAAAAAGAAAGAAAGAAAGGAAAGAAAAAGAAAAATGCATTCCCAAAATGTTAGGCATATCCATATCTATCATCTGTGAAGAATTTGAGGAAAGAAATGAAAAAAGGGTGATATAATGAGAAGACCTATATTGGTTATTATCGGCTCCACCAGAAGCATACACCAATGAGAATCAATCCATCAAAGTATTAAACTAATTAAAAAAAAAAGTGAAAAGTAAAATTACCACTTTGGAACTGGGTTACTCGGAATCAAATAGTCTTAGTGTTAAAATCAAATCTTCAGAGGTCATACTGTTCAATCATATGGCTTTCCCCATAGACTCCATTCATTGGAAAGTTGCCAGTCATCTAATTCAGGTAATTCCATAGAGATGTATACTAAAGTGAGTGGTATCTGAGAGAGCCTGAAAGATGCATATTCTGTAAACTCCAGTGGCTCCCTATTATTTCTTGGATCATATATTAGATCCTCCTATTGGTATTTAAAATTCTTTATAATCTGGTATTTTCCTCCCTTTTTAATCTTCTATTTCACTTCTGTCCATATAGTTTATGATCCAGTTTTACTGGCCCACCTCCTGTTGTGCTTATTTGATATTCCATCTTTAATATTTGTACTTTTACAGGGACTGTCCCCCAGGCCTGGATTGCTCTCTCTCCTCACTTCTCCTATCTACACTGACTTCCTCCAAGACTCAATTGAAAACCAAAAATTTAAAAGGATTTTTTCCCAATTCTCCCCTTCCCCAAGTGTTAGTAACTGTCCTCTGCAATTACCTTCCATCTAGTCCATATTTAATTATTTGCACATTGTCTCCTTCCCTGAGAAAGGGAATCATTTTACTTTCTTTGTATGTATAACAGCACAGTGAATTGCAGTGTATGCTCTTAATAAATTCATTTCTACTGAACTTTTAAAATAAATTTAAAATAACTGCTGAGATGTACTTTGTAGAAAGTCAAAGTATGGCAATACTAACTTTATTTCATAATATCTTGTCCTTTCTGATTGAGTGGATTTTGGTGAGGAAGAATATCTCACTGCTATAGCTTAGAGGAGGAATAGGAATTCAAGAAGTCCAGAGGAATTTTATATATATATATATATATATATATATGTGTGTGTGTGTGTGTGTGTGTGTGTGTGTACACACATATATATATATTTAATGGGTTTGTAGTTACTTTGTATATCTGGGAATCCAAGGAAAAAAATTGTGGACAAAGGTCTTCTACAAAGAACGAGTTACCTTATTTCCAGTGCTCCAGATTCTTTTCTTTTACTGCTTAATATCATCTTGATGTTGTTAGAACTGACCTCATGCCAGTTGGATTTCATCCATGTTCCTATTTCCCTTATACACTGGAAGAAAATGGCTTTCAACCTGTGCAGAATGGTATGAGTAGAAGACAGAATGAGCTGTAGACTCCACAGGGGAGGAATGCTATAATGGTAGTCAACAGGAAAAACTTCTGAATAGTACATTCTCAAATAGTAAATATCAATAGCTTCACATGAATCCATCAATTTTTTTTCTCACCTCAAAATGTTGGTGATTTTAGGTGTGTGAATTCACTCTGGGCCTAAGACATCCATGCAGTATTACCCACTGTTCACAACATTACCTCCAGACTTGCCCCTAGACTTTGCCAGACAATGATGAAAAGGCTACACTTGTGCCAAAAGAAGGAAGTCTTTCCAAACAGGAAGAAGCTGTGATGAGGATTGGGTTTGAGTATCAAAAAATCTAATCATTTTCAAGAAAAATAACAGCCCCGTCTCAAATTTTTATTCTTTTTTACCACTGGAAATTATATCAACCTCCTAAAAAGAACTCAAAAAATTAGTCAGCAATTATTTTCTTATATAATTAAGGAATATTTTATGTGATATGTACCATGTAATAAGAATAATTTTATAAGAAAAATAATATTACCTAAGTTATTTTTGTAATATATGTTCTATATAATATTTTTGAGTAATTTTATACATTGTATGCCACATAAATTATTATTTGATAATTAATTTTATACATATTAATATAATGTTGCTTAATAAATTTATAAACTATTACAACATTATATATATGTATATATGTATATTTAGGCAGAAAGAATGTAAGTCAAAATAATTGCACACCTATATGTTACATGTTTTGGGATCTTGGAGATGATTCTTTTTAAATGCCAAGAACTAGAACTCCACATTCTAGCAAAATAGGTTGCTATTTTACTTAAGATTCTCTGTACACAATAGTCTCTCTCCTACTGTGCTGCTAATCCTGGACTCAGAGAGGAAGATCTGCCTTCAAATTCTTCCTGAGACACACTTAGCACTTGTTTCACAAGATTGTTAGGAGGATCACATGAGATAATATACGCAAAGTGCTTCACAAACTTTAAAGCATGATACTGATATTAGTTATTATTTTATTATCAATATTATGTTTAGACTGCATAGACTATCAAATGAGAATAAAGTTTTATGTGAGCATGACAAACACCTGGAAAAAAAAAAGATAATTGATTATAAGAGTAGAATTTACTATAAAACTAGTTCATCTCAGATCCCGTCTACAGATATGCTTAAGGACCAGTAAGGACTGTACTATAATGTTACCAATAAGGTATTCTCATATCCTGAACCTTTATCATAGAAACAGGAAAAAAATTCCAACTTACTTTTATTTCACAGGAAAAACATTTTTCTTATAATTTTCTTGATTTGCTTAGAAAATTTTAAGAATTAAAGATGAAAAAGCTACATAGGTTATCAACTTCAATTCAATAAACCATTTATTAAAATATTTTGTTAAACAACTGCAGATGTCAAAAGAGATTAAATGAGTAAAGCATTCTATAATGTTTAAATATTATACAAAATACTATTTCATCATCATCATTTTTCTAGACAAAAACTAACCTTGACCTCAAAGAGACTGTTGTCCTTCCACATCATGAATGATGTCTTGATTTCTGCTTGAATTGGATTTGAGTGACTCGAAGTGAAAGTCATCTGCCTTACTCTCTCTTCAAGTGTAATCATAGTCCAGTGGTAAGTAAACAAAAACAGGATGACTGGAAATGGCCCAGATGACCTTGACATCAGACATCTTCAATGGCTGAGCAAACTCTTAGCACTCCACAGTGCCTGCTTCAGCCACTCTCACAACCATGAAATTTGTTCCCATGTACTACTAAGGGAAAGTCTTTACATGCATGGGATAAACATCTCCCTAACTCACCAATAGGTTTTAGGCTTGTCAATTACTTGCAACTTGTTTTAGCTTATCTTCCAAGACAACTCTAGTAGTGTGGCTGCTGCTCATACTCCAGCTTCTTGGAGCCACAGGTAAGAGTTAGACGCAAATGGACATCAAAGGTAGATGAGCAGTGCTGAAAAGGCTTAGGCAAGCCCTCACACCAGAGCTGCTAGCCTTTCCTCAACACCTCATACATATAAGCAAGGAGATTATTCTTCAGTGGGATTGTACAATATATACATTATTAAACAAATACGAATCATATGGAACATATGACAAAGTAATTTCAAGAAGCAGAAAGTATTTACAATGGGAAGGGGAAGTTGGGAATCAAATATGACCCCCTCATTTTATAGATGAAGAGATTTGAGCAGAGAAATGATGCCATATTATAATCATTATTATAATTAGTCTATATAAAATATAAAGAATCCAAACACTTGAACACAGAATTTGCTGGTTACGAGTAGAATTTAGAGTAAATCTCATTCAGTCAGTGACAGAAAAAAATTCAAACTCAGGTCCTCTACCTCCAAAATCAGTACTTTTCCTCAATAGCCCTCTATTCAAAAACTTAAATTTGTTTATTTTATTTTTAATCCATCAAACTGACAATGGCAAGCAATCATGATGTTCTATAAGCAGCAAACCTCAAATACTTGTCTTTTTCTCCCATTCAATGGCTTTCTGTCTTGCCTGGGAAGAGGTCTGGTGTCATACAATGCTGTCCATAGGAAAGTGCAACATATGGCTGAAGCAGCTGGAGTAGAGTGTGACCACGCTGATATAATGAGACCCGTTTGAATCATTAAATAGCATTACAAAGGAAAAATCCTTCTACAAGCAGTGCATTATATTTGAGTTCATGATTCAATTAATCTTGAAAAAGCAGAGCTTGCCTAATAAACTGTCATCAACAAGGAACAGCTAAACAAGCCAGACACTTCAGCCATGGTGCCAAGCATCTGGCATTATTTCTAGATATACTGCTGTAAGAAGATTGAAATCACAGGAAAACCAACCTTTTACCAGTGGTTCAGAGCCCCCACTTATGGAATACACACCCCAAGGCAACTGCCAGCTAACATTGGCCAATTGGGTGGAAGGCTATTAAAGTCAGTAGAACTGGATTTACTAGACACCATTTTAAAGACATGAACTAAGTAGGACTTTTACTGTTATTTACCCCAACAAACCAAATCATATCCTTTAGTACAGATGTAGAGTAATAGCTTACATTAATGTAGCACTTAAAAGTTTGTAAAATGCTTTACATACATTATCACATTTGATGCTCCAAGCAACCCTTTGAGTGGGGTCAATTTTTTTTTCTATTTCCCAGATAATTTAACTGAGGCTAAAAGACATTAAGTAATAAGAAGTGTCTGAAGCAGGAATCAAACTCAGGCCTTCTTGACACCAAATCCAAAACTATGGTCTATTAACTTCTAGCTCCTGTTGTTCAACCACTAAAGAAATATGATCTTTCCTTACACTGGTAAAATTAAAGTATTCCCTTTACTTTATCTATCATGACTATTTCCACAGATGGGGGCCCTCCCTTCTTCTTCTCCTGCTTTCCAGGATATACATTTATATTTGCATTTCATTGCTTCTATATCCTGGGGACTGCAATAAACAAAAAATACCTGGCACATTTTTTCATGTCCAGTCATATTCATTCACGTCCAAGTTTTTGTGACCTCATTTAGTATTTTCTTGGCAGAACTACTGAAATGGTTTGTCATTTACCTTCTCTAGTTCATTTTACAGGTGAGGAAACTGTGGCAAACAGGGTTAATAAGTGATTTGCCCAAATCACACAATGACTAAGTGTCTGATTTGAACTCAGGAAGATGAGTTCCAGATAATTCCTATTAATTATAATTATATATATTTTTCCAGGATATATATATATATATATATATATATATATATATATATATATAATTCACTTAATTGCCTAGAATGCTTAGCACATCGCAGGTGCTTAATAAATGTTTATAAACAACTGACTGAATATTGAATCTTGTTAGCCAGGTAAGTCCAACTGTGTAATTTGCATTCTACCTGTATGTTTTACCCACTTTCCAAAACACATTCATATTCTTTCTGTTTTCATTAAATAGTTTTCTGCCTTAAGTCATCTTATAAATGTTTTCTCTGTAGAGTTCTAGGTCTTTGCTATTCAGAGGCATAAAATGTTAGTCTCCCTACTCAATTATATGTATACACTATCCTCGCATATCAATAGAAGGTAGCAGATAGAGAGAAAATTAACTTGGTTAGCATAGACATAAATGTGACTGCATTAGCTTTTTTAATCTCATTTTAAGATTTTCAAAGTGCTTTACAAATATCCATTTGATCCTTAGTGAGAGGTAGGTGCTATTATTATCCTCATTTTACTGATAAGAAACTGAACCAGAGGTTACATGACTTACTATTAATTAGATAGTAAGTATCTGAGATAATATTTGAACAGAATTCTTCCAGACTCCAGGTCCAGTACTTTATCTATTGTACAACCTAACTACTTCTAAAATGTTGTCCCATAAGAATGGAAGTTGAGCCTTGTGAATTTTTTTTATTTGCTTCTAAATTTCTATCATATGTCACATTTGGTATCATGGTTCATCAGCCCATTTCACTCTTTTCAATAATACTCAATTGAAAATATTACACTAATTTTAAAAATTGGGGCAACTAAGTGTACAGTGAATAGAACATCTGGCCTGAAATCAGAAAAACTTATCTTTATGAGTTCATATTTGGTCTCAGACACTTAGTAGCTATATAACCTTGGGTCATACTGTTTGCCTCAGTTTCCTGATCTGTAAAATGAGCTAGATAAAGAAATGGCAAAGTACTCCAGTATATGCGCCGTGAAAAACCCAAATGGGGTCCCAAAGAGTTGTAATTATTGAAAAATAACTAAACAATTATTTAAAAATCACTTAAAATATTGCAAAACTAGCCATTCATCACAAGTTGTCTGTAGGCACATTTTCCCTTTAAAACTGCGTTTTTTGTATGAAGGTAACTTCCTCAATTAAATTCTTGGTTTTGTTTTCCTAAATTTTAGTGTTTAAAAAGAAAATGAAAAACTGTCACATCAATTCCAAAGGAAAAGGCAGTTAAGCTAGTATCTTTAAAATGAATTTTCTAAGGAAATACTCCTCAGTATAGAGTTTCATTTCTAAACAGAGTCATTTATTTGACAAGGATTAATGTGATCTTTGACTTGAAAAGTAACCTATTGTACTCTTGTTTAATGGAACAAGATTTAAGGCTTCATCTATACTTAGTCATAGAACAGGTACTACCATGTTGTTTGGTGAACCTAATCAGCTGTAATCCATATATGGCATGAGCCTGAGAGTCTAGGAAAATATCAGCTTCTCCAATCATGGTGTCATGTAGATGGATTATAAAAGATCATTTTGAATGAAAGCAATGATCATAATGATTCTGGAATCACCAGATTGCCCCATACATGTTTAGATTTTGAAGGTCGTACTGCAAAATTTTAGGTAAGCATTTTTGATTTGGCTTATTTTCAATATATTTAGAAGAAAAGAGCCCTTGATTTTAAAGTGATGAGCAAATGATGGCTACTGCCTTGTATTTATTAATACAAATACATTATGTGTAATACAGTTCACTTGTCAATTACATTATTTTAGCATAAACATATTCTCTTTCTACCTCCCTCCTTCTCTCCTTCCCTCCTTCTCTCTCTCTCTCTCTCTCTCTCTCTCTCTCTCTCTCTCTCTCTCTCTCTCTTTCTCTCTCAACACTTCCAGGCAATGGAATGACGATTAGTAAGGTTCCCATGCTCTACTCTTATATTACACCAAATGTGAATCAAAGAGAGAAATATGAAAACCAAAACTTTTATAACACAAAACTATTCCTTATTTTATTTAACTAGCTAAATTAAAAAAAAAAAAAACTAGTGCCCACAAAAAGCTCTTGTAAGTTTACAAACCAATCTTTTTTTTTTTTTTGGTTTCACATTTTAAAAATAACTTAGGAAGGAATTTTTATGAGAATATTTCAAAAGCTTTCCCAAAGCCTGATAAGCTTTTTCTATAATTGAAAGCTCAATCAAGACACTAACATCATGCAGTGGCATTTTTAGAGAATGCTCTGTTGCTGTACAAATTATCCGGTAAATTGTTGAATTAACAAGCATAATAGAAAAACAACATTCTCAACCACATTACTTCTATGTGCAAGATGAGGAAATATTTCCCGGTTGTTGTTTTTTCTTTTTCACATCCAATTTTTCAAAATATTATTTCTAATTTGAAGCTTTTTGGATCTATACTGTACTTTATAATTATGTGTAAATGATAAATGATAGCTTAAATATTTTAGTTCAATAAATAATCACGTTTCAAGATCACAGTCTATGTAAATTGGCTGCTTTAACTTCCAGATCATGATTTTCCCATTTTTGAGTACAGAATGATTATTTTTCTTCATTATAATGTCTGCAATCTCTGCTACTACTTCTAAGATCTTGAGAAATCATATAAAAAAATCTTACTTGAGATTTATTTGTTCACAATGTAATTTTCATAAATGAGGAACTAACAGAATTTGATCATCTAAGCTTTTCTTCCATTAAATTTTCATGAGAGGGATAAGCCTGCCACTTATGACTAATTCTTACAACTGATGGCCACCTTAGCGCCCAGTATTGTACTCAATAAGCTTCCGTTGCTGCCTGCAGAGAGGTCCTAAGTGATGCAGTTAGCCCTTTAAAGGTTTCAGTCATAAAACACATTCAGTTAGGTAAACCATAGATCTGTCTAAGAATCTCTCTCTCTCTCTCTCTCTCTCTCTCTCTCTCTCTCTCTCTCTCTTTCTCTCTCTCTGTCTGTCTCTCTCTCTCTCTTTCTTTTCTCTATGTACCCCCCTTCTACTACCTCTACTAAAGCATTCCCCCCACCCCCCGCTACCACTATTTCCCATATGCTTGTGGACTACGCAGAATACTTTCACAGCATTGCTTATCCGGCTGTTACAGGTACAAACTATCTGGATATTTAGATACTACAGTATCTAATAGGACACCATCAATCTTTTATAGTAAGAGAATACATAAATTATAAACAAATATGTCCTTTGGTCTAGTAGAACAGCATAATGATCAAAGACACACAATAGAAATGTATTTGCTTCTACAGTACGCTTTATTCCCTTAGCTCTGGGTTGGTAGTGATGGACAGGCAGTGAGCTGTCAGTTTTTGTTCCATCTGTCACACTACACTTACCTCCTGTTGTTTTAAGTAATCAATATGGGGGCTGAAATCACCTACCGCTACCTCTGCTACCTCCTATTTTGTCCACTCATAAATTATGAATCCCTGCACAACATCAAGTCTACAATTTCGATTGCATTTGCTAATCATTGATCAATAATTCAGGAACCTCTTCTTCTTCAAGGGTCCCTAGTTTCCTGCAACATATGGCATCAGGCTGACAGTGTTCACGAGACTATTCCCTTATCACAAAAAGCAGCCGGGGAAAACAAGTTGTTTAAAGTTGTTTCTTTTTCTTTTTCCCCCCTTCTTCTATGAGGCAGACTTTGTACTTTTCCCCTCCCTCTCCTCCTCCCCCCACCCCAGTTTCTTTGGCTTGTTACATCTAATGACTGCACACGCTCAGCTGCTACAGAATGAAGTGGCCCAGTAACAGGCCAGTAGAATTCAGTTTGGGGAGAAGCTTATCAACAGAAAAGTCTCTCCCAGGTTTATTTTGTGGGATTTCATTGTTTCTTGGGGATCGGATCTCATCCCTTTTGGGAGGGAAGGAAATATCTTTTATACTTTCCTGTTTCTATTGCATTATTCCATTTTCTTGAGCACCAAAGCCAAGAAGGAAAAAATACAAGTCTTTGATGCACACATATATGTTGAAAACAGGAAAGAGGTACTATAGAATGAACCTCAAGTCACAAACTGCTCTAAGTGCTTCCTTCACTGTTACCAAAATCTATTCCCAAACAGGGTAGTTTTTTTCATCTCAATGCAGTGGAGAGAATAATAACAATCCTTTTCTCCAAATTATTCCCAATATTTTATTTGGAGAAACTCTATGAAAAATGGGGAAGTGCTCTTTGAATCTTCAGTGTTGACAGAGCCATTGAGAGGGGCTCACCAAACACCTCCCAGAGAAGGCTTCTGAAAAGATGCTGCTCATTTCTAGAGAAATGGGGAGGGGGAGGAGGATGAGAAAGCATCTGCTAAAGATCACTGGCAAGAGTGCTTGGAGAAATCACATCTAATTTCCGTGAACCATTCAATGAACTAATTTCAGTGAAACCATTTTCAATAAAAGAAGGCTCAGGAGGGTTGCTTGAGGTTGACTGCCCTTCTTGTGTCCACCCCACCCCTTGGCCTCTGAACAGAGCTAAATAGTATAAAAGGTACTGCTTTGTCAACGCCAAGATTTGAAGTGTCTCCTACCTTGTTTTTTACTTTACAAGTCCCACTATGGTGGAAAAATCAGTCTCCATAGAAGCAAGTCCTTCTGTCAGTCATTGGCAAGGAAGGCCCGACTCCTGGAATTACCTATTGTTATTGACTCAGCGGGAGAGCTGCAGTGGAGGAGGTTTTCAATAACTTTTAAAATTTAAAAAAGAAACAGCAGGAGAGATGAGAAGGGAGGGGAATTGAGGAGAAGGTTTTAAAACAATCTCGTGGCAAAAAAGCAGAGACCCGGGCAAAAGAAAGAAGAGAAGGCCTGGTAGAAAATTCAAGAAAGCTATTAAAAAAATAATAAATGTGATGAGAGAAAAAGCAGGAAGAAGGGAGGAAATGGCCTTACAGATTAAAGGCAGAATGGACTAAAACTAGAATAGGGATAGGAAAACAAGGACAGGAAGAGTTTAACCAGAAAGGCCAAAAGAGTGAATTATTTTTTTTTTAACTCTATACCTTTCTGCTATTCTTTTTTCTTGTAACCTCCTATTTTATCAATACCATCCCCCATACACAGAAGCATACCATTCTCACCCTCCTCCCCATCTCTTTTTGAGTTCCTGGTGTAATGGCAACCATTTCAAATCCCCAGATTGTTAACACTTTAGTTGAACCATGTCGGCAGTTGGTTTGGAGATGAATGTGAAACATAAAATGTATTACTCAAATAACTAAAATTTGTTGGTATATTCTATGAACACCTTGCAAGACACAACTTCTAATTAGAACAGGATTCATTGACCCAATGATTTCTTTTCCTCATGACAAGAATAAGTTGTTGGTTAGTTTTTTTTGAAAATTCTCAGTGATCAGAACATATTGCATTGGCAAAAGTTACAATGAGAGTATTTTATCATCATCATGTAACTAGTATATTTACATATATCCACACACGCAGCCTACTATGTGTTAGACACTGTTCTCAGAGCCTTATAAAGATTATCTCATTTGATCCTCAAAATAGATGCTTATATTATTGCCATTTTTAAAGTTGAAGAAACTGAGGTAGATAAATTATGACTTGTCAAGGTTATGGTAAATTCCTAAGCCAAAATTAAACTCAAATCTTCTTTACTCTAAGCTCAATGTTTTATCCTCTGTGATACCTATCAGCTCCTAAAAGTTCATGGTTGGGAATTTATTTATGTTGAATGTGAGGAAGAGAAAGGAATAGAGGCCTATTTGCATAAACCTTCATAGGTATGCATGACTAGGGTAGGGATGATTTGAAGGAATCTAATATAATTGCACAGGGATTATACAGTGTACACGGAACCTTTGATAGCCTCTGGTAGCAAGTAGAATTAGGAGTGGAATGTGTGTGTGTGTGTGTGTGTGTGTGTGTGTGTGTGTGTGTGTTTGTAATTCTAAAAACATAGTTCCCTGAAAATTTTCCATGGAAAATAGAATTTTAGTATCCCTTATCAAAAACTTTACTGAACATAGAATAGACTTTTTCTGGAGAAAGTCAGCTTATGATCCTTAGAAATGACTTTTTAACAAAACGGCATTGAAGTTTGCATTTTAGTGACATGGACAAAAGATAATCTTCCATTCAATTGAGATTAAGGATTAGCTGCCCAGGAAAATGGTTCAATGTGCTTATGATTAAAACATCCAGTCACATTTGACTGTTACTTCCATAAATACATACTTTGTACATTTGTATACTGTGTTATAAAACTGAATGTAGATTTAACTTGGTGACTTTAGAAAACATTGTTTAAAAATGTAAATGTGGGGGCAGCTAGATGGCTCAATGGATAGAGCACCAGCCCTGAAGTCAGGAGGATCTGAGTTCAAATCTTATCTCAAATTGCCTCAGGAAAAAAAGTGTGTGTGTGTGTGTGTGTGTGTGTGTGTGTGTGACCACACAGTAAGTGGTGTTACCTATGGGGAGTTCAGCATGACAACTGTCTTTATATGTAAACAAAAATCACAAACTCTACTATCCACTCTCTAGTGATTGTGGTCATTCATTAGGCAGATAGCAGAACCAAAGGCTACAGATGTCTTTATACAAAGAGATAGCCCAAGGCAGGAACTCTTGAGGAACAATATCAGTCTCAGCAACTATATGGGAAACTAGATTTGTGATTTTCAATCTCCAGTTCCAAAAGGACAATTAATTTAACTGAGAGTGGTCATATGCAAGTGACCGAGCAATAGCATCCATGTTGAAGGAGTAAATCCAAAAATCTGTCAAGGATAAAGATTGTAGACCCCCCCAAAAAAAATTAAACTAATGTTCCTTCCAGGTTTAACACTTCATGACCCAAATACTGCCTAAATTTGAAAAAAAAAATGTATATCAGAGCTTTGTGGCAGCCATATTATATCTCACGTCTACAATATTGTTGCCCTTTTGTGGTGAGATTCAAACTTAAGACTCTTCAAGAGTCTGATGTTAAACTCAGGTTCAAGTCACTACTTTGAAACTTTTGATTTCCAAGTCTAAGATAGTCGGAACAGAACTTCAACAAAAATCAGTAGATGACAAATTTCTTTTTAAAAATAAATGCCACACAATATCTCAGGGAAGTTAAATGCAAAGAAATTATAGTTTAAAAGTGTTTTTTAAGTATAAAGCTCATGATTTAATGGATTTAAATGAAGTATTATAATGGTCATTGCTAATAACTTGAGAAACCTTGTGTTTACTGCCTTCATCACCTCCTTTTTAATGTCAGAAATCAATTCCATTTGAAATATTTGATTCTATTGTTCATTTTATTGCTTGGTACCAACTTAGTGATTCCTATAGTGTATCAGAAAAAAGTAAACAATATGTATTTCTCTCCCCCCCCCAGATTATATAGAAAGAGGGAAGAATGCTACAACTGTAATACTAAGAACTCAACCCTGGGTTCTGTTGCCTGAGAAGATACTTAAAAACTCAAATGAATATGTTACCTCATCAGTTTGGATCTTCCCTCCACTGATGCAGATTGTAATCCATTCACGTCTGCTTATCCTATACAATTTATCCATATGTTCCCATCAGTTCACCTCAATGGTTTAACACAAAAGTACTGAAGGCCTTGCATTTACCTGTCATCATGAGGGCACCATTGGAGTAGTATAGTTGTCCATCTATCATCCTTTACTTAATCACAGAACCAAAGCATTTTCTTTTCCCATTATATAATTACTACATAATAGTAAAAAAAAAAAAAAAAAAAAAAAGGCACTCATCACTTTTACTTAATAGTATTTTATTTCCTCCAATTACATGTAAAGATAATCTTGAACATTCATTTTTGTAAGTTTCTGAGATCTGAATTTTTCTCTCTATCCCTTCCTTCCTTCCCACTTCCCCAAGAATCAAGTAATCTAAGTTATATATATATATATGTGTGTGTGTGTGTGTGTGTGTGTGTGTGTGTGTGTTATTTTAAACATATTTCTACATTAATCATGTTATGAAAGAAAAAAATCAGAACCAAAAAAAAGAAAGAAAAAAAAAGTGAAAATAGTATGCTTCAATCCACATTCAGTCCATAGTTCTTTCTTTGAATGTGGATGGCTTTTCCCATACCAATCTGTTGTAATTGTCTGCTGAGAAGAGCCAGTACTCACCTCTTTTAATGGCACTTTCAAGCAGCCACTTTCAGACTGACTAGTTTGACTGAATGATTTTCTTGATAAAGTGATGGGGAATACTCCTAATAAGGTGTGGGCCATACCTCCCTTCCTGGTGCTCGGTTCTTGTATAAAGAGATTTCAACATTGTACTCCACTAGAATCTTCAGGTACATCATAATCTTCCTGTCTAGAGACTCCTCATAGATTTATTGTATTTATTTTTTTCCTCTCCCATTCCAATATTGCTATGTAAGGGAGAAGAATAAAGGTAATTAAGACCAACAACAATTGCATTTACTTTAGTAACTTGAGCTCTTAAATTATATATGTGTGTGTGTGTGTGTGTGTGTGTGTGTGTGTGTGTGTGTGTGTGAATAAATGTATAGATAGATATAGAAATATATTCTCTCACTGAGAATCCTTTTGCTTTTTACTTCTATTTTGGAACTAACCAAAAAAGTAAATTCTTCTTAATAGGAAGAAGGAACAAATTTATGCTGACAAATTCCAAACATCATCCATTTCACAAAATCTGGATTCATTTTGGTTTTGCAGCCAAACATATTCAAGATGTTTTTCCAGTGATGGAATCTGCTTTTAGCCTCTTGGCCTCTAGACTTAAAGGAGGGCAATAGCCTCAAGTCTAAGGAGATTTGAACAAAGTTTTTGTGAAACTCAGATGAAGTGGAACTGAATGTTTTTTCTCAGCCCAATTTAAAATGATTTGTATTGGATTCCTCTCATTCAATTCTTTTTCCCCTCTCTCCAACTTGGATTTTATGGCCAAAAAAAATCTGTTGTGGTTCTCTCCATCTCAAATTTATAGATTCATTTTAAAAGAAGGAAAGGGTGTTTTAAAGTCACCTATGTTTCTGTGCCTATGAGAATCAGCTCAAGCATTTTTTTAGGGGAAAAGAAAGTAGTCTAATGTTATTCTTTTCAATCAGATTATCTATAAGTCTGACAAGTAAAAAAAAACTAAATGTTCTATTAGGCTTGAATATTTCTTGGACTATAATATTTTATTTTATACTAAATTCTAGCTTCAGTTGCAAATGAATCATTTGCTGTGACTTTTATAACCAACACTGAATTTGGCTTTTGAGTTTTAAAAAATCACCAAATAAAAAGAACAAAAATAGTAGAAAATAGAGTAATAATGGATCTAAAGATTTGTGGGTTTTAAAATTAAATATCTTAGCTAGACTTAATGGTTTTCTGCCACTCTTGGTTAAGTTGACTTCTCTACTCTATTTTCCTAAGTTGATACCTATGTCCATTCTTTTCCAGAAACTATGTATCTTCATTGAGTACCAAAACCAAGATACTGCTTTCTAGAACAGATCTTTCCCTGATTGTGTTTTGTTATCTTCTTTATATCAATGCTCTGCCTTGCCTGTCCCACCAAATTTCAGTTTCTGAGTCTTCTTGACAGTCAGTTTGCTAAAACATCATGCCCTACTACCCTACTACCTGCACTCAGACCATCACTTCCATCTCTCTTTTGTAGTAGAACATTATGATGCCACAAACCCTAAGTGACTCTATATCTTTTCCCTAGGTGAACTCTGAATGAAATAGAACCTAGAAGGGCATTCAGAAATGCGAAATCAAATCTGAATTTACAACTTCTTGCCTCAGCTCAATCTCCACTATGCTCCTCTTGAGGTAAGCAAATGTTGTTTGAGATTGGTGAATTAACAGCTAAATTTTGGCATAATCCCTATTTTCAGACTCTCTTCTCATCACTGCGCTTCCTAGTACCCAATTTACTCCTGAATAGTCAAAGATTTCTCTTTTTATAGCTTTTTATTTACAAGATATATGCACAGGTAATTTTTCAGCATTGACAGTTGCAAATCCCTTTGTTCCAAACTTTTTCCTCCTTCCCCCCACCCCTTTCTCCAGATGGCAGGTTGACCAATACATGTTAAATATGTTAAAGTATAAGTTAATACAATATATGTATACATGTCCAAACAGTTATTTTGCTGTATAAAAAGAGTTGGACTTTGAAATAGTGTACAATTAGCCTGTGAAGGAAATAAAAAAGCAGGCAGATTCTCCAATTGATAAATGGTCAAAGGATATGAACAGACAATTTTCAGATGATGAAAGTGAAACTATCACCACTCATATGAAAGAGTGCTCCAAATCACTATTGATCAGAGAAATGCAACTTAAAACAACTCTGAGATACTACTAGACACCTGTCAGATTGGCTAAGATGGCAGGAAAAAATAATGATGAATGTTGGAGGGGATGCGGGAAAACTGGGACACTGATGCATTGTTGGTAGAGTTGTGAACGAATCCAACCATTCTGGAGAGCAATCTGAAATTATGCCCAAAAAGTTATCAAACTGTGCATACCCTTTGACCCAGCAGTGTTACTACTGGGCTTATACCCCAAAGAGATACTAAAGAAGGGAAAGGGACCTGTATGTGCCAAAATGTTTGTGGCAGCCCTGTTTGTAGTGGCTAGAAACTGGAAAATGAATGGATGCCCATCAATTGGAGAATGGTTGGGTAAATTGTGGTATATGAATGTTATGGAATATTATTGTTCTGTAAGAAATGACCAGCAGGATGAATACAGAGAGGCTTGGAGAGACTTACATGAACTGATGCTAAGTGAAATGAGCAGAACCAGGAGATCATTATATACTTCAACAACAATACTGTATGAGGATGTATTCTGATGGAAGTGGATTTCCTTGACAAAGAGACCCAATTCAGTTTCAATTGATCAATGATAGACAGAAGCAGCAACACCGAAAGAAAGAACACTGGGAAATGAATGTAAACTGTTTGCATTTTTGTTTTTCTTCTGGGTTATTTTTACCTTCTGAATCCAATTTTTCCTGTGCAACAAGAGAATTGTTTGGTTCTGCACACATATATTGTATCTAGGATATACTGCAACATATTTAACATACATAGGACTGCTTGCCATCTAGGGGAGGGGGTGGAGGGAGGGAGGGAAAAAATTGGAACAGAAGTGAGTGCAAGGGAAAACGGTGTAAAAAATTACCCTGGCATGGGTTCTGTCAATAAAAAGTTATAATAAAAATAAATAAATAAATAAAAATGCAGGTGGACAAAAATAGAGGGATTGGGAATTCTATGTAGTGGTTCATAGTCATCTCCCAGAGTTTTTTTCCTGGGTGCAGCTGGTTCAATTCATTACTGCCATATTGAAACCAATTTGGTTCATCTTCATTGTTGAAGAGGGCCATGTCCATCACAATTGATCATCATATAGTATTGTTTTTGAAGTATATAATGATCTCCTGGTCCTGTTCATTTCACTCAGCATCAGTTCATGTAAGTCTCTCCAGGCCTTTCTGAAATCATCCTGCTGGTCATTTCTTACAGAACAATAATATTCCATAATATTCAGAAAGCACAATTTATTCAGCCATTCTCCAACTGATGGGCATCCATTCAGTTCCCAGTTTCTGGCGACTACAAAGAGGGCTGCCACAAACATTCGTGCACATACAGATCCCTTTCCTTTCTTTAAAATCTCTTTGGGATATAGGATATATAGGATATAGGATATATAAAGGATATGCACAGTTTGATAAGTTTTTGAGCATAGTTCCAAATTTCTCTCCAGAATGGCTGGATGCATTCACAATTCCACCAACAATGTATCAGTGTCCCAGTTTTCCCACATCCCCTCCCACATTCTGCATTATCTTTTCCGTCATTCTAGCCAATCTGACAGGTGTGTAGTGGTGTGTAGTGATATCTCAGAGTTGTCTTAATTTGCGTTTCTCTGATTAATAATGACTTGGACTAATTAATGACTTTTCATATGGCTAGAAATAATTTCAATTTCTTTGAGAATTTTCTGTTCATATCTTTTGACCATTTATCAGTTGGAGAATGGCTTGATTTCTTATAAATTAGAGTCAGTCCTCTATATATTTTGGAGATGAGGCCTTTATAAGAACCTGGTCAAAGATTTCTCGACTAGACTCACACTCACTCCTTTTTCTTACCCACCAAGTTCTTATCTCATGGTTGCAATTCCCAAGATCCTATCCTCAAACTCCCTCTCATCTGCTCTCTCATTGTTTCACCTCAAACTAACCAGCAAACACAAAGGTTAATTCTCCTTCAATGCTATCATATTTATAGCTTAATCCATCTCCTAAATTGTCAAGCAACACAGACTAGTCTAGAGGATAACTCACTATGAATCTAAACAGTTGTTAAATGGAATTGCAAACACCTCTTTTAGCCATCATTGCAATAACAGGGAATGAGGAAGTCATACCTCTATGACTACCTTTCCACTTTCTACTGCACAAGTTCCCTCATATTCAGAGATCACTAATGAGGTTAAGTCATTGCAGCAAATCATAATGTAATAACGAATTAGTTTGCATTCCAGAAAGAAACAAGTCCTGTTTCTGACACATACTGGCTGTAACAGAAAAAGTCACTTAAACACTCAGTGGTGTATACTGCTCCCTGATAATATGAGTTCTAGAGAAGCTGCCAAAAGTATATTGATATATGGAGTGTTTTATATCAATAAAATCATAGGTACAATCTTTATTTCCCTATGGTACCAGAGTCGTGAATGAACTATGAAGTCTGAAGTATTTATTGTGTAAGAAAATTGTAGTTAGTATAAATTGCATTTAAATAGTCGTTAATTCCATTACCAAGATGACTTTTATAGCAATTTGGTTGTTGGGATTCAGGCTAACTCCAACACTTGTTGTTTTTCCTCTGAGATAATTTATGTGGGATAAGGCAAAGTAGAGGCCATTACTGGAATTGAAAGTAGTCTACTCCTTTTAATTGGGAAGCTAGATGGTACAATGGATAAAGTACTGTGTCTGGAATCGGGAAGACTTGAATTAAAACTTTGAATTAAAAAGAAGTGCAGACACTTACTAGCTGTGTGACCCTAAGAAATTCACTTTTTTATTTTATTTGCCTCAGTTTCCTCATCTATGAAATGAACTACACAAAGAATTGGCAAACCCCTCCAGTGTTCCAAGGAAATCCCCCAAATGGATAAAAAAAACCAAACATACCTGAAACAACTAAATAGCAACAACTAACCATAACACCATCAAGCTCCTTTGCAGTTTTGCTAGGGAAAACTATTGGAATGACTTACAAGAATTCAGTCTAGCAACAAGGATTACAATTGCAGTAAAAGAAATTTCATGGCCATACTTCAAATATGTTTAGTTTGAAAGAGTTCAAATGCAGTAGAGGAATTCAATTCACAAAAGATAACTAAATACCAATGAGTTTTTCTAGCTAATGAATTACAGTGGTCCTGAATCACAGAAGAGCTGAAATACCCCTGAGTTAAAAGAACTGATATCCCAATAGCTATATTAATAATCAGCAAATATTCTAGCAACTCAAAAGAAAGTAGTAAGAAAAATCAGAATTGCAGAATAGCCCAGCTTAGTGGAGAAAGCAGCATCTAGCCTAATAACAATATAGACAACATCAACAAGCCTGTGGAGAACCAAGCAGTGATGTTAGAGACAGAAAAGGATTCTAGAATGATCATTGCTATAAGAGCTTTAGTTGCTATAGTCTATGGACATGAGTATACCATGCATCAGTTCTTTTCTTTGTCCCTATCTATGCATGTTCTCTGGCCACATATGTTCCTTAACAACATATATTTTGGTCTTTCCCACCCCCTCCCAATGGTGATGTGATACCCATGGTAGATGTGAGTCTACCATAATATATATGGTGAGAAGAGAAGAGTATTTCTTGTCACTCATTTTTGTTATACTGCTTAGTGAAATGTTTTTAGCTTTGAACTAATGAGACCTCTACAGGACATCAGTGAAAGACTAATGAGATAAAGTACTAAGCAGATCTTGACCCACAACATTTCTCAAAATGGACACAATTTCCAAGGGACTCATGTATTAACAAATAAGGGAAGCAAAGGTCCCAGCTGCTGCATTTACATGGCCCTACTTGTCAATAGATTTCAACCATTAGAAGGAAATTCAAGAATCTTAAGTCAGAGAAATTAAATAATTGGCAAATACATTCAAATATTCTAAAATTAATATAATTCAAATTGGGACATTTTAAAAGAAGCAGTCTTTTTTCACTTTTGAAATATTTGGGATTTGTAGATATAGAAAATATGGTATTGCAGGTTTGGAGAACAGGAATGATATCTTAACTCCCATTCCCTTTACACAGTAAATGATTATCCAGTGTACAAAACTCACAATAAAATAAAAATGAGGTCTAAATACAATAAATGTGGACATAATTTCATAAGTAGCTGTCTGAATATTTGATTGTACTTGATAGTGTTATAATTTTATATGGTTTCTATAATACCTTGTATCCTGAGGATACATTGTAGGAACTTCTGTTGAATCAGAGGGAAAGAAAAGAGTATTCTGCTATTCTTCAGCATTCCTACTTTATATATTCCTGAATAAGTGACTTCTCAAATTTTATCAGTCTAGACATTAGTGGTATAGCAATAATTAAAACCATTGCTGACTACCCTGATTCTGATTTTAAGATCAGTCTGCTAGTTATATTGATGAAAAAAAGAGAAAAATACTTCTCTTAATATAAATTCCTCATTTAAAAAATTCCTTCATAAGCATTTCTTGAATTCTATTAGTTGAAAACTATATACTGCCCTGACAGAATATAATGAGATTACTGAATTATGAGAATAAAATAAATAGCCATTTTAAGGTTAAACAACTAATTCTAGTTATATTTAGTTAAATTGTGAAGAACATGATTTGAGGTATAATCCATCCAAATACATATAAAATGGAGTTGTGTTATAATTTGGGTCTAGTGAAATATAGATAATGAATGGTAAAGTAAAGTTGAGGATAGTTCCAGAAGAAACAGGGATAGAAGTAAAATCCCAGATGGATTTTCATGTTCTTTCAAATATGATACACTTTGTAAATCTCCTGGATGGAAAATATTTAATATAGGGGAATTCTTTACTCATCATTATGACTTAATATAATAATTGGAAACAGGCATCCATATATGTCCACAGGTTCCTAGACAACCATTCCTCTCTACTTACATTCTCTTTTTTAAATAGCTGTCATCAGTAATCTGTGTGTATTTCTGAAGACCTATTCCAGTTTCATCTCAAGGGGAAAAAAGGCTGAAGAATCTGCCCCACTATTATCAAAATGTTTCCCAGTTTCCTGTCATATGAATCAAAAGGTGAATGAAGGAACTTCTATTTTAACAGATCAAATGATTATGCCATATATATATTCCTGCTGTATTTTAAATCTTACTTGTTTCTGATCTCCAAAAGACTAGAAAAGTAAGAAGGGGAAAAGTATATAATATAAAATCTTTGGGGACAGAGTACAGAAGCAGCAGGAAAATATGGTAAAACTACCAGATGTGACTGTACAACTATAGTAAAATGAACTTAGGTTCAAAATATTTGATCTTTTCAGTTCATGGACTGTCTTTGTAATGAAGGGATAAATTTTATGGACAAATTCTATTTGACTTCTGTAGAATGACAGGTCCTTATTCCACAAACCCAAGGACAAAATGAAATAAAAACCAACTAAATAGTCTAAATATCAATCATACTGTTGGATGATTAAGCAACAGAGAGTTGAGGAATAGAAAAAAGTCTGGATGAGGAAGAAGAAAAAAAAAGAAATACAATTGGAAGTACTGTCATCTAAATATTAATAACTATTGCTCATAAATTGTTTGACTGTCTTTGTTGTATAGACAGGTAAGAGTAAATAGTTCATGACTGATGTATTTCTAAGTTATCTATGGATTCATATTTCCCAAAGGAAGCTAGGAAAGCCACTATCAAAATATGTGTGAATCAGAATTTCTTTACCCTGCTGAAGAAGGGAACAATTGTTCATTTCCAAAGCCCAGGTAGCATTGTCTATCTCACTCTGGGACTGGGAAAATGAGATCATAGCTGGATGGTTCAGTTGGTTGAATAATTATCCCAAGCATGGCTAGGACTACCCAGACAGTTTCCCTTTCCTCTCCCCTTCTCTTTTCTCAGACTACAGTTCTGACTCAGCCAGGTCCCTTGAGAATGTATGAGTCTTCTCAAATAGACCTTACTGGGTAAAAAAGTGAGGATACTTCACTTTAAATTCATCACTGTTAATGATAAAAACAAAAATACTCAAACTACATGCTTTGATGTTAGAGTTTTGTGGACAGAGGGATCAAAGGCAGTGTTCTTTATTATTTTTTAGCCTGCACAGAGAACTGTATTTGATTCCTCTGAAGGACATTGGTCTAAACGTTATGAAATATTTGAACACTCCTCCTCTGGAATTCTGTGTCAACTACAGGTATCTAAAAGTTGTTGTTTCTTTTTGTTTTTGCTTTGTTTTAGTTTAGGTTGGCTTTTGTTTGTTTGTTTTTTTCTCTTTTGTATCCAGGCATAAACATGGATAGAGATAGAGAAAAAATATAATCCCTCTCAAAGGAGGATTGCTAATAATTTTATAGACATAAAGAAGGAAATCAGCTTCCTTAAAGAAATGAAGAACTTTTGAGTGGAATGACATTAAATCAAGAAAAGACCTCAGAATTCAATTAAGCTAGTGATTTCTTTTTTAGATGAAAAGACTGAGGTCCCAAAAGTCAAATGGTTTGTTGAAATTACTCATTTAATTATAGCGCAAGGATAAACTTAGGTCTGTTGCCTTATAGTCAATTGTTTTTTTCCATCACACTATGCTGCCTTCAAAAATGATGATTTCCCTCTCCCTAGCCCCCATGAGACTGAGGATATTCTGTAAAAAACATGAGTAAAATTGTCCTGAAAAGAGACAAAAAAAACCCGAGTTACTTCTGAAAGCATTTTAGATATAACTAATACTGGTACTTCATTTTATTTTGTTTTGTTTTGTTTTTGTTTTCATAGTTTCTAAAATGGTTTCTTCACATCATTTCCTCACATCAATTCCACTATGTCCATTGTAGAGATGAAGAAATAGAAGCTGAAAAAGTTTAGTAAATCACTTTGAGTCACACAAATAACAAATGCAAGAGCTAAGAATTTAGCTTATGTCCAAACCTAATGTTCTTTCCACTGGATCAAACTATTTCTCACACTAGAAGTGCACACAGAACTAAGTTTTTCATAGTCTTTCTAATTTACACTCTGCTTTCAGATTAAGAATGAACAAAGACGTATAACATGAAGACATACTTTCATAAATGTAGTGATGCCATAACTAGAATTATAGACTCATCTATTAATTTATTTTGTCTATAATACCCAAGAGTCATACTTTCTGCTTTTAAATTTGTCCATACCCCATTGACTAGATTGCTTATATAAGGAATAAAAATAATTCCTTCAGCTTCCAGAGTTTCTGGGGTCAGATAAAGTCCTAGTACTTCTCTGTTCATTTCTTCAGAACCTGGAAGATTGGGCCCACTATGAAAGATCTACTACTATTCATCAGATTCAAGACTAAATGCAAGAAAGAAAAAGTACTCAAGCATTAAACCTGATACAAAGCACCAGTAGTAAAATATTCTCAATATTCCATTTCTCTCATTGTACTGAGATTTGACCACCACACTGAAATAATGTGAATTGTGTAATCCCTAGGGAACAAGATTCTAAACTTATATTTTCTATTACTACTCCTATAATAACTTCTATGAAAGAAGATTTTTTTATCTAGCTTATCACACACAGTTGTATAGGTAGCCTATAGAATTACCCTTTCAATAGAATATGTACAGATAGATAGATATAGATAGATGCAAATACATGTATATATACATAAATTTACATCTTTATATATATACATACATATATACTCATACATGCATGCAAGCATTAAATATTATAGTATGCATATATTTGTATTTTATATGCCTACACATGTACATTATATATGCTATTATATTATATATTATATGCTATTATATATATATATATATATTATATATACTTTTGTTATAAATGCAGAGAAGAATATTTGGAGACAGAACACTGGTCCATCCCAATCTTTCATCATCCTAGAAAAATACTAATAGCTAATATTTATGTAGCACTTACTATGTGATAGGCACTGTGCTTAGCTTTTTTTTTTTTAATTATCTTATTTGATTTCCACAACAATCATGAGAGGTCAATGCTATTATCATCTTTCTTTTATAGATACTGAGGTAACCACTAATTGACTGGCCCAGAGTCACACAACTAGTAAGTGTCTGAGGCAAGAGTAAAACTTAGGTTTTCCTGACTTCAGGCCCAGTGCTCTATCCCCTGCCCCATTTAGCTACATAAGAAAGTATTCTTCATCAAAGAGTACCTTTGGCTCACAAATTCACTCCACTTGGTTGCCTGACACCAATAACTTACTCATTTTCTCCAGAGAGCAAACTCTCCTTCTCCTCCTATAATTTTTTGTATTCTTATCATCAACCCAATTATTCTTCTTCTCTGCCTTCTTTTTCCCTTGTCCTCTCTAAAATTCCCACCAGAATGTTTGCTTTATTCCTGGTCTCTTCTCTTCCTATTCTTTCCATATTCTTACCACAAATACTTCCATTTCAGGAAGGTATTGTATCTCCAGTCAGCCTCTCCAATGCTAATTTTCTTTTCCTCATGTGTCCCATTCACTAGGCTTCCAGGAGTTGTTAAATATATTTCTTGCTCCTCACTAGGGCTGTTAGACTTTTGATTTGTCATCATTAACCAGCAACACATTTTCCTTTGAGGTTTTCTTCATCTATATATATCATTTAATTCTAGTTGCTGAGTTTCACTGGCCTCTAGGTTATTCTCCCTCATTTCTCAGAGCTTTTTGTCTAACTCTTGATCACCATTTTCTGTCTTCCTTGGCTACCTACAGGGAAGATCATATCTGACATGTATTTTACGAAACAGTAACACTGGCCTTCTTACTGTTCTAGTAATGAAACAGTCCATCTCTCAGCTCTGAGGATTTTCTTTGCTTTGCTTCTATCTTACACACACACACACACACACACACACACACACACACACACACACTAGAATGTTCCCTTGCCTAAGCTCCACCTACTGACTTTCTTGGCTTTCTTTAAATCGCAATTAAAATCCCATCTTTCTTGGGAAGCGTTTTTCAAAATTTCTTAATTTTAGTTCCTTCCCTTTGTTAATTATTTCTTATTTATCCTTTCTAAGCTTGGATTGTTTAAATTTGTTCGCATGTTGCCTTCTCCCATTAAATGGGATTCTTGCTTCTCGATTTATCTCTAGTAGTTAACACAATGCATGACACAAACTACTCACTTAATAAAGGTTTATTAATTGGCTGATAAATACTTTAGAATTCACCATCCTCCATAACTGTGTCAACTCCATTGCTTAACTCTGAAATCTCTTTCTCTGATTATAATTATATTCTTCCATCCCTCATTCAGCTAATCATTCCTAAAATTATTCTTTTTCTTAATTACAGTCTTTAAGCCAGTCAACCCTCCCTGTTCTCCCAATTCATGTTACTTGTTCTAGATCCCCTTTCTACTTAATCACAGTCTTAATCTTAAAGTTGACCAATTCTACTAGATACAATGTCCATGTCTGATTCGTTGTGCCTTTCACCTACCATTGTTTACATTCTACTGATCTTCAATTTCTCTTCAACCTTTTTCTTTCTTCATTTGTAACAATGATATATTGAATGCTACTGGAGGAGCTCAAACTGATGCCCCAACTTAGTCATTATGAGTTTTGCCTACCCCGAGAAAGATTGCCAAACCTCCACACCTTAAGATGGTCTTTAGGGAGAACTTTAGGGAGAATTGAAAAAAATATATCATCTATTTGTTAACCTTTCTATCTACTTGTCTGGACTAACGCTAAGATGACAGACACATAGTCTAGTCTCAGGCCCACATTTAAACCTTTCCAGCTTGGTAAGGCTTCCTTGGTCTTCTATTTCATTGGTACAGCCTGTGAGAAAATAGGACCATCTCCATGCCACAATGAAGCATTGGAGTAAAACTTTAGTGGAAGGTTATGCAATTAGCCACTTAATAACTGCTTAATTATAATCATGATCATGTTGGTGATAACGATGCTTAACATTTTCCTGGGTATTGACACACTGGGAGAATTGGACTGAATGGAATTCAAATATGATATGGGAAATCAGTTTCTCAATATCTTTGGTGAAACACAAGCTTAGTGACTTAATGAAGGGTGAGATAATTAATCTAGTAGTGTATGTACATCTGCATATCTCATACTAAATGTTCATCTTTTATCCAGAATGGTTTAATAATAACTATGAGCCCTTAACTGTAAATTTAGAATGATTTATTTCACGTCTAAGATTAGAATGCCATTCTTTCATGTTGCAAACCAGATTTTTTAATAAATAATAACATTAAGTTACTGTATTGTGAGTGCCTTTATATTCTAAGTATTTATTTTGAATAAGTAATTTACATTAACTTTAAACAATATAAAAAACCAATTAGGCATTTACATATGCATCTATATATGCACCTAGGTCTATATCAATTTATAATAAACTCTTACACATGACTATTTGTATCAGTTACTTCTTTTAGACACTCTTCTAAAATCTTGTTTATTCACTGCAGCACAAAGCCAAGCATGGAAATTTTTTCACCTGGAATAAAAACCATGGGAGACATTTGTATAGATGAAAGTTCAACACAGAGAGTAAAGGAAAGCAAGTGGCACAGAGGGCATTTTAAGCATTGCAATAATTTTGGCAGGAGTGGAGGTGGTTTATCCTCTAAGGATTTTGTCCATTACTCTGTTACTCTGTACTCCATTAGAATACAATTGAGGCTTATAGAGATGGAAACCATGGTATTGGTGATTCTTGGGAACATTGACCAGAGGTCAATTTTTTTTCATAAATAACTGGGTGGCACAGTAGATAGAGTGTCAAGCCTGGAGAGAGGCAGACTTATCCTGAATTCTAATCTCAACTCAAAGACTTACTAGCTGTGTGGCTGTGGGCAAGCCACTTAATTCTGTCTACCTCAGTTTCTTCATCTGTAAAACAAAATGGACAAGGAAATGGAAAGCTGCTCTAGTATATTTACCAAGAAAAGTCCAAATGAGGTAAGTACATATTATGTATAAATACATACATACACACATATACATTTATGTATGTGTGTATTTATATTTGTGGGGTATATATACATATACAACTATGTTTATACTTCATTTATTTTGAATAGATGGAGAATGAGTTGAGTTCAGAATTGAATGACCTGAATTGCTTTGGGGAAATCACAAAGTAATTTTTAACAAATTGAAATTTTTCCCTGGAGCAAAGGTCCATTGCTGTTTTTAGCATCAATATTCTTCTTGTTACAGGGTATGGCTGTCTATTGCAGATTATAATCTCCAAGAAGTACACATTAAAAATGCCTATAATGCAGGAGAGAAGCATAAAGTAAGCATAAATACATAAGCAACAAGAAGTTACACAAAAGTGGTATAAAGAAAGTCATAAAAGAAATACATCATTAAAAAAGATGATTAGATAGGGAGAATAAGAGATGATTGATGGTTGATCTCCATGCTTCATGATTGTCTCAGGACATTAAGAGAACTTAAATTAAAGCCCCAGCATGTTGAATTTGGTGTTAATTCACCAAAAAAGGGAAGAAATGAACAAGTGTTATGCAGGATGGGCAGGAATGCACAGTTTGGAGTCTGCAGTGTCATTGATGAGACCAAAAAATCCAGTAAATTGTTGGAGTTCCCCATATTTCAAACATTTTGATTTTCAAGCAAAAATTCATTGTCATGATTTTATCATATTAACTATTGATCTCAAACATATCACAATATGTTAATTATAGACAACACTATTAAATTACATACTATATTTTCAGTGATTGGTTGGAAAACTAATTAAGTTGGTGCAGTTCATAAAATCACATTAACTTCAAAAGTTTAGAAAATCCTTTCTTGCAGATTAATAAAAGGAAGTAAGTTACTGCTAAATCAATACATCCCATATTTTACTAAACTTCTTAAAAACTTCAATTTCCCCAAAACATTTTTTCATAATCATAATACAGTCCATAAAATGAGCAGGAAAATGTGTTATAAAGGTCATAAATATTCGCTTAGTTTAAAGTGTAGTATAATTTTTAATCCATTTCTATAGCATCCACTAAAATCTTTTTACAGACAGGTAATTTTTTTTATGGATGACTTCTGAACACTGCTAATGTTTGATTCAGTAAATAGGTTATAGCACTTATAAAGAGAGGAAAGGTTGTTAGAAGAGGAGAACAGAAAACAACCTTAAGTCTTTAAACTTAAGTACTAACTTAAGTTGGTACAGCACAGTAATCAATTTGTTTTCAAAGAATTTCCTCTAAAGAAACTGACATGTTTATCAAATAATTCTAGTTATTAGACTATCAGGTAGTAAACTGGAGAATGGGGTGAGAAGAGTAAAATCAGTTTGTATGACTTAAGATGATAGTTGAATATTCTACTTTTAGAGGATGTATACTCATGCTTTCATCAAAAGATTTTTAAGATGTCCTCCAGAATGTTGTGTAGACTCTTTCTGGTGAATTTATATAATTAAGAGTTATACATAACAGTAACAAAGGATTGGTAAGGCTGGATAAGTTTTTGAAGGAAATGCCTGCATTGGTAAGATCAAAGATCCACTGAAATATTAGAGTATGTAAAGGTGGGGTACATTTTGTGGGAAATACATAGAAGAAAGTACTACTTTATACACCATGTAACCAAATTAGGGAATGTGTTATTCAAAAGATAATAGAGGCTGAAATGACAATGTGTTTAAAATAAACATTCAAATAAAATCACTTTAAAAAGATCTATAATATATGACTAACTGAAAATTAAAGATTCGAAGTATATTTATGTTTGAAAGATTTTATCTAGAAGTTTATCTATTATGCTTTCTCACCAATTTCCATTTCCCTGAAGAATTCCAATACTATCTTCAAAGGCAAAACACTGCATTTGATTATAATTATTCTAACTCACTATTACAAAAGGTATATATACATATGTATATGCATATATATAAAAATAAGTTATATTATTTGATCATTCCATATGGCCATGCATGTGGTAGAGAGGACATAGGGCTGTCCTACTACCACTCACAAAACCTTCCTTATACAGTTTGTTCAAAAGTAGATTTTTAGCCATATCAAATTCTTTTCTAATATCATCCCATGATTTTAGAAAGGCCTGGAGAGACTTACATAAATTGATGCTTAATGAAGTGAGCAGAACCAAGAGAACATTGTACATAGCAAAAACAAGATTATGTGATGATCAATTCTGATGGACGTGGCTCTTTTCAATAATGAGGTGATTCAGGCCAATTCCAATAAACATGATGGAGAGAGCCATTTATATCTGGGGACTGAGTGGAACTGCAATATCATTTTTTCACCTTTTTTGTTATTTGTTTGCTTTATGTATTCTTTCTCATTTTTTTCCCTTTTTGATCTGATTTTTCTTGTTCATCATGATAAATGTGGAAATACATATAGAAGAAATGTATATGTTTAATATATATATATTGGATTGCTTGCTTGGGGGGCAGAAGAGAGAGAAAAATTTGGAACACAAATTTTTGCCGAGATGAATGTTGAAAACTATCTTTGCATGTATTTTGAAAATAAAAAGCTACTATTTGAAAAAAAATATGTCATCCTAGTTCTAAAATTCAGGATTTTTTCCTTTTTGTTTTAGTATAGGATACTTCTAAATAGTAGAAAAGTATTTAAATAATCCAATTATTTCATTTAAAAATAAGGACAAAAGACATTTCCCTAGATCGTATAGATATTGCTAGCATAGCTGGGCTTTGAATCTAGGTTCTATCACTCCAAATTCCATGCTTTTTTAAAAGTAATCTAAACACTTTCATGTCATTACCTAACTGACTGGATTATTGTGAGGTTCAGACATATATCAAGTTCTTTGCAAAGTTTACAGTGTTAGTCAACTGACTTTGGATATATGTATGCTTAGATACAAAGTACTGCTTAGCTATAGAGCAAAGATTATATTTAATTGTGGTTTATATTATGTTTAGCATTTAGCTCAGGCAGGCTTAGTCAAGGATGATAGTGAGATGGGAAGTTTTTATCTTTTAATACTCCTTGGTCTCTAGCTGAGAAGAACAAGAATAAACATGAGGCAAAGACAATTATTCTCTATCTTGCTCTTTATGTTTCATGGTAGAATGAAGTTAATAACTTCAAGAAATACCAATTTGACAAGAATTGAAAGAAATTCATATTTCACTTTTATAGTAAATTAATGAGTAGAGTACTCCTATCCATACTCTCTTTACTTAAAATATTTGCAATGTCTTCCATGCTCTTTGTTTCATGTCCCTTTTACTCACTCCTCTTTGTCCAGGACCCAGCAAAGGAGGAAATAGAGTAGGAATGAAGAGTGAATGGGTGAGTTTTAGAGATAGTTAAAGAGAAAAAAGTGTAAAATGTGGCTTGCAATTTAACCAAAACAAATAAACAGAAACATTGAGATACTTGTTCTGTCACTTTCTAGTAAACAAAGGGAGAAGAAGTGAAACCAGTGTCAGATTTTATATTCTTAGATTCAAATGTCATTGCAGATGGTGCTCACAGTCATGAAATTAAAAGATGTTTTCTCCTTGGAGGAAAAGTTATAGCAAATCTGGACAGCATACTAAAAAGCAGATATTACTTTGTCAACAAAAGGTATATAGTTAAAATTATGGTTTTTTTTCCAGTAGTAATATATGACTATGATAGTTGGGCTAGAAGGAAAATGGAATTCCAGAGAATCAATGCTTTGAAATTGTAGTACTAGAGAAGACTTTTGAGAGTCACCTGGACAACAAAAAGATGAAGTCAATACATACATAAAGAAATTAATTCAGACTACTCATTGGAAGGTCAAATATTAAAGATGATGCTAGAATTTTGGTCACTGGTAAAGATTGAAGGTAAAAAGAAAAGGAGATGGCAGAGGATGAGATGGATAGATAATATTATGGAAATAATGACATGAACTTGGACAGACTTTTTGAGAGACAATAGAGAATAGAAGCATGTTATGGTCTATGTAGTCACAAAGAGTTGGACACAGCTCACAATATAACAATAATAACAAACAAAGAAGATGGAGATGGTCACCAAGCTTTTGCTGCCAAGAGAACAAGGGTAACAGAGTATCAACGATATAGAATTCTCTCAGATGGCAAGTTTGAGGACTGAAGGATCAGGAGAAAATGTGGGAATTTGAAATGTATTGCTTCATGCCTAGCATTTAACCAAATGCATTATATAAATCAGTCAGTCATGAAAAGCATTTGGAATTCCTATAAAGCCCCACTAATGAACCAGTATTTCTGCGAAACAGTTGGTTAGTGAAATCAAAGGCCTAACCAATGACAAAACAGTAAGTAAATTAAAGCAGAGGAGGAGTCAGTTCTCTTACCTGATTGGACATTGACTCACCCAGGAAGACATGATTTTTCTCCTAATACTTTCACTTCAGCTACTTTACAGACAAATCAGGAAGCAAGGACTGTTTAAGTTTTTTTGCCTTCTCTTTGTCCATGATGACCAACGTGTACAGCTGCAATGAATGTTAAATTTCACATTGTTCTTGTTTTTCTTGATCTTGACAGATTTAGCATCCTTTCATCTAGCTAAGAGCAAGGAATTCTTTTATTTCCTTGATTTTTTCAGGGCATGTGGAAGCAGAGCGAGGGGGCAGCATATAGCCTAAGATATCTAGAAACTGCCAAAAAGCAGAAAAAGATGGAAAAGGAGGACTATATGATTTTAAAAGCACTGAGGATGCTTTTTAGCTTTTTCAGAATCCTGTGGGGTCTCTGTGTACCTTTAGATTGCTTAAGTGTTACCTGGGATTGGGAAGGTCCATAGGCACAAAGACCATGTAGTAGTGATTTTAATGTGTGTGTGTGTATGTAATTTTATTAATTTTGTTTCTATGGTACACAATGAATAAGCTTTCACAAATAATGTATGCTTGTCTATGCCTATGTCCATATAGCATATATGTATATATAATGTCCCCACATTTCCTTTTTCTGGTCCTTCACTCCTCAGTATATAATTTATGTCATTTTCTACCCTGTCTGGCAATTTTGTTCCCTTGGCAGCCTAAGCTTGGTAACTGTCTCTATAGTCTTGTTTGTTGTTATTGTACTTTTTAATTGTGTCTATCTCTCCCTTTCCCCAGAAGCTATCTATCTATCTATGTAAATATATAATATTATAGTCAAATCTTATTTGTATGGTGAATTCCATTAGGTGATTTATATGATTAGTTTCATTGAAATATAATAGGGAAGGAAAGAGAACAAAGTCTTGCAGAAGATGGGAGATAAGGCAATACATAAATTAAATACACTCAGTTCACAATATTAGACTACTGAGGTAAGCATTGATACCCAGGAAGCTATGAACTAGGAAATGTAGATAATCTGTGCTTTAAAAATCATAAAGTGCCTGAGTTATCCCTCGAGGTCCTTCTGGTGTATTGGTTGTAGCAATAACTTTGGAATAACCATAAGATTGACAATACCTAGGTCCATTTTTCAAAATAAGGCAAGCAGGAAGTAGAACTACCTTCTGGCTGAATAATTGAGTCATTTAGCTGGAAACTCCAGAGATCACCAATTTTTCATGTCCAAAGATATCAATAGAGTTAGAGGTTACCATAGAGTAACCTTTTTAGAAGCTAGAGCAAGATATATGTGTGTGGAAAGTGGAGCAGGGAAAAGATGTATCAGAAAGTATCAAGTTAACAGGTCTTTTATAATCATGTACTATGGGGCTAGGCACTGTGCTAAATGCTTGGAATAAAAATACTAAAGCAAACAAACAAAAATAGTTCCTATAGTTGAAGAGTTTCTGGTCTAATGAAGGAAGATAATACAAAAAGAGAATTCTAAAGGAGATTGGAGTAAGGAAGAGATGAGGTACCAGGTAAAGACATGGCTGGTCAGCATCTCCTTCTTAAAATGGACCTTCTGATGGGACCTTGGGGCATAAGACCCGAAAGCTGAATAGCAGAGGAGTTTACCAGTGGTAGCAGAAGGTTTAGGGAATTCATCTCTGCCCACATGCCAATCTTTACCTCCATGGGCTTGTTTGTAACCATTCTGCAAATCACTAGTGTCAGGTGCATCCAGGGGAGAGAATGATATGGCCCTCAGAAAGTCTGATACACTCCCTCATGATACAGCCTATGATCAAAGAACACCCATAACCCAGAAAAGGGAGGCAGTAAACATAGTTGGATTAAAAATCGTCTTGATCATCTCACTAAACTGCAGGTATGCTATGAGAACATGCTTGCAAGTACAATAGGGACTTTGGGAGACAGAGTTTGGAAAGGGTATAAAGGTGCTAGTGACAGAGGGCAAACAACTTCTATGGGGCAGGGCAAATGAACAGTTTCCAAACACCAGAAAAGTCCAGTTATTACTCTGTATCCAAACAAATGCTGTGGAAAAACTAATTTTGTCTTTAAAGCAGTTAGAGACACTGAGGAAATTATGGTATAATAGGTTGCTTGGTAAGCATTCAGGGACTGTCCTAATTATTTTTGGACCTTTTCCAGAAGCTAACATGGTTCTTTGAACATGGTAGAAAGTATTTAATAAAAGTGGTTGGGGAACTGAATAGAAATGCATTTTGAAGAGATGAAATATATTTCCATCCTAAACATATGAAACATGATTGTATAGCAAGTAATAAGACCAACTCACACAAACATACAAGACTCCTATCTAGGCTTCCACATCACTTGTTACTATGAACTCCTATTTTTGACCACTCTTCAACAATCTGATTATGTGTTTTGATTTTGGTTTCAAACCACTCAAATATATTCCCTCTCTCTTAAGTCTCTCCTATCTGTTGGTTTTCACTTTGCCCCTACCCCTAAACAACCTAAAATAAGGACATTCTTGCCTAACGTTTAGACAAAATCCAATCTATATAAGGTCAACTACATACTATTCAGAGGAAAAAGTAAGTAACAATATCCTACCATGTCAATCATGGTAATCAATTCTTTTAAGTTATATGATAGAACTCTATAAGATCTTCAAATAGGAAATCTAAGCTGAATTCTAACAAATATGTGACAGATGTCATAAAATAAACAAAAAGGAAATTTTAATATAACAAATGAATACAAAATAAAAAATGGTGACAAAAATAAACATTGAGTTTTATTGGAAGGTCTCTTCTGTTATCATAGTGCCTGAGGGATATGTCTTGCAAAGATCATTGAGGAATTTATCTATGGGATATAATGATTTATTTCAAAACAAACTTAGAAATATTTGAAAAATAGTATAATCCCTATGGCTGACTCAAAAGAACATTCTATTTAAGATTTGCTTCTGCATTCTAATTGAAAAATGAAATGGAAAAAAATTGGTCTAGAATTTACCTTCTTCAAAATAAATGTCTACAAAATCTCTAGGTCCTAACATAAGATGTCTTCAACAAGATGACAATGTGTTGTACCAAACAGGAGTATGTAGAGTTAATAAAGAAAATTTATTTTTTGCTTTTATGAGGGAAAAATATAAAACATATAATATTATGTACCATTAAATTATTATGTATTATATATAATATAATATAAAATATATGATGAAACATTATAGACATCATATAGATATATTCAATATATATACCTAAATTAATCACCTATTAAAAATAAATAAATTCAAAGAAAAAGAAAAGATTTTCAAATCTTTTAGTCTAATCAAATGAAGTAGCCTCAAATGGTTTAGTTAGGAATTAAGTTAATTGGGTTTGGTGTAAGGTTGGTGTACTTCCTGCTGGAAACTTTCCCATGTTTTCCTCAGTATAAGTAGCCACTGGACTCCCATGTCACCCTGTTAGCCCAGACTTTAATTAGATCTGGCATTCTCTTCATAATGATAAATGCTGAGATGATGAATGGAAATGCAAATGAGTGCAAAGTGCCTCAGCCATCAGAGCTGAATATCATTAATACCTTCCTACTGTTAAATCGATCACTGTCATCCTCAGATCCCTCTGTTCAGCGGGTGCAGATGGCTGTCGGCCAGAATGCCTTCCATAATATTGGCAGTCCAAACTTTGTGGGGTTTTCCTCCCCATATGCTTTTATTCATCTTTTGCTGAATATTTGTTTGGCAACTAGAGTTCCAATATATTTCCAGCTGGGATGATAACTATTTAGGGTCAATAAGCAAATAGCTAATTTAGAGCAAAATAAATACCAATATGGAACTGTGCATAGAGCACCAACTTGTGAAAGAAATTCAGTGGAATGAATTCATATCTTGCTCCTTTGAAGGCTGTACATGATGTCAGCTTTAACAGAGAAAATCATGATTAATAACATTTCAAATAGTTTTAGATTGTTTCAAGAGACCCTAAGCTTATTAATTCAATTGGATAAAGCAATGTTAATGGTCACGGGTTCAAGAATCATTTAATTTCATATAAATAAAATCTCTTTTCTTTAATTGCAGATTGGTCAACTCTATTTCTAATGATGTTGATGATTCTAGACAAAAACTCAAATTATGCCACATCTGTCTCATATAAAGAGGATCATAATTTAAACTGAAAGGACCCATACAGGACCATATAGAAGTATAGGTACTGATTGGGATCCAGAAAAAATATTGCTTGTACTCAATTCAATTAAAAAGTATGTAGAACACTATGTGTTAGCATTGGGAGCACAGGGAGTATAGGGGAGGACAGGAATATAAAATTCAGATGCAACACAGTCCCTGCATCCATGTTATAAGTCATTGATCTCCAGGCTGAAATGTGGACTTCTGTTTTGCATTCAAAGCCTTTTTCTTCTTAGAAGATCCAGTCAGTCGAACTCCTATTTTGAAAGTACTTTAGGTCCCTGAAATTCCTCCTTTTGATTTCATTGCTCCTCCCAGAATCTCCATTTAAGTAAGGCACCATGGCCAATTGTTAGATTTCTCTCCAATTTGAACTCTAAATCTTCTCTGCCATGCATTGAAAATCTTCTTTCATCTCCTTCTTTCCTCTGCCATTTTGCCATGCTCTTCCAGATCTTCCTTTTTTTCCAAATTCCTTTTCTTCTTCCATTAGAATCTAAGCTTCCTGAGGTCAGCGACTACTTTTCTATTTGTATTTGTATCCCCAGCACTTAGTGCAGTGTCTGGAACATGATAGGCACTTAATAAATGTTGACTGACTGAAGTTTAGTAAACATCAAAAAATATAACTATATTGAATGAAAAGCAATAACACTATATCATCAGGCAAGGTATCCCTAAATTAGGTGATACTACCTAAATATCTTAGAGTCACTAAAATTTTGGGATTGTTTCAGTCCAGTATTTTCATTTTTTATCCAACTTCTGTAAACTTTCAGTCAGTCAGTCAATAAACATTTATTAAACATCTACTATATGCCAGGTTCTCGTGTTAAGAATACTATCCAAACCTTCCTTAGCTATTATCATTTTCTATTTCTCTTCTAATTTATTTCTAAATGTATTTCTCATTACAGGGTAATATGTTCATCAAAGAGGTTCAGCTCAATTCTACTATTTGGAAACATGGGATAAGAATTATTATAGTCATAAAAGAGACCTAATGAGATGAAAAAAATGCTCAAACTCTTGAGTTCTGTCATAGGCATCATGATCCCCTAAAAATGTTACCTTCCATACTGGAGCTAAGTTTATCTGGGGGAAACTTGAAACAAAAAATTGCTGATGTTGTATTTTTCAACTCAACATTTATTAATAATCGGCAAAATACAAATCCTGTGCTAGATCCTGGATATAAAGATACAATTGAAATAATTTGCTTATCTAGGCAATGAAGTTCTGCTTGGCGGCAACATTGGCAGGGGTGCATGTAAGTAAATGATTGGAGAAGAGAGAAATCATTAGCAATCTAGAGATTAGGAAAGTTTTAAAGAATAAATTGTTAACTGATCTGAGTCTTGAGTAGTTGATCAAATTTACAATCATCTTAGATCAATTTCACAAGTGCTTCTATATATAATATAATATAGTGTAATACATAATATAAATAATAATTAAACTTGCTGGTGGCCAAAAAATAGGAACCCAAAATTTTCATATGGGTATGTGTGCAATTTTGAGAGCATTAAAATTAGTTGTTGCTTGCTGCTGTAGTTGTTTTCCTTTTCTACCCATAAATTATAGTGCAACTTAATCAAGATGAGCTTCCATTGATTATGGTGTATTGTAGTTTCAATGGGGTGGAACCACTAATATGTGTCTTTTAGTTCCATTTTATGCTATTAGAATTCAATTAAGATTGTTTAATTTACTGTGCAAGGCATCAATATTTTTGTCAAGGAATTTTAATAGTTTACTTTAGCAATATACAAATGTCTATAAAGTAAAACCTAAGGAAATTTTGGAGAAAAATAAAGGAGGGAGGAAGAAAAGAAAGAAGGAGTAAAAGAAGGAAAGAAATGAGGGAGAAAGGAAGGAAGAAAGAAAGATAGAAAGGAAGGAAGAAAGGGAAAAAATGAGTAGGGATGGAGAAAGGAAGGACAGGATAGGAGAAAAGGAGAGTGAAGAAGGGGAAAAGGAAGGAAAGAAGGAAGGAAGGAAGAAAGAAAGAAAGGAAGAGAAAGGAAAGAAGGAAGGAAGGTTGGTTAATGGAGTGTCACACTGACATTTTTAACTTCAGTGAAATTTTTCTGCATATTTGTTTTGTAATGCAACATCATCACAACAAGACAAGAGAGAAAAATGACTCTACTTTCCTTTAAAGTGTATCCATTGTTGTGAAATCTTAAATGTATAATATAATTTTATTAAAATTAATGGCAAAAACATCTGAACTTATAATTTAATACATTCAGAAAAAGTTAAGTTCTATTAAAAGTAACATTTTTTGTGCAGAGAAGTCATATTTCTATTCCTCTTGAAAAATAATTAGAGATGGGATTAATCTCTATCTGATTCTAAGTTAAATGTTTTATTGTGTTAGTCTAATGAAAGTAGAAAAATAAAAAGAGACAAAATGTTTTGCTACTTTGGTGCCTATTAAGGCTTTGGCATTCATTCTAGAGGAGTGCTAGCCAATTTCAATAACATCAGGAACACAAGGAAATAAATTAGACATTTTAATTGTGAGATTATATCATACTGATGGGAGTTCTGGGGAGAAGCCAAAAGAAATTTTAATGACAAAACAATAATTTAAGCAAAGTATATCACACTTAGCTCTGTGAGCTTAAAAGAAATGTGAGAAAGCAAAGTTAATAAACACAAGCTATAGATATCCTGCCCTAGTATATGAATTTAATAAACAATTTCTCTTTCTCCTGACTTACATAAAAAGTAGAAAACCAGTTGTTGTTGGACACAATTATCTAATGTCTTAAAAATCAACGTCTTGATTAGCCACAAGAAAATTGCATTTTTAAGGGAATTTAGGTTTTCCAAAATCAAAAGGTTATAAGTACATACCATTTGTTACCAAAACTAAAGTTAATTAACATAATTGCAAATTAGCTTAAGTTATGGTAATATGAGCAAAGCACAAAGTAAAAACATTATCAATCAGATTTCTCAGTGTTGGCCATCAAGCATTTATTAAATGTTTGCTATGTACAATGCCTACTGCAAAGTGTTGAGAATATAAAGAAAGAAAAAAAAAAAAAAACAATTCCTTATCTCAAGTAGTTTACATTCTAATAGGAGAGACAACAGGGTACATGCAACACATATGCCACGCAGTTGACATTAATATGAAAGGATAAGACAGGTTGGGGCTGAGAACTCTTGAAACAAGGTGGGTCCTTAAGGAAACTAGGTAATCTAAATGGAGAAGTAAGGGAGCAGAATCAACCATGAAAGACTTTGACTATTATGTTCCAGAAATAGTAAGTAAATTATTGTAGCTGGATCATACAATGTGTACAATGGAGTAAGGTATAAGAAGGCTGAAAAGGTAAGAAGTTGCCAAGTAATGAATAGCTTTAAAGAGCTAAACTGAAGAATTTATTTTTTGTGTTTGATTTAAGAGAGGTACAAGAGCTCCCAAGGTGGAGGGAATGGTGACATAAGGCCTATGTTTCAGGAAAATAACTTTTGAAGCTGATGGGTGGATAGATTGAAATGAGGAAAAAAATACTCAAGACTGGAAGACCAGTTAGAAAGCTACTGCAGTAGTCAAGGCAAAAGGAGATGATATCCTGAGCTAAGGTAGTAGTAGCTAAATAAGTAGGATAAAGGCTCACACTTGCAAAGTGGGGAAGATAAAAATAAGATTTGGCAGTGGATTAGATATGTGGCATGTGTGTGAGGTTTAGTTGAGAATGATATGTTTAAAATCCATATCAATGAGGTGATAGTGACCTCCATAATGACAAAAAATTTTGGAATGTGAGTCTTGAGAAAAACATAAGTTCTTGATGCTGAGTGAAATGAGCAGGACCAGGAGATCATTATATACTTCAACAACAATACTAGATGATGACCAGTTCTGATGGATCAGGCCATCCTCAGCAACAAGATCAACCAAATCATTTCTAATGGAGCAGTAATGAACTGAACCAGCTATACCCAGAAAAAGAACTCTGGGGGATGACTAAAAACCATTACATTGAATTCCCAATCCCTATATTTATGCACACCTGCATTTTTGATTTCCTTCACAAGCTAATTGTACAATAATTCAGAGTCTGATTCTTTTTGTACAGCAAAATAATGTTTTGGTCATGTATACTTATTATGTATCTAAGTTATATTTTAATATATTTAACATCTACTGGTCATCCTGCCATTTAGGGAGGGTGGAGGTAAGAGGTGAAAAATTGGAACAAGAGGTTTGGCAATTGTTAATGCTGTAAAGTTACCCATGTATATATCCTGTAAATAAAAGGCTATTAAATTAAAAAAAAAAAAAAAAAAGAGAAAAACATAAGTTCTACTTTGTACATGGTAAGTTTGAGATGCTTGTGGAACATCCTGAGATCATTATAGTATACAAATAAGATTATGATGATGTGTGTGTGTATGTGTGTATGTTACTATGATGGACTGCTGTGCCACTTGAAGATATTAGATATGCCAAAGAACAGTGTACTTAACCAAATTTTCCCACTTAATTCAATTTGGCTAACTTACTTAGAGGCAGATATAGATAAAATTAACAAATTTCTATTTTTGTTAGACTAATATGACTAAGCAATTAACAAAATGACAACAGCAATCAGTATATTATTTTCTATTGTCTTTAATTGATTTTATTATTTTTATTATTTTATATTTTATTATTCATGAGAGAAAGAATCAAGTTTTAGCTAAATTTTATTTCTACTTAATGCTTAACACAGTAGTTTACATGGATAGGTTGATGATTCATGTTAGAGAGATAAAATTGTAAAGTATTAATCATCTTTTCCCAAAACTTACCCTTCTTTCAAAAATCCTTATTTTGTCAATCTCCCAGTCCTGCAGGTTGGTAAACTCAATCTCATCTTATTTCCCCCACTACATAACCAAACAGGAGCCAAATTTTGTTAATGAAGTCAAGCAGATCTCACTTCAGATTTGGCCTCAGACATTTGCTAAAAAGAGATCCAAGCTATCTCACTTAACCTCTATCTCTTTCAGTGTAAAATGGGGATAATAGCAACTATTTTCCAGGATTGTTTTGAAGAGCAAAAGAGATTATGTGTATAGTACTTTGACAAACTGCCATGTGAAAGCTACTTGCTGTTGTTATAGTCTACAGTCTAACCAAACTGACTTGTGTTTCTTTCACAAGACAATCCATTTTTCACCTCTGTGCCTTTGAATTAGCTCATTCTTTTTGGCTGGAATGCACTCACTCCTACCTGCGCCTCAAAGAATACCTCTTTTCTTAAGAAACTCTGATTAAGTATCACTTTCTACATAAAGCCTTTACTGATCACCCCACCCCTTAATGCCCTCCCTCACTAAATACCTTGTATTTTACCACTTTATAATTTTTTTATTCTATATCTTCATTAATTTTGTATATATTTAGTCTCCCTTAACAGAATGTAAACCCCTTGTGAAGAGATTCTTTCATTCTTTGCTTTGGGAACAGGTCTATACCATATGATTTAAATATGCAACCACACAGTGATGTGAAAAACAAGTCTCTGAACTCAATTTCAAAATCTGTAATGTTTTATTGAAAGAATGAGAGAGATTGAAGGATGCAGCCTTTGATTTTTGGGAGAAGCAGGCACACCTTCCTGAGAGAGAGTGTACCACGACAGAAGCAAGAACAAGTTTTTCTAGGTTGGTTTCCTCCTTGTCCTCTCTCACTCACTTACCCTTTAATTGGTTAGAGGAACAATTTCTAGTATGTCGTAGGAATGCCTTAGGAATGCCCTCTTCACCACCCCATTATGGCCAGATTTGTGTTATTGTTTCCCCCCTCCTTCCAAAAAAGATAGTATGCATGAGCCTCATCAAGCAAACACAATAAAGAAAAGCCTTCTCAATGTTATGGAATATTATTATTCTGTAAGAAATGACCAGCAGAATGATTTCAGAAAGACAAGGAGAGACTTACATGAACTGACGCTGAGTGAAATGAGCAGGACCAGAAGATCATTATATACTTCAACAACAATACTATATGATGATCAATTCTGATAGACGTGGCTCTCTTCAACAATGAGATGAACCAAATCAGATCCAATAGTGCAGTAATAAATAGAACCAGCTACACCCAGTGAAAGAACTCTGGGAAATGAGTGTGAACCACTACATAGAATTCCCAATCTCTCTATTTTTGTCCATTTGCATTTTTGATTTCCTTCACAAGTTAATTGTACATTATTTCAAAGTCCTATTCTACTTATGCAGCAAAATAACTGTATGGACATGTATACATATATTGTATTTAACATATACTTTAACATATTTAACATGTATTGGTCTATCTGCCATCTAGAGGAAGAGGGGAGAGGAAGGAGGGGAAAAATTGCAACAAAAGGTTTTGCAGTTGTCAGTGCTGAAAAATTACCCATGCATATATCCTGTAAATAAAAGGCTATAATAAAAAATTTTTAAAAAGAAAAGCCTTCTCCCCTTCTTTCACCCTAGTCTTAAAGTTTAAGACAGTTTCTTGCCTAGCCCCTTTATCAAAATTTTGTAGCCAAGTCAGTTTCTCCTTCTGAAAGCTAATTGGTCAGTAATACTTATTATCTTAAATTACCTTGAATCTTGTAACAATCTGTAGAAACCTAGCTTTTCAGTATTTGTCACAAGCAAAGAGAAAATTTATCAATTACCTGGTTAATTTAATCAATGTAGATAACCATTTTAGATAATTAAGGTCCCTGAGTTAATTTGTTTGGATTGAATTAATCAAGTAGCCTTTCTGTTTGATCAAATAACTGGATATTTGCCAGTTTTCACTTTGCTTCATCTTGAGACAGTTTAAGATACTGTCCAGTCTTTTACATGAAGAATTCATAGTATTTTCTTGCATTGTTTCTTTCATTCTTTTCACTTACTCTCAATCCTATGTACAGTTAACCACACTATTTCCTTTCTTGATATAAAGCCCTTTCTCTGATTCACCCAGCTTTTTATTTCAATGAAAACTTAAGACTTGATGTCTGATATGACTTTTTTTCATCATTATTATGATTATCATCATCAAATTCTAAGTCTTATTTAGGCAATTTCCCCCCCTAATTATTAGTGAGGATTTGTTGAAAGACTATAGTCCTTGAATAATATATTATTAGGAAGGTAGCATGGTAGAAAGGGTAATGGACTGAAATTTAGGAAGATCTGAGTTTGCATTCTTTCTCTGATATTTTATTGACTTTGAGAGACAACTTAAGTTACCTACCATCATCAGTCTCAATTTCCTTTTATATAAAATGAGAATAATAACACTATTAATTTCTATAAATTCTGTTTTTGCATGCAAAGACATATGGGTGGGATTAAGTTAGCTTTCAGTCATATTGACAATATGACAATTCCACAGTAGCTGGAAGTAACTTAATCTGAATACTTGTCTACTTCTAAAAACTAGATCAGATTTCTTGTCATACTGAGGGCAGAGTGTAGGTTAGATAAATGACTATTAAATCAGTCATGAATTCTTATCATATCTGTGTTTTTTGGCTGCAAGAGTATGCTACTGTAAGAGAGTTTAAATAAAGAATGGAAATGTTTGTATTAGGCAGTACATACATACATACATACATATGTGAGTTGATACAATTTTCTTTGCTTGTTAAATGTTTAGACAGAGAGAAGATAGAAACATTAGCATGTAGATAGAATTTAAGCAGAAATATTTTGGAAACGTAGTCTTCATGGAACACCCCAAAATAGATTATTTCAAAAACTGCCTGACCTATTTTAGTATTTGTCCTACCTATAAACTCAATGTAATTGTTAGAGAGGCTTCTCTTGAGCATCAAATATCATAGAAGAGCAACAAATATATCTAAATTTTGGTGTCTGTTTCTCCAAAAGGGTGATGTTGGACCAGATAATCTCTACAGATTATTTCAACTCTATGATTTTGGTGTGTATGCTACCACATACCACATTGGCAGCAAGTAGTATGCATGACTGCCAATAGACATAGCAGAGCATGGCATGAGAACTACTGCATAATCATAGAAGGAAGATTGTTTTCTATTCATTGTTCTGTGCTATTAAGGTAACTAACACTGAAACTGTCCATATGAGAAAAAAAAAGGAAATGCAACATTCATTTCATGCCAGATTTTTTTGCTCAATGGGAGCACTTAATTAGCCTTAGGGACAGATCACTCAACTTTTCCCAATGTATTGTGTATTACTCCTTAGTTAACTTAGTAATTACCTACTAAGTCTTAGATAATGAGTTTCCTTTCAGGAAGACCTGAAAAGATCACAGATCCATTAGATTATATGCTCCTTGAGGACAAGGATTCTTTTGCCTCTTTTTGTATTCCCAGCACTTAGAAGAGTGTCTGAAACATAGTAGACACTTAATAAATGGCAATTGATTGATAAAATTAACTAGATATACTGAGCAATACATTAGTGGATTTTAATCTTTTGGGGAATCTACAAAAGTTGGTCTAAATATTTTGCACTCTTAGAAAATAAGAAATACTCATAAAACAATTTTTTTTAATTCAATGAAATGAATGTGTGCATAGAATGAGAGAGGATAAAGGGGCCCTGAAGAATCATGACCTATATAATTCATCCAGAAAAGTGCTGAAGAGTATACAGAACATAGATTTAGGTTTTGATGAAGGCAAGTGAATGAAACAGGCATATTTTGGTCAAGCCTTTTATAAATGATTAAGTAGCCATACACAGACTGGTATCATGAAAGAAAGACAATCAGCCAACCTAATATGTCCTTTATTTGCTAATCAAAACTCTCATTAACAATTAATTGGATCAAAAGTTCGTTGGCTATTATTGCTGTGTCAGTTAGATGCTGAGGGCCTCAGAGGATGAAACTAAATGAGCTGGTCAAGTTATAAATAATTTCCAATGGCTACTCCGCTTACCTCAGGCTGTTTATGTTGAGGTCACTGTCCTGCCTAATGCAGACTGAAAAGGCTGCCATTCTGACAAGCAAAGATATAGTCTCTTCTTATCTGACATGCTAATTTAAGCTTCGTAATCTAAAACGTGTGAAACACCATCTCACAACAAACAAAGTTCCAAACAGCTCTGGTTTTACATTTGTCCTACAAAATGTTTAAAACTTTTTGAAGTAAAGGTAAATAAAGGCTCCAAATTAAAGTCAGAGAAGTAGTGACCTTGTAATTTGGTGAATTCTTATGATTATTATGCTGAATGACTTTATTACCTTTTTTCTGCTAAATATTAGGCCAATAATATATGATCATTGGATTACATTACTGAAATATTAGACCAACACATCTTTTTTCAAACTATCATTAATCCCAGCTTAATCCATTCTTCTGGTTTCTCTTTTCAGAAGTAACCAAAGCCTTAACACTAATGTTTAAAATGTTACAGTATCTCAAAGATCTCTTTTCCATACCAACCTTACTAGACGCTATAATAAGCTATGTTCAAAAAGCAAGTGCTAATGGTAGATTTTTTGGGGGGTTAAATAGGGAGGAGAATGGGAGAACAGAAAGGGAATGGGAGAACAGAAAAAAATATTATTTGCTGATAATATATTATTTATTTAAAAAAAACCCATATGTATAGAGAATAAATGAAAAAACCATTTATTACCTTGATCTGGAATGATTCAAAACTCTGGGAATTAAAAAGAAAGACAGAGAAAGATAGAAAGGAAGGAAGAAAAAAGGAAGGAAGGAAGAAAGGAAGGAAGAAAGGAAGGAAAGAAGGAAGGAAGGAAGGGAAGAAGGGTGAAAGGAAGGGAGGGAAGGAGGGAGGGAGAAAAGAGGTAGAGAGAGAGGAAAAAAGAAAGAATGAAATATAGCCCCTGCCCTCTAGGAGTTTACATTCTAATAAGGGGAACAAAACAAGAAACAACATAAAAGGATTGGTAAAGAAATTGTTTATTTTAAGGAATTAGTAATTGATTGACACATCCCTTCCAGTAATAACAACATTGATTTAACTAATGCTACTAGAGCTTGGGTGGGAGATGGGGTATGATTTAACTAATGCTACTAGAGCTTGGGTGGGAGATGGAGTAGGGAAGTATGCTGAAGGAAGAGTATTTGAGGAGCAGCATGACATAAAGATAGCTGGGGAGCAATGTAGTTAACCTGGTTCTGGTTATATATGGTGAACATTTATTAATCAAAAATCCAAAAACGCAGAATGAGGACTAGAATTCCTCATCCAGAAGTGGAGGCTAGAGGATCTAAAACTACAACAAGAAGCTAGATGGGGAGTAAAAATGCAATTTACAACTTTTTCTCAGCCAAAATTTCGAGTTTATGTGATTTCACATACTTACTTCAACACTAAGAATTTGTGATCTTGTTTCTGTGGATTCTCTTCATTAGTCCAGATCATACCCACTTACATGTATCTGAAACTTTGCAATAAGAGATTTCATGAATGGTTGTAGTCACATTTAGTCCAGTTTGTCTTCATCATTCAGAAATGCAATCCATCTGTCTTAGTATAGTAACTGGAACATAGTAGGTGTATATTGACCGACCACATAGGCCTATAATTGAAGTTATTTTTAAATTTATATGACCAGCTAGAAATAATTGTAGCTAACATCTCTGTAGCATTTACTATGAGGTAGGTAGCGAGCTAAGCTCTTCACAGTTACTTTATTTGATCCTCACAGCAACTGTGGGAGATAGATACCCACTAGAGAGATAAAGAAATTGAGGAAAACAGGCTAAGTGACTTGCCTAGGGTCACATACCTGGGAAGTATCTGAGGCCTTAGCTTTTCCTGACTATAGATCCTGCACTCTATGTATTACACTTTATTGCCATTGCACATGTTACTTCAATTCTTTGGTAAAGGAACCAGAATGGAACTTTAGTAGAGAACTGATCAATGTAGAGTTTATTTAAAAGATTGGAACAGCACTAAACTAGACTGACAAAGTCTTTAAGCTACAGGGAAAATATTATTTATTCAAAACAGGTTGTAGTCAAATTCAGTTTAAATTTATTTATTTTTCAAGGAAAGTTTTGAATCATTTAAAAAGCAGTTTGTGAAAGAACCAAGACTGAATTCTTGCTATCACTGTTAGTAAGAACTATAAGATGCCTATAGAGTTCCAAGTTAATTCTCACAGCATCTAAAATGAAGAAAAAGAAAGAGAGGATCTTTTTCAATGATAGAGCAAAACAGGATAGATAGTCACAAAGAAACAAGTGTGAGAACCATAATCAGCAATCTTGACTGGAGACCATAGCCCCCTGGAAAGGTCAATTACTAAAATGACATTTCCATTCTTTTAGTGCTTTCAATTTTGGAGTAGCAAATAGACAACATAGATTTCTTTTCTCAGTGCTAATGTGGACCACTAAAGCAATAAAGGAAGAATAAGTTTATCTGTGAGAACTCATACTTCTGTCTACTATTGGCTTCCCCATCCCCTATTCTCTAAGTGAAGAACCTTGACTCATATTTTGCACCAAAAAAAAAAAAAAAAATTAAGGTCATTCACCATAAACTCCCTGTATTTCTCTCTTCCTTATGTCCTATGAGTGGCTATGGCCAAAAAGGGCCACAGTGGTGGCATTCTGATACCTTCTGCCACTAACTTTTTCTTTATTTTTTTCACATGATAAAGTGGTCTTACTCCTTACCATTGTCTTACCCCTCTACCTGCGCAAGCAATCTCATTCCATTCTCTCTTGTTCAACAGATTATTCCTCAGTAATTCCCACTCATTTTCAATTTATGTTTTTACTCAATTTTGTTATTTTTAGTAATTTTTTAAATTTTACTATTTTTACTCTGCTTTATCTCAATTTTATTCTTTATTGGCTCATTACCTATAAACATGCCCATGTCTTCCCTATCCTGAAAATCAAACTACCATCACAACAAAAACTCTCACCTAATCCTTCTATTTCCTGCTAACTTTTGTCCAGTTTTTTTTTTTCTGTTTGTAGATAAATTCTTTGAAAAAGCTTTCTCCAATAGGTGCCTCTTCTTTCTCTTTTCTCATTCTCTCCTTAACACTTTACATTCATTCCAATTTCCAACTTTATCATTCCACTAAAACTGCTCTTTCCAAAGTTACTAATGGATCTCTCAGTTACTAAATCCAATAGCCTTTTCTCACTTCTCAATTCTCCTGGACTTCACCGTAATCTTTAACACTGATGATCACTCTCTTTTCCTTGATACTCTTTTCTCTCTAGAGTTTTGGACATCACCCTCTCTTGATTTTCCTCCTATTTGACTGTTCCTTCTCTTTTGCTGGATCCTTCTCTAGATCATTCTAACTGTAGGTGTACCTCAAGGCTCTTCCAGGCATCCTTTTCTTTATTTGACTTGATGATGTCCTCAGCTCCCATGAATTTAATTACCATCTTTATGTTGATGATTCTCTCATCTATCTACCTATCCTGCTTCAATTTTTCTGCTGAACTCCTTTTTCGCACCTCCAATTGATTTTGTATATCTTAAATTGGGTGTCCAATAGATATCTGAAACATCACTTGTCCAATATAGAACTCATATTTTGCCCCCTAAACACTCCTGTAACATCCTGATGATGAGGCTACCTGCCTCAATTATTTGCCTACTACAATTCATTCTTCTTTCAGTTACTACAATTACTTTCTTGAAATGCAGATTTGATTGGAGAAAAACAATACAAAGCAAACAAACAAAAAAACCTGGACCTTTATTCTATTCAATAAACTCATGCCATCCTTGCCATCCTATTATCTCCTGGACCAAATGCAAAATTCTGTTTACCATTCAAAACCCTTCATAACACCCCCCACACACACACACAATTTTTCCAGTCTTTTTACACCTCATCCCTCCGGCATGTATTTTTCAATCCAGTGACACTCTTCCCTTTTCTGTTGTATAAATATGATACATTTCTAAACTTCATTTCTAAACTCTCTCTGTACCTGTGCCAGGAATTCTTTCCTTCCCCCAGTCTGACTACTGAACTCTTTGGCTTGCTTGAAGTTCTAACTGAAACTCTATTGTCTCCAGGAAACTTCAATATCACTTTGTAATTCCAATGCCTTTCTCTCTCTTAATAATTTCCTGGTTATTCTGTGATATCTTGCTTTGTATATATTTGTTAGTATTCTTTCTCTCTATAAAGTCATAAGTTCTTTGAAGGCAGAAACTGTCTTTTGCCTCCTTATGTACTGGTTATTATATAGCAGGCACTCTGCTAAATGCATTATTGTTATCTCATTTGATCTTCACAAAAATATTGGGTAGTAGGTACTCTTATTATTATTATTTTTGAAATGAAGAAACTGAAGCAAATAAGCTTAAGTGACTTTCCTAGAGTTACAAAGTTAATAAGCCCTGAAGCCACATTTGATTTCAAGTTTTTCAGATTTCAAGATGAGCAATCTATACACTGAGCTACCTGAATATCCTTTGAAAAAGAAAGACAACATTCTCAATAACAACAGTTCCAATAAAGAGGAAAGCAACTAAAGAGGGAAAACAAACAAAAAATGTTTAAAAAAAGAAATTATATATTATCAGTAGTTTGTTCACTGATAGAATACTGAGTTGTCAGTGAAATAACCTGTTTTCTAGTTCTAAATCTGCTACCATGTGACTTTGAGCAAATTCCTTTTCTATCTGGGCTTCAGTTACAAATGTAAAATGAAGGGATTGCATTGTGTGATTTTTAAAGTAGCATCTGGTTTTAAAATTCTGTGAGTTGTGTTGTCTTTTAGCCTCAAGGAGAGCAAGAGCAAATATAATAATGAATGAATTGTGAAAATCTTCATTTTCTGCCTTCAGTCCCAAATAGTTCCTCAGTATAAGGTAAGACATTTAACTTTTGGTGAAAATTAAGCTATCAAGTGTATATTTCTAGTCTTTAGGACTTCAATTTAGACCTTCTGGGTGAATCCTCACTTTGTTCACAGTGTCAAGATGCAAGTTTACAAATTTCAATCATGCCAACAATTACCTCTAATGTTCCTACTGTCATTCCAAGCAGAGACATCTGCTTGGGCATGAGCACAGCTGATGAGAGCAGTGAAGTAAGCTGCAGTGGAGCATGTTGGACCCACTGATTTTGGTGATGCATAATTAAACCCACAATCTTCTTACCTTTTCAGGGAATAGGACATGACATATCAAAACTATTCCCATTGGTTTATAGCCTCACAATCTTGCATCAATATATCTATAGAAACAAATTTCACAGTCATAATATACCTAGAAATGTTGAAATCCTAACTTTTAAAAAATTATACTTGGTCTTTATAATATTTGTTGAACAACAAAATAATGAATTAATGAATAAACAAATAAATAGTTGAATGAACAAATAAAGGAATAAGTAGATATATAGGTAGGTGGGTAATAGATAGATAGATAGACAGACAGATAGATAGATGGGTGGGTGGGTGGATAACATACTTCTCCAGATCCTCTCCATATCACAGAATGTATTGAATATATTTAAACTTATGGTAGCAAAGAAGAGATGAAGGCAGCTGAGAGGTGCCAGCTCCCTTGTTTGACCTCTATCTTCTCGATTTATTTTTATTACTTTTTTACCTTCCACATGTATACAAGAACCCTAAGAATAATTCAGCTTCTCTGAATGTTGTTACTTATATTCAACAAATGGACAACTAAAAAGTTTCAGGAGATTTAATTCAAGTAAAGTTTTTTTTTTTTTTTATTGAAATTGTCTTCAAATTCTACAAATAGTCCTTATTTAATTAGAGAATTATGCTTTTATCATGACATCATTTGGTTTCTTGAGTTTCCTTCAGTCTCTGGACAGCTAATCTTTTTTTTTTTTTTTCCCTGAAGCAATTGGGATTAAGTGACTTTCCCAGGGTCACATAGCTAGGAAGTGTTGTGTTTCAAGTCCAGATTTGAACACAAGTCCTCCTAATTTCAGGGCTGGTGCTCTATCCACCACACCAACTAGCTGCCCCCAGACCACTAAATCTTATGCAATCTACTTTGGTTAAAGACTAGTATGAGTCACATTTTTGTTTTCTTTTAAATGTGAACACTTAAATATTATTTTTCATTAGATTACATCTTAAGGAATTTTAAAATAAATAAATACAGCTATCAAATCAACAAGCATTTATTAAACATATACTAAAGTCATATTATATTAAACACAGGGATCAAAAGGGGAAAAAAATAAATGAAATAGTCCTTGCCTTGAAAAAGCTTATAATTTAACTATGGGAGATGTGTACATATATTATTATATATAAAATAGATATAAGACATTAAATAGAAAGATATTAGAAGCTAGCAGATCAGAAAAGGCTTCATATTATACCAAATTTTAAAGTAAACTAGGGATCAAGGGAGAGAAGTCTTTAAATACATGGATCATAGATAAGATGAAGAATAGTAATAAGGGCAAGTTAGCTAAAGGATGTGCAATAAGTCTGGAAAGTTAAATTGGACCCAGATAGTTGAGAGACTTTTAAATTTTAGTTTATACTTGATCATTAAATCATAGGGATCCATTGGAGTTTATTAAGTAGGAAAATGCGATGGACAGACATATATGGATATGTTTTTAGAAAGATAATTTTGGCAGTTATGTGGAGACTGGAACAGAGTAGAGAAAGATGTAAAGAAGGAAGAGCAATTAAAAGCACATTGTAACAGACTAGCTGAAAGATGATGAAGGCCAGATATAGGAGTTCAAATTTTGGACAAACTCACTCAACAGAAACTTATAATCAAATCTGAAAATTTGTGTGCTTACTTCAAGCTTCTAAGATTTTTTTTTTTTTGTAAAGGAAAAGTAGAATCACCCTTTGAGTCAAACTCATTGACTTAGAATTTGTTTAATCTAATATTATTGATTTAATAAGCCTGGCTTCTGTATTTTTTCTTGACTAATTTTAATTCTGCCCAGCTTAATTTGGACAGTAAATTAAAGGGAGTGATAGGGACCACTCAAATAGGACATTGAAAGCATCAAGAACTGACACCTATGAAGATGTTGTTGAGTCATTTCAATTATTTTCAAATATTTGCAATCCAATTTGGGTACTATTTGGCAAAGATACTGGAGTAATTTGCCATTTCCTTCTTCATATCATTTTACAGATGAGGAAACTGAGGCAAACTGGGTGCCCAAGGTCACACAGTTAGTAAATAGATTTGAACTCAGGAAGATGAGTCCTTCTGACTGGAGACCCAACACTGTATGCACTATGGTGCACCTAGCTGCTCCAGAGAATATTTGGAAGTGTTTGTGCAGTCTAAAGTGTTACTTCAACTGTTACAAAGTAGGGATAGAGGCCTGGGGAATTATTATTATTATTATTATAAGAGTCATTGATGTGTATCTTAAAAACTATTAAGAGTCTGAGGCTGGATTTGAACTTATACCTAGTGCTCTTATCCACTGGACCAGCTAACTGCTCTTGACAAGACAAAGTCAATAACATCAAAGTCAGTGAACATTTCCTTATAAGGAATGGATTTCTAGAAGTGAGTTCAGAGGCACTAAATCCAAAAAAAAGTCTTCAAATTCCTTTCATTAAAATAAAACCTGATAACATTAGTGATTTAATTAACTGTTTCACCTTCCACATTGCAAGAGGGAGAAGGGTAAACAGGAGGAGATAAGAGGGTGGAGCAAAGGTTATACTGTAACCACTTAGAAAATAGCTTACGATTTGGGGAGGCTGCCACTAGGTGGTGGTAATGTTCCAAGGCCAAATGATCTAAGGGATAAAGAAAAAAAATGCAGCTGTGTTTAAAAATAGGAATTAGCTTTCTTTTCTTTTAAAAATAATAATTAAAAAACCAAATATAAATATTAAAAACATTACATACTTCTAATAATATTGGAGCTCTATTGAAAGTTAATGAAATCGATGCAAAGGTGTTTTAGGAAACACTTGTACTTCTCTCTTCCTTCACTTGTCTATGCTTTGCTTCATCAATCAATCAATCAATCAATCAACAAGTACTTATTTAGTACTCACTATGTTCCAGGCACAGTGCTAAACAGTGAAATATGCAAAGTTGAAAGTGTCTGTTTTCAAAGAGGTTTTCTTAGACAACTAAAAAGATAATTGCAGAGAAATTATTTCAATAGCATTCTCCTCGTTTTTTCTAGCAATCAATAATATTAAACTCTCTTGATCTTTCTGGAAAATACTACCTCATTGTATGACCAATTAGGCACACTTGCTAGCATGTTGAAATTGCAAGCCACTCAAATTCCATGTGTAACACTAAATACTTGTAAAATTCATCTCTTCCTTTGTGATATAGTCGTGAATAATTTTCCTGTTCCTCCTTCTGAGATGGATTGGTTGCCTTCACCATCTCTCTTTAATAATTGATTTTAGTCAATTCTTTCAGTGGTGTAGGACTGTTAGTAACCTATTGGGGGTTTTCCTTTCAAAAATACTAAAATGCTTTGCCATTTCCTTCTCAAGCTCATTTTACAGATGAGAATTTGGCATAAATATGGTTAAGTGACTTGCCAAAGTTCACAGAGTTAGTGTCTAAGACCAGATTTGAATTCACAAACATGAATATTTCTGACTTCAGGCCTGGAATATCATTGATTACATCCCTAACTGCCTTATTCTTTAATCATTATTGGTATAAATTGTCAACCCGGTATCATTCATTGAAGCTTTCAAATATGACTTTAATAGAGGTTTACCACACTATCAAATTTTTATTTTATTTAAAATCAAATATGTAAAGTTTTCAAATGTAAAAATATGTCTCTGTCTTTGGTATTACTATTAATGTGCCACCATTCTTCAAGTCACACAGTTTCACAGCCTACATGTTATTTTTGACTTTTCACTCCCTCAACTCCTATATCAAATCCATTGTCAAGACTGATCGATTTTACCTTTTTTTAAATATCTCTGATGTGTCATTTCTCTCCTCTGACATTGCTACCACCCTGGTACAGTTCCTTATCATCTCACTCATGAAGCATTTTTTTTTAAATTTTAATAAATTATTTTTATGTTAAACATGTACAATTTTTATACATATTTCCACATATATCATGTTGCACAAGAAAAATCAGCTCAAAGTGGGGGGGGGGGGAATCCACCACAAGTCTATTGGAACTGGTTTGAATCACTTCATTGTTGAAAAGAGTCATGTTCATCACAGTTGATCATCACATAATCTTGTTGTTGCTAGGTCCAATGGTCTCTTAGTTTTACTCACTTCACTTAGAATCAGTTCATGCAAATCTTTCTGGGCTTCTCTGAAATCATCCTGCTTATCATTTCTTACAGAAAAATAATATTCATAACATTTATATGCCATAACTTATTCAGCCATTCCCCAACTGATGAGCATCCCCTCAGTTTCCAGTAACTTACCACTACAAAAAAAGGACTGCTACAACCATTTTTGCACATGTGGGTCCTTTTTACTTTTTTATAATCTCTTTTGGAAACAGACCCTGTAGAGATACTGCTGGATCAAAGTATATGCACAGTTTGATAACCCTTTGGGCATAGCTCCAAATTGCTCTCCAGAATGGTTGGATCAGTTCACAATTTCACCAACAATGTATTAGTGTCCCAATTTTCCCACATCCCCTCCAACATTCACCATTATCTTTTCCTGTCATCTTAGCCAATCTGAGAGGTGAGTAGTGACACCTAAGAGTTATCTGAATTTGCATTTCTCTGATCAATTCATTCCTAAACTATTCCAGTGGTCTTCTACTGGTTCTCCCCAATATCAGTTTCTCCCCATTTGGATCCATCTTCTACTCAGCTGTCAAAGGGAAACTCCTAAAATGCAGGCCTAACTACTTTGATATATTCCTATGACTATCATTTCAGGGTTAAATATAAAATCCCATTTGACATTAATTTTCCATTCCCAGTTTTATACCTTACATTCCCTCCCTACTACCATTTTTTCTCATTTCCTCTCACCATGATCTAATAACATTGTCCCTCTTGTTGTTCCTTTTTATTCAGTCAATAAACATTTATTAAATGTTTACTCTATGATGCTTCTAGATTAAGACCCTGCATCTCCTAACTCTGATCATTTTCACTGGCTGTTCTCAGTAATTACAATGATTTGCTTCTTCTACTCTGATTACTGACTTCTTTGGTTTCAATTCCCAACTAAATTCCTATCTTCTATAGGAATACTTTTCAGATTATTTTTAATTCTACTGCCTTTCCTTTGTTGTTATTGATTATTTTGGATTTATCCTGTATATGGCTTGCTTTTATTTAATTGTTTACACTGTATCTACTCCAATTGTATTTTTTTTTTTTTTGTATTTTTTGTGTTCTCAGCACTTAGCACCCTTCCTGGTTTATAGTAGACACAATTGACTGAGTATGTATGTTATTGTATGCAGTCTTGCATTGTATATTTTATTTTTCTACTTTAACTTATTTTACTCTACATCAGTCAGTAGAAGCTTTTTTATATTTCTTGATTTCATTATTTCTTATAATAGTTTGCCAATTACATACATGTACATACTTTGTTTAGCTATTCTCCAAAATACGGTTATCTAATTTGTTTGAAATTTTGTGCTATTACAAAAAGTGTTGTTACAAGTTTTTTGGTTTATATAGAAATGCTTTGATCATTGATGACCTCTTTGAGGAAATGTGCCTACTATTGGTATTTGTGATTCAAAGAATACTAACATTTCTGCCATTTTCTTTGCATAATTCTAGATTGCTTTCCTAAATGGTTGCATCAATTCACAACAATGCATTAGTATCACCTATCTTTCCACAGTTCTTACAACAATGAATATTCATTTTCAGTCTTTGGCCATCTTGGCCAAATATCTATGTTTGAGGTAAAACCTCGTAGTTTTGTTTAGAATTTCTCTTATTATTGGTGGTTTAAAGCATTCTTTCAAAAAATTAACAGCTCTTTTTGGGACTGATTCTTTATATATTTTAACCACTTATCTATTGTGAAATGTCTTTTGCTTATATATTTCTGTAAGTTGCTTTATATATCTTAGATACCAAGCCTTTATCAGAAACATCTGATAAAAGGTTTTTCTCACCACTTTATTATCTTTTTATCCCAGTTGCAGTAATTTTTTCATGCAAAAACTTTTCAGTTTGATATCATTTCATGTATTTTATCTTTTGTACTTTTCTCTATCCTTTATTTTCATGACAAGTTCTCCTCCCTCCTTTTTCCCTAGTTCTTTATGAATCCTTGCTAGCTCAAAGAAGTTACCCCTTAGTGAGTAATTCTAAAATTTTGTTAGGGCTCAATGATAAACTTATTGATGTGTAACTTCAAGGAAGGATTAGCTTCTTTGCCCTTTTTAACCACCCTACATTTGCTCACCTCCAGTCCTATAGTGTTTCTTTCTCTCCACTCTTTTTCAAAGATCATTAATAGTGGTTCAGCAATCACATCAATACCCTGTTATATACTTCATCTGATCCATGTGACTTGAACTCATTTTGGGCAGCTAGTTCTTTCTTAGTATCTCCTCTCTTATCTTGGGTTTCAATTATCTTTTAACCATTTTTGTTCTATCCTTTTCAACTGGAAGATTACTATCCTGGGTAAGGGGGAAGAGGGGAAGCAAGAATAATTTAAGTAGTTTTGTTTGCTCTTTGTTATACAGTACTCATCTCATCAACCTGTGGCCATGAAACCGCGCTTCTCTTGTTCTCTTTCTTGGCTCCAACATAATTACATCCTTTTTTTATTTTTAGCATTTTCCCCTGAGCTTCAACTCATCTTGGATGTTAACCTCAATACTCTTAAGTTTGTCTTTGTTAATGTTCTCTTGCTTCTATTTTTTATACATGTTTCTTTAAATTCAAAACTTGACACTAAACATATGTCAAAAGAGACATCATTTTAATAGCCTAGGTAAATTATTATATGAAGACAATAGTGATAAAATTGAATTATTTTTTAAATTTTGATTCAGACTTTATAATAACTCATATTCTTTCCTCCTCTAACAATTTAACTTATATAATCTTTATTAGTCTTCCAAATTCAAGGAAATATGTGTATTTATATGTGTACTTATAGATGTGAATTAAAATATTTTAATAGAAATATTCATTTGGTACTAATGCATTGAGAAGGGATTTAATAAAAAGCACATGATAATAGAGCATATATTATTCCTGAATTTGTCAATCCAATCTTAACTGATGTCTCTGGACAGAAATTGCTGGAATTTCTTTTTGTCTCATTTTTCTCTTTTGAGCAGCCTAGAAAAAGCAGTAGTGCAAAAATGCAATACCTTAGTTGCATTACCCATTTAGAAAGGAAGCTCCAAATACACACATTGGAATTTTAGTATTCTTAGATAAACTAGGCCTTCAGTATTCACTAATCCCATAACTTCTATGCATGGAGTCAAATCAGAGAGAACCTCTCTATATAAATTTGATAATTCTTGTTTTTCTTCACAGAAACATTTATATAGTGCTTTAATGTTCAGAAATGACTATATATATATATATATATATATATATATTCTCATTGGATTCTCCCAACAATCTTGTATTATAGGTGTTATTATTATCTCCACTTTACAGATGAGAAACTGAGGCTGAGAGAAATCAAGAGATTTGCTCAGAGATTCAGAGCTCCTGACTACAAGATCAGTATTTAATCTATTGTGCTATCCATGACCAGTTTTACTAGAAATTGGGCACAAGTTTTTTTATGAAATAAATTTTTTTATTTTAAGAAATAAAGAAGAAATTTTAAATGATAAATTTTGACCAGTTTTCTACCATGTTCTCTCTCTCACAGAGAGAAAAAAATTTTGGAAGTGTTTAAACATAATTTTAATCTATATGTTATAACAAACTATATATAGATATATATATTTGCTAAGGCGATTTTAATTAAGTGACTTGCCCAGGGTCACATAGCTAGGAAGTGTTAAGTGTCTGAGGCCAGATTTGAACTTGGGTCCTCCTGACTTCAGGTCTGGTGCTCTATCCACTACACCACTTAGCTGCCCCACAACAGATAATATTCTAACAATTAATGCATAATCACTTTCACTTGGGACATCAACTACCTATCAAACACTGCACTAAAAGGACAAAGATAATGCAAGTTTTGTCCTTGAGAAGTTTACCATCTATTGGGAGAAACAACATAAGCACATTGTAATATAAAGTAATGAGAGTAGGACCATAGCAGCAGTCAGAGTGATCAGGAAAAAACTTCATGGGAGGTAGGACATGAGTTGAACTTTGCAGGAAGAGATGGATTCTTAGTAATTGGAGGAGATATCTCTAATGACAACCATTTCTGGACAGAGGGACAGGAAGGAAAGGAAAAAAAGGAGAGGAAAGAAATGTATATGATAACTTTAGTATATATTTAAAAGGAATAGCAACTTGTACATAACAGACTTGCAGTTTCGTGTGCAATTATTTTTATTAATTCATGTTAGGAAAATGCATGTTTTACCTCATAAAAGAAAAACTAAATAAATAAAAATTTTAAAAAAGAAATTTAAGGAGATGTGATATCCATCAATTAAAGGTATTAGTGATATTATATTGAGTTGTACATAAGAGAGGTGTGTTTTACAAATCATACTTTAGATTTTTTGAGTTTTTTTTTATGTTACATTTCCCAACATGTCACCATCTTTTACCCAGATTCACCCCATTGTACTGAAGAATAACAAAGGAAAGATAATGTAGCTCAGCAAAAACTAATCAATGTGCCAATTGTCAATTATGTCTGACAATGTATAATCATGTTCCATTGTTATAGTCCCATATCTTTGCAAAGGAAATATTAAAACAATTCTCCTATTTTTTTGCAACCAAGTTTAATTTTTGTTGCCATCTTTGTTCTTACCATTTATTACAATCATTATTGCAGTCATTATGTATTTCTTGTTATTTTCCTTACCTTGTATCCGTCCCTATGCCATCTTATATCTTTCAAATTCATTGTTTTTTATAGCATAGAAATAACTCATTACATCATATTCCACAGTTTGTTAATCTATTCTGCAAAAGATAGATATCTACTTTGTTTCTAATTCTGTGTCACCATTGTTTTACATGCTTTAGTGTATAAAGGACCTATATTGAGGTAACTAGATAGTCCTTGACTCTCAAGTAGGAACACTTTAGTTATTTTTCAAGATATTTTTAGCCAGTTATCCAATGTAGAAGAAAATTTGATGAAAAAAAAGTTGAAACCATTAAAATAAGGAGGAAAATGAATTAGAGAACATTGGGAGAAGAGTGGTGCTGTTCCTGCCATCTATCCTTAGCCTTCTCTTGTCATAACCCTAATGGGAGCCTGAAGGAGGGAAAAGAAAAGATAACTAGAGATAGCTAGAGATAGCAGATAGCTTCTCAAGCATGTGGGATCCTTCTTTTCTACTTAGATGCCTATAGAAAAGACAGTATGGTGCAAGGGAAAGATCACTAGATTTTGAGTCAGAGGACATGGGTAGAAATCCTAGTTCTGTGCCTCTCTGGGCTTGGACAAGTAATATATATATATATATATATATATATATATATATATATACAAAATGTAAAATGTTAAATCCTTATCAGGCATATTTAGTAAAAAGATTCCCCCCCTTCTTTTCTTATTTTCATTTAATCCTGTTTGTTATTGCCTACAGAGTCCCAAAAAAGAGGGTCTTTAAAATACATTTGATAGTTTCCTCCTAAACTATTGCTATTTCAAAACTACCAATATATCATTTTGATAACATGTCATTTATCATTGTCGCTCAATGAATGGCCCAACTCTTTCTATGCTCATGTATTTTCTTATTAAAGCCTTTTCTTTTTCTTCTCATGTGAAAGTTACTTTGGATAACACAGCAGTTTTCTTAAGAACATCATGCATTATTCCATTGGCACTCTGGGTTATGTATATTTGAAACTTTTCCAAAAGGTTATGCTCTATTAGTCACAGCTACATAGCGCTATTGGAAGAATGATGATATTAGATAATGTTAGGGAGATTTTTCTTCCCTCCTCCCTACCACTTGACAGGATGAAAGGATCATTGAAAGCACTGTATGGATTCCTGAAAATGAACCCTCTCGATCTCTTTCTCCTGCTTTCTGCCAACACGAGTTTATTTTCCAGGTTAAAAATACTGACAGACTTACTTCATGGGTTTCCCATTAAACTATGTCATGATTTGGAAAGTGTATGTTTTAACACACTTTGTTTTTCCAGTGTAGCTGGTTAAATCAATTTTACTGAAATTCCTGTGAATTTCTTTGAGGGAATTTTATAGTGTTACTAATGTTTAATGTTATAGATGCTGTCTTCTAAAAAAAGATATATTTGTAGATCTTTCCTATCTGTAGAGAATCTGTCTATGTTTTTATGTATGTTTGAATATCTTCCATGATGGAATATTTCTCTCTATTTTATGCCTCACTTGATATCAATACTGTTCATCACAGAGTAGCAATCTGTACAATTTCATCTGTCAATAATTATAACTTTGATGTATATGTGGAATACACACTTGCTTGAGAAGGAGAGCTTTAGAAACTGCATTTATCTCTACAAAGTCTAAATCATTCTTCAAATTCATAACTAATAAATGTATTATATTTATTCCCCTATTGAGAAGTATTTTTCTGGAAATACCTATAAAAACCTATGTGTTCTATCATGTTTTTAAAAAGGATTTTCTTGATGCTTGACTAGACCATTGCACTCATGAATTGATCTTTGCTGATATCTATTTAATTGCCTTTACTTTGCTTATATTTCTTTACATGTTATCTCCATCATTAAATTGTAATGTTCTTGATGGCAGGGATTGTCTTTTGCCTTTTTGTACTCCAAACACTCAGCCTAGAATCTGCCATATTGTTGTTGTTCAATCATCCCTGACTTTCTGTGACCCTGTGGATGGATCATAACATACCAATATTGTCTTCGGATTTTCTTGGTAAAGATAAAAGACTGGCTTGCCCTTTCCTTCTCTCATAGATTAAGGAAATATTACTTGCTCAGTTTCATATAGCTAGTATGACACTAAGGCTGGCTTTGAACTCAGGTCTTCCTGATTCTACATGTAGTCCTCTACTTACTGCACCACCTACTGCTCCAAGAAATACATTTAGTGCTGGGATTATGTTGGCTCAACCAATGTAAATACAACATGAATTATGATTTTATAGGCCACTGGTAAAAGCATCTGTATGGCCCCACTGCTTGCCAAGTAAGAAGAATAGATTCCTAGCACATCAAATATTCTCCCTGAAGCTAAAATTTCACTATAACCATTATTTTTGACAAGAGATTTCCTAGTTCCAAATATGATTCTGGGATATATAATTCCCTGATGCTTTACAATTAATATTGGGGGGAGGGAGTGCAGGCAGAGCCAAGATGGCAGAGAAGGCACAGGTGACTTTCTAAGCTCCTCTCATGCCCTCACGACCAACTATTAAATTCAGTCTCAAAAATAGTGCTTGACTGCTAAAATTTATGAACATTAGAAGCACACAATTTACCCGAAGGTAATCTGGAAGATTGCCAGAGCAGGTTTGTCATGAGGGGCAGGAGCAGATCAGCACAAGTAGAAAGACAGGAGAGACTAGCGTCCTGAGCAGACCAGGGACAGGGGTGATCTCTGTGGCTAAAGAAATTATAGAGATGACTCTGCTATAGGCTAACTGCTCTGCCTTGATTACAAAGCAGTAAACTGGCAGAGAAATTAAAGCCTAAAACAGAGGGTGTTCTAAAAAACACCAGAACCTAACAAGATCTGGCTATAGCCACCCCAAACCGGAAATGACTCAGGCAGACCCATAACACAGCCCTGCAGCCACATTCTACAATTCCGGGCTTTTGCAGGGGCAGTTACAAATCTGCAGGGCAGGAGGGCACAGCCCAGGGCAGCCTCTAGTCTGCACAGTGGGGTGCTTGGCCTGGGGCAACAGAACTCCCCCCAGAACCTTCCTGGGAGAGAGACACATCAGGTCCCTGCAGGGTCATTCCCTGCTCAGCCACTAATACCCACACCCCCATGCAGGCTTTGGCTTGGGGTAATGAAACTTTCACTGCTCAGCTTCTAGCTCCAGGGCAGTCATTAACCCACACAGCAAGGTTCTTTGCAAGATGCTTTCCCAGCTAGGCCCTGCAGGCCTGAGTTACATCCTGGTGGGGAACTCTTTCCCAGAGCACTCCCATACTTCGCTGCTCTTTGTAGCTGGTTGGCAGGACAGCTACCCATCCATACACCTATTACCGCTCTGCAGAGAAAGCTGGTAACCTCCTGGCCCTGAAGGCAGAACCTACAGGCTTTAACAAAAATGAGTAAAAAAATCAAAAGGATGATCGATAGCTTCTATACAGAAAGAGAGCAGCTTTTCAACCCAAGGAGACTAATAGCAGACAGTTTCCAGACAATTGTTGATCCCCAACACAAAACGCTCCCCTAGAAGAGACTATTAAAAACATTAAAAGAGAACTAGAAGAAAAATAGGGAAAGGAAAGAGAAGCTATGCAAGAGAGCAACAACTTCCTGAAATGTGAATTGGAAAAGGTAAAAAACTCCCAAGAAGTGCAGGGAAACAGAATTTGTGAATTGGAAAAAGAAAATAACTCACTAAAAAAAAAATTAGTGAAATGGAAAAAAATATCATAGAGCAAAACAAGTCATTTAAAAACTCTGTTGGACATATACAAAAAAAAGTTAAAAAGTTAATGAAGAAAATAACTCACTAAAAATCAGAACTGAACAAATAGAAATGACTGATTCATTGAGACATCAAGAATCAGTCAAACAAAACCAAAAAAATGAAAAACTAGAAAAGAATGTTAAATATTTACTTGGAAAAAGAACAGACCTGGGAAATAGATCTAGGAGACATAACCTAAGAATCATTGGACTTCCCAAAAATTATGATGAAAAAAAGAGCCTAGATACTATTTTCCAGGAAATCATTAAAGAGAACTGCCCAGAAGTAACACAACCGGAAGGTAAAATAGGCGTTGAAAGAATTCATCGAACATTTTCTGAAAACGATGCTAAAATACAATTAATATTCAGGGACATCTGAGATAGACCATCAGGTCTAGAGTTAGAGGTTCTGAATTCAAATCTGGACTCATATGTATATAAGTTACATGACTCTGGGGAAGTCATTTAATCACTGTTTGCTTCTGTTTCTTTACATGTAAAATGAGAGTGGATAATAACACTGATCATGCAGAGTTATTGTGAGGATGAAATGAAGTAATAATTAAAATTTGTTTAGTAGAATTGATATGCTGTGAGTCCTCCTTTCTACACAAAGTTACATTTTCTTTCCAAAACTGTACAAAATCCTGTCTGAAATCTCTTTTTTCACACACCTATTTTAGGCACATAGTAAGAACTATATAAATATTGACTATTATTTTTTGCTGGTCTAGTACCTCAGAGTACTTCAGAAAGAAGATGACAATGTGTAAGCTCTTAATTTTCCTCACTGATTTTATGTTTTAACTTTCCATTGGACTGACCAGGCTTCTCCAGAGAATAAATTTTATACAGGATCATCTCTCTTCCTCATTCCAAACATCCAAAAAAACCCTAAAAAATCATATTTGTGGCCAGTTTTAATACAGCAGACAGAGTAATCACTTCTCTTTAAAACTTTGGGCAAACAGTGCTTTATCATTTCTATCAGTTAACAACATTATTTGGTATCAAACATTAACAGCTGAACAGGAAGCATTTTTTTGCTAATAGTGAATTGGGGGGAGGGAGGCAGCTAGATGGTGCAGTGATAGAGTGCTGGCCCTGAAGTCAAGAGGACCACTTCAAATCCAGCCTCAAATATTTAATACTTCCTAGCTGTGTGAGCCTGGGCAATTCACTTAACTCCAATTGCCTCAGGGGGGAAAAAGGTGAATTGGCTTGTCTCTTTAAAGCTTATGTAAGAAGAAGCACTTAATAATAAAAATAATAGATAAAAATATTTTCTATAAAAAATATCAAAATGTCAAAGGAAGTTGGATATTGGCACTATAGTGGATGAAAATTTTGATACTTAATGAGAATAGAAAAATAACTGTTTTAAAATGCATTGTTAAAATATGTTTATGAAGCAACTGATATATGACAATATTTTAAACACTTTGGGAAAGAAAATAATATTTTGTGTTGAAGTGAGGACTCATAACTCATAACATTTTACTTGCATGAAAAGAATTTAGGGTTATAAAGAGTTGGTGGTAGGTGAAGATCTTTTATTATTGATTAAAAACTAAAGAAATGTAACTTCACAGGCAACATAGTGACATCATGATGAATTAAGTAAGAACTTCAGAGATTTCCAAAGGATGGTATATCATTTAATTTGTATACATATTTTTTATGACAGGTGAGTAAAACTAAATGAGAAATCATATAAACTCTTAGAGACTGAGTTACAATTTTAAAAAATAGTATGTGATAGGGAAATTTTTAGGAGTTGTGATTTTTTTAAGTAAAATATAAGTCACTAGATTCAAGGCCATCCATTTAAGCCATTAGATATAATGACAAGAAAGATATCATACAAGACAACAGAAGAAGAAAGGGAACCTGGGAATTTTTGAATAAGAAGGACTAGAAAGTTGACCCTTAAGTGTGATGTTTATTGGAAGTAGGCAACTAAAAGAAATCTTTATCTGATCAATTTCAGAAAGGGAAAGGGAAAGAGAGAGAGAGAGAGAGAGAGAGAAAAGAAGAAGAAGAAGAAGAAGAAGAAGAAGAAGAAGAAGAAGAAGAAGAAGAAGAAGAAGAAGAAGAAGAAGAAGAAGAAGAAGAAGAAGAAGAAAGAGGAGGAGGAGGAAGAGGAGGAAAAGGAGGAGGAAGAGGAGGAGGAAGAGGAGGAGGAAGAGGAGGAGGAGGAGAAGAGAAGAGAAATGCGTGCTACCTTCATTCCTACATATGTACTGCTGAACCAAGCAAGAAAAAATGGTGCAATTATTATGACTGTGTGCATTACAAATTTGTGTTATATAGCCTGTACCAGGTTCTTACTACTGCTAGGCAATCCTACCCTATTTTCTTAAAAGCTTATCTTATCATCTTATCTTTCCTTAACATCTCACTCTCTCCAATGGCTCTTTAAAATATTTCCATCCATTCTCAAATCTCCTATAGATTCCTTTCCTCTCATTAAACGTTGCCTCATTTTTAAAAACAGAAATAATGGAGGCCATCTGCCATATACTCCTTCTTCTCCCCAATTCCTCTTCTCTCACTCAAATGTTTTCTATCATTATCTCATTTATTTTTATTTTACAGGATGAAATGACTTTACTGCTTACTAAGGCTAATTCCTCTATAAGTACAAGTGCACCCATTCCACCCTTACTCCTCCAACAAATTGTCTTCTCTGTCATCCTTGCTCTATCATTTATATTTAATTTCTCCACCTCTACTGACTCATCCCCTACTTTCTACAAACATTCTTATATCTCTCCTATTAGAAAAAAACCTTCTCTTGATCTTTTCCATTCCCACTATCATCCTATATCTCTTCTACCCTTAATGTCTAAACTCCATGAAAAGGCACCTACAATAGGTACCACCACTTTCTTTCCACCCTCATTCTTCTTAACCCCTACAGTCCAGCTTCCAAAAATATCATTCTATCAAAACTTTATCTCCAAAGTTAGTGATGATCAATCACTAACTTCATTGGGTTTTTATCAGTATTCTTTCTTGGACCTCTCTGTAGTCTTTTATTGATAACTCTCTCTCCTCAATATTCTCTTCTCTCTAGGTTTTTTCTTGGGAAAAAACAAACTCTCTCTTGATTTTTTTTCTACTTATCTGACTGTTCCTTCTCAGTCTCCTTTGCTGGATCCTTTTCTAAACCATTTCTGTAAGCATAGGTGTCCCTCAGATTCTGTTTTGGAACTTCTTTTCTTCTTCCTCTATGTGATTTTACTTAGTAAAACTTCCATGGGTTTAATTAATATCTCTAAGCTGATGATTATCAAATTTCTTTGTTGCTCCAAAGCAGCAGTTCTACACATATCTTCAATTTTGCATAACCAACTGCCTTTCAGATATCTCAAACTAGACGTCCAGTAAATATTTTAAATTCAGTATGTCCAGAATTGAACTCATTATCTCACTCTCTAACCCCTCCCTAACTCCTACCTTACCTATACTGGAAAAGGCAACACCATTCTCCCAATTCAAGTCATCTTGCTCAAGTCATATTGATTTTATCTTTACAACACATCTTCAATATGCCTCCTTTTCTCCTCTGACACTATATCCTATCTAGTGGTAAACTTTGTCATCTCGTGTCTTTATTATTGAATCTGTCTGATGGATCGGTCTGCCTTAACTCATTTCCCACTTCAATTCATTTTCTATTCAGCTGCTAAGTTTATTTTCCTAAAGCACAGGCCCAATCATGTCAATCTCCACTCCACTCTACCCCTACTCAATAATCGTTAATGGCTCCCTACCACTTGGGATAAAATACAAAATTGCTTTGTTTGGCATTCAAAGTCCTATATAACCCAACGCCCTTCTAGCTTCTAATCTCTTATTCCTCCTCCTTCTTCTTCATTATGTGCTTTTTGACCAGTAACAATGGCTTCTGTTTCCCAAAAAAGACACTTCATTTCTAGACTCTGGGCATTTTCTCTGGTTGTCCATTATAGCTGGAACATTCTTCACTGTCTGATGCACCTACCAAGCTCCAAGGTTTCCTTTAAGCCCCATTTAAAATTTCATCTTTTACTAGAAGTTTTTCTTAAACCCTCTCAATTGTAGTACCTTCTCTTTCTTAATTATTTATCCTATAAGTAGTTTTCTTTGTATGTATTAGTTTACATGTTATCTGAGATTGTCTTTTGCCTCTTTTTGTACTTCCTCACACTTAAAACATTGCCTAGCACATACTAAGTTACTTAAAAATTTATTGATAGATTGATAGAAAACATTGAATGGATGTTCAAGATCTGGTAATGTGAGAAAAAACTAAATGAGAGATAAACTCAGAGAATAAGTAAGACTTTCAATAATCTAGATGTTAGGTGAAAACATCATGAAATGAAAACATCCATGTCTATCCCTATTACATAAATTTTCCTTCAAGAGTAGGATCCAAATTATTTAGAAATTAATGGATATATGAGTATGTAAACATATCTATATGTATATTATGTATGCTATCATACTTTTTGGGCTTATAACACATTCATATATATATGAACATATACACATATATGTATACATTTCATAATTTTTAAAAACTGGGATCTTCCCCTTTATGGTTCTTTTTCATTGGATCAAGGAATACAATGGAAAATGAAGAATGCATACATGCATACATACATACTTATATGTGTATATTATACTATATAATTATAAATATATAGTACATTTAATGTATATGTTTGTGTATTCTTTTTATTCAAAAGTAGTACAGACTATTCTTAAGAGTAAACTTATAGTCATAGAGCTAGATTAGACCTTAGAAATCATATGATTCAGAAATGAAAAAGCTATAACCTGTGGTCTTCTTGATTTTCATCTGCAACTTCTTTTGCTCTAGATGCCTGGTTTTACCTAGCTGCTGCCCACCAGTGGTGCACTGCAGGGAATACAGTAAATATCTGAGGGAAGAGCGGGCAAAGAAGGACAACTGGATTTTTAATTATTCAATACAGAATAGCGTAAGACAAGAGGAGTCTAAGTTATTCCCTTATGTCATAAAACCTTTAAATAAAAAAGAGGTGTTTTGTGGGGGGGAGGAAGGAGGGTTGCATTATCAAAAAGCTCATTATATTTTCTTTGCTAAATTCTTTCCTACACATTGATATTCTGATTTAAAGATAACACATACAATAAATTACCACCAAACATAAACTCAACCTGCTATAAATTTATTGTTTAATATTTTGCTTTCCAAATTCTTAGGGCTATAATTGATCTGCATAGTTTTATAGGCCAGTGAATCATCTGCTGAAAGAAGGTTCATAAGTATATGTACTGCTTAAATATTTGAAATGGCCAAACTTTCATATGTAGTAAAATATTGTGGTCATTTCAAATATTCTGAAGGCAAGTATGTTGCTAAAACCCTGCTATCAATGATTCAATGGCTCAGTAGCCCATAAAAATATGCAAATTCCTTATAGGCCAAATAATTTGGTAAGTAAAATATTAACCAATAAAATACTTTTCCCCCATAACCTTTTCACTGTCTAGAATTATTTAATCACACAGAAGCAAAATCAATGCTTACTCTGTCAAAAAAATCCTGAATTAAAAATCTAGGCATAGATGCCTATGTTTTTGAAATGAAGTCTTTTTTTAATCTTCTTTTTGTGTATATATAATAAGTTCTCTATGTTCAATCATATAAATATGCATGTTTACATATAAATATATGTATATATACATATAAATAAATAATAGAGAAATTCATCTTAAGAATAACAGTACTTTATGTAATCTTTCTTATGAGCATTTCTATCCAGCATATCAACATGACACAGGTATGGATTGATTATATTCTTAGCTCTTACTGAATGGCCCTTCTTCCTCCTCTATGTCCTCTTCTTCCTTCTCCTCCCCTTCTTTCTCTTCCTCTTTCTTCTCTTTCTTCTTCATCTTCTTCTTCCTCTCCTTCCTTCTTTTTCTTTTTCCTTTCATTCTTCTCCTTCTTTCTTTTCTTCTTCCTCTTTCTATGATGAAGACTTTATTTATATGATGCAGAATTATATAGTATAGTAGATAGAATATTGAATATGGAGTCAAAGAGACCTGAATTTAAAACTTTCATCAGTTAGGTATGAAATTGGGAACAAGTCATCTAACCTTGGTGAGGCTATTTCCTCATTATTAATTGAGATAATAATAACCATAATGCCTGTAGTACACCTACTTCACTGAATTGTAAGACACAAATGAGATAATGGACATAAAGTGCTTTGTAAATATTGGTTATTATGATAGTGATTTCCCAATATACTCTTCTATGGGAAACAATCATTAAACAAAAAGACACTGGAAGAAGAACACAAAGCAAAACCAAATATTTATGTTGGATCCTCAGAATCTATAGGGATATTCTGGGAATCCATACCCAAGGATAAGTTGTCTTGGTAAATTTAGAACACTTACATGAACAACATTGATTCTGACTCATTTCTGTTTTCCTTAGAAAGTTCTTCATGGGACTATGCAGGTATACAGCTCATAGATTTTATGTGCTTTTTTTTCTTTGAATAAAAGACTACAAAAGAATTTTCTTCTTCTTATGAATCTGTCTTTCAGATTTTAATAGAGGAAAAATAGCCAAAATGTCTTTGAATTTTGGCAGCCTCAGCAAAGAGGGCAGTATAAGTACTTATTAGTTCTAATTAAGTTGGAGGTTTAAATGATGTTTGAATGCTTATCTAGACCAAATCTTTAATTTATGTATAGTTTGTATATAACCCTATGAGTATACAGAGTTTTGTCTGTGAATGAGTAGGGTGAATCACTATTCAAATATAATCATTCTTCTCCATCTCTTCTTACCCTTTTCCCAGTTTTATTTCTCACTAAAATAATTACTTGATATCATAGAATAACTCATAGCCACAACCATACTCTTGTTCTATTCATCTTAAACCATATGAATGTATGTATGCATGCATCAGTGTAGCCAAATCAATGCCACTGAAATCTTTAGACACATACACACACATACACACATGTATTCAATCATTTAAATGTAGACTGAAGCACATATATACATTGCTGAACAGATATTTTAATGTTTACCCAACATAAAAAACTGGTGCAGAAGTGTATATAAACAAGGTGTTTCAAAAGCTTTAATATTTAACAGTTGCAACTGCACTAAGATATTTGTGTTGTGTACTATGCAATATACTATGTGTGTGTATCTGTATATGTATACATACAGATATCCATACAGACACTACATATATGTATTTTATACATACATACATGTGATTATACATGTACATTCAAAAGAATAAGTGTTTAGATAGGTTAGAAATTCAGAGTTTAGTAGGTAGAAAGAAGAGTAAATCAATATGTTAAGAAAATATTGGATAAATGGGCAATCTGGTAATAAAAATATTAGAGGATATAAGAGGCATAATAGCTTATCATAGCATGAGTTAAATCAGATTTCCTATGCCCCTCAGCTATGCTAGCATTGCCTGCACTATTCTTATTGTCCAGATGCACCCCAATGCAACAGGCACTCCTGTCAACCTTCCAAGGCATCTTTGGCTAGAAAATTGTTTTACTCCTTCTTTTTTGGGTTCTGATGCTCTAAAATTTGTTTAAAGCCATTATTTAAAGGTATTTGGAGGGATCTAAGGCAAGTCCCTACCTTCACCCTGTCATCTTAATTTTACCTCTGTGAGTTAAACTTGAAGGAATTAATTGACATCCCATCTCAAACATTTATCACTTCTGTGATACTTACATGTCTGTTAATCTTCTTCTGAAAATTGGGGATAATAATAGAACCTACCTTAGAATCTCATTGTGAGAATCAAATGAGAGGATTAAATAAAGAGCTTTGAAAACCTTAAAACATTATGAACAGGTAACTGATGGTGGTGATGGTGGTGGTGGTGGTGGTGAATATGTTATTAGTTAATGAAGCCACCATAATCTGTTTTTCATACTTCTTTTTATATAACTATTAATATCAATTTTTATATATAATTAAAAATGAAAAAAATAAAATTATAGGTCTTTGACTTTGTCTATGTACTTGCATTTTCATGCATTGTAAAGATAAAGTCATTGACATTTCCCAGAAGAGAAAAATATTTGTAAAATTAATTATTTTTGCATTTGCTTATATTTGTATTTACATTACTTATTGTATCTTTAATTATTTTAGACTTTCTTCCTTGATTATAAACATAACTCCTGGGGTCTAATTGCTTGATTGAAATTCAAGAGTTATGAAATCCATATGCTTAAAAATAAAATCCCTTCTTCATGACAGGAACTATTAATTAAGTGATAAATTAACTTTGAGAATAAAAGACTAACAAGAAACACAATTCATTTGCTAAGATCTTTTCCTTCAATGTAAATATGATTTGGAGTTTAGTTAGTCACCATGCATGATATACACACATATGTACATATATATTGATGGTATATATGTATTATAAACTGGTATTATCTTTAGATGTTTTGATGTGCCTCAGATTTACAAAAGCAGTTTTTGGAATAACTAAAGCTATTTTCTTTATTCAAAAAAATAATTTGCTTCTTATAGCCTCTCAATTGGTCTAAGACTCTGATTGTATATGCTTTTTATTCAAAGATATGTTCTTTGGCAGAAGAATAAGGAAGTAAAAAATGATCTTGGTAGGCCAGAATAGTGTACTAAATCTAATAAGATGAAGTTTAATAGGGATAAATGCAAATACCTGCATTTATGTTTCCCAACTTTTAGATGATCACAATCTGATGAAACTGAAGTTCAAATAGCAATGGTCTAAAGGGAGGGACTAAAGAGTACTGAAAAAAAACTACTAAATTTTAAGCAGGTGATCATGTGTTCAAATCCTTAAATTGCCTATTCAGCTTTGAGCAAGTCACCTTCTGTTTCCTCTACTGCAAAAATGAGAGAATTTTATCAGATGACCATTAATATCCCTCTGAATCGATAAATATTTAAATTGAAAATTCATTGATGACTCTAGTTGCTAGTAATCTCTCCTTCCTGAAATACTTTATATAATACTTATCATTAATGTACATTTTGATACACTGTAGGATATAAAACACAGTAGGTTTATAAAATTACAAAATACTTAGCATACATTATCCATTTGATCCTCACAACAACCCTATGAAGTAAGGGCGAGTACTGACTCTTTTATAGATGAGAAATTAAGACTCAGAGAGGTTAAGTAATCTGCTACTAAATGGCAAAGTCAGGATTTCAGCTTTGGTCAAGGTCACAAAATAGTCAATAGCTGAAGTTGTACTGAAGCCCCTATCTTCCTATTCCTAACTCAAAAGCCAAGGCTTTAGATAATATTCAACATCCCCTTGAGATCTGAGACTGTTTTCATTTTCTTTTTTAGCACTGTGTCCCCAATTTCTCTACACACATTCCTTACAGTAGGGACTAAAAATCATGTGATGAATTATATATGAGTGAAACATGATCACTAAAAAGAATGAATGCTAGCTTCGATTGAATTAAGAGGTCTAAAGAATGAAGATGCTGATCCACATATTCTCACCACTGCTGGAGTTTTCTCAAGACTAAATTTCATTCTGACCCTTGTATTCACTATACCTTTGGCTGGGAACTATATATTCTGCTATTGTTTCATAAGAGCCTGCCTCAGGATGTAGAGCATTCCTGTAATTCAAGTAAAGGCTGGATGATTAATTTTGTAGTTATTTTTGGAGTGGATCTTTGATTAGATATAGATTAAGTTTGAAGGCTTCCAATATCCCTTCTATATTTGAGGTTCTGTGATCCCATGTGCATATATGTGCCTTCATGACACACTCCAGTCACACTCACACAGTAAACAGAATTGATGTATATCATCTATGAATGGCCCAAAGGTTTCAATTCTTTTATTTTCCATGATATTTGGTTAAGGCATTTGTCAGACTAATCAGTTACAAATATGTCATGGAAAGTCATGGAAAGATGAATAAATATGAAATTAAAAGAGATGTAGGTTCAAATTTAAGCTGTTCAAATCTCTACTTATTATTTGTGTGATCATTTATTTAATAATTATTTAAAAGAGGATCATTGATGTGCCAGGAACTTCACTAAGTGTTGAGATATAAGTACAAAAAAAAAAAAAATGAAAGTCCCTCTTTTCAAAGAGTCACTTAAGAAATGGAGGGAGAAGCTTGGACCATAATAAAGAGGTCAACTGCACTGCTGGTGGAAAGACTTAGAAGTTCTAAGAGGGTAGTGGTAGTATGGATATCAAGGTACAGTAATCCTAAGGATGTGTTTGCAGTGAGATGATTGTGCTCAGGAGTTGGAAAAGTATAGTAGCAAATTATATAGGAAGGCCTTTGGATATAGTAATAAGATAGATATAAAGGCATGTTGATCTTTAGTCTCACTGAAAGAATTATATTCAGTGACTTGCAACTCACCTATGCAAGGTGAGCATTGATGACTCAATAAAAACTGACATGAATAGAAGTATAATGGTACCTTTAACAAAAATAAGAAAGCTGGGGAAAGGAGTAACCTTGAGGAGAGGAAAAGAAAACTAGCTCTATTTTGGACATATTGGGCATTAGAAGCTTGTGGAATTGTTGAATGCTTATGAGATATCTACTTGATAATATCCATGATGCAGAATGAGAACTCAGATAAAATTAGATATACAGCTCTGGATTCCACATAGAGACAGAGATTGATGATGATGATGATGATGATGATGATAATGATAATGATTTCTACCAAGGAGGACAGATTATTCAGAAATATAGAAGGAAAAGGACATAAAAAACTCTTCTTTGGGTTTAACAAATAAATACTTGGTAGTGTTTGAGAGAGTAATTTAGATTGAAAAAGATTAAGAAGAGGAAATGGGGACAAATATATACAATGTTTTTGAGAAGTTTCTGGACAAATCACTTGATTAACCTCTTTGTAGCCTTTATATATTAAATGAGAATGATAATTTTAATACATGTATCATAGGACTGTGCATAAAGTACTTTACCTTTTGTGAAGTGCTCTTTGAATTAAAATATAAATATGACAGAAAAGGAAAATGATAAATGCTGGAGAGGATGTGGAAAAAATATGTACATGAGTGCATTGCTGGTGGAATTGTAGACTGTTCCAATTATTCTGGAGAACATTTTAAAATTGAGCCTAAAGGGCTATAAAACTATGCATACTCTCTGATGCATCAATACTAGTACTAAATCTGTACAAAGCAAAAGAAAAAGACCCATAGTCTCTTTTTCTGGTGACAAAGAATTGGAAAGTGAGAAGATGACTATCAGTTGGGAAATGGTTAAATAAGTTATAGTAAATGATTGTGATGGAATACTATTCTGCTTAAAAGCATGATAAAGGGAATGGCTTTAGAAAAACCTGGAAACGTTAATATGAGAAGGCACTAAAAGATGTGCACTGCCTAGACTCACTGGAAGAGAAGCAATGTGCTATAGTTAAAAAAAAAAAAAAGGCTGAATTTGAAGTTAAAAGATCTGGATTCAAATGTGAACTCCACCAAAACTGATTCTGGGGAAGTCTTTTCTCAGCTTTGTTTTCAGTTTCTTTACATATAAAATGAGAACGTGGGATTGTATGACCTCTAAAATCCCTTCCAACCCTAGATCAATAAACCTACATCTCAAAAGAAAAAAAAAATCACCAGATTCCTGAATATCTGGAACTGGAATTTGAGGGTGTCTTTAGATGATTTGTTATGCCTCAAACTTACATTGGCAGCTTTAGATTTTGGCAGCTATCATCATTTGGAAATCAATAGGAATAGAACTGGAATGAATATGGGAAACTCAAATATATGTGACAAATTCCAAACTTCCAATTTTTTTTCCAATTTTCCAAACTTCATGGAATTCTTATTGGACATAGTGATGTTGATATGAAATTCTTCACACATGTAAGGATGGGGAAGAGGTTCTCTTAATCCCTCTTCCTTTTAGGTTTTCTCCCAGTGTTGTTGATCCTGACCTTTGGTAAATTAGACTGCCTCATTCACTTTGAGCTGAAAGAGGCTCTAATTCAATGTATCCTTGCACAACTCTCCCTTTCCCTTTGGCTGTGTAGACACCACTTAAAAGGAGAAAGTACCCTTCCCTTTAAAGGACAGGGGAATTTGATTCTGTAACAAGTGCTTTGAAGATTTCAATGCTAATAAAAACTCCCCAAGTTTAAAACAAAATGCTACAGTTGCCTCACTGACTAGTTAATGTGATATTTAATATAAGTTTTGACTACTTAAAGAGATTTGTCCTGTTCCCATACAACCACTGGAAGAAGATAAATAGCCCTACAACATATTATGAGTTAAAGTGAAACAAATCAATTTTAAGCTCACTTTATGCTCTCTCAGGAACTTTATGTAGCAATTATAATAATAACACTTAGCATCTTCAAAGCATTTTTAAAACATTAGCTAATTAATCCTCACAACACCCCTGTGAGGTAGATGAATTATGTATTATTATCACCCCCAATTTACACAAGGAGAAACTAAGGCAAAGAGGTTAAGCCAATTGCCAGAGACCACAGAGAGGAGTCAGAGATAGGACTAGGGTCTCTGAACCATTCCGTGGTAGCTCCTGGTCCTTTGCAAAGACTACCTAATAACATTAATAATCCAGATTTTTAATAATGTCCTTTTTTCAGTTTATGAATTCTACACACTTGGAACATCTGGCTATAGCGTCCCCAATTCTATCTGACATTCCAGGCCAACAGATCATGGCTGTTACTCTACATTTACATTTCACTATACCCGAGTGGTTTCAGTAGCTGACTCCACATTTGCATGTCTTCTCAAATCAGTTAGTCTAATCATCTTTTGAACTAGCAAATAACAATCCATCTGCTTCAGCAATCTTCTTTTTCCTTTCAAATACTGTCTGGTCTAATATTGTTTTCTTATCTTGGGGCTGTCATATTACCTTTGTTCTGTTATCCCATCAGCTCCTCTAAGTTTAAAGAGCAAGGCAGGGTCCTGGGTAGGCATTCTCTGAGGAACAACAAATAGGGACTGCCAGAAAGAATATTAGTGATTCAGTAGATGGCACTCTTCCCTCTGAATCTGCTTTATAGCAGTGTTTTTCCCCATTCAGGTACTTTAGTAAGAAGCACTGAGCTTTTGAGAATCTGAATTTATAGAAACTAGCATTTGAAGAAATACAAGATAAGCCTCAATGTGCTAAAATCCCTAACATCCTTAGATAAAACCTTGGATTTCTTCAATTTCAACAAAAATATATCTGGTATAATACCATCTGTTTACAAATTAGGAAACTGAGGGCAGGAGAAGTTAAGTAGCTTGCCTAAGTTCACCAAGGCAATAAATCAAAAAGTCAGTATTTGAAACCATATTCTCTGATTCAAAATCCAGTGTTCTTTCTTGTATACAACACTGACTGTTCTGATTGTGATTCTATCTCAGTAATGGTTGCTCTGTTTCACTTACTGACTTTGAATCAAAAACCCCCTGCCTTTTCAGTGTGTTCATTGAAATTATCTTTCCACATAGCTGCTCATCGTATAACTTTGAGGAGAAAACACCTCATCATTTTTAAAGCAGATTGTCCTCAGGCTTGCCACATACATTGAAGCTGTTATTTAGATAATATCTTCTTCAGATGAATGCATCTTACCTACTTAGTACTAATATTTTTGGTCTGCTACCAGACAGTCATTATAGTACAAGATCTAAATTAGAGATCAAACTTGTTCTGTGTCCTTAAAATCTCTGCTATTTCCTTAACTTGGTCTCTCTTTTGAAAATCTCTTGTTTCTCTGACACAAATCTTGTTCTTGTATGTCAAACCCATGACTATTTCCTTCTTTTAAAGCATTGGAACAAGTTAATGTGATTAATACTTCTATACTGCTGGAAGAGTGAGACCAGTTAAGTAACTAAGATTAAGAAAACTGGAGCAGTTTCTTCAATTGTGGAACCTTTCTTTATCCTTTATTTGATAGGTGTTCAGTACACACCTGATAGCAAACACAGCTATCTTTCATCTGCATTGCTTAAACTCTATTTGAGAAGGTGCTTGGGCATGAACTATATTCATTGAGGATATCATGTCAGAACTCATCAGGCAGTGAAGATCTCTCCCACCCCCTTGCCACCACATCCTCCACTCCCTCTCCTAAACACCAATTAGTAGTCTTATTATTTCCATGGTAGATATCTTATTTTTTTTTCCTTGACTCTGTTATATCAACCAGTTGAAAACATAGATGAGCCTTTTTGATTATTTTGCTTAGTTGGATACTGTTGATATTGACACTTTTGCTTTCCCTATTGCCATCTGTGAAAATTTCTTTTGAAAGTGGTTCTAATAATAATTTGTGGTTTGGAAACTGAAATGTCTTAGTCTTCTCATTTAGTAATAAATTCGGTCAATTTATACCATATCAACATTCAATTTAATGTGCTACTTTGAAAAGAAAAGAAAGAAAAGAAAAGTTGCTATGTACTTGTAGCCTGCCTTCTATAGATTTTGATCTTCTTGTGATCAGAGATAGAACTTTATCTCTCTGTATTTTAGGTCACCACCCCATAACTACTCAGTATACTATAATAACACCACAGTAAATCTTGTATAATTATTGACTAATTTATTCATTAAAAGAAAGATCACTTAGGGGGAAAAACAGGACAGATAAAGCAGTTTGAAATTCGGAGAATTCAGAACAAATCAAATTTGTTTCAGAATGGTAACTAAATAAGAAAAACAGGAAGTCATAGTTCATTTGGAAAACTCTGTCAACTGTCATAGGAAATAGAGATAATATGCATAAGGAAACTATATATCTATATCTATATCTATATCTATATATATATATATATATATATCAAGAAAAGGAAGAAAAAACTGTTACATTTTATCCTGAACATTTTCCTAGACTATAAAGGATGATGGAAAGAAGAGTTTGAAAAAAAATACAGTTTCTAGGGAACAACTTCATAAAATCTATTCTATGAGTACAACTAGTTATGAGTGTATAAATGGAAAATATAAGTAAAAGTGGTTGTAAACCAAGACTACCAAATTATGATACCCTCACACAAATATCAATACACACCCCTCCCTTCCCTACAGAAACTTCCTAAGATTAGCAATAAAGACTTCACACTGTATACTATGAAGATAGAAAGAAGGGACAACTTTCCTTTGCCCTTTGATGCTGCTCCAAAGTAATTTATAGTAGATGTTCTGGATTTCATGCCTGTTTTTTTATTGCAATGAACAAATAGTGATTTAATAAACAATGAGGTTTTTTCTATACCTTTCAGACCATCTATAGTGTATTGGTGTATTTGTTATTATTGTTGTTTTTCACCCCTTTAGAAGAAAAATGCAAAAGGAAGTAGTAGAGGGTCACAATCCAAAAATATTATGGTAAACATTAATAGATACTTTAACAAATTGAGATAAATTTGAAATTTCTAATTTGGCAGATATCATTATCTATACATATCTCTTCTTGGGTTATTGCTGTAAATGGATTTGGAGGAATTTAATTCTAACAATATCACACTTAAAGGTAAACTTGAATTTCAGCTCTAAAGGCAAATGCCTAAGGTGATTAAATACATGTATTTGTACCTATGAATACTTATACAATCATAATATAATCCCATGTTAATAATATTTTGTGCATTTTACTTATGTATCTCAAAGCACTTAACAAACATGAATACATTAATCCTTACAAGCTATTTTCCCATTAAATTTTAAAATGGTGAGTCATATAAAAATTAAAACAGCTAATGCTACACAGCTCTACACTGTTACCTTCAGATGATTATCTTTCAAAGAAAAGCTGACTTCATTAAACTGTGGCAAGACTTTCACTAGATTATATAAACTCTTCAAACAATACAGGGAAGAAGAGTTTTGTCAGCAGAAGATGATTGGAGTACAAACTTTAATAAAAACTCTTAGAATTAGCCATTCTCTGTGTCTGTCCATTTTTCTCTTTCTAACTCTGCCTCTGTTTTATGTAATATACATGTGTGTGCATGTACATATGTGTCTTTGTATATGTATACCGACTCATGTATGCAGAGTTATAGCAATTTCATTGTAATAGCATTTCAATTTTCTAGGAAAAGTCACTCAAAGTCACTTAATCCCATTCCTAAAACTTTCAGTAATTTAAGGAGAGCAGTCTACAAAGCTCCTCTCTCCCTTCCCTACTTGAGTTATGAGAAGAGTTCAAAAGTTATTTTAAAATTTGAAACAGTATCTAGAAATTCTTATACTTCTCTAATATTTCTTGTACTAAGAATTAAATGAAAATCTTCATTATGTACCTCTTTAATGTTAGCAAAGCACTATATATATATATATATATATATATGTATATATATATATATATATACATATATATATATATATATATATATATATATATAAAATTTCCTCACAATAATCCTGTGAGGCAGGTAGTAAAAGTATTATCATATTCCCTATTTCACAGATGAAGAAACTCAAGTTCTGAGAAGTTAATTGGCATGTCTATAATCACATGGTTAATTAGAGTCTGAGGCAGGATTTAAAGTTTTTAAGCTTGCTAGGTCAAACTTCAGCACCCTAACCAATATACTATACTGTTTTTCTAACAAGGTATCTAATTTCCTAACTCTCAAATGTCATTTTAGTTCTGCTCAAGAGATTAAAGCTGTGAACCCAAGGTAAGCTTTAGTTCACAATGGTTGCTAGTAGCCCAGCCTAACTGTAGGACACTGTTATTAGAAAGTCTATTAGGAGGAGAAGGTTAAATTTTGAGTCTACTTTATAATGGCCTCAAGTATCCATGATTAAATGAACCATTCTAGATGTGATCTGGAATAAATCATCATAAGATTTACTATGGCTCTAGTCAAAATTCTCAGAGGATTTCTTCACTAGATCTTTCAAAGGATTCAGATTCACAAAAAGATTCCTCTAAATATCCTGTTTCATGAAATCCCCAGTGATAGACTAGAACCAAATCACCTTGCAAAATGCATCCATTTTCATATCTGATAATATAAGGAAATCAGAAATAGAGAAGGGAAAGAGAGAGGGAAGGGAAAGGGATACATATTTTATTTCAACAATGCAGAAATAAAGGAGTATAGAGAGCAGGTGAAAAGAAACTAGAGAAATTATGGAACATATAAAGATCCACATTCTAGCAGTAGGAATAGTTAAGTAGTGATGTTGTACCAAAGACAGTGAGTGCCTAGAAATATAATATTATTTTGGCTCTCCTTCTTTACTTTGCTCCAATATAGTTTCACTGAATAGCTTGGACATTTCATTACATAAACATTTGGAACAGATTTATTTGACACACTCTGTGTGGTCCACCAAAGTAATGAATCAATACATGCTTAAAACCCAACTTGACTGTGTTGATCTATCCAAGGAGCTGTAAAATACTGAACTCTGTACCCAAGGACTGGCAGCCATTCCCCATCCTTTCTTTCACCTCAAATGCAGGCCTCAGCTGATATAAGCTTTATTCTCATGAACATGCATGATTAACTATGAATGCATGAACTGACTTTGGGTGTAGAAATTCCTTACATCAGGAAATACTACACCTTTGTAACAATCCTCACCCCTTTACCGCACTTAGAATTTGAAATTTACTCTTTAGATGATGAGGAATCTATACACTTTTCAGCAAACAAGAAATGATGAGAAAAGTGTTTTGGGAGATAACTCTGATGATGGGCAGGAAGATAGTGTGGCTTAATGAATGTAAAAGGTCACTGGACATGGAAGCCAATGACCTGGGTTTAAATCCTGACTACCATTTTATCTGATTAAGCCTCAGCTTCTTCAGCTTAAAATGAGAATAAGACTATATCTAAACTTTAAAGACAAAGATTGGAGATAGAAAAATAGTTAGGTTATGCAGGGCAAGCATAAGTGATTGGAATAGTGAATTACTAGAAATGGCAAGAAAGGAATAAAATGAAAGAAGAAGAGTAGAAAGAAATAATCAACAAGACTTGGTGATTGATATGATAGAATAGGAAAAAGTAAGGAAAAGTTTAAGATAAATCTGAAATGATTCTGGGTCTCAGTCCCTTTTTTAGTAAGGATCAAAATATAAATAAGTTGAGCAATGACCAGACCTTCAGAATTAGCTATGAAAATGACAAAGTGAAAAAGTATGAAACTAGGGATAATTACCCCACAGTCTCTATCATCCCCCAGATAATCAGAGCCCAAATTTAACATAAAACCAAAAGTCAAAAAACATGTCTGCAAAATGAGTAAGCAACAAGAACAAAAAGAGAGCATGACCATAAAAATAGTGATAGGGAAATCCAAAACACAAAGTCAGAAGAAGATACCAATGTAAAAACATCTAAAAGTAAAGCCTCAAAGAAAAATGCATATTAAATAAAAGCCCAAAGAGAAATCCTAGAAGGGCTAAAGAAAGACATTTTACTTTTAGTAAAATAAGAACAATAGTGGGGAAAAGGGCAATGGAAGAAAATGATGAAAAGAGAATTAATAGCTTTGGTAAAAGAAGTTTTGTTGGGCACCAAAATGTAAATTCTAAGCTAGCTCCCTGGAGGCCTCGGGATCAGCCAGAGTCAACATAAGTAAAAGTCTTTGGCCTTTAGGGGGAGAAGTAAAGGAAACAGACAAACTGTCAGGAGTCTCGCCACCAACTTCTCTCCTCCTCTTCCTGCTGCAAAGTGAGTCTCCCTTGTCTCACCTCACCCTTTAATCCTTGCCTATGATTGATTATCTTTACACCAAACATTGAGCCAGAACTGAACAGTGAGAAGGGCCATTTTTCCAAACATATGCTAATATAGTCATTATAGAATAGGTAATTAGCCTTAAGTGCTTGGTTGTCTGATTTAAGCATACCTTTTAAGAGTTTCAGCCTTTTACAAAGTTATAAAAAATCCTTTAAAAAGAATTGGTCTACAACATCGCATTTCCACTCTTACTGTTATTGTTTGTTTGCATTTTTTTTCCTTCTCAGGTTTTTTTCCTTTCTTTCTAAATCTGATTTTTCTTGTGCAGCAAAATAACTGTATAATATGTATACATGTATAGCATTTAACATATACTTTAACATCTTTTGTTATGGGCGAGATCTCTGAACTTGAAAACAAAGGATTCTTACAAGGTACAAGGTAAATTTAGTTTAGCATTGATTTAATCTTACAACAAATAACGGTTTCCTAGTGATATAAAGATTGGTTTATACTCAGTGTAGAGCATATAAGTTAGAAGCCTCAGCCAGGTAGATTGGGAGAACTAGAAAGAAGCTGGCGAAGGCAAAGGACTGGCAGCAGGAGCTCAAGGTCTTGGCACCAAGGAGAGAGATAGGTCTCTAAAAATCTTACCCAGCCCCAGGAAAGAAGACAAGACCTTGAAAGAGACAATAAAGGAATAAAGGATTTGTGTGAAGATCGCGTATTTTAAAATCAGCCAATCAGGAATTCAGGTTAGGGGAAAATTGTCTATCTTTATTCTCAGTGAAGAAGGATCGGAGGTGGAAGAGAATCGGCGATAGCAATATGTGCAGCTGAGTCAAGAAGCTAGCTAGACCAGCAGCCACACGACCAGCAGCTACAAGCATAGAACCCAGGCCCAATCTCCCCCAGCTTCTCTTCCTGTCTCTCTCTGCCTCCACCCACCCAAATCGTCATTTCCTATACAACACATCAGGACTTGCACGGAGAGTGGGCAGGGACCATTCTTTATCCAATCATGTATATTAATAGAGTATAGCCCAATTACTATTTAGCCTCACATACTTGGGACCTCAGTGCATCAACTCAAACCTCAGCCCATTACAGATTTGGACTTTAACACTGGCTGTACCTGTGGTAATTACTGAAATGAAATGAAGGCTGCTCCCACAGACCCCAAGAAAACTGAACCAAAGAGAACAGTACAATCTTTTAACATGTATTGGACTACCTGCCATCTGGGGGGCGGGGGGGAGAAGGAGGGGAAAAGTTGGAAAAGTTGCAATAGAAGGTTTTGTAAGGGTCAATGTTGAAAAATTGCCCATGCATATGTTTTGTAAATTAAAAAATAAATATGTTTTAAAGGAAGAATGGGACAAGATTGCAGGAAAAGTTTAATGCAGTGGTTCATATCTTTTTAGAAATGTGAAGATAAAATTAAAATGCTCAAATGTAGACCAAAATAAAAAAAAATTTACTTTATAGTTTCTCTCCTTCAAATATACGCTAATATGAAAAGAAAAGAACAAGATTTTCCCCCATTCTCTGTTTTGCCAAGAATTCTGAGTTGGTAACTAGAGGCCCAAGAGATATAGAGATGACCATCAGTCACATGGATTCTGAGTTATGTATGTGCTGAAAAGTGCCTTTCTTTTATTTTCCTGAGGCAAGCGGGGTTAAGTGATTTGCCCAAGCTCACACACCTAGGAAGTGTTAAATGTATGAGTTCAGATTTGAACTCAGGTCCCTCTGACTTCAGGATCAATGCTCTGGCTATTGGAAGAGTGCCTTACTTTGTTAAAATCTACTAGGTATAGAACAAACTGAATGCTATATTTTTTATTCTACATTTATGATTATTAGCAAACACTCTTTAGGAAAAAATTGTCTTAATTGTATATCTATAAGGAAATATGAAGATAAAATCATTTATTATCTTCATCATCAGTGTGAAATGGTATTTCAGGTGAATTTAAAGTCAGATGAAGCCTAGAAAATTGTAATGCAGCTCTCACATTTTACTAAGAGTTTCTTAATTCTAGCTTGGCAAAATTAGAAGTGTGGTATTTGGAAATATTTTATCTATGAATAAAAATTATAGAATGATGACACAGGTAACCCCCCAAGAACTTTGTCATTGTTGGACAATTAAAAGGAACTGGTTTAGAAGAAGTCATGGGGTTATGTTAGGATATATGTTGATTATTGTATCACACATTATATTCATTTATTATATTGGGATGATCTCAAAAAAATGGAAGGCTGGTGGGATAAAAGATGAGTGGAAGAAGGGAAAGAGAAAGGAGGGATGGGGAAAATTATTTCACCTTTAAAGGGCATGCATGGGAGAAGAATTACAATGCATGGGGAAAGTGGACAATGCTCAAACTTTACTTTCTTCTGGAGTTGTTCAAAGATGGCATAAAAATCAACTATAGGAATTTTCTAATTGGAAAGTAGTGCAGAATAGGCTAAGAGAAAGGAGGGGGACAGTGATAAAAGGAAAGACAGATTAAGCAAAGAAACAGAAAGTCAGACTATGATGAAGGGAACACATAGCTAGTCATCATAACTGATTTAAATGAAAAATAGGGTTTTAATACCTAAGCAATGGAGAGTAAAAACAAACAAAAATCCTAAACCAATTTCCTTAATGAATATTGATGTACCTACTTAAAATAAAATGCTATCAAGGAGATTATAGTAATATATGGCAAAGATCATATAATGTGAACAGGTTGGATTTATACCAAGAATGCAGAATTGACTGAATATTTAAAAAAAATTATAAGGGAGCAGAGTCAAGATGGCTTCTGGACCTCTCAGTCTGGAGACAACAGGGAAGACTTGGAATATTTTATATTTACATCCCTAAATAGGAGAATAATATTTATAACTCAATAGAACATTCCCATTATTACGACAGTTAAGAGTTTATATAGACAGAGGGCATGAATATGAGTTAAATACAAATATATTTTATTAAAATTAATTATAATAAAATAATATAATAATAAATATAAAAACTATAAAATAAATAAATAATTAAAATAATGAATATATTAAATAAAAATTAAATTAATATTAAAATATTAAAATAAATCTAAATAAATATAAAGGGATAATTTCTCTCTTTTAAAAATAATGATATTAAGGGGTGAGGGAAGGTATTGGGAGAAAGGGAAAGGGAGAGGTGTAATGGTGTAAATTATCCAGGACAAAGCTTTTACAGTGAGGGGGAACGGGCAAGGAGAAGGTGAGTGAGCGAGCCTTACTCTCATCAGAATTGGCTCAAATAGGAAATAACATACATAGTCAATAAGAGCATAGAAATCAATAAGGGCATAGAAAATAGGAAGGGAATAGGATATGGGAAAAAGGGTGTGATAAAAGGGGGAGAGGGAGTGGTCAGTAGCAAAACACTTTCAAGGAAGGACAAGATGAAAGAAGAGAGAGAATAGATGGGGGGAAATAAAATTAGCAATAATAATTGTTAAAAAAAATATTGAAGCAAATTTCTCTGATGAAATATTGTTGTTCTCTAAGAAATGATGAGCAGGAGGCTCTCAGGGAAAAAAAAAAACAACCTGGAAATTCCTCCATGACCAAAATGGATACAAAGTAATAGCAATGTTTTTGGATGACACAACTACAAATTACTTTGTTATTCTCAGAAGTACAATAATCCACAACTATGAAGGACTTATGATGAAAAATCCTATCCACACCCAGAGAAGGAACTGATTGAGTCTGAATACAGATTGAAGCATTCTCTATTTCTTTCTCTATCCCTCTTCTATCTTTAACTTAATTTTTTGAGAATTTTTATTTTCATTAGGGTGGGAGTTCTATGTTTTCTTTCACAACTTGACTTTCACAAAAATGTTTGACATAACTTCACATGTGGTTTCTTAATCATGTTTGGGAATAAGAGAGTAAACTTATAAATCAAAAATTTTAAAAACAAATGAAAAAATTGTTTTGAATGTAACTGAGGAAAAATATTTAAAAAAACAACAAAAAAAGAAAATTATAAGCAAAAGATTAGATCAATAACAAAATGACAATTATCACCTAATAATCAATAGATGCATAAAAAGCTTCAGACAAAATGCAAAACCTATTCATATTAATATATTGCAAGCAATAGCAAACATAATCTGCAATGAAAATAAATTTGAAGTCTTCCAAATAAGCTGAGTGGTAAGGCAATGATATCCTTATCACCATTATTATTCAATATGGCACTAGAATTATGAAATACAGAAATATGAAACTAAAAAATTAGAAGAGATAATGAGGAGGAAAAGCAATCACTTTGCAGACAATTTGATGGTATAATTATAGAACACAAAAGAACTGATTAAAAAAAACTACTTGAAATAATAACTACCAAAGTGTCCACATAAATCATCAGCATTTCTACATGTTTTGAACAAAACTCTACAGGAAAAGAAAGAGAAATCTCCTTTTAAATAACTTCAGACATTACTTGGGAGTCTATCTGTAAAGAGAAATGCAGGAATCACATAAACATGACTTAAAAGTATTTTTTCATGCAAATAAAGCAAATCTAAAAAACTGAAAGCTTTGAGTTGCTAGTACATTCAATCAGCACACAGCAGGTGTTCAATAAATATTTCATTAATAGAAAGAGATTTTTATCATTTATCATCTATGCAGGAAAAAATCTGATTTCTATACTATGTTTTTGTTGGCTTTGTTCAGTTGTTTTTCAGTCATGTCAAATTCTTCATAACCTGATTTGGGGTTTTCTTGACAAAGATGCTGAAAATTTTCTACTCTTTCTCCAGCTTATTTTACAAATGATGAAGCTGAGGCAAACAGGATTTAGTGACTTGCTCAAGGCCACACAGTGTCTGAGGATCATTTGAATTCAGGTCTTCCTGGTTCCAGGCCTGGAACTTTGTCTTCTCTACCACCTAGCTGCCCCTGTGACCAAGTGTAGATACATACATACATATATATATATATATATATATATATATATATATATATACAAATACATGAATATAGACATAGTCAATATGGACATAATCACTGACATAGGCATAGACAAAGGTATATAGCACAATAATAAGTCTTCGAAGTATTACTAAAAAAGTTTAAATTACCTTCAGTTTTTCCATAGGACTATCTTAGAGGTAGTTTAGTGCCATAATCTATTTTTAGAGATGAGGAAATAATTTTAAAAAAACAGAAACAATATAGATAAAATTATGTTCTCCAAATGGCTACCAACTCTATAAAGTGGTTACCAATCTAAATGTGGTATATGTAAACATACACACATATATACAGAGACACACACACAGAATCTGGAAATAGTTATTGAATATATCTTTGATCTTTCTTTCTTAATCTACTCTAGTCTAATATGATGATGCTTTCCTCTGTAACCAATGTGTGGCAGTGAGTACTGAATTTAGAATCAGAAACCCTATGTTCATCTTCATGCTCTACTACTTGAACTTGGCTATTTCAAATCTGGAACTTAAATTTCTTCATCTGTAAATTGTATCTGTTTACTTAGATTATTGACAAGGTTTCTGCCAACTCAAAATTCTATGATCTTCTAGAATATATACTCCAAACTTGAATCACTATTTCCTCCAAATATAGACTATACTTGATTAGTTCTCTATCTTTACTAAGTGGCCAGAGAATTCCCAAGAAATATGTGAGCTTAAGTGGGAAGAGGAGAAATTGGGTGAGTAATTATTTTTAATTAGCTAGTGCCTTTCTGACAACCAAATTCTTACTTAAGAAACCACAAACAGACACAAACAAGAACAACTTTTCAATAAGACTCTTCCAAGAAAATGCTAATTGCTAATCAAAGGTAGCTGAAAAATAACATTGTCCTATAAGAGAAAAATGCAGAAAACCCATTAAGAATAAAATCAAATATATTTAAGGTTTCTCACTCCCCCAATTCCAATAACTGAACTTCCAGCTCAGTGAAAAGCCATTGTAAGGGGATAGTCACAAACCTTAGCCAAAAGAGCTGATGAAAGTGACAGAACTGATGGCTTTGCTGCAATTATGTTTAGAGGACAAGTGGAATTTTTCTTTTTCCTAGAAGAAGAGGTTTAAAGATTGGAGGTTTGCAACTCTTTTCTCTGTGTTATCAGGAAGGATTAAATCTTTAAGAATAAGAAGTAATAAAAGAAGTTCAGAGAAACAAAGAAGGAAAAAAACCTAAAGAAAAAAGTGAACCATAGTTGCAAAAATAGGAGAAGACAACAATGTGAAAGAGTAAAAAGGAAAGAAAGCAAAAGGCAGGGAAACAAGTATATATCTTGTTACTTACTATTATATACCGGGCACTGTGTAAAGGGCTGGAAATACAAATACAAGCTAAAAGAAAATGGCTTCCTGCCCTCAAGGAATTTACAGTCTAATGAACATAACATAAAAAAGGAAACTGAAGGAAATCCAAAAAGTCAGGAGAAGAGTCCAAAGAAAAAAATGAAAAATTGAATATGGCTGCCCTGGTCACTTTCTTGAAATGGAGGTTTGGGGGGAAATTACCTAATTAGAGAAAGAAACCAATGGATGGAAAAATCTGCTAAGACAAGACACTGCTCTGAAAATTTGTAGGTATGTAACAGAATGAAGGTCTCCCTGAAGAGGAAGAGTTCAATCATCTCTATAGAAAGCAATTTCTGGTGCACTAAAATATACTAAGTGATGATAATTTAGACTTACTGGCACCAACAGAAGAAATATCATATAGCAATGGTCAGAGAAATAGTCTTGAAAGTGGGTGACTCTTTGATAAGGTTTCCTGGGATAGTTGTATGCCATCTTTGTCTTCCTGATATAAACAATAGAGAAGTTCTTATCTTCTGGCAAGAGCCAGAATATATATCTTGTTCTCTTGCCAGAACATATATCTAGTAAATGACCAAAAAAAAAAAAAAAAAAGACTCAAGAGACTTATTGACCACCACTCACTGCCAGAGATTCATGTGGAGGAAAAAGACAACATCAGGACAAAACCAAATGCATTACTAAAAAGTCTTAATGAAGAAATTAACATTATTTCTTTGTTGTTGCATTATTTTAAGTTATGGGATAGTAAATCAAGGTATTGACCTCTTTTGTAAATCAAGGTCTTTGAGGTCTTTTAAAATCTTTCCTCACAATAATCTTATGAAATATTATTCCAAATATTATTAGCTGCATTTTACATATGACAAAACTAAGCCCTAGCAAAATACTTTTTCAAGGTCACAATTGGTAAGTAGCAGGGGAGAGACTTGAGTCCAAGCTTCTGATTCCTATTCAACTATTATTTCTGCTTGACTACAGTCCTCTCACCATATCTTGGAAAGATAAAATATACTTGGATTTTAGCAACATATGACAATTCATGTGATTGCCACCATGTAAATAGGGTAGAGAGATATAAGCTAATTGATGGTCCAATTATATGAATTTCAGAACCAGAGATGATATAATGCTAGATGCCAACTTGAAAGGAGATCATCATAAAAGTATCAAAGACACCTGACCTTCCCTTGTACCATTCAATATTTTTATCAATAATTTTTATGAAAGCATAGATAACATGAATGTGAAAGTAACAGATGCAACAAATGATGGGAGAGATTAGATATTTAACATGATATAAGGTGTAAAAATAATCCATATAAAACAAAAAATTTAAAATAATCCATATAGGTTAGAATAGAGGCACATCTAGTAAAGAGGATATCTATACTTAAATATTTTATATGGGATAGAATAAAGTTAAATATTGAAAATGACTTTTTTTAGAAGAGGAACTAGCTTTGCCCCACTTATCTAATACAATCCAATTCAACAAGTACTTATGTGCTTCACATACAGAGATGCAAAATCAAAGCTATATGTAAACATATATGTATATCTTTATCTATAGATAGATATATGCCTCTGCTTTCAAGGAGTTTATACTCTACTGGGCAAATATAATGTGCACAAATACTATGTACTTAATAATTTGAACAGGATAAAAAGAATAGCAACCACCAAAAATTGAGAGAAATCTTCCCATAGGAGATGACTCATAAGTTTAGTATTGGAAGATAACTGATACTAAGGCGTGAGTACATTCAGGATATTAGGCATAGTCTGTGCAAACATAGGGAAAACCAAATATATCAATTTGGGTGGAATGAAATGCAGAGTGTGGGAAGAGGGTATCTTTTCCCTCTTCTTTTTGAATCTCTGTTTTGCTTCAAGATTTAGCTCTAATGCTATCTTATTAAGAAGGACTTTCCCAGTCCTTGCAGGACCTTACTTTATAACATTTCTTTGCATCTACTTTATAAGTATCTTATATATACCTATTTGTATACATGTTGTCTCTCCATTACCAAATCCTTAAGAACAAGCACTTTTTCAAGAAAAAGAGAGAAAAACAACAGACCAGTGCGAGAGAGAAATACAGGGAAGCAACATATGCAGAGAGATAAGAGTCAAAGAGATGGCGGCATAATTTACAAACAAACATCAAACAAAAAACAGTTTAAAGATGACCACTAGTCCTCCATTTGACAGATGGCAAAACTGACATTTGAATTTCCAAAATCACATGGCTAGCCAATGGCTAGACATAAACTTGATGAAAATTAAGAATGGGTCCTTGTATTTGTCAATTATTAATCTATTTTGTACACCATCAGAAATTGCAAGATGAAATAGCATTATACATAAAGAAGTGACCTACCTCAAACACAAGAGGTTGTTGTTTGTCCTGCATTCTTGAAGAGGACTATGACATTTGGGAGGTGATACCATGACATGCAAGTGAATTGGATTTGAGTGAGGGAGGGCTGGGCAAGGTCACCTGCCTCACTTCCCTCTCCAGAGCCATCTGGGTCCAGTGGCCCGATATAAATCAAGAAGACTGGATGGCCCTCAAGGTTTAACCTCTAATTCATACTGACATTACAATGTTGATGAAGTCACTAAGCCATTCAGTGCCCCTACCTCTAAGACTATTAAGTCACAGAAAGTATGCTAATCTTCATTGACAGAGGTTTCCCACCAGAAGTTATTTTTATTCATGAAATTGCTGATTAAAAAAGTTATTGTATAATTTCAAGATAGTAGGTTTAGTGGAGACAGAAACTGATAATACTAGTTTGAAGAATGGTAAAGACATAGGAAAAGTGAGTGTTATTCTCATCATCCTATAGACATGTTGGAAAGTCCTCGAAATTAAACTAATGCAGGGTTATCATCAGGGTCAAATTCTTTGATTTCATGAGTAACAAGGGAGTTCCCCTGACCTCAAAATCCTTCTTTTGACTAAGATTTCTTAAATAGTAGACAAACTCATTCTATTTAATACTTACAAGTGTTTACAATGCAAATACTATAGGTAAAGTCCATTCATTATATTAATCAATTTCTGTAAAAATACAGGTATCTGATATCAGATCTTTCATCTTTTAAAGGAAAGAAGGTTGCTGATGGATAATAAGGTTTGGGAGAGTGACAGATAAAAAGCAACAGATTTAAATCTAATGACTGAAGTTCAAATCTGACTTGGGCAAAGAGTTTAAGTTACAAGAAGTATAATGGAGAAAGGGAGCAGGGGATGTAGGGATGAAGAAGGCTTGGTGTTACTAGGGCTCAAATTTTATTACCAAACAGAAACTATCAGCTATTTGCACAAACAAATAGATAGTTAAATGATGATAAATACATACATAGATAGATAAATGGATGATAAAATAAATAGATACATAGATGAATAAATAAAATGAATATGAATCAGTGGAATTATTTAGATAAGCTAGATAGAAAAACAATTGGATAGGTCAAAATAATATTCAACAAACTCAGGTATTTAAAAAAAAAAACTACCTATGGAGTGACTGCATTTGGCTTGAATTAGAATTTGCATTCTTGAAAAAGTTAAAGCACTTTGTTCACAAATGACAAAAGTCTTTGGGAATCTAAATGTAGTCATTCCATATAAGAATTTGAAAAGGGAAGGCTAAATATTTAATAATTCTAAACCAAAAGAATTCATATACAAATATGAAATAGAGGATATTTGGAATGACAAAAAATGGTAGACAATCTCATTTTACTTACCAAGATTCGAGACTTTGATGGATCTATGAATTCTCTTTCCAATGTTCTATTTTTTGTTTATTTGTTATTGTTTTTCAGTCATGTGTGACTCTTCATGACTCACTTTGGGGTTTAATATTTATTTAGCAGAGGTATGGAAGTAGCTTGCCATTTTCTCTTTCAGCTCATTTTATAGATGAGGAAACTGAGGCAACTAAGATGAAGTGACTTGCCCAGGGTCATAAAGCTAGTAAGTGTCTGAAACCACATTGGAACTTAATAACTCCAGATCTGACACTCTATCCACTATGCCATCTAGCAGCCCAATGTTCCATATAACCACTAATCTCATGACTCATGAATGATTACTATGTTCAAGGCATTGGTGACAAGAAGGCGAATTGAAAAATAGTTTGTTTCTTTTCCCCAGAAGGAGCTTACATTCTATTGTGAGACCACAATATAAGATAATGATAATTAACAGCTAAAAGGATTGGATAAGCTTTCCATCAGGAAATGGTATAGGAGCACATCCTTGGAAAAAAAAAAAAAAAGCAAGTACTTCCAAGAGTCAGAGATCAAGAAGGAATCCGTGTCAAGAATGGGGGACAGCCTATGCAAAGAAATGGTGACAAGAGATACTTAATACAGAGAACAGAATTGGGAAAGATTAGCTGTAACAGAGGGTGGATAAAGAAGAATAATGTGTGTTAATTCTTGAAAGATAAGTCAGAGTAAGACTACATAAGACTTTAAGAGTCTAGAAGAACTTGTATTTTCCCCTAGAGGCAAAAATGAGTATTTCTAAAAGTGGAGTGATTCAGTCAGACTTGTTCACTTCTTTGTGGAGAGGAGTTTGCACAAGAAAGAAAGGAGAAGTAGAGAGACCAATTAAAAGCTATTAAAACAAGTGATAAAAGTGACAAGAATATAAGCTAAGGTGGTAGGTAACTATGACATCAGATGTTGTGAAGATAGAATTGACAAATTGTAGTAACTGATGGGGGACCAAAGAGGAAAGAGTTAAGGAATATCCTGAGGTTGCAAAACTGGACTGCTGGAAGAATGTGAGGTCTTCAACTCAAGACATTGGGAACATGGGTGAGTTTGAGGTTGAAGAAGAGAAACAAAAAATTGTGTGAATTTACAATTCCTGTGGAACACTTAGAGGATGTTCAACAACGTGACAAGTGAGATTTGAAATAACTGAGGAAACAACGATTTAAGCTTCTGAAAATATTGATTTATTAACAATACATTGATAATTGAATAACAAATTGAGACCAGCTTTTACACTGAACCCTGAATACAGTAAGATGGGTATAAAATAGGATGTATAATTAGGCAATCGGGTTTCTAATTGGAGGAAAAGTTAGGGGCTTTCCAACTTAAAGGAGGAGATTGAACAGGTGCAATTCCCCACAAATAGAGAAAAAGAAGAAGTATCCCACTCTCCCCAAGTTTTTATATTCAATCAAAGGAACATTGGAACAATAACTGATTGACCAGTATGGGACCTTTTCAGACAAGATAAAGCAGTTACTTGAGATACATAATTGTGAGAAAACTCTTTGCGTTTTTGTTTTTTTGTTTTTGTTTTTTTTACAACTGATTAGATTTCGAATTAGTTTAGCATGATCTAAGTTCTTAGTTAAAGGTCTCTAAGCAATAGATTGAAGTAGTTCAGCTTTCTAGCCACACAGGGCCGGGTTCAAATAATGCAAGGAACTGCTTTGTGATTGTTTCCTCATTTGTAAAATGGAGATAATAATATCATGTATTTTAAAAAGTTGAGAAAGACAAATACAAAGTGCTTTGTATATTTTAAGACACTACATGAATCATCATAATCATGATGATCACAATGAAGAAGATAGTGAGTTACAGAAGCTGACCATGAGTCAACTACTTAACTCAGTGGAAATGAAGGGAAAATGATCTGGAAGCAGATAGACAACTGCCATAAACTGATTTATTTGTATTCATGCCTTTTTCATACTGAAAAGCTTTTGTTCATATGCTTCCATCAATCATGCTCAAGGAAATCTGCTCCAGATATGCTAAGGGCTTTTTTCAAAAATTTTTTGATATTAAATAAGTAAAAGTGGAGTTCATAGAGTTCATCTACTCTACCCCTTTCAAACTACCTGATTGATTTGTCCCTCTTTCAATTTTATATCAATTTAATGCTATTTTAAAAGCTGTTTCTCATGCATGATTCTTTAGTGATAATATGCTAAAATCTAATTATGCTTACCATGTTCTTTAGATGACCTGAAACTTTAATTATTCAGAGACAGTAGTATTACATGTTTCACAGAAAATAAAACCAATAAGTTGGAGAAATTCTTTGTATTTAAGCAGCTGATGAAGTTATGACATCTAAAAACCTATGGAAAATTGAAATCAATCTATTGAAACTCAAGAATTTTCTTTATAAATATATGAACTAAGAAAAGTAAAATTGTCTTTTAAAAAAATGAAATTTATTTTCAAACAGGGGAGGTGACATAGTAGACAGAACATTGACTTGGAATCAGGAAGACTCATGTTTAAGAGTTAAAATATGACCCCAAACATTTACTAGCCATGCACAGTCACATAACTCTTTTGCCTTGGTTTCTTCATCCACAAAATGAGCTGAAGAAGCAAATGGCAAACCCCTCCACTCTTAGCCAAGAAAACGCCCAAAAGAGATCATAAAGAATCAGATATGATTAGAATAACTAAACAACAGCAGAATTTATAATTATATGAAAAACTATAGTTCCATCTAAAAATCTCCCCTTCCATATTCTTTCACAATTCCCCTTAATTCTAGTGCTTATACTCTGTTGATTATTTCCAATTTATCCTTTGTATACCTTATTCATATATTGTTTACATACTGTATCCTCTATTGGATTGTGAACTTCTTGAGAGCAGGGGATATCTTTCATCTTTGTTTGTAATTTTAGTGTTTAATACAGTGCCAGACAATTAGAAGATACATAATAAATATTTACTGACTGAAAACCTTTAGTAATAGAGAAATATAAATTCAAAAACCTTAGGTTTTTAACAACTCAAATTAGCAAAGATGAAAAAATCAATGTTAGAAGATATATAGAAAAAACAAGCACAATCATTTATTTCTTGTGAATTATGAATTGGTCCTACCACTCTAAAAACACTTTAGAATTATATAAAATATTAAAGTATTGATAATTTTATTGCAGTAAATAAAAATTGAAGTCCATGTGTTTTACAAACTATAGTAATTCCTCTTTTAATTAGCTAATGTTTATATAGAAACTTCATGAACTTTGTGCAAATTTGAATGAATTCTAATAATATCAAGTTAATACCTCAAGAGATGTTAATTTTAACAAGAAAAATACCCATATCTGGAAAAACACCATATGTGTCTATATGTACACACACATACATACACATGTATATATAGAAAGATATACATATATTCACACACATGCATATATATCCATACTACTATTATATATAATAGCAAAAAAATGAAAAAAATCGGTACCTGATAATTGAGAAGTGGTTGAACAAATTGTGAGATGTGAATAGATGTTATTCATAATACTATTGCATTATAAGGATTGAGGAATATGAATAATTCTGGACTTTTGCAATACTTTTAAAATTTGCTCCCTTCTCTAGAGATTATGACATTGTCATTAGTATATCACTATAGAGTAGGCCCTTATTACCCCATATATGTATTAATTCCATAGCCTGATGAGTCTATCGGCCCTAAGTGTCTCTATTTCAATCCATCCTCTATTCAGCCACTAAAATGATTTTTTTTTAAGTCAGGTCCTATCATATCATTCCCCAGCCTAAAAAAAAAAAAAAAAAAATAGTGCTTCTTTATATACTTCAGTATCAGATTTTTAAAAAAATGTTTTGTTTGGCATTTAAAGCCCTTCAAAATCTAGCCCCTCCTTACCTTTCTTCTTACATCTTATTCCCTGATACTTATTGATGGCACTGCCCTTTTCTCTGCTCCATGATCTACATTACCTTTCTCATCTCCAGGCATTTTCTCTGGGTGTCTCCCCTATCTGGAATGGTATCACTTGTCTGTTGTGACTACTTGCCTCACTGGCATCCTTTAAATCTCAGTTAAAGTCCCACCTTCTACAGAAAGCCTTCTGTAATCCTTAATTCTAGTATCTTCCTTCAGTTAATCATATCCTATTTATTACTTATATAGCTTGTTTTCTACATATTTATTTGTATGTTGTTTCTCCGTTGGAGTACAAATCCTTGAAGTGAGAAACTATTTTCTGCTTCTTTTTGTATCCTCAGCACTTAGGACAATACCTGGAACATAAATTCTTTTTTTTTATTATTATTATACTTTTTATTTACAAGTTATATGCATGGGTAATTTTACAGCATTGGCAATTGCCAAACCTTTTGTTCCAATTTTTCTCTTCCTTCCCGCTCCCCACTCCCCCAGATGGCAGGTTGATCAATACATGTTAAATATGTTAAAATACAAATTAAATACAAAATAAGTATACATGTCCAAACGGTTATTTTGCTGTACAAAAAGAATCAGACTCTGAAATAGTGTACAATTAGCCTGTGAAGGAAATTAAAACTGCAGGTGGACAAAAATAGAGGGATTGGGAATTCTATGTAATGGTTCTTAGTCATCTCCTGGACTTCTTTCACTGGGTGTAACTGGTTCAGTTCATTATTACTCCATTGGAACTGATTTGGTTCATCTCATTGTTGAAGATGGCCAGGTTCATCAGAACTGATCATCGGATAGTATTGTTGTCAAAGTATACAGTGATCTCCTGGTCCTGCTCATCTCACTCAGCATCAGTTCATCCAAGTTTCTCCAAGCCTTTCTGAAATCATTCTGTTGGTCATTTCTTACCGAACAATAATATTCCATAATATCCATATACCACGATTCATTCAACCATTCTCCAATTGATGGGCATCCACTCAGTTTCCAGTTTCTGGCCACTACAAAGAGGGCAGCCACAAACATTCTTGCACATACAGGTTGTTTTCCCTGCTTTAAAATCTCTTTGGGATCTAAGCCCAGTAGTAACACTGCTGGATCAAAGGGTATGCACAGTTTGATAACTTTTTGAGCATAATTCCAAATTGCTCTCCAGAAAGGCTAGATGTATTCACAATTCCACCAACAATGTATCAGTGAACCTGTTTTCCCACATCCCCTCCAACATTCCGCATTATCTTTCCTTGTCATTCTAGCCAATCTGAGAGATGTGTAGTGGTTTCTCCTAGTTGTCTTAATTTGCATTTCTCTAATAATGACTTGGAGCAGCTTTTCATATGGCTAGAAATAGTTTCAATTTCTTCATCTGAGAATTAGCTGTGGAACATAAATTCTTAATAAATGTTTATTGATAGACTATTGATTCATTTATCTGACTATGAAAAAATTTATATGAAGTATTTTACAATATAGTAATCAGAACCTAAATAATAATATTCCCAATGATCAAAATAATATGAGTAAAAGCAACACTAAAAGAAAAACTCAGGTCAAAGATAACAAACATTATTTATATCACATCATTAAATTTAAGTAATGTCTATTTTTATTAATATTTAGTAACTTCAAAAATCTAACGTGATATACTAAGTGTCATTCCCAAAATTAGGTGATTTTACTCATGTATAGATCAAGAAATATACTTTGGGAGAGGGAACAAAGTAGCATTGGTATTTTCTGGGAAATATTTGCTATATTTAAGAATATTGAAGCTGGAACATATTTCTATAGTTCTTTGAGCCTTATAAAACACTTTGCTCACAATAATGTGAAAAACATTGTGTGTGTGCACATGTATGTGAATGTGTATTAATTATTCCCCTTCAAGAAATGAGAAATAGAGGTTCAAATGAGTGTAATGACCTTCTCAGGACCAGCTTAAATTCAGATCTCTTGACTCTAAGACCAGGGCTTTTTCCCTCCAAGATATGTCATTTTCTCTTTCTAAAAGCACTTTATAAATAACATGGCATAAACAAGATATTATTGTAACTGTGGTTATCCAATTGTTTCAGTCTTGTCTAATTAACTCTTTTGTGACCCCATTGGGAATTTTCTTGGCCAAAAAAAAAAAAAAAAAAAAAAAAAAAAAACTGGTCTGCCATTTTGTTCTCCCAAATCATTTTATAGGTGAGGAAATTAAGACAAACAGATTAAGTGATTTACCCAGGATCACACAGCTAGTAAGTGTCTAAAGTCAAATTTGAACTCATGAAGATGAATCTTCCTTATCTGACATGCTGTTTGTCTACCATACAGACACACACATTCACGTGTGTGTGTATATATATATGTGTGTATATATATATAATAGTTAATATTGTTTGAGTATGATTATTGATTTTGAGTATAATTATAAATAATTAGTGTAATTATGATACAATCAATGACTTAATTTTGTGCAAGATTTGGTCATAAATAGTATCACTTTTGTGTACTATGTGCAATAGCTTTCAGAAATAGTCTATCTTAGAATTAGTGGACAACGTAAAGAAGATCCCCTATAGCCCTTGAGCTTCCTGTGTTGAACATGATTCTCTGGACCTACCCTAAAGCAGAACCAAATTTCTATGATTCCCATAAGTCTGAATATTCATTCCCTCCCATGATACTTTGGAATATAGATACCCTAGACAAGGTACATACAGCTCAGCTCCCTATTTGTGATAGTTAAAAAGTACATGGAATTCTTAAAACTTTTTACTTCAGACTCAAAATAAGTATAATTTAAGGAAATAAACCTAAGCAATACCAAACAATTTTGACAATTCAACTGAAATATTCTTGACATTAAGGCATCTATTGATCAACTAGTTGATTTTTGTCCTTTTTCAACCAGTTGTTTTGGCTTCTTTGAGACCTAGCATAAGTTGCCATATGATCTCACTTGTACTAGCTGCTTGTACTTTTACTACTTATCCTATTGGAAGCCATTCAGGAAAGTACTCTAACGTGACTGGTAATAAAACCCCTGATACTCTGCTAAGGAAATCAGTTTGGAGACATGATCTTAGGCTATCAGAAGGGAAACTCATTGCACTGCCTATGGCTTATTGATAACCCACAATTAGATAAAGAAACTTGTGTTGCTCACTCACCGGATCCTTTCAAACATGTCCCTTCTAATGAGGTCAAACTCCACATTATAATTACATAGGCAAGAGGAAAAGAGGCACAACCTGAGGAGCATGTAGGTAGGTATCTTCATTGTGCTCATTAGCTGTCTGTTTAAGCCAGATCATGTAACAGCAAGTTCACCATGCTCAGGTGGTACAGTCTGTGCCCTCAGAGCTGGCAAAGAGAATGATGGCTTTTGGCAAGATTCTGTATCTCTCATTGTGAAAGCTAATTTAGGCTACTAGTACTAGACCATGTTTCTTAGGCAACAGTATGTGGAGACCCAAAGTTAATTTTTTGGGGGTAGGTCTACTTTAGAACTCTAATATATTGTAGATTCAAGATTTCTTCAGAAGTCCTAAATTAAATACAATTTTCTAGGCTTATGCTAGTGTAATCAACCAAGTAATCATCAATTATAGATAAAGTACCTGCTATGTTGTAATAAAAAAATTATTGTTAATAGACCCTGAAGATATAAATACAAAAAAAAAATAATAAGGCAAGCCTTGTTTTCAAGGACTTCCATGAAGAATGGGAAGTACAAGAGCATAAAAATAAAATGAAATATAAAATGAATATAAAATATAAAAGAATGAATAAAAAGAAATATGAAAGAAAAAGAAAATGAATAGAAAGTATTTAAAGCAATTCAGAATGGAAAGTAAATCTTTAGAGGGGATTAGAAAAGGTTTCTTGCTGAAAATTATGCTTAAACTGTATTTAAAAAATTATCTAAATGGAAGAAAGTAAGGAGGAATATTGTAGGTACATGAGATGTCTAATACAAGGCCATAGAGGTGGGAGAAGTATAATAAGTAAGAATGAGAAAAAAAGTAGTTTGGCTTAGATCACAATGTAGAGGTAAAGTAATGTGCAGTGAGGTTAAAATGATAGGTGGGGGTCAGTTTGTCATTGTGGGGATTTGTACATATTGGGGGGATTTAAAAGCTAAATAGAGGAATTTATATTTTATCCTAGAGGCAATAGAAAGCTATTGGAGTTGATTGAGTAGAAGAGTGAGGTGATAGGATCTAAGCTTAAAGAAAATTACTTTGGCAGCATTATGGAGGATGAAATGGAGTGGTGAGAGATTTGACTTAAGGAAGCCAATTAGAAGGTTGTTGTAATAATCTACAGGAGAGGTGATTAGGGCCTGAATTAAAGCGGTGTTGTGTGAGTGGAGAAAAGGTGTGCCAATGGAAATTGCAAGCTTTGGTAATTGGTTGGATATGTGGAATGAAGTCTAATAAGAAGCTAATGATGATGTTTGGGAGATGATAGGGTGCTTTGTTTCAGTAGAGTCATCACCATGAAAATAGGCAGGTATTAAAGTCCAAATTCTTTATTGTCTCCTTGCCTGGGGCCTGGGCTAGTTTGATCTCAGTGGAAGAAATGCAGGAGGACAGGCCAGCCACCACACTAGTGTGAGATGGAATGAATCTGTCTCCTTGGCTCCAAGAGCTTGAGCTTCCACCTCCGGTCCTCTGTCTTCTTTGACTCTGACCCTGGCTGAGTTTGTCCCAGCTTATATGCTCCATTATAATTAGATCATTTACAGTATATTGAGTATAAACCAATCATTATATCACTAGGGGACCATTATTTGTAGTAAGATTAAATCAATCATACTGAACTAGAGAACTATTAATCACTCTGCTAAACTAGATAACCATTGTCTTGTCAATTCCACAGAGTAAGCACCTTGTAAGAATCCTTCTTTCAAGTATAGAGTTCTGGTCCATAACAGTAAGGTCCTGGCTATAAATAGGGAGGTTTGGAAGAAGGGTGCATTGTGAGGAAAGATAATAGTTTCAGTTTTGTAGAAATTAAAGTCAAGATGTTTCTGGCATATTTTAGTTTGAAATATCTATTGGATAGTTAGTGATGATTTACTACTTAAGAGAGAGACTGGGGCCAAATATGTATACATGCTCATTCCAATATACCTGTTATGTATATGTACAAAGTGTCCCAAAAGTCTTGATGTAATTATACATGCATACATGGTGTGTATCTTCATGGAAATGATAGTTAAACCAATAAGAACTGATAAGATCAATGAGAACCAAGAAAGAAAGTATAAGGAGAAAAAGAAAGAGAGACTAAGATACAGTCTTGGAACATGTGTATATTAGAGTACATCATATGGATAATGAATCAGCAAAAGAGACTGAAAAGGCATTGTCCTGTCGATAGAGGAAAAACTAAGAAAAAGTATTGTCCACCATCTGAAAAAAAAAAAAAAGTCAAAGAGAAGAGAGGAACCAAGAGCAGAGGGCTGACAACAATAACAAAAGCAACCAAACTGAATCCCAATTACTGGTTCTGAACAAACCTTCCTCAAGGTTTCCACAATCATTCAAGATCAGGTTAAATGCTCCCTTAGTCCCCTAAGTCCCAAGTGACATTTTTTTCCCATGTACAGTAGGTCCTGAACTCTTCTTACTTTTGTTGTTACTTTTTTTCCATGACTAAAATTATAGGTTCCAATGGTTACTTAACATTATGGTACTAGTACAATTCATAAAAGTAATCAAAATATTTATATACACCAATCACCTGTAATTGATAAGGTAGGAACATGACATGGCCATGTTATTCATTACAAGTGATGATGGCATATCCACATGGAATCTCTAACTGGTATTTTTAAGGCTAGGAGTGTTTGTGGGACTTACCCTATTCTACAGGGTGAAGACTTGTTTAATTTCAGTCAGCTTCAGATGCCCCAATTACATGTCTATATTGAAATTGAACCACAAAATCTGTTGCATATACCCTGCTGATTAGAACTCTTGTTTGAAAGGGGGTTGTTGCTACATTTGTCCTGCGAATAAGGATTCACTCAGAAAGGGTAATCTGTGAATAATTGGACAAAACTATGACCTTCTGCACTACTGGGCTGAACTGACAGTATTCATCTTTCTCAAAGTGTATATAGGATATTATTGCCTTATCTCCAGAATCATCTAAGATGAAATCTTCATCAATTTAGATTTAAACATTATAGAAATGATCTTAAAGTGGCTCAAAACATTCTTGTATTACCAAAATTTTGATTGATTCTAGTGAATTGATCCAGGGAGAAAACTAAAGAGAAAGAGAGTTTCTCCCTAAAACAACTATCATTGTTGTTTTACACATTTATGATTTGAGAGCTTCAAAAAGGTTTATTGTCTCTAAAAACAATGGATATAGAGAAGCATGGGGAGAAAAACTGATGTAAAGTGAAATAAAAAGAATCATGAAAAGAATACATACAGGTATGAAAACAACAATGTACTAAAACAACCACAAAACATTAAATGATGGGAAATTGTAGTCACTAAAATTAGTCCTCAAAGAAGAGAAGAGAAATGTCATCTTTCTCCAGGAGTGGGCTGGAAGTATCTTAAACAACTTTAGAGCCAATTGTAAAATGTTCTTAGCATTGACACCTTGAAAATAGTTAAAGAATACACATCCAGTTTTAATTTATGATTTTGTTGATGATAAACTCCTTGAGGACAGAGATTCAGTTTCTTCTCTTTTTGTATTCCTAGTCCTTAGCACCTTACCTACTATATAGCAAGTTTAATAAATGTTTATTTACAGATTTATAGATGAAAAAAGAGTCAATAATAGCAGGCAGTTTGGAGCCTTTTTTTTAGAAGCAGTGATTAAACTTTAACCAGCACTTCTCTATCTTTGCTTATTCATTTTCATATAGGAGGATCATAGCTCTAAAACTCACATATGACAGCAATTGATCAATGGATAGTTTTACTAGACAGTTTCTTCTTGTTCTTTTTTTATTCCTAATTATAAGGAGTGACTCTCTTAGGAGGACAAGGGGAATGGTAATAATTGAAAAACATAGGTGATGTAAATATGTATATATGTACACACATATACACATATATAATATATTTTAAACATATTTTGAAAGTTTTCTTGATGTTTGTTCATTTCAGAGATTATTGAAAAAGCTGAACAGTTTATGAAATGCAATCCAATCTGCTCTATTCCTCCCATTCCACTCTGGGCTCAGATGATTGTTCATCTGCTGTGTCTGCCCAAGATAATGTGTCCTGATATACTTCTTAGAATAAGATCAGAATCATTTTCATTTGAGAATAGTCTGGGTTGTTGGAAATGGCTACTAGCTTTGTAACCAGCCATTTCCTGTCAAAAAATAGTCAATGTCATTTTATTGTGATTTTATTTAGTAATAATCAAATCTAGAACCTTCTGACTTTTTTCTTAAAAAAAAAAAGAGTTCTTTATATATTCTTGTAAATGTTCTGTGTAGCCTACAAGCCTTTAGCCTCTTTCATTTCTTAACCTTGACCCATATTTGCCAATATAATTTTGCCTTCCTCTCCACGTATACTATTGTTTTTTTAAATGTTTCATAACATTTTCTTTTCCTTTCATTCAAAAATACTGTTTAGTCGCTTTTAAAGTTTATAGAAATCATTCAGTAGAAATTAAATTAGTTTCATATTCTAAATAGCTACAAATTATTTTATTTCAATACATAAAAATATCAAATCATTCTTCCATTTCTCCATCATGGTTTTTTGTCCATTAATTATAATTCATTTTTCCTTGCATTTGGTCAGCATGTAATATGTCCTTCTGGTTCTCTCTCTTCCCCCTTCACCCCAATGCATCCCACAACCATGTAGCATTTCATTAAGACATTTCCAGAAATCTATACACTCTTCCTATTTGTCTGTATTAATTACAGAATTATACTAAATTGATGTTCTATTTTGGAATATTTAGGTCAATTCTAGATGTTTATAAGAAAAAAAAATGCCACAATGAAAATCTTTGAAAAAAATTTCCGTTTGTGTTTGTTTTTCATACTTATCAAGAATTTTCTCAACAGTGGAATTATTGGCTTCTAGTAGCCTGTTATTTTTTGTACTAGATTTCTCTTTAAAGAGGCTTTATAATTTTTCAGTTCTACCAGGAATTGATATTGATCTGTTTCTCCACACTCCACTCAGCATTATCATTATTTTTAATGATTTTTGTGTATTACATATATGTGTTTGTCATTCAAAGTAGTCTTAATTTTAAGTATGTTTTGAGAAATTTAATTAATTTTAGAGAGGTTTGAATTATTTCAAATAATTATGAAGATTTTATTTTCTTTATCTGCCTTTACATTAAAGCGACTGGATATTAAAATATCTTTCATCTAAATCTTTTTAGAATTAATTATTGCTACTTTTTACATAAATTCACATACATGTGGTAGTCAATAAATGTTTATTAAACATCTATTATATGCCAAGAATGTTGCTCAGTGCTAAAAATATAAAAAAAGAGTTCCTTCCCTCAAAGATTTCATAATCTAATCAGGGATGCAACTTGGAAATAACTATATGGAAAAAAAAGAATAACTACTATATTATATAATCCCTCTACCTGGTGAAATTCCCTCCACCCTGTCCATACAACTTTACCCTGCCTTTTATGGCAGTCACTACAAATATTCAACCAAACTTATGAATTTCTTTCTTTGCCCCTTCCCTCACTTCAGAGCCAATGCTTTCTTCTTACTAAGTACAACTCACCAAATATGATGAATCTGACTCTACCCACATTCTCTTGACTGCTGAAACAAAAAAACTGACAATTCAGAATACCCTACTTGGTGGAAGAGGTGATTATTGACTAATGATTTTCTTCAGGACAGTTTTTGAGAAGACAAAATATAACTTCAATGTGGTGATATATAGTGGTAGTGGAGAAAAGTATTCTAAATTATCCTTAAAGAGTGGCCTGGGATATGATACAACTGAAAAGAATAGAACATAAATTGGATAATAGAGAGCTAAAACTTCAGACAAGTGGATGTGATTGCTGAACCACTTTTTGGGATCTTTGAAAGATTGTAGAAAATGAGAGAAGTATTTCAGGTCCTGTGAAAATCAATATTCCCATGAGTATGAACCACTACATAGAATTCCCAATACCTCTATTTTTGTCCACGTGCATTTTTTATTTCCTTCAGAGGTTAATTGTACACTATTTCAAAGTCTGATTCTTTTTGTGCAGCAAAATAACTGTATGGACATATATACATATATTGTATTTAACATATACTTTAACATATTTAACATATATTGGTCTACCAGCCATCTGGGGGAGAGGGTGGGGGAAAGGAGGAGAAAAATTGGAATAAAAGGTTTTGCAATTGTCAATGCTGAAAAATTACCCATGCATATATCTTGTAAAAAAAAAAAAAAGCTATAATGATAATAAAAAAGAAATTTCAGTGGCTTCCTATGGCTTCTAAGATCAAATAAAAATCAAGTTGTTTAGCATTTTTTAAAAAAGAAAGTCAATATTCCCAATTTTTAGGGAAAAAAAGTGGGGGAAAAAAAGCTGTGTCTGTAAGCCATATACCAGGGAATTTTGGCTAAATGCTTAGCATATTTCATAAGGGAAAGTTAGTGAACAACTAGAAAAAGAAACAGCAATCACAAACAGTCAACATAATCTCTTTAACAATAGAACATACTAGATTGAATGAATGAATGATTGAAGAAAACTATTTATTAAACAGTTGTTATATTCTAAGTACCATTTTAAATTTGGCAGATATAAAAACAAGCAAGGAAGACTGTGTCTGCTTCAGACAAATTACATTTTAATAGAAGAATATATATAAAGGAGTATAGGAAAAGACCTATTGGGAGAGACACAGTTCCAGGCAAGAAAAGGTGAAAGATCACTTTTCAGAGTTCAAAAAACCAGGAACAAGAAATAAAGTATCTATGGTAGAAGAAGGAAGAGGAAGCTGATCTCATTTCTTTTATTGTTAAGATTCCCAGACTTTTATAACTAGATAATGCTATAGATAGGATGACCTAAATTTAAGCAAACCATTTGACAATGTAGCCATTTGGAATTTGGAATTCTTTTTTGTTGGTTGTTGTCCTTAGTTCTCAAAGAAAACCAAAATGATGATATTATATTGAAGTTAAAGTATAGTATGTCCAGCTATGGCTGATTAGAACAGCGTGAACTTGGAAGGCTACACCACAGATCAAGCCAAAATACTCCATATTTGGAATGGAGATGTCTCTAGATTTATGCATTTCATGTTTCTTTTGATTTATGGAAATTTGGCTTTGTTTATAAAGCACAATGTCTTCTTTGATATAAGCATACCAGGCTGGGTGTCAGTGTCTTCCATGTCTCAAAATCAATTCCAAAGTTCTTCAGAGAGACCTTAAGAATGTTCTTGTATAGCTTCTCCCAACCTCCATGTGACTGCTTGTCACATAAGTTCTCCATAGAATAGTATTTTAGAAAAACATACTTTGACATTTGAACTACCTGGCTAGCCCATCTGTATTTGCACTCTGCAATAGAATTTGAATGCATGACAATTCATCTTGAGAAAGGATCTCAATGACCAATATCTTTTTTTCTTTCTTTTTTTAATAACTTTTTATTGACAGAATCCATGCCAGGGTAATTTTTTACATTATCCCTTGCACTCACTTCTGTTCCAATTTTTCCCCTCCCACCCTCCACCCCTTCCCCAGATGGCAAACAGTCCTATACATGTTAAATAGGTTACAGTAAATCTTAGATACAATATAAGTGTGCAGAACCGAACAGTTCTCTTGTTGCTCAGGGAGAATTGGATTTAGAAGGTATAAATAACCTGGGAAGAAGAACAAAAATACAAGCAGTTTACATTCATTTCCTAGTATTCTTTCTTTGGGTGTAGCTGCTTCTGTCCATCCTTGATCAATTGAAACTGAGTTAGATCTTCTCTTTGTCGAAGAAATCCACTTCCATCAGAATACATCCTCATACAGTATCATTGTTGAGGTATATAATGATCTCCTGGTTCTACTCATTTCACTCAGCATCAGTTCATGTAAGTCTCGCCAAGCCTCTCTGTATTCATCCTGCTGGTCATTTCTTACAGAACAATAATATTCCACAACATGCATATACCACAATTTACTCAACCATTCTCCAATTGATGGGAAAATCATTCATTTTCCAGCTTCTAGCCACTACAAACAGGGCTGCCACAAACATTTTGGCACATACAGGTCCCTTTCCCTTCTTTAGTATCTCTTTGAGGTATAAGCCCAGTAGAAACACTGCTGGATCAAAGGGTATGCACAGTTTGATAACTTTTTGAGCATAGTTCCAACTTGCTCTCCAGAATGGCTGGATGTGTTCACAATTCCACCAACAATGTATCAGTGTCCCTGTTTCCCCACATCCCCTCCAACATTCCTCATTATCTTTCCCTGTCATTCTAGCCAATCTGACAGGTATGTGGTATCTTAGAGTTGTCTTAATTTGCATTTCTCTAATCAATAGTGATTTGTAACACTCTTTTATATGATTGGTAATAGTTTTAATTTCATCATCTGAAAATTGCCTATTCATATCCTTTGACCATTTATCAATTGGAGAATGGCTTGATTTCTTATAAATTAGAGTCAATTCTCTATATATTTTGGAAATGAGGCCTTTGTCAGAACTTTTGACTGTAAAAATGTTTTCCCAGTTTATTGTTTCTCTTCTAATCTTGCCTGCATTCGTTTTGTTTGTAAAAAAAAAACTTTTCAATTTGATATAATCAAAATTTTCTATTTTGTGATCAGTAATGATCTCTAGTTCTTCTTTGGTCATAAATTCCTTCCTCTTCCACAGGTTTGAGAGGTAAACTATCCTATGCTCTTCCAATTTATTTATAATCTTTTTTATTTATTTATTTATAATTTGGTTTTTCTTTATGGCAGATTTTTAACCATAACAATTATTATACTGAAACTATCATTTCATTTCCCTCCTGATTTTATCTGGAAGTCAAATTGGTGATAGAATAAATATGTATATCACATGTAAATGGGATGGATTGTAAATCATTCAGCTTTGACAAAATTTGAAGGATACATTTATGATTTCTATTTTTCTTCAAATATTTAAAACAATGAATGGTGTGTATATTGATGAAGGACTAAAGAGTGAAAGAAAAGAAGGAAAATATGCAATAAATACATGAGAAAAAGAAACAAAGGAAAAAATAGGATGTGAAATTAAGACATGGATTTATCATAGTATATTCATTTATCACAGGGAATGAGGAATTTCTGAGTGAAAAAATTCAGAATGAAGATATTATGAAAATATTTTAGCTACTTAGGCTATTAATAAACAAGAATATACTTAGAACCTATCAAATTTTTATTGATCTTACCAAAGTTTCATTACATTTATCTCCTTTAATATCTTGATTATTCTTTATTTGATTGCAGAAATTCTTATTAAATATTTGCCTCATTTTCCTTTGCCATTATTGTCTATTATAATTTTCTTGATATAAAAATTTAAATTTAATTATTTTGCAATTTGATGTTTAAATCATGTATAGATATTTCTTGGACTGTTAGTTGAAGCACTTTATTTTTCAACTATTGAAACCAGTAAAATAGATGAAATCAGGCTTTAAATAATAAAAGCTTGTTATTTATTTAGAAGGGAAATTTTGGTCCTAGGGGAATTTTATTTTGAAAAATATGGATTACATTAATTTTTATTTTGTTTGTTTTGGTCTCAATTTTCCTTCATGAAATGTATTTTTATAATAAAAAATGTTTTCAAATAAAATAATTTTTTCTCTTATTTCTATATCACATTTGGTCCAACAATTAAGCTTTAATGAGAACTAGACAAACCAACTTGGGTATTTAAAGAACATCTTCTTTAAGGCAAAAAAGAAATGTTGACTGTTTTATCGCTATTTGCTATCCATTGGAAGAGTGAACATGACAAATTACATCATGAGATTATATAAGTAGAAAGAGAATTAACCCATGGAAGAGAATAAACTCTGCAGAATGTAAGGGAGGGTGAATATAGCCTTGGAAATAGTCTTTTAGAAGAATTATTGGAGTTGCCAAAGAAATAAGTGGTTTTTGTCTGTTCATCAATACCTTTTAAGATCTTCTCCACTCACCTCTCAAGTATTAAAATAAAACAAAATTGGTTATTCTATGAAATTTCCATTTCAGGCTTTTAGGAGTTAACATCTTTCCTCAAGTTAATATTTTCCTATGTGTTGCTATGTAGTAGTAAAAAATCCAGCTCTCATGGACTGAAGCTAAGCAAAATCTATTTTTTTGAATTTTTTATCACAAATTTCATTTCCTTAACTCATAGAGAGAAGTATTTAAAACTAGTTAAATGTAAATTTCTATTAAACTAATGCCAAACTTTAAATATGATTCACTTCAGAACAACTATATGTATGCAACAAAGTGCCAATGTGATTTGTCTCCTATCAAAGGCTTTTGCTTTGCAAAAGCCTTATGACTTACAATGAAAATACCTTAAAAATTTTTGGAGCATGTAGACATTCATTAGCTAGTTCTGGTCTGTTAAGCACATAGTAAAGTGGAGACTCTTTTATTATGAAGCCTGGACTGGGATATATTTAAAAAGGCACTATTTAACCAGAAGCCATATTATGGCTAAGAAAGTTTTTCTATGTAACATGAGTCCCAAAGTATTGGACTATTTTCTCATGGTTAGATATCCATGCCCTCAGCCTAAGTATAGGGTTTAGTTGGCAAGAGTAGAAGAGAAGTAAGGGCCAATTCTTCAGGAGTCCTCGGTATTTTTAAGTCTTCTCAGTATTTTCTGCTTCTGCAGTCATTTTAAGGGCTTTGAGCTTCCATCTTTGAGAAGAATGATGAACAATGCCAACCCCACTTTTATTTGCTAAAGGAAGAATAAAATTCTGGGAAGAAGCCAACATGAAAGGTATTGGAAGTCTCCATATGACTCTCTCCCTAGCTTACTACACTAAAAATATTAGAATTTCTCTTTCAATGATCTGGAAGTCTCTTAATTTAACCAAGTTACCTTTCTCCCAGTGGAATAGATCCTTCACTCTTTAGTGTCTGGTACATATTCTCCTCTTTATATTTTCTATAGTTTTTCTCTTGCTATTGACGTAGAGAAATGGGTTTCTTTGCTAGGTCCTATGGGTGTTCATTGTGAAACTGTTATTTGGTAGAAATCAAACCTTTGATACAAAGGTCATGTGTATCTCTGAGTGAATAAATGGCTCCTCCTTTCCCCATTAATAAATAGCAACCAGAAATTAAACTTGAACCTGAAAACCAAATCTCCTAAGATAACAATGTTCAAAGGAATAAATAAATATAATTCTAGCCTATACACTTTCTCTGAGGGGAGTAGTCCAGTTGCAAGCTCTTCCAACTCTTCCAAAGGAATTTGCTTCTCTTTAGAAAAGGTGGGAAGGTAGGGGTAGAAGAGGCTAATGACTATTTTTCTTCCCAGTAAGCCATCTCACTGTCTATATGGGGGCTGGCTCATTCTATGAAGACATCTTGGAATTAGAGAAGAATAAGGGCTGCTAAAGACCTCTCATTTTGGGAAGAAGCCTTTGTAACTAGTGCCAGAATGAGACCAAGGCTACATGACCTTCCTATGTCTTCTACCTCTGCTGTGTACATTCTTTTCTTTGCAAAGTGAAGATGATTGGATGCCTATAACCTTGTGAGATTTAAAAGGTCAAGAGGTTGAGTCCTGTTGTCTTTGTCACATTTAGTTTCTTTAAAAAGATCTACCAAGGAACACTTTCAGGTTCCTAGAATCATAAATTTAGAACATGAAAGAACCTTAGATACCATCAAGTTCAACTACATAATTTTATTTATTTATTTTAAAATTATGGCATAAACATGCATTTCCATAATATAGTATAATAAAAAGATGATTACACATGAAATTACAAATCTATTATATATTCCTTTTAAATATATAATAGTTATCATATGAATTTCCCCTTTTTCTTCCTTCCCTCCTTGCCCTAGAAATACCTACTATTAGAGGTGACAGACAGATATAGATATGTATTCGTGCATATATTTACTCATACACACACATGTATAATTATGCTATACAAACTACTATCTATAAGCTCTCTCTCTTGATATGGATCATTTTAACAGATGAGTAAACTGAAGTCCAGAAAAGTTAAATTAATTGATCATGGTCAAACAATCTATGGATATTTTAATTATGATTTGAACCCATCTTTGACTCCAAGTCTAACTAAAACTATGTCCATCATACCTAAGTGCCTCTCAAAATTTACTAGAGTGCCAGAATACTATTATTTTAGTGTATAAAAAATAGTTTGCTACTTCTCAATCTATTGTTCTCTCCACTTTTTCTTTTCCAAATGAAGAAGAATCAGAAGTGACTAAAAACTTTCTAAATTAAGTCATAACCCAAGGATTCTATTTGGGGATGGGCAAAGACTCTCCCTTGCCCTTCCCAAAGGCTCCTGGGTATTTTATGTCCAACTTTCACATTAAATGGATTTATGGGACTTACTGCAAAATATCAAATCTTATGAAGATCCTTTTTTATTTCTTCATTATTCAATTAAATTTAATACTTTAAGAATTTATTAAGTTTTTACTATGTGCCAAGTTTTTACTATTCTGAATTCCAGGAATTAAAAAAAAAGGACATTACCTATCCTCAAAGAGCTTACATTCCATTAGGAATTTAAAAAAAAAAAAAACATTTTTGTATGCTTCTTACATGGCTGTAGACTGTACATCCATAAAAGGATGATACTTATTACTCATTAGAATTTTCTCATTATTTTGATGATTAAGAGGAATATACATAGACAGAGGACATGAATATGAGTTGAATATGAAGGCATAATATCTTTTTTTTAAAAAATGATGAAATTAAGGAGTGAGAGAGGAATATACTGGGAGACAGGATAAGGGAGAAGTGGAATGGTGCAAATTATCTGCCATAAAAAAGAGACAAGAAAAAGTTTTTACAGTGGAGGGGAAGAGAAGGAAGAGAGTGCAAGTGAGTGAATGAACTTTAGTCCCAGAAGAATCGGCTCAAAAAGGAAATAACATATATATATATATATATATATATATATATATATATATATATATTTAATATGGATATAGAAATCTATCTTATCCTGCAGGAAAACAGGAAAGGAATAGGATCGGAAAAAGGGGAGAAAGTTTTAAAAGAGAGGACATATTGGGGAGGGAAAGGTTAGTAGCAAAACATTTTTAGGAGGAACAAGGTGAAAGGAGAGAGAGAATAAATGGGAGATACGATTAACAATAGTAATTATAAAAATAATTTTGAAGCAATTTCTCTAAGGCCTCATTTCTCAAACATAAGCAGGAACTGAGTCAAATTTATAAAGATATTAGAGCCATGTCCCAAATCATAAATGATTCAAAGATATAGCCCAAAGGGCTATAAATTCAGCAATATACTTTGTCCTTAAAACACCACTACTAGGCATGAATGCCAAAAGAGTCAAAAAGAAAGACAAATGACCTGGATGTACAAAAACTATTCACAATAGTTCTCTTCACAGGATAAATAAAATAGAAATTGAGGGGATACACAACAATTGGGGAATGGCTCAATATAGTGTATGTGTTTGTAATGGAATATTATTGTTCTATGGAAAATGATGAGCAGGATGCTCTCAGAAAAAAAAACACACACCTGGAAAATCTTTCATGAAATCAAGTAAAGCGAAATGAAATATATACCAAGTAACAGCAATATTCTGGAATGACCAGCTATAAATGACTTTGCTATTCTCAGCAGTACAATGATCCATGACTACTCTGAAGGTCTTATAGAACTCAAAAATTTTAAAAACACATGTAAGAAAATTGTTTTAAATGTAAATGGGGAAAATATTAGATAAATAAATCAAATACAGAATCTTCAACCAAAAATTTTCTACATGCATATAAAAAAGTAAAAATTATTTAATTTGGGAAGAAGGCACAGGTCTAATACTAAGAATTGTTTATCATTGGAATTGATGTTCTAATGTTTTAGAAGACTCAAAGGAAGGATAAGCAGAATGAGAAGGGGACAGCAAAGGGATGGAAATGAAATGGTTGGTTATAAGGGATCAAAGAGTGTTGATCAAAGGAGGAAGCCTAGACAAGCTGTAACTCAGAATCCCAAATAATTGAGTAAAGTGAGAAGACAGTGACTGCCAAACCTGGTTTAGAAGCAAAGGTAATGTTGATTTGATCATGCACCTCTGATTAAAAAGCAGGGAATGCAGTCCTGAATGTTACAATGGAAGAATCCTTAGACCAGGGTGGTTATAGAATAATATTTTAATCTTTCCCACACAAAGCTTTCAATTGACTCTCATCCCTTAAGACTTTTTAAGAACAGTTCTAAAAAGCCAGTTAATATGATTCAGTTACTTTGTTACCTAGAGGCAGAGCAATGAACTAGATTATTCTTTTCTGAGATGTTATCCAGACCTAAGGTTCTATGATTCAGTGATCTAATCAGAAGTATGGAGCTAATTAATGAAGCTAGTTAGTTGGTCTATTCAAAGGTATGATCTCAAATATCTCCAGGATGATTTGCTCCATAGGCACCCTCATAACAACACAGGAGCCCATGCATAGACACTATATGACTTCTGGCTTTGATAATTAGGTGTTGTCTGTACATGCAATTTTTGCTCCAGGCCGACCTGGGATCTTGGATTGGGGAATATGTAGAATATTTATGTATAAAGATGGAACACACAGATAAATTCCAAATAGGGCATTAGACATCTTGTCTGGTTATTTCTTACAGTGTAGAAACTCCACTCATTCATTCATTCTTAGCCTTACAGGTGACTTTAGCAATGTTACATTGATAGTTGCCCAGGGCCCTGCACCTGCAGAGACTTCATGCACAGGGTGTGGTGGGACCCCATAATCCCCAGCCTTTCATCTTTCAGCAAGAGTATTGCTGTCACTAGTTCTGATGCCTGGCCCGACATATATTTCTGCTTCATGTCCCAGCCCCTAAATTTCAGTCATATGGATCTGATGAGCTTGATTAGACAAATTAATATAACCCCTTTGGAAAGTTCATGAGGTTAAACAGCTGTGGAAGTAAGGGGCTCATTCTCATTCTTAATGGCCATCTCTAGTTTGTTTTAGAACTGGAAGTATTTATGACACTTTGAACTCATCATTATCCAACAAGTTCAAAGCATTTCACAAAAATTAAGTAATCAAAATTTTCCATTCTCCTTGAAGCAGGATTATGAATAATGACAACACTGTGCTAAACTATGACATTTTATTGTCACATGTAGTAAATCAGGAATATTTGTAGCAAAAGCAATTCAAGGTCATTGTTTTCCAGATAGGGTAACTGCTTTATTTTATTTAGTCTGCACCAGAGAGACAGGCAGATAGACAGAGACAGAAAAACAGAGGCAAATAGACTAGACAGAAAGAGACAAAGACAAACAGCCAATGACATACAGATTTTGAGTCAAATCACGTTGTTTTAATCCTGAATCTGCAATCTATGTGATTTAAGAAGACTCTTTTTTTTTGTTCTCTGTGGAATTCTATTTCTTTTTTAAAATGATAAATACGGGCAAGATAATCTTTTCAAGTCTAAATCTATGATTTAATATGTGGACCAGAGAACAAATAACTTAAATACTATTATTCTTAAAGTAAAGAACCTAAAGAGATAAATTATTATGGCTATAGGTGGGTTTCAGAGCTAAAAGGATATTGTTGGTCCTTTATGACCCTAAAGGAAGAGAGACAAGCTAGGGTGGCACAGTGGATAAAGCACCATCCCTGGAGTCAAGAGGACTTGAATTCAAATATGATCTCAGATACTTACTGTGTGACCCTGGCCAAGTCCCTTAAACCCATTGCCTAAAACAAACAAAAAACCTAAGGGAAGGACTCTGGGTAGTAAAGAACAGTTCCTACAAAGCTTTCTATTCATTTACAATACAATTGCCATCCTTGTTCATTTGAGTTGACTGGTTCTACTCTCTCCCTGACCAATTTCTTCTTTCTACATTTCTTTATTGACTCTACTCAACTCATCCACTCCATTCCTAAAGAGCTGACTTTCATCCTTTGGGCTCTTTATTCATGTACAGCTTTAATCCTTTTGTTTCTCTTTGAAGTACATGGAACATAAATTGTGTGAACTGTGGGTTCTCCCACTCATACTAGTGTTCCTCAAATCACAGCTGCAAATAGTAGGGTCTCAACAGCCTGGAGCTAGGCCAATGCCACCCTCTGCTGGAGCTGATGAACCCTGCAAACTTTTGCAAGCCCTGCAATGTCCCTATTCACTGGCTATCCCCAAATGCACACTCAATTAGGTCACCACAAATATGACAAGAATTTTGGACAAAAATAATAACCAGATATTTTGTAATAAACATTTAAATGACACCATCTTATACTACATGCTACTTCACAGGAAAAAGGGCGTTGTTAGGGTTTTGAGTCTTAACATTTGTGATTTCTTTTAATTGCACAAGTCATATAGACTCTTAACAAATGAATATGAATATCCCTTTAGGCACTTCTTCAGATTTTGCTGTAAAAGTGCCATTGACCCACTTCCAACCTATTCATCCATTTCTCTATAATGATGTCATTTCTAATTCACTTAACACCTTAATTAAAATCAAACAACCACTATTGCCAAAAGAATAGTAACATGGATATCTTGTAAGAGATTTCTAATGACAATGAAATCTTGAAATGATTAATGTATGGACAGGTGTAAATTTTTTGACTCAATCGTTAATTGCAATACTTTTAATTTATAGGCATTGAGAAAGTGATATAGCCTGTAGATTACAACTATAATCATTCCCAATCTACACATCTCAATCGAAGTATTACTCTTCAGTAAGAAAGAAAATTGTCCATTTGTACCAGCTGACAGTTTCTGCTTGCCTATAAATATTCCAAAATATTCCAAGTAGTATTGTAGACATATTTACTGAGATATATTAGTCACTGAATTCTTATTATCAAGCAGAAGCATGTGAAAGAATTTAGGAGTACTTTTCTTTCTCCTAACATTTCCTGTTTCCAAGAATAAACCTAAAACCTCACCTATCCAAAATTCCCTTAATTAATAATCACTTCTATATGGAATAGAGAGATAAGAACCATAAAGTAATATGCACATGTACACATTCACACACATTCATACACACACACACACACACACACACACACACAACAGCAGCAGCAGCAGCAGCAGCAGCAGCAAAATAGCCACAATAGATATCATGAAGATCAAAGACCTAAAGTCCACACACTTTATTCATGAGTGATTTCCTCAGACCTTCTTCACTCAATAGCTATTTACTCCTGTTTTGTACAAAATTTTAATAAAACTTGCTATGTGGTTTCCACAAAGTAGATTAAGGACAATGATAAAAGCAAGAAATAGAAAGTGATAATAACAGGGAAATAAAGGAAATGCTACAAACAAGAAACATGTGAGTGGAAGAAGTACCATAATCTGGTACAGTAAGGACAATTATCCTGGCATGCCCAAGTAGGTCCTGTGTTTCATTAATATACCATCATTAATATTCATAATGTTGACTATGAGTTATCATGAAAGTTTAATTATATTCAATATATGTTGTTTATAAATGCAAGAAAATAATCCAATGAAGTTTAGAAACATTCCTATCCAAAATTAATGGGAGATACATTTATATATATATATATATACATCTTTCTCTCTGTGTGTATATATACATATTTATAATATGTATGTATGTACATATATGTATGTGAAACTTGTATAAACTTTTGACCATATCAAAAAACAACAATATTTTAGGAAATTTCAAATATTCCATATTGTCAATGTTTTCTTTTTTTTTTTTTTTTTTTTTTTTGCATGTAGAAATTCAAACCTTGGTTTTCTGTTAGAGTTAAGAGTTAGACTAGAAGACAAATAGTCACCATCAAGTTTGAAGTGAAACTTAAAGAAGATTATGCAAAAACAGGCAGTTGCTTGGCTTATCATTTCACAGGAATATCTCTACTCCATCTTTTTTTCCAATGAGATTACAAGAGCAACACCTTTCTTTGGAAGCCAAAGCATTTCTGAATTTCCACCTCCACAAAATTCTTATTGTGTTATAATTAGCTGAATGCAATGAGCCTTACAGCAAGAGAGGAAGAGGTGAATATAATATCTCCATTCATCACTATACACCCACACATCTAGATAACATGAATTCTTTAAAAGAAAAAACCCAAGCTGTTCAGAAGGTGCATTCTTCTTTGCCATCTTAGTTAACCTGTTCTCGATTTCCATATGAATGAGGTGTCTATAGTCACTAAGTGTTTTAATATGGCATGGTATTGTTCAGCACACTAGTTGTCACAATGAAGATCAGATTGTAAAATCTCAGTATCACAGTGACAGAATCAGTTGGCATCATGGAAACCCAAGAGAAGGAAATGACACACTCATGATTTTTTTTTTCTTTTGAAAGCTGGCATTGTGATTCACAAAATGATAAAGTCATAGTATCAGGAAAATCTGAAAAGAACTTCAGAAATTCACTGGTCTAACTGAAAAAGGCATTCCATAAGGCAAAATATAAATTAGTTTGGATTATTTCCCTAAAGAAAATCCGTGCAAGGGAATATACCCTTAAAAGAACTCTGAAATGAAAGGCCTGGAGTGACTTATATGAACTGATGCTGAGTGAAATGAGTAGGACCAGGAGATATACTTCAACAACAATATTATATAATGATCAATTCTGATGGACGTGGCCCTCTTTAACAATGAGATGAACCAAATCAGTTCCAATAGAGCAATAATGAATTGAACCAACTACACCCAGCGAAAGAACTCTGGGAGATGACTATGGACCATTACATAGAATTCCCAATCCCTATATTTTTGTCCGCCTGCATTTTTGTTTCCTTCACAGGCTATTGTACAGTATTTCAAAGTTCGATTCTTTTTGTACAGCAAAATAACTGTTTGGACATGTATACTTATATTGTATCTAATTTATACTTTAACATATTTAACATGTATTGGTCAACCTGCCATCTGGAGGAGGGAGGGAGGAAAGTTGGGAAAAATTGGAACAAAAGGTTTGGCAATTGTCAATGCTGTAAAATTACCCATGTATATAACTAGTAAATAAAAAGCTATAAAAAAAAATCTGAAATTCTACTATATTGGGGCAGCTAAGTGGTGCACTGCAGAACATCAGCCCTGAAGTCAGGAGACTTGAATTCAAATCTGGTCTCTGACACTTAATACCTCTTAGCTGTGTGACCTAGGGCAAGTCACTTTACCCAATTGCCTCATGGGAAAAAAGACATTTCATTATATTCTGGACCTCAAATCATTTTGGTGTTTTTGTAAATTAGTATCAAGAACAAATGAACCATACCAAGAAAAAAAACAAACAAACAAAAAAAAAAATAAATAAAAAAACCACAATTGTTCCAAGTATGTGCCTCTGCTAAGTTAAATCCTTTTTCCATTTCCCTTGAACCCCTATTGTTCCCACACAGTATTCCACCATTTGTTTCAAGAACAGATCCTTGATTCCCTTCCTTATAAATTGGAGCTTGTTTGGTTACTTCTATTTTTATTTCCCATTTTTTCTATTGAATATATAAGGTTTCATTACTTTCCACAAATTGATTAAGCTTGTTGTTTATATGCCTACAGGATAGACCCATATATGTAGGAAGATGTAGGCTTAATAACTATTTGTCGATTCAGATTTGAGATACCCACATCAGGAGATGAGGCCTTGGTTTTACTCTTGGTTCTACTATTGAGTCATTGGAAAGATCACATAAAAGAGGCCCCAGAGTCTATATTTGTACTGTTGGGATAATAGTTGCCTCTAACAGGCATTTTAAAAAAAAGTAAATAAGATAATAGATATAAAATGAATTTTGATCTAATTATTATTATTGTGTATGTTATAATGTCTGGAGAACTGGGCACAATATCAGGAAGACTCAGATTCAAATTCTCTCACTGATATGTACTATGTGGTCCTGGACCAGTCATTTAACCTCTCAATGTCCCATGCAACTCTTTAAGGTGACAGATTAAGTTGCAAAGCAGAGTATATTCTGCATTTATGGAAGTAGTTACCTCAGTGCAAATTCTCTGCACTAATGCTTATATATTTAAAATTTATAATGGCTACAGATATTATAGTTTTAAAATGTCAATCACTAAACACTTAATGAAAACCTATACTGCTATGTCAAAAAAACAAACAAACAAAAAACTTTATTCCCAAATACAGAAAAGCTATTTTTAGTGTGATAGAATAGTTAATGTGTCATACTTAGACTCAAGAAGGCAGGGCTCAAATCCTGTTTATAACTTCTAATACTTTCACGTGACTTCACCTCTGAACTTTAGGCTCCTCTTTTGTAAAATGAGGAAGCTAGCAACTGAGATCTCTCAACTCAAGGTCTTTGATTCTATGAACTGAATGCTCTCTAGTTTAGGCTATAGAAATAGACTGAGCATTATGTTAAGAAAGAAGAATGGTAATAAAGGGCAGACAATTGGGTTTCATAGTGCAGGATTCCCCAGGGAGGCGAGAGGTTCTGTTAATTGGGAAAATAAGTAGGAGTAAGGAAACCTGCCTTTTGCTAAGATGGCAGGATGAACTTCCTGATTCAATTTAGACTTCTCCTTGACTGAAAGTTCCATTTATTTTCAGTACTTACTCATATTTCCTTTTACCTCCTTATATTTTACTGTACTCAAATCTCTACTCCACAACTTGGCTGAGAGTTAGACACTCCCATTACGACACATAGGATCCCTCTAACCTGCCATAGGCCTCAGATTACTTGACATGTATGCATATTTTAGAGGCGTACACAAGCTGTCCATTGGTTTCCCCTTGCTCTGACTACATGACTCAGAAACCTTTATTACCAGCCACATTTCATTTTGTTCTTTCCCACTCCCTCCCTCCCCGCACCTGCTGCTATTGCTTCTACTATCTGTATTCATTGAAAATTTTTTATTTCCTACTAATACTAGCCATGAATCGCTCATTGTCTTTTGGATAAGTAGTTGATGTTCAGTCATTTCAGTCATGTCCGATTTTCTGGGACTCCTTTGATGACTTGCAAATCTATAATTTTCTAGAAATTGTGATATTTCATAATTTTCATCCTATATAACATCACCAGAATGTTGTGTTGTTTTTTTTTCCTTACCACGGCTGTGATTTCACTGTTATATATTGTCTCTAAATGCAGATGAGTGATTATTCTACAATTTAAAGTATTATAGTTAAGTGGAACTCTGAGACAGTAAGTGACTTGGGGTCCCTATTATGTGTTAATAGCAGGGCTTGAACTTATGAAGTCAGTCATCACATTATGTTGAATATGATTGATATAGAGAAAGTTTAGGGGATTTTGAAAAATTTATACAATTTCACAAATGAGATCCAAACCTATCATTTCTATCCAAAACTATTCATTTCTGGCCCCAGTTCATTGTCCATTCAGTGTCTATAAAAGATATTTGTACTAATAAGCTGCATATTGAACTATATATCATAATCTGAACAATGGTTATTCTTTAATTACTTGGCTTTTTTAATACTAATAAACACATTTACACTATCAAATATGGTTTAAGATGTTTATGTATGTATATTGACACACATACACACACGTAGGTGTGTGTGTACATATACACACATTTCTAAACAGGACGATCTGAAGAATTTATTCATCTATTGTATATCCCTTTTTCATTTGGATTCAGCACTGGATATCTTCTATGACAATGACCAACATCAATGAAAAGCATAGGTCTTACTGTTTTATGTCTTTATCTTTACAATCAGAGAATCAACAAAGTTATATTTATTATTATGTTTTAAAGAAGTTTTGTATGATTTAATATGTGGGAAATATTTTATTAGCAGAAACTTTTTAAATTAACTTTTTGTTACACAGAATAAAACACTATTTTAAGGATCTAGATCTATTTTTTGTTTCATATTCTCTGAGTCATGACAAAAGCTGCACATAGTCAGCAAGCAAGAATTGCTGGGGTCAAATTTGTCCTTTTCAAGTCCTTTGTCCTCTCTTCCCACTCTAATGGAAATTTTTCCATATTACTCCAATATTTGAATTGAGTTAAATAAATTATCCTGGCTCATAGAAAGTGCTTCATTAACAGGACTTCATTCTAGGTCTTCTAAATCCAAACCTACATCCTTTTTTTTCTCACAATCATGTCTTTCTAATTATGTTCTATTTTGTAGTGCAGTTACATGCATATGTGTGTAATATGTGTATTTCATTCACCCTGACAGATTATAAACTCTACAATTCTATGATGGTATCTTATTCATCCTTGTAATCTGGACAAGAGACATTTGATGAATGTTTGTTCAGCTGAACTGAATAAACTATAAATCATCTGAGGTGAGTCTGCAACTCTCATTTAGAACTTTTAAGGAATACTACTGAATTTTTCTTTACTGGTCTCACCCAAAGGTCATCCACTAAAATATACAACCTTAGAAATGTTAACATCCTTCTTAATCTCAGAGCTTCATCTTTCCAAGATCTTTATGCAAACCTGATTTAACTCAAAAATTTAATTGTCCATATAGTGAAACCTGTAAGTTCTTTGATTTCTTTGTTTTGAGTCCTTTTGATGCCTATTTAATCATATTCCCTTTAGGAACTTCTTCCTCTGGAATCATAAGTATATTTCATCTGAATTTAAAATTAAATACATTCTTAATGTTTGGAATATCTGTCATACTTAATTCAGTATTGTCTACACATAAACAACACTACTATGAACAATACTATAAACAACACTGTTTTGATATAATTACCTTCTCCAAAAATTCCTTTCATTTGCATATTTCTATCTAGGTAATTTACATCTCCTACTTTTAATTATATATCATGGAATATTGGATAAAACAATGGATTTGAAGTAAAAAAGATCTGATTTTGAACTTTTCCTAACTATGTCAACATGGGCAAGTGGCTTCTTTGAATCTTAGTTTCATTATTTGTAAAATTTTAAAAAAAGTCATTAAAAAAATGTCACATACATCACGATGTCCCTTCAGCTTTCTTACCCAGAAAGATCTTTTTGTTGATTGTGATCTTTCCTCTGATTGGTACAGTAAGTTTACTACTTCATTCCTCCCCAGGCTCCTCATACACTTGCTATGAATATCAAATGAAATAATCGACTTAAAAGTGCTCTGTGTGCCTTAAAGAACGATTATTATTGGCTAAAGAATAGTATTAATATTACACTCTGGCTACAGCAAGATTATATGATGATTAATTTTGTTGGATGTGGCTCTTGTCAACAATGAGGTGATTCAGATCAGCTCCAATGATCTTGTGATGGAGAGAGCCATCTGCACCCAGAAAGATAACAGTAGGAACTAAATGTGGACTACAATATAGTATTTTCATTGTTTTTGTTATTGTTTGCTTGCATTTTGTTTTCTTATTTTTTTTCCTTTTTAATCTGATTTTCCTTGTGCAGCATGATATTTGTGGAATTATGTATAGAAATTGCATATGTTTAACATATTAACATATTGGAACACTTGTTGACTGGGGAAGAGGATGAGGGGAGGAGAGAAACAAAATTAGAACACAGGGTTTTGTAGGGGTGAATATCCAAAATAATTCATGTATAATTTTGAAAACGAGGCATTAATTTAAAAACATAAAAAAAATTAAAAGAATAGGATTAAAATTTTAAATGGAACTTTATATTACACTAGGATCTCTTCATGATATTCATGTTCCTGAAATGTTTTGGTAATCATGGTCCTAACATTGTTCTGCACAATTATTATCTACATAAAGAATATTTACAAAGCAAAGCCTTCATTATTATGCTTTACCAGTTTATAAACTGTACAAGAAATCCCTAATCAAAATTTTAACACAACCTGAAACATTCATATAAAACCATAACTGAAAAAGGATTTTAGTGGTCATTTAGTCCATATTAGTGAAAAGGAAATATACAAGAATCTGAATGCCTTGGACTTTTATTGCATGTTACCATATCTGTAGATCAACTACATTTCTGAACCTAATTAAAATAATATCTACAATATTATAACATAATATAATAACTAACATTTATATAGCACTTTAAATTTTACAAAACATTTTACAAGTATCATCTCATTTAATCTTTATAGTCCCCTTTTTACAGATAAGAGAACTGAGACAGACAGAAGTTAAAGACTTAGCTAGTATCCTACAGCTAATAATTGTCTGAGATTGAAGTTGAGCTCAGTTTCAATCTCCTGACTCCAAGTTCTTTATAGACTGTGCCACTCATTTAACTCTAATTATTCATAATTATATTAGCTTGAAATTCACCAACTGCAGTATAAGTTTGAAAAGCATTGTCTTAATTTAAAAAAAAAAAAAAAGCTTCATACATAGAGAAATTCTAGCAGCTCTATGGCTGACAAGGCCTTCTATTCATGTAATCATTTATTTCTGAGTTTAAAAAGTAAAAGTTCATATCCCTTAGAAGACAGATATGAAGCTCTGAAAAAGTTCAATAATTTATTTGAGGTTTTACAAGTAATAAGTGAAAGAATCAGAATTTCAAGTCTGATCTTGCTTTCTAGTTCAGTACATGAGGTCAATTCAATTTTTAAAAATTATTATTATTGGGTCAGCTAGGTGGCACAGTGGATAAAGCACCAGCCCTGAAGTCAGGAGAGCCTGAGTTCAAATCTGGTCTCAGACACTTAACACTTCCTAGCTTTACGACCCTGGACAAGTTATTTAACCCCAATTGCCTCAGGGGGAAAAAGAAGAAAAGAAAAAAAACTATTATCACTATTTTGGTGAAACAATTGGAATTAATTGCACAGGGTCATACTTGAACTCAGATTTTCCTGACTCCAGGGCCAGTGTTCTATCCACTGTGCCATGTAGCTATCCTTTTAAGTATTGAATATAGAGTATATACAGAGATCTTTCCTAGTTGTGGGAATGAGGAAGGGGAAATAACACAGTTAAGCTAAGACATAGCAAGTCTCATTTCTCATTGTTTAGGTTTCCATGGTTCAAATTGAGTATAAATAACAATTGTTTTTATGATGTCCAAAAACTCTGAGGGTCTTTCCCTCCACTGATGTTTTTCTGAAAACAAATCAGGCCTCTTTTACTTTAATTCTTACTTATCCTTTAACTACTGAATGAGTGCTGCCTCTGACAAACAGACCTGGGAAAAAACCTTAGCTTAAAAAGGCCAAGGTCTCCCACTGCATTCAGGGCCATCACCAGTTGGTCTGACCTATGTTTAGGTCCTACTTTGTTGAGGATGGGCTAGCTCCCTGGAGGCCAAGTTCAGCCAGAGTCAGGATGAACTAAAGTCCTTGGTATGTAGGGGGAGAAGTTAAGAAGGTAAGCAAGCAAAATCCTTGATTCTGGAGTCCAGAGTCACCAGCCTCTCTCCTCCTTGTCCTGCCACCAAGTGCCTCTGACCTCTTCTCTCCACCCTCCAATCCTTGCCTATGATTATCTTAACACCAAACATTCAGCAAGCACCAACAGTGAGAAGAGCCATTTATCCAAACATATGCTAATAGAGTCATTGTCTCACATCAAATAGGTGAGTATCCATAAGTGCTCTAGTTCTCTGATTCAAGCATATCTTTTTTGGAGTTTCAGCCCTCTACACTCCTTGGAGGAGAGACTGAAACTGATGCTTTGCACAGCTCTGCCTCACTTAAATCCAATTCACTTTCAAGTCAAGATATAACCTTCCTGATGTCATTGTTCCTTTTCAAGAACAAAGAATGAATAAATAACAAAAGTCCTTACCATTATGAACTTTATCACTGTGTATTTGAAAGGAGTAGAAGTTTTAAAGAAATTGAGTCAGGATCTGATAGAAAATTAAGAGAAACCAGAAAATTGTAAAAGGACATGTTGAGATATCATTATTTAGCATATTTTAAGATAGGGGAAGTAAGAGAGGAATATGATCCTTGTGTTATCTTCACAAAATCAAATTCTGTCCATCTTCCAGTTTGGTATCACTGTGGAGATCCCTTTAGATAGTGCCAGTCTAGAATTTTGGATTAGACCTTGTTGCTTAGCTATTCCATATAGGATATCACAATTCTAGTCACTTTTTTTCAGAGTCCACATCAGCTTATCAATATCCCTCTTTAAATATGGCATGAAGAATTGAACTTAGTATTCTAGCTATGATATGACTATAGATGAATAGAATAAATTCTCATTATCCTTTTCTGTGGACACTCTACAATCCAAAAATACATTAAGGGTTAATAGCACTGCTTTCTTAGAATGGCTAACTTCACTTCAAATTTTGTGCTTTCCTTTCCTTAATTCAGACATGTCACAATATAACTCAGGTTTTTGGATGAGTCATTTTTGACCCACAAATGGGGAAAAGATGAGAAAGATTAGGAGAAAAAGAGAGATAAATGAATAGGAGATTAAAGAGGAGCTCATATAAGGGGGGAAAAAAAGATTGCCTGAATTGGACTTCACTAAATAATAGCAAAATAGAAGGAAAGGGACTAGCATTGAATGTGTTCTTTAGAATCATTGAATGAGACAGTGGGTAATAGCTCAGGCTAAAAAGTATGAGTTTAGAATCTTTGAATGAGACAGCAGGTAATAGAATTAATCGAGGTCAATTTAATCATTAATATAACAAAGTACAGATGAAATAGTCCTGGATTTGAATTGAGGACATCTACGTCCAATTTATACTTGTGGACTTTTGGAAAGTAAATTAATATTTGTAAAATAAAATACTTGGATCAGAGAATCTCTACAGTTCCTCCTTGCTCAAAATAGCCTTATATCCAGAGTCAAAGATATACATGTTCTTGAAAGGGAGAAAAGATAGTTCTTGCATGGTTATTTATATAAAAACAAGAGGTTCATAAATTGAATTTTTGTAAATTAGGAAGTACCTCTTATGAAGTCAATACATAAGGGAAAGATGACTTTTTTAATTTTTTCAAGGGAAAATTTTTTTAAATGGGTCATTTGTTGAATCCCAAAAAATCAGTTTTGCCAAATTCTGGAATAATACAAGTATCTATAAAAGTGATCCAAAATAAATAATGTTTAGATGATTCCATAAAATAATTGTATAGGTTTCCTATTATGTAAGATGGTATTGAAGTGACATTCTTGCTTCTAATAACAATGAAATTGGTATTGTGCTCAATAAACAAAAAACAAACAAACAAAACAAAAACATAAAAAAAAAGGCATTGGAATATGGTTTTACATTTTTACACCTAATTTCAAACTGTTCTACTTAGCCATGTTTATTCAGCCAGGAAGGTTTGGATTTGACTCTTTAAAAAAAGGGGGGGGGCTCAAAAAGAGGGAAATGTGGAAAAATCATTTTCTATGTCGCTGAAAATGGAAGAAGAGAAAATCCTATTAGTGCTGCCAACTTCAACAAAATTCCAAAACTTCATCATAATGGGTGGAGTTGTCCTTGCCTATGTGCTCCAAGGCTATGTTAGCAGAACTCAAGCACTGGCAGGTTCTAGCAAGCTAGAAAGGATTCCAGTACAGTCAATAGGCTGAGCAACAGCCTATTTTTTTTTTTCTGCTGGCCAGGAACCAACCTAAGTACAGAGAGGCTCTTCACCAGAAGGTTGATCAACCAGGTGTTGAATGTGTGTGTGTGTGTGTGTGTGTGTGTGTGTGTGTGTGTGCATGCGCACCAGTCTGCACATGTAATTGATAAAAATTAAAATTGAAATCTATTCCTTTTTATTCTCTTCTTGCCTCTGTAAGGAAGGTGATAGAGTGTCAGAAAAGAGGTTAACGGAAAAAGAGAATAATATGCAAAAAGGTAAACTGAAAAGAAAGATGTCTAATCATTAGGGAAAGGTAGAAGAAGAAGAGGTTCAAAGTACTCTGAAAATTTCATTCAGCTAGATATCAGCTGTGCTCAATGGGCCTTTTATTATTTTTACTTGTCTTATTTTTAACAATAGCTTTTAGTTTTCAAAATATAAACAAAGATAGTTTTTAACATTCAATCTTGCAAAATTGTGTTCTGAGTTTTTCTCCCTCCTTTTCCCTATCCTCCTTTCCTAGACAGCATGCAATCCAATATATGTTACACATGTACAATTCATCCATACATATTTCCAAATTTGTCATGCTACACAAGAAAATCCAGATTAAAATGAGAAAAAAGCAAGCAAACAACAAAAAATATGCAAATGCTATGCTATGATCCACATTCTGTCCCCACTGTCTTCTTTCTAAATGCAAATGACTCTCTTCAGCACAAGTCCATTGGAATTAACCTCAATTACCTTTTTGCTGAAAATAGCCAAGTCTATCAGAGTTGATCATCACATAATCTTGTTGTTGCTATGTACAATATTCTCTTGGTTCTATTCACATCATCTAGAATCATTTCATTTAAGTCTCCCCAGGCCTCTCTGAAATCATCCTGCTCATCATTTCTTATAGAACAATAATATTCTATAACATTTATATACCATAATTTATTCAACCATTCCTCAACTGATGGGCATCCACTCAGTTTCCAGTTTGATGCCACCTCAAAAAGGACTGCTACAAAGATTTTTGGACATGTGAGTCCTTTTCTCTTTTTTATGATCTCTTTGGGATACAGACCCAGTAGAGACACTGCTAGATGAAAGGATTTGAACAATTGATAGACCTTTGGGCATAACTCCATATTGCTTTCCAGAATGGATAAATCAATTCACAGTTCCACCAATAATTTATTAGTGTACTGGTTTTTCCACATCTCCTCCAACATTTATCATTAATTTTTCCTGTCATCTTAGCCAATCTGAGAGGTATATATTGGTACCTCAGAATTGTCTTAATTTTTATTAATCAATGGTGATTTAAGTAGTTTTTCATATGATTAGAAATGGTTTTAATTTCTTCATCTAAAATTTGTTTATTCCTATCCTTTGCCAATCTCCAGTTGATAGGCTTGTATTCTTATAAATTGCTCAATGGGTTTTTAAAAGGAAGCTCTGAATTGTATTGAGTCTTTGATTGGATGTTTGCTGATTTCTAAAGACAAATGTACAAAGTAGCCTCATTTCATCAGAAAAGTTTGAAAGACTACTATGCATGAATAAAGCTTTCTTTAAGAGTTTTAAAGTCTTATGACAGTGAAGAGGTGTGGTCAAAATGTATTCCATAGCTCTTTCCTATGAAAATTGATTGTGAAAGTTAATGACAAGAAGTTTTTTTTTGAAGTGACCTGCATAGAGTATGAAAAATAACTTTTCTGACATGATTAACCAATTGTTGTATAATTATGAAGTGCATGCTAGTTTTCTTCTTAGGAGCATAATTTTTTTTAATGAAAAGGCAATCATAAATGAACTGTGAAAGAAAAAATGAAAGGGAGAGAAGAGATAGAGCAGGGGAAGAAAAAATAAGAGAAGGGGAGATATAGGAAAGGACAAAGTGAAAAAAAGAGGGGTAGACAGTTACAAAATTTGAGGGGGACTGGATTAAATTGGATTTATAAAGAACTTGTGCAAAAGATTGGAAAATTTGCATATAGCAAGGGATGAATGTGATAAAGTATGAATCTGTAACAAGTCAAATATTGGACACCTTTCAGCTCTCCAAAATGTTGGGGAAAATTAAATCTACCTTTCAAAAAATGTATTAAAACAAAAGAAAAAAAGAGGTAATTAAAAGGTACAAGGAAATTCTAACCTATGTCAATAATTTTGAGAATGGAAACTATAGCAACAAAAAGAAATGAAAAAAAGAGGACTCTTGCACCACAGAGTTAAGGAAAAAATTTAAATTCTTCCTGTCCTGATATAGGGAAGGGGAAGAGAATGGATTTTCAGAGAATAAGAACAGATCAATTCTGGAAGTACTACAAGTAATCCCTTCTAGATTGACAAATGATGTTAGAAAAGATTATCTGGCAATGGTCAGAAAAGAAAAGAAGTTATTGCATTTGGGAAGATACTGCTAAGGAAAACATAGACTGCTATTAGTAACCTCAAAACATTGATAAAAATAGAAAATTATCAATAGAACAATTGATGGTTTTCCTTTGCTGTTGGAGAACCTTCCAAGATTTATTAAGTCTAATGACTATATCCATTTCTGGTGTATCAAAGCACAAACCATCAGAAAGATTGGTTAAATGAGAATACTACACTATTTTTCAACTAAAATAAAGAAATATAAATAAATAATAAATGTCTCCAAAAATTAAAAAATAATAATTCTAAAATTATACAACTTGCATGTCAGTAATGATAATGGAATGACCATAAGAAGTCACAGTTGGTTGAAAAGCTTATAAGAATTTTTTAAAAATAAGGAATAAAAACTGAGGTCTTAAAAAAGAATTCAAAAGGAACAATGATATTAAAATTGTGATATTAGAACAGAAATTTGAAAAGTTAATTATGAAAGTTGACATGTTGAAACAAAGAATAAAAGAGAATCAAAAATCAATACTCAGAAATACTAGTGAAAAGTGAGAAAAGTTCTTTATAAATTTAAGTAGCTTATTTTAAAGATAGAGCTCAGTAAGATAATCAAAGAATCCCTGGTCTCTAAGAAAAAATAAAAGAACTTTTTTGATTTGGCCAATATTTTTAAAGTTCTTTTATTCAGTGAGTTTTTGGACCTCATCAGTAAACCAATTTTATTATTTTAGGGTGTTGTTTTTTCAATATTTTTGTGTTTCTTTAATCAAAATGTTAACTCTCTTCTCATAATTTTCTTGTGTCACTCGGTCCTTTTCCTATTTTTTTCTTTCTGTTCTTAACTCTTTAATTCTTCGAGGAATTCATGTTAGATTTGGATTTAATTAGCATTTTTATTTCAGACTTTGTTTGTAGCTGTTTACTCATCATTGTCTTCTTAGTTTGTGTATTGGACTTCCCTGAATTATTTTTGTTTCTTTTTTATAGCCTATTCCTTGATTTTGGACTTTATATTAAAGTTAGGCTCTACTCAACTGGAAATGAGGAGGCACTCACTATCTCAGGATTAAGGGATTTTCTGTGCTTCTCTTTTCAGAACTAATTCAAGGAATTTGTGAGTTTTCATTTTCAGTGTTCCCAAAGGCAGTTGTAGTTACTGCTTTCCTGGTCTTTGCTCTGATCTTTATCCAGGAATGGCCTCTGTTCCCCTGTAATTACATGCCCTAGCACTCCTCTTAACCCTGAACTATGATCAGGACTTTTGCTCCCTTGTGACTAACCATAAGTACTATTCTCCTCCCTAGAACTTTAATCCATAATTGTATATAGGCAATAGAATTGCCACTCAGCACCAGATGTACCTGGTGCCAACAAGGAGTCCCCTGTACTCTCTTTTTGACCAAACAGTTTTAAGTGCCTTTTTAGAGTCACACAGATAAAAGTGTTTAAGGCCAGATTTGAACTCAGGAAGGATTATCCTAATTGACTCCAGGCCTGGCACAGTGGCTTCTGTATTTATTTTTTATGCTGATGTTCTGATATCAGATTCTCTAATTATAGTCTAATTGGTGGAAAGATAGATGATAGGGAGGCTAGACTCATAATCTATTTACTATTTATAATATTATTTCTAAGAGAAAATTTGCCTAGCTGACCCATAAACTTTGGGATGTCATTTTTAATGTTATAATCTGTCAGAACTCAAATAGTCCTTTTTTTCTTCCTTTCTTTTCTTTTTCTTTTTCCTAATTATGCTGTGTTGCTTGAAAAATGTATTCACAATTCAAGAGGCAAGAAAATTTGTACTATTTAGATCCTTGACATAATTTTTCAGATTATGATGAGTAATATAGGTGGAGAAGCATTATTATATAGTGCATAGTTGGCAGCAAATATTTTAATTGTTCAGTTATTTCAGTCATGTCTTTTTTTTTATATTCTGTTTTGGGGCTTTCATGGCATAGATATTGGAGTCATTTGTCATTTCCTTCTCCAGCTCATTTTACAGGTGACCCAGTTAAATTAAGTGACTTCTTCAGGGTCACACAGTTTGTAAATATCTGAGATCAGATACAAACTCAGTAAGATGAGTCTTCTTGATTCCAGGCCTGGTGGCATTTAGCTGCCCTGGCAGCAGGCCTTAGAGTCAGGAAAATCCAGAGCCAATCCTTTGACATATAGATGGTCAAGTCACTTATCCCCTTAGTACCCTGGAAAACATTCTAAGAATGAAGTTGACAAGCAGAATAGAATTTCTATATTGGAAATTCCCCCCACACCAATGAAATAACAAATCCAGATCAAAAATAGAAAGAAAAAAAAAGAATGTGAAAGAATCAAAGGGAGGAAGGAAGGAAAGAAGGAAAGAATGAAATAGGAATAATATTTTTATTTGCCACTTTTTCTATTTTTCCCCTTTTAGTAGAAGCAGTACTTACAAGGAGAAGTCACCAAATCCATTTTAAACAATTAATAAACATCTGTTATGTGCCAATAACCTTCTTTTTGACCTCTACCCATACCTTTAATAGTAGATGAATGCTCAGAATGAAGTAAAAGAGAATATTTATTTCTATTTTTATTTTATTCTTTCACATCACAAACCAGATAAACTTAATAAATATATATTTTAATGAAAATATTCAAAACCATAATTGAAAAGGACAAATCTGACAATAACAACTTGACAATACAATCCTTCCCCCTTTTCTGTATTCTTATCCTCCCCCACTCACTTAACCCTTTGCCCCCTACTTATTCATCCCAGTGAACTGAAAGATTTATTCTTTGATAATACATATTTGCAATCCTTGCAGATCAAATCCAAACAGTATTTCAACTTTACTTTTCCTGGAGCAAGATATGTCGAGGCAGATTGCCCAAAGCATATTAGAACTGCCCTGCAGTCAATGACATGAATGAAATGAGTATACAATGTTAAAGTGCTTGGAAATAAGGCAGCTAGAATGTAATTGCCTTAGATTTCAGGGTTTATAGGGCAGAAACACAGGAATATTGATAAACCATGTGTCCATTTTTCTTTTTAAAAAATTCTAAAATGATTATTTAATTGAAGAAGATAAAATTTGTTCAGGATATATACATATGTATACACACATATTTACTATACACATATAAGTGCTTTTATATACACAGGTGGACATCTTAATACAGAATGATCCATCTATCTCTCCAATTAGCCTACTGGGTGCAGCTTGATATAAAGCAGAGTCTGGAGCCCTGAGGACATAAAGCAAGACAGGGAGAGCAACATAGCTCAGCATGTTTTCAGGAAATCCAATTATTTGTCTGAAGCTTGAAATTCAAAAGTGGATTCAAAAAGTCCTAAAGCAATTATGATTTGCACTGAAAGAGAGTGACTAAAGCCAAAAGCTGAGCATATTGTTTTGGACTGGGATGTTCTATTAATATAATAGAGTCCTTTAGCACCTTAACTTTCACATTTAAACAAAATGTATTAAATTTTCCACAAGAATTTCTCAGGTAAAATAAGTTGATAAAAAAATAAATTAGGCCTGTTGTTTTCTTTCTTTCTTTTTTCAGAACAGAAAAACTCCTTAACACAATTGAAATTGTATCCTAGGAGCTGTAAACTTTCTAAATTTACAAATGAAAATTCTGGGCTTAAAACCTTTGAAATCTGACCCAATCTCCAGTACCTTGTACTTGAAAGAACTTTTAAGAGCCACAACATCATTTCTAAGAACAGCTAAAGAAAGTCTAGATAAAATATAACAGTATTTTTTTTTTTGCAAATAGCCACAATTCTTGGTGATAAATCTAAAAGGGAAAATTTATCAGTGATTTTTTTAAAAATTTAAATATTTAATTATGATGATAACTAGACTACAGTATTGTACAGTGGTTAAAAGGCTGGTGTTGGAATTAAGAAGATGAGTTTGTCTCATGTCTGACTAATGTGGGCTATATGACCCTAGGCAAATCATTTAATCTCTTGGTAACTTAAGCAGCTCTCCAAACCAGAGAAGAAAGGGGCAGGATAAGAGGGAAAGGGAAAGAGAAAGGAAAGCAGGAAAGGGAGAGTAGGGAGAGAGACTACTTTCAACTCTGAAACTATTGAAACTACTTGAGCAAAAAGGTGTAAATCAGATTATGTCTCAATTTCTTCTCCTCTCTGACAAATTCTAGGAGGGAATGGTAATTTTTGCTAGGTTTCTCATCATTTACACTTTGTTAATGAGAATTAGATTTAAAATAATAATTTTTCCTTTTGGTACCTCTACCTTTTTTGAAAGATGATATTATCACTAAGGCAGGCTAATACAATAAGTTATTAGCTACTCTCTATAACGTCTGCATATATCTTCATTCAGCACTATCAATCTATGATTTGAAGTTTTGCTAAGATGTTTTTAAACTTTGAGTCAGAGATTATTCAAAGATCTCCCAAGGGACTCTAACACTCAAAATTCCACATATACATTGAGTTAATGCAATTTAAACTTGTTGAGGTCTTTGAACTTTAATAGTGTGGACAAGATCAATTTGAGTGAATGAGTTGTTAGTCATTAAGCTGAATTTTTTTTTTCACAGAAAGCAAGTACCTGAGGCAAACATTTTAAATAGCACACTACTTATTATTAGAAATGAAATGTTTATTACATGATGAATAATAATGTATTGGGTATTATATGTATACTTAGTGTTAAAAATAGTGATAAGGCTACTGAAGCGTTTGTTTTAAAGTTAGCTTGATCATTCTGTTACTTTGTAATAATGAAAAAGAGAGTTAAAGCAAACTATATTTGAAGTCAGATGATTTGGCTTTAAGCCCTGACTGTATGACTGGGGGCAAATCACTTCTCTCTTTGGTACTCAACTTCATAGGTTCATAGAAGAGAGGGGCCTCAGAAGCTGTCTAGTCCAGCCCCATCATTTTATGGATGAGAAAACTGAGAGCAAGGAAATTAAATGATTTACCCAACATCATACAGGCAATAAGCATTACTTATTGCTTCTTCTACTACCCGGTTAGAATAGTTGATTTCTAAGTATCGTTCCAACTATAAAATCTTATGATCCGAATGAAAAAATTATGAGTGCCCTGTCTACTTCTACTATACTCAATCCTGACTGTACCATTACTTCACTTCTTGTTTAGAAATTTGGAAAGAAAAGCAATTCATAAGGAGAAGTGGAGGTAAAGAGAAATAAATACTTTGGGCCAAAGGGAAGACCCAACACCTTATGTTATTTATGTGACAAAAAATACAAAATGGAGTCCAAAAGTTGCAGAATTAAACATTTTTGAAAAGAAGATCAAGTCCTACTCACATGAGCTAAAGGGAAGAATTCTTAATCAAACAAGTAATAAAAGTAATAAAAGATAAAATCAAAGCTTTTCTACTTTAAGTTAAAAACTTTTTTTCTTTAAATATATAAATTAAGATAGAACTAAAAGTGAGTAGAGAAAACATCTATATCAACTATCACTGATAAAAGTCTGGTACACAAAATATATGTGAAATTGACACAAATTTATAATGTTAGAAGCTATTCATAGGATTATAGGTTTAGAGCCAGAGGAGAACCTTAGAAGTCATTGATTTCCTACTTTTCCTTTTACAGATGAAGGAACTGGGGCCTATAATGATCAAGTGATTTGTCCAAGGTCACAGGAGATCCAAGATTTAAATATAGCTCTCTTGACTCCAAATCCAATGCCTTTGCTGCTATAATTTATGACCTCTTCAATAACCACTGAAAGATATGAATAATTTTAAAGGAAGAATTGCACATTATAAATGATCAAATGAAAACATGCCTCAAATCACTAATAATAAGGGAAGTGAGAATCAAAACAACTCTGATGTGTCTACTCATACTAAATAAATTGTCAAAGAGGGAAGATGGGAATAGTCAATTTTAGAGAGTCAGAAGGCAAGTAGGTATAGTGGTATACTGTTGGTGGAGATGTAAATTAATCTAAATATTCTGAATTTCAGTTTGGAATTACACAAGTGACTAAATTTGCCATATTGTTTGAACCAGTAAGAATCAAAAACCCAATGTATTAAAAAAAATACTTGTTCAAAAACAATGTTCTTTATGGTAGAAAAAACCTAGGGCAATTTAGATACCCATCAATTGAGGAATAGCTGAAAAAAATCCAACTATTTGTAAAAATGATGTAATATTGGGGAGTAGTAAGAAATGATAAATATGAAAAATTTAGAAAAGCTTGAAAATTCCTAGAAACATCAAAATAATCAGAATGAAAAGAACAATATACAAAATGACAATGCTAAATCAGAGGCTCTTAATCTTGGGATCTATGAACTTTTAAAATATATTTTAAAATGCACATATATGTATGTATATAATATATATAATTGGCAGTTAGATATTATTTAATATCTTATATTTATATTGTTTCAGTAAAATTAGATTTTTTTAATTTTTATTGTTTTATGGATTTAAAGCCATGCTGAAATGGGATCCAATAGAGTTCCAAAAAATTTATGACATAAAAAAAGTTAACAAGTCCAGTTTTAAATGACCGAACACTAAATATAAGCCAAATTCTGGGTCAAAGCAAGGCAACAAGCATTCATTAAGGTTATATACTATATGTCAAGTACTATATTAAGCACTGAGGATGACAGAATGGGGAAAAAAATAGTACCTACTCTCAAACAATGAGAGATCCCAAAGAAACAATAGTAGAATATACCTCTTCTTTCATGACAACAAATTAGGGCAAATGAGGATAATTTCATTTGGACATTTTCAAATTTGCATTATTTTTCCTTTGTTACACAGAAACATTCACTTTGGAAAAGGATAAAATGCAAAATGATATATGAAAACAAATGAAATTAATGAAATTTTTGCATGTGTTTCTGTGTGTTTATGTATGTGTGAACATATATCTTTTTTAATGATTTGGTGTGGAACTATTCTAGACAAGTCATTAAATTTCTCTAAATTTGTTTCTTAATTTGAAAATTGGAATAATACCTCTAGCACCTGCCTTACAGTACTATTGTAAAGGAATAATTTATTGCATTTGAAATGTTTTGTAAACGTTAAGATAATATGAATTATTATTTTTTAGGTTGGCTATGTACACAAAAGGTACAGAAGTTTATATCTTGAAGAAATCTTTGATGAAGGGACAACATAGTACTGTTCAAAGATGACTAATTTTGAAGACAGGGGACCAGCTTTGAGTCATATTTCTTCCACATAGTGAATGGTTTTGGACAAGTCAGTTTATTCCTATAGGCTTCAATTTCTTCATTTGTAAAAGGGAAGAGCTATACTGGATGATCTCTAAGGTCCATTCCAGAGCTAATATATGATTCTACGATCCTATGATCTACTACTCATGAGGTCAGCTGCTCCAAAGGACATAAAAGTCATAGTGGGAGGTGTTTTACAATCTGAGTTTCTTGACTTTCTTTCTAATAATATTTTGTAAATTTTGAACTTGATTTATCAGTTCACTTCTGAGACAACCTAGACATAGAACAGTCTTTTCAAGGTCCAAGTCTAACTGGTTTGGGACTTGTTGAATTGATAATTATGGCAATAAGACTTAAGAGAATATGATCAGCACAATAAGTTTTAGATTAAATGAAAGCAGAGAAAAGGAAGATTCAGGGAGTGGTTCTACTGGTAGAACTGGATTTCTTTTCTATTCCACCTGAGTCCTATTTATCATCCTTCTGGCCATGGCAGAAAGCACATATCATCATTATTCAGTATTAATGAAAAGTAACAATAATGTTTTAACTGAATATACTTTCTGAATGTTTTAATGCTAGAGTTACAGCATATCACTAGCTTGTAAGCAGATCATTAATCTTCAGACTTAACCCCAACAAATTAGTTAGCCTTATGTGCTAAAAATAGACATAATGGGATTTGTATTTTCTTTGAGGATTATGTATTAAGAGGAAAGAAGAATAAGAAGCCACATTAAGAAAAAATCTGATGCACTGATCCTCCAAGAAAACTCCAACAAAGCTTAAGCTTAATTGTAAAAGAAAGTTGCTAAAATCGGACTCAGAATTTTGACTTCATCAGAACTTTGGCCTAAAATCTAAATAAATCCTATGAAATTGGCAGTAGGCTGTAAAGGGCTGAAACTCTTGAGTAAATGTGCTTAGGTCAGACAATGTAGCACTTAAGGCTAATTACTTATTGGATAATACTCTATTAGCATATGCTTGGAAAATGACCCGCTCCACTATTCTGTGCTGGCTCAATCTGTTGGTGTATACAGAGAATTGTAGGAGGGCTTAGAGGGTGGAGTAAGATAACCCAGAGTTACTTCTGGGTGGGAGAGGAAGAAGAGAGGTATAGAGATTCCTGTGTCCATTCCTCTTATTTTGACCAAGAATAAAGACCAAGGACTTTTGCTTATCCTGATTCCAGCTGATTCTAAAGTATCCAATGTGCTAACTCGGTCTTCATATTAGACCAGTGTTTTCATGACAGACAGAAAGTACTCAGCCTGGCATGGCAGCAAGTTCAATATAGCTAAGTAAAATATGGAATTAGATACTGATACTGAGAAAATAGCATAATCTGTTGAAGAAAGCAAGCAAAAAATGGTGAATAGAAAGGGGTTGAGAATAGCATAATATCTAAGATGGCATCATCTATTAGCAACTGTTTAACCAGAGCTAGAATACGAATAGAGGTGATTACAATAATAATAAACACACTGATAACATGTCCTTTTTACTCTGATATCTTTAGATCTTCTGATTATTTCTCCCATTGAATTTTGGAGTGATATAATATTGTTCAAAATAATTATCAATAAGCAACACCACAGTGTTGTTCTCTATGTACATGGCTAAGACATGGCAGCAAAAATAATAAAAAGAAGCATATATTATATATGAGATGCCTTAATTCAACAAATTATCTGAAGTTTTTTAAAAATGTAGAAATCAGAAATTGAGAGGATGCCCAGTAATTGGGGAATGGCTCAAAAAGCATAATATGTGGTTCTGATAGAATATTATTGTTCCATGAGAAATGATGAGCAGGATGCTCTCAGAAAAAAGAAGCCAGAAAATCCTCTATGAATTCAAAGTAAAATAAAATGTACTGTACACAAAATAATAGCAATGTTCTCGGATGAACAGCTGCAAATAACTTTATTTTCAGTAGTACAATCATCCATGACTACTCTGAAGGATTTATGAGGAAAAATTATATCCATACCCAAAGAAGTAACTAATTGTGTCTGAATACAGAGTGAAGTATTCTCTCTTTCTCTCTCTTTCTTTTTAACTTAATTTTTTTTGAGGGGTTTCATTTTCATTAGGATGGGAGATCTATGTTTTATTTTATAACTTGACTTTTATGGAAATACTTTGCATAACTTCACATGGGGTTTCTTAATTGGGTTTGGGGATAAGGGAGAGCTCCTTGAACTCAAAAAATTAAAAACAAATGTAAAAATTGTTTTGAAAGTACCTGAGGGAAAACATTAAATAAAAAAATTTAGATTAATTTTTTTAATGTACAAATCCTGAGTTTCATTTTGTAGTGATTGGAATCCTAAGGCATTGGTACCATATTTCTCCATTTTCTAAGAACCCATCTTAAATTGAATTGGACCTTCCCTTACTACTAATGAACAGCTGAATGAATTGCAGTATTGTGCTGTATGATGAATAGAATTTGACTGCACCATAAGAATTGGGAGAGAGAAATATGGAGAATTCAGAGAAGCATGGAAAATCTCTTATGAAATAATGTCAAATGGAGGAAAAAGAACCAGAAAAACAATATGCACAAAGATCACAATAGGGAAACAGAAATAATGAAAAGAATTTCAATGAAATGTTGATATTATAAGTCCTAAACTTGTCTCTGAAGAAAGAATTAGAAAAAAATGTACCTCCCTTCCTTCTTTGCAGAATCAGGGGAACTCTGACTGTAGAATATTGTATATGCTGGCTTACTCATTTGAAGTCTTAGTTAATTTTGCTGAAGTACTTTTATTTTCTCTCATTTTAAAATTTCTTTTTTTAACAGTTTGGAAAGGAGAGAGATATTTGAAAATGAAAAGTAAGGATAGAGTTTGACATTAGAGTATGAATTCATTGGTAAAGAAAACACAAGACAATGCATCCTCTTCTACCAATGCAACTCAGAACTTTCTTTGAAATATAGAATCTTTGAGAATTTTCTAGAGTTGAGTGACTTATTCAGGGTCATATGGTATGGGTCAGAGATAGGATTTAAACTCAGCCTTTTTAGCTCCAAAGTGAGCTCTTATTCATTTTCCCAAACTGCCTCTCAGCATAGAGAGAAAGATGATACATTTTTTTGTGGTTGTTTTTTTGTTTTTTGTGCTCAAAGAGGTCCAAAATGACATCATTATGATGGGGCTAATGCATAGTTTGTCCAAGTATGGCTGAACATACCAATTCAAGATCAGGAGGCTCTGCCACAGGTTGGGCACAAATGATCTGTATGACAATTTGATAAGGAGATGTTTCCAAATTGGTGCATCTCCCATTTCTTTTGAGTTAACATAATTCTGCTTTGCTCATGTAGCACAATAACTTCTTTGATGTGTACATGCCATGCTAAACAATTTTGCATCAATACCTCCCATTTTTCACAACTGATACTGAAGTTCTTCAGAGAGACTTGGAGAATATTCTCTTATTGCTTCTTTTGACCACAATGTGAGTACTGCATTATGTGAGTTCTTTTCAAAATATGCTTTTAGGTAAAGATATATTTGGTATTTGAACATGGCCAGCTTCTTAGAATCTCAATCTTTGCAATAAAGTTTGAAAGTTTGGCAGTCCAACTTGAGAAAGACCTTGGTGTCTAGCATTTTATCTTGTCAGATAATATAAAATAAAAGACATTATTAAATAAATAAATTGGTAGATCGATAGATGATAAATAAGTAGATAGATAGACAGACAGAAAGACAGGACTTCTTAATCCCAAATGAATCTTTGAAAGTGTGTTGCCTGAACGAGATCAACCAAATCATTTCTAATGGAGCAGTAATGAACTGAACTAGCTATACCCAGAAAAAGAACTCTGGGAGATGACTAAAAACCATTACATTGAATTCCCAATACCTATATTTATGCACACCTGCATCTTTGATTTCCTTCACAAGCTAATTGTACAATAATTCAGAGTCTGATTCTTTTTGTACAGCAAAATAATGTTTTGGTCATGTATACTTATTGTGTATCTAAGTTATATTTTAATATATTTAACATCTACTGGTCATCCTGCCTTAGGGGGGGGGGGTGGGGGGGGGGTAAGAGGTGAAAAATTGGAACAAGAGGTTTGGCAATTGTTAATGCTGTAAAGTTACCCATATATATATATATATATATCCTGTAAATAAAAGGCTATTAAATAAAAAAAAATAAAAATAAAAAAAAATAAAAAAAAAGAAAGTGTGTTGCCTGATAGCTATTTTGAAATTTGGCAAATTTAGACAATAATGCTTTTAAGATTCTTTTCTAAGGAGTGGAGAATATGTACACTGAAATCATCAGCTCTCTTACATGGTGTTTGTATTCATCTGCTCCCTCATCACTCTGTTTCACATAAAAAGTCTTTGTGCCTTTGGACTCACTCTAATACCAAAATACCATATATTTCGCAATGAGGTAATTATATGGTCCTGTCTCCCCTGATGTAATTGTGGATATTTGGAAAGCTTTCTGTCCTGGAAGAAGGCCTTTACTTTGAATGTCATGTTCTACCTCAGTGAAGGTAAGACCACCCACTCCCTGAACTTGCAGATGTGTGCTCCTTTGTTTGGTATTTTAAATGGCTTCAAGGGCCAACCTGAGATGAAGTACACATTCCATTTGGAAATAAAATATGGAGCCTAGCCAGGATTTTTGTTCTCTCTATAGTATTATATTTGAATCATCAGGGTTAGGGATGGAAGTAACATTTTGCCAGGTGAAATGTTTATTTTGGAGGTTACATAGAAAAAATTATTATCCTGAGGTGTTTCCCCCCTAAATTTGAGAAATGATCTCTCCAGACCACAAACATTGGAATTGATTTCTCTGGGAAGTGATAAGACATTCGCTGTTGTAGAAGTAATTCTTTTAGCTCTATATTCCTGAACAATGAACTCCAAAATTTCTATCTTTATCTTAAATTTGAAGTACCTGTTTCCTGAATCTTGCACTGGAAAGCCTTGACTATCTTTAGTTGTTTATTGTTAAAACTGTTCTGATAACAATAGTACTTGTGACTTGTTTTGTTTTGTTTTTCTGTCTCCCAAGGTAAAAAAGATTTGAGAGATTCAGTTACTTTTTCAGAATCAAACTGGCAGTAAGTGGCAAAGGCAAGACTTCACTCTATGTTTTCCCAACTCTGAGATCAGCTCTCTGTTCCACTCTGCCAAGCTGCCTTTCATGGAAACCCCATGGGATGCAGCAAAACCAGAGACAGGAATCAATGGTCTATATGAATCAACTTAAATGTAATAACTCATTGTTATTAGCATGGTATAAATTCAACTAATACAATGAAATTGTTCAAATTTTTCTGCATTTCAAGTATAGCAGGAATGTGAATACAGATCATTCTTTTAGGTTCAATAATATAAACTTAGTTCTCAACATTACATTTTCCCTAGCTAGTTATTAAATGAACTTTTACATTTTCATGAAAAAATATTTTTAGATAGAAATGTTGAACATTATCACTATTTTATCCATTTTGTAGACATTAAAAATGTATTTTACTCCTACTCAGTGGATTTCTAGTCAAATACAACTATGCATTAATTAGTTTGTTTATTTTTTCTGTTAAAATAAAAGAAAGAAAAAAAGTTAGAAAATTAATCAAAAAAAAAAAAAAAACATCCTTACTATTGTGTGTTTATCTCAAAGGAAAAATACTGCCAGAATCTCCCAGAACTGAAGCTACTCCCAGGAGGAAATTGATCTTACAAAGAAACAATTTTGGAATCTTCATGAGTAGTGAGAGCACTGAAGCAGGTAATTAGCCAATAGTGATCCCAGTTTCATGGAGTTGATGAAGTTTCTCAAGGAACATGGTCCCTGAGAGTAGCTTTCTATGGGAAAAGAATGAAGATCAATTCATTGATCTGAACCAGTTGCAAGAACAATGCTAGATTAATGATTGTCAAACTGGCACCTATCCAGTGGTCAAAACTTTGATCCTATGGTTTTTATTTCCCTTACCAAAATAAGAAAAAATGTGTGTGGCCTTTATTGACTTTCAAATTAATTTGAATTTTGTTTTGAAAAATTTTAAAGAATTACAAGTAACCCTGGTTGGGAGTCAATAGCCTATTATAATTGAACTAAGATGATAAATTGCAAAGAAATAAACAAACAAATAGATAAACATTTCAACACCCAGGTGTTCAGATTTGGTATTGCTGAGAAGCAGGAGAATTCATAAACTAGCAATAATAAAAATTACAATAAGACATATATCATTTTGAATAGTATTTAGTTCAAGTGTTTCATTTGAAGGATGAGCAAACTGAGATCCAGAAATTCTGTGTGATATGCTTTGTATGTCACCTGTGATAAGACTTTCTCTTTATTTTGCTTCACTTAGATGATTTTTAATATAACACTATTAGAAAAAAATTCAGACTATTCAAATAATATGGAAAAGATAGTAGTTATCAAATTTTCATCATGAAACTCAAGAAATGATCCATTTTAGTTTCCTGATAGAAAAGTAAGCAAACAAAAACAAAGATTTATTATAGCATAGAATAAAACTTGAATATTTCCATGAGACTGGTTAATCAAGTAAAATGGCAACTTATATAAGTCTGCCTATACTATGAGATTTGTCCTTGGCCTCCCATGAGTTTACCTACCATTATGAGGAAACCTGAGGTTCTCATTTTTTCTTGATATTACAAGACCATTTGTCACTGGAATATGAGAGATCCAGCACTGATAAAAGTCAAGGAAAGATTCCCTATAACTGATGAAGTCATTCAGATGTTCCTGATAGTTGGTATCTTTGTGCTGATTGCGTGAAGGCCCCAAACTTTATAGAACATCCTAGATGGGATTCATTTTCACTCAAGGGAATTTTTTCTATCCACATAGAATAAAATACACAAGTAAATTGATTGCTTATTTAATAATATACACATTTACTAAAGCATTGTGATAAGTACTTTATTAGCTCATTTGATATTAATAATTTGGTGAGATAGGGACTATTATTATTATTTCGATTTTACCATTGAAGAAACTAAGGTAGCAGAGGTGAGGTGACTTCTCCAGTATCATGCAACTAGTATATGGATTTTAATTCAGATCTTCCCCATTCCAGGCCCAAAGTTTCATTTACTATGCTGTCATGGACTCAAAGGTTTCAGAACTGACATTTACTTTTATGCATGTGCAGTTGGTTAATGATGAGTATTTGGGAGAAAATAGCCAAAATGATCATTTTGATAATTTTATATTCGATCATTTAGCCTCATCAACTTCAGTGTCAGGAACATGAATTCCTAAACTTTACTCCAGCAGAAAAGTTTTCTAAGGGTTAAACTTTTCTACAGATGAATTGAAAGGAAATGAAAATGGTTTAAAAATTTGTATAGTTTATAAAATTTTTTTCAGTCAAAAGTATTTTCCACTAGCATTTTCACTATCATAGAAGAATGAGAATGTAACTACCAGGCACTGATATATTTATCAGTGATATATTTACTTATAATTTTCATGGTAAGAGAGTATTTATGCAACAGTAAGTTTACATCTGTAAAACACTTCATATCATTATATTTATTTGACCGTTGAGATTTTATTTCATTTTTTTCACTTTTTACCAAATTCAGTTTTGATGCGTAAATGACAAACATTATTTGATTAAGAGATGTTCCATATTTGACTATAAGAAGACCTCTCTATCTATATTTGACAATACTAAGTAACATTTTCTAAGGTTTTTCAAGTATCCAGCAATCAAAAAAGTCCTAATACATGTTCTATTGGTCTATGACTAACCTGCAAAGATATGTTGTAAGATCTGTTACTCTTCCCCAGTGTTATGGTAGTAACTACATCATTTGTTAAGCAAGATTACGTGGCTTGTCACATATTGGCTAGTACCACTGTTGTTAAAGCAATGTAGGAAATTAAAGCATCAATCATAAAAGTAATAGTTAATGTGTTGCCCTAATAGTCAAGCACAGACATGTCTAAAATGTACTTGAAAATATTTCCCACAACAAGCTAGAAAAGGCAAAAATTATAAAGACTAGCTACAGCCAAATAATTAGTTTAAAAATTTTTAATATTCTTCATTGAGAAATTATGGTATGTTGAATAGAAAGTTGTCATGAAAGTCAGAAAGACCTGAATTGAAGGTTCTCCTTTAACACATACTGACTGTTGGCAAGTTTCTTAACTTCTGAGTTCTTGGGAAAATATTCAAGCCTTGTAGTTTCAGAACAAGGGTTTATTTGTATTATTACTGAGTGTTCCTTGCTGAGAGCTCCCCATACTGATGAAATATGTGGTCCACTACAAAAAGTTGTATCTTTGACATTATTAAAACTTGATTTATAAAATGTAGAGAATCACATTAATTAGAGTTTGAAAGAGCCTTCTTTCTACCTAATGTAGAGTCTCCTCTACAAAAAAAAAAAAAAAAAAAAAAAAAAAAAAAAAAAAAAAAAAAAAAAAAACTACAAAATAATTCATCAAGTCTCTACTCCAATATTTTCAGTACCAAAGATATCATCATCTCCTGAAGCATCCTGTTCCATTTTGGGAGGATTATTCTAATTGTGAGGTAGCTCTTTATATTGACCTGAAATCAGCTTTCCCATAACAAAGATCCACTGGACCAAATTCTTTCCTCTATAGTTACAGAGAATAAGGTAAATCTCTCTTTTAAATAGCAATGTTTTGAATATTTAGAAATCTTCACCTAGTTATACCACTCAAAGTTCTTTCAGCAAAATCTAATATGTCATGGTTTCTAGCACCCTCCTTCCCAGTCATTTTCCTCTAGATGCATCCTACCTCCTGAGTACCCAGTTTAAAATATGCTGGCCAGAAGTGAAACACTAGTGAAGGTATGAATAATGGTGGGCTTAGTGTCAGGAAAACTTGTCTTCAAATTCTACCTTTGCTATAAACGAATTATACTACTGTGGGCAAGTCATTCTCTGAACCTTATTGTCTTCATCTGTAAAATGAGAATAAAAATATCTGTATTACCTACCTCATCAGAATGATGTGAGGCTCTTATGATATAATATATCTAAAATTCTGTAGAAGTGCTAAGTAACACCATCTTCTTTATCATCATCAACATTGTCATCATTATCACCATTATCATTGCAGAAGTGTCATTTATCCCTTTGTAGTTAGTAAAAATATATCCAGGATTCTGACGTGGTGAACTGACCTTTTGAAAAATATCCATAAATAAAAAGGCTCTTAGTAATCAACAATCATAAGAAAGGTAATGGACAAGTAAGAAGGATTAAAGGAGTCTTGTTAATTATTACATGTATCTAAGTTATCTTTTCTTTCACTATCATTTCTTCAGTTACATATGAAGAGCTTTGTATATAATATTAGATGAAATCCTAGAGATACTTTCAAGCAGAATATCTTTGTTGCCCCTTCCTTTTCACCCATTCAAAACCATTCTGTTCTAGGCTGTCCTCTGCCTGATTAAGGATCTATACTACAGTGTAATGTTCTCTTCTTTTTCTAAAATATGATCATTCTCTGAGAGAGCAGGTTTCTTGGGGAGGTTTTCTGGAGGCAGCCTTAGTTTCAGTTCCAAGTAATAATCACTCTAAATGCAGCCAGGAGTTAAAATCCAATCTTTTATTGTCTCTTCCAAAACAGCCCAGTTAGCTTTCTTTGTTCCCAGAGCTCTCATTGCTAGTCTTTTGCCTCTGCCAGCTTCTGCCTCTAGCTCAACTCCCACTCCTGGTAATCTTCCGAACCAACTGACTGACTGACTGAAGCTCTTTTTATGTTCTTTTAGAGGTGTAAACTCAAAGGTTGACTCCTCCTTTGAGAGTGGGATTATGGGAGGTGTGGATTTGGATATCTCATACTGAATCCTGAAATCACCCAAACATGTGAATTAATGTGTGAGCTAATGTGTGAACTCTCAAAGCTGTTAACTTAAGCATTGTTTCTATCAATTCCATTGAGTTATCACCTCGTTTCAAGTTCTGGCTCATAACACTACAGCATCCATACAAAGAAATATCCACACACAACACAAAACACACATACACACATTTATCAGACTGTCTTTCCTGAGAAATGCCCTAGGATTCTATTCTGTTTGCTTAGACAGCTAGCTCTCTATTGCAAAGAATCTGAAACTAATTCAAATTAATGAATTAATGAATGATGTGTTCCCAAAGACACTTGCATTGAGTATAGGAAAGTTCCTTAGCTCAAAGGAAAGAAATTACAATGATGGAATTTCAATTATTGTCTGAAGGACTTTGAGGGATATGTTTTGGGATAGGGTACATTGTCATCTAACCTGTCAATGAGTCCCCCCTAAATAGAATGGACTGTTCATTGAAGTAAAGGTAAGAATGTTAACTAAACATAAATTAATGGATAACATTTACATAAAATTCTAACATTTACAAAGCATGCAAAACATTTCTTTTGTAAAGAAATGTTTAGTGCTGAAAAAGAATTTAGAAATTAAATGCAAACTCATTTAAAGATGAAAACCCCAAAATGCAGAGGGGTTGAATATTTACTCAATGTTAAATAGCTAATTAGGGGAAAATTGAAATTAAAATACAAATATTCAATTCAATGGTATGCTTCATTTTAATTTCATTTCCATGCTGTTCCCAAATAATTTAAGTAATGAATTGTCTTCATGAATACATGAAGAAATTCAGTCAATACAATGTTATTTTGTATTTGGTGGAATCTTGTTTTGCAATTTTCTTTTCTTTTTTCTTTTCATAAATCTATTCCCAAAGACTTGTTGAAATTTCATCAAGGGCAGTTTCCTCATACAAAAGATTCAGTAAACACTTTTTAGCCATCCTACAACAAAGTTGTTTTAGAAAAGGAAAAATCATAAATCACAGAAAAACTTCACTGAAGAAACATTTTAATCTCCTATGGAATAGGTGAGCTTTACTTGTGCAATATCAAATGTGATATAAAAATATATGTAAAGAAAAACAAACTTTTATATTAACCAACTGCCTCTTCAAATCCATCAATGCCAATTGAGGCAAAAAGATACAGGTAGTGGATAGAGTGCTGGGCCTGAAATCAGAAAGATCTGAGTCCAAATTTGGCCTCCAATACTTATTAGCTATGTGACCATAGATAGGTAAGTCATTTAACTCAGCCTCAATTTTATCATCTCTATAATGGAGATCATAACAGCACCTATCCTACATAGTCATTGTGAGGATAAAATTAGTTATCATATGTAAAGCCCTTTACAAATATTACAGCACTATATTATGCTAACTTATTAAACAACAATATTTTTTAAATTGTTGTTTCAATAAAGTCTAGTTGATTGTCTAGGATTCTTTAAGTACACTTTCATATTTTCAAAAAGTGATGGTCTTGTTTTTTTCTTTAGCTATTTTTATTATTTTTTTTATTTTGTCCTAATATTATAGGTAGAATATTTAACAATAGATCATGTAGTAATAGGAGAAATGGATAGTTTTACATTTCCCTTCATGTTATTGAAATGAAGTTATTTATCTCCATTATCTATAATGTTAGTTCTTGGTTTTAGATAATCATTACATATCATTTTAAGACAAGTTTTGTCATTGTCATGTTTTCTAATATTTATCTACAGAAATCAATGTTTTATTTCATGAAAGGTTTTTTCCTGCAAATATCAAAAGTCATATTTTTCTTTTTACGATTATGGTCAATTATATTGATAGTTTTCATCATATTTAATTATATATATATATATATATATATATATATATATATTCCTTGAATATGTTTTAAACCTGCTCATACTACAGATTTTTTGACATGTTGCTGTGACATCTTTGCTAACATTTATTCTAAATTTATCACTAATGTTCATCATGGATATTGTTCCAAAGTTTCTATAGTTTTCATTCTCTGTCCTACCTATTGCTTCTATAGGTGTCAAGACCTTGACATCATTGAGGGAACTGACGAGATCTCTTACTTTCCATTTTTTACACCCAATATGTGTAATATCGTAATCAATTGCCATTGAATATTGAATAAATTTAGAATTTATGTATTAATCTATATGGTCTTCACATATATACACATACACATACACATACACTGTATACCTTTGGGTATTAATTTATGCTTTCATTAATTTATTTATTCTGAGATTGTTATTTTTTTTTCCATTTCTTGCCCTCTTAATCTTTTATATTAGTAAATAAATACTTAAAATAAATGTCTTCTAAATGCCTGGGTAAATGATTTTATTTTTGTAAATAATCATCTATTTAATTTGTTGGCTTTATTGATTTGAATTTTGGTAAATAAGTTTCTAAAAGTATATATCATTTTATCCTCATTTCTACTGAATTCTTTTGAACTTTTGTGCAGGTAATTGGATTTCCCTCCCCCCCACCCCCGTCAATTAATTAAGAAATTATTTTTTTTAAGATTCTAGTTTATTAACTATTTTTGTATTTTTTCATGATTTTAATTTTGACTTCATTTTTTAAAATTTTGTTGGTTTTCTGTATTTTAATTTGCATGTACAATTTCTCTTTTGTTGATGAAAGTGCTTAAAAACATACACTTTTCTCTAAGAACTGCTTTGATTGCCTCCTTTCAAATGTTAGTATGTTGTTTCATTGTCATCATCAAAAGTAATGAAATATTCTACATTTCTACAATTTCTACAATTTGTTCTCCAATTCACAAATTTTCCAGGAATGAGTTTCCAGTAAATTTTAAATCCTTTTTTGCAATGGTTTGGAAAATATATATTTTTAAATTTGCTTATAAAAGATGTGTTTGATATTTTTAAATATCTCTGCATTTTAATAATTAATATATTTATACATTCTAGTAGTATTTTATTTTTCCAATTACATGTAAAGACATTGATGTTTTGAAAAATTTTGAATTCTAAATTTTCTTGTCCTTCCTCTTCTCCCCCTTCCCAAAACAGCAAACAATCTGATATAAGTTATACACATTCTGTATTTGATTTTAAGATTATTGTGCTGTAACATATAATCAATTTTGATATTATATAATATTATATCAATTCCTGAACAGCTGAATTATATGTACATTATTCCCTTTCAATAATTGCCAGAAATTCATTATGTCAAATCATTGTAAAAATTTATTCCAATGGGGCAGCTATTTGGTGTAGTGGTTAGAGCACCAGCCCTTGAAGTCAGGAGGACATGAGTTCAAATGTGACTTTGGATACTTAATGCTTCTTGGCTATGTAACCCCGGGCAAGTCACTTAACCCCAATTGCCTTAGCAAAAAAAAAAAAATCCAATATTTAAGTTCTTTCATAGTTTCACTTGATTTGTCTAGATCTAAAATGTGTACACTGAAGTCCTTGATATTACAATTTTCTCATTTTTTTCTCACACTTGTTTATCTTTTGCTTTAAGTATTTAGATGCTATGCTATTTGATGTGTTTATTAAGGATTGTTATTAATTCATCATCTCTGAAAACCTTTCAGTAATATAAGCTTCTGAGTTTTCTTTGTTAATCACACACACATGTGTGCATTATGTAGATATACATAAATATATTGCTTTCTTTGAATTCATGATTTATACTCCTGTTTTTTTTCTCGAATCCAACTGAGATAATAGATTTTGTGTCACCCCTTATTTTAACTCTGTATGGGCTTTTTATTAATACATAGAAATGAGGATTTATTTTATATCCTGTAACTTTGCTAAAGTTGTTCATTGTTTTATCTAGGGTTTTCTTTGTTGTTCTTCTTATTGATTATTTAGGGTCCTATAAATATATTTTGAAAATAATACTCAGTAGAGAACAGGCTCAAGTAGGTGCTATCAAGCTAACATGATTTGAATTCTGAATCCAAGCAATGGATAATGTTCGGGTTTTCTAGGACCAGCCTAAGTGAAATGAACTTCATTCCCAAGTGAATGACCACCAGATAATCTTTCAATCATAATTCATAAAGATTATATCATGGAGGGACTGATAGTTTCTATCAGTGGAAAGAATCTTGACAGCAGTGAAAGCAGCATCCTCGAATTGTTGAATGAGGTTGAGAATAGCAGGAGGAGTACCATAGGCAGAGACAAACAGAGCAGAGCAGAGAGAGACAGAAAGAGAATTTCACACTTTTTGAAATAATTTAATTTAACATCAGCTTTAATAATATAAGCAGAAATTTTGAGAATTCAAAACTGTATTCTCTGATGTCCACCATGAAATAAAGGTTAATCTGCTAGTTTAGGAATGTAAGAGGGAAAAGGGAAACCTCAAAGGTAGAAAAAATTGAACTCCCTAAATATCTGAGATCATTAATTTTGAGGCCTCTGTGAGTTTGTGCTTGGAGTGGGTTATTCCTGCCTGCCAACACCACTTAGTTTGAAAGAAGGGGCTGTCTGATTTGTTATAGAGGATTTAAGTATCAGCCTACCTCAGATCAGTTCATCTTAAATATGTCATGTGCTTTAAGTGAATGGGCAAATCTCAAAATCCAGCTCCCATAAAAATTGAGACCTCATGAAAAAATAGACCTCTGTCAAAAGTAAAATAAATACATCAGTGGTTGGTTTGCAGTTCTTCACAGGGAACATAAAAAAGAGAGGTCAATTTTTCCTTTTATTCTTCAATGGATAATAAAATGATTGCTGTCAGTATCTGAGAGGAAAGCACATACTCTCCCTGCACAACAGGTTGAGTGATTTAAACTCCATACTTCATTTCTCAAATGGAGACAAATATGGACCAGAACAGAATAATGGTCTACATCTTTGATTATTTTTCAGCAGAAATATCAGTTTTCTTTCTTGAATCTTTCTATATGTTTATAAAAATGTGGGCTTTTACCTACCAGTAGAAGTGGTTGCAATATTACACAGTTTCAAGTTTAGATCTCATGAAAATATTTTATTTTATTCCATTTCCTCCAGGTAAAATAGACCATGATTCCCTGAAAACTCAGTTCTAAATAACTAAGCAAAATTTCCTACCAGGTGTTCTTATATTATCTTATCCTTACCTTCACTTGAGTCATAGTAAATGTTTCTCTTTTTTGGGGTCAATAAATGAAAATACTTTTATAAAGAAAGTGCTCTCATCAAAAGGAAACCAAACATTTCAATTGTTATCCATACAAACTCAGAACAAATGCATCCTTAACTCCCAAATTAATAGACTTCTGGTTGCTACACACACACACACACACACACACACACACACACACATTCCATATTTATATTATACTCACTATGCAAAGCCTTGAGGGAAAACATAAGCTAAAATATAAAACACTGATTATGACTACCCTATGACACAGTGTTTTAGAGCTATATAAAAATGGAAACAAATTGGCACATTGAGTTTCAAGTTAGATAGAGGCTGAATGAGCAACCATTCAGTACATCAAGACAATTCTTCCACTCCTCACTTCTTTCCAAGATCATCATTTCTGCACTGACTAAATTATATATCTTTTAATATACAATCATTTCACCTTTATACTTTAGTCTTTTGCCCCCTATCCTATTGCTATTTATTCATTGCCAAGACCCAACCTTACATTATCTCCATCAAATTCCACTTTCATTTCTATTTTAATACAACTTTTGGAAGTAAAATGAAATTATGCTGACTAGGTCCACCAAAGTTTATGTAACAACCTCAGACACAATTGAAACTAAAATACATTTAATCAAAAGAGAAAAATCAGGAAACAAAATTATGCCTGCTGTATTAATAAATATTATTTTTATCTATTTAAAACAAGTAGATAGCATAAGGTTAGAATATTGCCATAGTATAATAAATGATGAATTGGTATATTTACAAAAATGTGGAAAGACTTGGACTAATGAAGGAAGATAATATGCACAGAGAACAAACATGCATAGTACAATTTTACATAGATGTGAATGAATATATATGTATGTATCCATATAGTCATATATATATATGGTTATAGATATCTATGTATATGAAGCTATCTATATGTATGTGTATGTATGTATATATATATATATATATATATATATAATTGTGTGTGTCCATGCCTAAATTTAGCTTTCTTGGGAGAGGAGGGGAAGAAGGTGAAAAAAAAAAATAAAATAAAAAATCCACAACAGAGGACAAAACAAAATCTATAAGGAAACAAAGAAAAGATGGACAACTCTGAACACAATGTGTTCAGACTTTTTGGAAATGGAAATTTATTACTTTATATTTTGAATCCTCTTATATTTGCTGAGCACAGGACAGTTTATTTTTCTTTTTCTATTTTGTATTTTAAATTGTATATAAAAATATACATATATATATATATATATATATATATATATATATATATTTAAAAGTATGTAACAAAATTTCAACTGGGCCCTCACAGTAGCAAGGGGATATTGTTATAGTTCCCCCAACTGATTTGCTATCCCACTAAGCTCACAGTGGCTATTCCAAATCTTTTTATAACTATTCAAATTTCCCATGGCACCCCCACCATTTACTTTTTTTACTGGAAATGTTATCTCATATTTCACACACATAAAAAAATCAAATTGAAGCCATTCATGCTAAGTTCAGTCTGTTCATTTCCTATGATATACTCTACTCCACTTATTATACATAAAGATAATCTCCTATATACAATAGAGCCAAAGATAAATGGTTTCTCAAGAGGTAATTCATAGCACATTCCTTCCTACTGATCAGAAAGTGGGCACTTCAAGGGGCATACTTCAGGGCATGAGAGCATATGAAGAGATATAAATATATCTACTGACGTGCTCAAATATGAAAACAGTTACAGTGGAGAGGAAAATTATGAAGCAAGTACTAAACTTCCTTAAGAAAGAAGAATGACTGGTAGATAACAGACACTGGCATCTGAAGAGATATAAAGACGTGTGTGGGGGTGTGGGTGTGGGTGTGTATGTGTGTGTGTGTGTGTGAGACAGACAGACAGAGACAGAGACAGAGAGAGACACACAGAGACAGAGACTGAGACAAAGACAGAGAATCAAAGAAAAAGAGATTGCTGAATGGTGGTGGTGCAGGGCATAATTAGGAAGCAGCTTTGGAGTGAAAATATTAATTCTCTTTCTAGTCCATTATTTCAGGAAAAGTCCAAGTCATGTTTCGTTTCACCCTTACCTCTCAGGTCTTCTCCCCCTTGACAGCTATCTTTCCACCCTAAAAAATCTTTAGTCCTGGGCCTCTGTTCTCCAAAATGGTGACTATTCTATCAAAACCACTATTTCATGAAAAGTTCTGCAGATTTTCTTTCTTCAACAGTATCTTTCCCTCTGAAATCACTCTTTTCTTCTCCTTTCTCCTCAGTCGTTCTCAGTTTTGGAAATATAACCATGATCAAATCAATTCTATCATTCATCCTTCATAAAGTGAATTCATTTACTCCCCACCCTGACCTAATGTCATCTCTGTAACTTTTCAGACTAAAGTAAACTTCCCTAAACACCATTTTCCTTTGCATGTTGATTTCCCTCACTAAAAGGTTAAATCTTGAAATCAGGGTCTTATTTTGTTTTTCAATTGCTATTCTTTTTTTTTATGATTCTAATAATTCTTTTTTTTTATTTAATAGCCTTTTATTTACAAGATATATGCATGGGTAACTTTACAGCATTAACAATTGCCAAACCTCTTGTTCCAATTTTTCACCTCTTACTCCCCCCCCCACCCCTCCCCTAGATGGCAGGATGACCAATTGCTATTCTTAATATTCATTCATTTATTCTTCCTAACCCTCCTATGACAATAGAGTAGGATACAATAAAAATATATATACTCAATCAGATTATGAGAAGAAGCAGATAGAGATTGATCAAATTAGAGCTAGTTTGTTTGTATTTAAGTAGCTTAAGTAAGATAGATACCTACTTTTTAAAATTGTTAACTTTCTTCTTTCTTCTTTGAAACTGTCATTTTTTTTATTTCAGAATACAATAATTTAAGTGCTCTGTGTATTCAAGAATTTTCCTACAAATCCCTGTCAATTATACTGTCTTACAATGCTTAGTATCTTATCATTTTTGATTGCTAAGAACTATACACTTAATTATCATAATAAAGATTATAATGTTACAGATCAAGATTTATATTCAAAGGCAATTTGAGCAAAAGAGTATAGTTTTCTCTGATTCTCCTTTCATGGAAGTGTGTTTCTGTCGTCTAATCCTTCATACTATTATCACAATCATGTATTGTATTCTATTTGCTATTTAATATATTTCTCTTATATCTTCTCTCCTTTAATAAGCTATAGATCTCTTAACATGAATTTTTTTTGTATTTGTATCTGAATTTCAACACATTTATTAAGCACCTACTATGTGCAAATCCTCTGCTGATGCTGGGTATACAGTTTTTCAATAATATGCTCCCTCCCTTTCAGAGTTTTAGAATCTGCTAAGAAAAGAAAGCATATATACAAAGACATAATAAAAATTAGAATTGATAAATGCAGATGAAAAGATCAAATGGAAAAATGACTAGGAATTGGAGAGGGACAGGATATATTTCTATTGAATCAAAGATATGAACTAGATTGAACAAAGAACATGCAATCAAGACATTTCAGCTAGGTACCATAAGGAAGTATTTTTTCGTTTTGTTTTTTGAGGAACTTAATCATACCCTGTAAGGCTTATATCAGCTAGGAATCTAGATATAATATTCTAGCAGTTTTCTAGTGGAAGCCTTCAGCCAAGCTTCAGAGAAGAAAACTTGAAATAAAGGAGAGGAGCTCATTCACTGTCTCCACTATCATCACTACCATCATCTTGATCAGAAAAGACCGACTGAACTTTGGATAACCAGAGTATTTGTACCTTTTTATTGGTTTCCTAGAAGTTTGCTTACGGCAATATCAGTGCTGTCTACCCAGGGAGATAAGGAGAGACAGAATATAATTGAAATGAAGGTTCAGGACTCTACATAGAAACTAAGAGAAAAAATACAGAAAACCTAAGGGAACCTCTTCAGAATTCCAGAAAAGCACTTCCCAAGAGTTGTAAGTTATCCTTTTGCCACACTTTCTCTTTACTTTTGAATCTATTTTTCCCTAAATTCAGTGTGCAGTGGGAGAATGTTTCACAGATTATTTATTTTAGCAAAAATATTTTGCAATAACTATACTTCCAGAGTAAATACCCATTTCCAAGAGCTAATTAAGTCTTTTAGCTAATTAATATCAAATTGATTATTGTGGAGGGAAACACACTTGTAGGGGTTTCTGGCCTATTAGAAAACCTGATCTCAAATTTCTCAGAGGTACCCCTAGGAGAGATGTAGTAGCTGAGCCCTGGGCATTGGAACTGCTAATATGAATAATGATAAAAAGAGTAGCTGCAAATCATATGCTACATATGTATTGTTAGATGCTCACCAGCGTGTAGTTGTTAAGGAATGAATAATTATCTTCATTTTAAATATAAAGACAATGAGAATCCTAGAAATTAAATGATCTGACCCCTAGGTCATATAGCCAGTAGCTGGAACAGTTTGGATTCATTCATCTTCCATTTCTAAGTTCAGAGCTCTTTTCCCCTAAATACTTTAAGGATCTAAGAGACAAAGGCTTCCAAACATACTTGAGAAAACAAATGGAGTGAAGAAAAATGTGTCCATGAGCTCCTAAATATATTTTACCAGCAAAATGAGAAACTAAAATGTGAACTTTTAATAGATTTTTTTATTTTCAAAATATATATGTGGAAAATTTGTGAAATTCACCCTTACAAAACCTGTGTTCTATTTTTTCCCTCACTTTCCCCCTCCTCTTATAGTTGGAAGAATTGCAACATATATATGTTAAACATGTACAATTCTTCTATACATATTTCCATAAATATCGTGCTGCACAAGAAAAATCAGATCCAAAAGGAAAGAAAAATGAGAAAGAAAACAAAATGCAAACAACAACGAAAAGAGTGAAAATACTATGTTGTGATGCACATTCAGTTCCCACTGTCTTCTCTCTGGGTGCAGATGGCTTTCTTCATACAAGACCATTTGAACTAGTCTGAATTACCTCATTGTTGACGAGAACCATGCCCATCAGAATTGATCATCGTATAATCTTGCTGTTGCTGTATATAATAATGGTCTCCTGATTCTGCTCATTTCATTTAGTATCAGTTCATGTAAGTCTCTCCAGGACTCTCTGAAATCATCCTGCTGATCATTTCTTATAGAACAAAAATACTCCATAACATTCATACACCATAACTTGTCCAGCCATTCTCTAATTGATGGACATCCATTCAGTTTTCAGTTTCTTGAATGTAAAAATGTTTTACCAGTTTATTGCCTCCCTTTTAATTTTATCTCCATTGGTTTTGTTTATACAATTTTTTAAACTTAATATAATCAAAATTATCTCTTTTGCATTCGATAATGTACTCAAGTTCTTCTTTGGACACAAATTTCTTTCTTCTCTACAGATTTGAGAGGTAAAATATCTTTTGTTTTTATAATTTGCTTATACTATCACTGTTTATGTCTAAATCATGAAACCATTTCAATCTTATATTGGTCCTAGGGTGTCAGGTGTGAGTCAATTGCTAGTTTCTGCCATACTAGTTTCCAATTTTCCCAGCAGTTTTTGTCAAATAGTGAATTCTTATCCCAAAAGCTAGAGTCTTTAGATTTGTTAAATACTAGATTATACTCATTTACTATTTTGTTTTGTAAACCTAATCTATTCCTCTGATCTACTACTCTATTTTTAGCCACTACCAAATGGTTTTAATGATTGCTCCTTTGTAATATAGTTTTAGCTAGGCCACTTTTATTTGCATTTTGTTTCATTAATTCCCTGAAAATTCTTGACCTTTTGTTCTTCCAGGCTTTGTTATTTTTTTTCTAGTGCTGTGAAGTAATTTCTTGGGAGTTTGATTGGTATGATACTTAATAAGTAGATTAATTTAGGTAATATTGTCATTTTTATTATGTTAATTCAGCCTACCCATAAGCACTTGATATTTTCCCAAAAAATTAGATCTGACTGTATTTGTGTGGAAAGTGCTTTGTAATTGTGTTCATACAGTTCTTGACATTGCCTTGGCAGGTAGACTTCCAAATATTTTTTGTTATGTATAGTTATTCCAAATGGAATTTCTCTTTGTATCTCTTGCTGTTGAACTATTGATGATATATAAACAAGGTGATGATTTATGTGGATTTATTTTGTATCCTGCAACTTTGCCAAAGTTGTGAATTGTTTCTAGTAGTTTTTTAGTTTATTCTCTAGGGTTCTCTAAGTATACCATATATCAGCTGCAAAGAGTGATAATTTGGTTTCCTCATTACCTACTCTAATTCCTTTAATCTCTTTTTCTTCTCTTATTGACAAAGCTAACATTTCTAACACAATCTTGAATAGTATTGGTGATAGCGGTAACCTTGTCACCTCTGGTCTTATTGGAAATGGTTCTAAATTTATCTCCATTACATCTGATGCTTGCTAATGGCTTTAAATAGATTCTACTGATCATTTTAAGGAAAATACTATTTATTCTTATACCCTCTAGTATTTTTAATAGGAATGGGTGTTGGATTTTGTCAAATGCTTTTCTGCATCTATTGAAATAATGATATGATTTTTGTTAGTTTGGTTTATTGATATAGTCAGTTATATTATTGGTTTTCCTAATATTGATCCAGTGCTGCATTTTTAGTATAAATTCTACTTGGTCATGGTGTATGTATTATCCCGGATATAACTTGCTTTAATCTCTTGGCTAATATTTTATTTAATTTTTTTGTATCAATATTCATTAGGGAAATTGGTCTATAATTTTCTTTCTCTGTTTTGACCCTACATGATTTAGGTATCAGCATCATGTGTATGTCATAAAAAGAATTGGCAGGATTTCTTCTTTCCCTATTTTCCCAAAGAATTTACATAATATTGGAATTAATTTTTCCTTAAATATTCACTAGAATTTACATGTAAATCCATCTGGTTCTGTAGATTTTTTTCTTAGGAAGTTGATTAATAGGTGGTTCAACTTCTTTTTCAAAAATGAAACTATTTGAGTAATTTGTTTCCTCCTCTGTTAATCTGGGCAATCTATGTTTTTATAAACATTCATCCATTTCACTTAGATTATCCTATTTATTGGCATACAGTTAGACAAATAGTTCTTAATTATTGCTCCAATTTCCTCTTCATTGGTGGAAAGTTCATCCTTTTCATTTTTGATACTAAGAATTTGATTTTCTTCTCTCCTTTTTCTGATCAAATTAATTAAAGGTTATTTATTTTATTGGTTTTTTTATAAAAACAATTCTTAGTTTTCTTTACTTTTAATTTTATTAATCTCCCCTTTTATTTTTATAATTTCGAATGTGGTATTGCTTAGAAGGAGTTTAATGTGTTCTCTTTTCTAGCTTTTTTAGTTGCATGCCCAATTCATTGACCTTCACTTTCTTTATTTTGTGCAAAAAAGCATCAAGAAATATAAAACTTCCCCTAAGAACTGCTTTGGCTGCATCCCATAAATTTTGCTATGTTGTCTCATCATTTTCATTCTCTTGGATGAAATTGTGTGCATGATTTATTGGTGCACCCTCTCATTTTTTAGGATCAGATTATTTAGTTCCCAATTAAATTTTGGTCTATTTTTCCCTGGATCTTTATTACATGTGATTCTTGTTGCACCATGATGTGAAAAAAAGATGCATTTACTATTTCTACCTTTCTACATTTGATTTTGACATTTTTATCCTCTAATATATGGTTAATTTTTATATAGGTTCCATGAACCACCAAAAGAAAAGTAGACTCCTTTCTGTCTCCATTCAATTTTCTCTAGACATAGAAAGGGGATTGTACTAGAAAAAGAGGAAAATGGAGGAAATTACATTTCAAGAAAAGATAAAGAAGACCCATTATAATTGAGGGAAAGAAGGGAGGGAGATAAACATTGTGTGATTCTTACTGTCATCAGATTTGGCTCAAAGAGAGAATATCAGGCATATTTGGCTTCACAGAAAAATTTGTCTCATCCTATAAGGAAGTGAGAGGGGAAAGGGGAAAAGAAAAGGGAACAGTAATAGAAGGGAAAAGAGCTATCATATTGAACTTTTCTAAAATTCTATTTACCTCCTTAACTTCCTTCTTATTTATTTTGTGGTTTGACTTCTCTAATTCTGAGAGAGTAAGGTTGAGATCTCCCACTAGTATAGTTTTGCTGTCTATTTCTTCTTGCAGCTCTCTTAACTTCTCTAGGAATTTGAATGCTATATCACTTGGTACATATATGTTTAGTACTGATGTTATCTATGGTACCTTTAAGTAGGATACAGGTTCCTTTGTTATCTCTTTTAATTAGATGTATTTTTACTTTTGCTTAATCTGAGATCAGAATCGCTACTCCTGCTTTTTTTTTTTTTTTTTTTTTTTTACTTCACCTGAAACATAATAGATTCTCCTCTAGTCTTTTACCTTTACTCTATATGTGTCACTCTCCTTTAAATGTGTTTCTTGTGAACAACATATTGTAGAATTCTGGCTTTTAATCCAGTCTGTTATCCACTCCCATTTTATGAGAGTTCATCCTATTCTTATTCACAGTTAAAATAACAAATTCAGTCTTATTTTCCCCAAATTATGCTTTTCTCCTTTCTTCCTTTCCCTCCTCCCCAGTATTTTGCTTCTGACCACCAACTCCATCAAAAAGCCCTCCAGCTTTATAGCCCCTTCTCATTTCTTATACCCCCTCACTATTTCTTTTTTCCCTTCTATTACCGTTCCCTTTTCTTTTCCCCTTTCCCCTCTCACTTCCTTATAGGATGAGACAAATTTTTCTGTGAAGCCAAATATGCCTGATATTCTCTCTTTGAGCCAAATCTGATGACAGTAAGATTCACACAATGTTCATCCTCCTCCTTTCTTTCCCTCAATTATAATGGGTCTTCTTTATCTTTTCTTGAGATGTAATTTCCTCCATTTTCCTCTTTTTCCAGTACAATCCCCTTTCCATGTCTAGTTTCTTTTTTATATTATCAAAATAAAATCAAATTATACCTGCACTCTCTAAGTATACCCATAACAGAGATATAGTTCTCAATAGTTCTTTCCTTTTCATGCTTTTCCTGAATACTGTATTTGGAGATTAGATTTTTTTTGTCAGCTCTGGTCTTTTCAGTAGAAATAAAAGAAATTTGCCTTTATCATTGAATGTCCATCTTCTCCTGAAAGATAATGCTCAGTTTAGTTGGATAGTTGATTCTTGGTTATAAATCAAGTTCTTTTGCCTTTTTGGAATATCAGATTCCAGGTCCTTCTATCATTTAAGATGGAAGCTGCTAGGTCCTGGCTAATCCTGATTGTGGCTCCTTGATATTTTAATTGTTTCTTTGTGGCTACTTGCATTATTTTTTTCCTGGGTCCAATAATTCTGAAATTTAACTAAAAAATTCCTTGGAATTTTCCTTTTGGAAAATCTCTTGAAAGAGATGATTGGTGAATTCTTTGAATGGCTATTTTACCTTCTGGTTCTAGGACATAAGGGCAGTTTTCCTTGATGATTTCCTGAAAGATAGTAATTTAAATTCTTTTTTTCCATCATGGTTTTCAGGAAGTCCAATAATCTTTAGATTGTCTCTCCTAGAACTCTTTTTTTGTTCTTGTTAGGATCTGTTCCATTGAGGTATTTTACGTTTGATTCTAGTTTTTTTTTTCTTTTTTTGGTTTCATTTGACTGATTCTTGATGTCACATTTCCATTTGTTCAGTTCTAATTTTTAATGAATTATTTTCTTCAGTTACCTTTCTTAGCTCCTTTTGTACTGGGCCAATTGAATTTTTAAATGACTTGTTTTGTTCAATGGATTTTTTTTCCATTTCACATATTTTATTTTTCAAGGAGTTGTTTTCTTTTTCCATTTTGTCTAATCTATTTTAAGGAGTTATATGCTTTTATCATTTTATCAAGTCTATTTTGTAAGGAGTTATTTGCTTTTTTCCATTTTAGTAAGTCTATTTTTTAAGAGTTTTCTTCAGATAATTTCAGTGTTTCCCTTTCCAAACCTCCTTGCAAAGTTCACATTTTCTTTATTTATTTTGCTTCTAATTCTCTTTTAAGGTCCTTTTTGAATTCTTTCAAGAGAGTCTTGTGAGATGGGAACCAATTCATATAGGGGCTTTATCTGGAGATGATTTGCTTCTCTTTCTCCATAAAGACTATCTGTGCATGGACCCACACTTAACACTGTATACCAAGATAAGATCAAAATGGGTCCATGATTTAGGCATAAAGAACAAGATTATAAATAAATTAGAAAAACATAGGATATTTTATCTCTCAGACCTGTGGAGGAGGAAGAAATTTGTGACCAAAGATGAACTAGAGACCATTATTGATCACAAAATAGAAAATTTTGATTACATCAAATTAAAAAGCCTTTGTACAAACAAAACTAATGCAAACAAGATTAGAAGGGAAGCAACAAACTGGGAAAATATCTTCACAGTTAAAGGTTCTGATAAAGGCCTCATTTCCAAAATATAAAGAGAACTGGCTCTAATTTATAAGAAATCAAGCCAGGATGTACTGCGACATTTTTAACATATATAAGTGCTTGCCATCTAGGGGAGAGGGTGGAGGGAGAGAGGGGAAAAAATCAAAACAGAAGTGAGTGCAAGGGATAATGTTGTAAAAAATTACCCTGGCATGGATTCTGTCAATAAAAAGTTATTACAATAATTTTTTTAAAAAGGGGGAAAAAATACTATCTATGATCAGAGTTCTTTATGCTTTTTTGCTTATTTTTTTAAAATACTGAGGACTGCTTTTAGAGAAAAGGGGAGATTTTCAAATCTTCCTCTACTGGTAACAGTGGCTGCTCTTAGGTTGGTGCTGATTAATTTCCAGTGCTGGGTGGATATGGCTAGGTTCATGTTATTCTAGGGTTTGGAGACTTATTATTTGCCTTTTGTATTTGTGTTGAATGTCTTACAGCTAAACTGCTAATCTATTGGCTTGCAACCAGGGTGGAGTAGCCAACACTCCTGTAGATTGCTCCAGTTATATTTATATTTATATTTATATATATTTATATACACCCCACCACCCTGAGTTTGTGTGCTGGACTACACTTGGCCCCTTCTTCCATGCCCAATTGAAACAGAACTTTTCTGCAGCTCTTCCAAAATGTCTTCTGCTGAAATTTGTTACACTCCAAATATCTGTGGGTTCTCTCACTCCAAAACTAGTTCAGAGGCTTGATTTGGTGTAGATTTGAGGAACAACAAGGAGAACTCAGATAAAGTGTGACTCTTCTCCCCCATTTTGAGTCTGCCTAAAACGTGGACTTTCAACTACTTGTTGATTTACCTATGGGTTTATTTTATGTAAGTTCATTTTCATTATGTCTCATTAAGTGCTAGAGTCAGCAGAGGAGGGGATGGGTGAAGGAGGTGATAGAAATATTTGTCTAATGTGGATGGAGTAACCTTACATATTTTGGAAAAAAAGAGATGGAGAATTAGCTTAGTATTTTAGATATGTGTCAGATTCTTTGATGAAACAAAACAATATAAATTCTTTGGAATAGAGCCAGAAATGCTTAAAATGCATAAGAAAAATACAATGAAATGTGACTTGCTTTATCTCCCTAAACTCCAGATCTACAAAAATACATCGTGAGTAAATCTCCAGACACTGAAGGAAAATTTAATTCTTCTGTTGGTAGTGCCTACAACTCTAGGTTTTAATTGGAAAGACCTGAGGACCAGACTTTGGAATGAACTTCAGTTTTCTTATCTGTAAAATGGGAACAAGAGTAAAACTTATTTCACAGCATTTTCATGAGACTTCAATGAGATAATTTATATAAAGTGTAAAAAAAAGTAATTTACTTTTTATTTATCTCTTAATTTCAAATTCCAAAATGGATTCAAATTTGAAGAAAAATGGGTATTTCGAAAACACATACTGGGGACTTCCAGCCAAGATGGCAGCAAGGAGACACACAGCTATGTAAGCTCCGTATTTTCTCTCAGAATCCATCTCATTACAAGCCTCTGAATTAATGCTTGAATGAAAAAAAACCAACAAATAGTTACCAAGAGAAGACATCCTTGAGATTCCACAGGAAAGTTCTATTTTTGCTCAAGGGTGGGAAGGTTTTAGATTGGGCACAGGCTGAAGGCAGCAGCAGCAGCAGCAGCAGCAGCGGCAGCTCATCAGGCAGCTCACAGCAGAGCAGACAGAGGGGGGTGGGGTGTGATCTCAGCTGTCTCTGCAGGGAGAGATTTGCTACAGGATTGGATACTTTGCCCTGGCAGCAAGTCAGTAGCCCAACAGAAAAGCTAAAAACACCGGGGGTGAAGAATACAACTGCAAACAGCTGGGGTTTCCCAGGACCTGGCCACTACTCCCCCACAGCATCTCAGCACGTTCTCAGAGTCTCAGAGCCCAGGCACAGCAGAGTCCTGCTAGTGCCTCGCTGCTGCCCCCACAGTCTGTAGAGGAAGCTCAGTAACACCACCCAGCCCCTCCCCCCAAAAAAGCAGATTCCATTTGATTTTTTTTTCTTTTTTTTCTTTGCTAGTTTGTCTATGATTCTTCTCTGACAAAATGAGCAAAAAATTGAAAAGGACCTTAACGATTGACAGCTTTTATATGGATAGAGAGCAGACTCTAAACCTTGAGGAGACTAAAAGCAGACTGTCTCCAGGTGAATCCCCACAGGAGAAGATTATCTGTTCCTGAGCACAGATGTATCTCAAAGAAGAAATTAAAAAGGCTCTCACAAAATAGCTAGAAGAAAAATTGGAAAAGGAGAGGGAGGCTTGGCAACAGAATTTGGAGAAATCATCCCACTCATTTAAAGACAGAGTGGATAAAGAAAGCAAATCTTTGAAAAATAGGATTAGTGAACTGGAAACAGAAAATGACTCTCTAAAAAACAAAATTGGTGAAATGGAAAAACATCCCATAGAACAAAACAACACAATTGGACAATTAGAAAAAGATATTTAAAAAGTGAATGAAAAAAATACTTCATTGAAAATCAGAATCAAGCAAATGGAATTGCATGACTCGAGGAGACAAGAAGAATCAGTCAAGCAAAACCAAAAAAATCAAACAATGGAAAAAAATGTGAAATACCTTCTTGGGAAAACAACAGACCTGAAAAATGGGTCTAGGAGAGACAATCTGAGAATTATTAGACTTCCAAAAAAATATGATAAAAAAAAGAGCCTGGACATTATTTTCCAGGAAATTATCAAAGAGAACTGCCCAGAAATCATAGAAACAGAAGGTAAAATAGACATTGAAAGGATTCATCGATCACCTACTGAAAGGGATTCTAAAATCAAAACACCAAGAAATATAGTGGCCAAATGCCAGAACCCTCAAACGAAGGAAAAAATACTCCAAGCAGCTAGAAAAACCCAATTCAAATATAAAGGAGCCACAATAAGGATCACCCAGGATCTAGCAGCATCCACATTAAAAGATCGAAGAGCCTGGAATATGATATTCCAAAAGGCTAAGGAACTCGGTATGCAACCAAATGAGCATCTTTTTCAGGGAAGAAGATGGTCATTCAACAAAATAAGTTAATTTCACCTATTTTTGATGAAAAAATCATAACTTAACAAGAAGTTTGATCTACAAATATAGAACTCAAGAGAAACCTAAAAGGTAAAAAAGAAATCGGGAATTATATTTTCTGAAAACATTAAAAGAATACATGTATTTATTCAGAAATTAGAGGTGGGAAAGGAAATTGTACCAAAAAGGGAAATGGGGGGTACGATCCCCATGAAGAGGCAAAGAAACCATTTCTGAGAAAAGAATGGAGGGGGATGAATAAGTAGGATCTTACCAACAAAATTTTTTAAGAGAAAATTTAGACATATTCAATTTAGGGAAATTCTCCCATCCATTGAAAAGTGAGAAGGAAAAAGGAAAAGGGAAGAATTAGCTAAGCAGAAGGGAATATGGAAACTGAGGGAAAGGATAAGATAGGGGAGGAAGTCTAAGGTGGGGGGATACTAAAAAGGGAGGATTGGAGAACAATGTTTCAAAGTTTAATTTGGGAAGGGGGGTAAGGGGAAAGAAGGGAGAAAAAGCATAAACAGGGGTTAACAAGATGGCAAGTAATCAAATTGGTTTTTAACCATAAATGTAACGGGGTAAACCCCAAAAGGGAAGGGTTAGGAATGGGATTAAAACCAGAATCCACAATATGTTGTTTACAGGAAACACACCAAAGGGGAAATACAAGAGTAAAGGTAAAAGGTTGGGCAAAATCACATGCTCAGGGAAGTCAAAAGCAGGGGTACCATCCTGATCTCAGATCAAAAAACAAAAATTGACCTTAAAGAGATAAGGAAGGGACTATATCTTGCTAAAGGGTATAGATAATGAAGCAATATCAATATTAAACATATATGCACCAAGTGGTGTAGCATCTAAATTTTAAAAGAGAAATTAAAAGAGCTACAAGAAGAAAAGACACAAAAAATAATAGTGGGTGATCTCCCTTCACCTGTAGATAAATCAAACCAAGAATAAATAAGAAAGAAGTCAAAGAGGTAAAAGAATACTAGAAAAGTTAGATATGATAGATCTCTGGAGAAAATGAAATGGAGAAAGAAAGGGTACCTTTTTTTCAGCAGTTATGGAACCTTAAAAAATACACCAATATTAGGACAAAAACCTCAAACTCAAATGTAGTAAGGCAGAAAATTAAATGATCCTTTTCAACCATGATGCAATAAAAAATTACACTCAACAAAAAGCCAGGGAAAGAACCAAAAATAATTGGAAACAAATAACTTATAAAGAATATTGGGTGAAACAGCAAATCATCGCAATTTTCTTCCCCCAAAAAAGCAAAAGAGACATCATACCAAAATGTGGGGAAAAGCGGTAATGGGGGAAATTTCATATCTCTAGAGGCCTACTTCATAAAATAGAGAAAGAGAAGGTCAGGAATGTACAACTAAAAATGCTAGAAAAGGAACAAATTAAAACCACCAAAACACTAAACTTGAAATTCTAAAATAAAAGGGAGATCAATAAAACTGAAAGTAAAAAAGTTTGAATTAATTAATAAAACTAAGAATTCATGAAAAACCAACAAAATAGACAAACCCTTAGTAAATATGATTAAAAAAAAGAGGAAAATCAAATTGTTATCTTAAAATGAAAAGGGGAACCCCCACAAGAAGAGGAAAAGAATAATTGGAATTACTTTGCCCCTTTAGAATAAATTTGACAACTTAAATGTGGAAGAATACCCAAAATATAGTTTGCCCAGATTAACAGAGGAAGAAGTAAATATCCTAAACAGTCCCATTCTAGAAAAGAAATTGCACAAGCTATTAACCAACTCCCTAAGAAAAAATCCCCGGACCGTGATTTTGTGACCTCTACCAAACATTTAAAGAAAATTAACCCAATGCTATAAAACTTTGGAAAAATAGGGATTGAAGGAGTCCACCAAAGTCCTTTTATGACACAGAATGGTATGATACCTAAACCAGGTAGGCTGAAAATAAAGAAAGAAAATTATGACCAATCTCCCTAATGAATATTACTAAAATTAAATAAAATATTAGCAAAAAGATTACAGAAAATCATCCCAGGATAATACATATGACCGAGGAATTATACCCGGAATGGGGTTTGGTTCAATATTAGGAAACATTAGCATAATTTAATCAATAATCAAACTAAAAAAATGATCATTCAATAGAGAAAAAAGCATTTGATAAAAACCAACATCCATTCCCTTTAATAAAAACATTTGAGAGTATAGAATAAATGGACTTTTCAAAAGCAACATATTTAAAAATCAGTAACATCATATGCAATGGGGAAAACTGGAACCTTTCCCAGTAAGATCTGAGGAAGGGTTGCCCACCAATTATTATTCAATATCGATTAGGAAACACTAGCCTGCAAAGAGTCAGAAAGAGATTAAAGGGAATTGAAGTAGGCAATGAGGAAACAAACTATCACTTTTGCAGATGATATGATGATATACTTAGAGAACCCCAGAGATTCTATAAAAGCTTTTAGAAATTCATAACTTTAGCAAAGTTTAAAAAATCTCCATAAATCCTCAGATTTTATACATCCCAAAAAACCAAAGGAGATACAAAGAGAAATTTATTCAAAATAACGTAAGCATAAAAATATTTAATTTTCTACCAAAGGAAAGTCAGGAATTATAGAGCAAAATTACAAAAAAACTTTCCAACAAATAAAGTCAGACTTAAATAATTGGAAAATAAAGTCTTTGATACCGAAAGGAATCAGATGACAATACCCAAACAATCTATTTATTTAGTGCTATACCAATCAGAGTTCCAAGAAAATATTTTAATGATCTAGAAAAAAATAACAACAAAATTCAATAGAATAAAAAAGGTCGAGAATCTCAAGGAATTAATGAAAAAAAATCAAAATGAAGGTGGCACCCTGGATCTAAAACTTATTATAAAGTGGCAGTCACCAAAACCATAGTTGATCAGTGGAGCAGGTTAGGGTTCAAAGAAAATAGCAACATAGAACTAGTGTTTGACAAAGCCAATGATCCTAACTTTTGGGATGAATTCATTATTTGGAAAACGCTGGGATAACTAAAAGTATAAGAAATTAGATGGACCCCCTTAACACCATATACCAAGATAAGATCAAAATGGGTACATGACTTAGACATAAAGAACAAGATTATAAATAAATTGGAGGAACATAGGATAGTTTATCTCTCAGACTTGTGGAGGAGGAAGGAATTTGTGACCAAAGATGAACTAGAGAGCATTATTGATCACAAAATAGAAAATATTGATTACATCAAATTAAAAAGCTTTTGTACAAACAAAACTAATGCAAACAAGATTAGAAGGGAAGCAACAAACTGGGAAAACATCTTCACAGTTAAAGGTTCTGATAAAGGCCTCATTTCCAAAATATATGGAGAACTGACTCCAATTTACAAGGAACCAAGCCATTCTCCAATTGACAAATGGTCAAAGGATATGAATAGACAATTTTCAGACAATGAAATTGTAACTATTACCACTCATATGAAAGAGTGTTCCAAATCACTATTAATCAGAGAAATGCAAATTAAGACAACTTTGAGATACCACTACATACTTGTCAGATTGGCTAAGATGACAAGAAAAAATAATAATGATTGTTGGGGCGGATGCGGGAAAATTGGGACACTGATACATTGTTGGTGGAGTTGTGAACGAATCCAACCATTCTGGAGAGCAATCTGGAATTATGCCCAAAAAGTTATCAAACTGTGCATACCCTTTGACCCAGCAGTGCTACCACTGGGCTTATACCCCAAGGAGATACTAAAGAAGGGAAAGGGACCTGTATGTGCCAAAATGTTTGTGGCAGCCCTGTTTGTAGTGGCTAGAAACTGGAAAATGAATGGATGCACATCAATTGGAGAATGGTTGGGTAAACTGTGCTATATGAATGTTATGGAATATTATTGTTCTGTAAGAAATGACCAACAGGATGAATACAGAGAGGATTGGCGAGACTTACATGAACTGATGCTAAGTGAAATGAGCAGAACCAGGAGATCATTATATACGTCAATAACGATACTGTATGAAGATGTACTCTGATGGAAGTGGATTTCTTTGACAAAGAGACCTAATTCAGTTTCAATTGATCAATGATGGACAGAAGCAGCTACACCCAAAGAAAAAAACACTGGGAAATGAATGTAAACTGCTTGCATTTTTGTTTTTCTTCCTGGGTTATTTTTACCTTCTCAATCCAATTCTCCCTGTGCAACAAGAAAACTGTTTGGTTCTGCACACATATATTGTATCTAGGATATATTATGACATATTCAACATATATAGGACTGCTTGCCATCAAGGGGAGGGGTGGAGGGTGGGAGGGGAAAAATCGGAACAGAAGTCAGTGCAAGGGATAATGTAAAAAAATTACCCTGGCATGGGTTCTGTCAATAAAAAGTTATTATAAAAAAAATACATACTGGGAATTTGTAATAACATGAATCATTTTGTCAGTGTGCATTCAAAGGTAGCATTACATTTCTTCAATTTTTTAGGACTTGTGAAGATGGGAGTTTCCACATTGGTTCCAAAAGGCTTTGGGCATAATCAGAAATATATTGCAAACAGGGCAATTATGGCCTTGTTTAACAAGAATGAGAATCTTTTGGAAACTTGAGTTTGCCATAAGGTTAGCAAGTTAGTAAACTCTCTTTTTCTCCTACAGTCCCAGGATCTGCTCAAAGCAAAGGATTGCCAACAAGTGAAATTTTCATCTTTAAAATGTTTCAGTGTATCTTAAAACAACACATAGTTCCCAATGGCTTTACTAGGCTGCAGAAGGGTAGTTGGGAGGGGGTCCCTGTGACACCTGTTTCAAGGAGTCTCTTGGAAAACTTGTGAAAACCTGAGACCTGTGGTGTCCAGTGACTCATTTTAGTTGCATTTGCTCAATCACTGCCACTTCTTGCTGGGCTTTTTTCCTCCATCAGTTCCATAAAATTCACCTTGAACATGGATTTTAGTGTAGCTTATTTATCATAGCAGAGACATCTGCTATTCAATAATCTTTTCCTGCAGTGCCTCTTTGCCTATGTTATCAGGACAGGAGAAGCTGTTAACCCTGAGGAAAGAACCACAAGCTCATTCTCCAAAGATAATGTTATATTATATACACACAAAATGTACACAAACATATGATATATATGTGTGTGTGTATGTATATACATAGCAAAGCCATAACCGGGATTGGGTAAGGAAGGCATAAGGTTTTTTACTTCAAAACACCAGAAATTTCAAGGTGGGATGTGTGTGCTGATAGTACTTTCAGTCCTTTAACAGCATAGAAACAAATCAATTTAGCACACAATCATCAAGAATAATTATTGAAAACAGAAATTTGCTAGATGGTAGCTTCTTTTCTTCAAGCAGCAACACTGCAGAAAAAAATTGATCTTGACATGGCCCTAGCCTTTTTTTTTTTCATATACTCCACACTCTCATTCACCTCATAACATCTAGTCTTTTCAAAAGGCAGCTTTAAATCATTTCAAGGTCTTCATCATCATCACCAATAATTACTCTGTCATTTGTACCAGGTTCAAAAACTACTCATTAAAACTACAATAAAAGACAAAGTTTCCAAAGTTAGTGGTAGTCTCTTATTTGTTGTTGTTGTTTTGTTTTTAGAGAAAAGAAGGAAGTAAGCAAAGAAGGAAGAAAGGAAGGAGGGAGGGAGGGAGGAAGAAAGAAATATGATTGAAAGAAGATTAGTTAATTTGAAAAGAACTATTCAATTTTTAACAATTTTAAAGGGTTGTTTGCCTTTGATTGTGGCCAAAATTCCTAAAGCATATTTAAATAGAGGGATATAGGTGTCCAATAAAAGTTTAGAGACTCCAATAAGCTCTTTCAACTAATCATTTCTCAAGATCTATTTTATTTTTAGTTGCTAAATGTTTTTTGACCTTTCTTTGGTCCAATTTTTATCTTTACTTCTCATTTATTGACCTGCCTCTGCAGGAGTGTTACTTTTACCTCCCAGTAGCCTAAGAAGAGAAATGAAATCCAGAAGCACAGGTGAACCAGTTACCTATTTTGCCCCTTTGGAGAAGTGTCCTGCAATGACCTTGCTTCTGCTGAAGCTTCTCATCTCCTGGGCTCCCCAGCTGTGAAGCTAAGCACCTTGCAGGGACCATGGGAGCACAGATGCAATGATGCCACCAAACATTTGACTTTCAGCACAACCTTGACTGTGACAAGCTATGTTTCAAGAAGGAATGAGCAGTTCCCCCACTGGTAATAATTGCTTTGTGCTAACAGTGGGATTGGCAAAGCTGCAGTAGTCGGAAATGTGACTGCCTAGTCACAAAAATGGCAGAGGGAAATTGCCAGGTTGCTCCATACTGTGGGTACATTTATTCTTCCCACAAAAGCTCCAAAGAAGCTGTTAGAATGTGAATCATACTACCTATAAATTGTTAATAAACAAGGAGTAGAAGAACCAGTATCAAGGTACTTTTCCTTCATTATATTCCTTTATAATAAAAATGTCCATCCACTCAAATAATTTCTTTTATTAGAAATTGTTTCTTATTTTATAAAACAGAGAATGGTGACTATTTTCTAAGATTCTCTCTTGTCCTCATTTCTTCCACTCCAAAGACAGAAATTAAAATCCCAACTTAGTTCAGTTCTGACCAGAGGAATAGGTGATACCTTCTTTAAAAAAAAAAGTTAATGCCAAGTGCCATTTATTTGAGAAAAGATCTTGGTAGGTTGTAAGTTGCATTATTAAAATGAACTAAATCTAGGAAATCACAAAACCATTTTAATATATGATTAATTTGGGGTCCATTAAGTCATGTATAAACAAAATGAAAACTTAAATGAAAAATGGCAAGAAAATTTGGTCTATAAAAATATCCATTTAAAATGAATATGTTCAATCTAAAAGAGAAAAAACAGATCCTGTGTGGTTTGGAATGGCATGCTTTCTGTGAAATTCTGAGCCTAAAAATCCCTTCAAATATCTCAGGACACACTTTTCTGAAAACTTTTTTTTCTATACCTCTTCTACTTCAAATCACAGGATGAATTATTCTCAAGGTATGTTGAAGAAAAGGGATCCAGATCTGTGTTCCTAATACTTGGTACCAAACTTCAGAACTAATAATTGCCTACTTAAATATCTTCCTAGAACAATTTCTTCTGATTGGTCACCAGAACTGGGATGACTTTTCCCACAGGGACTAGTTTCTGACAAGGGTTGTACCATTCCAACAGATAGGGTACTTGGATGTTTGTTGGTAATAAGTATGATAAATTTGGAATCAGAAGACCTGTTTTGAATCTTAGCCCTCTTATTTACAACCTGTGTTACTCTGGCAACATAATTAGCTTCTCTGGCTCTCAGTTTCCCCATCTGTAAAATAAGAATGTTGGAGCAGTTGTCTTGGAGATGCTTTCCAACTCTGTCTGTGATCCTATGAATAATCTAACTTATCATGCATTCATTTATTCATGTTTACTTAATATATTCAGTAAGTCCAAATCTTCTCTATACCATCAGCTAATAGAAGATGAAAACCTGTATTTGTCAGATTGGAGTTTAAGAATACTCCCATAAACTGGCTATAGGTTTTTTAATTCCCTCACAGGGATATAGGGCATGAATTATTTTTTCCATCAAATGGTTTTTAATGAATGAAATGTTGCCTCACATAATAAATAATACCTCAAGCCATCTAAAAGCATCCTTTATTGAGGTAATTCCAACTCACATTAAACAGCAAAGATTGCTTTCCCGCCCACCTCAAATTTAAATTGACTGTTTTGTTTAGCACTAAATAAAATACAGCTTTGGTAACTCACTTCTTACTCTTGTTAGGGAAGATTCAACTGATGGCTTTTTAGAGCTATGAATAGACAAAGTAAAAATCCATAGTTACATTAGTTGCAGGTTACTGGTCAATAAGTGTTCATTAAACAGTGAGTTTATTCTATTCAGCCTACAGTATCATTTGTTTTCTATTTTTTTATTGGCTTTGATCATACAATTAGGTTGTTTTTTTTTCCCAGAGCAGTACATCTGCATCAATCTGAGTAAATCTCTACTCTGCACAAGGTATTGCATCTTTATTAGTGTTGGCAGACATTATTGAATATGAACTCTCTTTTTCCTCCCTTCTCTCCATCTTCATGTTGCAGGAGATGTCTTAATAACAGCAGAGATCTCCATTACAGCTCAATGGGGAATTCTTTCCAGTTCATAAAGAAATGAGTTAACTTTTCATGCTTTGGAAATTCAAATCCTCAGTCTTCATTTAGCCTTCTGTCCCAAAAGGTATACTCACTGAATCCTACTCTAGTCATTAAAATGCCCCTAGTTTATAATTTCTGATATTTACTTTTGATTCCTGCAAGTTGAATATCTTCTATTAGCCTTATCAAAAACATTTGCTTTTAAACATTCTTCTCTTGTTGACTGCTATTTCTTCCAGTAGACATAACCATTTGCCCAGTTTTCTTTTCTAGGTTCAAACCCTTAATTTTATATTTTAATCTTATCTCTTCATTTATTCACATTCCAAGTTATTTATATAACTTATCAATTACCTTTTTATTTGTATAACTCTTTTATTATCCCTTTTTAAAATACTCATGTTTTCACTTTTATTCATAAAACCATAAAATTTAGAGGCAAAGGGACCTTAAATATTTTCTAATTTGATCTCCTTGTTTTGTAAATGTGGACAATGAACTCAATAGAGAATTGACTTATCTAAAGCCACATAGCTCATAACTGCTTAAGTCATTTTGTAGACTAAGTTTTCCTGACTCTTTAAGTGCACAGCCCTTTCACTTATCCCATAATACCTCCAAACTCCCATCACCTAAATAGGCACCCTAGCAACAAATTTTCACTACTCCCCCTCCAAGTTATTTTCTTTTTTCATTATTATTAAAGCTTTTTATTTACAAAGCATATGCATGGTTAATTTTTCCAGCATTTCCCTTGCATAACCTTTTGTTCCAAACTTTTCCCTTCTTCCCCCCATCCCCTCCTTTAGCTGGCAGGTAATTCAATACATGTTAAATATGTTGAAATACAAATTTGATCCAATATAAGTATACATATTTATACAGTTATCTTATTGCACAAAAAAAAGTCAGATCAAGAAGGAAGAAAATGGAAAACTGAGAAAGAAAACAAAATGCAATCAAATAACAGAGAGAGTGAGAATGCTATATTGTGTTCCACACACTGTTCTCATGGTGCTCTTTCTAGGTGTACATGACTCTCTTCATCACTGCACAGTTGGAACTGGTTTGAATCATCTCAATGTTGAAATAGAGTCATGTCCTTCAGAATTGATTGTTGAACAGGGTTGTTGTTGCCATATAATGATCTGGTTCTGCTCATTTCAGTTTGCATCAGTTCGTGTAAGTCTCTCAAAGCTGCTCTGAAATCATCCTACTGGTGGTTTCTTATAGAATAATAGTATTCCATAGCATTCATGTACCATAATTTATTCAACCATTGTCCATTTGATGGGCATCTACTCAGTTTCTAGTTTCTTGCCACTACAAAGAGGGCTGCCACAAACATTTTTGCACATATGTGTCCCTTTCCCTTCTTTAATATCTTTTGGGGATATAATCCCAGTAGAAACACTATTGGATCAAAGAGTATACATAGTTTGATAACTTTTTGAGCATAGTTCCAAATTGCTCTTCAGAATGGTTGGATCTGTTCACAATTACACCAACAATGTATCAGTGTCCCAGTTTTCCCACATCCCCTCCAACATTCGTCATTATCTTTTCCTGTCATCTCAGTCAATCTGACAGGTGTGTAATGGTATCTCAACAGTTGTCTTAATTTGCATTTCTCTGATCAATAGTAATTTGGAGCATCTTTTCATGTAGCTACAAATAGTTTCAATTTCTTCATCTGAAAATTGTCTGTTCATATCCTTTGACAATTTATCAATTAGAAAATGGCTTGAACTATTATAAATTTGAGTCAATTCTCTATTATATTTTAGAAATGAGTCCTTTATCAGATCCTTTGGATGTAAAAAAAATGTTTTCCCAGTTTATTGCTTCCCTTCTAACCTTATCTGCATTATATTTGTTTGTACAAAAACTTTTTAACTTGATATAATAAAACTTATCTATTTTATGATCAATAAAGATCTTTAGTTCTTCTTTGATCACAGATTTCTTCCTCCTCCACAAATCTGAGAGGTAAACAATCCTATGTTTTTTCTAGTTTGTTTATAGTATCATTCTTTATGACTAGATCATGAATGTGGTATATGGTGTTAGGTATGGATTTATGCATGCTTTCTGCCATACTAGTTTCCAATATTCCCAGAAGTTTTTGTCAAATAGTGAGTTCTTATACAAACGGTAGGGCCTTTGGGTTTGTTATACTAGATTGTTATAGTCATTGGCTATTTTGTTCTGTGACCCTAACCTATTCCACTGACCAAGTTCTCTATTTCTTATCCAGTACCAAATGGCTTTGATGACCGCTGCTTTATGATATAGTTTTAGATCTCATACACTAGGCCATCTTCATTTGCTTTTCTCTTCATTAATTCCTTTGAAATTCTTGAATTTTTGTTCTTTTAGATGAATTTTGTTGTTATTTTTTCTAAGTCAGTAAAATAGTTTCTTGGGAATTTGATTGGTAAAGCAATAAATGAATAGATTAGTTTAGGGAATATTGTCCTATGCATGAGTCCTTGATATTTTTCCAATTGCTTAGATCTGAATTTATTTGTGTGGAAAGTGTTTTGAAGTTTTACTTATATAATCCCTGACTTTCCCTTGTCGGATAAATTCCCAAATATTTTACATTATCAACAGATATTTTAAATGGAATTTCTCTTTATATCTCTTGCTGTTGGATTTGTTAATGATGTATAAAAATGCTGATGTTTTATGTGCATTTATTTTGTATCCTGCAACTTTGCTAAAGTTGTGGATTATTTCTAATTGTTTTAGTTGATTCTCTAGGGCTCTCTAAGTATACCATCATATCATCTGCAAAGAGTAATAATTTGGTTTCCTCATTACCTACTCTAATTCCTTTAATTTCTTTTTCTTCTCTTATTGCCAAGCTAGCATTTCTAATGCAATATTGAATAGTAGTGGTGATAGTAGGCAACCTTGTTTCACTCCTGATCTTATTAGGAATGGTTCTAGTTTATTCCCATTACATATGATGCTTGCTAATGGTTTTAAATAGATACTACTGACTATTTTAAGGAAAAGTCCATTTATTCCTATACCCTTGTCCTGGGGATTTTTTAAGGGAGTTGATTAATAGCTTGTTCTATTTCTTTTTCCAAAGTGGGACTATATAAGTAATTTATTTCCTGTTCTGTTAATATGGGCAATCTCTATTTTATAGGTATTCCTCCATTTCACTTAGGTTGTCAAATTTATTGGCATAAAGTTAGGCAAAGTAACTCTTGATAATTGCTCTAGTTCCCTCTTCATCATTTTTCATTTTTGAGACTAACAATTAGATTTCCATCTTTCCTTTTTCTAATCAAATTAACTAAAGGTTTATCTATTTTGTTGGCTTTTTCATAAAACCATCTTTTAGTTTTATTTATCAATTCAATTGTTTTTTTTTAGTTTCAGTTTTATTGATGTCTCCTTTTATTTTTAGAATTTGGTATTTCATTGGGGATTTTTAATTTGTTCTTTTTCTATGTTTTTTAGGTGCAAGTACAATTTATTGATCTTTTCTTTCTCTATTTTATACAAATAAGCATCTAGAGATATAAAATTTCCCCTTATTACCATTTTGGCTGCATCCCACAAACTTTGATATATTGTCTCATTGTTGTCATTCTCTTGGATGAAATTATTGATTGTGTCTATGATTTGCTGTTTCACTCATTCATTCTTTAGGATGGGATTATATAGTTTCCAATTTCTTTTTGGTCTATTTTCCCCTGTCCCTTTATCAAATATAATTTTTATTGCATTGTGATCTGAAAAAAAAATCATTTACTATTTCTGCCTTTCTGCATTTGTTTTTGAGGTTTTTATGTCCTAATATATGGTCAATTTTTGTGTAGGTTCCATGTACTGCTGAGAAGAAAGTTTACTCATTTCTGTCTATTCAATTCCTAGAAAGATTTATCATATCTAGTTTGTCTAGAATTCTATTTACCTCTTTAATTTCTTTCCTATTTATTTTGTGGCTGGATTGATCTGTTCTGAGAGAGCAAGGTTGAGATTTCTCACTATTATAGTTTTGCTGTCTATTTCTTCTTGCAACTCTCTTAACTTCTCTGTTAGGTATTTAGATGCTGTACCCCTTGGTGCATATATGTTTAGTGTTGATATTGCTTCATTATCTATGGTACCCTTTAGTAAAATATAGTTTCCTTCTTTATCTCTTTTAATTGCACCAATTTTTGTTTTTGCTTGATCTGAGATCAGGATGGCTACCCCTGATTTTTTTTTACTTCACCTGAAGCATAATGGATTCTGCTCCAGCCTTTTACCTTTACTCTGTAAGTATTGCTCTGCCTTAAATGTGTTTCTTGTAAACAACATATTGTAGGATTCTAGCTTTTAATCCATCTGCTATCTGCTTACATTTTATGAGAGAGTTCACCCCATTCACGTTTACAGTTAAAACTACTGATTCTGTATTTCCTGTCATCTTATTAACCCCAAATTATACTTTTCTTTTTCCTTTTCCCCTTTCCCTCTTCCCCAGTATTTTACTTATGAGCACTACTTGCTTCAAGCAGTCTTCTGCCTTTAGATATCCTCCCCCTTTCTTGGGTTTCCCCTTTTCCCTTCTATTTAGCCTACCCCTTCCCTTTTCCCCTTCCCCCTTCCACTTTTTTATAAGATGGGAGGTGTTTCTCAGTGAAACCAAATATATCTAATATTCTTTCTTTAGGCCAAATCTGATGAGAGTAAGATTCACACGATATTTGTCACCCTCCCTTCTTTCCCTCAATTATAATATGTTTTCTTTGCCTCTTTCTGAGACGTAATTTTCCTCATTTTACCTCCACTTTCCCCTTTTTTTTTCTGGTACATTCCCCTTTCCAACTCTAGCTTCTTTTCACATTATAACAGTAAAATCACATTATACATGTACTCTCAATGTATACCCATAATAGAAATACAATTCTCAAGAGTTTTTTTTTCTTTTTATTTTTTTATGCTTCTATATTTAGAGGTCAAATTTTTTGTTTACCTCTGTCTTTTTCATCAAAAATAAATGAAATTCAACAGTTTTGTTGAATGCCCATCTTCTTCCCTGAAAGAAAATGCTCAGTTTAGCAGGGTAATTTATTCTTGGTTGCATTCCATGTTCCTTAGCCTTTCAGAATATCCGATTCCAGGCCTTTCACTTCTTTAAAGTGGAAGCTGCTAGGTCCTGAGTAATCCCTATTGTACCTCCTCAATATTTCAATTGTTTCTTTCTGGCTGCTTGTAATATTTTTTCCTTGGTCCAATAGTCCTCAAATTTAGCCATGATATTCCTTGGGGTTTTAATTTTGGTGTCTCTTTCAGGAGGCATTTGGTGAATTCTTTCAATGGTCATTTTACCTTCTGTTTCTATGATATCCGGGCAGTTCTCTTTGATGATTTTCTGAAAGATAGTGTCTAGGCTCTTTTTTTTTTTTTAATCATGTATTTCAGGGAGTCCAATAATCCTTATTATATTATCTCTCCTAGATCTATTTTCCAGGTTAGTTGTTTTCCCAATTAGGTATATATTTTACATTTTTTCTATTTTCTTTTCTTTTTTTCATTTTGCTTGACTGATTCTGGTGGTCTCATTGAGTCATTCATTACCATTTGTTCAATTCTGAATTTTAGTGAATTATTTTCTTCATTTACTTTTTTACTTCATTTTGTATTTGTCCAATTGAAATTTTAAAAGAGTTGTTTTGTTTTATGGAATTTTTTTCCATTTCACAAATTCTGTTTTTTAAGGAGTTATTTTCTTTTTCCATTTTACAAATTCTATTTTTAAGGAATAATTTTCTTTTTCTGTTTCACAAATTCTGTTTTTCTGGGAGTTGCTTTCTTTTTTCCATTTTATCAAATTATCTTTTAATGAGTTATATGCTTTTTCCATTTCACTAATCCTATTTTGTAGTGTATTTTCTTCAGATAGTTTCTGTGTTGCCTTTTCCAAACCCTCTTGCAAATTTTTCATTATCTTTTCCATTTTTCTTCTCGCTCTCTTTTAAGATCCTTTTAAATTTCTTCTAGGAGAGCCTTGTATAATGGGGACCATCACCTTTTGGTGCTTCATCTGGAGACAATCTGCTTTTAGTCTCCTCAGGATTTGAAATATGTTCTTCTCTTTCACCATAAAAGCTGTCCAACATCAGAGTCCTCTTTACTTTTTTGTTCATTTTTTTTTAAGTTTAGATCTGCCTTTAGGGCAGGGGGAGGGGGAGGGAGTTCCCAAGCTTTCCTGAGGCAGATTAATACTGATTCACTCCCTGTGGATGTGGCCAGATCCCATAACATTCTGGCATTTGGAGATTCACTATTGATCTTTTGTGTTTGTATTGAATGTATTCTAACTTTTCTGCTGATCTACTGGCTTGCAACCAAGGCAGAGTGGTCAACATTGTTGTACATTCCTGTAGATTACTCCCCTTACACTCTCTGCCATCCAGAGTCTGCACTGTCCCACAGAGTCAGCAATGCCAGTAGAGTGAGCGATGCCCTGGGACTCTGCACTTTCTGCACTGGTGTTTATACTCAGCTTTTTGTGTTAGGCTGCCTCCCTCCTGTTTTTGATTGAAACAGAACTTTTCAGGTCTGTTTTCTCCTGTAGATTCTCTGTCACATGGAGTCTGCACCATCAAATAGAAACTGCACCACCCCAGGACCCTGAGCTGTCTGCACTGGCATTTGTACTCAGCTGGTTGCTCTGGCTACCTCCCTCCCATTTCCAATTGGAACAGACCTTTTCTGGCAATCTTCAAAATTATCTTCGTTTTTTATTATTATTATTTTGCTTTGTTTTGTTTTTAAATTATCTTCTGCTGATAATTCGTTGCATTCCCAATATTTATGGGTTCTGCTAATCCAGAGCTAATTCAAAGGCTGGATTTCATAATTACTGAGAGAAACATGTGTGTCTCCCTGATACCTTGCCTCCGCTCCCCCCCCCCAAAGTTATTTTTTTACCTATTTAAACTCTGTTTAGATAGATTTACTTAGACTATTTCTTGATCAAAAGAAAAAATCTTCAATAGTTCCCCATTTCTTACTCAATAAAATGAAATTCTTTTGACTGGCATTTAACTTTTTGATTATCTGATACTGAGCTACTTCTAAACATTATTATCTTTTCTTTAAACTGAAAGAACTAGGGTTAAGAAGAAAAGGAATATTTGAAATAAGTTTTATGAAGAGTTAGAGAATCAATTAGTGAGAATTAAAAGGATTGCTTTACTAGAACAGAGGTCTAGGTAAGATTAGGTAATAAAAATTTTAAGTGAATCAACCAAAGCAACACACTTGAGAGACTTGCTTCTAGGGGAATTCACAAAATGTGTAAGTACAAAGAGATTGGTCACAGAAATACTCCAAAGTTAGGATTTGGCAATGAATTGGCAACTATAGTAGAAAGGACAAAGATATTCAAGAATCGAGGATAGATTAGAGTTGAAGTGGTTTATTAAAGTTTGGGAAATGAAAAAAAGAAGAAAATACCCAGGGTGAAGGTGTTGGTTTGACAAAGTACTAAGAAGTTAGTGAGCTGTAGATCAAGGTGATAATGAAGGACATGTTTATTAGTATAACTCTGCACTAAATATATATATATATATATATATATATATATATATATATATATATATATATATTGGATGGAGCTTTCTTCTCATTGGTGGAGTTTGATTATTCAATGCACTCTGTGCCTTGGTCAGGGCAGGAGAGGGGCACAGACTTGGTGAGATCTAAAGAAAAAAAAAAGAGAACTTTTCTTAATTCTTAATTGTCTTCAGACTTCTATGTGGGCCTCTCTTTCAATTGAGCTGAGTTAGCTTACTCCCAAAGGGAGAGCTTATTCAATCAGCACTGTCTGGGATATATTCTCACATGTACATTTGATCTGATTTCTGTTTTGCAAAAGAGTATACAGAACAGCAAAATAACGTTTTGAACATGTATACTTATTTTGTATTTAATTTATACTTTAATATATTTAACACATATTGGTCATCCTGCCATCTAGGGGAGGGAGTGGGGGTAAGAAGGGGAAAACTTGGATCAAAAGGTTTGGCAATTGTCAGTGCTGTAAAATTATCCATGCATATAACTTGTAAATAAAAAGCTATTAAAAATTTAAATAAATAAATAAATAAAATTATCACAGAAAACAACAACAAAAAGAGTGTACAGAACCAGAAAGAAAGGAAATAATCTCAGTTTTGCTAGTTTTGAAGATGCAGCCTCTCTTGTTCTGTCCAGGTTATGTGGCTATTCAAATTAGGAATGCATATCCACAGGATGGGGAATGAAGAGTGCCTCCATGTTAGGAAATCTAGGTATATCTAGACAGGCTCCCTTAGGATGTCCCTATGTTGAATAATTTGGATATATTCCAAGCTCTCCTAGATGGTAAAGATTACAGGTTATCCACATCATGAAAGCTATAATCAGTGAGAGGTAAAGGAATTCCTTTTCTAACTCACTCTTTTTTTACATGAATCAGACTATGAGAAATGGGTATGAAGATACCTATTTCTATTTTATGTTTATTTGTTCATCTCAGTTTTAGGTGATGGTGGTAATCTCCAATGTGTCAGGGGTTTGAACCATGGTGACTGTAGAACCAGCATTATTCTTTCAGAGCCCCCCAAACATTCAGGGATTTTACAATAGAAACTTGTTAAGAATAGAGTCTAGGGAACTAGCTGTAAATTCTAAAATATACTACAAAACAAAAGGAGAAGAAGAAAGGGAGAAGAAATGGAGATGAAAAGGGGGAGGGCAGATTGAGGGAGGTGGTGGTGAGACATAAAACACTGATGAGAAGGGAAAAACTAAATAAAGAAAGAAATGTATAAGGTAGGAAAATAGGATGGTGATAAATCTTAACTGTGAATTTGAATGGTATGAACTCTCCCATAAAATGAAAGAGGATAGCAGAGTGGATTAAAACCAGAATACTATGAGGGATAATTTACCTATCAGATTTGTGGAGAAGGTAGGAATTTGTGGCCAAAGAAGAACTAGAAAACATTGTGAAATGCAAAATGGATTATTTTGATTACATTAAATGAAAAAGGTACTGCATAATCAAAACCAATGAAGCCAAGATAAGAAGGGAAGCAGAAAGTTGGGGGGGGGGGAGGGCATGAAAATTATAGCCAGTGTTTCTAATTAAGACCTAATTTCTAAAAAACATGAAGAATTGACTCGAATTTCTAAGAATACAAGCCATTGGTTAACAAATGAGCAAAGGATATAAACAATTTTCAGATGAAGAAATAAAAGCCATTTTAGTCATATTTTTTAAAAAATGCTCTAAGTCACTGTTAATTAGAGAAATCCAAATTAAGACAACTCTGAATTACCACTTCACACTTCTCAGATTGGTTAAAATACCGGAAAATATAATTATGAATGTTGAAGTAGATATAGGCAAATTGACATATTGTTAGGGAAGTTGGAATGATCCAACCATATGGAGGAACAATTTGCAATACCCAAAGGGCTATAAAACAGTGTATACCCTTTGATTTAGCAGTGTCTCTACTGGGTCTGTTTCTCAAAGAGATAATAAAAAAGAGAAAAGGACCCACATTTGCAAAAATGTTTGTAGCATCACTTTTTGTATGACAAGGGACTAGAAATTAAGTACGTTCCCCTCAGTTGGGGAATTGCTGAATAAATTATGTATATGAATGTAATGGAATATTATTGTTCTATAAGATATGATAAGCAGACTGATTTCAGAAAGGCCTGGAAAGACTTACATGAACCAATGCAGAATGAAATGAGCAGAACCAAGAGAGCACTGTATATGGTAACAAGAAGATTATGTAATGATCAATTATGATGGATTTGGTTTGTTTCAATAAGGATGTGATTCAAGGCAGTTCTAATAGATGTGATAGAAAGTGTCCATTCTTGAGAAATATATTATAGTAGCAAAATTGTAAATAAAAACATATTTTTAAAAAGCATATGAATATTTATTGGTGTAATAACCAACTATAACTTCAGAGGATTTAAATATAAATAATATTTTCCTCCTGAGAGATAGATGATAGATTTAAAATGCTTACTCAGACATATTTTTTAATATGGCTAGCATGAGTTTTCTTTTGTCTGATGATGCATATTTGACACAATAGTTTTTTTTTTCTTTTTCAGAGTTAAGGAAGGTAATTGCTATATGATTATATTTTTTAAAGATAAAAGTAAAAACAGATGGTAATTAAAAATGTTTATATATATATATATATATATATATATATATACATACAGAAGATAAGAGGAAGATCAGTACTCTGGATGGACAGAGCAGAGCAGCTTTGAAAATGCTGAATATGTTGTATTTTGAAGGGTCAAGAAAGCTAAATGTATAATCTTTTTTCTATTCTTTATGTATGGAAATGTTCATCTTTATTTGTTTTATTAATTTCAAATTTTATAAAAGAAAAAAAAAAGCAGAGCTGGGTTGGAGAGACCACATTAGAAGTAAAGGTTAGGGTCTGAAAGTAAAGGCCTGAATTGGATAGGAGTAAGAATGTGTAGAGATGTAGAAAGTAAAGATTTCCTCCTAGGCATTAGATAATCATGAATTGCAAGTATTAGAGAAGCAAAAAGTAAGGATTTGCTAGATATCTAGGGTAAGGAGAAATATTAAAAAATTTAAAGCTTAAAGATTAGATCGACAAAGGATTCTAATTAAAACTAATTAGTGTGAAGATTCTTTGTTGTGGATGGTGCTTTATGATAGACTTTCCTCAGAATGAAAAACTATTCAATTCAAAAGATGGAAAATCACACTGCATTAATTTATCTCTTCTCAGTATAAAGTAGTTGCTCTTTTAAGTTTAGGACCTACTTGCATAAAATGTGTGAATAATGAGGTGTTGAACTAACTATAAAAATAAAACCACTTTGGATAATCCCTTTATGAGGTGTAAACAAGTCATTTGAGTGAATTAGAAAGTGAATAAAGCCATAGAATATACCATAACTGGCTATAAAGCTGGGTGAACTTTAGAAGTCAATTCAACAAGGTATATTTCACACTTGGGGGGAAAAAAAGCCAGCTCCAGACTGGATAGGTAGAAGATTCATATGGGCAAAGAGGAAAAGTCTTTAAGATGTCTCCTGGAGCTAGGGAACAAAAGCTCAGGAAAAGACAGCCAACACAATGAATAAGTTCAGAGCTCCAGAATTGAATCTCTGTAGGTCTATTAAGCAGGAATAATATAGGGATGCATACAGTGTGACTGAAAACAGATTTCAAGGCAGTAATTCTATATTTCATTTGGAACCCTCCTCTTGGAGCCCTCTTAGTAGCCTAAAGCTTCTTCTTTTGCTCGGAAAAAAAAATCTGTTTTATTTCAAAATTTTACTTTGTCTTTATGAACTGTTTAACTAAGGCACCTGCTAGTGAGGAGGCACTTGTTAGGATTGCAGTTTAGAGGAGAAAGTATCTCCAGAGAACAAAGAGACCTACATCTCACAATGAGACATTTTGTCAGATCATTGTCCCTGACTGGGGATTAAGAGCAAACAAAAACAAATTAAAAACAAAAACAAAACAAAAAATGTAGAAAAAGAATTAATAATTCTGGGGAGGAATAAACAAGAGTATTCGAACAACTCTTCTCAATATTCCCACTCACCTTTGCTACAAAGGAACAAGGAGAAATCATGAAAGCAGTTAAAAAGTTAAAAGAAAAGTAATTGTTCTATCTTCTTCATTCACAATATCAATTTACAGTATATTGCAAATACATAGGCAAATTTGTGAAGTTCCTTAACTTGTTTTTGGTGTCCTCCCTGATATTAGCATTCCTTGTTCCTTCCTGGTATTTACTCTTAGTCAACTTGAAGCATAAGTGCTTGCTTATGTGCGATGTATCAGCGCGATGTAAATTCGCAATGTAAATTGCTGATAAGGGGTTAAGATGTAATATTTTACAAAAAGATTTGCATTTAACAATGGAAACTCAGAAAACTTTCAAAGACAAAATAAAGGAATGAAGAACACTATTGTTGAGGGCAGAGAATGGAATTGATAACATTGAATTGTCAAATTCACATTATTAACATATATATATATTACCTAGATTGTTTTTTCCCACATAAATCCTTTTAAAACCAGATTTTCCTCATCCTATTCTTTTGCCACATACTACTGTTTTGGAGAATGACAATAAGGAAAAGTAATTCGAATGGAGATATCAAAAAAAAAAAAAAAAAACATCAGAGAGGAACTGAGGGAAGTCAAGTAAAAAATCAGAAATGGTCCTAAGGAAAGATGAAGTCAGCTGTCAGTCAAAATGGGGAAAGGTTTCAGGTATAAAATCTGGAGTAAATGAAGCAAATTATTGAGCAGTAAAAGTGAGAGGAACCATGGTTTATGGAATGAAGTTCTGTACTTTGTACCAAGGAGATTTACATTCAAATTTCACTTCTGATATTTATCAGCAGTGTGAATTTAGGAAAAATAATTAATATCTCTGAACCTCAATGTCCACATCTGCAAAATGGAGAGGAAGATAGCACCTATCATATGGGGTTGTTGTAAACTCAGAAAAGATAAAGTACACAAAGCACTACACAAAAATGAGCTATTATTACCAATATGCCTTTCTATAAGAAAAAATGAAAATGTTGCAGTACTAGTAATTCCTGTTTTTCAAAAGAATATATCTCATCTAGATATACCTAACCCTTGAATTTAGGTTCATCCTTATGGCAAATTCTGGATTTAATCTGAACATGAAATAGAAGAGCAATAACTAAGAACCAGAAGGTCACTAAAGTAGCATTAAATTATCTTTGTTGATTTGGAACTCTACCCCATACTCTAACACAAGATGACACTCTAGGTCTACAGTACAAAGAGATAAAAAAGAAAGAAAGAAAGAAAGAAAATTAAGCGTGTGCATTAAAAATTTATGGCTTTTTCTTCTTCTCCTTCCTTTCCTTCTTTCTCTTCTCCTTCCTCCTCTTTCTCCTCCTCCTCCCACATCTGCTTCCTTCTCCCCTTCCTTCTTTTTCTTCTCCTTTTTTTTTGTCTAGACAAATAGGTATAGATAGATATACAAATATAGATTTGGGAATCTAGATTTATAGCTCTACCTGTATATTTATCTATAAATTCATGTGTATATTTATAGAGATCATACATGTGCATATGAATTTATATTTTCAATGTATGATTTACATATCTTGGATAGCAAACCATTATCAGAGAAATGTGATACAAAGACTTTTTTTTCCAATTTGACCATTTACCTTCTTATTGCATTTATTATGCATTAATTATGTCTGTGCAGAAACTTTTTAGTTTTATGTAATCAAAATTATCTGCTTTATCTTTAGTTATTGCTTCTATCTCTTATTTGGTCAAGAATTCATATTCTGCTCATTACTGTGAGAATTGTGTGATATTTTTATCTTCTAATTTTTAAAATTAGAAAGATTCCTTAAAATTAGAAAATTTCCTTAACTAGTCTATCCCAATGATCTGTTTTTAAAATCAATACAATATGGTTTTGATGATGCTTTATAATGTACTTTAAAATCTTTAAGTGCTGTTTCTCCTCTCCTCTTTCCAAGTGAATTTTATAATTATTTTATCAGTTCTATAAAAATATCCTTCAGTAATTTGATTAGTATAACATTAAAAAATGAATTAATTTTTGTTGAATTATCATTTGTTTATTGATATAGCCTACCATTGCTTTCTTGTGGTAATAAAAACAAATCCCACTATAATATTTTTCAAGTTTTTTTTAATCTTAAAAGAGAGTTTTATTTTTTTCACATCCTTTGAGATGATTGTACAATTCTGAAATTTGGGTTTTAAATGACTACCCAGACAGATTGTTTTTCTAACAACAGGGCTTTTAAGTATTCCTAGTTTGCCAAACATAGAGCATGTTTCATTCCTACATCTGAGTGAGAGTAGCCTCCTTTGATTGGTTGTCTTCATCTTTAAAACTGGCAAGTTCAAGGGGATGCTATCTTTCTGACATATCTCTGGCTATGCTTCTCGCAGCTATACTTAGTATGGCTCTCTAAACTGAATCATTAAGAAGGGAAAGTGATTTTTCCCTTCTTCTGCTCTCCCTATTTTACTCTAGCTCTGAGAAATAGTTCTGGGGTATTTGTTTCTTCTTTGTGAAGTTTGTCTTCAGTTTCAGGTAATGGAGGTAAAATCCCTCGGAGTTTGAACTATGTGAATTTAAAGCCAAGATAACAGGCAGAGTGGAACAGCAGTCAGCTCTCCTGACAAGGAAACCCTGAGAAGCCAAGCTTCTTGGGACTCAAGTCCCAGGGTAGATTTTAGATTCAAAAGGATCAAACCTTCTCAAGGAACCAACTAAGCTATAAATCTAATCTCCTCTTTCCCAAGAGGATGAAATGATACAGAGGTTGAAGATTATCTATCACATTTTGAGTGTAGTGTATTTGTGATAGACCTTTTGAAGTAAATATTTTTGTATAAAAATTTCACTGTGTACATTAACGGCCATCCTTGTATCCACTGGGATGTAATTCTATTGGTCATAATGAATGATATCTTAGATTAATTGTTGTAGTCTTTTTAATAGGATTTCATTTAAAATATTTGAGTCAATGTTCTTTAATAATATTTTCCTGTACTTTTCTTTCTCTGTTTTATTTTTTCCTGGTTTAGATATTAAAACTATAATTGTCTTATAAAATTATTCTGATAGAGTGCTTTTTTCTCAGTTTTTTGAAGACACTTTGTGAAGTATGAATACTAATTTTTTAGAATGTTTTATGGAATCCTCATGTCAATTATTCAAAATCAAAAGTTTTTATTCTTTATGTTCCCACCCCACCACTCATCCTTTGGTAGCTGGTTTTAAGGAACATTTATCTCTTTTTCTGAGATTGAGTTATTTAACACATACAATTGGTCTCCTGATAGCTTAGATACTCTAGATTTTTTAAGTATTCTTTTATTTCTCTTGTGCTCTCAATTTTGTAAACATATAATTGAGTATAACGTTATTTTTTTTTTTATTTCCCAGGTTTTAACATGATATTTCTTTGCTACTTTGCTATTTTACTAATTTGACTTTTGGTTCTCTTCTTTTTAAACATATTGACTGTGTTTATCATTTTTATTAGTCATTTCAAAGAATTAGCTTTTAGTTTTAGTCATTTATTTGGGCTTTTACTTCCAATTTATTTATTTTTCTTGTAATTTTATTATTTCCTATTTTGTAATTATTTTGTTTTTTATTGAATTTATAGTTTTCAAATGGATATTAAATTCATTAATCCTCTCTTTTTTATTTTGTCAACATATGTTTGTAAGGAAATGTTCCCCCCACACACACAGGACTCCTTTAATTGCATTTAAGAAATTGTATTTTTGTTTCATTATCATTTTCTCTTACTTATTGTTTCTACGATTTGTTCTTTGACACACTCGTTTTTTTTTTTTTGATTCATGACCTAGATTTGTTTTTTTTTTCCAATATTTTTTTATTTATTATTATAATAACTTTTTATTGACCGAACCCATGCCAGGATAATTTTTTACATTAACCCTTGCACTCACTTCCGTTCCGATTTTTCCCCCTCTCTCCCTCCATCGCTTCCCCTAGATGGCAAGCAGTCCTATATATGTTGAATATGTCCCAGTATATCCTAGATACAATATATGTGTACAGAATAAAACAGTTCTCTTGTTGCACAGAGAGAATTGGATTCAGAAGGTAAAAATAACCTGGGAAGAAAAATAAAAATGCAAACAGTTTACATTCATTTCCCAGTGTTTTTATTTTGGATGTAGCTGCTTCTGTCCATCATTGATCAATTGAAACTGAATTAGGTCTCTTTGTCAAAGAAATCCACTTCCATCAGAATAAATCTTCATACAGTATGTTATTGAAGTATATAATGATCTCCTGGTTCTGCTCATTTCACTTAGCATCAGTTCATGTAAGTCTCTCCAAGCCTCTTTGTATTCATCCTGTTGGTCATTTCTTACAGAACAATAATATTCCATAACATTCATATAGCACAGTTTACCCAACCATTCTCCAATTGATGGCCTCCATTCATTTTCCAGTTTCTAGCCACTACAAACAGGGCTGCCACAAACACTTTGAAACCTACAGGTCCCTTTCCCTTCTTTAGTAGCTTCTTGGGGTATAAGTCCAGTAGTAGCACTGCTGGGTCAAAGGGTATGCACAGTTTGATAATTTTTTGGGCAAAATTCCAGATTTCTCTCCAGAATGGTTGGATTCATTCACACCTCCACCAACAATGTATCAGTGTCCCAGTTTTCCCGCATCCGCCCCAACAATCATTATTATTTTTTCCTGTCATCTTAGCCAATCTGACAAGTATGTAGTGGTATCTCAGAGTTGTCTTAATTTGCATTTCTCTGATTAATAGTGATTTGGAACACTCTTTCATATGAGTGGTAATAGTTTCAATTTCATCATCTGAAAATTGTCTGTTCATATCCTTTGACCATTTATCAATTGGAGAATGGCTTGAATTCTTATAAATTAGAATCAATTCTCTATATATTTTGGAAATGAGGCCTTTATCAGAACCTTTAACTGTGAAGATGTTTTCCCAGTTTGTTGCTTCCCTTCTAATCTTGTTTGCATTAGTTTTGTTTGTACAAAAGCTTTTAATTTGATGTAATCAAAATTTTCTATTTTGTGATCAATAATGGTCTCTAGTTCATCTTTGGTCACAAATTTCTTCCTCTTCCACAGATCTGAGAGATAAACTATCCTATGTTCCTCTAATTTATTTATAATCTTGTTCTTTATGCCTAAATCATAGACCCATTTTGACCTTATCTTGGTATACGGTGTTAAGTGTGGGTCCATGCCTAATTTCTGCCATACTAATTTCCAGTTATCCCAGCAGTTTTTCTCAAATAATGAATTCTTATCCCAAAAGTTAGGATCATTGGCTTTGTCAAACACTAGATTGCTATAGTTGACTATTCTGTCTTGTGAACCTAACCTGTTCTACTGATCAACTAATCTATTTTTTAGCCAGTACCAAATAGTTTTGGTAACTGCTGCTTTATAATATAGTTTTAGATCAGGTACAGCTAGGCCACCTCCATTTCATTTTTTTTTTCATTAATTCCCTTGAGATTCTCAACCTTTTATTATTCCATATGAATTTTGTTGTTATTTTTTCTAGATCATTAAAATATTTTCTTGGAAGTCTGATTGGTATAGCACTAAATAAATATATTAGTTTAGGGAGTATTGTCATCTTTATTATATTCGTTCGCCCTATCCAAAAGCACTTAATATTTTTCCAATTATTTAAGTCTGACTTTATTTGTGTGGAAAGTTTTTTGTAATTTTGCTCATATAATTCCTGACTTTCCTTTGGTAGATAGATTCCCAAATATTTTATGCTGTTGACAGTTATTTTGAATGAAATTTCTCTTTGTATTTCTTGCTGTTGGATTTTGTTGGTGATGTATAAAAATGCTGAGGATTTATGGAGATTTATTTTATACCCTGCAACTTTGCTAAAGTTATGAATTTATAAAAGCATTTTAGTAGAATCTCTGGGGTTCTCTAAGTATACCATCATATCATCTGCAAAGAGTGATAGTTTGATTTCCTCATTGCCTACTTCAATTCCTTTAATCTCTTTCTCGACTATTATTGCCGAGGCTAGTGTTTCTAATACAATATTGAATAATAATGGTGATAGTGGGCAACCTTGGTTCATTCCAGATCTTACTGGGAAAGGTTCTAATTTTTCCTCATTGCATATGATGCTTACTGATGGTTTTAAATATATGCTCCTGACTATTTTAAGAAAAAGTTTATTTACTCCTATACTCTCAAGTGTTTTTATTAGGAATGGATGTTGGATTTTATCAAATGCTTTTTCTGCATTTATTGAGATGATCATATGGTTTTTGTTAGTTGGGTTATTGATATGGTCAATTATGCTAATAGTTTTCCTAATATTGAACCAGCCCTGCATTCCTGGTATAAATCCTACTTGGTCATAGTGTATTATCCTGGGGATGATTTTCTGTAATCTTTTTGCTAATATTTTATTTAAGATTTTTGCATCGATATTCATTAGGGAGATTGGTCTATAATTTTCTTTCTCTGTTTTCAGCCTTCCTGGGTTTAGGTATCAGTATCATGTTTGTGTCATAAAAGGACTTTGGTAGGACTCCTTCAATCCCTATTTTTTCATATAGTTTATATAGCATTGGAGTTAATTGTTCTTTAAATGTTTGGTAGAATTCACATGTAAATCCATCTGGTCCTGGGGATTTTTTCTTAGGGAGTTGGTTAATAGCTTGTGCTATTTCTTTTTCTAGAATGGGACTGTTTAGGATATTTACTTCTTCCTCTGTTAATCTGGACAAGCTATGTTTTTGAAGGTATTCTTCCATTTCATTTAAGTTGTCGAATTTATTGTCATAAAGTTGGGTAAAGTAATTCCTAATTATTGTTTTAATTTCCTCTTCGTTTTGGATGTCCATCAGTTGGAGAATGGCTGAATAAATTGTGGTATATGAATATTATGGAATATTACTGTTCTGTAAGAAATGACCAACAGGATAATTTCAGAAAGGCCTGGAGAGACTTACACGAACTGATGCTGAGTGAAATGAGCAGGACCAGGAGATCATTATATACTTCAACAACAATACTATATGATGACCAGTTCTGATGGACCAGGCCATCCTCAGCAACGAGATCAACCAAATCATTTCTAATGGAGCAGTAATGAACTGAATTAGCTATGCCCAAAAAAAAGAACTCTGGGAGATGACTAAAAACCATTACATTGAATTCCCAATCCCTATGTTTATGCACACCTGCAATTTTGATTTCCTTCACAAGCTAATTGTACAATATTTCAGAGTCTGATTCTTTTTGTACAGCAAAATAACGTTTTGGTCATGTATACTTATTGTGTATCTAATTTATATTTTAATATATTTAACATCTACTGGTCATCCTGCCATCTAGGGGAGGGGGTGGGGGGGTAAGAGGTGAAAAATTGGAACAAGAGATTTGGCAATTGTTAATGCTGTAAAGTTACCCATGCATATATCCTGTAAATAAAAGGCTATTAAATAAAAAAAAATAGAAAAAAAAATGCACCTCACTTTATGAAGGATGGTACACCTCCAGTTTGACTTTCAGTTGATTGGATTGTGATTAGGAGGGACTTGAATGCCAGGATGAGGAGTTTGGTTTCTTTTCTTAATCGTTGAAGGTTTCTGAATACATAAGTGATAAGCTTAGAACTGAGTCTTTATTGAAACTTTTAGTCAGCATTTGTAGGGCAAATTGCACATGGGAAAGTTTCAAGGCATGGAGAAGAGTGAGGAAGCTATTGGTGAGCCCAGGTGAGAGGTGATGAAAACCTGATTGAGACTATGTGTCTATGTGTGAAAAGGACTTGATAAACTCTAGAGATATTGTAGTACTAGAATTAGCAAGGCTTAGTGATTGATTTGTTGAATAAGGCAGGAAAAGCAAATTCAACAATAAAAGAAATTGACATTTGCATGGTAAAAAAAAATAATAATAAATTTCCTCTTCGTTAGTGGCGAGTTCTCCCTTTTCATTTTTAAGACTAACAATTTGATTTTCCTCTTTACTTTTTTTAATCAGATTTACTAAGGGTTTATCTATTTTGTTGGTTTTTTCATAGAACCAACTCTTAGTTTTATTAATTAATTCAATAGTTTTTTTTTTTACTTTTAATTTTATTGATCTCTCCTTTTAGATTTAGAATTTCAAGTTTAGTGTTTGAGTGGTGGTTTTTAATTTGTTCCTTTTCTAGCATTTTTAGTTGTAAGCCCAGTTCACTGACCTTCTCTTTCTCTATTTTATGCAAGTAGGCCTCTAGAGATATGAAATTTCCCCTTATTATCGCTTTGACGGCATCCCATACATTTTGGTATGATGTCTCATTATTGTCGTTTTTGGGTGAAGTTATTAATTATGTCGATGATTTGCTGTTTCACCCCAATCATTCTTTAGTATGAGATTATTTAGTTTCAATTATTTTTGGTCTACTTTCCCTGGCTTTTTTGTTGAGTGTAATTTTTTTTGCATCATGGTTTGAAAAGGATATTTATATTTCTGCCTTACTGCATTTGAGTTTGAGGTTTTTGTCCTAATATATGGTCTATTTTTGTTAGGTTCCAGAACTGCTGAAAGAAAGTGTATTCCTTTCTGTCTCCATTTCATTTTCTCCAGAGATCTATCAACTAAACCCTTTTGTATTCTATTTACCCTTTGACTTCTTTTCTTATTTATTCTGTGGTTTGATTTATCTAATTTGAGGTGCAAGGGTTGATCTCCCACTATTATAGTTTTGTTGTCTTTTCTTGACCTCTTTAATTTCTTTTTTAAAATTTAGATGCTACCTACTTGGTGCAATATATTTTTAATATTTATATTGCTTCATTATCTATGCTCCCCTTTAGAAGATATAGGCCCCTTCCTTATCTCTTTTAATGGGATCAATTTTGTTTTTGCTTGATCTGAGATCAAGGCTACCCTGCTTTTTTTGCTTCACCTGAAGCATAGTAGATTTTGTCAATTTTTACCTTTACTCTGATGTATCTCCCTGTTTTGTTGTTTCCAAACAAATATTGTGGGATTCTGGCTTTAATCCATTGGCAACACTTCCTCTTTATGGAAGTTTAATTCACATTTATGGTTAAAATTACCAATTCTGTATTACTTGCCATGTTGTTAACCCCTGTTGATGCCATTCTTCCTTCTTTCCCCTTTACCCCCCTTCCAGTATTAAACTTGTGAGCACTACTTGCTTCTCACAGCCCTCCCTTTTAGTATCCTCCCCCCGCTTTAGTGTTCCTTCCTCTATCTTACTCCTTTCCCTCACAGTTTCCGTATTCTCTTCTGCTTAGCTTATTCCTTCCCTTTTCACTTTTCCCTTCTCACTTTTCAATGAGGTGGGAGAAGTTTCACCATAAATTGAATATGTCTACAATTTTTCTCTTAAAGCCAATTCTGATGGCAGTAAGATACCCACTATATTCATCCCCCTCCATTCTTTCTCTCAGGTATAATAGGTTTCTTTTGCCTCTTCATGAGATGTAGTACCCTACTTTACCCTTTTTCTGGTACAATGTCCTTTCCACCTCTAGTTTCTAAAAGCAGGACATGTATTCTTTATACATCTTTACAGCAGAAATATAGTTCCCAAGATTTCTTTTTACCTTTTTAAGTTTCTCTTGAGTTCTTATATTTGTAGATCAATCTTTTTGTAAGTTCTGGTTTTTTCATCAAAAATAGGTGAAATTCGCTTATTTTGTTGAATGACCATCTTCTTCCCTGGAAAAAGATGTTCATTCTGGCTGGGTAAGTTTGGTTGCATACCGAGTTCAGCAGCCTTTCAGAATATCATTCCAGGCACTTCAATCTTTTAATGTGGATGCTGAAAGACCCTGGGTGATCCTTATTGTGGCTCCTCTATATTTGAATTAGGTTTTTCTAGCCGCTTGGAGTATTTTTTCCTTCATTTGGGGGTTCTGGCATTTGGCCACTATATTTCTTGGTGTTTTAATTTTAGGATCCCTTTCAGTATGTGATCGATGAATTCTTTCAATGTCTATTTTACCCTCTGTTTCTATGACTTCTGGGCACTTCTCTTTGATAATTTCCTGGAAAATAGTGTCCAGGCCCTTTTTTTCATCATATTTTTCTGGGAGTCCAATAATTCTCAGATTGTCTCTCCTAGACCTATTTTCCAGGTCTGTTGTTTTCCCCAAGAAGGTATTTCACATTTTTCTCCATTGTTTGATTTTTTTGGTTTTGCTTGACTGATTCTTGTTGTCTCCTTGAGTCATTCAATTCCATTTGTTTGATTCTAATTTTCAATGAAGTGTTTTCTTCACTCACTTTTTTTAGATCTTTTTCTAATTGTCCAATTGTGTTGTTTTGTTCTATGGAATTTTTTTCCATTTCACCAATTTTATTTTTTAGAGAGCTATTTTCTGTTTCCAGTTCACTAATCTTAAGGATTTGATTTCTTTATCCACTTTGTCTTTAAATGAGTGGGATGACTTCTCCAGACTCTCTTGCCAAACCTCCCTCTCCTTTTCCCATTTTTCTTCTAGCTCTCTTGTGAGAGCCTTTTTAATTTCTTCTATGAGATTCATCTGTGCTGAGGAATAGATGATCTCCTCTCACCTGGAAACAGTCTGCTTTTAGTCTCCTCAGGGTTTAGAGTCTGCTCTCTATCCATATAAAAGCTGTCAATCGTTAAAGTCCTTTTCAATTTTTGCTCATTTTGTCAGAGAAGAATCAGAGACAAACTAGCAAAGAAAAAAAAAAAAAAAACCAAATGGAATCTGCTTTTTTGGGGGGAGGGGCTGGGAAGTGTTACCGAGCTTCCTCTACAGAATGGGGGTGGGGGGGAAAGGGGAGGGGCGCAGCAGCGAGGCACTAGCCAGACTGAACTGCACCTGAGCTCTGAGACTCAGAGAATGTGCTGAGATGCTGTGGGGGAGGGGTGGCCAGGTCCTGAGAAACTCCAGCTGTTTGGGGTTCTATTCTTCACCCCCAGTGCTTTTAGCTTCTCTGCTGGGCTACTGACTTGCTGCCAGGGCAAAGTATCCAATCCTGTAGCAAAGCTCTCCCTGCAGAGATGGCTGAGATCACACTCCACCCCCCTCTGTCTGCTCTGCTGTGAGCTGCCTGATGAGCTCCCGCCGCTGCTGCTGCTGCCCTCAGCCTGTGCCTATTCTAAAACCTTCCCGCCTTGGACCAAAAACAGACCTTTCCTGTGGAATCTCAAGGATGTCTTCTCTTGGTAACTATTTGTGGGAGTTTTTCCAGTCAAGCATTAATTCAGAGGCTTGTAATGAGATGGATTCTGAGAGAAAACACGGAGCTTACACAGCTGTGTGCCTCCTCGCCGCCATCTTGGCTGGAAGTCTCCTTTGACACACTCATTATTTAGAATTTCATTATTAAATTTCTCTTTGGGTTTGTATCTTTTCTTGGTGGTTCCTGAATCAATTACTATTCTATGGTGTTATGGTCTTTAAAGAATATATTAACTCACAGTAATAGCAAGATTGTTTGCTAGTCAACTATGATAGACTTAGCTCTCCTCAGCAATGCAGTGATCTGGGACATGGGATGGAGTGGCATCAGCATCTAGAGATAGAACTATGTAGCCTGAATGTGGAAGAAGCATGCTATTTTCAACTTTTTGTGTGTGTGTTGTTGAAATTTTATGTTTTTCTCTATCTCTAATATTGGTTTTATTTATTTATTTTTATTAATTTTCCTTCTCCCACTAAAGATATAATAAAATGTACCTCATGTTACTTTAGATTTCCTTTAAAAAAAAATGATCCTCTTACCAATGACTTTTTTTTCCTTAGTTACTTAGCCTTTCCCTCTGGAATTTTGTTTATTAGTTCCTTTTTCTTTCTTGTTTTTGTCTGGTTATTTAATTCTCTTCTTTTCCCTCCTCTCAGGCAAATATAATTTCCTTCCTTTCCCCTCCTTAAATTAGTCTTGTTTGTTAGGTTTTGTGTGTGTGTCCCTTTCCAAAATTGTTTATTTTTCTTTCTTGTGGTTTTCCCCGTTTGTTGTGAATTTTTTCTTTCACAACATCAATAATATATAAATATGTTTAAAATGATTTCACATACATAATCCATATTGATTGCTGTCTTGGAGAAGGGGGATGTAATGGAAGGAGCAAGAAAAAAAGGAATAATATACTTACAAAAATGAACATTGAAAAGTATCTTTACAAGTAACTGGAAAAATAAAATGCTATTAAGTAAAAAAAAATTCTGCTTTTTATTGCTTGTAATATCTCTGTTTTCTAGTATATAACAATTTTGAGTTTCATATGATGCTGTAATATTATACATATATATTATTTTTGTTATTCCATTTTGAAAATTCAGTAGGTTTTTAAATTCTAATTTCTCCAACAATTTTGCAGCACCATCATTTGTTTTCTGCTTTCTTTAATCTTTTCTGTTATACTTATCCAAAACTGAGATTGAAGTCTCCCATCACTACTGTGTATTTTTTGTCATATATTAATGAATTTGATGTTAAGAATTTATAGTGTTTCTTACTTATATTAGTTGTTTATACATATTTCTTACTTGTTTATACTTCCTTTCAGAATAATCTAGTTTCCTTGTTAATCTTTTTTCTTAATTTTTGAGTGTTTTTTTTCCTTTGTCATATAGCATGCTTGAAACTCCTTTTATTTTTAAAAAAATCACTTAATGTGTAGTAATTTCTCTTCATCCCCTTGCTTTTATTTCATATTTGTCTTTTTTTTATGTGTTTCTTGTAAACAACAGGTTGTAAAGTCTTGTTTTCTTATCCAATCTAACTTTTTTTCATTTCACAAATTGATTAATCCATTAATATTTAAAGTTGGGAGTTAGCATTATATTTTCCTCTATCATTTATCTCTAATATTGGTTTTATTTATTTATTTTTTATTTTTCGTCTCCCACTAAAGATATAGTAAAACGTCCCTTATGTTACTTTAGGTTCCTTTTTTTTTTTTTTTAAATGACCCTATTACCAATGACTATTTTCCTTAGTTACTTAATCTTTCTCCTCTGAGATTTTTATTAGTTTCTTTTTCTTTCTGGTTTTTGTCTGGTTATTTACTTCTCTTCTTTTCTCCCTTCTCAATCAAATATAATCTCCCTTCCTTTCCTCCCACCCTTAAATTAGCCTTGTTCATTAAGTTGTGCATGTGTGTGTGTCCCTTTCCAAAAAAGGTTTCTCTCACTGCCTTCATTATCTATCCTTTCTGTCTTCTCTCAATCTGATTCTCTCATTCATCACCCCCATAATTATCTGATCTCTCTCTTTTTTCTCTGTAATCCTCATTCAATCACAGTTTTCAAGTTATCCATTCTCCCCTTTAGGTAGTTTCTGCTTCAACTTTCTAGATTTTGCCCTATGGATTACCCCTTTCTATTGTTCTTCACTCACAGAACAGTGTCAATTATTGTAGATGTCTGGTAGGATACTGCTTCATGCTCCCTCCCCTGATTATGCAACCTATCCCTCATCTAAACCATGCTGTGATTACTTTTTTTCCCCATTTGCCTGAGCCCATTCTTCCCCACTTACCAGGTACTGGTTGTTCCCAGGAATTCCATCTCCCACCCTCCTTAGATACAGCAAGGAGCCTTTTCAAGAACCATATCCCCAAGACCACTTCCAACACAAAATATCCATTTTCTTCCACAGACTATATATCTCTCTTCATTAATAAGAACATTTATCAATTGAACCATTTTCCAATGCTAAAATAAGACTTTTTTTTCTCCCTTAACTAAATCCTTCTCTTTTTCTTCAGCCAGTTCCACTCAGTTTTTCTCTAAGACCACAAAGATCACATTCCCTTCATGTTTTGTCATTGATATGTCACTCATTCTTCTTTTCCCCCTACTCCCTTCTCTACCTTTCATGTACTTCCAGGGTTGGGATGTAATACTACAAAAACTATTGATTCACAAGGGGCAAGGTACTTGCAAGTTTTATCCTTAATGTCCTATACCCATTTCTTTGCCATTACCTCTATTGAACTTGCACTTAACATTTCTCTGTCTTTGGGTATAATAAGAAAGAAAATTTCCTACCAATTTCTACTATCACTCTTACTGTTACTGAACTTAGCTACTTTGTTTTTTCACTCCTATTACATTCCTATGGTACAATGTCTTCTGTTCTTCCTTTCTTTAAAAGAATGTTTCAAACACCTCTTTATTATTGAATGTTCACTGTTTTCATTTGTGATTAAGGTCTAATTTACAGAGTAGGTCACCCTGGGCTGTATTCTAAGCTCCATTGCTCTTTGGAATACATCATTCCATTCCCTTCTACATTTTCTGGTGGTCACAAAATGTTTTGGTTTTATTCAAATTTCGTTTCCTTTGAATTTGAAGATCTTTCTCCTGATCTCTTAGCTATTTCTGAATTGATTTGATATATTTAAATACTATGCATATGGAGTTAGCCACTGTTTTTTTGTTTGCTTGCACATTTGTTTTGTGTGTTTTTGTTTTTCTGGAAGAGATCTATGAAATCTTTCAAAGGACATTTCATTTTCTATCTTAAGAAGTTCTGGATAGCTACCTTCTATTATTTCTTGTAATATGGTATTGAGATTTGGGGGACCCTGTTTGATTTTTCTGGGAGATATATGATCCCTAATTTATCTCTCCATATTCTGTCTTTGATCTTAATTTGTTTACAGAATGAGTATCTATTCTTGTTAGGTTTTGTTTTCTGCTTCTCATCTTCTAGACGGTCTCTTACACCTGTTTTTTGCATATCCAATCTATTATTCACTATTTTTTGTTGAAACTTGCTGTCACAAATTCTAATTTTGCTATTCTTCCCATTATTTTTGCTTTGCAGTCCATAAATTCAGTTCTCATAACTCTCATTTCTCTTTTGGGAACACTTAGCAACAACCCATTGCAGTCTCATGTTCTCTTCACATTCCATAGAGTTCTCTGTTTCATCAAATGTTGCATCATTTTCCTTTATTTTTCAACATTTATTTATAGATGCCTGAACTCATTTACTAGATAAGGAGGAAATATTTCCTTTTGTTATTAATATTTTCCCTGTTGATTTATCTGATTAAAGTTCTAGGTCTCTGCATTTTCTTCTTCCTGGGATCTTTGATCATTTCAAACTTTTTTTCCTTGATTTTCCCCTATTCATTTTCTGACTCAGTTTCTTCTGATGGTGGTTTTCTTTGGTACTATATTTTGATTAATCATTCACCAGTTTAGGTCTTTGCCCTAAATGACTTTTGGTGGTTCTCAACTGGATGATGCATTTTATTTATGAAATGTTACATAGTTCCTTGTTCTTCTGCCCCCATAAACAGTGTTCTGACTTGCTATCCTGTTTAATCCCTCTGTTTCTTAGTTTTCTGGGATGGCACTGGCATTTCAAAGTTTTACAGCCCTGATGCTACTGAATTGTGCACCCTTCCACCCTCCCTTGGTTTTTTTGCTCCTAAAAGTCAATGGTGATGTTAATTGTCTGGCACAGTCCAAGAAATATTTATAGCCTAAAACCAAGTTCTCTATGGCACTGGAAGATGGAAAAGGGACCAGAATATAGGGATTTTTTTTTTTTTTTTTGCAAGCACATATGAAGAGTACTTAAAGTTGCTTGTACTATCTTGTTGTCAGTAGTGGAGGAATGGGGGAGGGATGATGAGTTCAGAGTCAGTGAAAATTGACTCAGTTTTGTTTTTGTTTTTTTAATCTTCTTTTCTATTCTAGGTGTTCTGGACTATGGAGACAACTTAAGTTGATTTATTATTAGTGTGTAATTTCTGTTTTGGAGATATTTGAGAAGTCATGGAGATCAAAGAAAATGTCTACTTCTCTATTTTGTTGCTCATGTGACCTAAAGTCTTGGGGGGGGGGGGGAAGCTGGATAGACTTTATTAACTTGTGAAGAATTAAATGAGCAAAACCAAGAAAATGTTATTTATAATTTTTTTTACAATTAACGCTATGATAAAAAAAATTACAAGTATAAATAACTTTCAGACTTAAAAACTCTACTGAATTCAAAGACTAGTCAACCACAGTTTCCTTGAACTGATGATGAAGCATACTACCTTCTTACTAGATAGACTCAAGATACAGAATGTGATGTATATTTTGTGGCATTATCAACATGAACATTTGTTACCGTTTTAGTATGTATATTTTCTTTTCCTTTGTTTTCAGTGAGTGATGAGTAAGAGGTCAGAAAAGAAAATAAATGATTAATTAAAAACATTTTCTTTAAAAAAATGAAAAATATATTCTTGCTCCTGGGTCTTATTTTCTTACTCTGTATGCGCAGTAATTTTTCTTATGATTTAGTTGTTGTAATCATGTCTAAGTGTTTGTATTTCCATTTAGAGGAAAAAAAACTTGGCAAAAATACTACAGTGGTTTGCTATTTCCTTTTCCAATCTCCAACAACTAGAACTCTCTTTTGACTTTTATATCTGAGGGCTTATTTTGATTTCCTTCCAAATACTACATTTCTTTTGGAACTATCATCCTACCTTGTCCTCTTCCTCTTTCTCATTCTTCTGGAAAGTGGAATATTATCTTGAAACTACAGCATGGTTACCACTACCAGCATATAATATAATACTGACTATTGACATCTTTGGATTCCTTCCTTATTGTGTGATACAATCTATGTTACTTATTGAGCACTTCTCCCTGATATCAATGTGACTATATCTGCATAGATCCCTGCTGCCTATATTCTGAATCTTTAAGGATCTGTCTGTTTTTAGAACACAAAGATCCTTCATTTGGTCTATTCTTATAACACCTTAATCCTGATATGATGAACCTTGTTGATTCTAGAATTCTCACTTCTTTCCTTTGTAATATGACTTTGAAATGTCCAAAACCTATGAAGGTGAAGGTAAAGTCCAAGACTCTACAAAATTACAAACTTGAATAGTCAAAAGAGTCAATGTAATGACTAATGGTGATTTCAAGGACTAAGAATGGTCTCTGCTATGTATATTGAATAGGATAAACCGAGTGAAGATCTCTCATAAGAATATGACTTTGGCCTATGTCCTAATTGTGACTTAAGACTATGCAATAGCAAGTTGAGTTATAGCTAAAAGCTGCAGGTATTTAATTATTTTAGATAAACAAACATTTCCCCCCTTTCTCCTTCCCCTTACACACACACAATTTTTCATTAGCATTTAAGTACCTAATAGTGTAAAGTGTGTTATGGAGGTCCTATTTATTCTCTGGGTAAATTATAACTTGACAGCCAATGGGAGAACAGGTCAGAAGCGGGGGGAGTAAGGAAGGGGAGCTGTGTGTGCATATATGGTTCTGTATTAGGATCTATATAATCCTGTGCTTGCAGCTTATGGTTTGCACTCCTCTACTGGTACCTTGTCTGTTGGTAATTGCCCTTTCTTACTAGATCATAACAAATCTTTTTTTTTTTTTTTTTTTTTTTTTTTTTTTGCTTTTTACCTTGAAAGTCTCTGATTTTGAGTAAGGGTCACTGTCCCACACAATATGTATATGAAATATACATTTTGGACATAAATTCTATGGATATTTGATGCAATTTATCATCATCATCATTACCGTTCTGAGCTCCAATCCTGTATTTCAAACTCCATGCTGTGGACATCTCTGGGTACTCCATAGACTTCAAAGGTATAGGCAACATATTCAAATATGAAAGTATTATTTCACTTCTCCCACCTCCAATCACTACTCCCATTACAAAAAGTTCTCCATTTCTGGGCACCACCAGTTTTCCAGTCACCCTGGTTTGAACTACCACCAACCTTCAGTTTTTCCTAATCCCTGCTTTTCTATTAGTGCTAACTCAAAATTTCTTTGTTTTTAAATATGAGTGCTTACATATACAAGTTCTGTCCCCCTAAAATGTTAGCTTTTTGGGGGCAAAAACTGTTTCTTTTTTATCTTTATTCCCCCTTGCTGGTACAGCATATGCCACAAACTAAGAACTTATTAATGACTTGTAGATTCATTGAAATTTGAATTTTCCCTCTTCCCCAACAAGAGAATGTGATCAGAAGTTCATCTGCCTAAAGAGAGGAGATCCCAATTCAAAGGAAATTTGTAGATGACACAAATCTGGTAGGAAAGAAATCTGGATTAAAATTTCAGTTTGCCTTCTGCATTTTCTGTCACAACTCTTCAAGGGACTTGAAGAAATTGCTTTGGTTATTCCTAGTTCATGGAAACAGGAGACTTGATTTCTCTATTCAAATAAATAACATAGATAATAATCTTAGGCTGATACATGGTATCCTTGGCAGAGAGCAAGAATAGCATTTGCAGGACTCATTTAAACACTATTTAAATACTGCTATGTTCTCACACATTCACACTCAACTCACATTAAATAATTAAGTACTTGGGTAAGTGTGCTTTTATTCTCCCCTGCTTTTTAATTCTTCTCCCTGACTTTTCAGTAAAAACATTCTGAAATCCCAGTAGAAGGAGGTCTTTTTATAAAGTGAACATTTCACTAAAAGGAGATATGATGAACTCTAGATTCATCTAGGGTTAAGCTGTTCATAATCACTGGAAAATGTGATACTCATGTGCTAATGGTGAGAAATCAGTGGTGAGAAACTCACAGAATGATGCTTATTTTACTAGTATACAAAGCAGGAACTTATTCACCTTGAAAACTATAGCATAAGAAGTATATAATTTCAAAAAATGTTTCTCCCTCTGCCCCCAGTAGAATGATGCTGTAATTGATACTGTAATGCATTCAGCCACACTGAAGAACTTCCTTAAACTGTATGAATTTTGAGCCAGAAATCAAGTGATCATTTTGCGTAGAGGCCCGGAACTCTGGAAAAGTATACTTGAAATAAGGATACTTACAACAAGGTATTAACTCATTGGAATTGATGAGATGATGATTCTTTAGTATACATATACTTAGTACTTAGCATGGTGATGCTGTAGTGATATAATTATACTAAGATATATAAGAACTGAGAGGACTAGAAATGAGACATTCCATTTTTGACCATCCTCCTCATGGCTCTCCTGCCTCCTGCACTCCTCCATTAAGATAAATAAAGAATCTATACTCTATTCCTGACCATTCTCATGGTGTCTATCCTGCTGAGACTGAGGCCCATCCAAAGGACTTCCAGAAAGCTAGCCCAGACATTACAATTTTGTTTTAAGATCTTAGACTTATTTATTAATGTTCAATTACAGTTTTCAGTTTTCAAAAATTCCACATATTCCTTATATAAAGATTGAAATGTTCATGGTATCAAGAGGATACTTATTAATCTTTAGAGACATCACCTGAGAGAATTACGCACACTGCAAAATTGAGAACACTTTCAGAAGGACCTTAATCAATTAAAAAACTTGTCTGAGACAAAAAATAAAACTTGATGAGTTTCAAACACAACAATATAAAAAATGGAAGGGGTAGGTCATGTAGGGCATTTTTTTAATTAGCTCTAAAGAAGAGAGCCAAACAATTTCTGTCAGAAGGATATTTTACACCCTTTAAGAATGGTTTTATTCTGGTGAAACTCTTCCTGAAGCTGTTTCTAAAAAGAAGGGTTCCCAATGCTTTCTTCCAGGATGGTTTCTTCTACAGCTGTTCTACTACAGAGTTAACAGTCTTTCTAACATTCTACCACTTTTCCACTCTAACTTAAACTTTGATTTCTTTATTTACTGTGTATTTAATTTTATAAAATTGAAAACATTATTTTACCCTCTAAGATTACTTCTAATAAAAATATTTCTCCAAAATTAAAGTTATCATTTTCTCATATAGGGATGTAAACATTTAAACCTTTAAAAACCTTAGTTCTTTTCTTCCTTTTTCCCTTTTTATGCTTCTCTTGATTTCTGTATTAGATCAAATTTTCTGTTCAGATCTGATCTTTTCATCAAAAAAAAAAAACAAAACAAAAAAAAAAAAATGACAATCCCCTATTTCATTGAATGGTCATCTTTTTCCCTATAAGATAATGCTTAGTTTTGCTGAGTAGTTTATTCTTGGCTTCAGTCTGACCTCTTTTGTCCTCCAGAATATCACATCCCAGGCCCTTCAGTACTTTTAAGTGGAAGCTATTGGGTTCTGGGTAATCCTGATTATGACTCCTCACTATTGGAATTGTTTCTGTCTCTATTTTCAGTAATTTTCTTCTTGATCTGATAATTCTGGGATTTGGCGACAATATTTCTTGAAGTTTTCAATTTTGGAGTCTCTTTCAGGATTCTTTCAATGACTATTTTACACTCTGGGTTCTAGTATAAGAGGGAAGTTTTCTTTGATGATTTCTTGAATCATCTCTTTTTTTTTTTTTTCAATTGTGGTTTTCAGGTAGTCCAGTAATTCTTAGATTGAATCTCTTGGATCTATTTTCAAGCTCAATTGTTTTTCTGATGAGGTATTGAATATTTTCTTCCGTTTTTTTTCCCTTTTTTTCCTTTTTTTTTTTTTATTTAGTTTGACTGATTCTAAATGTTTCATTGAGTCATTCACTTCCATTTGTTCAATTCTAATTTTTAGAGATTTATTTTCTTCAGTTAACTTTTTTTACTTCTTTTGAATTTGACCAATTGAACTTTAATACACATTGTTTTGTTTATTTGATTTTCCCCCCATTTCATCAATTCTATTTTTAGGATGTTGTTTAAATTTTTAATTTCACCAATTCTGTTTTTCTGGGTTTTCTTCAGACAATTTCTGTGTTTCCTTTTCCAAAGTTCTCAATTCCTTTCTAAGTTTCTTTTAAGATCCTTTTAAAATTCTTCCAGGAGAGCTTTTTCAGTTGGAGATCAATTCTTATCACTCTTTGAGGTTTCATCTGGAGACGTTTTGCCTCAGAGTTTAAGTCTGTTCTTTCCTATCTCCATAATAGCTATTTATGATCAGAGCTCTTTTTTGCTTTTTTGTTCATTTTTAAAGTTGATGTCGATGTGTGCTATTAGGGAAAAGAGAAAATTGTCCCAACTTTCCTCAGAGGAAGAAAAGGGCTTTCTACCGGCTTCCTTCCCATAATGAGCAGGGATGGTCAAGCCCCACTTGTTATGCTGTGGTTCAGAGACTCACTATTTGCCTTTTATCATTGTGTTAAAGATCTCACAGCTGTCAGGTACTGGCTTCTGAACAAGGACAAAGTAGCCAACGCTGCTATATCTGGCCAAGAGACTCCCTCTAGATTCCCCCATTGTGCAGAGGCCTCTCTGCCCTGGGCCTCATCCTCCCTATCCAATTGAGATGACCTTTCTTGAAGTTCTTCCAAAATATCTTGAGCTGGAAATTTGTTACACTACAAATATTTGTGGGTTTTATCACTCTAAAACATGCTCAAAGGCTTGCTTGATCTGGTATTGATTCTGAGGTAAGCCAGAAAAAGCTCAGGCAAAGACTTATCTACTCTCTGATAAATTGACTCTACTCCCAAGACCATTATTTTAAGAAGGGGTCCATAGGCTTTACCAGCTAGTCACAAGAGTCCATAAATAAAAAATAAAAATAAAATAAAATAAAATTTAAGCACCACTATGTTAGACTAATTCGTTTACATTATTGGTAGGACAAAGAAATTGGTAGATGAAGAGAATGAAGGAAATAATGTACAGTAGGATTCTAGGAAAGTGTTTGACAAAGTCTCAAATGCCATTCTTGTGGACAAAATGGGATAAATACTTATAAAATGATGGCATAGTTAAGTTTTGGAAGTAATTCAATGACTGGACCTAAAAAATAGTCATTAATGGATGTCAACTTGGAAGAAGGTCTGTAGTGGAGCACTTTGAGCCTTTGATTATGTGCTTTTTTCAGTATTTTTAGACTTGACATAATTAAATGCACATAAGCTAATGCATATTTTGGTACATATAAGATTTTCCTATTATTGGCTTCCTTTGAAAATATATCCAGTAAAGATACCAATCTGTCAATTTAATAACTTTTTTCTTTAACCTAATTGGAAATTGTTTTCAATAGTTTTATCCTCTTCCCATTCTCCCTTAACCATTGACTCTTTTTACATCTTTGCCAGGTGTGGAGGTATAAGATACGTTAAATTTGTTTAAATTCAGTTTCATTTAATTATTGATTTGGAATATTTTTCATGTGGTTGTTGATGTTTTGCAATTTTCTTTTAAAACTGTTCATTTTCCTTTGATCATTTATACTTTATATTTTGGGGTTTGGGTCAATTCTGTAATCATTTCAAAAATTAGATTTTTTATCAAATATTTAATGAAAAATCCTTTATCAGTGGCTTTTTAAAATATTTTAGCCATATTGACTTTATTGTATAAAACTTTTTTAATTTTTGATAACTGAAATTGTACATTTTTTCTGTTTAGCCATTGTAGGCTAACTTCAACATTTACAGGGAATGTTTAGAAGATACAATCATAAATATATAAACTTTTTCAACGCATAAGAAGCATAATAATCTTCCTCTTCCCTTTATATTTCCTTAGTCTCTGGGGAAGTAATGGGTATAGATTTATAGTTTAGTTCAGTTCCTATAGAGTATAGTTCCAATTGCAAAATCACTGTAGGATTCACATTCTGGTTACCCTAGGTTCTCAGAGCTTCCATGCTGTGCTGGCTGACTAGCCACATCATTTTGTCTGCAATTCTGGCTGTTTCTAATGGCTTGACCACCCACATCCCATAAGGATCAATCCCAGTACTTGAAACTAAGGACAAGAAACCCAGAAGAAACACTAATTCTCCAGGATTATTTCTTGAAAAGGGGTAAAATAGAAGAAACAGGGGAAAGAAAATCCTTTCCCTCTCACATGATGTCCTTGTTATCAATGAACTAGAATCTTCATCCTCTGAAGAGAGCTGAAAAGATTGGTTGAAAAGAGAACAGTCTTCAGTCTTACTAATTTTAAAGGTCTTGGAAGACAATCAGAGGAGACTATTCATACCCAGATGGGAGAAGATGTAGCTTCGCAAAATAAACATTCTCAAAAGACCCTTCAAGGATATTTCCAATATTAGAAAAATTGAGTAGCTTGAATTACTACTACTGCTACTACCACCACCACTATTACTTATTACTACTACTACTACTACTACTACTTCATTTTTAACCAAAAAGAAAAAAAATACATACATACATACATATCTCTATATAGTATAATATAAAATAGATTATATATTTACACATGTGTATATATGTAATTGTATGCCTATACATATGTGTATATATATATATATATAATTTTTATGTGTGTATGTATGTATGCATGTACTACTACTGCTACTATTACTATTACTATCACTATTACTACTACTTCTACTACCACTACTACCACTACTACTGTTGCTACGGCTTCTGCTTCTGTTGATGCTGGTTGTCATAATAGTATTTATATGTTCTTTAAGACTTTCATAATATTTCACAAATATTCCTTAATTTCCTCTTCACAACAGCCCTAGAATGTGGGTGTTTTTATTATCTCCATTTACAAATAAAGAAACTAAGGAAGAGAGGTTAAGAGACTTGTCCAGGATCACACAACTAGTAAATGTGAGGCCAAATTAGAATTCAATTTTTCTTATTTTAGATACAGGATTCTATCTACTAGCCACCAAATTCCCACGGAAAGAAATTAGTGTGGGATATGTGTATACAAAAAATAGGTATGCATATGTAGACATACATATATGTATTTATATGTGTATACATATAAACACATACATACAGTTACTGGGTTATCATTTTCATGATACTTGATACTTTGAGATCTGACTTCATCACCCATGCACAAAAAATTATGGAATGTGGAAAGATCTAGGATGCTTCTTAGTCCATGGAGTTTTTAATGCATATTTGTAGAATTGCATTGTCAAAGACAGCTTATATACATGTAAAACAATAAGTAATAATACAATAATGTCTTTGTTTAGTGTCAAAGCATTCATTTGGCACATGGCAACAGGTATTAAATACTCTAGAAACAAGTCAATTACATGATACCTATCATTCATTTTATATTAAATATGGGTTAACAATTAATACTCTTCCACTATCTCTTTAAGTTTTTCCTAAACTTGCCCTCCTATACCTTCATCTTTTCTTCCTTCTCCTTTCTTTTCTACCTTTCGGTATTATCCTGTTCCAGTCTCTACACTTTTTTTCACCATTCTCCCATCCCTTCATGGATTGCAATGTGATGTCAGGAGAGAGAAAGGCCCATCTGCTCCAAAACATCTACATTTTAACATAAGTTCATCAGTATTCCTTAAATTTCCCAATCACCAGCCATGCTTTCTAATTTAATTTGTCTGTACAGCCTTTATTAAAATTCAGCTCTGTTGTCTATGAAAAATAGAAACCATTACAACCTATTTACAAGGTTTACTGGATTTATTTTCCAATCCTGCTCTGACATATATGTGATCCTGGACAAATCACTTAACCTCTCAATATGCAAGCAGCTCACTAAAATTTTAAGCCAAGAAAAGGAGTCCTCCTGAATTGCTAGAGAAAATTTCATTACGTGCAAATTCCCTTTACTAATGAAATCACAAGTCCAGGCTTTATTCCTTTTCTACATTGTTACCTCCTGACTAAGTTTAAATATAATAGGGATAATCAGGAGAATCAATATCAATACCTGAAAGTCTGTGGGAAAGTGTAGCCTGTCATTAGACCAGTCTTTAGCTTTATTTTCATACCATCTAAGCATCTATGTAGCCTTTATATGAAAAATTAATAATGAGTTTTAAATAGCTAAAGTTCCTTTCTTGTGGTGACAATTATTAAATATTGTCTTGAAATTCTGACACCTACCACTCTAAACACATTAGAAACAGTAAAACCACCTGTCATTGTACCAGCTCACTCCCCTTTGGATGGTCCTTATGTAATCAGCAAAGGAATTGTTGTTCTTAATACTTTTTCTCCTTTAAATTCTAACAATGTGTGCCAATTGAATTTTGATGGATGATGAGATATGAAAAGCTGCTTTGTGAACTATGTCCTGGCAATCCCAGACCCCTCCATAACAGGGTGCCTGAGCATCTTCTGAAACTTTGTTTTCCCAATTTTTCCACCTGCCTTTTTCTTTGGAGTTAAGTCACCAAAGCTCAGGTCAAAGCAAAGGCAGTGGCGGGCCAGAGTGAAGGCTGCTCCTGCTGCTGCACATTGAAGAGAGAGTGTTGACCGCTGTGAGAATCATAAACCTCTCAGTTTGATGATCAACTGAGCAGTAAATTAATTAATCATCATTTTATGCCTCATCAAGCACTTTGCTGAGACTCTCAACGGGGGCCATCTCAATTAGCCAATGGGAAGCAGACTGTTTTGTTTAGCTGGGTGAGCCTTCCATAAACAGGGGAGGCTTTGACAAGCTAATAAATATGTCATCTGTCTATGTCACTATCTGCAATGTGGCTCCACCTGTAAAGTTGTGGGATTCTGCCCAGCATGGTGGGTAGTAACTTATGTGAGTGTGTGTATATGTGTATGTATGTATTTGTAAGGCAAAAAGATAGACAAACTGAAAAGGTGTATTCAAACCTAATTGTTTCTTAAAGCATTTATCAAGCATTGGTTATATCTTTTCCCCCTGATGATCATATTTCTTATTTAGTGCCAACATTAAAATTCTGAAGGTTTTCTACTCAAGGTGTAAATGTACTGTATAATAATTAAAAAATCTAAATAGACTCTTTTTTTTTTACATTTTTAAAGGCTTCTCATTACAGGGACTAGTTTCTCATTTCAAAGCTATATTAACAAGTATGTAGAGGAGATCAAGTAGTTACAATTTGCATTTTGATGTAATTTTCTGAAAAAGTCTTTCCTCCATTTCTTTAATTTCAAAAAATATTGTAGCAGTTCCTTAGAATAAAAGCTTCTGATTAACCTTAATCTTGGTCCTGTTTAAAAATTTAAGTAATCTTGTTTAGTAATCTCAAAATTCATATTTTTTTAGAAAACTTAGTTCAAAACATTGTGAATGTGATAAAATTTGAGGAGGATGATAGTTTCCACCACAAAATATCCTTATATATTTTGTTTTATTTTGTGAATCAAATGTATATCCTGATATTCTATTGTCTGGTAATAGGAAATATACAAACAAAATACAATGGATTTCCCCAAAAAAAAATTCTATGGATTTCTCTTTCCTGGTTTCCAAAGATATATATTTCATTATTCATGATTGCATGTTAAGCTGGTCTGATCCTTCTTGTTTATGTTTCCTAGGAGTGCTTTGCTCAATGATTTTTACAACTCACTTTCAATATATCCTTTTCCAAAAAAATTCATTTTTATTTTAGTTTTAGTTCTGGTTCCCTTCTACACCTCTGTCACTCACTGAGAAGGCAAGAAAAACAAAACCCATTACATTTATTTATGATCATGAAAAATAAATTCCCATATTGGCTTCTTCAGTATAGTTTTAAAACCTTTTCTATTGCATTCATGTTTGCGGTTGCTTTCAATAGATCAGGTAGAAGTTGGTCAGATAAACAGCAATCAGCAAGTGTTTGAATAAATACAGTAGTAAGTCATTGTTACAGAAAGAAGCCATTTGCTACAGTGGAAAGAATAATTGATTTGGTTCAAGTGCCCCAGATTCAAATTCCATCTCTACATATGTGACTTTAAGAAAGTCACATATAACTCAGTTAGTTAGGTCTCAGTTTCCTTATCTGTAAAATTAAGGCTTCAGACTAGATGGTCCAAAGATTCCTTCCAGCATTATCCCTATGATCCTATATAAAAAGCTGTGTTCCAGGGAAAGCTAGATGATACAGTGGATAGAGCACAAGTCCTGAAGCCAAGAAGAGCTAAGTTCAAATCTGATATCAGGCACTTAATACTTCCTAGCTGCATGACCCTGGGCAAGTCATTTAACCCCAAATTAGAGAGAGAGAGAGAGAGAGAGAGAGAGAGAGAGAGAGACACAGACAGAGAGACAGAAGCTGTGTTCCAATTATCCTTGGTATTAGGCCCACAACTTGTTATGATGTTTCTTATTTAATGACTTATTGATGAATTATGCAGTAAGTAACTGAAAATTCAGTTCTTACTATTACATGATAAATTGGAGGTTTAACCAGCTTTAACCAGGTCAATGGGACACCACCCTCTAGATTGATATGGGGTGTGTGTGTGTGTGTGTGTGTGTGTGTGTGTGTGGTGGGGGCAGGGATTGCTGTGTCCTTCTTGTTGACTATACAAAAGTATAAGGAACAACCATCTCTTTGGGACACTTACCATACCCTTCCTGTTATAATTTTGGTACAGTTTTGGCTACTTGTAGATTTAAATATGTCATGTTTGAAGCTTATACAAGAATCTGAGACAGCTATTCTAGTTTCAATGAAGTAGCAAGAATTTTAACTAATAACTATTTGGCTGCAGGAAGTAGAAATAGTCTTCATCAGACATAGCAATGAGAGGAATATTTACCAATGGGAATGGTTTTTGAGGACAATAACCCAGGTCAGTAAATAAGAGAAGAAACATAGGTTTGTGTTAACTCTTCCAGTCAGCTGATCTACACAGCTTGCTTGTGTTAATTGACAGAAATCAGCAGCATACTTGTATAAAATAAAATCATAACATTATTGATAAGGTGATCTTGAGACCCACCATGTTAATAATGGAATAGTAATGGAATGGACCAGTATTCAATACTATTAAAGTAAATCACCTTTGCCAGAGATTATTATGGATGTCCATCGTGCCCATGTTTTTCTGAGGAAGTGAAGGTTTTTTTCTCCTCTTACCATGGAAAAAAGAGATAAGACAGAGTTATTAACCAACCTTGCCAACTCCTAATGCAAATCAACCAATGAAGAATAGAGACCTTGGATTTTGCAATCTTGTTCTGATAGTTTTTCCTCTCACATTACAATAGTAAGGGAGGCAGTTATTGACAGAAGACTACTGAAATTGGCACAATGTTCCAATGCTAAGAGGATCTTGGAATTTGCTCTGTCTACCAAAATCCAAGGGGAAAAAATATAAGAGATTTCCTTGTGGGGCTTAGCATTTCCACACTACTTTTTCTCTGGTGAATACAGCATGAATAAATGAGTTAAATATACAACTAAAGTTTAGTATAATTATATATATTACTTCCAGAATACAAATTAAAATTTCAAAATTAAATTTTCCCCCAAATCTATCTCTTTCTACCTTCTCTATTTTTGATATTGGCACCATCATTTTGCTAGTAATCAATATTTTTTATTTTTTGGTTTTGGTTTTGGTTTTTTTTGCACATAATCAGTCTTAACTTCTTTTGATCTTTTCTCTCATTACAATACAATCAATTGCCAGAGTGAGAAGGACATGAAAAGCATACTCATACCATGCAAAATAAGGTAAACTAATTGAGCTAGACCAAATTCATAACCAGCCACATGAACAGCACAAATCACCTTTCAGCCAATAAGCATGTCATAAACAGAACAATTTAATATTGTCTCTCTAGATTCTACATTCTCTGCTCTTCCTAGTACTTAGATCCAAGTAATCAGCATCATTCCTATGTCCCCTTTTTTAGATTTTACAGGCTCAAATTTGTTCCCACAAACCCCACTCCAACCCCATGATAGCATCCAACATTCCTTATATTCTAATTCTCAAGTGCCCCCCAAAAGAGATTTCTAGTTGACCACCATCTCACCTATATAGACTCTATTGCCTAAGCACTCCCAAGAAAGGCACTCCCTCATAAGGACCATCTTGGAAGTCAAGACATTAAATCCTTACAATTGTGTCCCTACAACAACCCCAAATAAACATATATGTCTCTGTCTCCATTCCTACTTCATTCCTAATTCAATCTCTTATTATCTCACACCTGAATTATTGCAGGAGCCTCCCCATGCTCCTGGTCACCTTCTGTCTAATCCAATGAATATTCTTCTAAATATCTTATATCTCTAATACACATATTTTATCGTGACTATCAAAAAGTGTTAAGCCTTCTCTTAATGTTATCTTTACTTTTTTCTATTGTTTTATACTCCCAAAGCCTTCAGTTATCAACTTTATTCAGGATAGCCTCATAACTAAATTTCTATCCCTGTCTCTATCTCAAAACATTTTTAAAAATTTTTATTTTTCTACTGAATGTCTTCTTTTGAAATTTCTGAGGTCATCTCAAGCTCAAAAAGAACAAATTCACAATCAGTTCTTTAAAGCAGTTTTTTTCTATTAGTGGAAGGACTACTTTCATCACAACCTTTTCAGTCCCCATAGCTAAACAGCCAACTGTGTAGACAACTATTTAGACAGAAGTCAACTTCTGTCCATTTTTCTCTTCAATATCCCTCATAGCATCAAAGATTCAGGGTTGGAAGAGACCTTAGTGTTCTCTCATAGATGAAAAATCGAGGCAGATAATGGCTAAGAGATTTGCACAATGTCATAGTACTAGCAATGATCTGAGTCAGGATGTGAAACCAGGTGTACCTGACCCTAAGACATGGAATCATATTTTATGGAAATTGATTTGCAAAATAACAATTCTAGAGGGAATCTATGAAGGTTAGTTACTGAAGGACTAAAAGAATCATGTAATAGAAAGGATTAATATATTACATGATCCTAGAAGACAAGACTCTGAAGACATTTTTATGTCAAGTTATTCTGAATTGTATATGTGAGGTTCTAAAGTGATAATAAAACAACAGCCTTTTGACCTTATAGGGAAAAATAAGTCAATAAGCATTTACTAATCACTTACTATATGCCAAACAGTATGCTAAATACCAAGGATACAAAGAAGAGCAAAGCCAGTCCCGGTCCTCAAGGAATTTACATTCTAATGGGGAGTTAAACATGACAAGGAATCCAATTTTCAATCTACTTTATCATGCTATTTTTCTCAAATAGGATATTTTTTTTTCTTTCTATCCCTGCTTCCCTCACTCAAATCTCAATCATTTCTTCTCTGGTCTTTTACTATCACTTCCTAAGAATCCATCCCTTCTCTGAGCTCTCTCACAACACCATTTTAGATCATTGTCAAACTGATTTATCTAGAGTACAGCTCTTATCAATACATTCCCCTGCTCAAAAATTTGAAAGCTTTCTTCTCTTCCAAATAAAAGTAAAACAAATCTGTTTGTCATTCAAAGCTTTTCATGATCCTTCCTAAATTCATTTTTTTCTAGATTTATTGTCTTCTATTTCATTACAAGAACTTATGCTCCAATCAAACTATATCATTTCCACACCTCATTCTCTTTCCTCCACTGAATATCCTTATTAAATTCATTATTTTAGAAATTCTATCTATATTTTGAGGTCTTGCTCAACTGCTGTACTCTTCAAAAAGTTTTTTTTTCCTAATTATTCTGAGCAAAATCATTCTCTGATTGCTATGAACTCCTGAAACATTATCCTATATCAGAGCACTAATTGCATTCTGTCTTGTATTTTAGATATTTGTATGCGAATATTATCTCCTTTACTAGTCTGTAAACTTGTCAAATGTCAATGTTTTGTTCCTTCCCCTTTACCCCAGGAGCTAGCATAGTGCCTTGGACATAATAGCTACTCAATAATTGTTTTTTAATTGAAAAAAATGAATCAGTCCCTCATGGATTCATGAGGGTAAAGTGTTAGCTTTGAAATAAAACACTTGAGTTTGAAATAATCATGTTTAGACTTCTTGGGTCTCTATTTGCTCATGAAAAATGAGTGAGTAGATCTAACTGACCTCTGAAGTCCTGTATAGCTCTAGAGTTTAATCTTGTCTCATAGATTGATCTATGAAAAAAAGCATGCAATTTAAAAAATAGAGATCCAGTAACTAGTCACTAGGAATTAAAAATTAACAAAATTTCAAGGGCGATGAATATCAATCTAAAAATCTGCTTAAATATATCAAATTCTAAACAAGTCCACAAACAATATGAAATCTAGAAAGTTAAGTCCTATACTCTCATGTTCCTCCAAAACATATAGTGCTTTGAAAGAGTCATGTTAACCATGAGCTCCACAAGAGTTTTGGCAACTTAAGCAAAGTGAAGCTTTGTTTTGTGAAAAAGGATTTACAAAAAAAAAAAAAAAAAAAAAAAAAAAAAAAAAAAAAAAGCAATGCCTTATACATGAAAGAAGTTTTTGAAGGAAGTTAGTTACTGAAGATTTAAATGAATTATGTGAAAAGAAGGTTAAACATAAACATAGAAGATAGATCTGGAAGATGTTTTTGTTGTTAAGTTACTCTTTTCATTATAATGTGAGGTTCTAGGGTGATCATCCTAGAAAATGGGACATCTAGTTGACACAATAGATATAAAATCAGACCTCATATTAGGAAGACCTCAGTTCAAATACAACCTTAGACATTTACTAACTGTGTGATCCTGGGCAAGTCACAACACTATTTGCCTCAGTTTCCATATCTATAAAATGAGTTGGAGAAGGAGACATCAAACAACTCCAATGTCCTTGCTAATAAGACCCTAAATGGGTTCATGAAGTCAGCCATAACTGAAAAACCTGAGTAATAACAATGGGCTGGTAATGGAACAAGATTTTTATGACCACAAAGGCTAAAAGTAAATCAACTAACATTTATTAAATATTTACTATATGGCAGATGCTTTGCTAAGCCCTGCAAATACAAAATAAGAGCAAAAACTCAATCTCTCCCCTAAAGGAACTTGCTTTCTAATGGGCAAGTGCACATGAAAGCAATCAAGTACATACAAAATATATATAGAGGAATAGATAGGAAATAATCTTAGAAGGCAAGGGACTGGAATACTATTGCGCTATAAGAAATGATAAGCAACCAGATTTCAGAAAAACCTGAAAAGACTTATATAAACTAATTCTGGGTGAAGTGAGCTGAAACAAGAAAGTTCTTCTTTCAAAGCATGACTAATGTGAAAATACATTTAATATAATTGTACATGTATAACCTATATTGGATTGCTTGCTGCCTTGGAGAGAGGGAGGGAAGGGAAAAGATGGAGAAAGAAAAAAATGGAATTAGAAGTCTTACAAAAATGAATGTTGAAAATTGGCTTATATAAAATACTGTTAATTTTTTTTTTAATTAAAAAGGAAGAAAAGAAACTACAACCCATTATGTAATGGGCTGAGGTTTGAGTTGATGCACTGAGGTCCCAATTACGTGAGGCTAAATAGTAATTGGGCTATATTCTATTAATATACATGATTGGATAAAGAATGGTCCCTGCCCACTCTCTGTGCAAGTCCTGATGTGTTGTATAGGAAATGACGATTTGGGTGGGTGGAGGCAGAGAGAGACAGGAAGAAAAGCTGGGGGAGATTGGGCCTGGGTTCCATACTCCTAGCTGCTGGTAGTGTGGCTGCTGGTCTAGCTAGCTTCTTGACTCAGCTGCACACATTGCTATCGCCGATTCCCTTCCACCTCTGATCTTTCTTCACTGAGAATAAAGACTGACGATTTTCCCCTAACATGAATTCCTGACTCCGGCTGATTTTAAAATCGCAATCTTCACACCATTAGGCCTGAGAAAGACTCCTCCTGATGATAAAATTTGAGTTAAGACTTTTTTTTTTTATTTTTAATAATATTTCATTTTTTTTTCTATTTATATGTCAAGATACTTTCAATGCTCATTTTTGCAAGATTTTCAGTTTCAAATTTTCTTTCTTCTCTCTCTTTCCTTCTCCCCTCCCAAGATAGTAGGCAATCTAATATAGTTATACATGTACAATCATATTAAATATATTTCCATATAGTTATGCTGTGAAAGAAGAATCAGAACAAAAGGAAAAAACTATGAGAAAGAAAAAATCCATCAATAAACTATTCTTTTAAAGTAAAAATAGTATATTTTGATATGCATTCAGATTCCACAGTTCTTTCTCTAGATGTGAATGGCATTTTCCATCATGGGGCTTTTGAAATTCTCTTGGAACACTGTAGAGCTAGGAAGAGCTAAATCTATCATAATTGAGCCATCATTAATTGAGCCATTGAGCCAAAATATTGATATTATTGTATACAGTGTTCTTTTGGTTCTTCTCACTTTGAATCACAGAGGAAGAAGTGACAAGGGAGAGTATTCCAATAAGTACAAAGTTGTGGATACATATTATGGAGCATTCTGTGTAAAGGACCACAACTAAACCAGCGTTGCTGATTGGTAGAGCTTATGAAGGGGATTAAGGTGTAAGAATATTAAAGAGGTAGGAAAGCACCAGGTTGTGAAGGACTTTACCTGCCATATATTTCTTAGGGAGATTACAGCCTTGCCCCTGCTATGTGACTGTTTTTGTTTATAAACCATAATCCTGTAATGTTTCTATGATTATCACTCTAGAAGTGACTAGAGGACCAAGAGCATGTGTTATCTTGACTTTGCTGTTCCCCTTCATAATTAGCTCATATTCACCTCCCTGCTCCAGTGAAAGGTGATAGCAATGTTCATGGTGACATAAGGCAGAGCAGCATGCTATCTACCAGGAACTTCCTGATCTCAATAAAGCCCACTCAACTTCAGAGGAGATGACACAATATGTGTATTTAAAATGTAAGGAAATTTGAAATCGGTGGGAAAATTATATAGAATCAAAAGAATTACTTTCATTCTATTTTCCACAACTTTTGGTATAAATAACTGTTTAAAGAAGTTTTGAAAAATGTTCTTCTGGAATCGTTTCTAATTTTCAGTGCAACTGGATGCCAAATAATAGTCTTTCAGGTCTTGCCTTGCATAAGCTATTTTATGGAGGAAAAATTGCTAAGTAACTAAAATGAGTCACAAGACTATAAGAGAAGACAATAAAGCTGTATATCAATCAGAAAATGAAAAGCCAAAAACAACAAGAAAAGTTCATTTAATCTAATTAACAAACAATAAATTATTTAGGATTTTTTTGAAGCATCATTACCAAATACAAGAAAAATAAATTACTTAAGTGGGGTTACAATGGATTATCAAAACTAGTAAAACTACTAGGGGCCTTTTCGTTCTCCTTCCCCTCTTCAATGTTAGCATATTAATTCAACCCCAACATGATTACCTTGTATCTTACATTTTAGTATTTTGTATATACCTACATATTTTCATGCTGCCCTCTTCCTAAATAGAATGCAAGCTCAATTAAGGAAGAGACTCGCTTTTGTGGGTCATTGCTTAGCATCACACTTAGTATATAGTAGATGATTAATAAATGATTGTTGATTGATGGATCTAAAGTGCTCGTTTTATAGATGAAAAAGCTGATGTTCAGAACAGAGAATTCAGCTTCCAAAACTGATCTGCGACATAACTGGAAAGAAACCCCAGTTTCTTGATTCTTTATCTGTCCACTGCTCTTTCTACCATGTGTGGTTTCTAAAAGATTAAAGCAGAAAGCTATGCCATAGACAGACAGACAGACATATAGATAAATAGATATGGATAGATATAGATGATATAGATATATACAGTAGTGCTACTTCATAGTTACACTGACAGTTTAGATGCTTTTCTAATGGTCAATCTTCCTGATTCTCCTTACTTTCCTTAAACCTAGTTGCCCTCTTCTATGCAAATATAGCTACTGCCATTAACAGAGTCTTAATAAAATGCTGTGTTGATAATGTTACCTGCTCAATGCTGCTCTCATACAGCATTTTTCATATGCTCTTCATAATCTTGTCCCAAGTACATTTCTCTCCAGACATTTCCCCCAAATATTCCTAATCCAATAACCTTTCTTCTATTCTCATTCTTTTCAACTTCCCTGTAGCCTTTCACACTGTTGATCAGTGCTTTCCTTCTTGCTACTCCTATCTCAATGTTTATTCTTGGTTCTTCTGAACCTTATATTCTAGCCAGACTAATTTGTTCACTTCCTTCTACTCATGCCTTTCACTTTCACACCTTCCTACTTTCCTTTTTGTCCACCCCAGGCATGTAAATACTTCCCCTGGTGGAATGAGCAGATGAGAATAATTTGTTAATTTATGGCCATGAAGGCAGGTGAAGCAAGCATTGTAGAGTGCTTAGAGCTTATTTAGACATTGAAGACATCAGGGTCATCTACTGCATCTTGAGTCATTATCAATTATCTGGACTCTATCCTGCCACTGGACAATGGTGACTTTAGAAAAGAGAGTAAGATGATTCCCTGCAACTTTGCCTCACTTAAATCCATTTTACAAACAAATCAAAAGACATCACCATACTTCAACCCGAAAAGACTGAAAAATCAAAACTAGATCAAACGGAGTGTTCATGCATTATACTTTTATTTTGTTTATAGATAATTGTGCATTCAATGAGGACTCCTAAACTGAAATGCAAGAAAGTATAGATCAGTTCTCTGTTGTTTGTATGAATTTTGATCTAACAAGAAAACACAGGTTCTCCATCAGCCAGTGCCATACTATCCATATGTGGAATGATCAATTACAGTAAATGGAGAAGTTTTGAATGCTGTGGATAAGTTCACTTACCTTGGCAGTATACTTTCCAGGGATGTTTATACTGATAATGAGGTTGACACACACATTGCCAGAACTAACTCATTGTTTGGGATGCTCCAAAGGAAAGGATGGGAGAAGAGGAGTATTAGACTATCTACCAAACTGAAGATCTACATGCCCATGGTGCTGACCTCATTCATATACCTGTGAAACCTGGACAGTATACCAGTGCCATGGCAAGAACTTGAATTGATTCCATTTGAATTGTCTTAGGAAGATTCTGAAGATCTTCTAGAAGGATAAGTTACCAGACACTGAGGTCTCTTCTCAGACTAAACTACCAACCATTTCAACTCTCAGAGAGCACAACTCCATTGAGCTGGCCACATTGTTCAAATGCCAAATGTATGCTTGCCAAAAAAAATTATTTTATGGAAACCTAACACAGGACAACCAGTCAAAAGTTGGTCAGAAAAGGTGATGCAAGGATACTCTCAAGGTCTCTCCGAAGAACTTTAGAATAAATTGTATGACATGGGAGACATTCGACTGCCCAGCATGGTGTTCCCTCATCAAGGAAGGTGTTATGCTCTATGAGCAAAGCAGAATTGAATTAGTCCAAAAGAAACATGAGATGCACAAAATTAGAGAAGCAATCCCAAATGTTCACAGGGACTATTTGTGTCTGATCTGTGGCAGAGCATTCCATGTCCATATTGGTCTGATCAGCCATAGCTGGACACACTGTAACTAGACTCTAACATAGCGATGTCAATTTAGTCCTCCTCAAGTAAGAAGGATAATAACCAACTTTGCTTGTACTGTTCTACAAGCATGAAATTCTCACTTTTCTTTCTTCCAGCTAAACCAATTTTGTGGATACTCCAAGACCACCTCTTTTGTAAAGCCCTCTCTAACTAACTTAATCTGAGGTGACTCCCCCTTCCCTTAACTTGTAATTACAATTCTCCATAAATTCCTTTGATGATCAGTTATGTATTACATTGTCATCATCTGTGTAGAGTGAATATAGTGGATAGGCAGCCAGCCTTAGAACCAGAGATACAAAGATTCAAGCTCTGTCTCTAATGCCTAATTGGCTATGATATCTTAGGCAAATCATTTAGCCATCAGTACTCTAGCCAATTCTCTAAAACTCTTAAGATATAAAGAAGATAGTGACTTCATTGGTAGAAGGCAATTCATTTCTTGGGATCTCCCTATACCAATGAAATCACAGGGCAAGTTTCTATTTTTTTTCTTATCACTTAATATTTAGGAGCTCTTCTCAGTAACTCACTCTGAATACTTCATGTGAACAATGATGTTTCTCAGACCTATACACATTTCTTAATTTTAGTTTAGTTTCTCATCAAAATCCTTAAGTCATTTTGGTTTTTGGTTGTGGTTTTGGCTATGACTTCTATGTGGATTTTTTTTTAATCTGTTACTAATTTCTTGGGACTCTTACTATTTACAGGTTTTGGCTATGGCTTCTATGTGGAATTTTTTTTAAAATCTGTTACTAGTTTCTTGGGACTCTTACTATTTACCTTTCTAGCCTCTTCTCTTATCAATAAAAACGAATGAAGTATCAGGAAAGAAAAAAAAATGATATAGCCTTTTTCCTTTTTATTTTCCTTATTTTTCCCCATCTATGTTCATTGTCAACATTTTTGTTGCCACAGTCCTTGCCTTTATGTCACAGGGTTGCTGGATCAGTCAGTCACTAAGCTCTTACTGAAAGTCCACAATATGCCAGTCACTGTATAAGCACTGAATCTACAAAAAGAGGTTAAAGTATTGTCCTTGTCCTCAAGGAATTCACAATCTAATAAAGAAGATAAGTAAATAAATATGTACAAACAAGCAATATACAGGATAAGTAGGCAATAATTAACAGAAGGAAGGTGCTAGAATTGTATACTGTTATTTGTCCTTTATTTTGGAAGAGACCCATAACATAAGGGAAGCGATGCCATGACATGCAAATGAATAGGATTTAAGTGAAGGAGGACTGAACAAGATCACTTGCCTCACTTTTCCCCCCAGAATTAAGACAAATTGAGAAATATACACAAAACTTTACCAGCTTAGTAGGAACCAGCAACACTCATAGTCTTTATGCAGAGATCCCATCACTTGGCTCATAGCCTCTAGGAGCTCAAAGACAGAATAAAAAATCCCATAAGCACAGGAATTTTCATAGCTACTCAGTTTAGAAAAACATAATAAATGGTAGATTGAAATGGAGGGGGAGGCTTGAGATAGACAGACCCTTCTTTTGCAGTAGTACAAATATGAGGTGTACCAAGGGAATGGCAGTAATAGAAGAGACAAGGGTATAATTTGAAAGATGTTGCAAAAAAAAAAAAAAAAAAAAAAAAAAAAACAGAAGAAATCAACAAGCTTTTTGCAATAGATTGGACATGAGGGGTAAGAGAGAAAAGTAAAAAATTATATGTAGTTCCAAGCCTGAGATACTAGGATCACAGTTTTGTCCTCAACACTAATAAGGGAAATGAAGGAATAGAGGATTTAGGGAGAAAGATAATGAGTGCTGTTTTGTTTATTTTCCATTTGGGATATCTATTGGACATCTACACTGGATGTCAATAGAGAGAATAGGGCAGGATAAGATGTGAAAATCATAAGCACAGGTCTGATTTCTCAAATCGATCAATTCCAATGTTTTCCTTTCACAACCAGGAAAAAATAAGTTCTTCTAGTCAGTGTTTAAAACCTTACACACTCTGTCCACAGCCATTCCCATTTTAAGATATAGTGAAACTAATCTTCTCTCCATTATCCATACCTGATAATCTAGCTTCCATCATCATGCTTTTGCACTATCCATTCATAAAGATTTGAATACGTTCAATCTTGATATCAACCTCATAGGGTCCTTCTCTCCTTTTAAGATGTGCTCAAACATTATCTTCTTCTGCCTGATGATTTTCCTGATTCCCACTTCAGAATGCTAGAACCCTGCCTCTCAATCAAGCTTTTTATACTACTTTATTTTTGTATTTTATACTATGCATATTTTTGCTTGTATTATCTCCCTCATTAGGATGTAAGGTTATAAGGAGGGATCAATTTCTTATTTGTACTTGTATTTCCAGCATTATGCATAGTACTTGGCATATAGTAAATATATTTAAAAAATTGTTGATTGATTGAATAATAGGACTAAGATTTTCTCTCTTAGACCTGGATGGCTTTATTACAGGGGCAAAGCCAACCACATAGTTCTGTTCTAATGAAAATAAAAGTGACTTTCAGCATGGAAACCTGGAAATAGTTCTCTGAGGTGCTCTCTATAGTACTATGATCAGTTCAACTTGACCCCTTCTCTCCCTGCTTCTCTATAATCTTGATGACATTGAACTTCTCAATACTGAGTCTCAGGCACACTTTATTGCTATGAATTCAGACTTTCTGATTACTTGTAATGTCATCACTTTCACTTACCCGACACTAAGTTTGGGTAACTATGTTTTGTTTTGTTTTTTTTTTATGATCCCAGGTATTTTTCTAGTTCTATATCATTATCATGACCAAAGTCTCTGCAGTGGGACAAGACAATTCTGTCTTGTTCATATCAGTCAATGCATGCAAGAAAAGAGAACTTTAAGAGAACTTAAAAACAATATACTACACAAACTCCCAACTTCTTCCTCCCCCATAACAAAACAGTACCTTTCAACTCTGTTTTAAAAACAAAGAAACCATGTTTCATTTCTACAGATATTGGCAGGTAGTAGTTATCCTTCACAAAATGACATCAAAATATAGAGATCAAAAGCTGATCATATCAATCCAAGATCAGAAGGTTCTACCACATAGGTAGAACCATAGGTAGTCCATCTGAGTATTTAGAAGTTTTGAAATTTGCACACCTCACATTTCTGTTGAGCTACTGCAATTTTCCTTTGCTTATAAATCATAGTGCATTCTTTGATGCAGGAACATGCTACCCAGTTTTTTGCCAGTCTTCCCATGTCTCACAATCAATACCAAAGAATTCCAAAAAGACTTTGAGAGTATCCTTGTATCATTTCTTCTGACTTCCATGTGAGCAGTTGTCTTTTATAAGTTTTCCATAAAATAGTATTTTAGGCAAATGTGCATGTGACAATTGAACATAGTCAACCCATTGGAAATGTACTCTCTGCAATAGATTCTGAATGCTTGACTATTAAGCATGAGAGAGAACTTCAATTTCCCTTACTTTATCTTGTCAAGTAATCTTCAGGTCTTCCTAACACAACTGTAATAGAAGTGGTTCGATATTTTGGCCTGGTTTTGGTAGACTGTCCATGTTTCACAGATATACAATAATATAGCACAGTGACCTTCAGTTTGGTATCCTACACTTGCCTATGGAGCTTTCCAATCACTGAGCTAGCTCTGGATTCCTGTGCATCACCATCATGATCTATACATGCATTCCTGGTAAGTGTAATACCAAGGTAAGTGAACATACTCATAATATTCAAAATATTCTTTACAAATCTTCTGACTAGCTATTGAAATAGCTTTTAATATAATAGAATCTAGATGTAATATTTCTCTTAATGTCTCCTAAAAAGGGCTTGTATTTTATTTTTGATTTATATAATCTTCCTCTACAGAAAGGATTCTCAGTACTAAATTTTTAAAAGGATCATATTATTTAAAACTGGAAGTGTTATTAGGCATCATGTTATCTACCCACTCCTCCTCATTTTATAAGTGGAAACTAAATGTCAGAGATAGTAAATGATTTGACCAGGATCACAGAACTAGTGGTTGTTTTAACTAAGTTTCAAGTCCAGTTCCTCTGACTTCAAATACCTTATGGTACTCTGGAACAAAAGATTTTAATTATATTTTAAACTATTAATGAAAGTGATTTCTAAACCAAGCTTATCTAGATGGCAAACTAAGCAGCTATAGCATCCATCGCATCCATTCATCCATCCATTTTTTTTAATCTATCTATCTATTTAAACCTATTTCAGCAATTCACATGATAAGAAGTGTGGTACTTAGTGGCAAGGGACCCAACCTCAGAATCAGAAATACATAGGTTCAAGTCTCTCCTCTAACTTTTACTGGTCAGTTACTATTCACAACTCTCCTAACTGCTTAGTGCTCTCTCCAAGCCAGAGTCAGAAACAGCATCTCTAAACCTTACATAAAGATTCTTGTAGGCCACATATTGGCTTAGTTTTAAAATGTACTATTACCTGCACTTTGTTGTATTCTTTCTTTGCTAAATCATTCCCAATTATATTTTAATCTGTTCTAAGCATTAATTGGGAGTGGACACATGTGGCCTGCTGGCTGTGTATACTACACATCTGCTTTAGACAACTCTGTAAGACTAAATTGTGGAGGATTTATACATCTGAATTGATCAATGGTACTTCCTCACTAAGAATTTCTCTGTATTAATGAAATCATATGTCTAATTCTTATGCTTAAACTATATGATAAGATAGCTTCTCTTATACTATGTATATTTTTCATTGACACTTAGTGTCTTCATGTCACAAGTGAAAATAATGTCTTCAAAGTAAGTCAGTATAATTTTTTTATACTGTCTGACTCATGAAGAAAACATTAATATGATATAGGAAAAATCAGGACAATACAGTTCATGTCTTAGGATAAACACATATGAGAAATGTATCTTTAGTGAAGTCATTCACTTCACATTTCCAAGTCTCAGATTGTTCATTGGCAAAATAGCAATTCCTTTCCTTCTATGCACAAAATTGTTGTGTTTTTAAAGTAGATAATATATTGAGAATTATCAGAAAATTATAAAATTATGCACAAATGTAAAGAATTAAAATTACTTTCTATTAACGGGGATACAACTTTTTGTATCCTTAAAGAAAAACCTTTAACTTCTTAAAATTAATTTAAATTGTAATTATTTCTGCATATTAATATAATGTGATTGATAAGCTTTTATTCTTTAAGAAAGTAAAAGATTTACCAATGACTATATTAATCCGAGAGATCACATTCATTTTTTTTAGTTTTTCATTCTTTTCATTATCTGAATATATTATTCATATTCTTCTTCTTTGCCTTAATGTCCAAAATTATTTCCCTTGTTACTCATTTCAGTAAAAAATAAGCTCCTCAAGGGCAAAATCCATTTCAGTTCTCCTTTCTTATCTCATGAATCCCTCACAGTGTCTGGTACTGATAGATGCTTAATAAATGTTTTAATTGAATTAAATTTAATCCTCAAAAAGCAAAGTGTAGGAACAATAGTGTTTAGTTGTTCTTTGCAAAATGAGAAGGAACAGAAATCATCACTTTGAACATAAATATAAGGGTGATATTGAGTGATATTTACTTGATCAATTCACTCTATCCCATTAAAAGTCAGTGATAAGTTGCTCAGTTGGTTTATCTCAATTATAGGCTTTAAACTAAGTGTGAAAGCCTTTGAATAAGATAATATAATGCCAGACAGGAAGCCTGTTCTAATTAGGAGAGAGATTTCACCATACTTTCTAGGTCCTATATAAAAGCATTGAGTTTGCATTTAGAATTGGGGAATTCCAGGGAGTGGTGAGTCGCTCCAGAAACTAGATGAGCTTAACTAAACCTCCTAAAAAGGAACCACTTGGTAGAAGAAAAGAGCTTAATTTCATCTTTATATCTCCTCAACTCAATACATATTTGTTGCTTTATTTTACCTTGTTAGCTTTGAAGAGTTCAGAGCATTTTAGACTTCAAATCTTACCTTCAGTGGCTTCAGATCAGCTGGTGGTAATGATTTTATTATGAGTAAATCTTCGACAACACTTAGATTTATGCTTCTGCAAGGATCCCAGCAAAGAAACTACAGTATGTCTAAGAGGAACTTCTTAAACCCTTTATGAAAGGAGAAAAAAGACATCTACCTACAGAATCTGGCAGTTACCACTCTGCCACATGTGTTTTCTAAGCCTGAGCCTACTATTCCCTGGGCTCTGTCAGAGTTTTTGGAAGGGATGCTTGGTACCAACCATATTTACTCTATCACCTTAATAAATAGCCATTTTTTTTCTAGAAGCTGATTAAAGTTTTCTGATTACATGGGGGGAAATCAAATTGGTGGGGCCTTAAGTCAATGGTATTAAAAGATCACTTGTGACTTCTTAGAGGTATTTCTAGAATATGCTGGGAAAGATGTTGCCTTACTTTGGAACTAAGACTTGTTTGAGCACATGGAAATTTAGATAAAGACCCTCAGAATGGATCAAGTTGTATAAAAAGAACTAGAAATTTAACTAGGATACCCTAGAGAGAAGCCAGATAGGAACAATATGGTCTCTGGACACCATATGTAAATACTGGAGAGTCATAAGTCAAAATCTCTGCAGAAAAGCAACTAAAATGGAGGAATATTAGAGGTTTTATATATATATATATATATATATATATATATATATATATATATATATTCTGGATTCTGCTCAAACCAAGAAATGAGTAGGAAGCAAACAGTAAATGATAACAAAGGTAATAGTTTGAACGCAGGAAATGTGTTCTTTCTAGTTGTCTAGATCCATAGAAAACTTCTCTTTGTGTGCCTCTACAAGACCAAGGTGATAATTACTATTTGCTTTCCGAAACTTCAGAATCATTAGCTAATGAGTTATAGCAACAACATGCACATAAATGCATCCAGTTGCTATAGACTTTCTTTGATTTCTGGCTTAGGACAAATCTAAAAATTAAAGCAGAACACAGAGGGGGTCAATCTATGCAAACCAAACCTGTTGGGAAGCCTCACTAAAGCCTCACTATGCAAACTGAAACCTGCAGGTTTTACATAGCTTTCCTTCAGAGTCACTATCACTATTTGTCACCCGTCTGGAATTTTCCCTCCCTCTGAGTCACTGACTCATTGCCTTTTCGAATCTCAGCTTCAAACCCTTTCTGCTCCCTTCAATATAAGATTAATTCTAAACTTCATTCATATCCTTTGCCCATCAACCATTTCATAAGAACATTTACTGGCATGCTTAAATTTCATTCGTTTTTCCCTTAAGCCCATCTTTGAAAATATTTCCCTTCTAACCTATGTAACAAGCATTGTAATTTTCCCCCAATAAGCAAACTTATTTAATCTAATTCCCAGAAAAGTCTATTGAAATCACTAGTACAAAGAGCAATGCAATAGAATATTACCACTTATGTGATAGAGTACTTTTCTCTCAAGAGTTCAGTTTGTTTTTTTAATGAAATTTTTCATCCTAAACTGTGGTCATGTTAAAATATGTTGAGAGAAGTGTAACCATATCCATTTTACAAATGAGGAAACTGAGGCAATTAAAAGTGAAAAAATATATTTAATATCATAATTTATTTTTGCATACATAGCACACCTGCTCAGTTTAGTGTAAATATGAGGTAAAATGGTTTTAACATTGGAATTAGTTGACTGAAAGTTTAAATTTTTAACAGGTTATTTTGATATTATGTAAATATGATGGAAAAAATAATCAGAAAGTGAAATGAGCTGTTCTAATTTAATGTATTCATAATTTTGAACACAAACTCCAGGCATTTTTTTCTGGTTGTGCTCTATGCCTTGGAATATTCTTCATCCTGATCTACTCTTCCTGGCTTCCTTTAAGTCCCAACTAAAATCTTACCTCTAACTGGAAGTCATTACCAACCCCTCTTAATTCTAGTATTTCCTTCTATTATTTCCTTTTTATATTGTACAAATTGTGTTCATATATGTGTACATATTTTCTCATACATATTTATTTGCTTTGTGTGTTCCTCATTAGATTGTGAGCTCCTTGAGGGCAGGGATATTTTTTGGGGGGTTATCATCACTGCTTGGCACAATACCAATACATAATAGGCACTTACTAAATGCTCATCGATAGACTGATTTTGGGGGACATTGCCCACGGTATTTAGAGTTGAGGGAAGAAAAGACCACAAGACACAAATTAATTGATTGGTTCTTTCATTTAATAAATGAACGCCTAACTTATGCTTGATAACTGTAGAAAAAAAATAAAATGAATCATATGCAATTCCAGCTGTTAAGATTGAGATCTTTTTTTTTTTTTTGGAGGGGGTAGAATCTTGATTCAAATTTATATCTTCCTGATTCCAAAGTGCAGCATCCTATCCACTAAGAAACTTTAAGTTGTCCAATTTCGTAGAGCAAGTTAGTAGCAGAATTAAACTTGAACCAATGCTTCCCAACTCCCCATCTGCTACCTTTTCCATGATGTTACTGAAAGTTTAAAAATGTAACTCTAAAGGTCAGAAAAGAGGGCCAGGAGAGAGAGAGAGAGAGAGAGAGAGAGAGAGAGAGAGAGAGGGAGAGAGGGAGGGAAGGAGGGAAGGAGGGAAGGAGGGAAGGAGGGAGAGAGACTGTTCAGTCTCTAAAATCTTGAAAGTGAAATTGCTAAGGAAGACAGAATTAAGGGAGGGTTCAATTCCTACAGATTCAACATTGAGAATAATCTTTTCTTTAATTAGGGAAAGGGTGTAGGAAGAAGATTTAGGAAAACAGATAAAGAAGGGATTAATCAAGAGTAGGAAAAAAGGAAGGAGAAACTATCAAGAAGGAAATGATTAACAATAGTGGCAAATGCTACAGGAAGTTCAAAGGGTTTGAACCTTGGGAAAAAACCATTAGATGAAGTTATTTCAGTGTCATAAATTGCATTCTAAAAAAGCTGTTTTGGTGAAGTGGTTAAAAAAAAAAAAAAAAGCCACAATGCAGGACTCAATAGTGAGTGGATGGTTAAAAAAAAGAAATGGAGCTTCAACTGAGGTTGAATTTGAGATGAGAGTAAAGAGCAAGGTCAAGAAAGCAATGAAAAATACATTAAATATTCCTCTTCGAATATAGACTCCTTGAAGGCAGGAACAATAGTGTTTGCTTGTATTTTATATTTGTTTACTCAGCTTTTAGCACAGTGCTTGGCCTTTAGCAAGGACTTGATAAAACACTCTGGCTATGTGGGTCTTTCTGAATCTCTCAGATTCTCTATCTCTGTCTCTCTATCTTTTTCCTTCTATCTCTGATTCTCTCTACCCCATCTGCTCCTTCTCTCTTGCTCTATCAGAAACTGAAATCTTAGAAGTTGAACAGTTATTATGAATGTTACTAGATAATTCCTCAACATTCCTCTTTTACTTTATAGGCATGACCTGAATGTTGATTAATAACCAACATTTATTAAGCAACTGCTATGGGTCAGGCACTATGCCAGGAACTGGAAATGCACAAACAAAAACAAAACTAACAATCCTTGCCCTTCAGTTATGATTATCATAAGTTTTATGTTTATTGAATAATTAATCTCACTCTTTGTTTCCAATAAAGTTATTTAATTATTGCTTGTCTGCTTCTTAGCAGATGTGATTTTAAAGCATCTTAAAGACATTTATGTGGTATTCTAATACCTGCCAGAAATGAAATTTAAATTAGGTTTTCTTTATTTCATTTAAAAACATTTGGGAAAATTATTACCATGTACTCCTTAGTCTTCTTCTTCATCATCATTTTTTAGATGCAAATCCCAAGTACTGTTTAGGAACATTGCATCTGCCAAGGTTATTGTAGAATTAGAGAGACACCAAAGTGATGAATGGGATCAACACTGGCTGTGATATAGATGCTATCCCTGTGGGGCTGCAACAAGCAGGATTTTTCATACGGACAGACTCACATGGAGGACAGATGGGAAGAAAATAAAAATGAGCTGATTTATTGAACTAAAATTCCATTTCTCTTTTGCCTCATTGATTTTGTACATGTTATAATTATGGAAACTTTTTTAACACAAACTATAAAAGGATATTGCCTCATCTTAGCAGGGGTAAACTGCTTTGAAGCTAAGGTTTAATGTGCATTGCCAATCAACTGTTTATCCAATCCAGTCCTATCATACTGCACCCACAGGAAGACTATCTATGTTGTTTGGCCCTTGCCTTCAAGAAATGAATACAGTGACTATTTTGTTTTATTTTTTTGAATCCATGTGTTAATTCTCATCTCTAAACTTAGCGATCTCCTGTATCCATGAACCATTGAAATTCATAGCTATATCTTAATTGGGAGGGGAGGGGGAGAAGGAATGAGAACACTAAACAAAATCTGATAGATATCTGGCATTTGAGCAATGTAGCTGACAGCTCTGAATGAAAGAAGATACATGACTGTATACAATATGTGCACACAAAGCATACTTGTTATGGTACCTAACAAACATAGACATAAGATTACATCTTTTCAATAAACCCAAGTTCCATCACCAAACTACCCCACACTGTGAAATATCTGACACTCTCTAATAACTGTACTAATGAAGAGATGTTTGTGAAGAAAGGGGGCCAGGAATAGAATATTAGAAAAGCGGCATGTCAAAAGTGAGGTTGCAGGCAGAGAGGAGCAAGACAGCTGGTTGAATCTAATCTATTATGGGAACGTGTCTTGTAGGAACACTAAATCTAAGCCAGATTTGAAAGAAAAATGCAGGCTTCCAACAAGTTAATTGGGTAGCTTAGATTTGGGTGTTCCTTATGCTAGCTTGTTCTCTCTTTCTCTCTAGTATGAAACAGTACAACTATTTGGTACATGAGTTCCATCTGCAGATATCTCTTAATCAGATATCCTAAGGTGATGTGCAGGTGGGAGGTTAAGCTTAAAAAGCCAGAAATCTCAGTAGTATTTTTAACGGCATTATAACTAACCCCCCAAGTACTGATTTGTCAGAATCAATTGTGGTTCAGAATGTTGTTACTCACAATATAAAATTTGCTCTTAGGATAAAGACACCACTTAATGAACTGCAATTCTTGTTCTAACTCCACCTCCAAGGCATTTCTCATCAGTGTGATAAAATCACAAGCCAGGTGCTGCAATGCTTTTTTCAAAATCATGAATCCCATCCTGTCACTAAGTAGAAGAAGGGAAAACAAAGCTTAAACAAATTGTGGAAGAAACTTTTTGCCAGCTGTTATTTTGTTAGCAGGGACCAATAGAAAGTTCAGCCATAATAGTTTGAATGGAAAATAATCCCAAAAATTCTACAAGAAAGATCTAATTTGTTATAGAGAAAAGAAAAATGGGTCCTATCTTTTTCTCTTACTAGTTTTAATCTTCCTAAGTATTTCTCTCCCAAATTCCAATAGGCAAGGAAATTCTATAGTAGAAAAAAGAGAGAGGAAGGGGGGAAAAGGAGAGGAAAGAAGGAGGGAAAGAAGGAAGAAGGGAGGGAGGGAGGAAAAGAGGAAGGAAGGAGGGAAGGAAGGAAGGAAGGAGGGAAGGAAGGAAGGAAGGAAGGAAGGAAGGAAGGAAGGAAGGAAGGAAGGAAGGAAGGAAGCAAGGAAGGAAGGAAGGAAGGAAGGAGGGAGGAAACAAAATAAGTAACATGAGAAGAAAAATTCAAATCACTTTTGTTTTGTCAAGATCAAGTTGAGTAAAATCTTTCAGCAATGCTCTGCTCAGCCCTAAAGCTAGACAGGAAGAACCTGGAGGAACTTGAAGTTTGCTTACTGGTTTTTATTATCTCTTTTCCCACTTCAAGTGGTTTCCCCTACCACCACACCACCACACCACCCCCACCTTAAGCCAGACTTCTTCTTCTTCAGTTTTAAGGCTAATAACTCTTTTTTGCAAGATGTAAAAAAGAAAGTCAAGCTTTCCCCCTGTGTCCCAACCTGGAAGCAGAGAAAAGACTTTAACTTGTGGCTCCTCATCTCATTTTCCAGCCTCTCAGAGCACATAGCCCTGGGTTTTGTACTGGGACCATGTGTAATTTAATTGGATTCAGGGGGTAAGGGTGGGAAAAGGATGATAAAGCTGTGTGAAAATTTTCACACAAAGGCACACCAGCCAATTTACATTTTCATTGGCTTCACAAAAATATTTCACCTAGCAGAATTTTTCTAATTTTGGCCATCATTGAAAAATTAGCATGTGCCTGAGTGAAAACTATTGTGTTCTATTTTGTGATATAATCAGCAACATAGAAGGAGTCTGGAGTCCACAAAATTAAAGATGATAATGTTTTCATTTGCTTCAGCCACTTTTTTTCCCCTTTAACCTAGTTTTAACTGCATTTGCTTGGGGATTTTTTTCTTATGAAAATAATATTATGTGTGACATTCATGCTCCCAAAAATGATTAAAGCCAGAGAAGTGTCTTTGATTATAAGTATTAGAAAACCATAAATAACAGTTGATAAATAAATCTTGAAGTAGCAAGAGTAAGAACAGTTCTGTTCAGATATTATTCACCATTTGTTATAATTATTCTTTTTGTTGTCTAAAGGTAAAAAATGAATAACTGACCAGCGCAAGGAAATATTATGCAGCAATGATTGATCAAGCAACAAAAAATTATTAAACACTCTATGTATCAAGTATTCTGCTAGGTCCTTGGGATACAAAGTCAAAAACAAAACATTCCCTTCTCTTTAGGAACTTGCATTCTATGAGAGGAAACAACATGTATGCATATATACATATACAAACATGCGTGTTTATATATATACAAACATAAAATGAATATGTGTACACACATTCATAAAATCAATGGAAGGAAGATAGGGAGGGAGGACACTAAGATTGGAGAGGAATAGAAAGGAAATGTACAAGATCCATGGACAAGATAGTGCTTAGAATGCTGAGTAATAAAAGGAAGTGAAGAAGTCTGACATAAATATACCATTACCATGATACTTTATACAGATCTCTATACACCTTCATATGATATACAGATTTGTTTAATGAAGAATGGGAACATTTTATGGACCAGATTTCCATCATCTTTAGTGGAAAGATTAAGTCAATTATTTTATTTAAGGAGAAAGGGCCCTTCAATAAACAAGATTATGCAAAAATGGTTTATTGATCTTTGTTCTACTATTTTCCTATGGATCTATAGCCCCAGAATCATTGATAGTTCAAAATCCAATACAATCAAATAGATTATGATTGCCCTTGTAAGGCACAGGCTTGCTTTATATAATTGATGTGCTTATAAAATTCAATCTGCAAACCACTTATAGGGTGGCTGGCTTTCATTTGTTTGCTTTTTCTTTTGAAATTGGCTCCTGTTTTCCCATTATTCTTTACATTTTTTTTAATTACAAAAGACCCACTAATATTCATCTAATTCTTGAGATCAAGGCAAAGAATCACTTTTGGAAATGATCATTGTGAAGCACACAGCAAAAGGGAAAAGCTGAAGACAAATAACCCAAAACAGGAAGAAATATCACATGATTTTTCTTGTGGGCTTTTTTAGACAGTTTTGTAAAATTATGATGTTAAAACCTTAAACTAATTAAGGGATAATACAAAGTCTTTTAAAGGTATACCTATATATAATAAGTCCAGCATTGGAAACTTCCAAGTTCCAGTAGAAAAGTTTTAGTGACCTGGAAGACATATTTTCAAATGAATGATCCTTCCTGTCATGCCCCCTTTCCACAAATTAGGAACAAAGAATATATTGAACTTTTTATATATTTATTTGATATGTATTATATAAAAGTGTGCTTGAAGGAAGAGGAAGGAATTTAAAACAATTCAAAACTTTTGGAATCTCTGCTTATTTCAGTGTATCAAAAGGACCATGATGTCATTATTGTTTACAATTTGTTCCATTTAAAATGCCTCCTCTTCACGTTAGAAGATGCCTTAAGTGAATTGCTGTGCACTAAAAACAGAGCCATTGGTGGCTATTCTTCTGGAAATGAATCTCTATGGTCTTTGGATAATAAATATAGGGTCCATTATTGGAATTGTATACACAAAACTTTACCAGCTTAGTAGGAACCAGCAACACTCATAGTCTTTATGCAGAGATCTCATCACTTGGCTCATAGCCTCCAGGAGCTCAAAGACAGAATAAAAAATCCCATAAGCACAGGAATTTTTATAGCTACTCAGTTTAGAAAAACAACTTGAAACAAAGTGTTTGTCAATTCATTAACATTTCATAACAAGTCAGGGTATATAGATAAAATAGAATTATTGTTTTCTAAGAGACCAAAACTTGAGGAAATAGTAATATAAATATGATGAAATCATATAAAATGAAGAAAGCACAATTATGAGTAAATTATGAAATAATGTATATACATTTCATTGATACTCTATCTATAGATAGATAAATAGATAGATAGTTAAAATTTCATTGATACAAGAAATTCCACAGATGAGAGAATTTCCTCTACCAATGCAGGTCAGTACCTTCTTTGCAATTTTTTTGTCTTAAAAAGTTTTCTAGGGTTATGTGTGTGTGCGTGTGTATGTGTGTGTGTGTGTGTGTGTGTGTGTTTATGACTTTGTGTTTCTGTGTATATTTATGTAAGTAAAGGGAGGGAACATGTATATTAGTAAGTGATGATGAATTATATTAAATTAAATTCCCTATACAAATCTTTTTTTATATTAATTCTTTATATTTGAGAATATCGGGCAATAAACATTTATTAAGCACGTACTATGTGCAATGCACTGTGCTAAGTGTTGGTGATACAAAAAAAAAAGGCAAAAGATAGTCCCTGTCTTCAAGGAGCTCACAATCTAATGGAAGAAAACAACAAGCAAACAAGTATTTAACAGAAGAATTAGGAAATTCCATGAGAATTTATGCGGTTTTGAGATTTTTTTTTTTTTTTGTGCATCAAATATACATTGGCTATAAACAAAAATGAAAAAGGTATAGTCATAAAAATATTTTATTAGTAATTTTACATAATGCTAGATGACTGTAAATATTTTGTTTGTATTAGTATATTATCCCTATACAAATCTTAAAACTAAGTAAACTATATTGATTTTTTTTTAAATCTTTGTCTAGGCATGAAAATAACAATTTAAAATAAATGTTTTATTCTATTTTCTTCTCTTCTACTTACTGCATATTTGGCGGGGGGGGGGGGTTGAATAAGAATTGCATTAGTACATAAGAACAAAATTAGAATTTTGAGTACTATCTCTTTAAATCATCATTAATTTGGCAAATCCATACTTAGGGAGAACACTATGGAATTAGTTTCATTATTTAAAATGCACTACCATCCCTCAGAATGGACCCAAGATGAACCCATCCACCTTCCCAGTTTGCCTAACTTCTCAATTTAAGATAGTCCAGAAACTTTATTTGGGTCCCAAGAACAACTTAGAAGCACAAAATATTTTCAGCTGATGAAACACATATTTAATTCAATTCAATCAGGCAAACCTGAATTAATGACCTATTATGTGCAAGAAACTGTGCTATGCCTATTAACATAAAAATATAAACATGATAATTCCTAGCCTAAAGAGTTCCAAAAAGGATAGTTTACAGAGTTTTCTACTAGAAAATAAAACACTAAAATAAATAGCTAAAGAACTACTGTTGGATAACCATTGTGAATTTAAGCAACTTTTCTTACTTGCAAGCATGAATAAACATATTTGGCTAGGTACATACAGATCTACATGCAGTGGCATATGAGCATGTAATAAATGTATATGTCCATAGTGTATATGAGTAAGTAAAGAGACTTAAGTATAAATATATAGATATAGATATACTGTTGTTCAGTTAATTTCAATTGTGTCCTACTCTATGATCATTTGGGATATCCTTAGCAAAGATACTAGAGTGATTTGCCATTTCATTCTTCAGTTCATTTTACAGATGAGGAAACTGAGACAAAAAAGATTAATCCTCTTCTGACCACTGGCCTTTCAGGAAAATATCATAAGTACCTAGACTTGAACCTCATGGTCCCCTCCCAGCCCCTACCCTCAGCAACCTCTACTTTTAAAAATAAAAGTCTGATTTGATTGTTTAATCAACATATTCTGAACATCTTTAACACTAGAAAATTAATGATTTCCATTTTGTGCTTTTCATTTTAAGAAATTGTTTTTGGCCAGGGGCTTGGGGAGGAGATTTTATTGTATAAAGGAAATTTGAAATCAATGAACTACATCAATGTAGACAGCCTAACCAGTCTAATTAAGTTTTCTAAAAAATGCTAGAGAAGATAAAAAAGAAGCACTTTTACTTCCAACAGTGCTGAGGGTAGAGTTTCTATTAATGAATGAAGCTGGAGCAATAATCCTGAAATTAAATAAAATATTAATACTGATTATGAAAAATAAAATATGACCATAATATTATTATATGCACACATATTTGTGGTGGTGAATGTAGAGGAAAGAAGATGAGAACATAATGTATTGTTTAAGCCAAAATAATGCATTGATTATAGCTATCTTTGTTTTGTTTTTCTATTTCTGTGTCTCTGGTTTTTTTCTCTGTCTTTCTTGAGGTATCACCCTACCTCAAACCAATCCGGATGACCAATATGTATCAGATACAGTACTTATACTTGGGTATTCCCCATTCCAAACTGATTGATGCTGCTCACTATCCACAGAATTTCACAAAATTTAAGCATTACAAGGAGTTATCAACATATAACTAACCCATATATTATCCTTGTTAATATAATCTCCCCAATATGCTGTCACAGACTGTTTCTCTGTGTCAATGTGGGTATGTGTGTGCACTCACATGTGTGTGCACATTGAATTCTATATATCTTTACTAGGGAAGTTAAGTTGTGCAATGGATAAAGAGCCAGGCCTGTAGTCCAGAATCCCTGAGTTCAGATCTGACCTCAGACACTTACCAGCTGTGTCCTAAATCACTTAACTCTGTTTTCCTCACTTTTTTTTCATTATAAAATGAGTTGGAGAAAGAAATGATAAACCATTTCATTATCTTTGCCACAAAAACTTCTGAGTTGCAAAGACCTGGACACAACTGAAGGGTAGCAACACAGCAGATGAGAAAAAACCCAAAAGCTTTCATTACATTGTTCCCTCTCAAAATGTTTATTTGCCCCCAAATTGTTTTTATTACCACCACCATCAAGTGACATATGGCAGATGGTAATTTCCAATTTATTTACATCTTTTCTCAATCCACTGTAAAAGAGAACCTTGCTATTTTCTATGGTACTGAAAAGGAACAAATGACATCAAATGCAGGTGCATCTTTCACTGAATCTTACTTCTCACACCTAGTCTTCACAGTGTCAGATTCAAGTAGAATTTGATATGACCGATTCATATATAATCGTGGAATGACAAAGTTTAAAAGGACCTAAGAGATAAGTAAATCAAATCTCCTCATTTTATAAATCAGAATACTAAGATGTAGAGTATTAAAGTCAGTTGATCAAGACCATTCAGAAAGTTTAATTATAGAGCTTAAAGTAGACCTCCCCATTTTGCCATCCCAATGTTCTTACCATCATATCTGCCACTATCTCCCTAAAATTGTTTCAATAAATTGATTTCAAATAATTTTCACCAGGTCTGATGCTGTCCAAACATTTTACATCTATAAAAGGTAGAAATTAAGTCACCCAGGATAAGGAATCTGGAACATCTGGAAATGAATATGGAGCCAGGGCAGGAGAGGGATGAAATAAGTATAAGGAGTAATTTCTGAGCAGTCAACTTAGAAAGAAAAAAATATAAAAGCATAGGATGTTGATTAAGTTGGAGGGATAACAAAAGCAATGTTTCCCTGAATTTTTATGTGATTGTGAAGTCAGTGGAAGATTTGTTCTTTGAACTTGTTGGGGTGATAAGATATCAATCCAACACATATAGACACATGAATCCAGACATGTTGTGAAGTGTACAGTATTGCACTTTCCAAGGGATCATATGAGAACCTAAATATTGTCAAGTCATTTGACAGTATGGACCATCTTTATACTGGGTAGACAAATTTATTCAATGGAGGAATTCCTCAACAAATCAAAATGTGAAATGTGACCCCCTCCCTTCACCCATCCCCCCTCCCACCCTTTCATCAATATATGTACATAGTGAGAGAAGCTAAAACTTGTTATATTTCATCCACTGGAAATCTTACTTTTCTCTAAGGGAAAAGAGAAAACTATCTATAATGCAATTGGTTGCCATAACAAACAAATGTCTTAACTTCAGTACCTAAAACATATTTCCTTGTCAACTTGACATTACTTATGTTGGGGGGATATATCCCATTTAATTAGCAGAGTGTATGGCATGTAGAAATTTGAAACTTTCACTTTAAAGCACTCATAGACTCTTCCTACCTAATGTATTTTCTTTCCTTATTTTCACAACTCTACTCCCTTTCTAATCATAAAAAGCTCACGGCATTGAGTGATAGTAAATGGCTTTTGCCTGCTGTGGGAATGAAAAATTATATCTATCATCATAAAAGACTGAAATCAAATGAAAGGAGATGAAAGCTTATAAGTAGAAGAAAAGTAAAAGCTGTTAAATAGGGACCAGACTTGAAAATTTCAGACATGGTTAATGAGATGATGGGTGGCAGGTTAAACTGTACTACGTGGAGCTTAACTGAGTATCTTGGAATAGTATCATCATGGTAGTTCTTTCATAATGTCAGAGACACTCTCCTAATTTCAACAACTATAGAAATTTCAAAGCAATCATCACTGGTACAGCCACATTTCTCAGCAATAGAAAATTTTTTCTACTTAAAGATTACAAAAACACACATATGCAGAAGTAAGGCAATATTACTGATAATATTTTCATTCTTCAGAAGTATGATTTTTTTTCACAGAACTCCTAACTTGTTTCCTACAGATCAAAACTGCTAAAACATAGTCGCTGGTCTTCATGAGATGCTGTGACACAATTGTAAAATTAACCCCAGGGTGCTCAAGCTCCTGGCAATGAAACTCTCCAAATGATCAGGTTGGTCCTAAGAAGACAGAGAGACTCTGTTGCCAGCTCCATACTCAAAGTCTTTTGGTAGGACCTGCCAGAACTTTTAGTTTCAGGAATTTGGTGTCACCTTCATGCCACAATAAGGGATCACAGTGAGACTTTGGTGGTGATACAATAAATAAATAAGGAAATAACACAGACTTCTTTAGAGTAAATTTCCATCTGTCCTCTAACTATCTAACTTCTGTTCTATTTCTAATAAACCATATTGGTTTAGCACATGTCACAGTGTCACTGAGGCATGTGTTCATGCTTCATATACTCGTGAAAATATTCATAAATAACTCTCTTTGAGGGAGATGGTATGCAGAGTTAATGCCCCAAAGCTAAGAAACTGGCTTGCAGAGATAGTTTTAACTTTTCCATCTGAATAATGGGAGTGAATACGTTTTAACATATTTATCCAATGCTATATTTTTTAGCATATATGGGTTATTTATCTTTTATTTATAAATTATTTCACCATGTATTTCCATTCTAACACTATTCTCAGAAATGTTTTCAAGGAAAAGCAGATAGAAACATGTGACACTCAACAGAAATACAATTTAATAATATAAAAATATGTGTTTAAATGTATGCATGCATATGTCTACGTATACATATGTATACATATATATACATATATATACACATATATGAGTACATACACATGTAAAACAGCTTAAAGTACATTTCATTTACTTAAAATGGATAAGAGATTCCTAGAATGGTAGAGCCTTAGACAGAGCATCACCATTTTACAGATTAGGAAAATGAAGACCTGGAAAGGAAAAGTTACTCACTCAAAGTCACACCACTAGTTAGTGGCAGAGCTAAAACTAAAACCAAGACCACCCTTTTCTTTGCTCCATCCCTTGCTATATTCATTAAGAGCATGTGCACATTTAAACAATAGTCTATTGTTCAAATGAATTTATTAATTTTATTCAATATTTCATAATTTCTTAAGAGTAACATCCATGTTATGTTTGAATTCCATCAAAATGGTTAAGGCTTTAAAATACAAAAATTTGTGTTTGCCTTTCTTTATAAAGCATATGATAATGAATACTTTTAAACCACCTTGAGCAAGAAATACTATACCTATACACACACACACACACACACACACACACACGCACATGCACGACAATTTCTGTTCTGCAAGGTCAATTCAAGACATAGCCACAGACTTCTCTCTCTCATGGGATGATATTTCTTTCCTGAATTTTCAAGTAGCCCCAGAATGAGTTTTATTGTTTATCAAATAGTTCCCTGTTGTCCTGCAGATTAGCAGTTAGTCTTTCAAGGACAGCAGTGTCTTTTAATTGCTTCTCTCCTTAAATTAGCATGCAGTTTGAATTTCTAACATAGAGCTATCAATCACCAAACAACCCAAACCTTGTACATGGGGAAAATATTTGATTTTTTTCCAAAGAAATACTGGAACCTTCAATTCCCAGATCTTAATCTACACTTAAAAACAATAGTCATCAAATCAAGTCAGGATAAGTTAAAAAATAGAAAAGTAGAAGAATGGAACAGCTACATAAGGAAAGCCTAGAGGAAAATGAATAGAATATCTTAAAACTTAAGAACCACAAATTACTTCAGAGAAGACTCCTTATTTGACAAAAAAAAAAAATAAAAAAAAAAAACCCTGCTAAGAAAATGACAAAAAAGTTTGGCAGAAAATAGATTTATACTAGCAAATTCCACCATACAAAATAAACTTCTTAGAGGAAAAAGGTCATATCTTTTTTTTAAGAGGCAAGTGAAGGTAGGTGATTTTTACATCAATGGTTAAGGGGAAATATCCTAACTAAACAAGAGAGGTGTGTTTATAGAAGATGTAGAAAAAATTTGGATTACATAAAATACATTTTAATTCAATAGGCATTTTAATTGTATACTATCAAAATCCTGTGCCAGGTTTTAGAGATACAAAAACAAAAAAGAAAACAGTCCCTGTAAACTCCATTCTATTAATATATATATAATATATATATATGTGTGTGTGGTATAGACAAAGATACTAAGCATTCATTAAAGTAAATTAATAACTTAAAATAAATTAGCAAATTTCCCAAAATTAAGTTGTTTTCATAGAATCAGTGTACCTAGAATGGGAAAGAAATTATTTCTCTATATTAAAAATACAATAAAATAAACCTATTAAAACATTATCTTAAATGTTTAAGGAAAACATACTTTCCCCAATATTTAACTTCAAAGATATGGATAATTTTCAAAAGAAGAAATATGTTTGTATTTTTACTGTATCTGAAAAATTCTATTTAATGTTTTTAAAACTTATATTTCTTCCTTATATATCAAAACTAGAAATATGATAAAAGAATTAAAATAGTGTTATAGCAATATTTAAACTTTTTTCCACTTGTGATCTTTTTCTCCCAAGAAATTTTTACATGACCCCTGGTATAAAGATATATAAAATAAGTATACAAATAAAGTATTTAATGATAATAAATCATAATTTTGCAAACCCACATTCAGTTATGAGATACCCCTCCCTGTGATTGCAACTTATAGCTTAAGAAGCTAGGTATTAAAGGACTGGGACACTAAATGCTACTACTGGAGTCTAGTTAACAAATATCATTTACAGGAGTAAAGTCACCTGGCAAATGGGTTGAAAAATAGACAGTAAGAAGTAGGAGACCAAGAAATTATTCTAATTATGCAGGTTTAGAGGTCATGATGGCAAACTCTATAGAGAAGGGGATGAATGATGGTGATCTTTTGTAGATAGAATCAAAAGAACTTAACATTTGATTGATTATGTATAGTAAGAGAAAGAGTTGAAGGAAAAGTCGATTTAAAGTTTTCTAGCCTGAGCAAAAAGGATAGAAGTATCTTCAACAGAAACAAAGATGGGAACAGCAGCGTTTGGACACCAAAAACCGTGATTTTAGTTTTGAAATATGGCATTTGAAGTAACATTTAATGACAATTTTGAGTAAAAAATTGGAAATTTGGAACTATATATAAAAAAGAGAAATTGGAATGGAGAAAAAAGAATTGGTAGTTATCTACAATGAAGTCATGGAAATGAATAAATTAATAGAGGAAATAAAGAGCTTAAGACAGAACCATGAAACATACCTAAACCAGTAAAGGTAACTAAAAATAAATGGTTTAGTGTTTAGACAAGTAGACTAACAGGAAACAATGTCATAAAAGTCAAGTTAAAGTACAACATCAAGAAAAAAAGTTTTCAACAGTATCAAATACAGCTAGAAGGTCAGAAAGAATTAGGACTTAGAAAGCCATTGGCTTTTTTTTACACATAAATGTAAAATCATTGATGACATACATTTTATACCCTAAGGAGGTCTTAATAGAAGAAAACTTTCCCCTGCCATTTCCCTATGCACCAAAATATTTATAGCAGCACTTTTTATATTACTTCAGAATGGGTTTTGATCCTAGTTTGGACAATTATTGCCTGGGTAATGAGGGAGAGGGAAGAGTAGATGCCCATCAATTGGGGAATGGTTAAATAAATTTTGATTCAGGCTTAGCTGTTTTTCAGTAATGTACAACTTTACATGACTTTATTTAGAGTCATGATATCTTGGCATAGATACTGAAGTGCTTTGCTATTTCCTTCTCCATCTCATTTTACAGATGAGGAAACTGAGGCAAACAGGTGATTTACCAAGGGTAATATATATAGTGTCTGAGATCAAATTTGAATTCAGGAAGACTTATCTTCCTGAATCCAGGTATCATCTGACACAAATTTTAGATCATGAATGTAATAGAGAAGCATGGAAAGATTTATATGATCTAATGCAAAGTAAAGGAAATGGGGGAAAAAATAACATGAGTAGAACAATATAAATGGAATTTTGTATACAGTCACAGCAATAAGAACAACTTTGTGTGAATAAGTCATTTTGAATATTATAAATACCCAAATTAACTATAAAGGACATGTGAAGAAAAATGTTACCTTCATCCAGAGAAAGAACTGATAAATAGATGCATATAAAGAATGTACATATACATGTATGTACAGATATACATAAACACACATGTGTTTGAGTCTGATCATAGCTATTTGGGTGTGAGGGAGAGAAGAATAAAATAAATGCATATGATAATTTGTTATATATTTTAAAGGGAATACCAAGTTATGTATAATAAATTTTCAGTTTCATGTGCAATCTTTTTTTAGTATAGTATGTTATAGAAATGTTTGTTTCATTTAATTTAAATATAATTTAAATTTAAAATTAAATAAATAATTTTAAATATAATATGGGATGGCTCTTTGGGAGGGAGAAAAAGAAGGATATTAAGAGAAATTTTAGCAATGGAAACACCTAATATACATAAATACATATAAAGCATATTTGTGTTATATACCATATAAACATACATATATAGTTCTTGACAACCTGAAAGGGAGTGATTTCCAGAGAGTTGTGGGGCAAGAAAACAGCTTTCAAGGGCTGAGGAAAGAATGTAAAGTAATAAAAAGGTGACAGTACGTAGAGTTCTGGATTCTGTGTCTTGGGTTTAAATTTTCCTCACAAGATGTTTATGTGATACTGAGAAACTCATTTAACATTTCTGAAATTCAGTTTCCTCATCTATTGACTGGCATTTAGAAGGTGCTTAACAAATGCTTGTTTAATGGGATGGGACAATGGAATGGGAATAATAAAAGCAACAACCATGAGGTCTTTTTGAGGCTCAAATGAGAAAATAGATGTGAAATATAGATTGACCATGACACGTGGTCAAGATTCTCTGATTCCTGGATTCTTTTGCTTCATGCTTCTGGCCAAGATCAGACTACACTCCCAGCACCTAGAAGGAAAAGAATTTGTCCAAAGATATAGACCTGATTTTCAGGATCTATGTGGTTTCAGTCAGGGACAAGAGACCCTAAGGTCCTCCTTTATGGGAAAAGGAAGAAGTACTTTTATAGTAGCTATTACATACTAGGTATTATGCTAAGAGCTTTAAAAATATTATTTCATTTGATCCTCATAATACTTCAAGGTAGATGCTTTTCTTATCCCCATTTTACAGCTGGGGAAATAGAGGCAAACAGCAATTAAGTGACTTGCCCAGAGTCACACAGCTAGTGAGTGTCTGAGACTGAATTTGAACTCATCTTCCTGATTCCAGGCCCAATGCTCTGTGCACTCTTGACATCACCTAGCTGCCATCACCATATTGTATCACCAGTTTAACTTCAAAATTGCATTGTAAAGAAATTTTGAGAGGCCTGATGGTTTGATCTTATAAGAAGACAGTATACCCATAATCAAATCAAAGTTAAGTTTTAAGATGTGTTCAGGAGTTTACTTTAGTCCACAAAATAATACCTTTTCCCTATCTTTCTTGGCTCCTTGGGTACCTGATATATATATTCCTCCAAATGAATTTTGTTATTTTTATCTAAATTCATAAAATTCCTCATTGGTATTTAAATATGTAAATTGACACAGGCAGTATCATTATTTTTATTACATAGAAATAACCCTTCAACTTTTAAAATTTTAAATAATCATTAGAAAGCCATGTCTGAAGTTACATGTTCTAAAGAACAATTGCTATGCATTTTTAAAGCATTAACTTGGTTTTTGAGTAGCAGTTTCTAAGAATGTTTTTTTTTTTTTGGATGCCAGGTAGTTGGTTATCATTGGAGGCTTTCTGATTTAAATTTATGGGGAAGTATTTGTATCATCTTCATCTTGTTCAAAAGTAGCCTCTAAACCTCCATAAATTAGCCATAGAAATTTTTAATTTGGAAGACAGGAAGTGATATTATTCATAGTCATTAATACCTCTGTTTGACCTTTATTAGAGGCCCTTTTTTTTGTCCAAAGATTTCTCAGATCATAGCTACATTTTGCTGTTTACTTTCCTTTAAATTCTGTCTGAATTTGTACATAATTTGTTTGAGACCACTACTAGTGAAGGAAATAAAATTTTTCAAATGAAGAAAGCTGGTTTTGTGTGATTATACAACATGGTTATACAATAGGCATATCAGTGTGGTTTTCATCCATTAAATATTTGCTATGTCCTCCTTTAACATATTGTTAATGACTTTCAAATAAATATATAAATAGCATCCTAAAACATTGCATAAAATTGTAAATAAGAAAAATATTTTAGATGGGCATATTATATAATATTCTCACTTGTTTATTTTAATATTTCCATCTAATATATCTCCCTAGAATATTCCAAAAGCCTTTCGAAATACATAAACCTATCCGGAATGGTTGGGAGTCTGGAAAAATATGTAAAAGAAAAGGGAAATAAAGAAATGAGCATAGGATAGGATGAGGAAGTAGCCTTTATCTCCCTCCTTCTTTCATTCCCTCCCTTGGTCTTGGGCTGTCCAGAATTAGTGTGATTTGGCTTAGATGAGATGGGAATCAACAATCTATTCTATCCAAGGAGATAGAAGATTACTAGGGCTTACCTCTTGATTTAGACCTCTAGATCTTACCATATGAACTGCTTCTATGCTTTCCAGACCCCTCCAGAGCTGTGATTTGACTTATTATAACCATTTCATTTACCCTGAAACTGAACCACCTTTTCTGTATTGTCTCACCCAATATAAAGTGTGATTTCTCTAAAATCAGAGACCATCTTCCTTTTTCTCTTTGTTTTTATAATGCTTAGAAAGGATTCAATACATAGTAATTATTTAACAAATTCTTTTTCAATCATCTGTTCATTTATCATACATCCTGTTAATGAAACATAATCAGATAAGGGAAGAAATATAAGTAAATTTATTACAACAGTGGTACATTAAAGACAATATCAGGGGTAGTTAGATGGTGCAGTGGATAGAACACCAACCCTGGAGTCAGGAGGACCTGAATTCAAATCCAGCCTCAGACAGGTAACACTTATTATCTGTGTGATCCTGGGCAAATCACCTAACTCCAATTACTTTGCTGTACGTGTATATATACATATACATACACATACATATATATAGTCAATCAGAACTAGCTATCTATGTATGGGATAGGAATAACTGGACCTCCCTCTAATCTGCAGTTAAATGATGCAGTGGATACAGTGCTGATTCTGGGATCAGAAAGATTTGAATTCAAATCCTGCCTCAGACACTACTTGTTCTGTGTGTGACTGTTGGCCTAAGCTTTCTGATCTACAACATGAGCTGAAAAAAAAAAAAAAATGGCAAACCACTCCAGTATCTTTTCCAAGAAAACTTTAAATGGGATCACAAGGATCTGAGCATGACTGAACAATGTAAGTTGTTGAACAACCTTAAGTATGGTACAAAGTACTTTGTAAGTGTTTTCTAAATTTGTAAAAACTTTTATAAAGTTAAATACTAGCTGACATTACTATCAAGATTTTAAATGTAAGGATCTTAATCACTGCGTCATTGTTTTAAATAAATATTTTATTTCATTTCACACACACTGATCAATAAATCAATAAATCAATCAATGAGCATTTATTAAGTGCCAATAATAGATCAATCACAGTCAGTATAAAGGGATATATTCACAAAAAGTAAAATTATCCCCTCCTTCAAACAGGTTATACTTTATAAGGAGGGATAACCCAGTCTTACAGTAAGTTATCTTCTATAAGTCAGAACATATTGTCAAATAATTCCTCATATTTATAAATCTCTTCAAGGTTTACAAAACATTTTTTAAGGAGCCAAGATGGTGGAGAAGGCACACGTGACTTTCTAAGCTCCTCTCATCCCCTCATAACCAACTACTAAATTCAGCCTCAAAAATAGTGCTTGGCTGCTAAAATTCAGGAAGATTAGAAGCACACAATTTACCAGCCAAAGATAATCTGGAAGATCGCCAGGAAAGGTTTGTCCTGAGGGGCCAAAAACAGACCAGCGCAGTTAGGGAGAGACTAGCCTCTGGAGCAGACCAGGGGCTGGAGTGATCTATGTGGCTAGAGAAGTTATATAGAGACAACTCTGCTATAGGCTAACTGCTCTGCCTTGATTACAAAGCAGTAAACTGGCAGAGAAATTAAAGCCAAAGACAGAGGGTACTCTCTAAAAAATGCCAGAACTTAACAAGATCTGACTCTAACCATCCAAAACCAAAAGTGACTCAGGCAGACCCATAACACAGCCCTGCAGCCACATTTTGCAGTATGGGGCTTTTGCAAGGGAAGTTAAAAATCTACACAGCAGGGGGGCACAGGCAGAGGAGGTAGGGGAAGGGGGGCCTCTAATCTGCACAGTGGGGGACTCAGCCTGGGGCAATATAACTTTCACAGTCAATATGTTTCCCTGGATAGGGACAGTTGTGGTCCCTACAGGGCTATTCCCTGCTCAGCCACTAATACCCACACCCCTATGGCAGGGTTTGGCTTGGGGTAGTGAAACGTTCACTCTCAGCCTCTAGTCCCAGAGCAATCATTAACTCACACAGCAGGGTTCTTTGCATGGCACTTTCCCAGTTCTGCCCTGCTAGCCTGAGTTACTTCCAGGTGGGGAACTCTTTCCCAGAGCATTCCTATACCTCACTGCTCTTTGTAGCCAGGTGGCAGGATAGCTACCGCTCCATACACCTATCACTGCTCTGCAGAGGAAGCTGGTAACTGAAGGCAGACCCTACAGGCTTTAAAAAATGAGTAAAAAAATCAAAAGGATGATGGATAGTTTCTATACAGAAAGAGAGCAGCTTTTCAACCCGAGGACACTAATAGCAGACAGTCTCCAGACAATTGTTGGTCCCCAACACAAAAGGCTCTCCTAGAAGAGACTATTAAAAACCTTAAAAGAGAACTGAAGAAAAATGGGGAAAGGAAAGAGAAACTATGCAAGAGAGCAACAACTTCCTGAAATGTGAATTGAAAAAGGCAAAAAACTCCCAAGAAGTACAGGGAAACAGAATTTGTGAATTGGAAAAAGAAAATAACTCACTAAAAAAAAAAAATTAGTGAAATGGAAAAAATTTCATAGAGCAAAAACAACTTATTTAAAAACTCAATTGGACATATACAAAAAGAAGTAAAAAAAGCTAATGAAGAAAATAACTCACTAAAAATCAGAACTGAACAAATAGAATTGACTGATTCATTGAGATATCAAGAATCAGTCAAACAAAACCAAAAAAAAATTGAAAGATTGGGAAAAAATATCAAATATTTACTTGGAAAAATAACAGACCTAGAAAATAGATCTAGGAGAAATAACCTGAGGAACGTTGGACTACCTGAAAATTATGATGAAAAAAAGAATATAGATACTATTTTACAGGGAATCATCAAAGAGAGCTGCCCAGAAGTAATAGAACTGAAGATAAAATAGGCGTTGAAAGAATTCATCGAACACCTTCTAAAAAAGACCCTAAAATAAAAATTCCAATACCAAACATTTAAAGAACAATTAGCCCCAATGTTATATAAATTATTTGAAAAAATAGGGAATGAAGGAGTCTTACCAAATTGCTTTTATGACACAGATATGGTACTGATATCTAAACCAGGTAGGTTGCAAACAGAGAAAGAAAATTATAGACCAATCTCTCTAATGAATATTGATGCTAAAATCTTAAATAAGATATTAGCAAAAAGACTACAGAAAATCATCCCCAGGATAATATACCATGACCAAGTAGGATTTATACTGGGATGCAGGGCTGGTTCAATATTAGGAAAATTATTAGAATAACTGACTGTATCAAAAACCAAATTAACAAAAACTATATGATCGTCTCAATAGATGCAGAAAAAGCATTTGATAAAATCCAACATCCATTACTATTAAAAACACTTGAGAGCACAGGAATAAATGGACTTTTCCTTAAAATAATTAGTAGCATCTTTTTAAAACCATCAATAAGCATTATATGTAATGATTGTAAACTGCAACCATTCCCAATAAAATCAGGAGTGAAACAAGGTTGCCCATTATCACCATTACTATTCAATATTGTATTAGAAATGCTAGCTTTGGCAATAAGAATTGAGAAAGAGATTAAAGGAATTAGAGTAGGAAACCAAATTATCACTCTTCACTGATGATATGATGGTATACTTAGAGAACCCCAGAGATTCTACTAAAAAGTTATTAGAAATAATCCATGCTTTTAGCAAAGTTGCAGATTACAAAATAAACCCACATAAGTCATCAGCATTCTTATATATCACTAACAAAATCCAACAGTTAGAGTTACAAAGAGAAATTCCATTTAAAGTAACTACTGATAATATAAAATATTTAGGAATCTATCTACCAAGGGAAAATCAGAAACTTTATGAGCAAAACTACAAAGACACTTTCCACACAAATTAAGTCTGATCTAACCAACTGGAAAAATATTAAATGCTCTTGAACTGGGCAAGCAAATATAATATAAATGACAATACTACCTAAACTAATCTATTTATTTAGCACTATACCAATCAAACTCCCAAAAAACTATTTTAATGACCTAGAAAAAATAACAACAAAGTTCATATGGAAAAACAAAAGGTCAAGAATTTCAAGGGAATTAATGAAAAAAAAAAATCATATGAAGGTGGCCTAGCTGTACCAGATCTAAAATTATATTATCAAGCAGCAGTTACCAAAACCATTTGGTATTGGCTAAGAAATAGACTTGTTGATCAATAGAATAGGTTAGGTTCAAAGGACAAAGAAGCAAATAACTTTAATAATCTAGTGTTTGACAAACCCAAAGATTCCAGTTTTTGAGATAAGAACTCACTATTTGACAAAAATTTGCTGGGAAAATTGGAAATTAGTATGGCAGAAACTAAGCATTAACCCACACTTAACATCGTACACCAAGAGAAGGTCAAAATGGGTTCATGACCTAGGTATAAAGAATGAGATTACAAATAAATTGGAAGAACATAGGATAGTTTACCTCTCAGACTTGTGGAAGAGGAAGGAATTTATGACCAAAGAAGAACTAGAGATCATTATTGATTACAAAATAGAAAATTTTGATTATATCAAATTGAAAAGTTTTTGCACAAACAAAACTAATGCAGACAAGATTAGAAGGGAAGCAATAAACTGAGAAAACATTTTTACAATCAAAGGTTCTGATAAAGGCCTCATTTCCAAAATATATAGAGAATTGACTCTATAAGAAATCAAGCCATTCTCCAATTGATAAATAGTCAAAGGATATGAACAGACAATTCTCAGAAGAAGAAATTGAAACTATTTCTAGCCATATGAAAAGATGCTCCAAGTCACTATTAATCAGAGAAATGAAAATTAAGACAACTCTGAGATACCACTACACACCTGTCAGATTGGTTAGAATGACAGGGAAAGATAATACAGAATGTTGGAGGGGATGTGGGAAAACATTGTTGGTGGAATTGTGAATACATCCAGCCATTCTGGAGAGCAATTTGGAGCTAAGCTCAAAAAGTTATCAAACTGTGTATATCCTTTGATCCAGCAGTGCTACTACTGAGCTTATACCCCAAGGAGATACTAAAGAAGGGAAAGGGACCTGTATATGCCAAAATATTTGTGGCAGCCCTCTTTGTAGTGGCCAGAAACTGGAAAATGAATGGATGCCCATCAATTGGAGAATGATTGGGTAAATTGTGGTATATGAGTGTTATGAAATATTATTGTTCTGTAAGAAATGACCAGCAGGATAAATACAGAGAAGCTTGGAGAGACTTACATGAACTATTGCTGAGTGAAATGAGCAGAACCAGGAGATCATTATATACTTCAACAACGATACTATATGAGGATGTATTCTGAAGGAAGTGGATTTCTTTCCATAAAGAGATCTAACTCAGTTTCAATTGATCAATGATGGACAAAAGCAGCTACATCCAAAGAAAGAACACCGGGAAATGAATGTGGACTACTTGCATTTTTGTTTTTCTTGCCAGGTTATTTTTACCTTCTGAATCCAATTCTTCCTGTGCAACAAAAGAACTGTTCGGTTCTGCAAACATATATTGTATCTAGGATATACTGTGACATATTTAACATGTATAGGACTGCCTGCCATCTGGGGGAGGGAGTGGAGGGAGGGAGGGGAAAAGTCGAAACAAAAGCGAGTACAAGGGATAATGTTATAAGAAAATTACCCAGGCATGGGTTCTGTCAATAAAAAGTTATAATTATGAAAAAAAAAACATTTTTTAAAATCTAAAACAACCATGTGAGATGTGTTGCATTATTGTATAATGAGAAAACTGAGAAACAGAATGTTGAGTAACATCAAGCATCACACAGTGTAATGGGCTGAGGCTTGAGTTGATGAACTGAGGTCCCAAGTACATGAGGCTAAATAGTAATTGGACTATACTCTATTAATATACATGATTGGATAAAGAATGGTCCCTGCCCACTCTCTGTGCAAGTCCTGATGTGTTGTACAGGAAATGACGATTTTGGTGGGTGGAGGCAGAGAGAGGAACAGGAAGAGAAGCTGGGAGAGATTGGCCTGGGTCCATTCTCCTGGCTGCTGGTCATGTGGCTGCGGGTCTAGCTAGCTTCTTGACTCAGCTGCACACATTGCTATCGCCAATTCTCTTCCACCTCGGATCCTTCTTCACTGAGAATAAAGACTGACGATTTTCCCCTAACCTGCCTGAACTCCGGAGTCCTGCTGATTTTAAAATATGCGATCTTCACAACACAGACTATCTGTTTTCTTGACTTGAGCTCAGGACTTCAAACATAGAGTCTAGTGCCTTTTCTGCTATTCTTGATGTCTTTTTTTCCCCAAGGCAATTGGATTTGACTTGCTCAGGGTTACTTAGCTAGTAAGTTTAAGTGTATGAAGCTGGATTTCAATTCAGATCCTCCTGACTCTAGGACCACTATCCTATCTGCCCTTTTTCCGACTATTCTTTCCACATGGCCATTGTTCAAATTAAAAGTGTATTTACTCATACTTGTTCATTTTGTCATTTACTGATGGAATTCAAAGTATCATTGAGAAAGTAAAGCTATAAATGACATTTAACATCATCTTTTCCAATTTCTTCATTTTATAGCTAACAGCTGAGCTTGGATTAGAGCCCAAGTATTCTGTTTATTCATACAATGATCTGTATACTACCACTCTTTGATGAAAGATTTTATGAAGTGCCTATGATTTGCCAGTCACTGTTCTAGGTGTTGGTGGTACAAGTGATCTCTACTCTCAAGGAACATGTACATCTATGAGCAAATATAAAATGTCTAAGTAGTAAATACAAAGTAATTTTACTAGGAGTAAGGTGGGAAGGAGCACTAGAAAATACAAAGAAAAAAATGCTTGTGAGAGAAAATGACTCTTCAGCTAACTTTGAAGAGAAACAGGGATTCTAAAAGGCAGAGAAAAGAAAAGGTAGCGTTGCAGGAATTGGAACAGCTTGTGCACAGAGTTGGGGGCAGGAGACTTGTATATGTAGAACAGCCAGGAAGCCAATTTTGTGGAAAGGTCAACTTTGTGAAGAGAAATCATGTGTAATTAGCCTAGAAAAGGAGACTGGTTGCTCAGATCTTTGAATGCCAAACAGAGGAGTTTGCATTTTATCCTAGAAGCCATAGGAAACCACCCAGAGCTATTTAAGCAAGAGGACTCTGTGTGTGTGTGTGTGTGTGTGTGTGTGTGTGTGTGTGTGAAAGAGAGACAGAGACAGATAGATAGACAGACAGACAGATAGAGACAGAGAAAGACAAAGACAGAAGTAGAGAGAGACAGAGACAGACACACTGAGACAGAGACAGAACAAAAGTGGTACAGAGAGGCAGAAAGAGAGACAAAGAGAAGCACACACATACACACACAGAGACATACAGACAGACAGAGAGGCAGACAGAGATAGAGACAGAGAGATGGTTGGACTTGTTCATTAAAAATATCATTTTTGCAGTTATGTGGGAAATGAATTAGAAAGGGAAAATGGATTAGAGAGGGAAACGGCAAGGGAAATCTATGAAGAACACTATTGCTATAGTCTAGGCAAGAGGTGAGGGAGACCTGAAGTTGGGTGAAGAAAAATATTACTTTATATTCTTATTTAAGATAGAAAATTTAAAATAAAAGTCCAGAAACCTAGTGCAGTAAATGGAAGCATAACACTGATATGAATTTTACAATAATTAAACCTCTTGGTACAGAGCTTGTATTCACACAGCAATGAGGAGAACTGGAGAGCCAGTTATTTCTCTGGAAAGAGAACCAGCTAGTGCCTCAGGCTCCATGATTGACCTACAATAGGAGGGCTGGGCCTGTTGTCTGACAACACTGGCTCCACTCTATTTTGTCAGGGTTGGGCATGTTCTGTGTTGATTGCAGAAGGTTTACTCAAAAGTAATGCAAATCAGAGCTATAAAAATGACTTAAATGAAAGGGAAAGAAACAAAGCACAAATGACATGACATGACATTTTATTTGTGTTTATGCAACTATTTTCTTTGTAAATTTAGCTGTTAGCATTTAACTTGGAAGATCTCACACTATGTGGTTAATTGGCAAAGGAAAGTAACAAGGAAACAGCAAAAAAATGCTATTTGTTTCCATTTCTGTAGCTAAATTAACTTGCTATTGCAAATAGTCAATATTACATTTTTCTCTTTTAAGTCTTTCAAAACTAATTTATTAACATAAATTACACAATGCTGAAATTATACCAAAAAGGGTGGCCTGAGAAAGCAAATCACACTACAAGATTAATATCCTCTAACCAGAGCAGATTTTCAAGATTTCACAAAGGCATGCCTCTAAATGAAGAATACAACTTCCCTTCAAAGTCAACATTTATCCATCGGCAAAATGGATTATCTGAACAGAGATGTGTTCCTGAATTCTTGGAGTCTTTCCCACTGTGGCTGGCAAATCTTTTGCTCCTTTATGCCAGGGATATTTCTCAAGGTCTAGATAAAGTATTGAAATGACACATTCAGGCATCCAGAGGTAAACATTAAAAACACAGCTGTGAATATTAAACCAACTAAAGCCCAGATAGCTTGAGAGAACTAAGATAAGACCTCACAAAGACTTAAGTGAGGAAATTCTAAGCTAAAATTCATTCAATAAATTTTAATTTATCTTTCCAGTTCTGAAGAAAAGTTGCAGAAAGCATTCCCATAATGTAGTTTGGTTTGCTCTTTCCATGTTAATTGACTCAAGTTCTGATGTGCACAAATCTTCATTGTTCTTTGACAAACCACATTTCTTCAGGAGGGTTTTTCAGTGGGAGGATGAACCATAAAACAGCCAGCACATCAGAAAATCTTTCCTCTTCCGAGATTACTGTAATAAAACATGGGGATTTAAGAAACCTTTCAAAAGTCCCCATTAGCTACATGACATGAGGATAGGTGATAAGAGTACAAATATGGAAAATGGCACAGTCTTTGCCCTCAAGCAGCTTATATTCTGGTTAGGGGAGGTAAAGAATGGAGATAGCAACCAAAATAGGAACAAGTTGAAACATGAGCTAGATAAAGGATAAAACCAAGAGGCAAGAAAAATTCTGAGAGGCACAGAGAATTTCTACTTGGGAGATCAACTGGGCTTGGATAAGAAGGAGAAATTTTCAACAGGCAGGGATGTAAAGGGACTTATCTCTGTGTATGAAGTACAACATGCACAAATGGAAGGAAACAGGAGAGGCTAGGGTGAGGTCAGAGAAGAACTATTAGTTGATCTTGGCTACAATGAAGAACATACCTATTAGGAAATAAAACTAGAAAGACAGGATTGAGTTAGTGTAAGAAGTAACTTAAAGACTGAGAAAAAAGAGTTTATATTTTACTTACTAGGCAATAACAAGCCTCTAGAGAGATGGGTTCTTGTTTTGTTTTGTTTTTAAGCTTTTCCATGTGTGGCAAATGCTGAATTGGCTTAAAGGATCTATTCTAGGTAGTGAGCATGGTCCAAAGCTCTCCTGGAAAGTTCCAAAGACGCCAGGGACTTGGTGACTCAGCACTTGAGCCATTTTTCCAGATGAAAACTTTCTTGGCTGCTCCCAAACATTTGGTGACTCAGCACCTAAAAGATTTGTCACTTCAGAAAACCATGAGTGAAATCTTGATCCTCCATATGACAGTGACAGGCATGGGATCTTCCTTTGATCTTTCCAGTTGCAGTTAGTAAATAAAGTAAATAAAGGACTGAACTTGGAAAAAAGAAGACCTGAGTTCAAATTTTGCTTCAGATGCTCATTTTTTATGAAATAACAAACCAGTATGGGACAGCAGCTTGATTGTTTAAAATTAATGGCTTAATATTTTCACTATCATTTTCTTCAATTCTAAAAGGGAAAAATAATGACCCTTACCTCACAGGGTTGTTGTGAGATGAAATGAGGTAATATATATAAGTACTTCATCAAAATTTTAAGTGTTACATCAATGTTGTTTAGAACTTATTATAAAAAAACTTTACATGTTCATTGTTCAGTCATTTCAACCCTGTCTGATTCTTCATGACCACATTTGGAGATTTTTCTTGGCAAAGATACAGGAGTGGTTTGCCATGTCCTTCTCTGGGTCATTTTATAGATGGAGAGACTGAGGCAATGAGGGTTAAGTGACTTGCCCAGGGCCTCACAGCTAGTAGAAAACACTGGCACAGGAAAACCCAGCATGATGTGCCTGCATCAAAACAGATATGCTGTGCTCTATGAGCAAAGCAAAATTGAGGTAGCTTAAAAGAAATGTGAGATGCACAAAATTAGAGCTAACTCCATCCTAAATGTTTATATGGACTATTTGTGCCCTAGCTATGTGATAGAGCTTTCTGAGCTTGTCTTGGTCTGATTAGCTATTTAACATATTGTACATTGACCCCCAAAATAATATGTCATTTTGGTCTTCTTTGAGTAAGAAAGATATCAACATCTATGGTTGGGTTTGAACTCAGGTCTTCCTGACCCAAAAACTCAGACCCAGAACTCTATGCACTGAAACACGTAATTGCCCTAAACTCTTTATTATGAAAGAGCTCTATGTATACCCATGCCATTTGAGCCTCATCACAACCTTCAATTTCTACCAGTATATATATAAACCATATCTTATATAAAATTTGAAAAAATAAGATATTGTAATGTAAAATTTTCATATGCAAACTTATAGTATTTTCTAAATTTGTTGACATGAATCTTCATAGCTAATAAAAGGTAAAATTAAAAGGAAAAAAAAAAGTCAAATAACATTAAAGAACTGTTGTTAGGCCCATTAGGATTAAGATAACATACCCATTCTCTGCTTCACTAAGGAATCTCTCTCCTTTGAATCCATACAATAAACCAAATTAACTCCTAAAGTTCCCTGGTCTTTAAGAAAAGGGAAGCTAAGTTTCCTTTTCTCATACTCTTCAACTCATTAAATCCTCAGCAAAGCATCCCAGAAACAAATATAAAGTTCAGATTTTATCTTCTATCTAGATCCTCCCTACAAAGACAGCAGGTAGAAAGGTATTTGCTATACAGCATGAAACAGATATAGGACAGATAGTAATTAACTACAAGTAAAAGTAATGCTAAATAAAATACAAATAAAAGTTAGAATGCAATCGACAGAGTGATTTAAAATGATTCAGTAATTTCACATATAACTGTTGCCACAATTCTCCTGGGAGAGGCTGGCTTCTTCCAAAACTCAGCTAAAGTGCCACTTCCTATAAGGAGCTTTGTGCTTCTCTACTATCATGTTTAATTCCTTAAAATATGGTGAATATTAAGTATGACCCAAGATATAGGATCATGCAAGGTATTCAATGTTCACAAAAGAGACCCACAGTAAATACCAATTAATTAATGTTAGAAAAAACATATATAGTTATACTTCCACTTAATTAGCCAAAAACTTAGCCTGATTCTTAAGGGCCTGAGCCTGAACGAGTCTGTCAAAAGATACATAAAAATTTTCACTTAAAACTGAGAATGTAATTTACTATTTTTACATTATTGATTTTTCAAAGATCATATCCACTGTTGCCCTCAGGGTAGTAAGAATATATGAAAAACAAATAAATTTGAGCCAATGAAAAGTTATATAAACTGCCTCATGTATCATTTCAAGCAGAGGACAGGAAAGATAATTAACTACATTTCTTATAGAAAGATGAAGCCTGATCAATCTTTGGACATGACACTTGGGGATGAAGAATCAATGGCTTGATATGAAACTGAATCCTCTTCTTCTAAGAATCATGGGGTCCATCTCATGCATTCAAGTAAGAGATAGGAGCTGTTGTTAAACATAAACTGATATGCTCTCGTTTTGGACGCATGCTGAAATATGTATCCACAAAGAACATAGATTCCAGTTTGACTATTCACATGATGCTATCTTCAAAGCCTAATATGCAGGTAACTTGCCTATTAAGAATTTGGGAACCAGACAAGTAGAAACTGTTCTATTTTAGTGACTGAAAAAGCAATTTTTTTTTTTTTATAAATTTCCCAGTCTGGTTAGAATATTTAGATTGTGGATTTGAGTTTCTGAATATATTACTTATTTTATAGGAAAAAAAATGTCTTTCTTGAGCTTATCAAAACTGGCCTTGGGTTTTTAGAGAGGTTTTATATGTTGTTTTGTTTTGTTTTGGGGGATATAGATGGATAAGACAGGAGAGACTTGTAATTTCTTTTTTTATATATTTATTATATGTTTGCTACATTTTGAGTTCTGAGCAGTCTTGCTTCTTCCATCCCTGCCAACTTCACATTATGGAAATTGAACAATTCAGCATAAATATATGTGTGACCATACAGTATATATTTCTATATATCAGTTCTTCTCTGGAAGTGAATAGGATATTTTTTTCAAAAATGTTTTATGGTTGATGGGAATATTTATATTACTCAGAATAGAATAGCCAGGTGACATAATGTGAGTGCCCAGCCTGGATACAGGAAGACTCATCTTTTTAAGTTCAAATCTGGCTTCAGACATTTGCTGGCTATATGAACCTGGGCAAGACAATTAGCCTGTTTGCCTCAGTTTCCTCATTCTAAGATGAACTGGAGAAGAAAATGGCAAACTACTCCAGTACATTTGCCAAAAAAAAAAAATAATAATAATAATAATAAATAAAAAAGAGTTCATGAAAAGTCTGATATGATTGAAATGACTGAAGAACAACCTTACTCAGAATAGCTTTCACAATTCACAATTATTCCATGAACATTATTGTGTTACTGTATATAACATTCTCTTAGTTCTGCTCATTTCACTCTGAATTATTTCATGCAAGTGTTTTCTGTATATTTTTCCCCCAAAATCAACTTATTCCTCATTTCTTGCAGCACAGAAGTATTCCACCACAAACATATGCTACAACTTGTTCAGCTATTATCCAATTGCCATTTTCTAGGTCATGTATCTTTCTTAACCTTAAATGGCATAAGATATCAGTCTATACTTAGTTTTTGAAGCTTTTTACAGGCTTTTTTAAAATAAAAATTTACCAAATTTTTATTAAATAGAGAGTTCTTATCCCAATAGCTTCCATATTTATTTTTATCAAATACAAAGTTATTATAATGATTTACCAATGTGTATTATAAACCTATTCTAGTCCAATGATTAACCATTTTCTTACTTAACTAGTACCAAATAGTTTTGATTATTATTGCCTTTTTATATAGTTTAAGATCAGGCAATGCTAGAGCTCCTCCCTTTATATATGTTTTCATTGTTTTTTATATTTTTGTTCTTACAAATTATTTTTATTTTATTTTTCTAGCTCAATAATTTTTTTGGTTATTACTTAGGCTTTGGTAATTCATTAGAATAGCACTAAATAAGTAAATTAGCTTTGGTAGAATTGTCATTTTTGTTATATAGGCTTAGCCAACCCATGAACAACTAACATTTCTTCATTTATTTAAAACTCATTTTATTTGTGTAAAAAATGTTTTATAATTACATTCATATACTTTCTGGATTTGTTTTGGCAGAAATACTCCCAAGTATTTTACATTGTCTACAGTTATTTCAAATGAAATATCTTTTACTATCTTTTCTTGCAGAGCTTTGCTGTTGACATATAGAAATATGGGTGATTTGTGTTACTTTTTAAACATCCTACTACTTCACTAAAAATATTATTTAAACTATTTTTTACTTGAATCTCTAGGATTTTCTTAGTGTACCATATCATCTGTAAAAAGATGAATCAGATTTCTGATTCTTTCAATTTGTTTTTTCTTTTGCTATTACAATTGCTAACTTTTTAGTACAGTATTAAATAACATTGGTGATAATGAATATTCTTGTTTCACTCTTCTTATTGGGAAGACTTCTAGATAATGCCTCCTGATGGTTTTAGGTAGATGTTTCTTTTCATTGTTGGGAAAATCCATTAATATCCATGTTTTTATTATGAATGAGCATTATATTTTGTCATAAGCTTTTTCTACATCTGTTGAAATAACCATATGATTTTGTTGCCTTTAGTATTGATGTAATAAATTATGTTAATAGTTTTCCTAATATTGAACCAGCCCTACTTTTCTGATATAAATGCAACTTGTTCACAATGTATAAACTTTGTGACATATTGTCATTGTTCCCTAGCTGGAATTTTATGTGGAATTTTTGCACATAAATTCATTAGTGAAATTGATCAATAATTTTATTTCTCTCTTTTTGCTCTTCCTGGCTTAGGCATTAGTATCATATTTATTTCATAAATAGGAGTTGATAGGACTCCTTCTGTGCCAACTATTGCAAATAATCTATTTAACATTGAAATTAGTTCATTTTGAAATGTTTCATAGAATTCACTTGTAAATATATCTGATCCTACTGCTTTCTTTTTCCCTAAGGAAGATCATTTATGGATCAATTTCTTTTTCTAACGTAAGTATATTTAGATATTCTATTTCCTCTTCTGTTGATCTGGGAAGTTCATGTTTTTATAACTTTTTTTACTTTAATTGTTAAATTTATTAACATTTAATTGGGTAAAAAATTTCCAATTTAATTTAAATTCATCTTCAGTAGTGGTGTATTGTTATGGGCCAGAACTTGAAATAAGATCCTAAGTCAGTGGAATTGATAGAGACAATAGTTACCTAATTTAGCATGGTGCTTAACAGTTCTCTAGTTCAGTACATGTACTTAGTACTTACAACAATTCTACAAGATTCACACCTTTGATAAGAGACCATGACAAGCTCGGCCAGAATCAGAACTAAGGAAGACAGAGAAGTGGTGGCAGGCTGTCCTATGGAGAACACTGAAAGCAAGATCCAGGCGGCCTCCAGAAAACTAGCTGAGCCCCAAGTGAAGGAGACAAGACTTTAAAGGAGACAATAAAGGATTTAGACTTTAATACCTGGCTGCATTTGGGGTGATTACTGAACTAAAACTAAGGCTGCTTCCAGAAACTCCAAGAAAACCCCCACAAGAGAATATTACATTTTAGAGAAGAGTATTACAATGTATTTATTTTTAACACTGGTGATTTAGCTTTCTTCTCCCTTTTTTAAAAAATATATTAACTAACAATTTATTTACTTTGTTGTTTTAATCTCATAAAACCAACTCCTAGTTTTAATTATTAATTCAACAGTTTTCTTATATTCAATTGTATTAATGACATCTTTAATGTTAAGGAGTTCCAGTTCCCTGTTTTCCTCTGATTACTGCTTTTGCTTCATTGAATAAGTTTTGGTATGGTCTCTCATCATTCTTTTTAATAAAATTATTTATTGTTTCTATGATTTGTTGTTTGACCCACTAATTCTTTAGGATTAGATTATTGTCTTCAATTGTTTTTAATCTATGTTATCATGATACTTTATTAAAAGTAATTTTTATTGCTTCCTGATCTGAAAAGGATATATTGAATGTTTCTGACTTTCTATATTTTATTAAAAGGTTAATGCGCTAATACATAGCATATAGTTTTTGTATAGATGCCATATATGATTGAGAAAAGCCTGTATACCTTTCTCTTTTCATTCAGTTTTCTCCAGATGTCTATCATATTTAAATTATCTAAGATTCTATTCCTTTCCTTGACTTGTTTCTTATTTATTTTTCGGTTAGATTTATCTAATTTCAAAATGGGAAGGTTAAAGTCAGAATTGTTGATTTCTTAAGTGTTGAGAGACTTAATAAGGAACTTCTAGAAGTGCAGATTAATGCTTGTGGGTTACTGAGAGATTAAGTGACTAACCCAGAGTCACATAGGCAGTACTCACCAGTGAACTTGGGCAAGGCGACCGACCCCAAACATGTGAAGACTTTCCCAGGTAGAATGGCTAATGAGAACAATTTGTTCCAACAGCCATGGAGGTGGCTGCCGCAGGCTCTATGAAGAACTTAGCTTGGTAAAATATTGAAGACACAAGGTCATCCATTTTGTCCTCTTACTGGATTTCAATGACTCAGGAAGAAAAAGTGAGGTTGATAACTTTGAACAATTCTGCATCACTTAAATCCAATCCATGCACAAGTCAAAACATCAGTCTGTGATGTTATTGCTCCACTTCAAAAAATGAAGGATAGGAAACATATATAGATGTAAGATTTGAATTTGACAGTCTCCTGTCTTCATGGCCAGTTCTCTTTATTAACTCTTTGTTATCTCTTGACCTTCAAATAAGATACAAAAATACAACCACATTAAAAGGTGAAAAGAAAGAAATGTTTATTCCATAATGGTTGCTATATGTGGGTTTAATAAACTTTTGAGAAGAGAGACTAGGCCATTTCATAAGTACAGGGAATTTTCAATGAGAAAATTCTTTTTGTGAATGCATATTATCTCTCTCTCTCTCTCTTTTTTTTCCCTGAGGCAATTGGGGTTAAGTGACCTGCCCAGAGTCACAGAGCTAGGTATTGTAAAGTGTTTGAACATATTATCTCTTGATGTGCAATTTATAGAGAGTTGTCCAGACACTAATAAATTAAGGGACTTTCCCAGACCCACTCAGTCAGTATTTCAAGACAGTACTTGAACACAAGTTTTCCCATCTTCTAGGTCAATTTTCTCTACACAATGCCACAGGGCCTCGCACTCTCTCATTTTATTAGCTTGGGAGTAAGTCCTTTTTCATTTGAGAAATTCAATTGAACCAGGACTTCTTGGTGACTTAAAAATTGTTGGTTACTTAGCTCAGCATACCCTGACAAAGACTTGGATGACTCAGCTCTTCTGGTGCTCCTGTCCTAAAGCCTACCTCAGCCTGAAGGCAAGAGTCTGCAGGTATTTGCCTGTTAAGTAGATCAAGACAAATCAGGGCAGTCCTTGCTGAGTTTCAATACAAATGAACCTATGTAAACCTTGTAGGCCAGCTGTCCTGAACCTACAGTATCATTTCAAATCTTACAGACAGAAAGACCTAGTGACTAATGCAGCACATGACAGAAGCATGTAGAGAATCTCATGTTAAACCCCATCATTCAAATGCTCCTTGTATAAATCTGGATAAATGTTCCCAGTGCCAAGGGAATAAGTCTTTAGTGGGAGGAGCTACTTGACAAGGTAGATGAAATGGACTATTTATAGAATCATTGAATTATCAATGCTTCTTCATGGTTTACAGGTAATCCCTAGTTCTTGGAGACTGTAAAAAGGAAGTATTATTTCTGACAATTATATTCATCTCAAAAGACCTTGGATTGAATCCCAGAAGACATTGTGGTACAGACATTGTCTCTCTGAAGAGAGAAGTAGGGTCAAATCCCACCTCTGAGGTTTTCTATTTAGACCATCTTGAGCAAGCTAGTTAAACGCTCTCAGCTTCAATTTCCTCATCTATTAGAGAAAGATGTGGAAGTAAACAGATCCTGAGATCTCTTCCAGGTCCAAATTTATGATCTTATTCTCCTATGAGTGTCCATTATCTAATAAGGAGCATTCTAGCTATTTAAAGAATAACTCATCACCAGATTGTTGTTCACAATTAGACACTTGACTCAGAGTCAGTATAATCTGGATTCAGATTCTGGCTGTCATTTATTAGCTCTGTGATCCTGAATTAGTCTTTTTATTTCTCTATGTTTCAGTTTCCTCATCTATGAAATGAAAGAATTGGACTCGAAAGCCTATGAAGTCCCTTCCATATCTGAACTATGATCAGTTGATCTTAACGTGATGGATTTTTTTTTTCTTTCTCACTATAGCATTTCATGAAAACTGTCTACTGAGGTGAGAAAGGAATTGAGTTGCTTGCTTGTTTAGAGAGGTGATTTCACATCAATAAAATCACCAATATCTGAAGTATTGAATTAAGAAGTAGAAAAACATGAAGGACATTTGAGACAGTTTAATTCAACCCTTTCATCTTATAGATAAGGAAACAAAGAGTCAACTGAATGGTCAAATCTGGCCTCAAAAACTTGCTAGCTATGTGCCTTAAGCAAATCACTTTAACTCTGCCTCCATTAAGGTAAAATGAGAATTACAATAGCATTAATTCTCCGATTTGTGAAAATCAACTGAAATATCTATAAAATGTTTAGCCACTACTGCTCATATCGTAAGCACTTAATAAATGTTTACTTTTCCCTTATGGCTTCTGAAAGTTACCTCTCTTGTTAATGGAAAAACATGGAATTAGAAGATATTTCTCCACAATCCCAGTCTAGCACTCTTTCTTTTATATCACATTGCTTTCTTGGTCTGAAACCAAGAGAGGAACACTAAAGGTAGTACTATATTTATAGTCGGTTTAAAGTATGACCTTTGGTTCAATCTTAGACTCAGGTTCAAATCCAAGTTCAACTGAATGGGTGACCAGAGATCCAGGATTTTTTTGCCTCTGTACTAACAGTTTATCTGCTATGGAATGTTTGCTTTGCTGAAAATATATAGTCTATGAATAACATTAAGTTGGTCTTCCACAGAGACCTGGGGTAATGACTATGGGATTCTCAGCTCATCATAAATCAGTTACTAAGCATTCATTATCCTGACCATAGAATAACTCATCAAACTTGGCATTCAAATGCTTCCTTCTTTCTTGCTCTTCTCCTCATTGTCCCTTTCTCTTCTCTGTGGGTTCTTATAGATTTCATGAGAAAAAAAGCAAAGTTTGATGATATTTGTTAAGAGTACCTAAGAATTATACTGTTCCATTTGGGGTGTGGTAATTTTTCTTTACCCATGTTCTTGTCTTTGCTCTCACCTACTAGGCAGCTTGTCAAGGCTTAGGATTGGTTTTCAGAAGAAACAAGTCATGAGGTGATTTTCACAAATAGGAGAAGTTGCTTAATGTACAGTTCTAGGAACTACCAAGTCTCTCCTTTATTGGGGCTTAGCAACCTTGGAACACCCAGTGCTGCCTTGGGGCAGCTCAGGAGAAAGGGAAAGGATTGCTCAAGAGCATTAATGAAGACAGGTGAAGAAAAGGAGCAACAATGAAAAGAAAGGCAGAGATCAGAGAACAAAAAATGACAACTTTAAATGTATCTATTTCATCCCTCCAACCAGAACTAAAGTTCCTTGTAGACAGGATTTTGAAGAGATCTACAAGCTAAGGGGAAAAACAAATAAACAAAAACCCCTTGCATTGACCTTGCCATGCCTAATAAAGGTATCCTTTCTATGGATACCTTTTCTTTATCATGTAGGATAACTGCAAGTTGAACTTGTATTTCAATATATCTCTTTTGGGAGTTTATTTCTTAAGACTGAGTCATATTGCAAGATTCTAATGAAAGGCCTATCTGAATGTATCTCCCTTATCATTCAGCACTGTCAAGAGTTGAAGATCATTCACAACATAACTAGGGTGAAACAAACAGGCATTAAATTTTATTTTTTAAATAATGCAAAGAAAGTTTTCAACATTCACCCTTATAAAACCTTATATTCCAAAATTTTCTCTCTCCCTCCCTTTCTCCCCTCTCCTAGACAACAAGTAATACAGGTTAAACATCTGCAATTCTTCTAGATATATTTTCACATTTATCATGCTGCATGAAAAAAAAACAGATCAAAAAAGGAAAAATATAAGAAAGAAAGAAAAAAAAGCAAACAAACAACAAAAAAGGTGAAAATATTATGCTATGATCCATTTAGTCTCCATATTTTTCTCTTTGAATGCAAATGGCTTTTTCCTTCACAAGTCCATTGGAATTGCAAAGCATTAAATTTTAAAGCATGCCAAAATCACCATCCTAGAACATAACTCCTCTCCCAATCAGTGGTACCACGGGTTAAGTTGCCCCTCTTTCCTACTCTGCTCTGAATTTGCCCCAGACATAAAACTTCCCAGTTATAACTAATAAAGACAGAACTCTCCTTGCCCTTAGGCAAGAAACAAAACTTCACAGCTAGTTACCACTTCTCTTTCTACATCTGTGAGCTCAAAGTTGGCTGTTGAATGGGACTGATTGACTACTACCATGATAGCGCTTGATATTTCTTAAAATATCAATCACAGAAATTAAAATGGCTAGAATTCAGTGAAGAAACAATACTGTGGATATGTCTACTGATTTTTATTTTTTCTCATTTGAGTATAATACGATCAATTTTGGCCAAGATTAGAAGCCTACAATTGACTAATAATGAAGAATAGATAAAAATAATCACACTTATAAAAAAATTCATGCAAATAATCATTTCCTTTCAAATCACTCTCCTAGATAATCTGTTCATTCAATTAAAAATGTTGACTTCATGATATGTGAAATAAATAAATGACAGCAATGATCATAAGTAACAAAAATAATAATAGCTACCATGATTTTCACAATGACCTTGATGTAAATGATGTTATCTTCAATTTAAAAAGGAAAAAACTGACCTGGGGAGGGGTAAGCATCTAATATATATCCTAGGTGGAATTCAAACTCAGGTCTTCATGATTCCAGGTGCATTACCATTCCACCTAATTATCTCTAAATAAGCCTGGGATTTAGATTTTGCATCCCCTTGAATTTATATTTCATCTCTGGAACTTACTAGCTGTGTGGCAATAGACAAGTCTCAAATTTCTTGAATTTCAATTCCCTGATCTGTAAAATAGAAATAATACTGCCACACTTATCTCACAAAGATGACATGAAAAACAAAGGAGACAAAGTATGACTTCCATTTCTCAAAACGTTCTTTAAATTTTCCTTTTAGAATTGTTATCAGATGATCAACTGCAATGGACGTAGCTTTTTTGGAACAATGGAATGATTCAACACAATTCCAATAGATTTGTGATGAAAAGAGTCATCTGTACCTTGAAAGAGAACTATGGAAACTGAATGTGGAACAAAGCATACAATTTTCACCTCTTTATTGTTGTTGTTTGTTTGCTAATGCTTTTCTTTTTTCCCTTTTGATCTGATTTTTCTTGTGCAGCTTGAAAAAATTGGAAATATGTTTAGAAGACTTGCAAATATTTAACCTCTATTGGATTGCTTGCTGTCTAGGGAGGGAGAAAAAAATTGAAACACAAGGTTTTGTAAAAGTGAATGTTGAAAAATACCTTTGCATATATTTGGAAAAATAAAAAAAATATTATAAAAATATAGAATTGTCATCAGAACCAGGTTTATGAATCCCATAAATCATCATTTTTTAGTATTCTTCATATTCTAAATGTATTTATTTATTATTGACTTTTAATTAAGACAAAAACAGGCTATCCAGATGTATTACATATCTTATTCATGAGACAGATCTGAATTATTTTTTTTTTTGCTGTTTCAATGAATTGAATGTACCCTCAAAGATTTATTTGCTGCCACAAACAATATTCCAAAGAGAATGTGGCAGATGGAGCATTAGACAGTTTCAAATAGGAATTTCAAACATGTTTTGACAATGACAGTGTCAATGGAATACTATAATGATTATATATGTTAAAAATAGAAAATGAGTTTCATTTCCTCATGCAACCCTAAAATCTCATCAGCTCTCTCTTCTCCAATCTTTGATATCTTCTGGGCAGTTGGCATTTGCCTATTTAATTTTAATTATAAGAAAATAGATTTATTTACAGGGTATAGAGCCACAAAAGAATTTAGGTATCATTGAATCCAACCCTTCCTTTTACAAAGGAAGAATCTGATCTCTAGAAAGATGAGTATTTTTCCTTAAGTAGTAAGTGGCAAAGTCAATATTCAAATCCAAGTCTTCTAACATTCTTTCTCTCATGAAATTTAATACTTTATCCATTTACCATCAAGTATAGGAGTTTACAGCTAGGCCATAAGACATTAAAACCAAATGATGATGTAGCCCTTGACATATTTTGGGGATCTGGTCAATTTCTAGTTTAAAGATCTTGGGGTCTGGTATTTGCTTTGTTCCCTAGGAAAATGAGAGCCCAATGCCCTTTATAAGTACTCAGGCTTACAAGGCTCAAAATATAAAACAGCTTTTAAAAAAAAAAAATTTACAAGTTAATGGACAAAGGGCAGGATCTGAATCCCTTGTCAGCATATGAACTTCCAAAGTTCCTATACAAAGTTCATGACTCCTCTGAATACAACTATAGCAACTGAAGGAAGATTTCCAAAGACCTACACAATTTTCATGATTCCTCTGAATATGATGTAGCAACTGAAGGAAAACTGGGTTTTTATTCTTTATGTTTATATTTCATGCTAACCCCCCTCCCATTTTAAAGCAATATTGCTTTTTCCTATGAGCTTCTTCATTTTTAGGTCATTCTCCTATTTTAGAATTATTATAACTCCATAGTTCTACCTCCTGTAAAACCACTATTCTTTATAGCTTTGATTCCTTTATTTTGTCATTGTGAATGGTGGACCTGGATCTTGACTTCTAGTACCACTGTTTTGTATGGAACAGTTCTAGCTACCTAGGCACCTATGGGACTTACAGACAGAGTGATTTGAGTTTGTATCCTGCTTGAGAAACTTAGCTAGGTAATGTGTTTTGTTGTGAGGAGCAAATGAAAAAAACTTTAAAAATGCTTTGCAAACCTTAAAGCACTATATAAATGCTAATTATTCATTCATTTATTTATTTATTGTTACATATATTTATATAATTCTACCACATATATTTCTACACTTTTGAAAGTTTCTTTTGTATATTTTATACACCTCAATGCTATTGCTTCTATGCATCCTGACAAAAGATCTCTTAATATCCCATAGGAACTTTTTTGAAGCACTCAAAGAGATCTGTTTTTAATTCCAACTAGATCATAGTAAAGCAGTCCTATATACTTCTTTTCTTCTTAGTGTCCAGGCAATGGATCTATTGTTTATAACACATTTTAAAAAGTTATAGTGTGTAAAAGAGCATCTCTCCTCTTTCTCCTCCTTTCTATCCATTACTTACAATTATCTAGGGCACCTAGACTGGTTATTAAAATTATCTTCATGCTACTTCATGAAATTCCTTCACTAAAGAGGGGTAGAGATAGAGCTGGCTGCTCTTCAGCGCTATGATCCCTGCACTGAAGGAAATGAAGACTTGTAGAGGTGTACCAAATAAATTTGACCTTATTGCTGCTGCTGAATCAATGACAAGAATGCATCTCTGTGTCAATCAAAACATATAAGAATCAGTACATTTTACTCTTATAAATATTGCAAGATAGGTGTTGGACATCAAATGGATAATGAACAAGCAAGACTTTCTGCTCTGAAAATTCTATGTTCCTCAAAAAAGCAGCCCTCATTTGCCAAACCTGACAATTGTCCATGTCATGATGCTTATTGAAAGTAGTAGTCATCATTTTCACATTAGATGTTTGACCAATAGGAACAACTCCATTTTTATAGACTTTATTCCAAGAAAGATCACCTTATATTAGGTTAGATGACTGAAATCTGGCCAAACAAGTATCTACTATTGGCCCTCTGGTTAGTGATTTGTGCAAATAAGCTACAAAATATGGAAAATTAAGTGAAAGTTCTAACAAGGTAAAATCATGTTATCTTTGCTTTCCAATGGCATTACTGATGCAGTAATTTCAATGTCTTTGTTTTTGTTTTGTCTGAGGCTCCAATCCTTGAATAATGATATACTGTGTAAGGATATGACTGACAAGGCTTGAGCAATGACATCATATTCCCAGCCAAAACAAATAGAGATAAAGGAATTAAAAGACTGTTCATTTGAAATGTTCCATGCTGCATAAAGCCAGTGGTATGAGTTAATTATGCTTTTCATTTAAGCAGGTCCAAATGCTAGTGGATCCTTCAGCTGACTCAACAACATAAAATTCACTAATAAAAACCAATGGTATACTAAGATTAATGCTAAAGAACATGTCTCCAATTATATGATATTCTATGATCAGCAAGGGAAAACTCAAAACAGGAACTAAGGACTAAAATCCTAGCTCAACATAGAAGCTGGCCAGAAAAATTTATATGAAAGAGAAAATGATGCTATTTGCAAGTGGGGGAAACAAATCTATGTCCATGGGATCATGAAGAGCCAGACATAATGAAATAACCAAATAATAACATTATCTAAACTCTTTAGTTGTAGATAATCAATTACCCCAGACTTGAAACTATGTCCAGTAAACTAAATATGAGATTATGTACTCTAAATTTCAAGAAGAGTTTCAAAGATTCCCTCCAAAGGATATCTAGGATTCCATTAACTAAATTCTACAGTAGAAGATGACCTAGAAAGTAAAAGAAACCTTCATTAATGGACTTATGCAGAATTTTTAAAATTCTGATTAGAAAAAGAAAAGAGGGCTTTTGCAGAATTGAGTGTGGATATACAGAAAGTTAATCAAACAATTGAGATTTTATAAAGATATACATGCATCCCCGCGCACGCACTCGCACACGAAGAGAGAGAGAGAGAGAAAGAGAAAGAGAGAGAGAGAGAGAGAGAGAGAGAGAGAGAATGAACTTAACATGAACAGGTGAAAAAAATTCACACAAAGGTATTTTGTAGTCCTGTAAAAAAAATAATGTTAGTAATAAAAAATGTCAGAATAAACTAAGACTGAAAATTAAATCCATGGATAACAAAATGTTTTTGTTAGTTTGTCTGTTTAAAAAACATTGGGAAAGAGAAACAAAAAAGGAATAAAACTTGATGATGATAACTAATGAAAGAAAAAAGTAGAGTTATTAAATGCTTATTATCCTTCTTTTAGACAGAGAAAATTGGTTTTGAACTGAAGACTAGAGAACAAATATGGTTAAGTCCAATACACATTGACTTTCCAGAATCCTAGAGGCTCCTGTATTGATCTTTTGAAGCTCCCAAGATCAAATTCTCAATATTCTCAAAACTACATGTTGGCCTTGGAGAAAAAGGTCCTAAGTCCTCTCGCCTTTCACATTATCCCTTACCAGATGCTGTCAACAAAGGACTAAAACAAGAGAGAGGATAGACTAAGGTGTTTCTATTTCTAGTTCCACAACCACAGTTGATAAAAGAAGCTGCTGTCTAACACTAGGTTTGTACTTCAAAACCACATACAGAATGTCTGTGCTTGTCCTAAAGTCTCTCCAAGATACTTATATTACACAGAATCAAACATCTACTCCTTATCTTTTCATATGAAAAATTGCATTAATGATAATGCTTATTTGCCAAATCCCTTTTGTAATTTGACAATGTATTTTATCTTTTTTATAGAAAAGGAGATATGTAGTCTAGACTAATGCTTTTTAAACTTTTTTCATTTGTGACAGCATTTTCCCAGAGAAACTTTTTACATGACCCCAGGTATATAGGTAAATAGGTACACAAATCAAACATTTATTAATAATAAATCATAATTGTGCACCCTTCACATTCAATTACAAAACCCCATATGGGATAGTGAAACACAATTTAAGAAACTGGGGATTAGTATAATAGTGTAATTAAAGAAGTGTGGATCTATTTGAATGGCTGGACTAAAAAGAATAGTCATTAAAGAGTTAATTCAGTTTCATAAGAGGTCTCCAGTGTAGTGCCTCAGGTTTCTGTTCTTGTTTCTGAGCTTTTTATTACTTATATTAGTGACTTAGATAAAATCATAGTTATCATCCATATAAAATGTGCATGTGATATAGAGCTAAACTAGATAGCTAATATGTTACATGATAAAGTCAGAATCCATGAAAATATCATCACAGTAAACCCACTAGGCACAAAATATATTAGCTCTTTATGTAAACATGTACTAGGGTTCAGAATATTAATGAATAAAAATTGAGGGAAGCATAGTTATATGTACTTGATAATTATATCTTCTGCAACTAGCTTTTATCAGGCCCCCTTCTGTGATAACCTCTAGATAATCTTGTTTATATCTTGTTTGTGCAGTTATTTGCCTATTGTCTCCCCCCGCCCCGCCCCCCCGGCCCCCCCCCCCCCCCCCCCCCCCCATTACAGTGTGAGCTCCTTGGAGAACAGAGACTGTTTCTGCCTTTCTTTGTTTCTCTCAAACTTAGGAGAGTACCTGTAACATAGCTGGTACTTTAAAAATGCTTCTTGACTTGATTTAACTTAATAAAAAATGAGCTTTGTAATAAATAGGCTTAAAGAGCTATAGAAATTTGGGTTACATTAAGAGATGTATAGTTTCCAGTAATAAAAAAGTGACAAACTATCCAGACATCTCCCAGGTCACTAGTATCTGCCTAATATCTTCTTCTCACCACAAAGATCGAACCTTCAGATTGTGCCTTCTGAGTCCATAATCTCCATCTCAAACATTTTAATCTACACAAAGAATGAGCTGTTCTGATGGAGGGATGAGTAATTATTTGTTTTAATCCATCATATCTAACTAGTTCCAGACCATGGAGCTTCCCATTCAATCATTTTTCAGGACAGTAGGGCCCATAGAGAGAATCTTGCCATTTGCCCTATTGTGTTATGAATCTCTTCCTCCCTTTTCCATGTCTGCTTTTTGCTAAAAATTACAATAAAATCAACATTCCCATTGTATTTCTAAAGGGATCTACACTAATCATCCCTGTGATTACTTAATTAATCCTTCCTTCCTTGCTCACCACTCCTCTATAAGTCTCTTATACCCTTTTAAAATGTAAATTCATTGAGGGTAGGAATGATTGTAGCCACAGTGACTAGCACAGTAATGGACACATAGTAGATGCTTAAAAGTTGTTTTGTTTATTTAATAATTGATAGCTCATTTGCACTCAGCCCTGTTCAGGCCACCTCTACAGTTTTGGATAATGCAGCTGTAAACTATACATTCATAAGCTGGCTAGCAACCAGAAAAGTGAAGGGATAAAGGCATAAGGATTTGCTGGAAGAATTGGGGATGTTTATCTTGAAGAAAAGACTTGAGGAAATCTGATAGCCACTTTCAAGTATTTAAACAACTATAATGTACAAAAGGAAATATTTTTTTTTCACCCTTAAGAAATTAGAATCAATACAAAATTGCAAAAGAAAAAAATTAGATTTGGTCTTGATTCTTAAAAGAATGGATCATAGAAGGTGATTAAAATGCTTCTTGATTTGTTTCAGGTAAAATAGAAGCTACATAAATAAAGAGATGGGGTTAGATAGGAGAGATATTGTGAAAGAAGAATCTACAAGATTTGAGTAGTGAATTAGATATGGTAGTATAGGAAAGGGAAGAGAAAGGTAACACTAATAGATTTTAAATCTGGAGACCTTGAAGAGTGATGTTGCCATCAACAATCATATGGAAATTTGGTTGTGGGACAATTTTAGAGGGAAATATATGGAGTTCTCTCTAGAATGCATAGAATTTAATCGATCTTGACATCATCATAATTATTAATAATAATATGATTAACTATTAATAATATAATATTATATTCTATATAATGTATATTACATATACATTTTATTTTATCATTGTTAATCATAGAAAGTATTTTTTTAGTACTTGAAAATCTAATTTTCCAAACTGAAATTTGAAAATTTCTTGAAAGTCTTTTTTTTTTTTCTGCAGCAATTGGGATTAAGTTACTTGCCCAGGGTCACACAGCTAGGCAGTGTTAAGTATTTGAGATCAAATTTTAACTCAGATCCTCCTGACTTCAGGGCTGGAGCTCTATCCACTGCACCACCTAGCTCCCCCTAGACTTAAAAGTCTAAACATTCAAATAGATAGTTGGTTATAACAGATTAGAATTTCAGAGAGTTACTTATAGATCACTTACCTAGAAGAAAAATCCCATAGTAAAATGTTTGGGTTTTTTTGTTTGTTTGTTTGTTTTTAACCTCATATCTAAGTCATATTTTGTAAAGAATAAAAATAAGAAGAAAACTTCAGGAATCTTTAGGAAATAATTGGGCTGAAATAAGGTTTACAAAATTCAATAAAAGGGCAACTAATGGTTTTTAAACTTTTTTCACTTGTGACACTTTTTTGTCTTGTGACACTTTTTTGTCTTGTGACACCTTTAACTGGAGTCCCAAGGCCCATGGGATCAATACTCTTTGTCCTTCAATTCAAAACATGTGAGAGAGCTACAGAAACATATTTTGGATTTTTTTGGTTTTGTTTTTTATGCTCCTGGGTGTTGAAAGATAAAAACTTTAAAAGTGATATACCCAGAAATATCTACCATATCTCTCCTCTAACAGAACCCCTCTCACAGCCCATATTACTAAGAAAATCACTACTAAAAAAATCAAAGAGGCATATTTCTGGCATCCTGAGAATAATACTTTGTCTCATTAAAACAATAGCATTCAGTAGACAGAGAACTGGGCATATAGTCTGAGTGTAAAGTTCAAATCCTACCTTATATACTTAACAAATATATGGCCATGGGTAGATCGTATGGTTGTCCCTCAAAGCCTTATTTTCCAGGTGTAGAGGTAAAGAAAGTACTAAATGATGCCTAAGGCCCCAATTATATTAAATCTAGGATCCTATAAATAGTATGGTATAGTGAAAATTGTACTACATACTTACACTCTGGGTAAAACAGATTTTGGAATTAGAGTATATTGGGTGGGAAATATTATAGAACTGGCTTGGGAAATGAAGCACTATTCCTTATAATGAATAGCAAATGAACTTTTGATAATTTGAAGCAAACCTATATTTTCCAAAAGCAAATGTTTTTGACCTTCGCCTATAATGTCTAATATTACTGAGAACTATCCATAGCACATTTCAAAAGCATTTTCTTCCTTTTCACTAAAGATTTCTGCCAGGGACTTTGAATGCACATTTCTTTGAATCTTTGAAGGATATATCTTCATTGGCAACTTACACATTATTCTAACATTATGATCCTTGTTGTCTGAGTGTCTATTAAACACTGTGTTCCAATGTATCTACAAGTACAATGCATCTAACTCCAGGGGAAAGGATAGTATCATGATCTTATTTCTCCACGGCTAGAAACATTTAACCTGCAATCTTACCACACATGCCAGCTTTGTCATTATTTAAGGGGAACACACCCTGTTCTATGTTGTTGCTCCAAGATTTTAAAAGACTGATAAAAGGTAAACTGATTGCTTATTTGCTTGTTGAAGGAATGAATTCAGGGTAACACATTTCTGGAAACTGCTGAGTACATTTTAATTTTTAATTGCTTCCAAAATATTTGTAAGTCAAGTGAACACCTATAGATAAAGAAAAGACATTGTTCAGTAAATGAATTAATTAGGTTTTGTTTAATTGCTGTAGCTTGTAATTAATCACTTAATGTTAGGTATAGACACATGTAACAAATTGGGAAGAACAAGGAGAACCAACAAAGGCTAAAGAGTGCATTTTGCCGAAGCTAAAACCCAGCAAACCCAATAAATTTGTCTTGGAAATTAAGCATTTCCTTGGAATATTAATATACTGAAATCAGTAAAAGCAACTTCTGTTTCTAACCTCCAAAAGACATTGTAAAAATAGGTTGTTATTCTTACATATCAAATCACATCCTGATGAATTAAATGTGGATGGAATGCATTGACAATGATTGCTGCAAATTTCCATTGAGGATACATATGAGAATAATTTCAGATAGAGGACAGAGGGAAGTAAGTATGTAGAGATACATGTTTAGAAGAATTTAAAATTCCAAACATTAAAATAATCGATTACATTGTTTTATCCCACCTAAGCAGCTAGATGGCACAATGGCTAGAGCATTGTGCCTGACTTCAAATGTGATCTCAGAGACTAAGGAACAAGTCAGTTGCTCTCTGACTTCTTCAGTCTCTTCACCTATAAAATGAGTATACTAATACATCTATCTCACAGGGTTCTTAAAAAATCAAATTAGATCAACAGAAATTCTATCTATATGTATATATAAAATATTTAATATGGTACCTAGAACATAGTAAGAACTTAATAAATACTTGTTCCCCCTTTCCAATTAAAACAATAACTGGATATACCCTTTTGTATAATAATTCTAGAATGTAGAAATGAGCATACTATCCCACAAGATCCGCTCTCTGTGGATAGCATTTCCTTCCTTCTCCAATCAAGGTGAAATTGAAGGGATTAGGCTAAAAGGGACACATATCTAACCATGGATCTTTTCCCCTAAATTGGGCTTAGTTTCAGAACATGCTGGTTAGACACTGTTCTGACTTTGAATGGAGAAATTAGACAAAAATGACAATTTGAATTCTTACTAGTAAGAAAGGCCACAAAGACATGGTATTTCACCACTACTATAACACCATCATCACCACCTACCCGCCCCCAGCAGAGAGAGAGATGAGAGTCTGTGAGTTTACTACAGCTGCTAATTAGAAAATTAGAACACCACAAACGGTTTGCATTTTACTGGCAGCTAAAGCTGCTCCCTTCCCACTCCCTTCCACCCACCCCTGGTGTTTTAAAGTACTTTTCGAATTGTTTGTTGTCAGCAAAACAAGTGTGCTACCTGCGATCCCACAGACAACAAAGCCCAGCAGCAGGATTTCAGTCAGGTGATGTCACCCAGGTAAAATTGTACTGACAAGCTTTTAATTAAAGTTTTCCCACACATCTTTCCGCTGGTCCCCAGGAGCTATTATTCATTATGTGTGGACTGTCAGCCAATTGTGAGTCGGGAGGGAAGTGTTTTATTTTCAAAGCTCTTGCTGACAGCTAGAGAACACTTTGTTATACAATCTGTTTACTTTTTCACACACACACACACACACACACACACACACACACACACACCATCTCGCTAAAGGGGAAATGGCCAGGGCATAGTGTTTAGAGTTTATGGCAATAATTAAATACATCTGGTATTGGAGTAACTGAAGAAGGGTAGGGAGGGGAGAAAAGAGAAAGGGAAGGACCACAAACCTCTCTATATAAACAATTCCCCTCACCCCACCCCAGCTTGTCAAGATGAAATTGTTCCATGAAAACACAGGTTCGGACAGGTGCATATGGCGTACAGCAGAAGAATCCAAATGTGGGAAGTAGGGACAGCTATCAATAATAATAATAATAATATTACAATAACTTCAAATAGAAAGTGAATTCTTTGTGCTCTGGATAAGTGAGAAGTTTTTGGAGCAGGCTTTTAATAAGTCACTGACAGACAATTAAATCTCTGGGAACATGACTCTGGAGAAAGAGAAACCAACAAAAATAGGGAGGAATGATTTGAAGTGCTGAATTGAACCCATGAACAATCAGCCTTTGCTCTGACCTCCAAGATTAACCAAGACATGAGTTTGAGGAGTAAAAAAAAAAGGTGTTTTCAAACTTCAACTCTTGAATGATGAATGTTCAGAAAGAACAAGAACTTCTGAAATATGATATACCTTTTCCGTATGAGATTATATAATATATATATATATACATATATATATACATATATATATATATATGGCTACACACACACACACACACACATATATATATTTGAAGAGCCATAAAATATTTTTTCTTTGCAGTTAGTAGATTATTTGACTTGTACTTCCTATCATCATTTCTTTTAAGGTAATAGAGTTAGGGAGTTTGAATTTATTTGTTTGGGTACATTTTATACAGGTAATCCTTAAATGCTCAAATGGATCAATAAACTGATTACTCCAAAGGCTAACTGAAAGTTTATTCTTTTATAATTTTGTTGGTTTTTTGGTCCAATTTTTTGGCTCAACTTTAAATGTCTTCAGTGAAATAAGACTACAAAAATGTAACATGATCTCACAACATTCAAATAAGCCCTTCAAGTTCTTTCCCACTCCCTACACTCTCACACTGTGTACAATTTAAGTCTCTTGTAGAATAACTGCTATAGAACCAACAGGAGGGACAAAATACAAAAATGGAGACCCATCAAGAAGTTTTGAAATGATACACCTACCTACTTCTTCTACTATGAAATTTTATGGTGGTATTGGTGAATGAATGTGAGTGTGTGTGTGTTCAGTAATATTTGCTTCTCTCATTTTTCACATTTGATATCCATCTCTCAATTTCATTCATTTTCTGACTGTCCCCTATCCCCAATCTTTTTTCCTTACATCCATATTCTGACTTCTTCGGATTTCATCAAATCTCAGATCCCAGAAAAACTTTTCTCTAAATTCAGTTCAGATTTGTATTTTTATAAAATTTTGATACATTGTTGTTTGCATATAGATACATCTACATCTCCTATTAGATTATAAATTCCTTGAAAGCAGGGATTTCTTTTCCTCTTGTCTATTATCTATCTCATGATAGGTACTTAATGAATCTTTGTTGAATTGACTAAATTCAGAAAGCCAGCCTCAATATGGTTTGAAGATAAGCCTATTAAAGAGAATGATTGGCTTGCCTATACTCTGGCCTGAAAATTGAATTGGCTATATCTTACTTTCTTCTCCTCCTGGCATTCTGTTTCCTATTATTACTGTTCCAAAGGCTGGAAGAATAAACACTTCTGGCTATAGCAGATACTACATTACTTAGATTTCATGAAAAAGAAAAGGTAGTAGGAGATAAAATGTCGTATCAACCATGTCTTTTTTTCAGACCTTGTTTTCAAAAACTGAGCTACCACTTAAGGAAGGCATTCATTATATATGTGTATATCCTATCCAATTACATATATTCTAAGAGCCTCTTTATTTTTATTTTTTATTCTTTATACCATAAATAATTTGATCGTGTACATCCATTCAAAATATGGGAAAGAATGACCATTTATTTATTTATATTTAATTTTTTTAATATTTATATCAGTGGGATGGAGAAAAATCAGAAAAACTAGAATGGTAGAGGAATAAAATAAAGTAATTCATAGGTGAGGTTCTTGAAAGTATGGCATGTTAGTTAATACTTAAATGGGAGGAAAGGTAATTGTTATTACTTTGGGCTAGTTAATGATGGGCTTTTCTACTGATAAGCCATTTTTTTTTCTCCAGCTACTGAAAATTTCATTGGCTAGTTTGATTATCACTACCACACTTAGAAAGGATCTTCCATGCCAGCAACTTGATTTAGTCAAGATAATCTACATGTTCATAAAATCTAATAGAACTTTCTTTACTTCAGTGCACTACTTTCTGAGGTGTAGGAAATATCAAGGTGGTAGTCCTGTGAATGAGTGTCTGATGTGTAATTTCTTTTTTGGAGACCTGGGGGAGGCAGTGTAATGACTCAAGTAAACAGATACCAGAAATTGAACAATGATGCTATCCGTGTCTACAGAGGAATGCCCACCCACTGCTTCACTGAAACCAGACCTTCTCCAATTCTCTGGTTGAGCAGCTATTTAACCTCTCTCTTAGCCCTGCACAATTAATACTTAGGAAGTACTTCTAGTTTGTTCAAAATGTTCCAGATATGAGAGTAAGCCCCCGTTATAACATTCCCTAGTTCTATGTCCACTTTCCTTTACATGCAACCTGTCTATTCTTCCCCCCCACACACACATACACACCCCAGCTTATGTAAAAAATATATATCAAAACAAAACACTGTTGGCAATGCAGAGGGAAACAGAGCCTGGATTAATATCCACCCACCCCCTTTTAAAAGCACTTAGGAATCCTATTTGTTCTTTTAACTACTACCACACCCTGAGCGGAGTCTTCATTCTGGTGTCTGAGAACATACCTTTCAGAGGCAGACTAAGTAAGTCTCTTGCTATGGCACTGTTCTGGACATAGGAACTAGTTTGGGGTAATTAGTTCTGAGATAATTTGGGATAGTTAATGGGTAATAAGCTTCCCTTCTATTCTTTCTCTACCCCATACATGCCCATAAAGACCCCACAAATATGCATACATGCATTCACACAGAGGAATAACTCCTATACAAGCATGGTACATGAATTATGAATTATAGAAATTTAAAAGATTCTAGTTGGAAGAAATATATAATTTTAACTGAATTTATTTCCATGTAGGGTATATGCATATATGGAATTTCTATTTTACTATAGGTTATCTGATCCTTTCTTTTAAGGTGATAGGAACTTTGAGTTTTTTTTGGTACATTTCATAAATATAATTCTTAAATGCTCAAATGGATCCACAAACTCATTGCTTTGGAAGTTCTTTCCAATAATATAGACCATACAGCCTATCCAGAGAAGTAAGATTCTGTTAGAATAAAAGTTGCTCTGAAATGTACCTTTTCCATGAAAGCAAAAAAAGGAGAAGCCACATTAGAAAAACATCCAGTCCTGAAAGCTGTGTTGCCAACCTGGCCTAGTCTCAACACAAATTTTAAGCAACAGTAATAACAACAATGAGATAATGTTCTTCTTCTCATTAAAAATACCAAGGAAATACAGTTATTATGTGTGTGCCAGAAGACTTGGTAAGCAATAGACAAATGAAAACCTTAAAAAAAAATTTACTTGGGCTCCAATGCTAAAAATTTCCATTAAACTTGCAGGGGCTGAAGATTTGGGCCCAAAGATAATAGGCACAATCCATAGTAAGCCACTTGTGAACACTTTGTTCTAAAGCAATGGCTGCCATTGACATTTTGTCCCAGGGAGGGGGTCAAACACATAAAAAGCTTTATCTGTGATAGGCACTAATGAAGTACTGTACCTTCTAAGCCCCAAATACTCGTCCAAAAATAACTGGTTACAAGGATTGTTATCAATTGCTCCAATTTGCAAAAGTCTTCAGTCATGTTTGTTGTTCTTAATGATTCACAGTAGTCAAATTATCATGATCTCTGCTCCAGTCATTTTTTGTATTACTGTGGTCAAGTACTGACCAAACATGGAAGAGAACAAGATTTGGGTTACCCTGAGGCCTTTTTGTTTTGAACAGACCTTACTTGCTCTTTGTACTAAGGAAAAGTAACAAAGATAATTGTCTCATTTGCACTCACAAGCATAACTTAAGCTTCTATAGACTTAAGGCTCAGGACATGTTTTCAAAACTTTCTTAGGTCTAAGAACTTTTTGGGGTGAAGGTACTTCACTTTTTTTTGGTTTTTTGATAGTCTGATGAGGTCTTCTCAGAATAATGTCTTTGAATGCAAAAAAAAATTAATAAGTAAATTACAAAGGAAACCAGTTATATTGAAATATAGTTATCAAAACTTTGCTTTAAAAAACTAAATTTGTGAATTCCAGGTTAAGAATCCCTTTTTAAGAATGAAAGTGAAAAAGAGCTTAAATTTATATCCAGAAGGGAACATAAAGGTAAACTAATTCAGATCCCTCATTTTTTAGATGAAGCAAAGTCCCAGAGAGATAACATTATTACCCCAATGTCACCCAAACAACAGAGACAGGATTTTAATTCAGGTGCTCTGGATACAAATGCAGTAAATTCTTTCAATATCCCATGCTGTCTCTCTGTCTTTTCCTTTCCTTTTGTCCTTCTTCATTGTAATTCCATCTAAACCAAATTGAATTTGAGAATTTTCACTATTAACATGGCTGAGTGATCCCCCAGCTTCTGAACATTGCCAAGGAGGGGGAGCTCACTACTTGATGAGAAGACACAATCCAGATCTGCTGGCCTCTGATTATTACGAAAGTTTTTCTGACATCCAGCCTAGTTTGGTCTCTTTGCAATTCCCAGCCATTTTGGCCCTCTGGGGCCAAACAGAACAACTCTAATCCTTCCTTCACATGACCTTCCTTCAAATATTTGAAGACAGTTATAATATCTCTTCTGCGTCTTCTTTTCAGGATAAACATCCTCACTTCCTTCAAGTGATCTTCACAGGACATGAATTCAAGGCCATTCAATGCCTGGGAAATAGTAAGGATTTAATTAATGCTTATTGATTGATTATTACTAACTGCTTTCTCCTGGACACTTCAATGGCCTCTAAGTGAGGTCTAATAAGGGCCCTTCCCTTGGAATGATCACTTTTGAATTTCGAAGAACTATTTCCCCCCTCCTTTGAATGCAGTCCAATATTCCACTGCTGACATAAATTAAGCTTCCAAGTCATTAAACTCCCCAGCCAGACAGACTATATTTGGCTATAGTGCTCAGCATAGAGTTAGGAAAACTCATCATAAGTTCAAATCCAGCCTCAGACACTTATTAGATGTGTGATCCTGAACAAGTCATTTAACCCTATTTACTTCATTTTCCTCAAAATGAACCAAAGGAGGAAATGGCAAACTACATCATTATCTTTGCCAAGAAAAAAATCAGAGTCATGAAGAGTTGGTCATGACTGAATAACAGTATTTTTTTTTTCAGAATAACTCTTGTCAAACCAAGCCTCTGTTATATCTTTGAAATTTATTTTTTGATACAGAAGTGTAAGACTTTAAAATTGATTCCTATTGGATTTCACCTTAATAGATTTAGTCCAATGCTGTAGCAGTCAAGATTGTTTTGCATCTTAACTGCCACCCTGTGGATCAAGTAAACCTTTCAACTTTAATTCTGCTACAAATTTAATGAGCATATTATTTCTGCCTTTACCTGAGTCATGAATAACAATGTTAAACACCACAGGGCCAAGAATAGTTCCCTAAGATATGGCAGTGGAGACCTGTCCTGGTTGCCAAAATGATTCTGAATCCACTCGATTGTGATCTAGTCTATTTCTCTCCCCCTACTCCACAAAAGTAGTAGGAGATGCTTTATTAAAAGCTTTGCTAAAATCTAGAAAAACTGAATCCACAATAATCCTATCAAACAAGGAAATGAACTGCATCTGGCATCATTTGTTCTTGAAGTCTTTCTGGTTCTCTTCCTATATAGATATTTGGTAATCATCTCTTTAGTGACTCATGGAATTTCCCCAAGAACTGAAGAAAAAGTATGTGATTGTATTTTAAAGGCAATTTTATAAAGCTGAAAAACATCGATTTTTCCCATAATACTGACACCAGTTGTACTTTCTAAAAACCAAATAACCTGTTCCATCTTTCCTGTACAATATATTATTTGGTTAACTTACATCACTTTTATTCTTTATTCCAGAACTGAAAATGGGAGTATTTGCTATCAAATATATTGGGGTGGAAGGGAATCTGAGGCAGAGCATTTAGCTATTGCAGCAAACTGCCAGGTGAGATCTGATCTCTGGCAAATACACCTTTCCAGCAGTCTGGGCCAGGGCTTCTGGCTGTTTGCCTACTAGGATCATGGGGAAAAGTAAATCTAAAAGTAATAAAAGAAAAACCTTCAGTTTACCCATGAGGTAAAGTACATAACAAAAAAAAAAAAAAAAAAAAAAAAAAAAAAAAAGCCATCTTTCAAACCTCGGCTGTTGGAAGTTCAAACTTCCCTTCACTCAGAGAAAGGCAAAAAGGCAGCTTAAATCTTGCCCTGACATTAAACAGAGACTCTGTGGAGTTCTGAGGTCCAAGTTCTATACCTAGTCTTATCTTCCCCTTTCCCTACCCCACCCCTAATATTCTAAAGTAAGTAATGTCTATAAAAGAAGTTCCACTGCTTCTCCTACAGAGGAGCAGATTTCAACATATGCCTATCTAAGTGCTTCTTGATCTTATCCCTGTATGTACATGTTACAGCTGCAATCTCAGGCTGCCCTAGTTACCTCTTTGCTTCCAGGTGAAATTGAAGTTGATTAGAATCTCTGAAGCTTAATAGGACCCTGGTCCCTTAGAGATTATTTCTTTCCCTGTGTGTCCTGATGGCACTTGAGATCCGTCAAAGTGTGCTTCTATTAATGGCCCTTTGAGGTAAACTTCAGGATATAAGAGACAGAACATTTTCAATGGAGTAGACTGATCTTTGGAAATATCTTTGCTTTCAGTCTCAGCAGAGGTTTATCCTCAGCCCCTCCCAAATTTCACTCTTTGGGACCTAGAGATATGAATGGTGGGTAAAAGAAAGGTTTTTGTTTTGTTGTGTTTCAGTCTGCTTTAACTAAATATTGTACACTCCAATATCACTGTTTTTAATTCATCTTTAATGTGAAATCTATTTTGCAAAATCATTCAAAAGTTTTAGAAAGAGTATTAATTGAATAAATCATCTTTCAAAGATACTTTTAACAGATTTTCTATACTTCCCAATGGTTAAAGTTTGATGGGGCAGTCTGGGGCATAGTTTTTGTTGTTTAAAATTCTGATATGTTGTGATAAGTTAGAGATGAGCATTTTATGGATGGTAAATATATAAAGAGACAAAGAGAAACTGAGAACACTTCATTTCATGACTTAATTTTAAAAATTAGGCATGAAAATTGGATGATCTTTATTATCTTATGCTATCACTCAGAAATAATTTCTTGGGGCCTCACCAAAAAGTGTTACCTTGGCATATTTTAAAAATAATTCCTCTGTGTGAATGAGAAAAATAAAAACATGGGAAAAAAAAATAACAACATCAAGAAAAAAATGCCTCAACTTCCTTTTTCTCTGAGAAATTGTTTCCAACCATATGTCAAACAGATGATATGTAGGTGTTTGCAGATGAGTCTGTGGTGGCACGTCTATGTGCTTAACTGAGTCTATGTGGCACACAGATGTTCCAAGGGGTCTTTGATAGCTAGGAAACCCCAGATCAAATTTTGGAGGGGAAATCATCAACAGATGTTTTACAAAGAGAGAAACCAGCCTATCACCAATAAATTAGTCAAATTTACAGTTTCCTAGATCAGCCTCTCTTCTGAAATGTAAATCATTAGAATAGGATAGAATCAGAGGAATTTAGTATTCAAACACAGAAATCTCAGTGCTAGGTGACTTTGGCAAATTTATTTCTTTTTATGAAAATATCACCAAGAAAAGTGAATCACATTCTGAAAACTCAACAAGAAATGGAAACTCAATTCATTTGAAATGAATAGGTATTTATTAAGCATCTGTCATTTGGAGGATGCTAATGTTTTCTCTGACCTTAAGTGATTTCCATTTTAACAGGAGAATATAATATGTATAAAGATAAAAAAATTCAAGATAATTTGAGAAAAGAGAGAAGATCAGGAAAGACTTCCCAAAAGAATTAGCAACTGCAAAGGAACAATACAAGTTGTACTTGAATACTGTTCTTGGAATTCATGCCTTGGGCTCTTGTTTAAGGTAAGAAAGGTCTTTCTTGAAGTCATTGGATATGCATTGTACCAACTCCCAAAACAGAGAGAAGCATTATTGTGGAAATGAAAATATGGTTTTTTGCATACTTTAATTCTGATGAACCCAAAGCACTGTATGCTAATTATATACTAACTCAATAATGCTTACATCATTGCCATGAAAAAAATGAACACTACTTATAATTAATATATGATAAAACTCAAAAAATTTAGTGAAGAAATCTAAGATAAATTTTATAGTCATCCGGAGCCCTAGTCAGGAATGAAATTTGTCAAGCCTGATTAAACACATAAAAGCTTTATCCAGTTATGAATTCTGACTTTTTAGAAAAGTGAGTCTTATGCCACAGCCTCTTAAGAATATCACAAGACCTTTTAATACAAACAACTTAAAATCTTAGCTATATAAATATATGTGTGTGTGTGTGTATAGAGAAGTTCTTGCTAAGATCATAATAAAAAATGAAATCTTACTTCTATGAGAAAATTAGGAATATTCTTTTTTTTTTGAAAAAATATAAATCAAAAATAAATCCTAAAAAACCAAAAGCAAGTTAGTAACTGTGTTTTAATCTGGAAACTACTAGAAAACTGAGTTTATCTTTCTCTATTTAAAAAAATAACATTTGGACTTGGCTCTTCTCAGCAATGTGGTGGGTGATTCAAGACATTTCTAATAGACTTCTCTGAGATGGAAAATTCTATATGCATCCAAAGAGAGAACTACAGAGACTGAATGTGGATTGAAGCTAAATATTTTCATCTTTTTTGTTTATTTGTTTGTTTGTTTTTCTTTCTCATGGTCCCCCCCCCTTATCTGACTTTTCTTGCATAACATGAAAAATATGGAAAAATATGGAAATATGTTTAAGAAGATTGCACATGTTTAACCTTTTTCAAATTGCTTACCGTACTGGGGAGGAGAGAGGGGAGAGAAGGGAGAACAATTTGGAACACAAAATCTTATAAATATGAATCTGGAAAGCTATCTTTGTAATTTTTTGGAAAAATAAAATACTATTGAGAAAAAAACCACATTGATCCATTTAATTTTAAAATTAAAACTTGATTTCCCTATCCTGAATGTGTTCCAAAGTATTGTCATCTATTACTAAATTTGGTGTTCAAACATTAGACAATTATGTAAAAAAAAAAAAAAATCTCTGTAGTTAAGCTTTTTATTTCAGTGTATGGCATTCCAGATTCATATAACACTAACTGGAATAAACCAGCCAGTCAAAAATTAAATTATCAATTTAATTAATTCATATTTATAGAGTATCACTCTATATGTAAGTCAATAAACATTTTACTTTGATGAGTCATCATGAAATGTAGGGAACTTTTGAGTCTTCAAAGGCAAGTCAGTAAAACTCAATCCCTACCAATTTCTATTAAAACAAAAAAGCTTTGTATGAAAAATAGACCAACTACATATGCTATCAAAGGATCACAAGGTAAGTGGCAGAAAGGTTTACCACAAGAAAGCTGTCCATTGAGGAAAGTTTTATGAGCAAGGTAACCAATAAAATAGCTAAAACAACACAATAGTCCTCAGGTTTTCTGATTCAATAGCAGAATAGTAGAAAGGAGGGCAATGAATTTTCTCTGAATAAATATAATAATTTTGCGCAAAGATCAACAAGTAATTGGGTTTTTTTTTAACATTCTTAATTAAAATTTTCAGTTCCAAATTTTTTAACTCCCTTTAGCTCCTCCTTCATCCAGTGAGAAGGCATAAAATATGAATTATTAAATAGGCAAAGTCATGTAAAATATATTTATTAGCCATATTGCAAAAAAAGAAAAAGAAACAATGAGGAAAATTAAAGAAAATATGCTTTAATCTATACTCAGAGTTCATCAATTTTCTCTCTTTGCAGAAGTGGATAGCATTTTTTATTGTGAGTCCTTTAGAAGTGTTGTCGATCATTTTATTGGTGAGTAGATAAGTCTTTCGCAGTTGATTATTATTACAGTGTGGCTGTTACTATATATAATATTCTTCTGATCCTCCTCACTTCACTTTGCATAAGTTCACATAAGTCTTCCTAGGTTTTTCTGATCTTTTTCATGATCTTTTTCATCATCCAATTACCAACAAGTTAATGTTCAATTTAAGGAACAAAACCACATCCATACTGAAAATTTCACTTTAAATGAAACTGAAAAGTTGTAGCTAAATGAAGGATGGCTAGGAGATTCTTTTCTCAGAGACAAATAAGAGAGATGGAACAGTAGATTAAATCCAGTATTCCAAAATAATAAGAAAAATAACTTCTTAGGGCAGTTGGTCAAAATTAATTCAAAGTCTTGCTGATGAATGTAGCAAATCATCACAATTCCAATCAATTATTGTTCTAACCTTTGTTACCAAGAATAAAAAAGTGGAAAAAAAAAAAACATTGTAAGAACTTAATGAGATGCTCCAAATCAAATTAGCATATGACTAAATACTTGTTGAATTTAGCATGAAGATAGGCATGGGTAGCATGGTGAATAATTATGTTGGAAAAAATGGATCTATGTTAAAAAAAAAAAAAGATAGGCCAAAGGCTTTTAAATAATTCAGAAATCTAACATCATTCATGATTTCTTCAAGAAGAGAACGAAAAAATGCTGAATATATAAAGTATCAATTTATTTCTAAAGATATAGATTATTTTAAAGAAACTTTTAAAATTCATTTTTATTCAAATAAAACATATTTCCTCTTTTCCCCACTATCTTTCTACATTCAAAAAAGAAAAAAATATTCTATTAAAAATATGTTCAAGCAAAACAAATCCTTACAGGTCCAAAAGTAGATGTTTTAATCTATATCCTGAGTCTTTCACCTATCAAGAGCTAAACACTATTCTTCATAATTTGACAACTCGAATCATGTTTAGTCATTGTGTTGTACAGAGTTCTTAAATGTTTATAAGTTTCAAAGCTGTTACTTTATAAATTGTCCTTTTGGTTCTGTCTACTTCTCTATATCAGATCATACAAGTTTTCCCAATTTCTTTTAAATTGATTATATCTTAACAGATAGTTATTGACTGGATACTAGTCTGGAAGTCATATAAAAGCCAGCTGTCTGTATATAATCAGATCATCCTCTATTAAGAGAAAAGGTAAAAAAAAATTAAAAATTAGAAATATTGGATAATAAATAAAAGCTATAGTCTATTACTTTAGCAACTCCAACCATAGCTGTCCAAAACAAGCTGATGATCCCTTAGAAAAGTTTAAGTGATAATTGAAAGAGTTCAAAAAAAGGTCATAGACAACAAATATTTGACTTTTTCAACAAGCAAAGAAACATGTATCCAAGAGCAATATGTAATTAGAGTAAAAGGTCATGTGCAAAACATTTTGGAAAAGACCATCTCACAACATACTGAAAAAATAGGTGATAGAAAAGAGAATTTTCAGAGATGTCAATGTGAGATTCAACTGAAGCAAATCATTCCAAAAATGTATGCTGTGCTTCTTGTTCATCCTTAATTTTTGAAGAAGACTAATGGCATCAAGGGTAATGTCTTGATTCCTGTATAAATCAGATTTAGGTGAGGCAGAGTTTCACAAAATTGTTAGCTTTATTCTCTCTTCCAGAGTAATTGAAGTTCAGTAGCAAAACAGAAATCAAGATGAGTGCCAATGGCCCAGATTGTGGTGGACAACCTTGACATCTTTAATATCTGACCAAGTTCTAAGAACTACATACATAGCACCTGCTTCACCCACTTTCATGGGTTGATTGTTCTCATCTACCCATTCTGCCAGGAGAAGTTTTCACATGATTGGAGTAAACATCCCCCTAACTCACCGATGGGTTTGAGATCTATCAGTCCCCCTCTACCTGATTTAGCTTGTTTGCCAAGATGACATACTGAGGTGTGGCTACTGTGCCTATTATAGGTCCTTGCAGCCACAGGTAAGAGAATATATGTAGAGAAATTGAGAGGAAGACAATAAATTGAAAATGAAAGAGATCAAAAATTTCTGTAGATATTGATTCTAACCAACAATACTGGTACAACTACATGCTTCTTAAATTGGCTAAAATGACAGGAAAAAGAAAATGATAAATGTTGGAGGAATGTGGAAAAACTGGGGACACATACTTATTGGTGGACTTGTGAACTGATCCAACCATTCTGGAGAGCACTTTGGAGCTTTGCCCAAAAGTCTATGAAATTGTACATATCCTTTGATCCTGCAGTGTCTGTACTGAGTCTCTCTCCCAAAAAGATCATAAAAAAGGGAAAGGTATCTACATGTGCAAAAATGTTTGTAACAGCCCTTTTTGTAGTGACAAGGAACTAGAAACTGAGTGGATGCCCATCAGTTGGGAAATGACTACATAAGTTATGGTATATCAATGCTGTGGAATATTATTGTACTATAAGGAATGATCCAGCACAGGGAATGGAGCCAAGATGGTGGAGTGAAGCCAGGAAGCTGCTTGAGCTCTCCCAGTTTTCCTTGAAAACTACATAAAACCAAGACTCTAAACAAAGTCTGATGGAATGAAACCACTCTCCAGTTTAAGATAAGTTTAAGAAAAAAACTTCAAGAAAGGTTGGTCTCACTGGGGTTCAGTGTTCAGCCCAGCTCAGACAGACTCTGGGAAAGCCAGAGAGAGATTTATAGCAAACCAGAAACTGAGATGCTCGTTTCTGGCTCAGTAGAGGAGCAGATAAGTGGAGCAGCCTCCAGTACCAACTCAGAAGGCAAACTCTGGAAAATCAGGCTGTTTCCTGAAAATAGCAGGCAAAACTACCTCTTGCAAACACCAGGGACCCCTGCACTCAAATCCAAGACTCAGAGTTGCATAGGAAGCTTGGAACAGAGCCCCCTTTACCTCAGAAACAGAGCTTGACTATAAAAGTAAAAAAGGGGGGGAAATAACTAAAGAAAAGAAAAGAAGTAGGAGGGAAAAAAGGAAAGAAAAAGGAGGGACTGAATAGAAGGGAGAGCAGAAACACTAGGGGAAAAGGTAAGAGAAGGGGGGGGAAGTGAATAGGATGGGTCAAAAAAAACATTACTAAGGACAGGGTGGAAAGAGAAAACGAAAGTATATACAAGGGAGAAAATGGAATGGCAGCAAATACAGAGCTGGTAATTATAATTGTGACTATGAATGGGATGAACTCTCCTATAAAATGGAAGCAAATAGCTGAGTGGATCACAAAACAAAATCTTACAATATGTTGTTTACAAGAAACACATCTGCCACAAAGAAACACATACATGGTAAAGGTAAAAAACTGAAACATAATTTATTATGCTTTAGCTGAAGAAACAACCAGCAGGATGATTTCAGAAAGGCCTAGAGAGAATTACATGAACTGATACAAAATGAAGTGAGTAGAACTAGGAGAACAATGTACAACAGCAAGATTATGTGATGATCAACTTTGAGGAATTTGACTCTTTTTAACAATGAGGTGATTCAGACAAATTCCAAGAGACTTGTGATGGAAAGAGCCATCTGTATCCAGAAAGAAGACTGTGGGGACTGAATGTGGATCACAACATAGTATTATCACCTTTTTGTTGTTGTTTCCTTTCTCATTTTTTTTTCCTTTTTAATCTGATTTTTCTTGTGTAGCATGACAAATGTGGAAATCTGTGTAGAAGAACTATACATGTTTAAAATATTTTGGAATACTTGCTATCTAGGAAAGAAGGTGGAAGGAGGGAAGAGAGAAAAATCTGGATCCCAAGATTTTGCAAAGGTGAATGCTGAAAACTATCTGCACAAATTTTCAAAATAAAAGGCTATTATTTTAAAAATATTGATAGAACCAACATATTTGAAATCCAATGCATCAATCAAAACCAATAATCATGACATAAAAAACAATAGCTGATATGGTATGGTGGATAGAACTGATCTCAGATTGAAAAATGCACATGTAAATATTGATTTTAATATATAATGTTTATGACCATGAGCAAGCCATTTCACTGTTCAGTGTACTCTCCTCAGAACTGTTATTTTTTGCATCCCTCTTTCCAAGAATCAACCTTATACATACTAGGTGCTTATCAAATGTTTAATAGGATTGAATTTAATAATAGTCCATGTGTTTTTTCATCACTATTAAACTTTTTATAAGAATGTATTTTGAATGCAATAGGAGTATCCTCAATGCAAACATTTTAAAAGAACAAGTAAACTTTTGGTGAAGATTTTCTGTAGTAGACCATATCTTCACAGTCTTCTGCCTTAGTTGTATGGGTTATGATCAGAATATCTCATAACTATGTCATAAAACCATGAAAGATTCCATCTCAGAAAATCAATAAATATTTAATAAGTGGATATCATGTGCTAGACATTGCACTAAGGCATCACAACAGATAGAAGTATAGAAATAACTTTGTTTAATATATTGAGTATCATTCACAAATGAGATGTAAAGGAGGAGCCCATATGCTCATCTAAGGTGCTTGTCATCATGGAAGATGCCCAGCACAGAATACAAATAAAATGTGGAAATTCTCCAGATACTCCTGTACATGTATGACATTATGAGAGTTGCATCAAAGTACAGATTACTAAAAGATCATTTCCATGAGATCCATAATTATTTGAAAAGGATAAGCTTAGTAAATAATATGGGAAACAAAGTAAATGAAAAACAAGTATAGCCCAGATGATAACATGCAATTAGATCTTTATTCAGTTAGTTCATCAATGTAGACATATGTTTACATTTACATATTGAAAGGACTCTGAATATGGACCATGAACCAAGCCAAAAATTTAATGGGAGAAAGAGGATGAAATCTCATTTCAGAAATTCAATAGTCCTTTTAATTATATCAGGCTAATTATTGCCACAAAATTCCATCTATTAACCTCAAAATTATTTGAGTGTTGTATATCTGTGAATTATGGAAGCCATGAACTCTAATAAAATTCTCAATGGTTTAAATGACAAAGCTGCTTATAAGGAGAATATTACTAATATAACTATTCTAAAAATGGTTATTAAATCATTCAGGATATCATGACTATCAAAAAAAAAAAGTGAACATTCATGTGGTAGGAGTAAGAGATAACAAATTGATCTTCCATATATTTTTCTTATTTAAAAAAATCAAAAGATCTAGGTGTGTTGGGGTGAAACCTATGAAGAGGTTATAAAAAAGATATGGACAAGAATCACAAGGATGAAAAGGCATGGATATGGTTGTGACCTGAAGCAATGGAGGAAATTCTCACATCAAAGAAATCTCAGTTTCATTGAAATATCAAAGTCTAAGTCACCAGTCTAAAGTGCCAATAAATATAATTACAATTTAGGGATTAGGGACCAAGATTTCTGTAGACAAATTGTCAAATAAACCATTAGTACTTTGGACATTTCTTTGTTCTTTGTAGAATCATGGAGAAAAGAAACTTTCAGTGAAAAAAGCAGCGTTTGCTATAAGAAGGAAAAAGCTAAAATATTGCCTTCTCCCTTCTTCCTTAAGATTTGCCTTTGGCTACATTCCTCAGTCTAACTATATTTCCTCTACTTTTTTTTTTTTTTTTTTAATAGCCTTTTATTTACAGGATATATACATGGGTAACTTTACAGCATTAACAATTGCCAAACCTCATGTTCCAATTTTTCACCTCTTACCCCCCCCCACCCCCTCCCCTAGATGGCAGGATGACCAGTAGATGTTAAATATATTAAAATATAACTTAGATACACAATAAGTATACATGACCAAAACATTATTTTGCTGTACAAAAAGAATCAGACTCTGAATTATTGTACAATTAGCTTGTGAAGGAAATCAGAAATGCATGTGTGCATAAATATAGGGATTGGGAATTTAATGTAATGGTTTTTAGTCATCTCCCAGAGTTATTTTTCTGGGCATAGCTAGTTCAGTTCATTACTGCTCCATTAGAAATGATTTGGTTGATCTCGTTGCTGAAAATGACCTGATCCATCAGAACTGGTCATCATCTAGTATTGTTGTTGAAGTATATAATGATCTCCTGGTCCTGCTCATTTCACTCAGCATCAGTTCGTGTAAGTCTCTCCAGGCCTTTCTGAAATCATCCTGTTGGTCATTTCTTACAGAACAGTAATATTCCATAATTTTCATATACCACAATTTATTCAGCCATTCTCCAACTGATGGACATCCATTCAGTTTCCAGTTTCTAGCCACTACAAAAAGGGCTGCCACAAACATTCGTGCACATACAGGTCCCTTTCCCTTCTTTATAATCTCTTTGGGATATAATCCCAGTAGTAACACTGCTGGATCAAAGGGTATGCACAGTTTGATAACTTTTTGAGCATAGTTCCAAACTACTCTCCAAAATGGTTGGATTCGTTCACAACTCCACCAACAATGCATCAATGTCCCAGTTTTCCCGCATCCCCTCCAACAATCATCATTATTTTTTCCTGTCATCTTAGCCAATCTGACAGGTGTGTAGTGGTATCTTAGAGTTGTCTTAATTTGCATTTCTCTGATTAATAATGACTTGGAGCATCTTTTCATATGACTAGAAATAGTTTCAATTTCTTCATCTGAGAATTGTCTGTTCATATCCTTTGACCATTTTTCAATTGGAGAATGGCTTGATTTTTTATAAATTAGAGTTAATTCTCTATATATTTTGGAAATGAGGCCTTTATCAGAACCTTTGACTGTAAAAATATTTTCCCAGTTTATTGCTTCCCTTCTAATCTTGTCTGCATTAGTTTTGTTTGTACAAAAACTTTTCAGTTTGGTATAATCGAAATTTTCTATTTTGTGATCAGTAATGATCTCTAGTTCTGCTTTGGTCATAAAGACCTTCCCCTTCCACAGGTCTGAGAGGTATACTATCCTATGTTCCTCTAATTTATTAATAATTTCATTCTTTATGCCTAGGTCATGAACCCATTTTGACCTTATCTTGGTGTATGGCGTTAAGTATGGATCAATGCCTAGTTTCTGCCATATTAGTTTCCAATTTTCCCAGCAATTTTTATCAAACAGTAAGTTCTTATCCCAAAAGCTGGGATCTTTGGGTTATATTTCCTCTACTTTAGCAGAAAAACAACCACTAGTAAGTACCTCTACCTCTCCTTATCTGCTAAAAGTTTTTAACAGGAGAAAAATGTGAACTCTAAAAACTATAGCTTAGGCTTTATTTCTATCAAAATTTTAGAGGGACAGCTCAAAGCAATAGCTAATAAACAATTAGAAAAAGAATTCATCACAAAGAGCCAGAATTCCAAGTTAAATTATCTATTCTCCAATATTGTTCTGATTTCTTCTGTCTCCAATAATTCTGTCCATTTCTTATGCCTGTAGTGCATTCTCTTCTCATCTTTGTCTTTTTTCGATTTCCTTCCTTCCAGGTTCATATCAGACACCATCTTTTCCATGAAGCACACCCACTATTTCCAGTTATTTTTTCTAGCACATAGAAGAACAATCCCACTTGCTCTTCCATGTGACAATTAGAAGGTGATGTGACTACACATGTTCTTTGCCCTACTTTGGATATATGTTAGCTTATTGGTATCCCTTCAAAAATGTGATACTCACAATTTTACACTGGTTTTCTAGAGCATAGGAGTGTTGCACCCCTAATTTCTTCAATGTATAAGGAATAACTGTATAAAAATAGTTTAATATGCCTAGATTTACAAAGAAACTCGGTAGTTTGAACTAAGTATTAATCTACTGTACCATTAAGCCTCAAGATAAAGAGACACTCTCTTAGGTCTACTAATTTGTGAGCCTAAACTAAAGCTGTTTGGGAGCCATTTACAAATGTAATAAATTATATAAACCAGTATAAAACAAGATGTAAATTCATACTTAGAGATTATTAATACTGCTTTATAAAGGACGATACTTAGCCTTTTTTAAAATGTTATAAGTAACTTATAAGTAACTAAGTGACAGAGTATGTAGAGAACAAGACTTGGAGTCAGAAATACTTGACTTTACATTTTGTTTCAGACACTAGCTGTGTGACCCTAGCCTAGTCACATAAGCTCTCTATGCCTCAATTTCCTCATCTATAAAATGGGAATGATAATATCACCTATATTACAACTTCATTATGAAGATCAAGTGAATTAACATATGTAAAACACTTTGTAAGTCTTTAAGCTCTATGTAAATGCCAGCTATTATTATTTTCATTATTATTATGCAATGATACATTTGGCCTTCATACTTTCACATTTTATTGATCAATTCCCTAAATATTTATTAAGGGGTTGCTATGTTCAAGGTAAAATGGAATAATAAGGATGTAAAATATATAGTACTTTTCTCAGGTGGTCCAAAATCTAGTAAGGGAAAAATGTATTTATAATAGATTCAACATGACAAGCGTTGCAGACTTTTAGCTACAAATGTGTGCAAGCTAAGATTAATCTGCTTACTTAACTACCTTTATGATCAATCAGTCAAGTTCATGTGACATATATCTAGTTGCCTGGCAGTTTCACCTAGATAGACTTTGAAATAAGCAAAATATCAAAACTTTTTTTTTTGGGGGGGGGGGATTACTTCCTATTGATGTGTATAGGAAACCTACTAGACCTGGGCACCAAGGGTTGAATATTTCATTTCAGGACAAACTATATCTGATTTCCTACAGAGAGTAGATGATTAAAAAGGGCAAGTTTTGTTCTCCCAATTTCTTTAGTCCTGAAGTGAAAATAATAGCAATATTTTCAAACTGGGTACCCCAAATTTCTCAGAAAGATTTTTTGAGAGTATCATTGGATCAAGTATATTCTTGTTAATCTTAAAATTTCAAACAGTCTTATGGCTTAAAGGGACAATTTTGTAATAAATAACTTGCTTCTTTTTTTCTGGTTTCTGAAATTCTAGAAGAAATGAACAGTTTAATAATTAACCCCTATCCTAATAGTAGATGAGTTTCTTAAAGACACATACTTAGTTTGGAATTACTGGTTTTTACGGAACCATTCATATAATAATGAAAAGGAAACCTGTTTCATTCTGAAATCGAGTACAAAATCCTATCTGAGCTTTCTATAACATCTGGGAAGTAACAGAAGTAGAAAGAAACTTATTACTGGGAATGTATGCATACTCTAAAGTGACTCTCCACAAACTTGATTTGTGATTTCAATATATTATAGTAGGGATAAGTAAATTTCAAGAATCTATAGGTTGTAACAAAACATGTAAATATATATATAATTCCATGCAGGCTTCTGTCTATTTATGTGAATAAACATATCAAAGACTTTTTAAAATTCAAGCTGCTTTGAGAATGGAGTGTCTAAAGTAAGACTTCTTAAAGTTAGAGTCTGTCAATTTAAAAAAAATTGATAACTATCTTAATATAATTGGTTCTTTAACCCTTGTCAATCCTATATATTTGTTTGATGCATTTTAAAACATTCTTCTGGGAAAAGATCCATGGGCTTTATTATATGGCAAAAAGAATCTATGGCAAAAGTGGGGGGGCATCCCTGGATAACAAACATATCTCTTGCCAATTGTAAAATACTTTAATTACCAACATCAGATTTTATCTTGACTTCTTTTTTCATATCTGAAAAAAGCAGCAAAAATGTTCTTTTCTCAAACAAAAGACAGCTCCCAAATTTTACTTTCTGAAACTATTAGTACTAAAAAAATCATAAATATGGGAGAGTGAGACTTGAGAGTCCACCCTTGTAATGAACACAGGAAAAATTCAGTCATTTCAATTCTAAGTAATTTGCCATTGAACTGTTGAAATTTCAGATTACTATTGATTCAAAATTCATTTATGCCAACCAAGCCTTAATAGCAAAATGCAGGAGTGTATTGATGTGTTTAACACTTCCTCCTGCTTATCTTGGAAACTCAGCCTTGAACAATGAAGAAATGTGCCCCCCAAAGTGGGCCACATTATATTGAGATTTACTTGGTACAAATATAATCACATTAAAGTCTGTTCAAATGGTTAAATTAAAACCTCTGCTTTGTAATGTTGGTAGGGATTTTTTAAACTGAATTTAGATACCTATTTTCTTTCCTGTAACATGGTACATTTAAGTAAAAACAATAGTGGTCAGTGAAATGCCTTTCTGAGGAACCAAATATAAGTACTTTGATGTTTCATTGGAGAACTGCCATAATCTTATGACAGTTATACTATAAGTTATGGGTAAGGAGACAGGACAGTGCATTAGATTAATACTTTGCCTTTTTAATCTATTAATCTACCACCTTTGGGACATGATTTTAAATCCACTCCAGACCAAAGTGACTGAAAATCATTCTAGTCTGACAGCTTTAAAAGATCACAAGTGAAATGTGTTAAGAAGGTCTCAACCCATTTGATACTGAACAGGAACAGTTATCTGAAAATTTACCCACCTCAGCCCTGATGTTTTCACATTCTCACCATTGAAAGGTCCTCAAATGGGTGTTCATGTTCTAGGAGGAGAATGTGCTTGTGTGGCTAGGGTTAAGGGAATCAAGTTATATGTTTTAACAGACCTGTGAAGGATACATTTATTAGTGATATGTTTAAAAGATTGTACTAATAATAGCAAAAAATTCTCCTGACAATAAACCTAGTTCATTTACTGCACTTAAGAGATAGCAAAGAGAGAGACCTACTATCTATTTCAGGCTGAACCTCACCACATTTCTCTGTCTCTGTCTCTTTCTGTATGACTCTCTCTCTCTCTCTCTCTCTCTCTCTCTCTCTCTCTCTCTCTCTCTCTCTCTCTCTCTCTCGTAGAGTCCAGGCTTCTGGACTGCTCTACTTAAACTGACCACAAAACTATGGTTGTAGAACTCAATATTTTGATATAGAAGAATTTGTTGTGGCAGAGATGAATAGTGTGTCTCTGGAACGGATATGTAGAAAATATTGCAAAGAGTTATATTAAGTCAGTAACAGCTAAATCCTTGACAAAAGATTCTGAACTCTTCTTTATTGCCTTAGGCACAGAGATTGTGGAGTGTTGAGAGTCACCAGTAGCTGTAGCAACTATATAGCAATATATGAACTTTCTTGATAAAATTTAATATTCCCCTGTCCTAACTGGAAACACTCTGAGAAAATTTAGAAAACACCCTACTCTCAACACCAATACATTAATCATTTCAAAGGCTAATTAATATAGAACTGCTTGGTCCCAACTTTCTAGAATGCACAATTTTTAGAATTACATGGTACATTAAGAATATCTTTACTTTTATTCATTGTTCTCCAATATTAATGACAAGAGAGAAGGATGATTACTGGGGAAGAAATGTTTTTATAATTCACAAGACAACCAAAAGTATGATTGTGTCATTGATCAGAATAGAAAATATTGATGTAGTTTAAATAGATTAAGTCGAGCAGGAACTTATATACCTCTCATAATTATTTCAAGCTTTGATCGGCAAATCTTGTGTTGATTTGCAAAATTCAGTAGTTCCCTCTTCTTTCCTCCCTCCTTATCCTCTTCCCCCACCCACTCTATGAAATGCCATAGCTTTGACTCATTTCATTCTGGATATATTCCTAATTAGTTTGTTTCTTTCATTAGATGGGAATCTCCCATCACTCTTTTCTTCATTTAATGAGTGCTTCCAGATGTTGAATCAGAGGCAAAGAACCAAAGAAAAACAGCTGGACAATGAATGCACCAAGAATTAAAAATGAATAGTGCTGAACACAATATCTTAATTCTCATGCTATCTTCACAGCTATCATTTTCATGGTATTTTTTTTTCATCTAGAAATGATCAAGCAGTTTTTCTACAACTTGCAGAGAAATCCAATTAATGTTCTTTAACCATTCTTTTTATTTATTTTTCTGTGGTTGTCACATTCCTTCTACTTAGCATTAATCTCTTACCTAAATGCTGGCTTGCAGCTGTCCCTAACATTTATAAGACTGCAATTTCATTTTTTCTGTTTTATATATGACCTTTGCTATGAAACTGATTAAGTTTGTAGTCCTACAAATTGCTCAGTGCACAGGATACAACCCAACTGTCCACAACGTTGACCTATATAGCTATATTGATGGTGACATGCCATCTCATCTCTTAAGAAGTCCATCTTCTAATGAAATTTTGCATGACTATCAGGAGAGATTTTCCTTTTTAGTTAAGAAAGAGGAAGTCTTCATTCTCCTCATTATACTTGTTTGTACTGTATTTATGAAAGTATGTATTTGACAACACAAGACAGGGAAACCCTAAAAGCAAACAAATAAAACAAACAAACAAACAAACAAAAAATACTCTTTGGCTTTTGTTCCTGGGAATGCTCCAGCATTTAAGAAAGCTGGCAAAGGCATTTGTCTTTTATACTTCCATCTACAATGTTTCCTTTGTAATAAATATCCTGTATGTTACACTTAAAGTCAGCCATCTAGAGAGTTACTTTCTTATAAAATGAAAATGAGACAGAGACTATAGTACAGGTACATAGATTTAACCCAATGAATTTTTCAGAATTTTCTCTACTTTGACTTATTTATTTGGCTGAAGTACTTTCAATCCCTACTACTTTGACTAAGATCCTTTCATATCAATATGTTAACTCTCCCATTTATTTCCAGTTAATTCCTTATCTTTGGTTTTAGCATTAAAAGTTCTATGATTCTTTTAAAGGAAAAATGATAAAATATACAAAGTATACAAAGTAGCCTCTCCTTGCCTCCACTTATCATATTCACTTCCCAAACTTTTGCATTCTCGTTTCCTAACTCATTGATCAATTGAAACTGCTCTTTGCAAAGTTACCAATGATTTGTAATTGCAGGTTTCCCTTTATACCAGTAGTTCATAATCTCTTTTATGTCATAGATAATTTCAGTTACCTAGTGAAATCTACTCTTCTCTAAATATTTTAGGTTCATTTAATAAAATACTGATGGTATAGATTGTTCACTCACATCTGACTCTTTGGGACTCCTTTTGAGCAATGGTAGTGGAGTGATTTGCAATTTTCTTCTTCACCCTCATTTTATAGATGAGGAAACTGAGGCAAAGAGGGTTAAGTGACTTGTGTAGGTACGTAAAACTAGTGTCTAATGTCAAATTTGAATTTAAGTCTTGCTGTCTCCAGGCCCAGAGTTTAATCCATTTCATTACCTAGCTGTCCAACAATAAAATACATAGAAAACCAAGTTTATAGAAATAGTTATTAAAACAGAAAAAAAGTTCACTCTGCATTCTTTCTCTTGGTAACTTCATCAGTTCCCAGAGATCTAATTATCATTTCTGTACAGATGACTCACAGATTTATATATCCAGCCCTGGTCTTTCTCCTGAGTATCAGTCTCTCATTACCAATTTCCAATTAAATAATTCAAACTAGATTTTTCTGAGATCTCTCAAACTCAACATTATTAAAACATAAAATATATTAATTAATTATATGGAACATAGAACATAAATATATAATAAAATATTAAATATGTTAAATATAAAATATATTTTTCTTTTTAAAAAATCTACCTCTTTGTTAAACTTCCTAATCACAGTCTCCCTTGTTCACAACTTGACTGTTATCTTTACTCTTTTCCACCCCACATATTCACTTTATTGCCACATATTGTCATTTCTGCTTCCTCAACATTTCTTAGAAATGACCTCTTCTATTTATTCATACTTACCTTAATTCAAATCCTTATCACATTTTGCCTTGACTGTAGCAATGGCCCCCAGTTAATTTTATTGCCTCCAGCCTCTCTCCCAACTCTTGTACACTGATCCATTGTCCACATTGCTTCCAAAATAATTTCCTTTAGCACACATTTGACCATGGCATTCTCCAACTCAGTACTCCAATTGTTCCATATTGCCTCAAAGATAAAATATGAACTTCTCTCTTTTTTCTTTTAAAGCTCATCTTTTTTGTTCTTTCCTTTCCTTTTTCTTGGTGAATCTATTACCCTATTTCTTCCCTCAAATTTCTATTTGCCAAGGCAACTTAATTTCAAGGACTTAGAGTCCATTCTCACAGGGCCTACTTCCCAGTCCTAGCCATGTCTTCTTTTCCAGAATCATGATTATGTTGTTGGTTCTTGCTCTCATCCCTCAAGAAAGAGTCACAACATCCGTGGATTGAATTTCTTTTTCAAGTTATCCCACCTGCAGGTCTCAAAGAAGCTGTGAGACTAAGTAGTCTATGGGGGAGAGGAGCTGGGTACTTTATGGAGATGGGGGGAAATAATATAAAGGTCCTTTGTCTCTTATGCTTGTGAGTCTGAATATAACAATGGTGAGTAAACAAAACATGGAAAAAGAATTTTTCAATATTGTTCTTGATTGGCAAGATTTTGTTATGCGAAAATAATGTAATGATAAAAACCAAAAAAACCAGTTTAGCCATATAATAATGACTAATTACTGCAATTTATATGAACTACTTACTATTTATACTTAATTACCATCCAACCTAATAATGATTATCATATCATTAACTTTTTTTCGGTTTTATTTTATGAAAACATTTAGCTTTGTAAAATACATACATAGTCTGCGCCATGCTATTTATGAAATATATTGTTTGTTCACAATTTTCAATATCTAGAGATAATTTTCTTCACCCAAGAACCAGAGAACACTCTTCTTTCTTGTTACTTTCCAAATATAATTGCATGTTTTTCTGCTCAAACTTGCACATCCACAACAACCTGTACCTCAACTATTTTAGCTTCCCCTGAATGATGCTCAGAATCTCTTTGGCAAATTCATCTATTTCAGAGTCATTTCTGCCTGAAGAAATTTCCCAAAACAGCTACTGTCCCACATTGTAACAATTCTAACACTGATTTGCCTCTGTCCAACTAATCTATTTCTTACTCATATCCACAACAGTCCTTTTGTCATAGATTAAATCATCCTTCTTTATGACCCTATCTTTCCAAATAGCTACATTTTTCTCCCCCTAATACATCTATTAATCAATTAAGAAATCAGCATTTCTAGAACTCACTTCTGCATTTGTTTTTGTTTTTGTTTTAACCACAAAGAGGGGCCATAGTATATACAATTTAATACATGGTATACAACTAAACTCAAGTACCTATTTGTGTTGATAGTTTCCTCACCAGTAATTATCTTCTTGAATAAAAAATGTAAATAAATATAGTCAATACAGATGTGCTATATTAACCTCAAATCTAAAATTAACCTTTCAAAAATAGGTATTTTAGTAGGGAATATTCATATATGCCTCAATTCAGTAAAGGTTGTTCCTCAGAATTGTCATTTCATCTTAAGTATTTTGAAGAATTATTTTAATATTATAAGTATTTACTTCATTAATAATTATTAAAATATTGTTGACACATAAATTTTGGAGAACAACATGTCATCTAATATGAAATAATGCTACTTTTTAATAAACACACTCTAAGACTGACCAAGCAATTAACATTTTCTTTAAAAAAAAAAGGGGGGGGGTTTCTCCTCCCAAGAAGTTGTATTTTTAGTACACTGTTAAATTACACAGCAATATTTATCAAAATAATTTTTATTTATGATAAAGCAATCATCTTTTAGAAATGTATCATCTTTTATCTTCAACATACTAAAAAAAAAAAAAAAAGCTGGCAAGAGGAGATATTTATTCCCAGATAAATGGATTATAGCCCATATCAGTAACTCCGTCCATCAAGGCTGCAGGAGCTGACTGGCATTAATGAACAAAATCCATTAAGTCTCTTCTCCAGCTGGAGAACAGAGCAAGGCTCTTGCCTCTTCTCATTGGCTTCTCCAAAAAGGTCTGCTCCTGCCAGACTCAGCTCTCATCTGCTGAGTGGAAGCAATGGATCTGTCATGCTTCTACTGCTGGGAGGAAAAATAAAGACTTTTTCTTCTTTTTTTGACATCAATTTTTTCAGGAGGAAAATTCTGGCTAAATGGCTTATTTTCATTTACCAAAGAACTCAAGGCAAGAAAAAAAAGTATTGGATTCAGTCCTCATCAATAGCTATTGAATATTTGCTGAAATATTGCCTCTCTCCTGTTGATGAAGATAAATATAAGATGTGGATCTTGCCTGCAAGGAGCTTCTTCTAGACTAGAGGAGTATACAGATTGAGATATACGGAACAATTTGAAAGCAATTCAGGACACAATGAGATGAAATGCTTATGTACAAGTCTTTCTACAATATCAATGAATTTAAAATTTCCCTTCTCAAACTACATTATGGTATGAAGGAGCCCCTGGGTTTGTAGAGAATTTAAGGAGCAAATAACAAATTCTGATAAATCCTATTAATCTATGAAAATTTAAATGGCTCTCACAGTGAGCACAATTTCTATAATCTTTGCTCATTTGGTAGTTTCAGTCATGTCTGACTCTTCATGACCCCATTTAGGATTTTCTTGGCTAAAATATTGGAATGGTTCTCCAGCTCATTTTATAAATGAGAAAACTGAGGCAAATAAAGTAAAGTGATTTGCCCAGGATCACACAGTTGAAACCAGATTTAAATTTATAAACATGAATTTAAACATCATGAAGATGCTGTCTGAGTAGAGGGGATACCCTCCTAATGAAATTAAAGAAACATTAAAGTAAGACTATTAATAAATATACATACAGTATTTGTGACTGCCCAGAGAGTAGGTTAATCTGAATATATATTTGAAGGAATATTTATAGTAAATCCATCTCTATGCTACAGCATAAACAGATGTGTATACTGAATATCAGACACTGTGTATTCATGTTCACTGTAGCTTTGATTTTCTTTATCTGTAAAATGGGCACAGTAGTATTTCAACTACTCAACTCACTAGGACAACACCTCCAGAATTACTGAAAATAATAATTGTAAGTTATTTCTGGTGAGTTCTATTTCCTGACCAGGTGAAAAAACTTTCCAAAGTATACTATTTTGGTTCTTCAGCATTAGTAGTGGCATTATGATCACTATCAGACTTTTCATTCCCTGGAGACTTCCTGGAATCTGAGGGATCTCTGAAGAAAGCAAGACCTTCAGAAAAGATAGCTTTTCTCTTCATCTTTTGCCTGCTGTTTAGAATTGGCCTTATCAACATCAAACTAATTAATTTCCTTTGTGGAATCATTTAAGAAATACTGAGAAGGGCCTCTATCCAAAAATATCTACCTACTTCACTACCAGGGACAAACTTCTTTGAGTTTTAAAGGTTTTAAAGTTTGTAAGAGTCCCAAATTAAGATTAAAATAATGACGATGGCAAAACAATCATGTTTTATAACTACCACCTTAGTCAAAGGATCCAGGTTCTATAGGATTAGGGAACAATTACTGGGAATACAATCCTGGGAAGAGGAGAAGAGCACAGGAAGAATTAGGGAAACCAAAATAATGCTCTACTACTATTTAGATTGCCCTTCTTTATTTTTCCTTCTGTCCTTTCTTATGAGAAACTTTTTGAGAGATAATATTAGGTATATACATCTAACAGTGATCCTTTCTCCCCTGCCACCAAACTGAACTATACTAATAATAATAAATAGCATTTCTATAGACTTTTAATATTTGCAAAATGTTTGCTGTGTAACTATATAATGTTTACCTTCCTTTGAAAAAATATATTAATCCAGCTGAACTTTCAGTTAACCACTCCTCCAACTTGCATGTGACATCTTTTAGTCTAAGGGAATTCCTGAATTCAAAGCCCAGAGTTTAGGGAAGTAAGACTGTCCAGAGGGAGCCTTGGGAAAAATTGTGAAAAGCTAAGCATTCTCATCAAATGCCTTCTAATAGTGTCATTACCCCTCCAAGTTCTTTGTATCATGCTAAGCCTACTTTCTCTGTCCTCTATTATATTCCTTCCATTGAGATGTGTATTTTATTTATCTTATTACTTTAGGATCCAAACTGTCAACTGTCAACTGCTAATGGGAAAAGGAGAGACTTTCTTTTCACTTCCAGGAAAAGTAGCATGCCCACTGGAACAAGAGCTTCCTGGAGATTATGCCCTAGGCTTTCTAAATCTATGAATGATACTGACTGGGATAAAATTAGGCCATGGCCTTCTTCAGAGATACTATTTTGGTAAGTAGGTACTTTCATACACCACAAAATTTCAGATATTTAGAATTTAACAAGTTCTATGCCAAATCTAGAGTAGCATTATTATGGACTCTCAACACAGACCCTTTCCCTCAAAGGAGCAAACCCAATATAGAAATCTTAAGAGAAAAAAAATCTATCTTCAATGGAATTATTTTACTGACAGTGCAGTTTATGACCACTAAGCATTTCTTTCATACCTGATCAGTAGCCATAGTTATTTTCCTGTAAAAAAAATTTTTTTAATGCCTAAAACTAAGCTGAGAAGAAAAAAATGTCAACTTGTGATTCATAGTATATTCCTGTCTTCAAAAATTATTCAAGTCATGTACAGTTTAATTCATTGTTAAAACAAAATACTAACAAGTAAGCTTTTAAAAATGTATGTTGAGCTGTAATTTATAGGATAGCAGTGCCTTCTTGTTGAAATGTGTCATGCTAAATAAAGCAATAGTGAGAACCTTATGGCAAATAGATTGCATGTAACCATCACAGAGTTCCTTCTAATCACATGACAAAATGCTGCAAGTGCATTTGGAAGTACAAATGGCATGTTTATTGGAAGAAAATGAGTTATATTTTCATTAAATATGTTATTGGAAGTTCATCAATTCATATATAAGCTCTCCCTGGTAGTTAACTCCCCTAAAATGGGATCTCTTCAAAAAGAAAATAAATATCATCATATACTGAAAAATAACATCAATTTTAGGTCACACTAAGTCTTTATACAAGCCAGATTTTAGAGGAAATTTAATTCTTGATTTAAAATCCTTCAAAATGGCCTGTTGGTTATTTTGTGAACTGGAATTGAATAATAGACCGAATAATGGTAGAAAACTGACTATAGAAGAAAAGGATTTTGTTACTGAATATTACTTGACATCCCAGAGACAAATCTATCATGAATAAATAACCAGAGGCTGAATTCACAATTTCCTTCATATTTTATTGCTTGTTGGGAATCTTCCCTACTGGTTTTGTTTTGTTTTGAGGTAAGGAATTTTGAGTAGGATAAAGCTTTGATAGGACATTCATCAGCATTCTTTTATTGTAGGGAAAGCAAACCACAACATGAAGTTTTATTTGTACAAATATAATTTTAAAATATTCATTGAAGATTTTTCTAGGAAGGTTCACAGTATTATAATAATAATAACAATAAAGTAATTATAAAGTTCTTAATATGTGCCAAATATTGTGCTAAGCACTTCACATTTGTTTATCTCATTTCCTCCAAACAACCCTGCAGGGTACATGTTATTATTATCCCTATTTTTCAGATGTGGAAACAGAAGCAAAGGTTAAATGAATTGCTTAGGGTCATACAGCTAGTAAGAATCCAAGAACTCAAGATTTCTTGACTCCAGACACAGAGCTTTATCTACTGAGCCACCTGGCAGCCTCTGTATAATACTGATATAATATATATATAAATACATATTATATAGAAGCTTCCAGTTGGCTCAGTATATATATATATATATATATATATATATATATATATATATATATATATATATATACACATACTTTGGTATCCAAAACCAAGAGATCAAGTTTACCAGATCCTATGTAGAAAATCAATAGAAGGACACAGACAAGAATCATGTCAGCTCATAAATGCCAAAAGTCTCATAATTTTTCATGGTGGCAAAGAACTAGAAACAGAGTAGATCCCCATTGTTTGGCAAATAGTTAAAGAAATTTTTGGTACATGTACATTTGGTACATGTAATGGATCCTGCTGATAAAAAATAATTTAAAAATGTAAAAATAAAGATGAATACAGAGAAGCATAAAAAAGACTTTGAGAAACTGATCCAAAGCGAAATAAGCAGAATAAGAAAAATAACATACACAATGACTTCAACAATGTAAATGGAAAGAATCAAAACCACAAAATAATAGAAAATGAATGCTGCAAAATTACAAAGAATAAACTTGGCTCCACAGGAAAAAAACAATAAGAATACACCTTAACTCACTCATTTGAATAGGTGTGGAATACTTCATGTATTGTCAGAGGTTTTTCTTGGTTGTTGTTTTTTTTTCTTTTTGATGCATTGATCAGTTTTGCTGATTTTTCTCCCTCTTCATCTTTTTCTTTTTAAAAAAGTGTTATAATGGAAAGATCTGTGGAAGGAGTAGAGATACAGGGGTATTTTAAGTCAAAGTAAAAATAAAGCATTAATAAAATTTATTTTAAAATAAATAATGTTTTAAAAAAGAGGTATGAATAAATTTTCATCTGCATCATTGGCAAGAATATCCATACTGATGAGATCACAAATTCACCTAACTATCCCTCAAGCAAAGTGTATGTACAAAGTGTGGTATGTATGTGTGTGTGTTTTCCTTCATTATTTACTTTTAAAGATCAGTTGACTTTTTACTCAAATAGTTCACTCAGAAAGAAATATATTATGAATAAATTCCTACAGGCTAAATTCAAATCTTCTTCCATATTTTATTGATTTCTAGCAGGGAGATGTATTCAGTGGGTTTTGTTGGTTTTGTGGTTTGTTTTGGTGTGCAGGTTCCTTTTGTAAGGCAAAAAAGAAGAAAGGGGAGAATGCCTCTCTCTGTTTATGTATGAATGTATGTGCATACATCATTGTTCATATTGTTCCTCTGCAAGTGTTCATCTGTGATACCAGCCATCTTTGGAACAGGCAAGCAAAAGACAGAAGTAAAATCCAAGAAAAAAATGTGTAAAGTGGCATAATATTCAAGAATAATAAATATTCTTTTTTTTTAAGATTGGACAAGTGAGGGAATTGTATGACTAACAAAAATAAATATTTTCAGTAATAATGACTAAACCAAGCAGAATCACTGTCCTTAATAGGATATAAATGAAACAAAACATGCTAGAGAATACAATGAGTTAACCAATACTTGGAGCATCTAAAAAAGTCTACTTCGGTGAACAAAATTAAAGATGGAATATAGTCTTGATCTCCAATATTGTTTGAGGGTTTGAAAGAAAGTGTTTAAAAAAATTATGGTGAATATATTACCCACTAATATAAATGCATTAATGTAGAAGAAACTTCCTGCCTTTAAGGTATTAAAAGTAGAGTTGATGATAGCCTAGCATTATTCATTACATCAAATGGAGATGCCTTTAAATTTATATTAAATTCAATTTAAATGCCATCAAAACCATGGTTGACAAAGTACTGACAGATGAATATTTTAGTATGATTCAATAGCAGTAAACTTTATTTTCTTACCTTGAGGCAAGGTGATAGATTTTTTTTATATGCAGTAGGGTTGCATAGGGTTTGTAGTAACACAGCTTATGATTTTCATAAAGTAAAATTTTATCTTTAAAATGTTTAAAGCCACTTATAAGTCTTGAGCTCTGAAAAAAATGTCTCCAGGGTTGTTTTGGCTTTGCTCATTAGTTCACACTATAAAACCTAATAGCTCACTCATATCATTCTATAAAATATTTTCTACTTTGGAATTAACAAATAATAAAAATAACATCAAAGGATTAATTTATACTATTAATGTCCAAAACTACACAACTCAAATCCTCTTTTTGAAATACTAGGCATTAGAGAGAGAAGGATCTAGCATAATACCTACTTATTAAACAAGAAGTACTTAAATTTTTGTGAGTCATGGGCTCCTTTTACAATCTGTGTAAAGACTATGGACGTGTACTCATAATAATGTTTTTAAACATTTTTTTATTGTTTTTAATGAAATCAAACACATAAAATTCCAAAAAAAAAATAAACAAGACAAGACAATTCTATTAAAATCTTTATCAAAGTTTGTTTTTTAAAAAGTTCATTAACTCAGGTTAAGAATTCTTATGTTCAATGAATGAATGAAATTTTCCTCCTAACTTCCTTACAGGAAACAATACTCATTGTTCAGACAACATGTTAGTGTGACTTCTGGAACAAAAATTTGGTTCATCTCTTCGAAAGTGGTTCAGTCAAACTAATACACTGTTGGTGGACTTGTGAATACATCCAGCTATTCTGGAGAGCAATTTGGAACTATGCTCAAAAAGTTATCAAACTGTGCATACCCTTAGATCCATCAGTGCTACTACTGGGCTTAATCCCAAAAGAGATACTAAAGAAGGGAAAGGCACCTGTATGTGCCAAAATGTTTGTGGCAGCCCTGTTTGTAGTAGCTAGAAACTGGAAAATGAATGGATACCCATCAATTGGAGAATGGTTGAGTAAATTGAGGCATATGAATGTTATGGAATATTATTGTTCTGTAAGAAATAACCAGCAGGATGAATACAGAGAGGCTTGGAGAGACTTACATGAACTGATGCTAAGTGAAATGAGCAGAACCAGGAGATCATTATATACCTCAACAACAATATTATATAAGGATGTATTCTGAAGGAAATGGATTTCTTCGACAAAGAGATCTAACTCAGTTTCAATTGATCAATGATGGACAGAAGCAGCTACATCCAAAGAAAGAACACTGGGAAATGAATGTGGACTACTTGCATTTTTGTTTTTCTTCCCAGGTTATTTTTACCTTCTGAATCCATTTCTTCCTGTGCAACAAGAGAACTGTTTGGTTCTGCACACATATATTTTATCTAGGATATACTGTGACATATTTAACATGTATAGGACTGCTTGCCATCTGGGGGAGGGGGTGGAGGGAGGGAGAGGAAAAATTGGAACAGAAGTGAGTGCAAGGGATAATGTTGTAAAAAATTTCCCCAGGCATGGGTTCTGTCAATAAAAAGTTATAATTATGAAAAAATAAAAATAATAAAAAAGAAAGAAAAAGAAAGAGGTTCAGTCAAACTGTTCCTTTGGAGCATGATCATAACTGGTGCAGGAATAGCAGAATTGCCATAATTTGGACTTTGCTTCTATTTCAGGCAAAAACAACTTTCAGGCACAGATTCCATTTCCTTTTAAGTTTATCAATTCAAGTTTTAGAAATATTTTTTAAAATTTAAAATTTTAAAAATCTCTTTCCTGATTCATAGTTAATGTTAGATATAGAAGAAAAGAATCCTTCTACCCTGGCCAGATATATGAGAAAACATTCTCTGTTCCAGGGGTAGCTGCTGACAAGTGAGTTCAGGAACCACCATGGAAGGTGTTGATCTAGGAAAAAAAGAGACAAGAAAAAATGAAAAAAGTTTATAAACATTACCTTTTTTAAGGAGTTGTGTTGTTCTTTGAATCCGCCCCCCCCATTTTACCAGTTATATTTTTCAAGAAGTTGTTTTCTTTTTCTATTGCACCAAATGTATTTTTAAGGAGTTGTTTTCTTTGATCAATTTCTGTGTTTCCTTTTCCAAACCTTCCTGCAAAGCTTATTTCCTTTCCTTATTTTCTTCTAACTTTTTTTTAAGATCCCTTTTTAAAAAATTCTTCCAAGAGAGCCTTTTGAATTGAGGACCAGTACATATCCCCTTTTGAGGTTTCATCTGTAGAAATTTTGCCTTTAGTGTCCTCAGAGTTTGAGTTCTGTTCTTCCCTGTCTCCATAATAGGTATCTATGGTCAGAGCTCTTTTTTTTTCCTTTTTTGCTCATTTTTAAAGTTCAAGGTCTGCTCCTAGGGCACAGGGGAGTTTGTCCCCAACTTCCTCAGTGGGGAGACAGAGGCTTCACACTAGCTTTCCCCATTCACTGGGTGCTCCTAGCCAAATCCTGCCTGCAATGCTGGGGTTCAAGGACTTATTGTTTGCCCTCTGTAGTTGTTTTGGAGGTCTCCCAGTTAGTATGATGATTCATTAGCCTTCTAAACCAGGACAGAGTAGTCAACATTGCTGTGTTTTGACTTAGAAACACACTAGATTCCCCACATGGGGCCTCTCTGTTCTGGGTCTTCCGGGGCCAAGCTGCACTGGACTATGTCCCCTGCTACCCAATTGAGACAATTTTCTTAATGTCCTTCCAACATATCTTATACTGGACATTTGTTAGACTCCAAATATTTGTGGGTTCTGTCATTTCAAAATTTGTTCAGAGCTTGATCTACTATTGATTCTGAGAGAAGGCAGGAAAAGCTCAAGCAAAGTTCTGTCTACTCTCTCATTTGGCTCTACCCTCTCACTATTACTTCTTTTTTTTTTTAACTTAATAAACATTTTATTAAAAGTTTTAAGTTAAATATTTTGTCCCTCCCTTTCCTCCCCATTCTGAGTTGGTAAGTAACTAGATATGTTATACATGTGCAATTATGTAAAACATTTCCATATTAGTCATTTTGTATAAGAGAATTCAACTAAAGTGGGGAAATGAAAGAAAGTGAAAAATAGCATGCTTCAGTCTGTATTCAATCAACATCAGTTGTTTCTCTGAGGCAAAGAGTATGCTTCGTCATTAATCTTTGGGAATTGTCTTGGGTTATTGTATTACTGAGAATAGTTGTTATTCACAATTCTTAATTAAACAACATTGCTATTACTGTGTACAGTGTTTTCCTGCTTCTGTTCATTTCACTGTACATAAGTTCTTTTAAATTTTTCTAAGTTTTTTTTTTTCTGAAATCTGCTTCCTTGTCATTTCTTACATTACAATAATATGCCATTGCAATTTTATACCAAAGCTTGTTTAGCCATTTCCCCAATTGATGGGCATGACTTTGATTTCCAATTCATAGCCACCCACCACAAAAAGACTGCTCTAAATATTTTTGTACAGATAGGTACTTTTGAACTGGAAACTGAGTGCATGCCCATCAGTTGGGGAATGGCTAAACAAGTTATGATACATGAATATTAGTAATGGGATATTAATATAATATAAGAAATAGTCAACAGGATGATTTCAAAAAGGCCTAGAGAGACTTAAATGAACTGATGCTAAGATAAGAGTATAAACAAGAGAGCATTGTACACAGCAACAAAAAGATTATGTGATGATCAAATGTGATGAACTTGAGTCTTTTTAATGGTGAGGTGATTCAGGTCAATTCCAATGTCTAATAGACAATCTCCAATAGATGGAGAGAGACATCTGCATTCAGAGAGGACTATGTAGATCACAACATACTATTTTCACCTTGTTATTGTTTGTTTGCTTGCTTGTTTTTTATTATTATTCTTTTTTTTTCCTTTTGGATTTGATTTTTCTTGTGTAGCATGATAATGTGGAAATATGTTTAGAAGAATTGATCATCTTTAATTTATATTAGATTACTTGTTGTCTAGGGGAGAAAGAAGTGGGGAAGAAGGGAAAAAACTTTGGAACACAAAGTTTTGCAAGGGTGAATGTTGGAAACTATATTTGTATTTATTCTGAAAAATAAAACTATTATAAAAATCTCCTTTTCCATTTTTTGTATGTTTTGGGAATATAGCTCTAGCAGTGATATTACTGAATCAAAGGATATGCACAATTTGATAGTCCTTTGGGCATAATGCCAGAATAGTTGGATCAGTTCACAATTCCACCAAAAGTGTCTTAGTGTGCCAGTTTTCCCACATCTACTTCAACATTCAACATTTTCCTTATTGTCATATTAGATACTCTGCTAAATGCGAGATGGCATCTCAGAGTTGTTTTAATTTGAATTTATCTTATCAAAAATGATTTAGAGCATGTTTTCATATGACTATGGATAGCTTTGAATTCTTCCTCTGAGCATTTATCAGCTGGGAAATACTTGTATTTTTTACTCAGTTGGCTGAGTTCTCCATATATTTGAGAAATAAGGCTTTTATCTGAGATAATTATTGCAATTTTCCCCTCCCCTCATTTTCTGCTCTCCTTATCATTTTGGTTGGATTGATTTTGTGCAAAAAATAAATAAATAAACATTTTAATTTTACATAGTCAAAATAATTTCTTACTTTTTGCAACGCTCTCCATATTGCCTTTGGTCCTGAATTCTTCCCTTATCCATAAATCTGACAAATAAACTTCCATACTCCCCTAATTTGCTTAGGTAACACTTTTCATGAGTAAACCATGACCATTTTGACCTTATCTTGGTATATTCTATGAGGTTTTGATCTATTACTAATTTCTACATTATTGTTTTCCAATTTTGCCAGCAGTTTTTGGTTAAATATTGAGCTTTTGCCTTAAAAGCTCAATTTGGGGGTGTATCATGTAGTAGATAACTATGGCTAGTTACTACAATGTAATTTGTACCTAATCTATTCCATTGATTATACTACTCTATTTCTTAGTTAGTAGTGGTTTTGCTCCCCCCCCCCATAATTACTGGTTTAGAAACAATTTGAAATTTGATATGGCTAGAAAAATCTTCTTTCATATTTTCTTTTCATTTACTCCCTTGATATCCCTGAAAATTCTTCTTCAAGATGAATTTTATTATTATTGTTTCGCAGCTGTATATCACAAAATATATTAAACACCAAATATAGTTTGTTGTTGTTGTTGCATGCCCAAATCATTGACCTGTTTTTTCTCTATTTTATAGATATAAACAATTAGAGATATATATTTTCCCTTAAGTATTGCTTTTTCTCCTAAGATGAATTCCATAAATTTTGATATGTTGTCTTGTCATTTTCTTTAATGATAGTATCATGTTTTTTCCTTTGACTTAGTTGTTTTTATAATGAGATTATTTAATTTCTGATTAATTTTAATCTCTCTTTCCATTATTGAATATAATTTTACTGCATTATGATTTGAAAAGGATGCATTTATTATTTCTGCTTTTTTGCATTCGGTTATGAGGTTTTTATGTCTTAATGCAATGTCAATTTTTGTGTTATATACTTCTGAATAAAAGGATATATTCCTCTCTATCATTGCTCAATTTTCTTCAGAAATCTATCATATCTAACTTTTCCAGAATTTTATTTACCTCCTTAAATTTTGTTGCTTTTGTTTGTTTGTTTGTTTTATTTTCCTAGTTCTGAAAGGGGAATGTTGACATTTCCCACGTGTCATTTTATTATCTCTTTCCTCTTGTAACATTCAATTTCTCCAAAAATTTAGATATTATACTATTTGTTGTATATATGTTTATCACTTTAGCATGTCTGTGATATCTCCCAGAAAGATATAGTTTCCTTCTAAAGTTTAAGCTTTACCCATGCAACCTCATCTTCCCCTCTGTTATAATAGTTTTTTTGGTGCCTCTTTTATGTGAGATAATTTGCCTCCCCCTTCTTCTTCCAGTATAATTTTCTTTCTCACCCCTTTATTTTATTTTTGGAGTACCATCCCATCAGCATCACCTTACATCCATACTCTATCTACAAAAATATTTCTAATTATTCTTATAGTAATAAAGTTAAGAGTTACAAATATTATCTTGCTATAGAGAAGTATACGCAGTTTAACGTTATTGAATTTCTTGTTATTTTCTTTCTTGTTTCATTTTTTATCTTTTTACGTTTTCCTTAAGTCTTATATTTGGAGATTAAATCTTTTATTCAGTTCTGATCTTTTAATTAAAAATGTTTGCAAGCCCTCTTTTTCATTATATATGCATCCCCCCACCCAAAAGTTATATTCAGTTTTGCTGGACAGATGATTTTTGTTTGTAATCTTAACTATTTTGCCTTCCAGTACATCAAATTCAAAACCTTGTGGTTCTATAAGATGGAAGCTACCAAATCCTGTATAATCCACACTGTGGCTTCACAATATTTGAATTTTTGTTTGTTTGTTTGTTTGTTTGATTTGGTTGCCTGTAGTACTTTTGTTCCTAGGAGTTTTCATTTGGGGATCACTTTCAGTGGTGGTTGGTGGTTGCTATAAAAACAGATTCTCTATGTTAGTAGGCCTAGAGATGGGGTCTTGCTGTTGGCCAGCCTGGGGTAGGTTGACTACTGGTCATCTATAGGTTCAAGGTCTCTCTGTGATTTGTGCTGGGAGTGAAGTCTTTGGGGAGGAAATTCCTGGAACTGCACAGACTTCTCAACTGCCTAAGGAGCTGCTGGTCTGCTGAAAGGTGGGGTCTTGATGGTAAATTGCCTGGACTCTACAGGCTCAATCTTTTTCCATTCCAATAAAACAGATATTTCCTGGTGGGTCAATAACCTGCCTCCCTGCTCCAAGATAAATTCTAAGGCAGTTTTCTCGTTGTTTGGAGAGGAAATTAAGACAGCTTCAGAGGATTCCTTTTTCACTCTGCCATCTTAGCACCAGAAGTAAATATCTTTTCAAAAAATCACATGTAGCTTTCTAAATTTGTAAATATTTTTTAATGTAACTTAAATGTTGATATATTTATTTAAGTCTGTGTACTATAGATTCTGGAAACCTTTGCTAAATCTTATTAAAGTTAAAATTGATTAAGGGAAATGCTATTACTTATACAGTTTGTGAATAAGGGATATGGGTATATTCTCTTGAATGCAGTCAAAGGCCTCAATTCATTATTTTTTTTTTAATTTAGTATCACACATAAGATACCTACAATAACTTTTAAGTTAATCCTTGATCTTAAGACTGTTTTGGTATAATCATCATAGGTCCTCCAGATATCTGTTTTGATTTGTCTTAACTTGACCCAGTAAACATCCGGACTTAGAAATATGGATTGGCTTTATTTTGACTTGACAGTTAGAATCTACCTTTGTGTGACTAAATGTAGTAACCTGGAAAAGTACTGGATGAGCAGTCTAAAAACCTGACTTCTAATTCCATCTAGGGAACTTTGAGAAAGTCTGCATAACTCCTAAGAATTGGTTTGTTCCTTCACAAAGATTAGAGAGAGGGACTAAATGATCTCCAACTTTCCTTTCATCTTTAAAATATTAAGTACTATCCCTGTAATGATTTACTGAATAAAGAATAGTGCCTTTTAAAGAGGATATATTCATTCAACACAGCTTTAAATAGGGTTCATTTCATTTATTTCTATATACATTGTCCAATAGGCTAGTAGTGGAGAAAAAAATATTTGAGGAATTTTTCTGACTAAAAAGAAGAGACCTGAAGATAACCCAAAAGGGATTTTTTAAATTATGAGGAAGAAAAATCAATGTGGAAAGCTATTTAATTCCTGCTGATAAGGAGTTCCATAACACAGAAACATAACAGAAATAAAATCAGTCAATTCTGGCTGATTACTTTATAGCAAGTGCTTTTAATGCATGAAATAGGAAGTAAATGAAAGGCAAGGGCTTATGTCCAATATGAGCTGAGAATTAGAGATGGGCAGAGGAAGGTTTTTTTCCACTCTTTGGCACCACAGAATATATTGTAGAGTAGTAAGGGGAGAACAGCAAGATGCACAGAGATTAATTTGACCTAACATTTTAGTTTTTAAAAAAATGAGTTCATATGTTTTTAGGAGTTGGATGTGAAAACAAATGGAGCCAAAATTATTTTTAAATTAGCAACCAGCTATCTTTTCTGAAAATAAGAAGCCCAAATGCACAAACATACATATACATAAATGCAACTCTAAGCCTTATACTCTTGTAAAATATTTGTATAATCAGTCGCTTATCTGTGAAATTGAAGGTTTCTTATAATTATGACAACACTTAGAATTTAAAATAGACTTGATTTTCTTTCCAATGAAGCTGTAATATTTTCTTACTTTTATCTCATGCAAATAAGCGATCATATTGAGTGATATGTACTCTTGAGAAACAGTGTGACTCAGCATTTAACATAGTATTGGTGCCCAATAAGTGTAAAGTAGTTATAAGTGACAGCACATCATCATGAGTCATATCCCAGAATACAAAGGACACAGTTGCCCCAAGGTCTGTCATCAAGTGTTCAGTGGAATCTTTGATTACAGGTAGATTATTGAAGCCTAACTTAAGTACGTAGAAACCCCATATCAGTACATTATGATTGCTATATAGTTATCAGCTTGAAATTATTTCAGGACTCATACTAGAATAATTGACACAATTATGAGAAAATAAAAACAATCAACACAAACCACTATAAATATAATTTGATATCATTATTATATCTTTTCATCCTGGGAAAGAGAGGTATAACCCTCTATTCCTTTCTGAAATGATCTTTCAAATGATCTAGAAGCTCAGAAAAGGTATTATTTATACACATACTACATTTTGGGTTTGTGGTTGTATTTTTTGATACATAGAAATATAGACAGAGGATAGACAAAGTTCATGGAAGAGTTACACAAACAAAAAAGGAAAAAAAAAAAACAGAGAAAAGGACTATACTTCTTTAGCTCCAATGACCATTATCTACCAATCCTCAAAACTGTCAGGAATGGAAACTGTACTAGCAACTTAATTGAGCTCTTTCTAATGTCTAAAAATTTTTAATTGAGATAAATGAATGAGGGAAGGGAGATATGGCCACCATCTCTCTTTGCTATCTCCTCAGTGGCACTGGAGGGGCACTGGAGGGGTGCCCTCATTCATTATATCACTTGGGGCAGAGTAATTGTAATTCTATATGTCAGAGATCAGTGACATGGGTCACTACGAGGAGGACTAAGTAAGAATCTGCCAAACAGCAATCATGATGACATACCTTGAATCTGGACTTGTTGCATCTTTCTTTCTTAACACTAAGACCTCAATTGCTTAATAAATGAGATTGTTCTCTGTCCTACACAAGCATAAGAATTTAATAGCAAAAGCATAAAAGAGCAATTTACTTTAAAAACAGCTAAAACAAATTTGCCACTATTGATATATACATATTTGTAAATAAATGTACTAAATGAAAAAAATTAATGGTCACATGCATAGTCACAAATTATATGGATTCGCATAGATTATACAAGCAATAAAGAAAGCAAAAGTGATGGGGTAGAGCATAATAAGAATACTTTTAGATAGACAGATAGATATACACACACATATACATTGCTCAAAAAGACCTGGGTTTTTATGGCCAAAAACAGACCTACCTTTTTTTCTGCCGTTATTATGTTTAGATTTCCATATCAGTGCACTTATAACACTGTATAGTATAGTGTGGGAGTGAGTATTTGAATTGATACAATCTTTCTTGTTTGGGAACCAAAGGATCTGAAAAGGTCAATGCAAGCTATACATCATAGTAATACATGTGTAAGTTCCAATCATTGATGCTCCAAAATGCCAAAGTTGATCAGTTCTATGAAGACCTACATCTTCTTCTAGAAATAACACTTTTAAAAATATTACATTCATCATAGGGGATTAGAATGCTAAAAGAGAAACTCAAAATATAATTGAAATAACAAGCAAGTTTGGCCTTGGAAAATGAAACAGAGTTTTGTCAAGATAATTTGCTGATTATGCAAAAAGAATATAAATATTCTTTTTCAACAACCCAAAGTCTGACTTTTCTACATGGATACTACCCTTCAGGCAATATAGAAATCAGATTGATTATATATTTTGAGGTAAAAAGCAAAGAAATTCTAGATCTGGAATTGACATGAATTATTAGATCTCAAGTAATTTATGGCAAAACTATGATTAGATTCCCAGGGATTAGATCTGTTAGATAAAGTGCATGAAGAAGTATGGACAGAAGTTTGCAATGTTGTATAGGAAGCAACAAAAAACATTCCAAAGAAAAAGAAGAGCAAGCAAAATAGTTGTCTTGTGAGGCTTTACAAACAGTTGAGGAAAGCAGAAAAGTGAAAGAAATAGAAGAAATGGAAAGAGATACCCTGATGAATGCAAATTTCCAGAGAATAGCAAGGAAATATAAGGTTCCCTAAAGAAAGAAAGGAAAAATGGAAGGAAGGAAGGAAGGAAGGAAAGATGGAAGGAAAAATGGAAGGAAGGAAGGAAGGATGGATGGAAGGAAGAAAGGATGGAAGGAAAAATGGAAGAAAGGAAGGAAGGATGGAAGGAAGGAAGGAAGGAAGGAAGGAAGGAAGGAAGGAAGGAAAGAAAATGGAAGGAAGGATGGAAGGAAGGAAGATGGAAGGAAGGAAAGAAGGAAGGAAGGAAGGATGGAAGGAAGAAAGGATGGAAGGAAGGAAGGATGGAAGGAAGAAAGGAAGGAAGGAAAGAAGGAAGGAAGGAATGATGAATGGAAGAAAGGATGGAAGAAAAGAAAGATGGAAGGAAGGAAAGATGGAAGAAAGGAAAGATGGAAGGAAGGGAGGGAGATAGGCAAAGAGGGAGAGAGGCAGGGAGGGAGGAAGAAAAAGAAAAAAGAATGAAAGGGAAAGACAAGGGATCTCTTCAAGAAAATTAGAGACATGAAAAGAATGTTTTATGTAAAATGAATACTATAAAAGACAAAAAATGGTAGTAATTTAACAGAAATAAGATAGATTAAGAAGAGGTGGCAAAAATATATGGAACTATAAAAGAAAGATCTTAATATAATGGATACTCATGAAGATATGGTTACTGACCTAAAGCTAGACACCCTGGGGAATGAAGTCAGGTGGGCTTTGGGAAGCATTGCTAGCAATGAGAGTAAGTGCTTCTTGGAGACCTAAGAAAAGAAGTTTTCCAATACTCTTCAGAGATTCCAGAATCTCCTAGTAGGGGCTTCAATAGTCATTCAATCAAGCCTATATCTCATCAATAACCTATTCTATGATACATTCAACAAGAAGTCACCAGTCTTTGCATGAATTGTCATGGAGACTTCTGTCTTATGAGGCCTCCTATACTTCATGAATAACTAAGTAGTACAATGGATAGAGCACTAGGACCTGGACTTGAGAAGCAATGTTCATTGGATTGGAAAAGACCAGTTTACATCCCAATCCTAAAGAAAGGCAATAAATAATGTTCAAATTTATCAATCACACTCATTTCATATTCCTCCAAGGTCATGCTTAAAATTCTACCCACTAGTCTTCAATAATATGTGAACCAAGAATTACCAGAAGAGCAGTTTGGTTTTCAAAGAGGCAAAGGAACTTGAGACTAAATTGCCAACATTCACTGGATTGTGGAGAAAGCAAAGAAGCTCCAGGAGGGAAAATGCTTCCTTAACTATAATAAAGTCTATGTTACATCACAACAAAATGTAGCACATTCACAAAGAATACCAGATTATTTTACTTGACTCCTGAGGAATATATATGCAGGTCAAGAAGCAAGAGTTGATTGGCTTAAGCTTTGGAAAGGAATTTGACAAAGCTATATATTGTTATCTTTATTTATATACAGAAATCATGCAAATATCATGCAAAATACCAAGCTGAATGAATCAATAGATGGAATCAAAGTTCCCAAGAGATATATCAACAATCTCAGAAATGCAGACAGTGCCACTGTGATGGAAGAAAGTGAAGATACATTAAGAAGCCTTTTGATAATGTTAAAAAAAAAAAAAACTAAGATTTTGGCAACTAAATCCTTTGCTTTCTGGCAAATAGAAGGAGAAAAGATGGACACAATATCATATATTTTTTTTTTTATTCTTGGGCTCAAAGATCACAACAGATGGTGATTACAGCCAAAAAAAAATACCAAAGCAACACCACCATACTTGCTCATTGGAGAGAAAGTTATGGCAAATTTGAACACCATGGTAAAACAGAAACTTTACCTTGCTGGCAAAGGTCTATATAACCAAAGCTACAATTTTTCCAGTAGCAATGTATGCTGTGATAGCTGGACTGTAAGAAAAGCTGAATGCAGAACTTGCAAATTACAGTACGTATTTTCCTCTGGACAACAAGAAGATAAAATCAGTTGATACTTGAATAAATTAATTCAGATTATTTATTGGTTGGTCAAATACTGAAAATGAAGATTAATGAAAAAAAATTCTGATTTTGGGAAAAATTGAAGGAAAAATGAAAAGGCTATTGCAACAGATATGATTAATAGAAATTGTTATGAAAACAAACATGATGTGGACAGACTTTGGGAGACAATGGAGCAAAGCAGATCTTGGCATGATGTGGTCCATGGGATCACAAAGAGTTGAAAATGATTGAATGACTACCCAACAAGAGAAGTGAATTGGTTGATTTTTCTTTCAAAACTCTGAACTATTTAAACAAATATTTTGGGTAGAAAAAAGGGCTAGGTGAAAGGCAAAAATTTATAGCAATAAGTTGGGATTTTCATTGTGAGAGAAAGAATGAGTCAGAACTTAAGAAGTTAATTCAGTCCCTAGAGAAAGGAAATATGGACCCAATGAATGATCCTTGGAGGAGCATATAAGTATTAGAAGTCGTGTGACATGATAGAAGGTAAATTTGCCAGCTGGAACTATTTTTCATTTAGACTAGATGATCTCTAAGATCCTTTCAGTCTCAGGTTTGTGATATTATGATAAAATGATTTGCAAGTGTGTTGTATGGTCTGACCTAAAACATTTCTTCTAATTTGCATCCTTCCTACTTTACACATGCACACACATATGTGCATATCTACACAAATGTACATTAACTACACCCCCTCTGTAATATACATATACATACCTGTGTATGTGTATATATATATATGTGTGTATGTATAGATATACATATATATATATGTACATACACATATATAAAATAGTTTTGTGTATTATATGGCTATCTATTCTTCAAAAGATAATTTTAATAAACTACTGAAATATTTGTTTTAAGATGACTAAGTTCATAATAAAAAAAAAGAAGATTCAAAAATAAAATAAAGATATGGCAAGGTGTTAATCTAAATTGATTAGAACTGTAGCTAGAAGATGTTAGGGCTAAATCTTTAATACCTTTATTGCTTCTATTTAATATCTCACCTCTTAAATTCTTACCTCTAATACACTTGAGAAATACCCTTATCCACAGCGTGTGTCTCCAGTCTATCACTTTATTAATTATTGACTTTACCCCATTAATAAGCAATAGCCAAGCATTTTGTATGTAATCTTCTTTTGGTCTTCCAGGACATACTGGTTTGGCCCTAATATGTCGATGGAGCAATAAAGAGTGAGGATCAGCTTCATAGAATAAAATATGCACACACACACACACACACACACACATATATATTATATATATATATATATATATATATATATATACAACACACCTAGTTCATAGGAAAAAATTAATTGCTCCTCAAACATTTCTATGCTTCTGTATAAGCCTAACTTTTAATTCATTAAAATGGATAAAAATGTTTTCAAAAAAATAACATAGAAGAAGAACCTGTGGATGTGTTATTTTTCTCAGTGTTGGAAATAAGGATGCTAAATTGAAATCTTAGTGTGGTCATTACTGTTTTATAAATATTCTTTTTCATTTCCAAACCTCTGAATCTTTTGTTAGCTTTGTAAATTCCTTTTATGTTTTGGCTCAATCTGAAGTTCATGGAAGCACCAAAAGGCCTTGGCTTTTCTAAGTAGTCATTTTACCAGTTTAAACAAACAAGAGAATGTCTTTTTAAGTCATGGATATAGTTATACTCAGAGATTTTTGATGTTGCGAAAATTATGATTATCACCATCTTGGAATGTGAGGATAATGCACTGTTAAATAACACTTGTCTATGAATCAGCACTCAAAATTTCCTAAAATAATGTGTCATAAGAGAATTTTGTAGTTTTTCCTAGATATTAAGCATATAATGAATCCATTAGTTGTATGCATAATTGGCATGCTACCTAAGAATTCTCTTTCAATGCATTTTGCTGCTCCAAGTTAAATGAACTTTTTAAAAAGCACACAAGAGAAAATAGAGTTGACAAAACAGAGAATTAGTTTGAAATGATTACTAAAATCTCTGGAACTTTGAGTGTGCATAATATGCATTAAAGCATATCAGAAATTAAGCACATAAGTCATAGAACCTCTCTTGGATTCAGATTCCAGATTAGGAATAAAATGATGAAAGTATAATTATGTGGCAGAATTATGTTGAACACAACTGAGAGTTACTGAGGATTGAATTGCTTGTCTTTCTCCACCTTGTCCTCAGCCAAGTGGCAGGAAACAGCTGGCCAGAATTTTTGAGTGCCTTTAATGAAGTGAATTCTTCGTTGTTAGGATTTGGTGATTAAATGAAATAAGACTAATATTCCTGTGTGGATTTGCTGGAAGATAATTGCCCTGAAAGCAATTGAATCGCAGAGTTAAAATCTGTACCTTCTGTGGAAAGAAAACTAACTTGGAAATTCAGTTTCTGATCAAATTTTCCAGTTTATAGTATGCTTTTAAAAATCTTCATAATGTTATTTTTAAGGACTGTTTGTCTTTAATGAGACATCAAACTCAAAAATGACACTATTTCATCTATCTAAGGTTTCTCTTCTTAAAAGACAGTACCAAAAAAATTTAAGACAACAATCTTGAGTTTTCTGTCAACCCCTTTCCAGATTACTTACAGAATTAATTTTAAGCAAAAGAGTAGGCAAGAAAATTAAAGACAAGGACTAAAGCAAGAAGCACTACTATCAATACAATCAAAATTAGTCCAGGACTTATGTTTTGACTACTTTATTTTAATGACAATAATCACTAATTAGCAGTAGCAACTTTTCTCTGTATTTGATGTTCTTTTCTATTTTATCATATTGCCTTTCAAGAGGGAGTATAAATTCTCTATATTTGAAGATAATGCTAATGATAATCTGATATAATCATTTAGTTGTTACCTTAAATAGAACCAATAGAATTATTGTTGTCATTTTTTAAAAAAATATATAAACAATGATCCACTAATCACAATGCTAGTCTACTTTTCACATTCTTGATTCCTTTTATATGTCTATTGTAAAGACCCTTGAGAAGATAAGTTAAATTTTAGAGACATACACAATTTCAATGTAATATAAAACATGTTTCAAATTATAAGCAAATTTATTCATGTTTTAGTTTCATAGATTTAGATCTGAAAGGAAAATCAAAAATCATTTAGGTTAAATCTTTTTGTATAACATATGAGGAAAACAAAGCCATGGAGGCAAAATGATTTGTAAAATATTCAGTCAATGACAGAAGCAAGAATTGAAGCCAGATCCTCTAGCCATAGACAGAGCCTCTATTTCCATTGTATCATATTGTTTCTCAAGAAGATAGTGAGTCAATGTCTATTTAAATATTTGGATACAATGGTACTCACTCTGGTTGATCTAATAAAATCTCTCATTTTAGTAGTAGGGACATTTTTTTTGCTCTATTAATATTCTCTTCCCCATCTTATGGCCTTTGTTTGTGAGAAGGTTGGCTAGATTTTGGACTGTAGTTTGTAAAACTAAGCCACCCATCTCTTTGGAAAAATCCAGATAGGCACTACTGGAAGAATTTGAGTCTGTTGATAAGAGATTCTAACTTCAAATTCAAATGTAACACCAAAAAAAAAAAAAAAAATTATTAAAATGTGCAAGGCACAATCTAAATCAATTAAATAAGTATAAACCATAAAGGTCACAAAGGATATCTTTCTTCCATAAATAAATGGAACTCCCATAATTTCAGAGAGGGGATAGGAGATAAGGGAAAGTCAACAGAATTTGAATAAAAAATAAGAATGTTTTGGATTGGAAGAGACTTTAGAGTTAATCCAATCCAGTTCTTTCATTTTATGTACACAAATGAAAAAACTTAAGTCCCAGATAGATTAGCTTACTCCCCCAAGGTTACATATTCATAAGTGTTATATCTTTGAATAAGACACAGATCTCTCAAATTTTATATCAATATTTTCTCTGCTAAACCTGTTTTATACCTTACATGAAAACAAAAAATTTTAGTGGCTTTCTTACTTAATTCTAAGAATTGGTTGAGTACATTCATAATATATGATTACAACCATTGAAAAAGGAGTAACATATATGGATTGCCCTTTGTAAATGAAGATAATGCAATTAAATTGTCTTTGTAGCAGAGGTAGTCATTGACCTATGCATCCCATTTTGTCCCCTCTGCCAAATTTCTGAATCAAAATATTGGGGGTAAAACTCAGTTTATGTGCAGAGAATAGAATTTCCTTTATGCAAAGATAGGAATTAAACCCCACTACTGGTTTAAGTAATTCACATTGCCAGATTAGACTGAATCAATTGAAAGCTGAGAAATAACAACTTTAAGGGATGCTAAAAATCAAACTCTCCCTTGAAAAACACCTAAAAAAAGATGTAAATTATATGAAAACTCTATTTTTGACACTTTCTAATAGAACATAGGTTTCTTTAGGGCAAGCTATTTTGTTTTATTTTCTTTGTATTCCCAGCATCTAAAACAGTGCTTGGATCATAGCAAGTATTTATTAAGTACTATTGATTGATTATTCTTCTAAGTTTCTTAGAACTATAGGATATGCTTGGAAAAATTCAAGTAGGTTCCTCTGGAAAAAAGAAAGTTAAAATTTTGATTCTATAATAATATATTTCCAAGGCACTTGAGATAACTGATCAGAGGCTGATAAAGTATAATAAATAACACTTTAAAAACTTCTTTCAAAACAAATTATCTTTAAAATGTTGTATTTAATATTATCAAAAATAATCTGGTGATGACATGAGGCCAAGTACCTAAGTGCGTTGAGAAAACGGTAACTCGATTCCCCTAACACAATGTAAAATCTGTCAGCTATTCAAATGTTAACTCCTCATTTCAAGAATATATAACTGGATTATAAAACTGCTCTCCCACACCACTATCACCACACACACACACACACACACACACACACACCACACACCCATCCTGTGATATCGGGAAAAGTGTTATTTAAAATTTTCAAAGAGAATTACAGCCTGTAAAGCACATTATTCTCTAATACAACTCAATTATATTTAGTATTTTATAGATGGCAAACTATCACCCTAATTTCTTTTGACAGTTAAAAATAGAAGGCTACATCTTTAAAATGGCTTTAATTGGGGGGGAAATAATTGTTTCCTGGATAGGGGAGGCAAAGATTTTGGTTCAGAGTGCACAGTGTGTAATGTAACTCTATATACTATTTGGGACTATGGCAGAAACAGCATCCTTAGATTCAAGAGCTAAAGATTTTTTTCTCTGTTCTGTTACTGCCACAGATGACCTTGACAAATCACCCCCTCTCTGGGACTCAGTTTCTGGAACTGAAGGATAATATTTCATGCCACTTTCCTTCCTCACAGAGCTGTTTGGTGTATTAATAAATGAATATTTGTAAAGTACTTTGAGATATTTGCATAAGAGCCTCCAGGGACTAGAATTGCATTCCTTTTTTCCACTGCCTTAAAATAGTGTTCTGTATGGAGGAGAGATCTGCAGAGTATGTGAAGGAACAAGGATTTTTACTAAGGATCAATGCAAGATATTATTGTCATTTTTTTAAAGCCCTAACTCTCCAGTGCTGCCCCCCCCCTTTGAGCACATCATCTCAGTCAGGTACAAAAGTTGTACCACACACAATTGCAAACATCAAATTCTGATTAACTGGACCCTAAAATTCATATAAGCCTGATTGACCTGTCAAATAAATAAAAACAATTTAAAATCCTTTGATAATTTTTTCCCTCAGCACAGCTACCAAAATAAATGAAGTCAATGTTGTTTTGTTCTCACATTATAAGATATTATTTCTTTTTCCTTAGCCAATTTCTACCATCGACAAGTGAGTAAAGAGTAACTGTTTATAAGGACACTATATTCTGTTTTCATTTGAATGCAAAATAATACATATGTAAAATACAATCAACACATATTTACAATGTAGACTGTTAATGAACCATAATGATCTATCACTTTAATAATAAAATCCCATAAATGGCATAATTGGGCTTATAATATTCAATAATAAGAATGCATAATAAATAACATATACCTTAATAGCTTGGGGGGGCGGGACCTAGGCAATGGTATGATTTTTTGCATATTTTCTGTTGCAGTACAATGCTTTTTTGAATGTTTCCTTTTTTAAATCTATCGAATAAAAAAAAAAAAGAAAATATTTAATGCTATTACTAGAATTTACAATGTTAAATAAAAAGGTATACCATAAAAGGTAAGATTGATTCCTTCTCCATCTGCATTGTCTATGAAATTAATTAACTATAGTAAGTATGCGATATTTAAGCTTTTTTTTTTCAGAAATTTAGCTACCCACTTTAATAGTCTATATACCCATAAAATATAGAGAAATTCCTTATATTTTTAAATTACTGAGAAGGGTCTTTTGAAATTGTATATTTGAAAAAGTAATTTTCCCTAAATATTATTATATTATACATGTCATAAAAATTATAGATATAATATTGTGTATACCCTACTGTGTATCAAATATGATGTAATAGTGTTTCAACTTTAAATGTTATTCCTTTTTTTCAGATAGATGCATTTGAAAGAGGTAGCTTAATGAAAAGAAAATTTTAAGCTTCACTTGTGCCTCACGTTTTTTTCCAAGCCCACCAATGTTAGACAGTATATGCCAAATTGCTGATTGGTGATGATTGACAATCCCAAAATATTCCTGGAATACATGGTCAACTTGATATGTACTGCTTAAGGGTTGTTAATCCGAGTGAAACAAAGTCAACATAACTCCCAACTCCCAAATTAGATAATGCGGACTATGCAAGAATATCAAGTGATAAACCTTAGCCTAGGTTCCATTAAATGATTAATTAAAAATAATTTTTGGTCTTTTCACAGATTTTATGCTTTATATTGACTGTATGGTAAAGCACATCCAAAAAAAAGGAGAATTAGAACAGTTGGTATCTTGGAAATTTTGTTATATTTATTTTTGTTTGTTTATTTGAAACATTTGGGGAAAATGCATAAGCTAAGAAAGACAGACAGGCAGGAAAAGGAGAGTTTTATAGAAACAGAAAGAGATGGGGAGATGCTTATGTATGTTGTCCCTGCAGTTAAGTATAAATTACAGATGGCCTGGCAGGTTTCATGTTCAGTATGTGTCAGCTACAACCCAACAATTTGCTCATTAGAGGAGAATAAATTGGAGGAACTTTGTATATCAGCCAAAGTCTCTATTTTTCACATCCTTTTCAAATTTATATTCTTTCTTAAAACCTTAATCTGTACAGCATAGAGCAATGTTAAAGAAAAAAATTAAAACCTTGGTTAAAAAAAAAGAAAAGGAAAATAATTTGATTCTGAATTCTTACTTTCAAATAAAAATATGCTCAGTCTGTTTCTTCCTGCTCTCCATTAACTGTTTAAGACAAAATAGGATCTATTAATACTTATTAAGCACCTATGTACATGTAAGATACCATGTTTGATGCTTATATAAACAACCATAAGACATGGTCTGAGGCCTCAGGGAGACATATTTAATTATGACTCAAAAATGCAAACCTATTCATTTAAAAAGAAAGGTTCAAACAATAGAAAGCTATCTGAAAGCCTGAAATATAGAATGAATGAAGAGGATTTTATTCATTCTTATTGATAGCTTGATCCTCATCTTAAATTTTATAAGGAAATTGTATCTTTTGAATTTTCCTTTAGTTGCACTAAAATGAAGATTAATTATAATTTTAATGTTATGATTTAAGTAAGCAACTTTCTATTTATTAGAAAAAAATGTCTTGCTATTCTATGAGAACACAGTCAATATTAAGAACATATTAGACTTACCTGAATTTGTTTGATATATTATAGGTATATACATACATGTATAAAATATACTGAAATTACATAATGCTTATTTCTGTAAAGGATTTATATAGAATATATCCAATTAATAATGATAATTTTAGGGGGAAATATTCCAATTAATTGATGCTAGGGGATAGTGGTTAAGACTTGTGATTCATTAATATAAGAAGAAAATTCCCTCTACCATGACTAATTTTTCTCCAATTTATATTAACACTGAGAGGCTAAATGACTTGTTCTAAGTCACATAGTTAGAATATTTTCACAGATAAGTCTTGAACCCCAATTTTATTTTGGGGGGGAAGGAGTTGAGAACTAGCTTTTTATCTGCTTAATCTTAATATTAGCTATTGTGGTCTGGTTAGTATTAAATCACAAAAAGTAGAGAGATAAGCACTTATTATTTCTGAATTTATTCCATTGTAAACCACTATCATTAATAATTCTAATATGTGTGAAAGTAACCTCAGACTCAAGCTTAGGCATTGGCATTAAGACTCTCCTTATTGGCAGAAAGGCTATTTACTCATCTCTCCCTGATTATACTTGGGCCCCAAGTTACATATTGGAATTCAGTTTGATTATATGTGTGGAAAATATTCTGTAATCATATTATATTTTTAAATTAATTTTTAAAATATTCAACATGTTTAACATTTAAAATAGCTACCAATATGAAGATTAACTAGCTTTGACTCAAATGTGTGTATATGTGTGTGTGTGCATGTATTTGGTGTGTATATGAATGAGTATATTTCACTGAATGTAACATTCTCCCTTTTTATTAGATTTCTATTTATTTATTTGTGTATTATTATGATTATGACATTAATAGCCATAATAAGAAAAGTCAGCAAACTACTATACTAGAAATAGCACTGGATTCAGAATTAGAAGACCTGTTTTTGCCAGGACAAATCATTTCACTGCTATAAGTTTCAGCTCCCTCAAGTATAAAATCAGAATTTTAATATTCTATAAGGTATTTAGAAAAATGATGGATTGTGATCCTGCTTACAGTGCTGTCACCAAGGCTAATTATGCAAGTCAATCTCTTATAGACAAGAACATTTGAGTAAGTCTAGCTCCTCAGTTTGAAATGTAGGAATTAAAAAAAAAAAAGATACAGAAATGCAATCATACTTCCACCTATTAATGGATATAACCAAGTCTAGAAATCCATTTTTTTAATTCTTGCCATTCATAAATTTATTTTCCCAGTAATATTCTGTAACCATGATAAAAATGTACTTAAAAGTTATATTATAGGAATTATTGTTATCAAGCTATAAAGAACCATTAGAAATTATCTTGTGCAATTCATCTAGTCTTACTTTAGAGATGAAGAATTTTGAGACCCAGAAAGATGTCTTAAATATGTGAGACTTTATAAAGTATAACCTGTGACTCGATGTGTAGATAGGGGGAACTCAACAATCATTAGTCCTGAGGCTATATTCAAATATTTAACACAGGGAAAATTGTATGCATTCTCACCGATTCAGCAAAATTGATTGAGTACCTATAGTGTTTTCCATATAGAGAAAACAGTACAAACTTTGGCCATTTAAAAAATATAGTTATATTAAAGAGAGAACTATATAACCCCTTGGCTAACACCTCCAGGTAGTTAGGAATATTTTAGTCATATGAACACAAACCTAACTATCCATTCTTTTCATTTTAAAAATCCTTAATGGATGGAAGGAATAGATAAAACCTTTCCCACCTTTACAGAACCAATAGAGGAGATGAAGAAGAAAAAGGAAGTACATTATGGATTGCAAAAAGGGATTATGTAATTGTAGAATGATTCACTAACAATGCATTGCTAGAAAGTACTAGGTGATGATGTGTGAAAATGTCTGGATTAAACCACTGCAACCAATTGGCAGGATGTCAATTCATAATCTTGTCACCTTAATATTCCATTCACTGACCAATAAATATTTCCACAGTTCTATAAAGGTCAAGAATATCAAGTTGTTATTTAAATACACATGCATGTATATATACATATGCATATATGCATATGTATACATTGCCTATGCACATATGTAATGTATCCATGTCACTGACACTCCTTTGAAACAACATAATAATCCAAAATAAAACCAAAATGTTATGATCAACCCTGGGATTAAAATAGAAAATTTGAGCACAATTCATCACTCTACTAAGCATACCCACACAGTTTTATGAGAGAAAAGTCCCTAGAGGGGACATCAGCCTTCAGTGAAGCAAACAAAACATTAAGTTGAGAACTGGTATCAACACAGTTACAAAATAATTTGCTTTTCATTAATGTCCATTGGTCTTAAGGATAGCAAACTCATTAATTAGGCATTTACTTATTCTGCTATTATTCCTGCTAAGTTTTTTTTTTTTAATGTTTTATCACCAAGAACATGATTAGCAGGAAAGAATAATGATAGTTTATCCATATTAGAAAAATATGTTTATATTTAACAATAGTGATTTACATCTATTAGACAATTATGTATTGCACTTTTTAATAGTAGCCAATAAAGGATGACAATGTGTTGATTGATTTACAGGTTGGAAATAAATTTGCAAATTGTTGTTTCTTTCTGCAGATTGGAGTGGAACTAGCAGATATTCTTAGCCATAATTCTAATAGAATATTTATTATCAAAATTTGAAACAAGAATATTATCAAAATTTCAAACAAACAACTGAATGACATTGCAAAAAAAAAAAAGCTACAATAATTCATGCCAATAAAATCCCATACTTCATTGAAGTATTCTGTCATAAATCCTCTTTCTTTTAATAAAACAGATTCTGAACATGATTGAAATCAGAAAAAAAAAAACTTTTAGTTTTGTTTTGGTTTTTCCTTGAAAAATAAACAAATAGAGGCTTGGCATATTACAGTACCTTAAAAATTAATAGAATTGCAGCAGCATCAGGGCAGGAAGTAAAATCCAGGGCTTTAAAAAAAAAAAAACACTTTACTTCCTTAAAAAATCTTCCTTAGGATGCACACACACACACACACACACACACACATCCAAACACACATCCAATACACTTCCATACACATACATAAACACCTATCTCTTATTTAATGTGTATACTGCATATATGTGTGTGTATACATATATCTTTATGTATATATTACATGTGTACATATATGTACACATATTATGTATGTTTACAGATAGATAGATAAATTCGAGACCCATGAAAGCATTGTTTAGAGAGCTACTGATGAAGAATTTTTCCTACCAGTGCAAAAAAAAAAAAAAAAAAATCTTCTTTTCCATTTACAGGCTAAGAAAGATATCTGGGCTACTGAGATGTGACTTGCTCAAGATCACAGAGCTAGTAGGTGTCAGAAGAAGAATACCTAGTCTTAAAGAATGCTTTGTGAATGCAGTCTACACATTCTTTAAATCATTAGCAAATGTGTGGTCAGGTTCTATTTCTTCATCTAACAGATTTTAAAAAATAATAATAATGCAATGTGAAAGATACAGACATTCTGAATTAATTTTTAAATAAAAATCAATATGAGTATTTAGAATTGTGTTAACAGGAGTTTAAATTTATCCATTTTAATCCATTATTCACTAAGGGTAAGATGATAAAATAATAAAGTTGTAGCACTGTTTTAGGATACACAAAGTATTCACTATGCCTCATGATGGAAATATAAAAGACTTCTCCTTACACAAGTAGTCCGAATGTCTGAATTCAAAAGAGGAAACCATTATCTACACAACACAGTCATAAATAAAGCATAGTGAGAATAAACAAAATTAAGAGTTATAAGAATTTGTACTTCAGATGAATGTCTTGTAGATTCACCACCTGTATTTAATCAAAGTATCCCAAAGAAAGTAGTTCTTAGTTCAACCAACTGAGATCTGAAAACTAATGAGATGCCATAGCGAGTTAAAAGAATAAAGGAAACATCAGCAGCTATACCTGTGCTCATGGCACAAATCAAGAATGGAAGGGCACATTAATGGTAAAGCTGCGAATTATTATGAGTATTCTAAAAAGGAATGTGGAATGATCAAAATAAAGAAATTAAAATCTCCATATGCTTTAACCCAGAGAACATGCTCTAAAGAGGTTATTGGCTAAAAGAAAAATCCTACATATGTCAAAACAAGAACAATAATAACTTGCATTTATGTAGCATTTTAAGTTTTAAAAGATACTTTTATTATCCCCATTGTATAGATGAAAAAACTGAGGCTAATAGAGAATAAATGATAACTAATAAGTATTTGAGCCTTCAACTGAATGCAAGTCTTCCTGCAGAACTTTTTGTGGTAATAAAGAACTGAAAGTGAAGTGTATGAAGAAGGTAACCATTAACTGAATGAAATGTAATATCATTTTTGCTATTAGAAACCACAAACATGAGGAACATTAGAAGAGCTTTGAGCCTGGGTGAGAGGAATGGTGGGAAGATGATAGAATTAAACAGGAAATTACTTGACTGTTCTCAATTTCCAGCCCCCACCAAAAAACAATTAAAATAATGCATCAGAGTGAATTTTAGAGCAATACAAATAATTAAAAGTTGGGGTAAAGCAGTTGTTCAGCCTAAGACAACTTGGGAGAATTTTAGAAGAGATCTGACCAGCAAGAACATGTTAGTGAATGTGGTTATGAAGGAAAAGAGGATCTATTCAGTTCCCAAATGTAGAGGACTAGTTGTGGTCATTAATAGGAGTACCTGGTTTTAATTCAAAAACAGATCTTGTGCTACATGATAACAGAGGCTGGTGGAATGTTTTCAAGACCTCCAAGAATGGGAGCATTTGCAAGGGCCAAAGTGCTGGGAGACTTGGTTCATATTTGGAGGCAGAGAGGAGTACTTGAGGGACCCAAAGACCAAATAAGAGTGTGATAAACAGTAACCACCTCACCATGGATCATACCACATTAGAAGAATCAAAAAGTCAAAGACTTCAGCTCTGAAAATAATAGGCTAAAAACATGGAGTCCAAACCTAATATAAATTTAACAGCCCAAGAAATAAATTATTTTAAAAATAATTAAATAACAGAGAAAGAATCTGACCATGAATAACTACTATGCTGATAGAGAAGATCAGGATTCAAACTCAGAAAACAATGAAGTGAAAACAGCTACTTGTAAAGTTTCAAAGAAAAACTTAAAATAGTCACAAGCCCATAAAAGAGTTCTTGGAAAAGTGTAAGCAGGCCTTTAAAAATCAAATAATAAAAGTAGAGGAAAAACTGGAGAAAGATAAGCAATGCATGAAAATCAAGAGAATTATGAAAAGAAATCAACCAATTAGAAAAAGAGATCCAAAAACTTACCAAAGAAAATAACTCCTTCAAAATTAGAATTAGGAAGAGGCAGAGTCAATTTGGCAGATTAGAGGAAGCCATACAGTTAAACTATTCTAATTTTCCCTTCAAACAACTTTAAAATAATGCCTCAAATAAAATTTTGGAATATTAGAGCCAGCAAAAGTTTGGAGTGAGACATTTTTTGATCTAAGAAAAGTTAAGAGATCAGTAAGAGAAGTTTATGACATGGGGATGAAAATCTGTTTAGCACTCACAAACACAGGGAAGCAATAGCAGCAGCTTTGGAAGCTCTCAGCCCAGAGATGCTCCAGCTCATAATTCCAGGGTAAAGGGGAGAATTGTTGGTTGGCCACAAGGTAATAAGAATCTGGTCACACCTCTAAAGCAAAGAGGAGAGCTACTGAGTGCTGCTGTAGGGTAAATACAAAAATGCAGAAAAGGAGAGCAGTGATCATACCTTGGAAAGCCCTGAAAACTCACAGACCTCCAGAACTATCTCCAAAAACAGTAAGACACGCACACACACACACACACACACACACACACACACACTGAAGTTTGGGCCTCTTTACCCCCAGGTAAGTAGATCCCAACTTTAACATAAAGTTCAAAGACAGTAAATAATTTGGGGAAATGAACAAGCAACAACACCACAATAACAACAAACAATTTGACTATAAAAAGCTACTATAGTGGCAGAAAAAGACAACAGTGTGAAAATAGTTATCAAAAAAGCCTCAAAAATGTAAATTGGATCTAAACTCAACAAGAATTTTTTGAAGATTTTTGAGAGAGAAAAAGAGAGAAAGACAGAGACAGATATGTAGAGAGAGAGACAGAGAGACAGAGAAAGCTGAGTGATAGAGGAAACTGGGGGGGAAATAGAGAAATTAGAATTATGTAACAAAATTATAAAAGAAATTAACATCTTGGTATGAAAAGATACAATAAAGGACTAAAGAAAGTATCATCTTTAAAAAAAAAAACAGAATTAATCTAATGGTAAAAGAGGCACAAAATTTTCCTGAAGAAAATAATTCCTTAAAAAGAAGAATTGATCAAGTTGAAAAAGAGGTACAAAATCTCACTGAAGATATTAACGCCGTTAATATTAGAAGTGGGTAAGTGGAAGCTAATTAATCCATGAGACAATAATAAAACAATAAAAAAGTTAAATAAGTAAAAAAAGAAGAAAATGTGAAATATCTCATTGGAAAAACGGTTGAACTAGAAAGTAGATAAAGATTTAAGAATTATGGGACTACTGAAAGCTATGATCAAAGAGAGAACCTAAAGATCATATTTCAAGAAATTATCAAGGAAAATTGTTCTGATATTTTAGATTCAGAGGACAAAATACAAATAAAAAGAATCTACCAATCATCTCCTGAATGAGATGCCAATATTAAAGCTCCCAGGAATACTATAACCAAACTCCACAGTTCCCATGGCAAAAAGAAGATACTTTAGAAATACATAATTCCAATATAATGGAGCCACAATCAGGATCACATAAGATTTAGGGGCTTCCATATTAAAGAATCAGAGAGCTTAGAATATGACTTTCTGAAATACAAAGGACCCGGGATTACAACAACAAAGTCCTTAAGTAATGCTTCAACCTATATATATATATATATATATATATATATATATATATATATATATACAAGACTCAAGAAAAGCATAAAAAGGTAAACAGGAAAGAGTAATTATAAGAAATTCAATTAAGTTAAACTGTTTACATTCCTATATGGGAATGATACATATGAATCTTAGATCAGGAAAAAGAAATTTAGATAAATAGTATGGATATGAATCAAATATGTTGCAATAATCTTCCCCCCCAAAAAAAAAATTAAAGAGTGAGAAATAAGGATACAACAAAAGAGAGAATGGAACAAATTTTCTTACAACAAGGAAGAGCTTTTATAATGGAAGGGGGAAAGAGTGGGAGGTAGAGGAATATCCATACACAGCCAGTTGTGTTTAGAAATGCAACTTACCCAAAGAAGAAATAGAAGGGAAGAGATTAAAAAGTATGGAGGGAAGAAATAATAAAAGACAGGACCTATTAAAGGAGTCAATAGTTAAAAGCAAAACAATGTTAAAGATAAACAGAAGAAAAAGAGAGAGAAAAGGATAAACAGAATAAAATAGAATGAATGGAGGGAAATGTGGAGTAATCATTACTATTACTATGAGTGTGAATGGTATAAACTAACCCATAAAATGGAAACAGAAAGCAGAATGTGTTAAAAATCAGAATCTAACACTATGTTATTTACAAGAGACACATTTAAAATAGAAAGTCACAGAGTTAAAACACAAAGCTGAAGTATAATTTATTCTGCTTCAACTGAAGTTAAATAAAATTGGGGATGGGGGGGGTAGCTAGGTGGTGCAGTAGATAGAGCAGCAGCCCTGAAGTCAGGAGGACCTGAGTTCAAATCTGGCTTCAAACACTTAACATTCCCTAGCTGTATGACTTTAGGCAAGTCACTTAATTCCAATTGCCTCAGAGGGAAAAACAAAACAAAACAAACAAAAAAAAAACAGGGGTAGCAACTAAATCTCAGATTCAAAACTATTTTAAAAGATAATTAAGGCAATTATGAATTTGCTAAAAGGTGCTATAGACAATGAAATAATATTGAATTAAATTATAAAATAAATTTAATGAAATAATATTTTTAAATTTCAGAAATTTCTGTGATAAAGACTTCATTTCTTAAATTTTACTAAGTATAAAATTGAATCAAATACATAAAAGCAAATGTTATGATCCTCATTCAGTTCCCACAGTCCTCTCTCTAGTTATATATGTCTCTCTTCATCATAAGATCATTGGAACTGGCCTGAGTCATCTCATTGTTGAAAAGAGCCATCAAAAATTGAACTTGTTGTTGCTGTGTATAATGTTCTCCTGTTTCTGCTCATTTCACTTAGCATCTGTTCATGTAAGTCTCTCCAAGCCTCTCTGAAAGCATCCTTCTGATCGTTTCTTATAGAACAATAATATTTCATAACATTCACATACCATAACTTATTCAACTATTCTCTAATCGATGGGTATCCACTCAGTTTCTTGCTATTACAAAAATGATTGCTACAAACATTTTTGCACATGTGGGTTCCTTTTCCTCCTTTAAGATCTCTTTGGAATATAAGCCTAGTAGAAACACTGCTGGATCAAAGAGTATGAACATTTTGATAGCCCTTTGGGCATAGTTCCAAATTGCTCTCCAGAATGGTTGGATCAGTTCACAACTCCACCACATCCTCTCCAACATTCATCATTGTCCTTTCCTGTCATCTCAGGCAATCTGAGAGTTGTGTAATGATACCTCAGAGTTGTCTTACTTTGCATTTCTCTTATCAATAGTGATTTAGAGCATCTTTTCATATGACTAAAAATGGTTTCAATTTCTTAATCTGAAAATTGTTCATAGCCTTTGACCATTTATCAATTGGAGAATGGCTTGAATTCTTATGAATTTGAATCAGTTCTAGAAATGAGGTCTTTATCAGAATCTTTGAATGTAAAAATGCTTTTCCTGTTTATTGCTTCCCTTCTAATCTTGTCTGCATTAATTTTGTTGGTACAAAAACTTTTTAACTTAACATACTCAAAATTACTTATTTTGTGTTCAGTAATGAACTCCAATTCTTCTTTGGCCACAAATCCCTTCTCCACAAATCTGAGAGGTAAACCATTTTTTGTTCTTCTAATTTGCTTATAATATCACTCTTTATGTCTAAATCAGGAATTCATTTCCACTTTATCTTGGTATATACAGTATTAGATGTGGGTCAATGCCTAGTTTTTGCATGCTAGTTTCCAATTTTCCCAGCAGTTTTTGTCAAATAATGAGTTCTTATCCCAAAATCTGGGGTCGTTGGGTTTATCAGACACTAGATTACTATAGTATAATTGACTATAGTAATCTATTTTGTTGATTATTTTGTTCTGTGAACCTAAGCTATTCCACTGATTGACTAATCTATTTCTTTTAGCCAGTATCAAATGATTTTGATAACTGCTGCTTTATAATACAGTTATAGGTATGGCACAGGTAGGCTACTTTCATTTGCATTTTTTTCATTATTGCCTTGAAATGCCTGACCTTTTGTTCTTCCAGATGAATTTTGTTATTATTTTTTCTAGATCTGTAAAATAATTTCTTCGGATTTTGATTGATATGGCACTGAATAAATAGATTAATTTAGGTAGTATTGTCATTTTTATTATATTAGCTCAGCCTACCCATGAGCACTTGATTTTTTCCAATTGATTAGATCTGATTTTCTTTGTGTGGAAAGTGTTTTGTAGTTGTGTTCATACAATTCCTGACTTTGCCTTGATAGATAGACTCCCAGATATTTTATATTATCAACAGTTATTGTAAATGAAATTTTTCTTTGTATCTGGCGGTTGGATTTTGTTGGTAATATATAAAAATGTTGATGATTTATGTGGATTTATTTTATATCCTGCAACTTTGTTTAAGTTGTGAATTGTTTGTAGTAGTTTTTTAGTTGATCCTCTAGGATTCTCTAAGTATACCATCATATATCATCTACAAAGAGTGATAATTTGGTTTCCTCATTACCTACTCTAATTCCTTTAATCTCTTTTTTTTTCCTCTTATTGCCAAAGCTAACATTTCTAACACCATATTAAATAGTAATGGTGATAGTGGCAACTTTGCTTTACTACTGATCTTACTGGGAATGGTTATAGTTTGTTCCCATTACATATGATGCTTGCTGATGGTTTTAAATAGGTATTACTAATCATTTTAAGGAAAACTCCATTTATTCCTATACTCTCTAGTGTTTTTTATTAGGAATGGGTATTGGATTTTATCAAATGCTTTTTTCTGCATCTATTGAGATCATCATATAACTTTTGTTAGTAGAGTTATTGATATAGTCAATTATACTAATAGTTTTCCTAATATTGAACCAGCCCTGCATTCCTAGTATAAATCCTACTTGTTCATGGTGTACTAACCTGGGGATGACTTTCTGAAATCTCTTTGCTAATATTTTATTTAAAATTTTTGCATCAATATTACCATTAGGTAACTGGTCTATAATTTTTTTTTTCTCTGTTTTCATCCTACCTGGTTTAGATATCAGTACCTAAAAGTCATAAAAGTAATTTGGTAGAACTCAGTCTTTCCCTAATTTTTTCAAATAGTTTTCATAGTATTGGAATTAATTTTTTTTTTAATGTTTGGTAGAACCAAAGGACTCTTGATGAATAAAATGATATTTACCTTTAGAGAAAGATAGAGATCTAGAAAAATATATACCTTAGAAATCTGAGTGCAAATTGATGTGTAATTTTCTCATTTATTTCTTTTTCTTTTTTTGAAATATAATTAATATGGAAATGAGAGGTGAAATTAGGCAAAATAGTTTATGCAAAACAGACATGAATGGAAGAATTTTTACAGTAGAAGGGAGGATTAATAGAAGGCAGGCAGTACAAGAACATTATTCTTATCAGAACTGTATTAAAGAGAGAATAGCATCTATATCTAGTGGGATAAGAAAGCCTTTTTAAGTTACAAAGGAATAAAAAGGCAAGAGAATAAGATAGGGGAAGAACTTTTAGAAAGGTGTATGATTATGCAGGCAGTCATCAAAAGTAAATTACACTTCTCAGAAGGTTTAGGGTAAAAAATGAGAGACAGGGAATGATTTTTAAACTGCAGAAAATTGGATTGTGGGAAATACACAACGCAATTATAACTTTGAATGTAAATAAAATGAACTCACTTGTAAAAGAGAAACAGATAACCAAAAAACAAACAAAAAACAATAATCACAATACAAAATCTGACATTATTTTATTTACAAGAAAATGCTTTAATTAGAGAAACATGCTTATTGAAAATAAAGGATTGGAACAGAATTTATTATGCTTCAGCTGAGAATTTTTAAAAAGCAGGAGTGGTAATCATGATCTCAGACAAAACCAAAAGACTTGTAGATATTATAAGAATTTGTGAGATTATATGAGAAACTCAAAGACTATGTGAACATAATTATGAAACATTTTTAACAAATAAAATCAGATTTAAATAACTGAAGAAATATTAATTGTTCATGAATTGGATGAGCCATTTTGATAAAATTCACAATTCTACTGAAACTAATCTATTAATTCAATACCATCCCAACTAAACTGCCAAAAATCATTTTATTGAACTAGAAAAATAACAGCAAAATTTGAAATAACAAAAGGTCAATGTTGTCAAAGAAATTAGTGGGAGAAAAAAATAAAGAAGGATATCTAGCAATACCAGACCTTAAATTATAATATAAAGTGTAATTATCAAAACTGTCTAATACTGGCTAAGATATATAAAGGTGGATCAGTGGAGTAGTGTGATGACTGCGTATTTTAAAATCAGCCGGAGTCAGGAATTCAGGTTATGGGAAAATCGTCAATCTTTATTCTTAGCAGAGATGAAGAAAGGTTGGAGATAGAAGGGAACTGGCAATAGCAATGTCAGCAGCTGAGTCAAGAAGCTAGCTAGACCAGAAGCCACGAGACCAGCAGCAACTAGAATCGAACCCCCTGGCAATTTCTCCCAGCCTCTCTTCCTGCCCCTGTGCCTCCACCCACCAAAATCGTCATTTCCTATACAACACATCAGGACTTGCACAGAGAGTGGGTGGAGGCCATTCTTTATCCAAGCATGTATGTTAATAGAGTATAGTTCAATTACTATTTAGCCTCATGTGCTTGGGACCTCAGTGCATCAACGCAAGCCTCAGCCCATTACAGAATAGAGTAGGTATACAAAATGCAGTAGCAAATTATTGTAGTAACCTGTTTGATAAATGTAAAGAACTAAGTTTTTGAGATAAGAACTTATTATTTAGTAATAATAGTTCAGAAAACTGAAAAGCAGTCTGGAAGAACTAGGGATAGACTGCTATCTTACACCATTTATCAAGATAATTTCAAAATGGATAAATGACCTAGGTATAAAGGAGAAATGACCTAGATATAAATTTGAAGTACATGGACCATATTACCTATCAGATTTATAGATAGGAAAATTGATGAATAAATAAGAGCTAAAATTATAAAATGTAAAATAGATAATTTTGATGACATTAAATTTAAAAGGTTTTGTACAATGAAAATCAATATTACCAAGATTAGAAGGGAAGCATAAAAAGAGTGAGGAGATAATTTCTCACATAAAGACCTCATATCTCAAATAGGTAGAAAACAGAATCAAATTTGTAAGAATATGAATAATTCCCCAATTAATAAATTGTTAAAGGATATGTGTAGGCAGTGTTGGGAAGAAGAAATCAAAGCTATATGTAATCATAAAATAATTCTCTAAATCATTATTGATTAGAAAAATACAAATTAAAACTACTTTGAGGTACCATCTGACACAACACATTGGTTAAAATGATAGGAGAAAATGAAAAATGTTGGAAGAGATGTGGAAAAATTGGGACACTAATACCTTGTTGGTAGAACCAAGAACTGATCCAACTATTTTAAAAAGCAATCTAGAAGTATGCTCAAAAGTTATAAAGCTGTTGTACCCTTTGACTCAACAATACCACCATTAAGTCTGTTCCCCAATGTAATTGGCTGGGGGGATGGGGGGAAAGGGGAAGAAAAAATTATATATTCTAAAAATATTTATACCAGCTCTCTTTGTAATGGCAAGGAACTAGAAATGGCTGAATAGCTTGTGGTAAATGATGATCATTGAATACTACAATACTGTAAGAAATGCTGAGCAGACTGATTTTAGAAAAATAAATATGGAAAGACTTGCATGAAATAATGCAAAGAAATGAGCAGAACCAAGTGAATTTTGTATACAGTAACCCCAATATTCTTCAAAAAGTAACTGAAGACAAAGCTCTTCTGAGTAATATAATCATTCCTATCAACTGGAAAGAACTTATGAAGGAAAATGCCTTCAACTTCTAGAGAAAGAACTGATATGTTTAAATATGTATTGCATGGTTCCACATATATTTCTATATCAAATTTTGGTCTTCTTAAATGTGGGGTTGAGAGACAGACAGACAGACAGAGATGGGTGGGGAGACAGGGGAGGGATAGAGATAAAGACAGAGAAACTCAAAATGTAACTAAAATAAATATGATCTTTTTTAAAAGAAATAGCAAACAATAAATAAGTGTGAAGATTTGCATGAACTGATACCAAGTGAAATGAGCAGAGCCAAAAACCCAGCTTACCAAAATGCTAATAACAATCACAAAACAGTAGAAAATGAATATTGCAATATTATAAAGAGTAAAGTTAACTCCAAAACACTGAAACAATACCTCATTTAATCCTTAGCAGAAGGAGGGTTCTTTTGATATGAAATACTGAATAAAATGTTAGACATTTTTTTAAAAAATGATCGGTTTTATGAGTTTTTTCTCTTTTTAAAAATTCTAGAGATATGGAACTCTAGGAGGGGGTATAGAATAAAATCTGAGCAATTTAAAAACAAAAGATTTCCCAAACTTCTACTAATATATTTTTGGAGTCCAAAGGTCAAAGTGAAGAATCAGTTCTGATATGTACTAGCTATTGATCCTAGGCAAATAAATTCTCTGAACTTCAATTAACTTATCTGTAAAAAGGAGAAGGGAATTTATACCACTTCATAGTGAAGAAATCTCTTTGTAAAACCTAACAATAGAGGTATAAGTAAGTACATGCATATCAGCTAGCTAGGTATTATATAGTTTTTTTTCTATCTATGATTTCATCTATATAGGGAACTCTTGGTGCAGAAAGTACCAACACTGATAATGCAGTTGGGCAACTTATGTTAAGTCTTAGGAAGATGAAGAGGATTTGATTATTCCGTAGTCACATAGCCAGTTTTTGTCTGAGCAAAAATTTTAACCTAATCTTCTTGACATCAAGGTTAATTTTCTATTAACCATGCCATGTTCAGACTTGCATATATGCATACATACATGTATATGTATATAGTTAAAGGGTTTGCAGTAAGATATATATATATATATATATCACATTTGGGTATATATATATATATGTGTGTGTGTATATATGTGTGAACATGTATATATACATGCAATACAATGTATATATTTATGTATATGTAATCATATAAAATTCTGTTATATCCATATAAATTTTACTTTATATACACACACACATATATTACAAATCTTTAAACCATTCTGTTCTTTCCCTTGAATCCTATATCCTTATGATTTTGCCTTTACAAAGTCTCACATCTAATCATTTAATCCATTAACAAATATTTATTAAGCATCTACTAGGTGCCTAGCATGGGTCCCTTATGCATAGCTAAATTAATATTAGTTTCTTTTATAAACAACAAAATTAAGATGTGGAAGAGTTGCCTAGGGCTACGTAAAAAGTGCGAAATACTGAGGTAGTGCAGTTGAATGGATAGAAAGCTGGCCTCAAAATCAGATGATTTCACCTGACTTCCTTCCTCTGTTCCATAATGATTATGTGATCCTGGATAAATTACCTAACCTTTCAATGCTCCAAACAATACTCTGAGATGAGAAGATTACAATCTCATTAGTCCAAAAGTCTTTATGAGGAACTCTTTATAATAATGAAATCATCTCTGTTCCCCCTACAATTCTCCCTTCCACACCCCCCCCCCAAATGCCAGAGTTCAAACCACAATTTTAGAGTATTGCACGTTTACATATCTATAAAGAAATCAGGAAACAATGTTTGGGCAAGTCTGCAATTTCAAAAGGATTTTTTTTTTCATATTCTTGTGTGAAATAATAAGAAGAAAAACTTTTGGATCATAGAATTATATCTACAAAGGACCTTAGAAACCATCAAATCCAACTTCCTAATTTTATAGAATTTAAACTTAAGAAAAGTCATGCCCAGGATCACACAGCTATTGTATGTCTGAGGCAGAATGTGAAGGTAGGTCTTCCTAACTCCAAATCCCAATGCTTTGTCCAATATGACCTGCTGCTTCTCCTAAATGTCCCATTTCCCATAAGACTGAGCTTTTAGTAATGTTACTGTAATTGTTCATGCTTCTTTTCTCTATGATTTACATGATACTATACTTGAAATCAGGTCTTTTTTTTAAATTAACTTCTGGGTATACTCCCTACATATATATCATGAAAGTATTCAATGAATAAAAAATAATATTCATAATAGCACTTATCATATCCAAAATACTGCAGTAAACTGAAATGATTAAGCCAATTTACTGCAAGAAACTCAGATGAAGAGGTTCAAAAAGTTCAGCAATTTGTCTTAATATCAGGTTAATATTAGAGTACACACTGATGGAAATCCATTGTAGTCAATAGAAAAATCCTAAGAAATCCATGTTTCCTATAAGGTTACAGTAGTTCTAATGTTCTCACCACCAATACATCCAGACACATTAGTAAGGATTATATTGCATTACATTGTAATCCAACAAGAAATCCAATAACAGTTTTGTAAAGTCAGGTTTTCCTCCTTGGTAACCAGTGAATTTGATCTGTTCACTACTGATGAACACAAATTCATTAACAGCAGCCATCCAATACAATATGAATGCAAAACAATTTAAATATAAGATTGCTTTAGTGATCTTATATTCTAAAAGATTCAGCATGTTCATATAGAGACTTTTATTAGAAATACAGTGCAAAACAAATCAACTACTTTGGACTTGACTTCATTTGTTAAAATGTATATGCAAGAAGCAATAAAAATAATTAATTCCCTTCAATGGAAAGATTTTGCACTTTGGATAAAATAAAATATTGCAGATTATCTGTTCATTGAACAATTGTTGGGATTAAGTTTAAAAAAAAACAAAGAAAGAAACAAGGCAGTCTGGGAAATTCATTCAATTCCATAAATATTCATTGAACATCTACTTTGTATAGTCTCAGAGAAACTGAGCATACAATATGAGATACGGTCTTATAAATAATTAGCCTGAAGTCAAGGACAGAGATCAAAACTTAAAAGTTCATTTTTTTTCCCAAAATGGTACTCCTTAAATTATGGCCAATAGATGAGTAATGAACTCAAATATCTTCCAGATTAGTCTAAGGCTGGTATTAAAGTATATAAGTTAACTCATAACATGGAGCTATCATGAGATTACACATGACATTTGACATGTTAGCTTACTATTATGTTTTATTAAAAAACATTATCTAGTTTCCTATTCATCCTCCTACTTGAAATATAGCAAATGTAAGCAATGACTTTGGTAGGAGTTGTTGGAGGTAGTGGTGCAAAGAGCAAAATAGTTTGCTTATCACTTCTATAGGGCAAGGACTGGAGAAAACTTAGTGGGCAACTGCCTAAGTAATATATATGATATCTCATTATGGGAAGGTCTTCTGTCCCACAAAATCTTCTCTTATTCCTTCACTGATGCCTAAAAGTCTACAGATAGAATTATATACTTTTATCTTAACACATTTTCCTAATTAAAATACCACTGTTCTACTTCTCAGATTTGTGGAAGAGGAAGGAATCTGTGACCAAAGAAGAATTAGAGATCATTACTGATCACAAAATAGAAAATTTTGATTATGTCAAGTTAAAAAGCTTTTGCACAAACAAAACTAAAGCAAACAAGGTTAGAAGGGAAGCAATAAACTCCGATAAACATATATAGTTCTTTTTTTTCTTTTTAAAAAAATAATTTAATTAATTTATTTTTAAAATATACATAGCTTTATGAATCTTGTTGGGAGAGAAAAATCAAAACAAAAAGAGAAAAACATGGAAGAGAAAAAAACAGAAAAAGAACATGAAATAAGAATATTTATTGGAAAGAACAGAAGACATTGAATTTTATAAGTAAACTTTAGAATTTTTACTTATCATCTATATTTCAAAATTTCCTTTTCATTACAATAGTCTCCTAGCAAAGTAAATAGGTTGGCTGTATACTTATGGATTCTTCAATTGATGGGCATTCATTCATTTTCCAATTTCTAGCCACTACAAACAGGGCTGCCACAAACATTCGTGCACATACAGGTCCCTTTCCCTTCTTTAGTATCTCTTTGGGGTATAAGCCCAGTAATAGCATTGCTGAGTCGAAGGGTATGCACAGTTTGATGACTTTTTGAGCATAGTTCCAAATTGCTCTCCAGAATGGCTGGATGTATGCACAATTCCACCGACAATGTATCAGTGTCCCTGTTTTCCCACATCCCTTCCAACATTCTGCATTATCTTTCCCTGTCATTCTAGCCAATTTGACAGGTATGTAGTGGTATCTCAGAGTTGTCTTAATTTGCATTTCTGTGATTAATAATGACTTGGAGTACATATATAGTTCTGATAAAGGCCTCATTTCCAAAATATATACAGAATTGACTCTAATTTATAAAAAAATCAAGCCATTCTCCAATTGACAAATGGTCAAAGGATATGAACAGACAATTTTCAGATGATGAAATTGAAACTATCTCCACTCATATGAAAAAGTGTTCCAAATCACTATTGATCAGAGAAATGCCCAATTGACAAATGGATGCATAAATTGTGGTATATGAATGTTATGGAATATTATTGTTCTGTAAGAAATGACCAGCAGCATGAATACAGAGAGGCTTGGATAGACTTACATGAACTGATGCTAAGTGAAATGAGCAGAACCAGGAGATCACTCTATACCTCAACAACGATACTGTATGAGGATGTATTCTGAAGGAAGCAGATTTCTTCGACAAAGACATCTAACTCAGTTTCAATTGATCAATGATGAATAGAACCAGCTGCACCCAGAGAAGGAACACTGGGAAATGAATGTGGACTACTTGCATTTTTGTTTTTCTTCCCAGGTTATTTTTTATCTTCTGAATCCAATTTTTCTTTGTAACAAGAGAACTGTACAAATATGTACACATATATTGTATTTAAGATATACTTTAACATGTTAAACATGTATGAGACTGCCTGCCATCTAGGGCAGGTGGTGGAGGGAAGGAAGGGAAAAGTTGGAATAGAAGTGATTGCAAGGGACAATGTTGAAAAATTACCCATGCATATGTTCTGTCAATAAAAAGTTATAATAATAAAAAAAATAAAATACCACTGTTCTATAAATTACCACACTATCATTCATGTAACAATCCACCTGAAATTCATAGCAGATTGTCAGTAATACATTAGAATTTTATAAAACAAATTTTATAACGTATCCTAAAATGGTTGTTTACTCTCTTGTGTAGTAAAGAACTGGAAATTTCAGGGACAATTGGGGAATGGCTAAACAAGCTGTAGTATATAATTGTGATGGAATACTTCTCTACTATAAGAAATGATAAGCTCAATGTCTTTATAAAAGCATGGACACACTTGTATTAAATAAGGAGGAGTGAAATGAGAAGAACCAAAAGAACATTTTACACAATAATTGCAATATTATTTTAAGAATGACTTGGAGTCAATAAGTCATTTTGACTATTGTAAATATACTTATAAATTATAAACATAATATGAAGAAAGATACTACCTGCATTCAGAGAAGTAATTAATAAATTGAAGTTTGTATAGAATAAGATAGACATAAACACATGTACATGTGTATAAATAAACATATATATGTACACACACATACACTATATATAACTATGTGTGTCTAATGATAGCCATCTCCAAGTGGTTTTTAGTTTAATGTGCAATTATCTTTTTTAATTATAGTAAATTACAGAAATGTTTGTTTTATTCTATAAACTAAAGATAGATAGACAGATTTTTTTTTAAAAGAAAGAACATGTGGCCTAGAAGCAGGAGCCTCAAGTATGAGCCCTATTTTGACACTTATTAGGTGTTAGAACTTAGTCAAATCCCTTTTTGAGCCTCAGTTTCCTTATCTTTAAAATGAGGCTATAAACAAAATGGATGACTACCTCCAAAAATATAGGCTTTCCAGATTATCAGAGGAGGAAGTAAATTGCTTAAATAGTCCCAGTTCAGAAAAAGAAATAGAAGTAGCTATTAATCAACTCCCTAAAAAAAAATCCCCAGGACCAGATGGATCACCAGATGTGAATTCTACCAAATATTCAAAGAACAATTAGTCCCAATGCTTTATAAACTATTTGAAAAAGTAGGGAATGAAGGAGTCCTACCAAATTCCTTTTATGACACAGACATGGTACTGATACCTAAACCAGGTAGGTTGAAAACAGAGAAAGAAAACTATAGACCAATCTTATTGATGCTAAAACTTAAAAAATATTACAAAGACTAAGAAAATCATCCCTGGATAATTTTACCGACAAGTAGGATTTATACCGGAATGCAGGGGCTGGTTCAGATTAGGAAAACATCAGCATAATTGGCCAATTAATAACCAAACTAAAAAATCATATGATCATCCCAAAGATGCAGGCATTTGATAAAATCCAACATCCATTCCATTTAAAAATTGAGAGTATAGGAAAAATGGACTTTTCCTTAAAATAATCAGTAGCATCTATTTAAAACCAGCAGTAAGCATCATATGATGGGGACAAACCAACCATTCCCCAATAAGATCAGGAGGAAACAAGGTTGCCCAATATACCTATATTTAAGTTGTATTAGAAATGTTAACTTTACAATAAGAACTGAGAAAGATATTAAAGGAATAAGAATAGGGAATGAGGAAACCAAATTATCCCTTGTGATGATAGATGGTATACCAGAAAACCCCGAGATTCTACTAAAAAGTTATTAGAAATAATCCCAAAATTTTAGCAAAGTTGCTGGTTATAAAATAAACCACATAAGTCATCAGCATTTTAATATATCACTAACAAATCCAACAGTCAGAGTTACAAAGAGAAATCCCATTTAAAGTAACTATGATAGTATAAAAATATTTAGGAATCTATCTGCCAAGGGAAAATCAGAAACTTTATGAGCAAAACACAAAACACTTTTCCACACAAATTTAAGTCTGATCTAACTAACTGGGTATTAAATGCCTTTGGATTGGGCTAGCAAAATAATAAAGATGACAATACTACCAAAACTAATCTATTTATTTAGCACTATACCAACGACTTCCCAAAACTATTTTGATGACCTAGAAAAAATAAAAAAAATTCATATAGAAAAACAAAACAAGAATTTCGGGAATTAATGAGAAAAAAAATCAAATAAGGGTTGAAAGACCAGATCTAAAATTATATTATAAGGCAGGGTTACTAAAACTATCTGGTTTCAAGAAAAATAGGATCAAGGAATAGGTTAGGTTCAAAGGACAAAACATCCAATAACTTTAATTATCTAGTGTTTGACAAACCCAAAGAACCAGTTTGGGATAAAATGCATTATTTGACAAAAATTGTTGGAAAATTGGAAATTAGTATGGCAGAAACTAGGCATTGACCCAAAACTTAACACCGAACCAATATAAGGTCAAATGGGTTAATCTAGGAAAAGAATGAGATCATAAATAAATTGAAGAGCATAGGAAGTTTACCTCTCAGACTATAGAAGAGGAAGGAATTTATGACCAAAGAAGAACTAGAGATCACTATTGACTACAAAATCGAAAATTTTAATTATATCAAATTGAAAAGTTTTTGTACAAAAACAAAACTGATACAGGCAAGATTAGAAGGGAAACAATAAACTGGGAAAACATTTTTACAGTCAAAGGTTCTGATAAAGGAGTCATTTCCAAAATATATAGAGAATTGACCTAATTTATAAGAAATCGCCATTCTCCAATTGATAAATGGTCGGATTGAACAGACAATTTTGATGAAAAATTAAAACTATTATACTCATAGAAAGAGGTTCCAAACACCTTGATCAGAGAAAGCAAATTAAACAAATCTGAGATACCACTATTGTCTGTCAGATTCCCAGAATGACAGGGAAAGATAATGCAGAAGTTGAGGGGATGGGAAAAACAGGGAACGATACATTGTTGGTGGAATTGTGAATATATCTAGCCATTCTGGAGAGAATTTGGAACTATCCCAAAAAAGTTATAAACTGGCATACCCCTTTGATTCAGAGTTCTATTGGGCTTATACCCCAAAGAGATACTAAAAAGGGAAAGGGACCTGTAGTGCAAAATGTTTGTGGCAGTCCTGTTTGTAGTGGAAGCTGGAAAAATGAATGGATGCCCATCAATTGAGAATGGGTTGAGTAAATTGTGTTTGGGAAGTTATGGAATATTATTTTTGTAAGAAATGACCAAGGGGCGGAGCAAGATGGCGGAGAAGACACACCTTTTCTAAGCTCTTCTCACCCTCTTTATCAATATTTCGAGCCTCAAAAATATCTTGACTGCTACAAGTAAAGATAAGAAATAGAACAACTCACCGGGCCAAGAAAATCTGAGTCTAAAAAATTGGTTCCGGGGGGGAGATCCGGGCAGACGGGAGAGAAAAGGGTTCCAGGAGAGTCTCCCGGGGTGGCACAATTCAGCACAAGCGCCGCAGCCCCAACCCGCAGGGGCTTTTCCTTTAGGTGATCCCACGCAGGAGGACGAGCCCGGTTAGCCTCCCAATCTGCAAAGGGGCCGGCGGGGCCAAAGAGCTTTTCCAGGGCCGAGCATTGGGCAGAGACACGGGGCAGAGTTCCCGGGCGGCGCAGTCGCGCCAGCTGCTAATACCACAGTCCCACAAGAGGCCCGCCTGGGCAGGGACACTACCACTTAGTTTGCCTAGGGCAAATAACCATCAGCCCTACTAAGCCATTTGATAGCTGCCAGTGCTAACCACTTCCTGTTAAGGAAAAACCCCACCGGAGCACTCCCATACCTTGAGCGGGAAATCGGTTTACAACCTCCTGCTCCAGAGGAAGTGGTAACCCCTTGCCTAGGAGACGATCCTAAAGGCTTTAAAACAAAAAAAGATGAAAAAGAACGACGACAGCTTTATGCAGAAAAAGACAGGTCACAAACCTGAAGAGACCTCAAACAGCAAAATGATCAGACTGTCCTCCTTACATAATGCTCTAAGAAGAGGCCATTAAAAGTCTCAAAAGAGAGTTAAAGAAAATGGGGAAAGGAAAGAGAAGCCTTAAAAGAGAAACAACTTCCCTGAAATAAATTGAAAAGTTAAAAATTCCCAGGAAGTAGGGAAACAAAATTGGGAATTGGAAAAAAAAAAATCTCAGGAAAGTAAGAATTGTGAATTGAAAAAAATAAAGAATTCATTAGAAAGTAGGATTTGTGAATTGAAAAGACAAAGAACTCAAGAAAGTGGATCTGTGAATTGAAAAGAAAATAATTCACTAAAAAAATTAGTGAAATGGAAAAAATCACAGACCCAATACATTCAAAAACCAATTGACATATACAGAAAGAAGTAAAAAAGCAATGAAGAAAATAATTTTTTAAAAATTAGAACTGAACAAATTGAAACTAATGATGCATTGAGACAAAGAATCAGTCAAGCAAAACCAAAATGACAAACTGAAAACCATGAATTACTACTTCTAAAATGACAGACTTGGAAAATGATCTAGGAGATAATCTGAGGATTATTGGATTCCAAAACTATGATGAAAAAAAAGACCGGTACTATTTTAAAGAAATCATCAAAGAGAACTCCAGATGTAATAGAATCAGAAGGTAAAAAGGATTGAAAGAATTCTCAAACCCTTCTGAAAGAAACCCTAAAATAAAACCCAAGGAATAAAAAATTTCAGAACTATCGATTAAGGAAAAAAATTTTACAAGCAGCCAAAAAAACCATTTAAATACCGAGGTGCCACAATAAGGATCACCCAAGATCTGGCTGCCCCATTAAAGGAAAGAAGGGCCTGGAAATGATATTCCAAAGGCACAAGAACTAGCAGCCAAGAATAAACACCATAAGTTACATTTTCCCAGGGAAGATAATTTAATGAAACAAATGAATTCCATTTGTTTTGAAGAAACCAGAACTAAACAAAAATTTGATCTCCAAGAATAAATTCAAGAGATGCAGAAAGGGAAAAATAATTTGAGAATTGTATTTTTGTGGATATACAAAAAAAATACATGTAAAATTTGATAGTACGATATAACATAAAAAGGGAAGTAGATATGGAAAAGGATGATGGCAGAATAAGGTGGGAAGGAGGGATAAAAGAGGGAAACCAATCCCACAAAGAGGTAAGGAAACTTATCATATCTGAGGGAATTTAGAGAGGGGGGAGGAACATTGTGTGAATCTTATTTCATCAGAGTTGGCTCAAAGGAAAAATAATTGACATTTGTTTAGAGAAAATTCTCCTCCCATTAAAACGGGGAGGAAAAGGAAAGAAAAGATAAAGGGAAGGAAGGGGAAAAGACCAAAGGGGGAGGGGGGGATTAAAAGAGGATAAGTATCGGATACAAGAGGGGGTACATTTTTAAAAGGGGGAGGGTTGGGGGGAGGCAAGAATGTAGACAATCTGGGGTTATTAGGATGGCGGAAAAAGATTTTAATTTAACCGAATTGAATGGGATGAACTCCCCATAAAGAGGACAGATAGCAGACTGGATCAAAAGTCGAACCCTACAATAGTTGTTTACAAGAAACACATTTAAAGAGGGGGATAATATAGAGAAAGGTGGCTGAGCAAAATCTATTATGCTTCAGGTGAGTCAAAAAGGCCATCCATCTCAGATCAAGCAAAAGTAAAATTGATCTAATTAAAAAGATAAGGAAGGAAACTAATCCCAAAGGAGCATAAACAACAAGCAAATCAAATTAAACAATATGCACCAAGGGTATGGCACCCAGCCCTAAAGGAGAGTTAAGAGAGTCAAAGAAGAAAAGACAACAAACTGTAATAGTAGGAGATCTCAACCTTGCACCCCTTAGAATTAGACAAACAAACCACAAAACAAATAAGAAAGAAAAAAGAAGTAAAAGAATATTAGAAAAATTAGGTATGTTGGATCTTGGGAAATTGAAGGAGATAAAGGGAATATATTTTTCCTCAGCAGTTCATGGAACCTATTCAAAATTGACCAATTAGGACATAAAACCCTAAAATTAAAATGCAAGAAAGCAGAAATAGTAAATCTTTCTTTTCTAGATCAAAAAACCATTCAAAAAAAAATTAAAAAACCAAAAAGAATTGAAACTAAACAATCCATCTTGAATATTGAAAAAAATTATAGATAAATTAATAATTTCACTAAGATAATGACAATGATGAGACATCATACCAAAAATTTTGGGATTTAAAAATTTTATATCCTTAGATTATTGAATAAAACAGAGAAAGAAAAATTAATGAATTTTTTAATAAAACTAAAAAGACCAAATTAAAAAATAAAATTAAATTGGAAATTTAAAATTAAAAAGAAAAAAAAATATTGAAAGTAAAAAAATCATTGAACTAATTAATAAAACAAGAGTTGGTTCTATGAAAAGCCAAAAAATAGATAAGCCTTTGGAAACTGATTAGAAAAAGGAGGGAGGAAAAATGAAATTAGTAGTCTTAAAAAAAAGGGAGAACTTTCCACCAAGGAAGAGGAAATTAGAGAAATAATAAGGAGTTATTTTGCTCAACTTTATGCCAAAAATTTGATAACCTAAGTGAAATGGATGACTACCCAAAAATATAACTTTAGATTAAAGAGGAGGAAGAATTTTGAATAGTCCCATTTAGAAAAGAAATAGAACAGGCAATTAAACAACCCCAAGAAAAAACCCCAGGACCAGATTTAACATGTGAATTTTACCCATTTAAAGAACAATTCCCCAATGTTTATAAATATTTGATAAAATAGGGAATGAAGGAGTCCACCAAATTCTTCATGACACAGACATGGTAATTGATACCTAAACCAGGTAGGTGAAAACAGAGAAAGAAAAATTATAGACCAATCCCAAAATTGATGCTAAAAATCTTAAATAAGAATTAGCAAAAAGACTACAGAAAACATCCCAAATAATACACTTTAATCAAGTAGGATTTATACCCGGAAGCAGGGCTGGTCAAATTAGAAAACCATCAATAATTGGCCATGTTAATAACCAAATTAAAAAAACCATATGATCATCTCTAGATGCAGAAAAAGATTTGATAAAATCCAACATCCATTCCTATTAAAAACACTTTGAGAGTATAGGAATAAATGGACTTTTCCTTAAAATAATCAGCATCTATTTAAAACCATCAGTAAGCATCATATGTAATGGAGACAAACTCAACCATTCCCAATAAGATCTGGAGGAAAAAGGTTGCCCACCATCCCCAAACTTTATTTAATATTGTATTAGAAACGCTAGCTATAGCAATAAGAGCTGAGAAAGAGATTAAAGGAATAAGAAAGGCAATGAGGAACCAAATTATATTTGCATGACATGATGGATACTAGAGAACCCCAGAGATTTCCCAAAAAGTTTTAGAAATAATCCAAACTTTAGAAAGTTGTGGTTATAAAAAAACCCACATAAGTCATCAGATTCTTATATATATAATAAAAATCCAAAGTCAGAGTTACAAAGAGAAATTATTTAAAGTAATATGATAATATAAAATTTAGGAACATTGCCAAGGGAAAATCAAAAACTTTTATGAGCAAAATTACAGACCATTTAACACAAATTAAGCGATCTAACCAATTGAAAATATTAAATGCTCTTGATAGGGCGAGAAATATAATGATGAAATATTATTTAAACTAATCTATTTTTTAGCCATAAATCAGATCCCAAAACTATTTTTAATGACCTAGAAAAAATAAAACAAAGTTCATATGGAAAAACAAAAATCAAGAATTTCAAAAAAAAAAAAAATCAAATGATGGTGGCTTAGCTGACCAGATCTAAAACTAACTATAGAGCAATTACCAAAACTATTTGGATTGGCTAAGGAAAGATTAGGATCAGTGGAAAGATTAGGTTAAGGATAAAAAGTCAAAAAATAGAACCTAGTCTTTGACAAACCCAAAGATCCCAGCTTTTGGGGATAAGAACTTACTGTTTGATAAAATTGCGGGAAAATTGGAAACAATATGGCAGAAACTAGGCATTTATCCATACTTAACGCAAACCAAGATAAGGTCAAATGGGTTCATGACCAGGCATAAAGAATGAAATTAAAAAATTAGAGGAACATAGGATAGTTTACCTCCCAGACCTGTGGAAGGGAAGGTTTTATGACCAAAAGAACTAGAGATCATTACTGACACAAAATAGAAAAATTTGAATACCAAACTGAAAAGTTTTGAAAAAACAAACTAATGGACAAGATTAGAAGGGAAGAAAAAACTGGGAAAATATTTTACAGTCAAAGGTTTGATAAAGGCCTCATTTCCAAAATATATAGAGAATTAACCTAATTTATAAAATCAAGCCATTCTCCAATTGAAAAATGGAAAGGATATGAACAGACAATTCTGATGAAGAAATTGAAAATATTTCTAGTCATATGAAAAGATGCCCAAGTCATTATTAATCAGAGAAATGCAAATTAAGACAACCTAAGATACACCACACACCCAAATTCAAGATGACAGGAAAAATAATATGATTTTGGAGGGGATGTGGGAAAAACTGGGACATTGATTCATTGTTGGTGGAGTTGTGAAAATCCAACCATTTTGGAGAGAGTTTGGAACTATGTCAAAAAAGTTATCAAACTGTGATACCCTTTTGATCCAGAGTGTTCATGGGATTATATCCCAAAGAGATTATAAAGAAGGGAAAGGGACCTGTATGTGCACAATGTTTGTGGCAGCCCTTTTGTAGTGGCTGAAACTGAAACTGAATGGATTTCCATAGTTGGAGAATGGCTAAAAATTGTGGTATATGAAAATTATGGAATATTACTGTTCTGTAAGAAATGACCAACAGGATGATTTCAGAAAGGCCTGAGAGACTTACAATAATGATGCTAAGGAAATGAGCAGGACCAGGAGATCATTTATACCTAACAAAATACTAGATGATGACCAGTCCTGATGGATCAGGCCACCCAGCAACAGATCAACCAAATCATTTAATGGAGCAGTAATGAACTGAACTGCCATACCCAGAAAAGAACTCTGGGAGATGACTAAAAACCACTACATTGAATTCCCAGTCCCATATTTATGCACACCTGCATCTTTGATTTCCTTCACTTTAATTGTAAATTTGAGTCTGATTTTTTTGTACAGCAAAATAATGTTGTGGTCATGTATACTTATTGTGTATCTAAGTTATATTTTAATATATTTAACATCTACTGGTCATCCTGCCATTTAGGAGGGGGGGGGTGGGGTAAGAGGTGAAAATTGAACAAGAGGTTTGGCAATTGTTAATTTAAAGTTACCCATGTATATATATCCTGTAAATTAAAGGCTATTAAATAAAAAAAAAAAAAAAGAAATGACCAGCAGGACAAACAGAGAGGATTCAACTTAATGAACTGATGCTGAGCAAAATGAAGAAAAATCATTATAAAAAACGTCTGTAAATGTTCAAGGAAGGGATTTTTAACGAAAGACTCTTGCCATTGAAAGGTGGAAGAAGAGAAAAAGAAAGAACATGGAAATTAAGAAATCTTGCATTTTGTTCTTCTTAGGTTATTTATATTTTAAATCCAATTCTCCCTAGAACAAGAAAAAATTTGTTCTTTGCAAAAATTTTTATTTAAGATTATTAATTCATTTAATGGAAAGATCTTCCTCTTGGGGAATGGAGAGGGAAAAAAATCAAAGAAGGGAGTGCAAATATTTTAAAAATTACCCTTATTTGTAAAAAATTATTTAATAAAATAAAATTGAGGCAAATCTGTTTAAAAAAGAAAAAGAGAAGGGAAATTAAAGATGTCTTTTAAAGTACAAATAATGTTTTAATTGTAAAGCATAATTTTAAAAAATTTAAGTGAGAGATGGGACAGAATAGCAATCTATAATTTCATTGGCATATGGCATTCCTGATGAAAAAGATATCTATTAGTATAGACTGGCAGCTGTGCCACAACTATTCTTAGAAGATTTTTTATTATCACCATTCCAATTATGTAAACTCTTATTGGGCACATTATAGTATGAATGAAGAATGTGAGAGCAAATTTAGTTAAGGAGAAAGGGAAAGAGGATGAAAGTATGGGACACCTGAAAGAAATGGAAGAAAGGTACTTTTGCTAAAGGGGTGGAGATCAAAGAGTGAGACTGGGTGGATAAAAGACTAATTTTATCTACTTCACAATTTTGCTTGGGGTTAGCCTGGGGCAATGCTCATACTTTCCCCCTTGGGAGAAAAAAAAAAAGAAGAAAGAAAACTTAGCAAAGTTTTCATTGCCAATTTGTACTCCAATATCATTTCTCCCATTCAGTTTTTTTTTTTTTTTTTTTTGATAAGCACTGTACTGGGGACTGCAATGAAAGGTGTTGAGGGCGAAAAGTGGGTAATGTATGAAGAATTTGTGGGAAAAGAAATGATGAGACTTATACAGAATGAAATGTTGTAGAAAGGTTTCAATCTCTATGTAGGGAGGGGTTATCCATATTATGAAATCACAAATTCACCAAAACATCAAAATATTTGCCTCAAAAAAGTCTGGGTTTTTGTTTCATCACTTGGATGTGATATAATATGAATGGAATATTGTTTAATAGCTGCCTCTACCCATGTAATGAAAGAGCTAGCAGAATTCAATGTATGTCTATTTTTTAAAAGTAAATTAGCAAAACCAAATTAAACAAACTCCAAAAAGCCTGGGAGGTTCTAAACAATCAAGCCTCAAAGAGATAACAAGCACTTTACTCTGACTTTGGCCAAAATACAAGCAAAAGCATTTATCTGTAAATACATGGAATCAGTTACCATTGGCAGACCTCCTCACTGTTCAGAATAAGTAACCATAAAACCCCAAGAAAGTTCCTAACATGCTTTTATAAGCCTCAATGAAGAAAGATGTACTACTCATTAAAAGTTACTAGAGGCCTTCCCCTGTAATTATTATTCATTTTAATATTCATATCCATATCTATCTATCCATCCATCTATCTGTCTATCTGTTTTATTTCATACTTTTAAAGTGTTTTTCTTTTTTTTTTCATCAGTGAATTACTATGGTTTAAAAAAATGCATTGCCTGGTGATCAACTTCCTGCTGATGAACTTCTCTGAAGCTAACTTAGAGAGTATTTAACTTATCAAGGATACTACACTCCAAGCTTCTCCAACTTAGAATGACTTACTGGAGCTTACTAGTATAGGCATAAAAATCTGTTAGAGTAGGAGTTTCTTGGAAGAAACTAGAAAAATCAATTGATTGATTGAGATAGAGAATACACACATACACACACATATATAATTTGTGTAAATATATGTAACATATGGTATGTCTGTGTCTACACACATATATTGTATGTATATGTAACATCTATGTTTATATGTGTATATAACATGTGTTATATCTGTGTTGGTGGGTCATATTTATTTTTTGCATGTGTATAATATATATAAATATATGTATATATACATTTAAGAAATGCAATTAAATAGAAATGAAATGAAAGGTGGAAAAAAGATCCTTTCTCTCAGAGCTCTGGCTATTTGGGCAGGTATCAGAATTAAAGATATATTCTTTGCATGTTACCTATTTAGAAGTCATTTCTCAGACTATTAAAAGAGTATTAAAGAACATATCTGCAGATGTGATAGAAACCAGCTATTGCCATAGTCACTAGATTATCATGAATCCTGAATCTCCTACCAAAGACCAAATGTGAAAATCTCTGCCCTTTCAACCAAGGGTTAGTCTTTATTACATTTCCTCTCTTTTCAGATTAGAAAGAAATTAAATTTTTTTTTGTGGCCAGGCAACCCCTTGCTAGAGATAATTATATTCATATATGTTTATCTAGCACACAGTCATGAATATGTGTAACTATACAATGTAGATATACATATTATAAATTTGTATTATATACATATACATATATATATATATATATTTATAATATATCATTATATCTCCAAATGAAGGAATAGGTCACTCATTTGAGAAACATACTAAATCATAAAAGCACCATAAAACAATAAAATAAAACCAATCATTTCAAAAAATAGACATTGACTTAATGTGGGGAAAAAACCTCATCTGTCATCTAGTCTGAACCCTACCATATGTTTGCATCCTCTGACCAGTGGTAATTCATTCTCCATTTGAAAAAACCTAGTGATATTTTCTGACCAGTGGTAATTCATTCTCCATTTGAAAAAAGCAAGTGATATTTTCCCAGGAATTCCCAGTCATAATAAGTAGTTCATTCAATTTTTGGATAGTTCTGATTGGTTGGAAGTTTGTTTCCCCTTCCCCCCACCCACACATATTGAGCCCAAGTCAATTTTCCTAACACTTACAAATATCATTCCAATTGTTGTGAATGTCACAATACAAAAATGAGTCTAATGTTTCTTTCATGCATGTATCAATCCTTCAATTATTTGAAGCCAAAAGATGCTCTTCTTGTATCCCAAATTCCTTCAATTCTTTCTTACGTGATGCAGCATATCATTCTGTCCCCATGTTTCCTTCTGATTGGTCAATTCTTCCATGGACCCAACGATGTTGACTTCTTCATTTCTTTCCTGTTTCTATTCCTGATGCTTTGGACATTTCTTTTTTCCCTCACTGGTTCCTAGAAGGATTTGAAAGTTTGTTCTGTTGCTATCTGATTTAACCCATTCTCCTTCTCCCTCTCCTTTAATTTTTATTGTTGTTCACTCATTTTTCATTCCTGTCCAACTTTTGCTAACACTGTTTATGGTTTTGTTTTGGTAAAGATACTAGAATGGTTTTGCCATTTCCTTCTCAAGGTCATTTTACAGATGAGGAAACTGAGGCAGTCAAGTGACTTGCAAAGAAGCACATAGCTAGTAATTATCTGATACCAAATTTGAACTAAGGACAATGAATCTTTCTTATGTCAGGCCCATAACTCTATATAATGTACCATTTAGGTTTCTTATATTTAATTTTAAATTTATGTGTCTGCTCCCATTAGAATGTAAACTCTTTGAAATCAGGGACTGAGTTTCTTTTTGTTTGTACTTGATATTATCAATGCTTAGTACAATGTCTGGCATTTAATGAATTGGTTGAAGATATGATACCCAGAATTAACAGAATTAACATCTAGTGGTCTAGATGTGGTCTGATCTATCAGCTCAAACTGGAATAAAAAAAATCACTTCCTCTGTATTAAGCATCTACTATATGGAAACCTGGCTTCTCTTTTTACAAATCATACATATTGCAAAATGGTTATCTTGAGTCAAAGATATGTTTTCAAAGCTGAGGAAGATAATTGACCTGTTATAAAAATCAACCTTGGTCTCATTGACAATACTGAGAAACAACATGAGCTAATCAGTTTTAGTAAGATGGTATAATATGTGCCACAAAAACTTTGACCAAAACCAATTTTGTTATAGAGTACAACCTAGTTCATCTTGCATAAAATTGCTATGTATCTCCCTCCATTCTTTGAAAAGATGGAAGACTGAGTATTGAATATTGTATATGCTATCAGATATAGTTGTTGGTTTTGGTAACCATTCTAAAAATAAAACAAGACAAAACAAATAAACAAAGAACAACAACAAAAAACAAAATTGTTCCAAAAGCAGGTTCACTGGTTAGTAGTCTTCAGAAATTGATGTGATATAAAAGCAAAAGGCATCAGTAAATTTTTTAATGAAAAAGAGTTTTATATATAAAAATAGAATAAATTGTAGTCCTATTGGATCCTTAAATCATAATCTCTATCAATCACCAGTGCTCATTCATCCCCTTATAACTAGTCATTAGAAACTCAGACTACAAAGACCAATATAGGATTAATGGATATTTTCCTATTGCTTTTCCGGACTTCAAAAGCAATATCAATTTTTTTCCCAGGAAATTCACCTGTCACCTGGTCATTTGCAATGTAGCAAGCATTCTTCTATCTTAACAGTGCATAGCCTTGCAATAGTTAGCCTGTGTTATGAATACAGATAGAGAAAGATCGTGAATGTGCATACATTATTTACTTCTGTTTATAAGATCTTAGATGGAGCCAGTGTAAGGTTGACTTAAAATCTAACTCTTAAATCAAGTGTCTTCCATCTGTGCCTAATCAGTCTACTTCAAAACATTCCTAATGTCTTTTCTCCAGAAAAGACTTCTCTGGTTTCCCCCCACCTCAGAAGACTCTCTTCATAATATATGAGTTAGCTCCATTGACTGCAATAGTGAATTGAAAAATGTTCCCACTCCCCATGGCAACATTTGGCTTCCAGAAATAGCCCCATAGGCAGAAGGTAGTTTCCATAACCGAACTCTTTCCTTAACTGCTATCTAGGCCAGTATCTTTAAAGCATTTTTATAAGTACAGTTTTGTTTTGCTGTTAGTTCCCCCTTCTCTAGTAGAATGAATGTGTAATAGATAAATCTTTTTACTTAAGTAACCTGCAGGAAATCAGTCTCCTGTTGGACATAGCTATACTATGAGCATGAAACCACAACTGAGGTGTTATCTTCCATGAATTCACAACTGAGGTGTTATTCTTTATCTATTTATCCACAGAAGGGAAATTGGGTGCTATCTGCATTTCTTACTCCTACTTTATTAAAAAAAAATTCAAAGACATAGTGAGGCCCCAAAACTAGAGGTCAAGGGGGATCCTATGATTCTAAACCTTTAGGCAATTACCTTTGTAATACTTAGAAAAAATAAAGTACTCTACTTCAGGCTGTTCCATTTGGAGGGAGGCTATCTAAACTGATGTTATTTGAACCCAGATCAAAGTGTACAGTTTTCTTGTTCTGCAGAAAGTTATCTGAGAACTTATTCTTCTATTAGGCCTTGGTATTGTGCCCTCCCCTAGCCAAGGAGAACTCTGGCAAAGCCTTGGGGATGTCAAGACTTGGGGATAAGGCAAAGACCAGAAGTCTCCTAAAAATGTGATTTATCCTAGGGCTTGAATAAATAATAGTAACGAGGCATAATATTCAATGGCCAATAAGTAGTTCTAAGTGATCACCCAGCCTTACCCCACTCAAAGTTGTAATGGAGAGGGAAGGTTGGAGAAGAATGGCAATTGTTAAGAAATCTAAGTGGGTCAGAGAGGCAGGAAGCACTTTATACTGGCCCTAAGACACCCGGAATCCTGAGTTTTATTAATAGCAATGGCCCCCAAGGAGCAAAATGTCATTGGTGTTTAAAAACCGCTAGGGCCAGGGATTCCGGTGCCGCTAGACCTTTGCGGGAAAGGGGAGAAAGTTTGCAGCAGGACTGTGGAGTTGATCGTCCCGAGTCTTGGCTGGGAAAGGGAGGGAGCGTGTAACGGACTCTAGTTAGATGGGGAACGGACAAGAAAGAAGCGTCCACTCCCGCAGGGCCACTTTATGCCGGAGCTCTCAGGGTGAAAGAGAAGCCAGGGCTGTGTTCGGTGCCAGCAGAGAGCCGATTCATTTCAATCGGTGTCTCAGCTAATGAAGAACTGAACTCGGCCTCAGAAAACGCTGCTGGCGAGCTTTCGGCAGCCTTCTATATCTGGATACTAGTCATGACGTCCAGTACATCCCGGAGCGTGTCTTTACCTAAATAAGTTAACAGGACAACTGGATTCTTTAGGAAGGGCGGGGGGAGGGGGGAGAAACAGAAAAGGGGGGAGGGGGTGTTGAGTGTTCCGAGGTGACTAAATTTGCCTTGTTGAGCCTTGTAAAACCCTGACTTAATCATGTAAACTTCTGTGTAAGCAAAATAGAAGAAACTTCAAAGGGTCAAAAAGCCTTTAGGGATTTGTGCTGAGACGCCAGCAATAGATCCTAATCTGCCTTCTGAATTCTGGCTATATTTGTCCAAGGAACTGGTACCAGCAAACTCTCTAAGGTAGAGATAGTGGGTTGATTCAGCCTTTATCCCCTTAGAGAGTATTGGCTTTGTAAGGCTCAAGGCAGCGCTTCAATGCCAGGGGATCTATGCTTGCCCAAAAACCTCTAAAAATGAAATACAGGAGTAATTTGAGATAATGACTTTGTAACAGGCTTGGGCAGACCTTGGACAGAAGAAGTGAGAGATGTTATCACCCCAGCATTCCTCTTAAAATGCAGTTTTTCCCCCCTGCTTATTCCCAGTTAGTCAAAGCTACATTAACATTCCATCCAGGGCTGCTAAACAGAATCTTAATTAGTCCTGATACTCTTGTGCGAGGGGTTTATTCATTGCACTCTTAACTAATGGTTGCTGTCAGGGTATTTTTTTTTTTTCTCTTTGGGTTCTTTGGGGATATCGTGTTCTGCTGCAAAGCATGACAGAAATGTAATGTGCATGCAAAAAAAAGGAAAAAAAAAAACTTGCAGATCAGAAATCTGGAGGCATAGGCTGACTCCAAGCCCCTGCTTAATGGTAAGACATTGTTAGGACTAATGAGAATAACTTCCACAACAGATATTTTCCTGACTCTTGTTTATCTTAAAATTTAATGGTGCCCTCTCTCTTTCCCAGACAGAAAACATTACAAACGAGTTACTACTGCACAGCCTTAAGTATACTTCCCAGCTAAAATCTGCATTTTCTGTGGCTGCTTTAGCAGCACCTGGGGTTTGCTATTTAAGTGCCAGAAGTCCTGGAGTAGAGAAATACTGGAGAGTTGCAACGGGTTTAAAGCAGTGTTAAAGAAGACCTGGCTCTACGAATGATGACGTTTAGAGTCATTCATGCTAGTATGTGTCCATAATGGATGCATGTGTAGGTGAAGCAAAGATTTACACCTCTTCTATTTAACAATTCCATTACGTGAAGCTTTAAGTGGGTGGTGATGTTAACCACTTGATATGGCCTAGGTGCTCACGTAGGACTCAGTGGGAACTTCCCACAAGGTTATCTACTGTTCGGAGACTAAAGAATAAAAATAATAAATTTGTTGAATAATCCTTATTAAAAGCGATTCTCGTTACGGAGATTCGTCATTTAAATATTGTTCTTATATAGCATTTTACTTAGTGCTATGATTCTCTCGGAAATAATTTAGGATTACTTTGAGGAGAAATGAGGACTGTGGGAGAAGGATTGAGTTCCCTCTTAAAAAAAAAATAGGAGTAGTCTCCCTCTCTTCCTCCCTCCCCTCCTCCCCCTCCCTCCCCCTCTCTCTCGTTCCCCTGTTCTTCCCTTCTTCCTTCCTTCCTTTCTTTCTTTCTTTCTTTCTTTCTTTCTTTCTTTCTTTCTTTCTTTCTTTCTTTCTTTCTTTCTTTCTTTCTTCCCTTTTCTTAGTTTCTTTCTTTCTTCCTTCCTTCCTTCCTTCCTTCCTTCCTTCCTTCCTTCCTTCCTTTCTTTCTTTCTTTCTTTTCTCCCTCTTCCTTCTTTCACATGCCAAATTCCCTCTCCATAAGCTTGCGTAACATTGATTACTCACAAAGCTTCCACAATAACTATCATGTAGCTAAACTAATTGAGACAATCATGCTAAGTTATAGTCAGTCTAAAGGTACTATTGATGTGGTAATGCCTATAGAAAATCAGACATGCGACTCACTACCATTTAATTGCTCCCTTTAACCTGTTATTACTATGTTAACTGGCTTAAGTATATATTGCTGCCTTTTATTGCCTTGATGTGACAAATTAAAACATACAGTCTGGGAGCTGCGCTAAGTTGGTGAACAGAGTTTCAGAAAATGGAGCTGTGTGATGTCAAAGCTGTCAAACCGGATTCAGTTTCTAACATGCATCCTGAACTGCAATTCCGTTTGCATTGGGAGGCTGGGATTGGGAGGCTGGGGGTAGGAGGTGGGGGGGGGGGGGGGCGCGGGGGGAAACTGAAGAAGAGAGAACAGTTTCACCGAAGAAGGGATTTTAATTGCTAGAGTAAAAAATATATATATGTATATATACACACACACACACACACACACATATATATATATGTGTGTGCTTTGAACTGGTGTTTGGGATTAGCTGTCACAAACCTGGGGTTTAATTAAATTAACCGGCTTATGCCAAACAGCGTTAAAGTGGAGGAGGTATGTTTAAGAATTTAAAGACCTGAGCAAACTGTTTGCATTGGGGAGTTAAATAGTTAACATGTGTTGTTCTTACATTTATCTTTGGCCTGATGTATTAAACAGTCACCTAAAATCTTGGGAAATAATGTGAGCCGGTGATTATTCCTGTCTTCACACAGTTAGTACTTTCCAGCTAATTAACCTTCATAAAAAGGGTCTTTTGCGTTATTAAGATATATGGGTGGAAACGGTTTACTGCAGAAACTCTTAATTATTCACACTGAAAGGTGTGTTTGCCAGTAAAATACTAATTTCTCCCTATATCACTCTCACCACATCCTGGATAACCCCAATTCAAAAGTTTTCTCTAATTTAGAGTTGTTTCAGGGGAGCGCTGATGGCACAATAAACTTGTTGACCTATTCACCACATCAACAATTAACGTTAACCTTTCAACATGAAGGAACTTCTATTTTTTTTTTTAAACATATATCCACACTCCGTTGGAGTAGAAAGAAAGACTCACAGACACTAAAACTGGCAGTTTCCCTTCTACAAACCTTCCTCTTACCTTCCTCTTGAGTCTGGGAAAGGACACCTGAGAGGTCCAGTTTCCTCATCTTCAACTACTCATACTTAAATGATCTTGAAGGTATTAAGGATAGCCTAAACTCCTCCCCCCCTTCTTTTCTCCTGGAAGATGTCAGAGGTTAAAATGTTCGCTTTGCCCTTTCTCTTGATCTTGGAGAGAGAGAGAGAAAAGGGGGAAAAAAAAGAAAAAAAAAAAAAAAAAAAGCAAGAGTTGCTGGCACCTTTATGGGGCTCAGACCTGCTGCTGCTCTGAGCAGTTCCAGCTCCACTAACTTTGATCAGCCTTATTAATTCCAGCTGCGGTCTATTTGTTTGTCATTTTTCCTTTTTCCTCTGAAATCATTATTTATGGCGGAAGGGGAAAGGGTGGGGGTGGGGTGGAGCGGCACTGCTGGAATGGAGAGTTCTGCATAACCTGAAAGAGGGAAGGTTTGGTCTGTGTATTTGATTGCTTAAAGGCTAGGGGAAAAGTAGGTTTGAGAAGTGTAATCTGCATTAAGATCAAATCAGTTTTGAAATAATTAAACTAGAGCATTAACTAATTACCAGATCAGGGAAAGGAAAAATAAATATCCCTTAAAATAGCTGAAGGTTATTTAATCCTATTTTTGACACTAATAATTAATAATTGATTAGATGTTGTGCACAATAAATTGTCAATTTATTTTTCAATAAAAATTTGCATGACATTTGGGGGGATTTGGTATTGAGAGTGGAAACTTGTTCAGTTTTGTAAGATTAACTTCAGTTAAGTTTTTATAATAATAATTAATAATTATAAAACCATTTATTTCTCTGAATTTATCTACCAACCCCATAATTCCTGACACCCATCTTTCAAAATCCATTCTTGATGTCAGAATGAAAGTATAGAGGAAAACAATCCCCTGCTTTGTTTCAATTATTGCCCTATAAGAATTGAATATATATATATATATATATACGTTTGTATAAAATAAAAGCAAAAAAAAAAAAAAAACCCTGAAAAGTATATCTTAACCATTTCAGTTCATTAAATCAGAACCATCATCCCATTCAATAAGCTGTATTGAATATTTTTTTCCCTTAGAAAAACACTGCACACTTTGTTCTCATCATCACTAAATCTATAAATCAATCTATTATTCAGTCATTTCAATAGGACAGAGTAAGGATAAAGAAGGATGACTGAAAGATACAGAGTCTAGACTACAGAACTGGAGTCAGAACTGCTTTCTCAGTTATTAGAAGCTGTGTCTATATTAGTTTATATCATGGTGCATTGACTGTATATGCAAAAATGGAGATTAAAAGTTTTCAGTCTCTTTCCAATAGTCAAGTTTCAAACAAAATTTTTTCTACTATTACATGCAATATGCAAATTAAAGATGGGAAGGCAGATTCCAAGAGAAAGAGATGTCTATGAACATTCATTGATATTGGTCAGAAATCACTTTCTTATAATGCAAGTTAGAGTGGCCGTGGGAGGGTTTGTCCCAGGATTGACACTGCTATAAAGATTTGTGGGGGGAAATAAAGATTTGGGTTTTTGTTTTTGTTTTTGCAATTTGGAAAATTTCAAATGATTATAATGATAACAAATGTTGTATCCAGTATACACAGTAATGAACCTGAAAATATCTCCTATATTAATATCTCATTGTATTTCTTTTTACTGAGCATGCTAAATCTCTAGAACAACACTTCTGAATTGCTGGAGGAGTGAAATAGTTGGTTTATATCACACTTAATTTAAAGGTCCAAAAGAGCATTTCCTTTGAGTCGTTCTGGGACACTTAGGATTCCTGAAAACAAAGCCTATTTCCTACATAGAATTCAATCTATTTGTTTAGTCATGGTGAAGTCTAGGACTTATTGAACTTGAATTTGGGAATGCTTGTTACTTTAAGAATCAGGATGGCTTTAACTCTTTGCATATTACTCTTGTAAAACTGATTGTTTGAAATTAAATTCTGATGGGGGGAGGATTTACTGGTGACAAAAAACCAAATATTATTAAAATATAACATTGCTAAGTACATTTGTTGCTGTTCAAAAACAGAAATAACAAAGGATACAATTTATTTTGGCTGCCTAAGTGTATGTGTGTATATGTGTTTGTGTATGTATTGTATATATGTGTATTTATATATATAAACACACACATATATGTAATTTTCTCTAAAACCTTCAATTTCTTTAAAATAAGCATAAGCATTGAAGAACAACTAATTGCACTTTTTTTTTTTTTTTTTTTTTTTTTTTTTTTTTTTTTTAGTGAATGAAGTTTCCACCTATCTCATACACAAATATGATGAAGAGGAAAAAAAAAAAAAAAAAAAAAAAGTAAAGCGATTCCAAATCTTTCTTTTAACTCTCCCTAATAAACCATGCCTCCCTTTTCCACTGTGCAGGTATGTACTAGAATCAATCCTCCTGCCCCCAGTCCCAATATCACAGCTGAACTATACTTGGGTTGGGTCTGCCTTGCACAGCAATACAGAACTCTCAGTCTATCTCTAGTCTTCTCTTCCTCTCCCCTTCCCAGCTCCAATCAAACAAAGGTGGATAAAGTTCTTTTCAAGTTTCAAAGGCAGTTGGTGAGCAGCTTTACAGAAACAATAACTCTTTTATTGAGAACAAATGTTGACATTTGAAGGGAGTGAGGAAAGGCACAGCCCTAGCCGGCCCAAGTGGAAAGCGCCTCTGGTCCTATTTGACAACAGCTCCAGTTCCCGAGGGATCCCACCTGAGATTAAAGCTTGAATTTCGATAAATCAGCTCTAATGAAACCTCTGGCCCTGGAGATGAGAGGGTTTATCTTGGCAGTTCCGAAGACAGGCACTCTTAGTGCAGAGGTTTGGGAAGGAAAGTTGGGAAAAGAAAGGAAGAAAGAGGGTTGAGGTCTTAATCCTCAGCGGGTGGGTTAGCATCCATAGGAAACAAAATGTATATAAAAGTGTTTTTCTTTTATGGTCCACACGTCTTCATTTTCCCTTTCCGGATTAATCACTTCCCATCTCAGTCAACAACTGCAAACACCGATGCTTCCTTCTATCTCTTAATTTCTGTGATAAAAGACCAAGTGGGGATAAAAACAGTCTTATCAATTAACTTCTCAAATGCTTCTTTTCTGCCTTTCTCTCCTTTTCCCCCCCTTTTCCCCTTTTCTAGATAATTTGCCTATATCTTATAAATCACATTAATTTTTCTCAGGAAGTGATTTTTAAAAAAAAAAAAAATACTCTTTAACTTTTATACTTCCAGAGTGTATTTAAAGACAAGTTTTCCAATTCTTTCTACTTTCCTTTCCAGAAAGGAAATTCAGGTCTAAATGCTAGCAAGAATAGGTAAATTATGGAAATCTTCTATAATTCTTTAAGCATATAAACATCAAAGAAGTATGTTGGCCTTTACTAATCTCTACCCCACCTTTTGGTTTTCAAGAATTGAAATGTGCAAGAGAACCTGGAAATAAGTATACACGGACCAGAAAAAGAAGTAGGGACAAGTCTTTTTTCCAAATAGGGTATGGATAATAAGGTGAGGATTTAATATCTCAGTTAAAACTAAGAAGGATTTTTAAAAATACATTTGGCATTATATGACTAAAGTGAGATATTCTAAAGGATTTCTAACTTTAACAGGGGAACAATCTTTCTTAATTAATTTTATTTTGACAAATTTCGTAGAAACTGAGTTAGGGAAAATACTTTTTTATTATTTCTACCTATAAAATTGTGACAGTCAACTATTTTTATCTTGTAATCATTTATTATATTTATATCACAAGAATAAAATTCCAATAGTCCAAATATTTAATGGGGAAATGCTGGGGGGTCAGGGGGAGGGAGGAAATGAATTCTCACAAAGCTGCAGAAATTCAGAGTTAAAAACCAAAATTCCAGCTATACTCTGAAAATCGGTGTTTCATTCCCCTACGCCTGCCTCCCACATACCAAAAGGCATAGGTTAAAAGACAAGAAACTGATTCTTTTGTGGTTCAAATCACAACTTTTACAGAAAGACAGTACCCACCAGGGGTTTGTGAAAGAAACCATGCTTTCCATGTGAAGATCTTTCTTTTCCAATGCACAGACCATATTAAATCATTTCCATTTCTCTGTCATTAAGAGGAAAGGAGTCTGATTTTCCTTTTTGTTTTAAAAGATCAACTTCATTGCTTTGTCCCCAAACAATAACAGTTTTAAATCTAATAAATACATAAGAAATAAGAAAAATGAGAAAGAAATAAAGAAAAAAATGCAGCCTTTCTTCTTTACACAAATAAAATATATTTTCTGACTCCCGACTAGAATGGCTCTTTATCCAGTTAACATTCCCCAGGCTAATGCCTGAAGTATCTAAGATCACTTTCAAATGCCCTTTCTAACAAGACCTGAGCAAGAGGCCACTAATTTTCACTGAACAAAAAGCCACTGGAGAGAGATCCGTTTGTCAATATCAACTGGTCCAGCAATTTCCCATCTTCAGACACGTCGGCCTATCTGAGCTGGCAGATGTTTAGACAAGATTTTATAAATTGTTCAATATCAGCCCATAATGAACCCCAACTGACCATTCCAAAGCAGCTAAAAGCATCCAGGATCTCCCCCGCTGGGATCCAATAATGCTCTCACGCTGGAACATTATTAATCATGGAATAAAATAGATGAGCCTCTTGAAAAATAAGTGTATGATTGATTAAAGGGCAATCTAAGAAGCCATTATTCTTGTTTTATAACCGTAAGTTATATTCACTCAATTTATCTTTGGGGAAGAAATAAATGATTGTTCATTTCTTTTCTGAAATTATATTATATTGAGATTCATATAATTTTGCTGAAAATTAAAGTGATATATTTGGTTCTTTTAAGATTCTAATCTGGGAAAATGTTACTTGACTACAAATTTCAGATATGGTTTATATGATTTGGAAAGTGAATGTTACACAAAAAGGGGGTGGATTAAGTTGCTTTAACTTTTGAGGGTTAAAGGGGGAGAGGGATTGGGAATGGGGAGAGTTACTGAATGCACAGTTTTACACATCTACAAGATTCTTACATTCTAACTGGTGGGGGGGGGGGTAGAGTTAAACAATTACCTAGGGAATTTGATTAATATAGGTAACCACTTTGGATAATCCAGGCTTAAAAAAAATTTTCCCTCTGAAATGCTTTTATTTCTTTGTGAGTGAGGCTAGATTACCAAGATTATTGTCTTTTTTCCCCCAATTTAGTTTACCAAAGAGATAAAATGTAACCTTGCTTCAATGGTTAATTATAGAAGGAACATTTTTTTAAAATCATCATCATCATAATACCAACAATAAAGAACATTGTTTTAAACTAGGGGAATGAAATTTATATAACTAAAAACCACTCCATATTCTCCCATTGGCAATGAATTTGTGTATGCACACTAAATATATACAACATGTATATACGTTGTTCATCTACCAAAAAGCATTTTTGGAGGGGGCAAGTTTAAACCCCATACTTTATCTAGAAGAGTACAAAATATAAAATGTAGTGACTTCTATAATCAATTTCATCACTGCTCTCTCAATCAAATTACTCTTTTAGGAAAAATGAACCCAAAACGCTATATTGTTGCAGACTAGTCTGTTTTTATTTACAATTGAAGATATAAATTAGTAAAGAATTCTTGTTAAACAACCAACAAAGATTGTATAACCATCAACGTTTCAAATAAAAACCAGGCAGAATTTATTTACAAAAAAGATCGGATTCCATTGCAATACAACTTGCATAAATTACTAGAAGCTTTATATCATTACAAAAATAAATATCAAATTTGTTTCCACTTTTTAAGTACTCAAGTTCTTCAATCACATTTTATTATCTCTACTGTGTACATCCTTTACAAATAAATTTTACAGTAAATCCTATCACACCTAGAGAATATATACCGTGGCAATGAAGTGATCAATTCGAGATATCCTGAGAAAAACAGATTGTTTTCAAAAGTCACACATACATTGGGGAAACTATACTAGACCAACAAACTCACATATGTCCAACAAAATTGTTTTTAAGAATTAGTCTGTAGATTTAATAGTGCTCTGTGGGTTCTTCTTTTATACAGTGGCACAAGATGTGATTCCAGATTTAGATTTGTTCTATATATTAGCTCAGGGAGAGATGATGGCTTGCTGACTTTTTTTCAAAGCAATTGTGACACCTACCTGTGGACCAAGGAAAAAACCAAATCATCCAAAATCCTTCAGTTACACACTTGTATCATTAAATTTAAAAAATTAGGCAATCTGAAAAGCTTCATCTTCTTTATTTTCTTCATAAAAAACTTTGAACTTAATAACTGTTGTCTAGCATTCAAGCAAACTCAAATTTCTTTTTAAAGATGCTGTTATGAATAAGACAACATACACTACAATGTCTATTCTATCTGCACACATTCCTAGATAAGCATGCTGAAACCTCTCCCCCCCCCCCTTTTTCTTTTCTTTTCTTTTTTTTTTTTTTTTTTACCATGTAACCATCATCTATAAAAGTTACTTGATATGAGGAGTTTCAGCAATGTTTCTCTAATCAAACCAGTCATGCTTATTTTTATGATTCTATGGAGATTATGTGGATTTTAAATAATTAATCAATTCCTTGTCCTTTGAAGGAATTACAGTAAAAACCACAGTTGGAGTTAATGGCATTTTTTTCCTAATAAAAAAGTTTTTTAAAGTTGATTTCATGTGCATATTACAAAGGGGTATTCCCCACCCCACCCCCTGCAGTTGAAAAATGTGATCTTTCAAATAGAATTGAAAAAATAAAGGAAACCTCTAATGTGGTTCTCCCATTCCCCGAGATAGGAGGAAGAATACCAGAAAAGAGGGTAATACTTTGCAATCAAACTCCATGTAATGAAGCAAGAAATAAACATTAAGCAAGTTTACAGCTGCGCAATATGTCTTGGATCAGATCCCAAATGATCAGTGTAATAGAAAATGTTCCCACTTACTCACATTCTGTCTGATTGCACTTCTATAGGTAGGGTTGTACTCCTACTGTGCAGACTTCAGTGGAATCTGTCAAAATAGAACCGTCAGTTAGTCACAGGACACAGCCAGCTAACTAGATTATACAGTATATACCAAATCTCACAGTTGCTCCAAATACTGACTTAAGCAGTTAAACTGCTTTATCTCATCATTAAAATTACATTCCAAGTTTAAGTAAATTTCAACATCTTTTAAATTTTATTTTTCTCTTTAAGGACCATTTTTTTTAAATGTCCCAAGAGACTAAGGTTTCTGAATGGATGGGAGAAGAGAGGAAGAAGGTAGGAGAGAAGAGTATATCGGGAAAGAGATTTAATTACAAAAGGAGGAGAGAAGGGAAGAGTTTTTAAGTTTTAAAGGTTCCTTCCCTCCACGTTTCTAATAATAAGGAGTATTATTTCCTTCTGGACAAAACTAGAACAGAAAATAATCTTTAACTGGTCAGTGGAAAGTCAGAAAGATCCTGTTTTTACCAATCAAAACACACAAAGGCCAGAACATGGAGCACTGACTGCCCAGGGGCTCTAAGTTTAATTTGCATTTCGTTCTAAGTTGTCACCCCTGGAACTTGAAAAACAGCTGAGATTTCATAAAACAAGCTGAGAATCTTTTCTTTTCTTTTCCTTATTCAAAGCAGATCTGGTGATAGGAGATTTTAAAAAATACACCGTTTAAAATTATCTTTAAGATCAAATGAATGCTGAATCTTAGCATTTTTCTTTCCCACCCTTAGGAGAGGTTCCTTTATATGACCTCATTTCACAGAACGACAGATCTCAATCTGCTTGGGTACTTCCTCTCTCTCTCCCCAAATCCCTCCCCAAACACATACATACACACACACACACACACACACACCCTGTAAGTTAGCTTTTTTTCTTTTTTTAAACTAAGGAAGAGTTTGTGTATGTATTTCTTTCCCAGGAGTTATTTTGCCTTTAGCAGGAAAGAAATAAGCAAGCATTCACTTACCTTTCTTAGGCTCATAACTAGAGGGCCTGTAATGTGGCTCCAGCTGGTTAGTGCTCGTTTTCAAAGAGTCACTGCTCTGCTTGGGAACAGAGCTAGTATTTAACACAGTCTGACTCAATCCTTCGTTTGAAGCCACTGCTGCTGAGTTATACCTCAGGATCCCCTGGCTCTGAAGCGCGTTAAAGTTTCCATAGTTTGTGTAGTTGCTGTAAAAAGGTGAAGTATAATAAATATGTCTTCCGAGTAGGGAAGAAGGGGAATAAGCCGAACTAGTGTGGGACGTGGAGGAAGGGGCAGCCGAAGTCAAAGCAGGTGGGGGACAGTTTTGCCCCATGTTCTGATGCTTAAGGTCCGAGGTGGCGATTTCTGCGAGAGACCACAGCTTGGGTTTGATGGCCTGGGTTTGGGAGCTCGGGGAAATCCGATTGTCCAAAGTCGTTTTGTTGGAGTTCCGGGAAGCGTCTTCATGGGGGTGGCTCAGGAGAGGGGCTTCCACGCCCGTGAGGGGCGAGGAGGTCACGGGCTTCGTAGGGGGTAGGTCTCGGTCCCCTTCCTCGTCCTCCTCGTCGTCGTCCTCGATGTCATCGTACTTGTCCTTTGACTCGGAGCCCGATTCGCAGAGGGTGTCTCCCGGTCTGCAGGGCAACTTTTCCCCATCTGACTCGGCTGAACAAGAGTGGTCCGTAAGCGAATCGACATGCAAGCTGATCCCTGAGAAGAGCCAAGGGCAGACAAAACAAGGGCAGTCAGTTATTTACAACATGATGGCTAAAGGGAGAGAGCTCACACGCACCCGGGCAGCTCCCCCCTCAGCTGCACAGCATTACTTGTAAACAGGCCGTTCTGCTTTGAACAACAGCGATACACATAACCCTCCCCCCAACCCACAGCCCACCCCCCCCTTCCCCCAAGGGCTGCCACGTGCTTAAGGGTGGTTGGCCTTATAAACCAAATAAAATACCCTTAAGTGACCGACTCAACAGTGTAAAACCCGTGAGCTTCAATATTATCTGTTAACAGTGAAGACTCTTAGTTGTATATTGGTTTAATATTGCAAAGTTGAGAAGCCTGAGAATGGGGTAAGGACGATGGTCTGTAGGTAGTGCCCCCCCCCAAAAAAAAAAGAGAGACTGGACTATTTTCACCCTTTTAATGGAAATAATTTTAGAAACAACTTCCCAAATCGGGATACCCCGGCATACACTCTCTGCACACAAGTTCCAGTAAAGTAGGACTTTTCGGAACCTCTGAGCGTGAGAGGGCTCTACTCTGGCTTACTGACCTTCGTCTTCCGCAGACGTTTCGTTGTTCTCTTGAACCTTATCTGAATTCTCTTCTTTACTTCTCGCCCCGTCCCCTTCATCTTCATCCTCGTCTTCGCTTTTGTTTCGGGGAGCCCAGGTCATCTTATTCTCCTTCTTGAGTCTCCGGCGGGCATTGGCGAACCAAGTGGAAACTTGAGTGAGAGTCATCTTGGTGATGATGGCCAACATAATCTTCTCCCCTTTGGTGGGGTAGGGATTCTTGCGATGCTCTTGCAGCCAGGCCTTCAGGGTGGCAGTGGCATCTCGGGTGGCATTTTTTCTGTAAGCTGGGTCATTCAGCTGATAAGGATAAGCTGGGCTGCCATAAGGATGGTAGCTGATGGCCCCGGTCATGCCTGTCGTATGAGCATCATAAGGTGAACCCTGAAAGAGAAAAACGTAGGAGGTGAGCAATTTGTTATCTTTATTAGTAAACAGCTTTTTTTTTTTAAAGGCAGGAGTAATTTCAATTTTCATTTAAATTTTTAATTTCAAATTCATGTTTCAGTACCGAAAAATAATGTCCACACCCAGCCCAAATACCCAATGGTTACATTTTTAGTCATCAAAAATTGTAAGTCTCAAACATTTCACTTTCTTGAAATTAAATGTTCGCTACATCAGTTTCGAATCTCATAGACTGCGGGAGGCAAGTAGGCCTACAGGTAGTTTCTGAATATCTAAATTTCACTCAAAGGTTCAAATGATGCTTCTCCCCCCCACGGTACTCTAGTACCCCCTCCCCCTTTTAGCCATAGAAAACACAACAAAGCCACCACTTAGCAATTCACTGCACTAATGCATTGCAAATCCAATTTGCAAATCAGAAGATATGCACCGTTTCAAATTGTTCAAATGCGATGTAATTAGCATTTTAATTCGCCCTTTAACGTTTAAATTGCGCTTATTTAAACCTTCCAAATTCTAGAAAGTTGCAGATATTGTTGGAGAACTTGAGAACTTGTCAGCACATCTAGGAATTCCACTGAGGGTGTGGCGAATCTCAATTTTAATCTCAATTTTACTTAATAGCTTTAATAGCCAGAAATACTTTTCAACTTCCAGTGACTTAGTCTCTATGGTGGTAGAACCGGAAAGTCTAAGGAGGGATGATTTCATATCAAGATAGATGGTAAGACAATTTATCTCAAGTATTTTTTAAAAAGAATAAGGATGCACAATTAGGCGGGGAGATAAAAGCAGAAACAAATTCTGGAAACATAGATCATATTAGAGATTTTATTTATTTTCGTTCTAAAAAAAAAAAAAAAGGATTGTCATGTCAACAGTGAAATCTGAAGCTGCCGACTCCCGAACCTTCTTGTATAGGAGCGGAGCTCCCAGATAGCAAACAGATGCTCCTTTTCATCCCTTAAAATCCAGTTAAACCATTAGCACAAAAGCATTGAAAGTAAATAAAAACCGCACGGGGAGAACGACCCGAAGGTCCGCTCAGCAGCGGACTAAAACACACACACGCACACAGACAAGCATGTACACAGACAAACCCTATACTCTCCAACACCCAACATGTACTTAATTATTCGATCTATATTCTTTTATACAATAAACGAAAGAATTTAGTGCAGTAAAGTAGGGTGGATTACGGGGGAAAGTGTGAGCGTTGGCAGATGACTTCCCATCTAACTGGGAGGCAAAGTAAAAGCATAATTTACCGTCTCCTGTTATTCTTTCTGCTCGCCCTTAAAGTTGACGCTTGAACCTAACAAGCAACCTCTACTCTCTCTCTCTCTCTCTCTCTCTCTCTCTCTCTCTCTCTCTCTCTCTCTCTCTCATGCATTACCTTAGGGTTGTGGTCTTTCTAAGGATATGTAGCGTCTATAGATCATCTGATACTGGACAGAGATGAGGATGGGGATGAGGATGAGGATAAGAGCAGCAAGTAATGAGCCAGGAAGAGGAAGAGGAGGAAGAGAAAATGAGGGGGAAGGCCGAGGCATCTCCGAGGTAGTTACCATGTAGGAAGGGAATCCCGTGGCGGGGTCTGTAGAGTACTGAAGTGGGCTGGTGAAGCCGGTCGCAGCCTGCGCGGTGAAAGCCGCAGATCCAGGGTAAGGACTGAACGCCGAGCCTGAAGAAGACCTGGCCAGCTCCTCGCTCCTAGGCGCCGCCAGCGCAGAAGCCCCGTAAGCTGGGCAAGAATAAAGAGCCAGAGAACCAGGGGGCTGGTAGAGGTAACCCTGAGGATAAGACATGGCTTAGGCGTGCACGGGAGCAGGGAGGGGGCGAGGGGGTAACCGGCCCTGGCTCTGCTTCTGCCGCGGCTGCTGCTGCTGCTTGCTCCCTCTCTTGCCTTTCCCCAGTTGGCTCGGTCTGTATATAGTTATGTAGAGAATTAAGAATTGTTATATGGCCCCCCCATCCACCCACCCAAGAGAAAATAAGAAGAATGATCAGTAGGGAATGAGGGGGGTGGGTGGGGTGGGGGTGGGGTGGGGGAGAGAGGAAGGTGAAGGACAGAAAGTAGAAATAAATCAATCTGATCAGAAAACTAACCCGGACGAGAAGTGCATCTGGAGAAGAGAGAGTGAAGGGAGGGAGGGGGTGGGGGGAAGGAGGGAAGGGGGAAGGGGGGGAGAAGCGAATTTAAAAAAAAAAAAAAAAAAGACAGAAAGAAAGACGGATAGAGAGAGTGGAAGAAAGGGGAGAACGAGAAAGAGCCCCCGGAATCAGCAAAGTAGCTGCGGCTGTGGCTGCTGCTGCTGCTGCTGCATATGGAGCTCTTTCTCAGCCACAGCCAGCTCCCCCAGCGCCTGCAAGTCTGTATTTTGGGGGAAGTATAGAGAGTCTGAACTGAAGAGTTGAGGGAAGGAGCGCTCGAGTTTCTGAGGGACATTGGAAAACGGAGCTGTCCGTCACGGCGGCTTATCTGCATATTCAGACGGGCCCGCCCCCCTCCTCCTCCTCTCGCCTTCGCCTCTCACAGACTGGGGAGGGAGGGAAGCGCAGGCTTTTGTAATGCAAGCCACCCTCTCTGTCTGCCAGGGAACACACTGCTGAAGCCAAGGGATGATACTGCTGATCAGCCACTCCGGACTCCTGCGCTCGGTTGCGCGCGCGCGCACACACACACACATTCTCTCTCTCTCTCTCTCTCTGTAAGCGTCCTTATATTGTCATAGTTTAGGCTAAAGGAGGGAAGGGGCAGAAACTCGGCCTGTCCCTTCGTGTAGCCAAAGTCAGGGAAGTTGTCTTCCCTTCCTTCCCCACCCCTCTTTACAGTAGTGGTAGCCCAACTTTCTAAGTCCACTACTGTCCTGTCATTCAATGTGGAAGTATTTTCTTAGTTTGTCCTAAGGAATTCTAGTTCAGAATTCCTTATTCAGGTTTTTATTTGCAGAGTTTTGAAGGAAGGCCCCGGTGACTGCAGAGTAATTCAATTTAAGAGAGATAAATTAAAATATTTAACACATAATTATTCTCTTACCTGGGAGAAACCAAAGGGAGTAGAAAGGTAAAGAATCTATGTTCTTGACTGATTATGGGACGGACATACATCCTAGGTTCTAATCCAGAGTAACCTAGTGAAGGAAAACACGTGAGGGGGGGTGAGAGAGGAGCTGGTTAATTGTGTTTGGACCAATACTGTTTTTTTTTTTTTTTTGTTTTTTTGTTTGTTTGTTTGTTGTTGTTGTTTTTGGCTTTGCTTAACACGTGGGGTTAACTTCCAGTGTTTTACATTTATTTTCCCCAGATCGCAGCAAATGCCCCCAGCCCCGCGCTTCCTTGTTCTTCTTCACTTTGTGCTTCCACTTTTGATTTCCCGAATATTTGAATATTAACCTGATAGATATTAAATATATTCCTTTTCAAGCTTTCACTGTGGTAAAGAATGCATAGATGTATTCCACCCTTGCATGGGCATAGCATGGATGTTTCCCCGGTTCTCATCTCTCTTTTCCACACTCCCAAGCCTTCTCTCCTTATAATGTATTCACCGCTTTCATGGAGGCCCCTAATTTATCACTCTAGCTTCAAAATCCCCAGTTACGTTCCCAAGTATTTATTTAAACTCTAAGGTTTTAATGAACTGTTTAAGAGCTTTCAAAAAAAATGTAGACTCATTCTATTTGTGCAGAAAATTAAAGTCTGAAATTTAGTCCATGTGTTATTTTAAGTTTGGATTTACCATGTATCTTTTTAAAATATATATATATATATATATAATAAATCAATAAGTCTCTTCTTCACTGCTTTGGCTAGGGAATATTTCCTTGTATTTTATTTACCAAGAAAAATGATTTTTTTTAAAAAAAAGTGTATCGACAGTGTAGATTTTGTCTATTTGTGCAAAATACTTTGGATAATTACGACAAAAAAAACTCAATAAATCAAATCAAGAAACTTTTAAGGATTTATTAGGAACAGACAGGAAGTTATGATGGAAACAGCTGACAAATTTGTTAGTTAGCAAAGGTAGTTTATTTTTAATCCATTATACACAACTCTAATAAAAATGATGCCGGGGGAATGGTAGAGTTTAATGACCTCCCTAATGGAAGGCATTGCTTTTTTAGAACCCAGAGATATTACAGTTAACCAAATGAGTCTCACTTAGGTTCAGTTATGGACAAGATTGTAGCCCAAATTGATTTTTCTTCTTCATAGAACCACATCCCTCCTCCACCTATTCCGACCTCAGTTCCCTATCTCCCTCTCTCCAATCACTTTTCTTAGCACTGGTGAAGAAAGAAGAAATCTGGCTGCCAGACAGACAATTCATTAATGTATACATCTATCAGATGGCCTGTAGGAGCTGCAGTCTTTAGAGGAGGGGTAAGGGGTGAGGGTCTCACACCAACAGGTATTCATTTTCATTAATTTGAAATCTATGTTCTTAAAGGGCTCAAATATGAAAGAAAATGGGAATAAATGAACCGTCCAATCCATCTATTGGTTTGCAGAAAAAGGCTCTTATGCATTCTTCCTTCACTTTCCCTCTCTCCCTCCCTCATCTCACAATTTGGCTATTCATGGAGATATGTATGTATATTCTGAACGCATAAGGAAACAGGACCCATAAACCCCAGAGCTTTTATAATGCACATTCATATTTAAGTAGTTATATGAAATAATCGATATCAGGCGATTGCATCTGAATAGAACATTGCTATGTTTCTCATACTGACTTTTATGCGTTTGGTGGTATGCTTTACAGCTGCAGCAGCTGGGGGTTGGGGAATGCAATATTAATTATCACATCATAAAGTCAGACTTGATTTTCCCCCGTAAGTCAGATTGAACAAGTTGCAAACTGCAGTTTTGCTTTCGCATTTTTTTTTTTTTCAATTTAGGAAAGGACGTCCTTTCTTTCCAGCATAGGTGATGTAGGTAAGTATTTGTCTAGGCGAATGGATTGCTTTTAGTGCCTCCTGTTTAATAATTAGTGGTGCAATTCAGTTTGGGAATACAGCGGTCGTTTTGTTTACATTATAACAGGGGATTAATACTATTAAATGAATGCTACAGTTATGACCCGGGGAGAGCGCTTTAAACAAATACCGGGGATCCCATGCTTATATGCTGTAATTGAGTTCAGAGAAGACACTTGGGGTAAATTATTACAGATGGAAGGAAACCATGCGCTGTTTGCCATATAAAGCCCACAATTAAAGGGATTTGTTACTTTTTTTTTTTTTTTTTTTTTTGCATTGTCGGGGAGGGGGGAGGGGGGAAGAAAGAGAATCCACTGGCAAAATTTTGCTGAAAATGAAAAATAAGTTAGGATGGTTAACAAATATAATAGCAGATTTAATTTGTAGCATCTCTTGGTTCATTTCAAAAATAATCATTTGGTACAAAAGGAGGGGGGCTAATTTTTACCATGGGAGATTAATGGAGTATGATATTTCCATTTCAAAAGACAAGTTCCTGCTTTGGTTTGATTTGCATGTTTTGTATGGTTTCAGAAAAGCAAGAATCTGCCATTGGAAGAGAGAACCCTGAATTATTATAGAAATACTTCCCATTTGAATTAAGAGAATATGCTCTGGAAAATAAAGTCTATTCTGACATCAATTAAATATAACAGAACAATTTCACTGGCTCAATACTATTTCTCACTTTAGACAAGAATTTATCATTATATATCCTTATTTTTCCCTAGTTCACTGCTTCTGGACTTGAAGATGTTTGCGGGGAATTTTTCCCCCAGCAATTTTGCTCCCTCATTGAAATCTAAATTTTCCATAGTGCTGCTTGTTGCTAATAAAAACCGTCTACCTTGCACTATTAAACAGTAGAATAGTACTACATGCACTTTTTATTGGTAATAACTGTAGCAAATTAAAATGCCTACACAGAGACATTAAAACTTACATACTGCATTGTTATCTGAATATATAATCACTATTTCAGGGTACTACCCCTCGATTAAAGTAATACTGCTTTTGAATATTCTTCTTAAGCTTAAATTAATTCTGGCTGCAATTAATAATACATCAGATGAAAATAAGATTTAGACTTTTAACCTCAAGCCCATTAAGGCTTGGAAAGACTAGTTTTTACTTGTTTGTTTGTTTTTTTGGGGGGGGATGGTAAGAATGCCATTTGTAAATTGTTAAGGCTTCACATCACTGAAGAAAAAAAGTTTTAAGAAAAACAAAGTTAGGAGTTAGATGTGATCTTTATAATACAAGAATAGTGTACTAATGGGTAGCAATCTGAATTTCCAACTGGCTATGTAAGTGAAATCTGCATAGGTACTAACACATATACATTTATCGTTCTTAGAATATATAGACATTTTTTTTTAAGTTAGATTTCATCGGCTCTCAGTCTGAGCCAAACAGTGTACTGAGGTGCAGAGTAGGGCTATTTAATAATTAAAAACTGGGTTATTTGAAAGAAAGAAAGAAAAAGCCACGCATATTTTGAGTTTCCTGCTTATTTGCTATGTATTTTTCTTTCTTCTGTTTGAAATGCATTTAAAACCTAGCGACGCTATCATATTTTCGAATTACTTGTCAAAACACTGGGCAATTCATTTTAAACAACAATGCAAACTTCTGAATTTAAAGTAGCGATCCATCCATCTGCAGCAAAGATACTCAAAAACACTTGTAAAACTCGCTTGATTGAAATGGCTCTCCTCCAGCAAAGGAAAAAAAGTGTTCTGGGTAAAGAAAGTCTAGACCGATTACTTATATTTACAGGCTTTCTGGGTCATGTGGACGCATTAGAGAAACAAGGAACTATCTGAGGAACTATCCACTTCCTCCCCACCTTCTGGATAGAATTTTAGTTCAGGCTGAGTGTGGGAGGGGGCGCTGTGGCAATGACTTTTCCCCTAAGCTCTTCAACACTCGCAGCGTAATTGTTTATGTAAGTCTCTTCCCTGGGGTTCTTTTTCATATTTTAGTCATTATTTCTAATAACAATACTACCTAGCGGTAGCCCCTAACATATACATTAAAAAGGAGGATTATTGGACGGAGTTAGAGTCACTCAGCTCTGCGCCTGTGCTAATTTATTTTTAATTCCATTTTAATTCAGTAAAGAGGAAAAACAATATTTTAATACAACATGACAGCACATTGCGATTTTTTATTTTATTTGAATATCCAAGAGAATTGTTAGAGATATTAAAGGCTTTTGTGAAACATGAGTTTTCATTTTTGGTGGATGGAATTTTTGTATTTGTATCAATTTAGAAAGAAATGCAGGGATTTAGACTTTCTGCTTTTAAATGTAAAATATATGCTTTTAAGTGACAACATTGTTTTTCATATATCACATATTACTCTAACTTTTACCCTTCTGTATATTAGCGTATGTTAGAAAAAAGACAAAGAAACAGAGAAACATTTTAGAAAACTAAAGTGGGAATTTCTATAATTTATACTATGTTTAGCATAAATTGAATGGTAAATATCTTCCATTTCCCTTCTCACCTTAATATGCGTGTATATGTAGATACATTTGTGCAAGACATTTGTCTCATTGGTATAAAATGTTATGTAAGCATTTATCTACTGATGCTTAAAATTTCCACTCAAAAATTAACTACATATATTTACACATATACTTTTATTGGATAAAATCTTTTTAAAGACATATGAACCTTTTTTAAAAATTTATTTTGAATAATAAGTGAATATGATAAATTTATGTTTTTTAAAGTGTGATTTAGGAGTACCAATAGCATTTCAAAAGACATATACCAGGAAAAATTTTCATTTTCCCACAAAATATGAATGTCTCTATAAGACATATGCTTTTACATTTCAAAACTGTTCGGTATTGGCTTGCAAAGATGCTCTTTGGCTGTGTTGTGATCTGTGTGTAAACAAGACCAATTTGAACTTTGGTTTCAAATTGTAGACAGGAGATTGTAAAATGAATTGGCTTGAGGTCAAGACAACTCATGCCTTCAAAACTCTTTTAAAAATGCATTCAAAAAATGTCTTTCTTCAAGCCTTTTCATATTCTCAATTTTAATTCTACATTATACTGAATTCTCTTCTTCACCAAATTACCTCTAAAATTTTTCTTTGAAGGAGAAAACGTCTTTCAATACTCTATATAATAATTATAGTGTAACAGAAGTGAAAGGAAATGCTGTACCTTTTCCATTTTTCTTCAAGTTTCTTCAGAGATACAAAATAAACCCCCCCCTCTCTCTCTCTCTCTCTCTCTCTCTCTCTCTCTCTCTCTCTCTCTCTCTCTTTCTCTCTCTCTTTCTCTATTACCCACCCCACCACTTCCATTCCCCTCATTACTCCCTCTCATTATTAAATCTTCAGTGGCCAAGAGACAAGTTCCTCTCCCCTTCTCTTTCTCTCTTCCCTGGCTCCCTTCCCCTAATAATGTCTCCTGTTTTTGCTCTCCTCCCCCACTGTGAGCGCCTCTGGAACTAGTCAGTCAATGCCATTTCCTCGCCTCTGGACTGTGTACTCAGCCAACATGTATTGGAAAGAACGTTTCATAGTTAGTATGAGATCTAATCCCTTCAGCGCCTGGTAAACTTTGAAAGTGGATGATAGACAGAGTAAAGGAAAAGTGGGCAATTTAATTGAAATGGGCAGTCCTGTTTTATTTTAAGGGATCAGAGTTAAAGGGAGACGCTTCTCAGGAGCAGGCAAAAACTGAACTGTCTTAGTTCTTCATCAAGCTTTTTTTTTTTTTTTTTTTTTTTCCTTTAGCAGAATCCTTGAAACACTTTAGTTACCATCACCTTTAAACACATACCTACACACACACACACACACACACACACACACCTACCTTTCCCACGGGATATAATCGTTTTTCCTCTAGCTCTACTGGGCAAGTGGAAACAGATGATTTGTTGTCAGATTTGGAGGGAAAAAGTATTTCTGCAAGACATTTTTGAAAGAACTTCGCTTGTTGCCCCTCCCATCCTCCCTACAGCAGCTGCTACCAAAACATTTTATTCATAGCTTTAAACACCAGAGAGCACCTGTTTTGTTGTGTATTTCAATGTGTATATGTTTGCATGAATTTACGTATTAATGCTCTTGAGCTTCAGAATCAGTGAATTCTGTGTTAAATGCCCCAAGAGATGGAAAGGAAAGGTGGGCAGGTATACTGCAAAGGACTTCAGTTTAGAAAAAGAAGTGTTGCAGAAAGAAATTAAGATTTGCAATTCATCTATATTTGCATCTTTGGGAGAGAGGGAAGAGATGGAGTGGTATGCATGTATGAGTAAAGAGGGGAAGCAGGGAAGAGAAAGAGAGAGGGGGAGGTAAGGAGGGAGAGAGCTCTTTTTACTTTGTTTTATTTATTTTATAATATTTATAACTTAATTCCATATGTACATATTAAAACAGAATCATCTTTTAATTCTCCAGTAGTTTATAAATATTATACTAGACAATTGTTTGTTTATACATGGAAACTTAAAAAAAAACTTTCACAAAATTTTATTTATATGGAAATATGATGCACATTAAGATCATATAGAACCATATAGATAGATATTCACTCACATAAGCATCTACAGTGTCCCACAATTTTCTCAGAATAAATCTTTCCCTTTCCCTTTCTTTCTCCATCCTTTACCTTCCTTTCTTTCCTTTCTTCATTCTCTTCTCTCAATGAGTTAGGAGAATAATAGTTTGGCATTTTTATCTACAGAACTGTTGAGTTTATATGAAGAACAAACCAGGTCATTTCCTATCATTCTATATGGCAAAGTTTGCTGTGAGCAGAGGAAATTATTTGTAATTAAGGGCTATTAACTATTCATGTAAGTTTCATTGTTTATAATAGCTCAGAATTCTATTGTGGTTATACCTAAAATAGAAAAAAGAAAAAGAAGAGAGAGGGTACCTATAGGAAGAGACAGCCTTGCATTTTAAGATTTATTGTGACTATTTGGGGTACTATGTTTCTGAGAGTTTGCATAATTTTGTTGATGTTTCCTATTTATTTGTAAATTGACCACATTTCTGTTCAGCCTATGCATATGAGGGATAGAAAATAAAAGGGGAAATGGAGAAGGGAAAGAGGCAAAATAATGAATGAAAGAAAGATGAAAGAAAGAGAGAAACAGCAGCTGAAGATTCTCTTTACTATTTAGCGGGTAGCCACCCTTCCAACTGAATCTTCCCCTTTTCCTTCATCCACTCCCCCATCATCTTCTCCTTCTTCTCCCCTTCTTCTTCACCTAGTCTTCTTTATCCTCTATCCTCTTCCTCTTTTTCTGCCACATGCCCTTGCACTTGTCCCATGGAAAAAATGGGTCCTGATCACTATTTTTTTTTTTACATCCTTACCCAATTCCTGCTTGGTTTATGATTTTATTTGCAAGAAAGGAAAAAGCAGCAACTTAACAAATGGGCTTTAAGTTCATGATATTGGCTGATTTGAATTGTTTTCCTGAAACACAAGGACCATTCTGTTCATATTCTCTTTCTTATAAATTGACTCACTCCATTCCTTTAGTTTTACTTGTCTTGAAATTGGAATTATGAATAGCCAAAGTCCTATATTCCTCAGGAAAGACATTTTGAAATTAAGTAGATTTTCTTTAAGTTCTTAAAAAAAGAACTTTAAAACCCCCATTTCAAAGCCCCCCAAAATGTGTATTTGTATAGTTGGCTTATTTATACCTCTGTTCTCCTTCTCCTAAAAGTCCTATTTTGCCCCTTGGGATGTGGGCTTTGACTGGTGTGATCTCACTTTATCTAGCAGAGACCAAGTCCCATCTTACCAACCCTGGTAGTCTCGAAGCTTTACTCCGTCACTCTAGGGTCATCTGCATATCTCTCCCCACCATACCTTTCTGAGAACAGAGTCAACATCACCATTTACAAAAAGGATATTTTTTTTCAATTGATGTGACTTGATCAACAGTCTTCTATATATTTTGTCTTACCCTGTTGTAACTAAGTCCCTCCAGTGCAGAGAGAGTCTTGCTTGTGTTTGTATTGATTACTCTTAGTACAGTGCCTTGTACATAAGTACTTAAAAGACATTTTTATTCATTCATTTATTCATCTAGATCACAAATTTCTTGAATACGTCTTACTCAATTTTCTCTCCCACCCTTTAGTTTGTCTTCTAGCTAACATCTAAATGCATATTTATTGCTTTTCCAAAGTTAATCAAGTTTTTAAACTATAACAGCAAACAACATAGGATTCACTTTTCAATACTTTGTTTAATATTGAAAAAGAGAGCATGATTTAATATAAAAGTTGAGTTTTATCAGGAGAACTGAGTTTTATTATCTCTGCCACTCACATGATTTGGGCCTCAGAATATCACTAAATATCTTTATGCTTGGGGCAGCTAGGTGGTGCAGTAGATAGGGCACCAGCCTTGAATTCAGGAGGACCTGACTTCAGATCTGACCTCAGACACTTAACACTTCCTAGCTATGTGACCCTGGGCAAGTCACTTAACCCCAGTTGCCTCAGGAAAAAAAAATCTTTATGCTTCAGTTTTCTGTAGGGAAGATCAAATAAGAATGTGCTTTATAGCACTTTGCAAAATTTTAAACTATTGGATAAAGAGTAGCAATGATTATTACTAATACCATGCATAGTGGCAGACTGTCCAATCCTTCCTTCATCACAAGGACCTGTCTCCTCTGGCAGCATTGCTAAGAGCTCTGGACGCTAAGACTTGTAGAACTCTAAGATATAAAATATAATTCATTTTGGAAATTGCATTGGAGTTTTTGATCAAATAGCAACACTTTGTAAAGACCACCTCACCCAACAGAGGAGAATTGTGGATCCTTTTTTCCAGTGATTTCTAACTCCAATCATGAAAGAAAAATAATTAAACAAGATGAAAGGACTCTATTAGACAAGATTGAAGAGCTCTTTGATAACCTTTAAGAAACTGAGAAAACCTGCAAAAATAACTCATTGGGCTACTGAGGTCATAGGATTTATAGCCATAAATGTCTGGAAAAGAGATTATATCAAAGGTTCTTATTAGTTACAAACATGCACAGAGTCATGGGTCATCATATTGGAATATGGGATTTGCCAGACCTGTTAGTTGCAAGTAAGAATTTTTAAAAATGACTTTCAAAGTTTATTTTTTATTTCCCCAGTTACATGTAAAATAATTGTTAACATTTGTTTTTAAAACTTTGAGTTCCAAAGATAACGATCTTAAATTACTACTTTATGCCTTATATTCCCTGGCATAGAATTCCCTGGCCACCAATGCCTACTGCAAGTTCAGGGAACACCATTTTCTGATTTTGCCTTGGCCCTTCAGATGTCTAACTTCAAGTATGAAAAAATCAGTAACCAAATATCTCAAGACACAGTTTTGCCCCTAACAATCAGGATGCATCATAGTAACTAGATTGCTGGGAGAAAGTGTAGACAACATTAATCTTTGTTAATTTTATTCAATACTTATTGAGCACCTACTATGTGAAGAGCATTGTAGTAGCCTCTGGGAGGCAGACAAAAATTAGATAAGACGTAGTCCCTATGCTCATAGAGTTTACAAACTAATGGGGGCAGTGTGGTATAATGGAAATAGCCCTGAATTTGTAGGCAAAAGGCTTGGCTACAAATTATTCCTTTCTATCTGTGGTTACCAGATTCCTCATCTATAAAAATGATCAAGACCATTTTCCCCTCTTAATCTTTTTCTTCTATATATTATATAAGGGACGTGTGTGCATGTGTGTGTGTTTATATACACACATGTATGTATATGTGTTGTTCAAATAACCATTATATAAATAATTCAGGGTAAATTGAGAAAGATGCTAGGTTCATGAGATTGGAAGTTTGTTTTTGGAGAGAAGGAGGATCCATGACTAATTCGGGGAATCAGTAATTATTTTTTGGAGGAAAAAACATTTGAGCTAGACCTTATTGAACTGATAAGAATTTAATGATTAGGGTAGACCTGGAAGGTTTGTGGAGAAGTAGTGTAGGGTTTCATATAGGTAAAAACACAAAAAGTGGATGACACAGAGGGATGTACTAGTAAATGTTTATTAACTGGTCCGAGGAGGAGGGGGATCTACATATATCACATTTTAAAATTTGATCTTCTTTGTAAGCATTTTTTCTATTTCCTGAACTCTAAACATCAATAAATCAGTAAACCAAGCTCTGATTTGTAGCATTAACTGATTTCTCAGGTGTAAATGCTACTAATGAAAATTTAATAATTGGTTTTTGAAAGCCAGTCTGAGCTGGTTCCAGCATACTTTTAATATACTATGGGAATATAGGAGGAATGTACAGGGAATAATACCTCATTCATTTTGATTATAGATTAAAATAATGTGGTGAAAGTAGGAAAGAACAAGGTTGTAGAGGGGTTTGAATACTAGGTGGAAGAGTAGTGAAAAGGAAGAATAGAGAATAGAATAGCCTTAGAATTGAGTTTGAGTCTCAGGTCTGACATTCCTAGGTGTGGGTCACTGAGCAAGTCACTAAACTCTTTGTGCCTCAGTTTCCTCATCTGTTAAAAAAGAGATTTATACTGTATTAGATGAACCCTAAAGTTTTTCTAACAAAATTCTATGTAAATTATTAACAATAAGGAAAGAACATAGCTTTTAGTCTATCTTAAATGTTCATAATAGGAAACAAACCACATAAATCAGCTCTAATTCACTAAGATACTGTCTTTAAACCATAAAAGTCAATTAACAACATATCACCTTCTGGGCCAAATTGATATTGACATTGAAGAAAATGATAACTTTCAAAATAAGTCTCTTGAAGCCTAAAGTCATTGCTTTTTGTATGTATTACAAACTTTCAGAACTTATTAGTTGTCAGTGAAGATAGAGGGTCTGGTGACTACTTTTAGAGATAAACAGTTTTAAAAATAGCTTTAAAATAATTTTTAAAAAGTCATTGAAATTATTTCTTGAGAACTTAACATGAGGGAACAAAGAAAACAGAAATATATGAGAACAGTTTAGTTGAGGACAATAGACTCTCACTGAAACCTTTAGGAGGTTTCTTTGTTTTTGAGGGGATTATCTTATCCAGGCTGGAAGTGCAGCCTTGAATCATTCATGGGTCCAATCCCAAAACTAATCAAGTGAAAAGCTTTAACCTCCTCTAGCTTTCTACCCTGAGTTGGCTCACCCCTGTGCAAGCTGGTGGTGGCCCTGTGCTCCTCCAGGGGGATGACTATACTGATAATAGGCAGTAAAGAGATCAAATCAAATTTAACCTCATTGAAGCTGGGGACTTTCCAATTCAAGTGAAAAGCCAGCCACAACCTCCCCAGAAGCAAGGACTACAAGCCTGGGCTATCATAGCTACCAGAAGGATTTTTGAAATTTAAAAAAAAAAAGGGAAAGTATTTTTAACTTTGCACAGAAACACTCAGTTTGATATAGTGGATAGAGTGCTGAACTTGGAAGAAAGTCCATGTTTCAAACGTCTCTGAGGTTTGAGGTTCTACAATTGTACAATGAGCATAGAAACAGCACCTTGATTAGTGGGCTTTTGGGAGGAGCAAATGAGCCAATATATGTAAAATGTTTTTTAACCATGAAATATTATGCAAATAAATTAAGACAACTCTGAGATACCATTACACACCTGTCAGATTGGTTAGAATGACAGGGAAAGATAATACAGAATGTTGGAGGGGATGTTGGAAGGGATGTGGGAAAACAGGGACACTGATACATTGTTGGTGGAATTGTGACTACATCCAGCCATTCTGGAGAGCAATATGGAACTATGCTCAAAAAGCTATCAAACTGTGCATACCCTTTGATCCAGCAGAGCTACCACTGGGCTTATATCCCAAAGAGATCATAAAGAAGGGAAAGGGACCTGTATGTGCATGAATGTTTGTGGCAGCCCTCTTTGTAGTCGCCAGAAACTGGAAACTAAGTGGATGCCCATCAGTTGGAGAATGGCTGAATAAATTGTGGTATATGAATATTATGGAATATTATTGCTCTGTAAGAAATGACCAGAGGGATGATTTCAGAAAGACTGGAGAGACTTACATGAACTGCTGCTGAGTGAAATGAGCAGGACCAGGAGATCATTATATATTTCAACATTGGAATTGGAATAAAATTGGAATAAAATGTTTGGCAATTGTCAATACTGTAAAATCACCCATGCATATAACTTGTAAATAAAAAGCTATAATAAAAAAGAAATATTATGCAAATATCAGCAATTCTTATTTTCTCCTTTCTCTCTGTTCTCATCAGATCCCCTAGATGCACAGGAAAAATACAATATAATTTGTTACAGCTCTAGTATCATCACAATTCAATGATACAAGTCAGTCAATAAATATTTATTAAGTTCTTACTATGTGCCAGCAACTGAGCTAGCTAAGTACTGGGGATATTAAAAGAGATAAAAGTAGTCCCTGTCCTCAAAGAGAAGAAATAAACATATACACAAAAATTACATATAGGATACATAAAAATGAATTAAAGAGAGAAGGAACTAAAATTAAAGGGTTTGAGAAAAGTTTCTTATAGAAGCTGGGATTTTAGCTGGGACTTGAAGGAAGTCTAAGAATCCAATAAGCAGAGATGGAGACAGAACATTTCAGGTATAGGAGACAGCCAGAAAAATGACCAGAGTCAAGAGATGATGTATCTTGTTCCTGAACAGTAAGGTGTCACCAGATTGTAAAGTTGGGGGTGCGGGAGGTAAGGTATTAAAAGACTAGAAAGGGTTGTGAGAGTGGATAGGTTATGAAGGACTTTGGACACCAAACAGAAAATTTTGTATTTAGTACTGGGGGCAATAAGGAACCACTGGAAGTTTTTGTTTTGTTTTCTTTTCTGTGGTGGGGATTAGGGAGGTATATGACATAGTCTCAGACCTGTGATTTAGGTAAGGGAAAATGTATGCAGATCAGAAAAAGAGTAGCTTGGGAAGAAAGTAAGGCAAGCTATCTCTCCAGCACTTGCTAGGACAGCAGGTGCTTAGTTATGAAGATCTGGTCAGGCTTACTTAGTAATAAATTCATTACTAAATTTGGTTTCACTTTAGATGTATGATTTTATTTCTTTTTTTTTTTTTAAATTAAAGCCTTTTATTTTCAAAATATATACATGGATAATTTTCATCGTTCACCCTTACAAATTCCTGTATTCAACATAATTCAAGATTATCAGTGATTAAATGAAAATTAATTTAACTATCTCTGGCTGACTTTGGAACTATAAAACTTGGATATAATAAAGGAAATTCTTATTCACCAAATTATCATCATATAATAAGAACTTTTTATGTATAAGGCACAGTTATTCAGTTTAGTTGTTTGGTGAGCTTTAGAAAGTCAGATAAGGTCAGTTTCTAGCTATCTCAATTTAAAAGTTGTTTGATCTTGGATAAGTTCTATTATCTTTTTAATGCTCAGTGTCTTCATCTGTGAAATGGGAGCAGCAATATTTACAATATCTCACATAGTTTATGAGAACAAAACATTTTACAAATCTGAAAGCACTCTATAAATATTAACTTTATTATTATTATTTATTTATTATTATATATTATTTATTATTGAGTATAATGTCTTTTTCTAGTACAATTTTGATGCTGTTCAGATAGAAATGGTCTTGGGTGATTTGCTGCCTTTGTATTTAATATATAGTTTATATCTTTTATATATACATTTATATAAATACACATTTATAAAAATTATATATATTTAATATTTGGGAAACTATTACACAGGTAGATAAAATAATTACTTCTTAAAATTAAATAAAAGTTCATTTTCTGCAAGCTTACCAAGAACATCTTTAAGACAAATTCAGTGATCAAGAAAACAGGGATTGCATAGACATTATAATGGGTTCTCATGGTTTGGCAATTATTACTTATTGTTGTTGTTATAATAGCAAGAATTAGCATGATACTATCCTTTTTTGGGTTAGAAGTTGGTGGAATAGAAAATAACATTCTAATAAGGTTTCCACTTTTAACCACTTGACACATTATTCCTACCTAGGTCCATACCATGAAAACCAATTATGCTTAATTTGATTTTATTGACTTCTTTTCTCCTTTTAAGGTTCTCCTCAGTAGATGAAGAGAAAAAGAGCCTGGTTGTCAGAATACATAGGATACTCCACTGGCCTTGGATCACAAAGCATAGAGTTAGAATTATCCCCAAAGGGAATGAATGAACTAACAGTAACTAAGGAAAAAAATATTTAGATTTTAAATTGCCAAGCTCGGTTTTAAGTACTGAGGATACCAATACAAAAAAGGAGATAGTTCTCACCGTCAGAGGACTTCTTTATAATGGAGACAACACACCTGAGGAATCAGTAATTGTTCTCTGGAGGCACAAATCTAACTTGTAGGATGCTGTCTGAGCAGTGAGGAGAAAAAAGCCACCACTTATAGATGACCTTTACTCATTGCCCTCCCTTCCTCCCTTGCTCCCTCCCTCCTTCCCTCCCTTCCTTCCTTCCCTCCTTCCTTCCCTCCCTCCTTCCTTCCTACCTTCCTTTCTTCCTTCCTTCCTTTCCTTTCTTCTTTCCTTCCTTCCTCCCTTCTTTCCTTCCTACTTTCCTTGCTTCTTTCCTTCCTTCTTCCTTCCTTCCTCCCTTCTTTCTTTCCTACCTTCCTTGCTTCTTTCCTTCTTTCCATCTTTCCTTCTTTCCTTTTTTCCTTCCTTCCTTTCTTCTTTTCTTCTTTCCTTCCTCCCTCCCTTCTTTCCTTCCTACCTTTCTCCCTTCCTTCCTCCTCTTCTCTTCCTTCCCTCCCTCCTTCCTTCTTCTTCCTTCTTCTTCCTCTTCTCTTCCTTTCCTTCCTTCCTTCTCCTTTCCCTTCTTTCTTCTTCCTCCTTTCCTTTTCCTTCTTTCTTCCTCCTTCCTTCTCCTTCCTCCTTCTCTTCCTTCTCCTTCTTCTTCCTTCCTTCTTCTCCTCTTCCCTTTCCTTCTTTCTTTCCTTCCTTCCTTTCTTCTTTTCTTCCTTCCTTCCTCCCTCCCTTCTTTCCTTCCTACCTTTCTCCCTTCCTTCCTCCCCCCTCCTTCTTTCTTTCCTTCCTTCTTCCTTCCTTTCCTTCCTTCCTTCCTTCTTTCCTTCTTCTCCCTTCTTTCCTTCCTTCCTTTCTTCTTTCCCTTCCTTCCTTCCTTCCTTCTTTCCTTCTCTTCTTTCTCCTTCCTTCCTCCTTCCTCCCTTCTTTCTTTCCTTCCTTCCTTCCTTCCCTTCCTTCCTTCCTTCCTTCCTTTCCTTTTTCCTCCTCTTTCCTTCCTTTCCTTCCTCCTTCCTTCCTTCTTTCCTTCCTTCTTCCTTCCTTCTTTCCTTCCTTCTTCCTTCCTTCTTCCCTTTTTTCTTCCTACTTTCCGTCCATCCTTCCTTTCCTTCCTTCCTTTTTTCCTTTTCTCCTTCCTTCCTTCCTTCCTTCCTTCCTTCCTTCCTTCCTTCCTTCTTTCCTTCCTTCCTTCCTTGCTTCTTTCTTCCTTCTTCCTTTTCCTTCTTACTTCCTGTTCTTTCCTTCCTTCCTTCTTCCTTCCTTTCCTTTCTCTTTCCTTCCTTTCCTTCCTTTCTCCTTCCTTCCTTCCTTCCTTCCTTCCTTCCTTCCTTCCTCCCTTCTTTCCTTCCTAGCTTCCTTGCTTCTTTTCTTCCTTCCTCCCTTCTTTCCTTCTTACCTTCCTTGATTCTTTCCTTCCTTCCTTCATTTCTCCCTTCTTTCCTTTCTACTTTCCTTCCTTCCTTCCTTTCCTTCCTTCCTTCCTCCCTTCTTTCCTTCTTCCTTCTCCTCCCTCCCTACCTCCTTCCTTCCTTTCCTTCCTTCCTTCCTTTCTCCCTTCTTTACTTCCTACATTCCTTGCTTCTTTCCTTCCTTCCTTCCCTCCCTCCTTCCTTCTTCCTTTCTTCATATTTTTCTTCTTTCCTTCCTTCCTTCCCTCCCTCCTTCCTTCTTCCTTTCTTCATATTTTTCTTCTTTCCTTCCTTTCCTTCCTTCTTTCCTTCCTTTCCTTCCTTCCTTCTTTCTTTCCTTCTTTCCTTTCTTTCTTCTTCCCTTTCTTCCTTCCTTCCCTTCTTCCTTCCTTCCTTTGCTTTCTTCCTTTCTTCCTTCTTCCTTCCTTTCTTCTATCAATCTTCATCCTTCTTCCTCCTTCCCTTCTTCTCTTTCTTTCCTTTCCCTCCTTCTCCTTTACTTCTTCCTTCCTTCTTGTCCCCTTCCATCTTCCCTTCATAAAATTCATTCCTTTTCTAAGAGACAACTATCATTCCTGGATCATTAGTGATGAGAACTTTGCTCTAAGTTCTTTCAATTCCTTTGGCTCCTCTCGATCTTCTTCCTTCTAGGATGCCTTAGCTTCCTGATCTTCTTCTTGGTCTTCTTCGCTTTGTCCTGAATTAATATTCTCATTGACTTTCATTTCCTACCAGCTCCTATTAAAAGTTTCTCTTACCTTGTCAGCTGTCAAATCTTTTCTGAAAATAATTGTGTGACTATGTTTTCTGAAAGAAGGAAGAAAAATGTCAATCTATGATAAAGAGACTTCAATTGAACATCTGATCCTAATATTTTCTACAACTTCACTTTCAGTTTCTGATATTTGAGGACATGTGAGAGATTCTGACTCTTTCTTAGTGGCTTTTTAATGTGCTAGATAAATATTTAGGATCTTTTTCCTGAACTCTATAAAAGGTTTGCTAAACCCAGGCAGAAATTTACGAAGAATATCAATCTTTGGCATACTTTTCTGAACTGGTGACTGGAACAGAAATGATTCTTATTCTTTTTTGTCAAGAGCTTTTCAATTCACCCATCACTTCTCTATTTTTCCTTCTTCCTGCCTCATTCAATTTCTGTATATTTGAAAGAGAACATGGAGATGACTTTCTGACTCCTAGTTCTTTAGTGGTTTTAATGGCTATACACTGCTGGATTTTTTTCCCCTCTCTAGCAGAGAAAAGTGTTGCCAAAGCATGAATTGGAAAGGAATTATGTATTCTTTGCTCCTTCCTTAAACTGGTACCTGGAACAGAAAAAGAATTCTAGACATTGTGTCAAGCTTGGCCCCAAGCCCTCCTTAAGAATTAATATGAAATTTGTTTCCTCTGTTCTTTCCTTCATTGCTCCTGGGTGGCCAGAGATGGGACCTGGTAAGAACTGTGGTTGTATAGAGGCCACAACTGAAACTTTACTGTATTGGGGAATGGGATGGGAGGCAACAATGCAGTGATTAAATGAATAGAGCAGTGGATCTGTATTCAGAAAAATCTGAGCTTAAATCCTACCCATAAACACTTAATCATTGTGTCACTTCAATTCTCCATATCTCATCTGCAGAATGTGGAGGAGTCAGATTTGATAATTTCTAAGGTCCTTTTCAATTCTAAATCTATAACTCTGTGAACTTGTAAACAGGATATCCCTGCCCAGGCAATGAGACAGGAGTTGGCATCAAGTTGTATGAGGAAGCAAAAGGTAGTGGTCAGGGCCATGATACTTGAAACTGGAAGTCGGATGTATAGTATAAATCAAGTCCAGTGTCTGGATTTATTGATTGAGGACTTAAGAATGCCAAGGCATTAAAAGTGTCTGAAATGGAATCCAAATTCAAATTAGTATCCTAACCAAGTGGTTGTGGGCCACTACAAAGTAAGGTCTAAGGATCCAGACTTGGTCCTTGTATGGTACAGGCTAAGTCTGCCATTGACATAAAAAGGAATTTATCTATCTTATCATCTATCTGTTTGTCTATGTATCTATCTCTTATCTATCATCTATTCTATCTGTCTGTGTGTCTATCTATCTTGCTTCATTGGCTATTCTGTGGGGTAAATGTCAGTTTTCAAGCCCACAAACATACAGATGGGCTTCTAGATTCCCTTCAGTTAGAAAATTTCCACCACCACTATTGCCCTTATTTTTTTTCCTATGGAGTTGACATTCTACATTGTAGTCATGTTCTTTCTTTCCTTTTGATCACCTTCCTTCAAAGGAGAAGGTAGGAAGAAAAGAAGGAAGAAATGGAGGGAAGGAGGGAGGGAGGGAAAGAAGTAGGAAGGAAGGAAGGAAGGAAGGAAGAAAGGTAGAAAGGAAGGAAGGAAGGAAGGAAAGGTAGGAAGGAAAGAAAGGTAGGAAGGAAGGAAGGAAGGAAAGCACTTGAAAGCATTCCTTTACTTTAAGTGACAAAGTGTGCTTCCTAGACATTGCTAGCAACTTTAGGTTCAAAATACTCTACATATCTGTATCCTCATAAAGCTATAACTCATGAGACTGATGAGTTTTAATTTTGTTAATCAGATAGAGGATAGAATTACTTCAAAGCAAACACACTGAGTAAGGTAATATAATTTTTAAAAATCAGTAATAAAATATTTCTCTTTATAACTTTGGAATATATTCTTGTACAAATACACGGACCATCAATGGGAAGACTGGACATCTGTAGAGAGCATGTGGTCAGTGAATGCAGGTAGAAAGACACACATATAAGGAAAACTTGTGGCTAGTGAACATTTATAGAGGGGCATGGATGAAGGGAATGTGTGAAGCTAAGGCTTACATGTGGAGGGGCAGTTCACTTTTCTTGCATTACAAAGCTAGTGCTTTCTTTTAGTGATGTCATTGTGCTTCTTCCTTGCTGTTTCCTGATAGTGTCTACCAGATCTACCAGATGTGTTTTCTCTAATGGACACTGTACTAGATGGTTGTCTTCTTACTCTATTGTCTTTCTGTTTTTTTTTCTTCTAACAAAATTGTTAATTATGACTTAACTGGAATATGGTTATAAAGTTTCTCTTTAGTTCCAGTTTCTATTCCAATTTGAATTTTTGCTATTGTGCTATCTCTTCTTTAAGAAGGTTGACTCTGCCATGTTCCTTTAGTTTAAAACCCTTAACAATTTGCTGATGCAAATTTCCTGAGAAGTCATATTTGGACATTTGGGCAACTCTAATGAAAAAATTTTAAAAGGCTTCTTGGATTTTCTTTCATCAATAAGGGAACTATCTGTTCTTTTCAGTTTTGGACTGAATGAGCTTTTTATCTCTAGGAAATGATTTTTTCCCTCAACCTCTTTAGAAAATAGAGTGGTATTACTCATAGTTGAATAGCTAGTGCTTTTATGATCAGGTTTACTTTGAACTCAACTTTTTGGTCACCAGAACTTAGCTATCTCTGAAATTTTGCTATAGCTTAGAGTAGGTACTCACTTTGTCATTCTATGTGTCCACAGACATAAAATAAGCTAAAAGTTCATGAGAAGAAGGAGGTCTGAAATAGAGAAATTAAGGGATCCAGAAAAACATGTGATTTGCTAAGAGGGCTCTCTCCCTTTCTCTCTCTCTCTCTCTCTCTCTCTCTCTCTCTCTCTCTCTCTCTCTTCTCTCTCTCTCTCTCTCTCTTTCTCTCTCTCTCTTCTCTCTCTCTCTCTCTCTCTCTCTCTCTCTCTCTCTCTCTCTCTCTCATTAATTAATCAATTTTAAAGCTTTTTATTGACAGAACATATGCATGGGTAATTTTTTACAACATTGTCCCTTGCACTCACTTCTGTTCTGACTTTTTCCTTCCCTCCCTCTACCCCATCCCCTAGATGGCAGGCAGTCTTATACTTGTTAAATATGTTATAATATATCCTACATACAATATATGTATGCAGAACTGTACCATTCTCTTGTTGCACAAGAAGAATTGGATTCAGAAGGTAAAAATAACTTGGGAAGAAAAACAAAAATTCAAGTAGTCCACATTCATTTCACAGTGTTCCTTCTCTGGGTGTAGCTGATTCTGTCCATCACTGATCAATTGGAACTGAATTAGATATTCTCTTTGTCAAAGAAATCCACTTCCATCAGAATACATCCTCATACAGTATCATTGTTAAAGTGTATAATGATCTCCTGGTTCTGCTCATTTCACTCAGCATCAGTTCATGTAAGTCTCTCCAAGTTTCTCTATATTCATCCTGCTGGTCATTTCTTACAGAACAATAATATTCCATAACATTCATATACCACAATTTACCCAACCATTCTCCAATTGATGGGCATCCATTCATTTTCCAGTTTCTAGCCACTACAAACAGGGCTGCCACAAACTGTAGGTCCCTTTCCAAGAGGGCTCTCTTTAAGGAGAAAGTAGAGTTCCAACTGAGTCACTTTGAACCCTTCATTTTCCAGCTAACTTGATCACAGCCTCTGCTATACCATGAGCAGACAAGCTTTGGGGACATTAACTATATTTAATGTTTTTGGATGCTTGAAGTTTTGATGCCTCAATCTAAACAAGTAAAACTGTGTCTGAAAACGCTCATGTTTGAGGTGTGGCTGTAGATTGGTTGTAGGTAACTTTCATCTAGAAATTAATTGACATGTATTAGGTTAGGAATAAGATTATTTACAACTAATCCCTGCTTTTGGAAAATGCCATTCTACCATATTCTCATGGTTAAGGTTCAAGGAAGAGGAAAGAAGTTTTTAGTGGGTAGGATCTTAAACTAAAATTCAAATACACACCAACCACATTTCTTTGATTAATGAAGGGAACAGATGCCACCCAACAAATATAATCTTGGGAGATAGAGATAATACCTCTTTAAGTACCAGTGAGAGAATGGCATTCTCTTGAACCACTGAGTAGAGGGCAAACCCACCAGATTAAGTGTGGGATTATCAATATTTAATCATTGAAAAAGGTAAACTAACTAAAAACCAATGCTCTCTGGTGGTTTAATATGAGGACTCATTGAGATGGGTTTTATTTTTTGTTTGCTTGTTTGATTTAGTATGGACTTTTAAAAAAAAGAATAAAAAGAAATCTGCAGATTTGGGCATTTCTCTAGTCTTATCACCAGTTTCTCTAGTCACCTCAACTTCAACAGTTTCCTCATCAATTTTCCTTAAGAAAATACATGCCCATGCTTTCCATGCTTTAAATAATTTCTACATTTCTCCCCCCACACACACTACTTTTTAAAATATTGACTCTCCTATATGGGTAAGGTATGGCTTTCTTGAAAAGCTTTATGAGTAGAGATGACCTAAGATATTGTACTCATTTTGAAGCCTGGGAGACCCTACTAGCAACAGCAACCTCACACCAGTCTTGAGGTCTATTTGATTTACTAATTTCTAGAGACAACAGAGAAATTATTAGCAACTATAATGTTCACAGACCTCTTCCTTCCTCTCCTTTTTTCTCTACTCTTTATCCTTTATCCAAGAGATGCTCTATCAACAATATGTGTTTTAAACCACTTTGTTTTTCCAATATGTTTGCTTAGTTAATATCTTTTGGTGATATGGTTTGCATTGAATGAGATTTTGTAGTATTTCAAGGGTCAATGCAATTAGCACAATATCATTTGCGAAAATAAGCATTTAGAAGATTTGCCATTCATATGGAGTCCAATGTCTATTTTGACTGCCCAGAATGTCCTTCATGAAACCATAGATGAGCACATATCTTCTTATTTTGTACCTTTCTTGATGCTGTTTTTCAGTGAATTTTTGAAATATGTTACCTCCATGGATACATCTGTCAAAATCTTATGTTTGAATTAACTTATGGAAGATAGGTTTTTGGAGGAAAGCCTTTAAGGCTACATTTTGTTCTACTGAGTCAGTTTTTTAAAAAACTCAACAAAAAATAAGCACAGCTGGGTCTTGTATTCTCCACACCTCTCAGTCAATCTTGTGACTGTGATGATGTGGCCAGCTGTTGAAAATGTTTGTGCTAGCTTTCCTGGCCTCTTCATTTTTCATCAAGTATATCCATGATGCATATGTAGCTCATTCTCATAAAGATGTCTACAATGATAGATATAGACATATGGATCTGTAATTTCTCTGCCTTCTCAGTTGTCTTGTTCATTCTCCATTAGGTTGGAAGCTCCTCAAGGGCAAGGCTTGTTTTTTATCTTTTTTTCCATCCCCAGCACTTAGCACAGTGCCTAGCACATTAGTAGGGGCTTAATAAATGTTTATTTATTTACTGATTGATTTCTTAAAATTTCATCCTAACGTGGTTGTAAAGTGGCTAGTGTGAGTCAGGTCTCCCGAGTGGAATGCTCTTACTTGTTTGCAGTAAGGAAGGGGAAAGCTGAGCTTTGCAGCTGCTGGTAGGATCTGAGTACAGGAATCATCTCATGAAATAATTTTGTTGTTGTTGCCTTTGAGTGTAGAATGAAACCAACTCTGCCAACTCTTTTTTCCTGTTTAATCTTTCTTAGGAAAAATCTGCAATCCATCCTTCCATTTAGCTGCAAGTTATTTATATCTTCTGGTTTCATTTATATTAAAAATGTCAATATGGATATGATTCAGTTCCACCAGTAATCTATCAACTTACTAGTGCTTATACAATGATTGAACATTAAAAGTAGCAACAGTAAAACTAGTATTTGTAGATAGTCTAATAATCCTCAGCTCTTGTTTCCACTACTCTCTCCGCATCCTTACAGAAATGGGAAAAAGTCATATGGGACTAAGCTGTTTTGTTCTCTTCACTTTTCTGTCTAAAGGATTGACTAGAGAGTAGTAGATAGATAGCTAGTCTCAGAGGCAAGGAATTTTGCTTCTGATTCATACTGGCTGAATAACCATGGACGAGTCATTTAGTTTTTAAGTCCTCTAGGCAATTCTTTAAGACTAAGGTATCAAACTGAATTGGTGGAGAAAATGTCTTTACTCCCAAGTTCCCTATATATTTTTAAAATTTTTATTTATTTTATTCTGAGTTTAAGAAATAAAGCATGCAGAGAAGTAAAATAGAATAAAAAAAGATTGCATATGAACCTGCAAATCTATTATGTATAACTTGCTTTCCTCTTAAATATGTAATAAAATTATCATGTAAATTCCTTTTCCCATTTTTTTCTCCCTTCCCCTCACCCTAGAGATGACTACCATTAGAGAAAAATATGTATTTGTGTGTGTGGTTATATTTAAAGCCATTCTGTACATCTCCTTGTCAATTCTTTCTCTGAATTTAGATAGTATCTTCCTCCATATGTCCTTTGTAGATGAAAGCATATATCTAGTAACTATCCCTATTTCTTTCATTAGTTGCCATAACAAAAATGGATTAGCTAAAAAACAGTCTTCTTGTGAAAGGCCTTAGTGTATTTTGTTTGTCTCTTCCTTTGCTAGTAGATATAGCCCCAAATCCTCTCTGCCTTTGTAGAATACTTCTGAATTTGAACTCTGCTACTATAGACTTAAAGAACCTATGGTCATCTTCATTCTCTGATAGAAGTAAGAAATTTGTGAAGAAATGAATACCTAATAATGGAAATGTAAACATCAATGACAGATCACATAAGGATATATTTTGAGGATGAATGAAGAGAATGTATTTCCCTGCCACATCTCAATCTGCCTTCTTCTGGTGTGGTTTAACTGCATATTAGAAATATTTTTCTAATGATTGGTATTATTCACAATATATAAAGACCTAGGGCCCTGCATTGACTTAGTAAAAAAAAAAGTCCTGTTTTTTATCCTGTTTTTACCCTGAATAATGTGAGCACAAATGAGCAATTTTTTTTCATCTCCCTTTGTCTCTGGGGAAAGAATATAATTTCTATAATCACAGGATGGAACTTCAAATCTCACCTCTGTGCTTACTATCTGGGTGACTTGAACAAGTCACTTAACTTATCTAGCCTTTAGTTATTTTATTGGAAAGAGGAGGGGAATGAACCAGATGATCCCTAAGGATCTAGCTCTAAATCTAGTAGATGATGCCTCTGCCTTGATAATTTTTTTATTCATAGGTTTATATAGGTGCATAAACTTGCATTAATGTGTGGAAAGTAGATGACATATCTATTTAATGGATATTGAGACATCAAAAAGGCAGAAACTTGGGCCTCTATCCAACTACTCTTATGGACTCCATTGCTTTGGAAAACTGCTGCCTCTCTGGGTTTCATTTTTTTCCATCTGTAAATTGGAATTAACAATACTTTCCCCTACATATTTTTGGCAGGGTTATAAGTATGACTTGCCCAGTATCTATGTTGTGACCTCTTCTGAGAAAGGATTCTGTGAAAAGTATTTGTTTTATAGCAAGCTCAACACAACCAAAGAAAGGAAAAAAAAATGACTCATTTTTAGGTTCATTTGAGAATGATAACCTTAATTGATTTGCAATGAGAATGAGTAAGCTCAGAGCCAAATCTCTTGGGAGAATGATTTTTTCCCCTCTTCTCTCTACAACCAAAATTTTTCTAGCTCACTGTTGGTGAAAGACCATCGGATCCTACAGTTGTGTAACAGATGCATGGCTGTATGTGTGTCACCACTAAGCCATGCAGAACATGTGCTTCATGCCATCTGGGTTATTTATGGATAATAATTCAGAGGGAACTATTAGAAAAAGTTCACAGAGTTTTTGGGTGGTGACTTATCTTCTAAACTGTTCCTTTTTATATAACTTCTTAATAGGACAGAATCACAGAATTTCAGAGGTAGAAGGGGCCTCAGCCACCATCTGGTCCAACCCATCCATAAAATAAATCTCCTTGATAGTATCTTCAACAAGCAGTCATTCAGTCTTTTACTCAAAGACATTCAGTGAGGGGAATACCCTACTTCTTGACATACCCCATTCTACTTTTAGATATCTGTAATTGTTGGGAATTATTTTTTTCCATGATGCCACGTTTAAATTTCTCTCCTTGCGAATTTTGCCTATTGCTCCTATTTTCTTTCCTCTATAGGCGGTAGAACAGGTCCAGTCCCTTTTTCACTTAACAGCCCCTTCAAATATTTGAAAACATGAAACTATCATGTCCATGTCCACTCTAAATCTTCCCTTAAACAGGGTAAATATCCTTAGTTCTTAAGGATACTAAATGTTACATGGTATAAACTCAAGGCTCTTCACCATTCAGTTTATCCTTCTATAGTCCTCTTCATTTTATCAACTTCTATGTTAAATTATGTTGCCTAGAACTGAACACAGTGGTGCTGTAGATATGATTTGACTAGAGTAAGGTACAATGAGACATTCTCTCAGGGATATACTGAAGCTAATGTGTATGGGAAGAATTGATTATTAAATTTTCTTTGTGACTATTTATTCCTTGGAAACTGGCAAATACTAAACACCAGGGCAGCTAAGTGGGAGAGTAGATCAAGTGTAAGATTAGAAGTCAGGAAGATACATCTTCTTCCTGAGTTTGAATCTGACCTCAGACACTAGCTGTGTGATTCTGGGCAAGTCACTTCACACTATTTGCCTCAGTTTCCTTACCTGTAAAATAAGCTAGAGAAGAAAGTGGCAAACTACTCCAATACCTCTGCCAAGAAAACTCTGAATTGGCTCACAAAGAATTAGATATTCCTGAAAATGACTGAATAATAGCAACAAATCATGGCTTGATTTCTTATTTTGTTAATTGCTTAGACTTAGGAAAGAGATGGGAGACTAGTAATAATAAGATTAAATGTAAAAGCATATGTGCATGTCTTTTTGGAGAGCCAGTTGTTACACATTTACTCTACACTGCTGTCACCTTCATATGTCAAGGAGCTATGGCTCTCTTAGTAAAACACAAGAAAGCATTAGCTCCTGACTGTTATGTAACACTGTTGATTCATATTGTACTTGCATCCTAAAAATCCTGGAATCATTTCTAGACAAACTGCTGTCCATTCATATCTCCCCTATCTTGTTCTTACAGAGCTGATTAAAATAAACAAACAAATAAAATCCTAAAACTATACATATCCTTATCAATTTCCATCTTATTACATTTAATTTTATGGTTCTAGGACACAAGTATCATCAAAGAAAATTTTAATTAAAACTTAGTAAGCTTGGCTAATGGAATAATGAAGTGTGGCTGACCTGTTGCAGTTTTTAAGGTAAGTTCTTTGTACATCTCTTGCTTGACTTAGCATCCAAGGAGTTTGGTGGGAAGGGAGACACTGGATTTAGTATAAGCAGAGAAAATTGCCCTTTAAGTGTATCTACTTAGCATTCATAGGGGGCTTAAAATGACTTCTGATTCAAATAGCAACTATCATATTTTGGAAAGGTGTCCTTTTAACTAGAAGGACAGAAACATGTGGTTACTGGTTGGTAATGTTAATAGGCTTTGGGTTAGGGAAAGAATGAATTTAGGAGGATGAAGATAGATTGATAAATTTCTTATGTGCCCTTATTTCCTTCCCTTTCAATAACTCCTCCAAAGGAGAGAGAATTAAGAGCATTTAAAAATTAAAAAGAAGTATGAATTAGCTGTAAGAACAATTGGCTGGATCAGGTAGAGAATTAAAGAAACATTACAAAATCCTTCAATGAAATTTTATTTGACAGGACAGTATCAAAGAAAAATTTAATTAAACTTAGAAATCTGGCTTTTGGGATAATCAAACTATAGGAAAGGACCTTTATTAGTACATATTTAAAATAAAAGACTTTTTAAAATATTTTTTATCACAAGAGATGGCTCACTGGGGAGGAATAAAATATATTCAGAAAGTAAGATGATTTTTAAAAAGTATTCCAATGACTTTTCATTAAAGAGAAAATTAAAAGAACAATTTTGAAAAGAAACATTCAAGAACAAGTTGGAAATCTAAAGGTCACTAGCTTTGCGTTGTCCATTTTGGTATGAGTTCCAGACCAGAATGAAACTGAGAAATTGGGAAGTAGAGTGACATTTTTTGTGAAGGTATACAGATTGGTCCTGTTTTATTAGATTATTTTCATGGACTTTGCCCAAAGATAGCTCATTCAGTCATTCCATTCCTTTTGGTTGATAGTAGGGAGAAAAAAGGACATAGATAGTTGGGTTAAGTTAGTCATGGAAAGTTGATGTCTACAACTGAAAGTAGTACTTTCAGCATGATCACTGAATTGACAGCTACCAGTTATTCTGTCTGGACAAAATCAGCCTGAGGAGAGAGCAGACCTGCAATTAAGATTAAAGCTGCCTGCTACAACTTTAAGAATTAGTGCCTCAGGTCTGAAACAGCAGTTGATTCTTGGGACCTTGGACTATAGTTTTTGAGAGTAGTAACTAGTGTGAGATGAAGAGAAGATACACTTTCCCTTCCATAGTGTTTTCTAATCTCAGATTTCCTAACCCAGTCTCAGAAAAGTAATTCATATTATTAGTCCTTTGACTTCTTAGGGAAAATAGAAAAGGAAGGGGGTAGTGGATTACAGGGGGAGACTATCTACTGAAGTAGTAGGGTCTTTTTTTTTTTAGTTTTGCTTCATGGCAATTTTTTATTTCTGTGTTTTAATAAATTATGTGGATGCTAAAAAAGATTATTGTCTAATTCTTATGAAGAAAGTTGGTTAACAAAAACAGATTTTTCCAAATATGGGACTTGAATGAAGAGGTGAGGGATTCTTCTTTTAGTAATTCCAGAACATCTTTTAGATCCTATACTTAGCTGTATATTATACTAATGCTACAGGCCAGAGAATAAGAAAATTTGGGGCAGTGAGAAGATATGTTTTTTAACATCTGGCAGGCTAAGCATTCTTATGATCTAGGTATGCAGGGAGTCATGTGGTAATACCAGTGCATGGACACTGACACTGAATACTTGCTGATGTAGAGACCAGAATATATATTTAACTTGTTAATTCATGACCTATTTTCTGTAGGTTTCACAAAGGAGGGGAAGGATCATCGGTTTGATAGCAGAACCAAGTGTACTTTCTGTCAAATCAATTGACATTTAATTACATTCTGTCAGAACCTGATCAGAAGGGAAAAGGAAGTGAGGGCTTAAATTGAATGGCGATTGTCACAGAGATCCATAGAGGACAGTTGGATGCTATCTCTATGTGATCTGCTTTGAGCAATTAAGAAGGACATCTGGGATTAGTGCTAAAGCCAAAGAGAAAACAATTTTTTTTCCATCTGCTATTGTTGCCAAGATATCTGGCTAAATGCATGAGAAATAATGGGAGAAGTCAGGCCATCAGAAATGAGAAGCAGAGATAACATATACAAATATATCAGTCCTATTAACCAAATTAACCAAAACTTCACACTATGAGGTCACTAATATACCAGTGGTGTCATTGAAAGGGAAAAATAGAACCAAAGGCACCCTGAGCCAAGAACATGGTGAAATTAAATGCAAACTCTAAAGTAAGATAAGTTTTTGAATGACAAAGTCAAGCTGTTTGAATGTTTTCTTTGGCACTGTCTTGTCCCATAATCTATTTTCCTTATTGTTTCATTAATTTGACTTAATTTTATACTTCAATCATTTTTCAATAGGTTTCTCCTATAGGAAACTTCTACAATAATCAGAAAAGATATTTAAAAAGACTTCATCTATAGATGCTATATACTATAAAGCCATCCATGTAATCATTCAATCAAGTATTATTAAGCATTTATTTTTTGACAAGTACTGTGCTAGACAACTGAGATACAAAATTAAAAATAAAACAGATCCTGCCCTCAAGGAGCTCATATTAAGTTGGGAAAGACAAACTATACACAAATAAATGTAAACAAAATATATCTTAGGGGAACACCTGCAGCTGGGAGAGATCAGGAAACCTTATCTGTAAGGTAGCATTTGAACTGAGTGTTGAAGGTGGTCTAAGAGGCAAATGCCTGAGGAAGGAATGATTTTGGACATAGGGAATAATGGAAAGGCAATTTGGATCCACCTTGTGTAAGGTTTGATTTGCCAAGCAGAGAAGGTATATGTGATGCAGAAGTAATAGAGAGCCATAACATTTTATTGATCTGTGCAATTGTGTTGCCCTGTGTTTTAATAATATCACTTTGGCAGAAATGTAAATGATGGTTGCAGAGGGGAAGAACTTGGGAAAATATTCTGATTGTCTCGGAAAGAAATGATGAGGACCATAGTATAATCTAATGAAATCATCATAGTATATCATAGTGGAAGCTATATGAACAGAAAGAAGGGGATGGATGTAAAATATCTTGAAGAGATAGAGTTCACACTTGGCAGCTGGTAGGATATGTGGGGCAAAGAAAAGTGAGGAGACTGCAACTTTCCTTGCCTATATTTTATCACCTTTCCATTGAGAGGAAATAAAGATATTTCAATCAAACAATAAGTATTCATTAAGCTCTGCTATGTGCCAAGTGGCAGAGCACTAGAAATGGAGTCAGGGAGATCTGAGTTTAAATCCTGCTTCAGATAGTCACTACATATATGACACTTAGTAAGTCATTTAACTTTGTTAAGGCAAAGTTAACACTTTGGAGAAGGAAATGACAAACCATTATAATATCTTTATCAGGAAAACACACATGGGTTCATGAAAAGTTGAACATGATTGAACATTGTCAAAAACAACTATGTGCCAAACTATATATTTGGCTCTGGGGATATGAATATTAAAAATAAAAAAAAAATCTTTATTCTCAGGGAACTTAAATTCTAATGGGGAGGCAATTATGATGCATGTCTATACATAAAATATCTGTGTATATCTCTATATTATGTGTGAGTCTAAGTGTGTGTAGTGAATAAACAGAAATATATGAAAAGGACTGAAATATATAGCAATTTGGAAAGGAGGATATTAGCAGATGGAGGTAATCTGGAAAGATTAAATACAGAAAATGGTGGAGAAACTGTTTCATTCTTTGTACTTGTTCTGTTTAAATTTGCATAGTACCTGACATATTTATATCTATATCTATATATAATTGTTAAGGGCTCAATATATATTAAGCAATAAACAAATTCTTATAGAATATACTTCCATCTTTGCATTTGCTCTAATTTGATAGTTCTCTATTGTAGTTTCCACATTTGCTTATCAGTCATGAAGTCTATTGTTCTCCTAGTTATTTTCACTTTGCATAAATTCATACTAATCTTCTCAGATTATTCTGACTTCCACACATTTCACATTTTTTTAAGGCCATGATAATTTCATTACATTTTTTCCTTTTCTTTAGCCTTTATTATTCCTAGGAATAATAGGTTCCATAAATGTATTGAACATTCTTAAAACATATCCTTTCGTTTTAGAAAGAAGAGCTACTTTTTTCAAACATCGAGAAGTAAAACTTCAATATATCATGAGAACACATTCAGATGTCTCCTATCTACCCAGAACATTCAGGACTTCCTATACTGATTACATTTGCGCGTGGGCGCATGAACCTTCAGGTTTTTGTTTGTTTGTTTTTTTTTTGGGGGGGGGTTGTTTTTGTTTTTTGTTTTGTTTGTTTGTTTTTAGTTTTTCTTTTTAGTGTTTCTTTGTTTTTAGCTTTTCCATTCGTGATCATTCCAACTGCTCTTCCCTGGGCTTTATTTCATTACATTTTAAAGGAAAACATTAAATTTTGTGGATAGTCAGAATTCAAAACAACAATCAGTGACAGGTATGCATAATAAAGCATGAATATGAAATATTTTAGATGGTGATAGACTTGCTTTCTTTGCTTAGGTTTTTTTTTTTTAATAATTATAACTTTTTATTGACAGAGCCCATGCCTGGGTAATTTTTTACAACATTATTCCTTGCACTCACTTCTGTTCTGACTTTTTCCCTCCCTCCCTCCACCCCCTTCCCCAGATGGCAAGCAGTCCTATACATGTTAAATATGTCACAGTATATCCTAGATACAATATATGTGTGCAGAACCAAACAGTTCTCTTGTTGCACAGGAAAAATTGGATTCAGAAGGTAAAAATAACCCGGGAAGAAGAACCAAAATTTTGCCTAAGTTTTTGTTCTTATCCTCTTTATTTGGATACCAATTATTCAGGATCTTGAGACTAAGGAGAGAGTTGTCAGATTTTCAACCAGTTCCTGTTGGATTTTTTTATTTGGTCCCTAAAACAATTTTCTAAATCTTATGGTACAAAAATCCATTACATTATAGCAATTATCTATTTAAGTCCTTAACAGGAAAGAGATATTACATAGCTTCATCAAAAAGTTATTTGAGCTAAGGACCTTGAGGTGATATCAGGAGGAAAAAATCATATAAATAATAGGTTTTATCTGAGCCTGGAATATTCTGTACATTTTGTTGATTTCATGATTTCATATGATATCTCATGACCCTTACCTTTGCACTAAAAGAGTTATAACTTGCTCTCAGGGAGAGGCTTTCTAGCCATTGCTTCTCAATAGATGGTGGCAGAGAAAAGCAGATGTCCCAGAAGAAACAAAACAGCTGAAACCAACATAAGATATCAAAGAACTGCTTGACAAGTATGAGACCAAGAAAGCCACCCAGAAAAAAGGATGCAAGGATAATGGACATGTGACATCAGCAGAGTGAGGTGAGATAGCATAATGATATCACCAGAGCAGGTCAGAAGTTTAATAAAACCCGAGTTATCCTGGCTATCTGTGCACCCTGATCATACATGTCCCTTTTATATGTGTCTTAGATACATGTGCTCCTATCATCTACTTCATCACAAGCGTCCACTAGTCCCATATATTTTCCATATAAATGGTGTGATAACCCATAGATTATATCCCATGTCTCTACAGGCTACTTCTTATCATTTTAATTGCTATGCTATTTGATTAAACAATTTTTGCTTTGTATGAATGCCTTTTGTTTAACTGATAAAAGTAAACTTCATTGTGCAGGTTCCTGAGTCATAGTTTTAAGCACTTCAAATGTGAGATGGCTTTTCTAGGAGATCCATTAATGACAGAAGTCCAATTGTTACACATTTCTATACTGTAATTTGTTTGGCCATTCACTAGTCAATGAACGAATTTCTTTTTAAACTGGTTTTTTAATTAGCACAAAACAATAAATTTTTAACTAGTAAAAAAGTGTTCCATAAATATTTTGTTATATAATAGACCTTTCTGTCTTTGACCTTCCTGGGAAATATGCCAAATAGTGCATCCCATAATCTCAGTGTAGTACTAAATCTGGAGATGCATGAAAATAGCCCCAGACTTGGAGCAAAGAGAGAAATAGATTAGAACTCTTGCTCTGACATTTAAAAGTTGTATGATTGTGGGCAAGATCCCTAAATCAGAATCTCATTTTTTTGTCTGAAAATATTTACCTCATAGGATTGTTGTTAAGACTTAAATGAGATAATATATGTAAAGGGGATGGTAGACCTTAATGGTTTATATATTAGCTTTCATCACTATTAATTACTATTGCTATTTTGATGTGTTTAGTTATATATGCTATCAACTACCTCTTATAGACAGCCAATTTTCTCCAGAGTAATAGTGCTTTGTATGTTGACCTGAAGGTTATTAGGGGAAGGTAGGGCTAGGCTCTTATGGCTAGATATATAAAAAAAAATTCCATATGTTCTTAGAAAGTAGGGATGTCACAATTTATCCTTGAATTCTTGATGGAATTAGAAACTACTTTTTCTTCCAGTACCCAAACTTTCTACCTATCCTTAAAAACTTTGATGCATTGTTATAAATTCTTGCTTCTGGATCTAGAAGCTGATCTGTGAGAGTTTTGTATAGCTAGAATTATTTATGCTATTGGATTCAATGTTGCATAGTATTCAGTGTCCTAGACCTTTATCACCCTTTGATGATTTTCTCTAGTGTTTTTTTTAACCCATTTATGCTATGGACAGCATCTCAGTCACACATTATAATAATATTAGTAACAATAATTAATAATAATAATCAAACAATGAATCTTTCATTAAGGATTTACCAAGTGCCAAGCACTATGCTAAGCCCTGAGGATACAAAAAGAGGCAAAACATAATAATAGCAAGGATTTGCATAGGTAAGTCACTAACAAATATTATCTTATTTTATTCTCACAACCCTAGCAGGTGGATGGTATTAATTATTCCCATTTTACAGATAATAAAACTGAGTCTTCATCCATCTCTCTTTCATGCATTTTAATTCAATGACAACACTGATTATCCATACCATCTGCACTTTTCCATCAGGTAGAACAGTGGTATTTCTGCTTTTCCTAAACATTTTGCCCTTCTGTGATACTAGAACTCAAAAGATTAACTCTGTTGTCTGTGGTACAAATTAAGCATCATGATGGTTCTATTTAGGGATAATTTCTGACCCCCAAATGATCTCTTTCTTAGAACCAATTACATAATACTGTCCCAAGTGAATAAATGAAATTTTTTAAATGTTTATTTGGTGCTTCTTATGTGACAAAACTGTACTAAAATCTTGAAGTACAAAGCAGTCCTTGACCTTAAGAAGCTTAAATAAATTTTAAAGGAATAAGATAATATATACGATGTCTCAAAAATCTTAGCACATTTGTAAACTATTACATCTTAAAGACTTGTAAGGTACCCTATAACAAGCTGAGATATTTAGATTAACCTGTATAGGAAAGGTGGTGGGACAATGGATGCATTTTGATTAGGAAAGTTATGAGTATGATGATTGGAACCACAGGCAAATAGATTGCCATGTTCTTTATAGTAGTAAATAATAATGTTCACATTATTATAGTTCCAGAAATGGAAATCAAGGGAAAGAGGAAGAAATGCCTTGGAGCCAGCTTGGATGACTGAAAAGAGACAGTTAATATATTTTCACTAGAGAAATGTCAAAGTCTGGGCCTGATTTATTGTTTTACTGATTGTTTAGACTTAAGAATGTATTAATAATACACATTAAACAGGAAAAAAAACTGTCTTAACAGAGATTGTGACATGCCCAGTGTCACGCAATTAATAAGTATTTGAGACTGAATTTGAATTCAGATCTTTCCAAATCCAGATCCAATACTCTATCCACTGTTGTATTTACTTATCTACCTTAGTTCCTGTGGTACATCACTCCACATTTTGTCATTGTTTAGCAACCCTTATCTCTAGCATTTGGATACTGACTCTATTCATCTGCACCAGCATTTTTGGCCTTTTCCAAGTTAGGACCTACTAGACTTTCTCTTCCCTTGATTTTCTTCTTGAGAAACTTTAGTCTGGGCATTCTAAAATCTATTCTATGGCAAGTTCCATCCTGAATGAGAGGAGTTTTGTTTATGGACTGAAGAAACATCACAGATACATCAAAAGCAAATTATCAAATTCTTCTTTGGTTCACTCTGAATCAGTGTATATGTCTCTTAAGTTTCTCTGAGTCTGTCCTCTTTTGTCATTTATTATGGCCAAATGATTCATTATATTCATATATAATTGTTCTTCCATTCCCCAAATGATGAGCATGTATTTTTGTACTAGTTCATTGCAATAACAATAACAAATATTCCTATAAATATTATTTTGTGCATAGAAATACTTTTTCCATATCTTTGAGATATCTATCTATCTACATTTATATATATATATATATATATATATATGTTAGTATATATATTATATATTAGTACCAGCATTGTTGGGTCTAAAGGTATGCAGAGGTTAATGACCTTTGAATACTTTTCCAAAGCATTTTCCAGAATGAGTAGATCAATTCAGAGTTCTACTAATGAACATCAGTGTTCCTATATTTCAATAGTATTTCCAACAATTATTGTTTTCCTTTTTTAGACAAATTGCAACTTGCTGGGTATGAAGTAGAACTTCAAGAGTCTTTTAATGAATAGTTCTCTTTTCATTAATAACTTGGAATATTTTTTCATATACCTACTAGTAGGTTACATTTCTACTTTTGAAACTACTTGTTTATTTCTTTTGATCATTTATCTACAAGGATTTAGCTCTGATTCTTAGATATTTGTATCAATTCCCTATATATCTTTGGTCTCAACTCTATATGTAGATGTTCCAACTAATCTTGAGATGCTAAGTAGGTATATTTTTCTTATCTTCCTAAATCCAAATCTGGCCTCAGACACTTACCAACTGTGTGATCCTGGGCAAGTCACTTAACCCTGTTTGATCTGTAATGAATTGGGGAAAGAAATAGCAAACTACTTTAGCATCTTTGCCAAGAAAACCCCAAATGGAATCATGACTGAAATGACTAAAGAACAAATGACTAAAACAGTGTTAATAGCAATAGTAATAGGGAAGTTTAGATGAAGAAAAAGTTAGAAAGGAGGAGATAATGTGTTCTGTATATGTTTATTGAATTACTTAATTATATTAACTCTAAAGAGCATCCTTATTTCCCCAAGAGCTTGCTCATGTAAGCTGTGCTTTAGTCATACCCTTGTAAGACTCCTCAGATGAGCTATATCTGTCAATCAGGCAGTTTAGGGGTTTCTTTGAGTTTGTATTATAGCTAAGAATTTGATTAGATGGGGACCTTTGGGGCTGAGTTTCTGTGTCTGATAAAAGGAGGTCAAGAAAGCATGAATAGGGCCTGGAGCCAAAGAATCCAGACATGGAGGAGTCAGGCACAGCGGGAATCAGGGCATCAGCAATGCCAGTGGCTCAAGTTGCATGCTAAGAGTTCCATGGTCTGTGGGCCATCTTTATGCACAAATGCTACATGTGTTTTCTGGCACCCCTGCCACTATCATGTACCCAAGCTGGTGGGGGGGAAAAGGAACACACACTTTCAGATTCTACCTAACATGAGGGCCAAATTAGACTGCTGCCTGGTGGTCTTAAAGATAAATTTGTTTCAGTCTTTTAGAGTTATTTGGTAGAGAGCAATGTGGGCCATCGTCTCACCATTCCTTATTGACTTCTTATCATTTCTCTGTTTCTCAAATGAGTTAGGAGTTGGTCTGTAATCTTAGTTGTAGGAGACTTGTTCCCAGAAACTTCTAAGAGTAGAAAAGTTTGTGTATTGTGATCATCTTTCCTAAAAAAATATAAAAGAATGATTTATTTACAAAAAGGTATTTTCAAAATCTACTACCTTCTGGTCTGAATTGTCCTTTAGGATAAGAAAAAATAATTCAACAAATACAGAAGATATATTAACTGTATCTGACAATAAATGCTCATTTCTATCCTAGGTATCTCCCACTTCTTTATCATGGGACTTTAGGGATACTTTATTATGTTTTTTTTTCAAGAATATCATCTTTTTTTTTTTAAAGTCATCAGACTTGCCCTGCTATAGATTCTGTCTTTTCAGAATGTTTCCTTCCTCAAAACCTTCCTTCATTCTGTATTTTGGTTTTCCTGAAAGTTTACTTTTGTCCTTCTTATGTCCTCTACTTTTAAACATCCACCCCCACATATCAGGAGTGATGTGGTGAAAGGAGTATTTTAGGAAGAGTAGACTAGCATTAGTATGCATAACAAATTGGAGAGAAGAGAGCAGCATGGTTTGATGGAAGCTATGGGGCAGCTAAGGCAACCAGAAAGGAGTACATTAACTTACCAGAGAGAAGACAATTAGAAAAGATTTAAAATTGCAGAGTAATCATTTAGGGTTCTTTATCTAAGTAGAAAGGAAAAGAATTGAAAGAAAAATAGGAGAAGAGAGACTTATTAAAGAGATTTTGGGTAGAACAGAGATAAAACAAATGAAGTAGTATTCAGCTTTCTTCAGGGAGAGAAATTTTGACTTAGATACAAAAAATTGAAAAAGGAAGAGAAAATGTTATAATAGTGACTGAGATTATTCACATCTGACACCTTCTTATGAGAAACAACATGGGCCTCAGTCTTAGAGCAAAATGTCAATAACTACACACAAATAAGATTGGAGTCATGCTCACATATTAGCAATTATTGTATGGAAAGAAACAGATGAAAGAAAGCTCACATGTACCTTTAGATACTAGTTTGCCTCCCTCTCCATACGGAGATAGCCTGGGTACTTTTTCAAACAGTGTCCAGAAAAGTTCAGAAGCCCATGATCTGACACTTTTAATCCTCCCTCTTTTATCTTTCTGGGAAGAATTATAGTAACTGGAAACTATGCTACTATAAAGCAAGGATGCTGAAGAAGGACCTTGAATTTCAAAAGATTTAGGGTCCAGTTTTTAGAGAGTTTGTGTGCTTTCTTCTGACCTTCAATCTCTTGTTTAAAGAAAACATAATGAGTTCTTATGTCTTCAGGAGAAAGTGCTGGTTTGTATGTATCTGAGATTTAATGTGAAATAGAGCTGGGGACTCAGACAGTTGTCTTGAGCTGTTTGAATTGCAAGAGGATAGTAACAACCAATTTGAATTTGCCATCAAATTAAGCTAATTAGACTGTCTGAAATAACAGCTTCAAACCTCTTCCTCTTTTCTATCAGCAAAGATCACCTAGGGAAGAAAATCATATTCTTTCAGATCAAAACTAAAGCAAAGTATTTGATACTGGTATCCTGAGACCAAATCACGACACAACAATACTATTTAAGTAACTTCAATGTAACAATATAAATTCTACAGTTTATATCCTGAGATTTCCTCTTTTTACAGTAGAGATTGTATATTTGATTGAAGAGACAATTAGACAGCACAGTGAATAGAGTACTGGGCCTAGAATCAGGGACTGCTGAGTTCAAATTCAGCCTCAAACACTTACTAGCTTTCCGATCCTGAACAAGCCACTTAACCCTGTTTATCTCAGTTTGCTCATCTGTAAAATGAACTAGAGAAGAAAATGGCAAACCTTTCCAGGATCTCTACCAAGAAAACCTCAAATGAGATTATGAAAAGTCCAACATGACTGATAATGACTGAACAACATTTGCCTGAAGATCTTGTGAAAGAAATGTGCCAGAGAGAAGAGAATAAAAAAGTCTGTATTTACAAAGGCATAATCTATAGAGGACATATAAGTGACTACCAGGGCCAGAATGTTATAGACTACTTAGTCTGAAGGTTTCCTGGGGGACTGTTTGGTCATAAGAATACTTTGTATTAGTGAGTTTTTATATGCTTTCCCCCCTCAAATATATTATTAGAAAATACTCCATGTTTAAATAATGCCTTTTAAGATTTGTTAAACCCTTTCCTCAGAAAAATCCTGTGACCTCAATAGAGAAAATGTCACACCACTCTATGGGTTAGAAACTGAGGGACAGAGAAGTTTCATGATATTTTTAGTCATACAGCTAGATAAGTGTCTGAGTTGAGATCGTATACCAAATCTCCTGAATCAAAGTCTATATAACATGGTGGCTCATACTTATAAACAGTCTCACTCAATTATGAAGTGTTGATCAGGATATAAAAATTCAGTTCAGGCTAATTACCTTTCTGGATTGTCCAGGAGAAGCATTTCTTCATGTTTAACACTAAGAGTCTTTATAAATGAGGCATTTTGACACAAATGGATGATTAAAACAAGCAGTTTGAGTGTTATTTGGCATTTATTTGGCAGGCAATGCAGCAGCATGGATTTTACCATTCCCATTCCATCTTTCCCTCTACCTCCCAGGTCAGGCCTAAAGAATTGCACTGATTTATTTTACCCTAAGGAAAGTTTTTCCCTCTAGTTAGAAGACCCAGCAGACATGGATATGGAAAGATCAGGAACACAAACTTAAGAAAACAGTAAAATTCTTGGGCAATTATCCGTACCAGACAGGAAACTTTTTATATGCATTCTATTGGCTCAGGGACTAATTCCAGGTGCTCTTTCTGCCATATAGCAACTTGCCATACCAGGCAGATGTGATACAAGGATGCTATAATTCCTGAACTTGCCCCATCTGGCACATACTGACAGTCAGACCCTCTGGCTGGATCTAAACAATCATCCAGACTGACCCATTATATGTCAACACAGAGCAATCAATTAATTGCCACAGGGTCTACCCGATTTGGTGTCTTAATGACCAGTCTGGATTGACCCTTCAGTGATGGATCGACTGTTCACTGATCTGCTATTATCATGGCCAAAATGACTGATTCAACTGCAAAATAGTGACTAGGTACTTCTATAAAGACTTAGAAACTGTGTATTCTTCAAGGAAACTACTAAGAAAAATTTAAAGTTCAATATTTAGAATACATTTTTAAATGTAGTGTCTGGAAAGTAAAGACTCTCTTGGGAAGCATGTTTTATATTTTTTAGCAAACAAGCCACCACTGTTTTCATCATCATGTATCATACTACTGGAGAAATCTATTTTCTGGATAGGTTGATATTTCCTTTATGTGGAAGCATTTGGCAGCATACTGATGAGTTTTATTTTTGAGTTGGGCCAATAATTCCTTGAAATACCAGTTAATCATTGTTTGGAGTTCAAGTTCTAATTCCAAGGCTGTGCCATTTACAATATGACAGTCCTTGCATAAGAAATGGCCCACCGTGTGGCAACTAGTGCAAGGAGAAAGCACAGCTGGCAGCTGTGTGGATGAGCAAACACATTGAGCAGGGACATTTTTCAAGCACTGGTCGGGGAGAAGAAAGAAAAATATGCAGAACATTTCTTTGGCAACATTTTCTTTTCTCTCTTTTGGAACCAAGGCCATTGCTATTGTCACTATCTTCAACATGCTACAGATGTGGTGACCATGGCAGTCTCTAATAAAAGAGTTCATTCTGACATGCATTTGGGCATAGGATGCACCAAATCACATCCTCCAACCTTAATAATAACTAAAAACTAACAAGAGCCTGATGGAGCACAGATAATATTAGCTAGAATTTATATATAGTGCTTCAATATTTGCAAAATGCTTTACTTGTGTCACCCCTTCTGATCCTTATAATAATCGCATAAATAGTGCCATTGTCATCTCCATTTTACAGATGAGGAAACTGAGGTTGAGAAATGTTAACTATCCAGAAGTACATGTCAAGATTAGAACTCCAATACTCTTTGAATTGCATCAATGAACTGCCTCTTAATAAGGTAAGTTATAAGGTGGGTACCAATGTTCTATTTAAATTGGGAACATGGGTAAACATGATTAGCTGAAATATTTTATGAGTTATTTCTATTTGAGATACATAGTTAAGGTAAAACAGAAAAAAATCCAACAAAGCCAAGTCCACATTTCTCTGATTTTTATATGGAGCTCATCCTGACAAGTGAAAAAGAGAGCGGGGAAGAGAAAGATCAAATAGTATTACATGGAAAATTTTAAGGATGCAAGGCAGAATGTCTATGATCCCTTCTAGTAAATTAGCTTCCCTCCCAATTTTGGAAACTTGGATCCTTTATCATGTGATAAATTCATATCCTGAATCTAGAGAAAACAACATACTATCTAATTCCCTCTTTTCAAGGGAAGCATGAAATGGTTGACCCGGTCATGGACTTCTGCCTTTTGAACTCCATTTTCCAAAGCAAGGATCTCAGAAGTTTGGCAGCCCTTCCTTTGGGAATAGAGAACAAGGTAAAATTTCGAGCTTGATGTAATTGGACATTAAAATTCTCTTGTTTCCTTTTCTGTGCCTCTTTCCTATTTGTGATAGTCCTAAAAATTTATTATTTTTATGTCAGAATAATTTCTCCAGCCTGAATCCTCTTCCCTGCCTCTCCCCACACATTCCTACTTTAATTGAGCCTACCTTTGTAACAAATAAAATATATTAAGAAAACCTAATCAAATCACTTTTTTTCCAGACATGTATGCATTCCAGACAGCATATGCATAGTCCCACTATGACGTCCTTTCTTTGGGACTTCCAGACACCAATTGTTAATCCTTCAGTATAAAAAATTCTCTTTCCACAAGCTTCCTTTCCTCCTCCAGCCTGTTTTCCTTCTCCATCCCTTCCAAAAATCATCTTCTTAAAGCATTTTAAATTACATTGACATTTTAGCTAGAATTTGGAAGAAAAAAAAATCTGTTTAGTAAATCAGACTTTGATATGAACAATAGTTTCTACATTAATCGTCCTATAGATACCTAGATACAGGTACTTTAGAAGAAGACGCTTGTTGGCACAAATGAATTGATGAGTTTCAGAGACAATGAGGTAAATATACCTTTGTGTGAAGGCTTCCTGATGCTCCTTAAATCACACTTGGGGAGAGGTGTCATCTTTCTACTCATAAGTAAAAGTAACCCTGAGATGACTGAGAAAGGGAGTTTTTGTAATCATCCAGTACTGTCTCTTGCTTGAAGTAAATTCTGCTCTCTTTTTTTTTTTTCCATCTGTCACCTCCATTAGCAAAGTTCTCTCCACAGTGAATGTTGACTACCCCCAACAAGGACCAGTGCCCTTGGAATACCTATTATGTGCAGCTAGCTAATTCCAGATGTGGCCCTGGGAAGCCTGTTGACATCTCCTGGGAGCCAAGCTACCCTCAGTCAGGTGGAATTGACTGATTCCCAGGTAGAATCAGTGCATAGGTTTGGGGGAGGGGTGTTGGAGACTTTCTATTTCTAAGAAATTTTTATTATATTACTCATCCACTTGTGCCATGTGTGTGCCTTCTTCATGTCAATATAAGTGGAACAGAGAATCAATTAAAAATACTTTTAATTTATTCAGGTTTCATGTGGGAATCTCGAAGATTTTTATAAAGACATTAAATTCTATGTTATCAGTAATTCTTTTTACTGGTGCTTTGAGATGCTTAAAGTTTGATGACTGATATTCATAATGATGACCCAAAGGCCCTGTAAGATCATGATGCCCTTTCTTAATAATATCACAGTTAAAACTGCATTCAATATAGTTTTATTGCTAACTTTATTTAATTAATTCTCAAAATTATTCTGAATCTACCTCTGGCACAGTACATATGGTAACTATTGGCCAGGGAATCTGATTCATCAAAAAGAACACTTCTTTTTCAATTCGACCAGATAGCAGGGATTTTACTGTATAGGGAAGTAAATATTCATTGTACCATATATAATATTAAATTATTGATAATAAATATGACAACACATAAGCATTCAACTGATTAAATTTCAATGAATAAATTGAAATAAATAATACTCATCAGCTAGAATATGATTTTTATTGTATGTTCTATGATCAAAAGCCTGGTAATAAATTAGACTAGTCATGCACTGCACTTCCAGAAAAGAAGACCCAATATCTTTGAAAATATGTGATCTCTATTTATAAAAGTCACTCGTCCTTCTCTTGGCAGACCTCAAAGTCCAGCCTGCCAAGAAAAAATAATAATATATCTGATGTAGATTAAGATTTTCAAACTTTAAGTATCAGTCTCTTAGCAACCACAGAGATTTGAAGAGTTCACTTTTTTATACACATTGAGAAGTGTGTCAATGATTAAATGTTTCCTAAAATAAAGATATTTAGCTCCATAGGCATGGAAGGTTCAAGTAGAAAGCTAATATGATTTATGATCCCAGTCCAAAATGATAACACTTTGGGACAGAACCATAATATATAGTCTACCTTTACAGCCGTCTTTAAAAGAAAAAAGCTATAGTGTGAGGTTCTTGGAACGCATCCAATGGATTTAAAAAAGTAACTCTCATTGAGTGAGTTCCATTTGTAACTCTTTTGATGATTTGATATAGTATTATGTGCAAGCAAATGTAATTTTTCCTGAGAATTGATAATACAATCCTTCACATTCCAAGAATACATAGGTTGGTTTTTCAACACAGGCAGTCACTTGCATGAGAGCTTGGTTAGCTGTTTCTGCATAAGAATAAAAATAGACAAGGAATGAAATTATTTTAGAAATATCATTAATTAGTACAAGTAAATATATAATTTGGGGAAAATACTCCAAATAGAAATTAGGGCTATTAATATTTGATGAATGTTATCAAGTGCCATTCACGATATCCCTCATCAAAAACTATTCTCCAGTAAATTACTATTATCAATTGTATCTATGCACAATTTATAGTTTCTTTTTTTTCTTAAACAGATATGGATGGAATGAATATGATTATCTGAATTTTCAGGCAATAAACAGGCTATAGTAAAGTTAAAGAGAAAAGCTTGTAAGGTGAGAGAATGTGTTCACTTTTTTCTTCACCCTGATGACAACAGCTTAGTCACTAACCCAGGAGGAGTTGGAGGGCATGAGAGTGAGCCTGCTCTGATTCACTCTATTCTTAGACTGCTTCAGACTCATTTGCTGAAAGACACAAGCTACCTTTAATCTCATGGTAACTTATAGTGTCATATGACTGCAAATTTGGAACAAAAGACAAATCAACAGAAAATCAGAATTAGATCATCAAGACACTAGGTAATACATGCCCAGATTCTCTCAAATAAAATAAAAACATTCTCTGACTCTTCCTTCTATTAGTCCATAGCTAGTTAGATCAATGAATGACTTATGTAAAGGTTATTATTAGAAAAATTATTCCTCATAATTTTTTTTGCAATTGCTTCCCATTAATCTATGCCTATGTCATATTATGATCCAATATGTACCAAGGCTTTGAAGTATGAAAAAAGAATCAAAAATATCCTTTCCCCTTTTGTCTACTCTTTCTTCTCTACCTCTTCTCCATCCTCAGTATCATTCATATAATCACATTTTTCATTTCTTCTCCCGATCACATCTTTTCCCAAATCTCCTTTATTTCTAGTGCTTTCCCTCTGTTAATTTCCAATTTATCCGGTATATATGTTTATACAGAGTTGTATGCATGTTCTCTTCTTCTATATATTGTTATCTCTTTGAGAGCTGGGTTTTGTTTTTTGTTTGTTTGTTTGTTTGTTTTTGGTTTTTTTGCCTTTCATTGTCTCTACCACTTAGCAATGTCTGGGACATAGCAGACCCTTAATAAATGTGTTGAGTTGACCAAATCTGACAATACTTAGCCTGGCAACAGTATAAACCTTTTCTAATTTGTGTCTCAAAACTCTACCACTTCCTAAGTCAGAACCCAGATTTTATTGATAATGGACTTGATAACTAATGAAGACAAGAAAGCAAGAAAAATTATGAAAATCATTCTAAAGCAGTTTTCATAAGAAATTAGAGTAAATACCTTCTAAATAACTAAAATACTCTTTCTCTAAACTATTACTCATTTTTCATTTCAAGCTCATATACTGTACTTAAAAAAATACAAATGACTTTCTGTCCTACCTCTTTCTTTCTACCTCTTCAGTGATGATGATAAAGTAACAGAAAGTAGGACAGAGAGCACTAAGAATCACACAAGTTTTAAATGTTCTAATAACATGAATCTGCTAGTCCTATAAATCTAAGATGTTTGTCCAGTGACCACAGAGAAGATATATCAGAGGAGCTGAATGATATGTTTTGACATTCTAGAAGACAAAAAATAATTTTGCAACTCAATAAAAAGATTCTTAAATTAACAAGAAACTTAATTTCATGGAGCACTTGGTCATGTGTGTATATCACAATATGCAAAAGTAGAGAACATGCACACAACTCTGTATAAACCTATATATACATCACAAATTGGAAATTAATAGAGGAAACATTTGTGAAAAATCTTCATGTAGGTGATCCATTGATCTAACTATGTGCTTGTGGAAGAAAGAAGCAGAGAATATTTTTTATTTTATTTTATTTTAAGAGGTACCCTGAAAATAAGTGCAGTTTATGCACCAATATCTGTTTCAGGGGTTGAAGCAGGGGACAATTTCAATGAAAAAAACAATAAAAAACTTCCCCTTCCCATATTAAAGCAACATGTGCTTCAATACTTAGTATCATAAATGTAAAAGAGGATATAAGAATAGAGAGCAAAAGATACTGGAAATTGTAATTCAGAAGTAAGAAGGGAAAGAAGTCAGTGGCTTAAAAACTATACAGAAGTCTCTCATCTATACATCATCAATACTTTCCTCATAAAGATAATGACAAGGTTACTAGTAATATCACTAAAATGAAACCATTCATATTCCAAATAGACTGGTTATCAATATGGGACTCATTCCTAACTCAGTCTTTTGTTCAATCAGACTTGTTAGAGCAAAGATCAAAAATCAACTCCAGAATAAGGTTTCTGGAAACTTTAAAAAAAGGTTTCTGAAAACCTGGAAAAAGGAAAAGCTTTGTTATGCAACTGAAACACTCCTAAACTGGCCCATTTAAACAGGCTTTGGACATTCCACAATGGGAAATAGGTACAAGAAGACATATTAATATAGACTACCACTGTTTTTTAAGGAAGATTAACTGATGTGAATCAGTCATCACAGTACAGAGACCAAAAGAAGCTAAAAGCCCTCTAAGTAAGCAAACACTTGATCTTGCTAAGTGGAGAGATATAGCAGCAAAGGATAAACCATTTTAGAATATTAACTCCTTTGTAAAAAAAAAAAAATTACTGAAGAGTCTTATGAAAGCTTATGAACAATACTGACTTATAAAAATCATTAAAATGAAAACCCAGTTTACAAAAAATATATTGAGAGAACCAATTACCTCAAGAGAATATGATGATGAAACTCAAAGAAGTACAGAAAAGAAATGAACAATGAAAAAGATTTCCATAGCAAACTTTCCCCCTCTACTGACTAAAGTACCACATTGAGACACTAACATTTCCCAAATATGTTGAAAGGAAAAGTAATACTAATACTAAATAAAACAGCAAAAGATAACATAATAGACCAAATATCCCCAGGTATATCTCCCAATGAAAGTGATGATTTTGAGTGTGTTATGGAATTCATTTTCAGTCTATTAAAATAGGGGATATATAACTCTTAGAGGGGGTATGTGGATCAAGGGTAGCATTGCCCTAAAAAGGTGGTCAAAAACCACGATTAACTATTGAATCATTTGCCAACTTTCCCATTTTTTATCCCAAAGAGATTATAAAGAAGGGAAAGGGACCTGTATGTGCACGAATGTTTGTGGCAGCCCTTTTTGTAGTGGCTAGAAACTGGAAACTGAATGGATGTCCATCAGTTGGAGAATGGCTGAATAAATTGTGGTATATGAAAATTATGGAATATTACTGTTCTGTAAGAAATGACCAACAGGATGATTTCAGAAAGGCCTGGAGAGACTTACACGAACTGATGCTGAGTGAAATGAGCAGGACCAGGAGATCATTATATACTTCAACAACAATACTAGATGATGACCAGTTCTGATGGATCAGGCCATCCTCAGCAACAAGATCAACCAAATCATTTCTAATGGAGCAGTAATGAACTGAACCAGCTATACCCAGAAAAAGAACTCTGGGAGATGACTAAAACCATTACATTGAATTCCCAATCCCTATATTTATGCACACCTGCATTTTTTGATTTCCTTCACAAGCTAATTGTACAATAATTCAGAGTCTGATTCTTTTTGTACAGCAAAATAATGTTTTGGTCATGTATACTTATTATGTATCTAAGTTATATTTTAATATATTTAACATCTACTGGTCATCCTGCCATTTAGGGGGGGGGGGGGGGTAAGAGGTGAAAAATTGGAACAAGAGGTTTGGCAATTGTTAATGCTGTAAAGTTACCCATGTATATATCCTGTAAATAAAAGGCTATTAAATTAAAAAAAAAAAAACTTTCCCATTTTTTGAAAAATCTTTATAAGAATAATCTCTATATAAATTGAGGACATTCTTAATGAAGGTATGAAAAGAGAGTAGGTGTGTATGAACACTATTCAGACTACATTCTTAGAAATTGTTAAAATTGGTTGAAAGGTTCAGAGAACACATTTTCTCAACTTGCTTATTGTTGTTGTCAAAGGCACTTGATCTAAGAGAAAAATACTTTTCTAATGATTGTCCTTCAACTATTATGTTAAAATCATTTAAGATTCCCTGGGGAGGAAAAGTAACAATAGAGATAATTTTGTTTAATAACTTTTAAAATATCAAATAAGAAATATAATGACAAGCATACTCATCAAAGATGTTTGCCACTGTTATGGAGGATATCTATCACAGTATTCGAATGGAAGAGCTATTTTTTATAAGGGCAGCTAAGTGGTAGTGCATTGGGCTTAGAGTCAGAAAGATTTAAATTCAAATTTGGTCTCAGATACTTACTAGCTATATTACCTTGGGCAAATTACTTAGCCCCATTTATCTCAGTTTCCTCATCTGTAAAATGAGCTAGAGAAGGAAATGGAAAACCATGTCAGTATCTGCCAAAAAACTCAAAATGAAAAGTTGAACATGACTCAATCATCCCCACAACAACAAAATTCATTATAAGTAGTGAGATATTATAAATCTTTGAATTTACAATTATATTTTATTGAATTCAAGTCCTGGAGCATTGCAAACTCTTTTGAAATTCTAAATTATCAACCAAAGAATCTGATCTAATTATAGACCATTTCTTGATATTTTATGAAATGTTTTTGCTCTTAACTGTTCATCAGCCATTGCATCTTATAAATGAGTGGTTGTTTTAAACTAATGCTGACCCTTGACTATCATATCTCTCCATTTGGCCAACAGTTCCAGTTTTTTTTTCCTGGTTAAAGTTATTTCTAGGTTGTTTTCATCATCCTTGTTGTGGTGATTGATTTATGCCAATTAAATTTCCTTTGGATGTATTAATGGTCTGTCACAGTGTTTGTTTGCCAATCTAATAGAGTTTGAACAATACAAAGTCCAAATGGAAGATGATGAGACTTTCCAATTGTTTCTATTTTAGATGTGATTGTTCTGATCACATTAAACCCTCAAGTAATGCAAAACCTTCTAATGAGATGTATAATTACTCAGAATAGTTTTACCTAACTATTACATAGGAAAAACAAAACAAAGCAAATAGACAAAAAATGTCTATCACTGAGAATATGGTGTATACTTGGACAGAAAATCCAGAGAGCTAGTCTATATACAGTTATGTATATATACAAATATAAACACACACACATATTTGTAATATATACTTGTGTTGGCAATATATCTATATATGATAGGCAGATGTGTAGGTTACATATAAATATATCTATACATATAAATATTTAGATGCCTTGGGTAGACATTGTGGAAAAATGAACAATAAATTAGACCCAGAACTGAATTAATATTCAGTAATAAGACACTGGATTAAATAATATCCTTTTACATTAATATACCCAAGTATATTTCATTTGGAAAATTGTATGAGCTTTTTAATGCCCCCAAACTTCTGGGGGAAACAAAAGCTCATTCTATCAATATCAATATTCTTGTGATAAGATAAACTGTAACTATAAAGTATAGACTATCACAATCTCTGAATAATTAAAGTTTCACTCAGAGAGCACTGGGGAAATACATGGTGGGTGTCAGTAGGCTTTAGAATATTTTTAGTGAAGAATTATGTAAGAGAAGTAGCATGAAAGATTTATCAAAGAAATGAATGAATCAATATAAGTAGGATCAGAATGGAAATTGACAATAAGGGAAATATTTGCATCAAATATCTCTGATAAAGTGTGATATTCAAGATATATGTGGAATTGACACAACTGCATGAGACAACAATCCATCACCCAATAGCTAAATGTGCAAAGGATGTGAACAAATAATTTTTAAAAGAAATATTAACACCATATGAAAGATTACTCTAAATCACTTATAATAAGAGAAATGGAAATTAAAATTACTCTGAGACTTCACCGCACACCCAGAAATTGGAAAACATGACATGAAATGGAAATGGTCAATGTTTAAGAGGTTGAAGAAAGACAGGTTGACTAATATACTTTTGGTGCAGCTATAAATTAGTCTAACTATTCTGGAGAACCCCTTGGAATAATCAGAAAAATGTCTAAGCTATTCAAAAGATCATAACTTAGAGTTTGAGGGATCTTATAGGTAGGTCATCTACTCTAACCGCTCGTTCAACATATGGGAAATAGAGAAAGACCTAGAGAGATGAAATGGTTGTCCAAAGTCACAAGGGTAGGAAGTAGACTTATATTAAGGCCTGGTTTATCTAAGCTTATCATTCTGTCTACTAAAACACTTTCTTCCAGGATAGACCTTTGCTAAAAATGACAAATAGACATGGGGAACAGTATGAAAGATTAGAAGGAATAGATGAATTGCTATCTGCTTAGTTGGACGGAATTCCTGCAATGATGAAATCATCTAGATTCATGATAGTATTAATTTATCACATTTTTGTTATGTTTAGGCATATTCTTCTAGTGTAAACAAATGATTCCTCAGCTATCTTCTCCATAGCTTCACAAGTTGCCTCACCTCTCTCTCTCTCTCTCTCTCTCTCTCTCTCTCTCTCTCTCTCTCTCTCTTTCTTCTTCTCTTCTCTCTTCTTTTCTCTGCTTTGTCTCTTTCTCTCTCTCTCTCTCTCTCTCTCTCTCTCTCTCTCTCTCTCTGTCTCTCTCTGTGTCTCTGCCTTTGTCTCTTTCTCTCCCTCCCTCTTTCTCTTTCTCTCTCTGTCTCTTTCTGTCTCTGTCTCTCTGTGTGTGTCTATCTCTCTTTGTCTCTCTCTCTGTCTCTCCCTCCCTATCTCTTTCTCTCTGTCTTTCTGTCTTTATCTCTATCTCTCTGTCTCTTCCTCCCTCTTTCTCTTTCTCTGTCTCTATCTCTTCTCTCTCTTTGTCTTGTCTTCTCTGCTGTGTTGTCGCTGTCTGTGTTGTCTCTACTTTCTTCTCTCTCTCTCTGGCTCTCATTTAAAACATGTAAGATGTACTTTCTTCAAAGATAATACCTTCCTTCTTTCATATCCTTATTTCCTGTCGAACTAAATCCATTTAAAAACATGTAAGAATGTACTTTATCAAGACAGATTGAATAAAAAGAATTCATTATAAAGTACTGTAGTTGAGTCGAGAACTATAATTGAATACACTAGGAAAAAATGAAGATTCAAACAATTCTCAAGAGAGCTTACATTTAACTAGAAGGAAGTCCAAGACTCAATTTAAAAAGAACAAATAGGAGTGTTGGGAGGACCATTTTAATCCTGAAAATTACAGTGAAGTATAACCTATATTTCACTAAATTTAAGCCAGATGAACTTAATGAACTAGAGGTCTTAATCCAAAATTGCAAGTTGCAAGGTAGATAAAAGAAGACAAAAATAGTCATAAGGGATGTAGTAAGTGTGGATGAAATTAGTACATGTATCCTGAAATATTGAAACAGCTGATGTTATTCTACATTATAAGAAAACTCTAAAGCACTAATAATTAGAGAAATGAAAATTAAATCTCTAACATTAGGCATTCATTTTCCAATCAGCATAACATGAACAAAGCACAAAAGTGTATAATTATAATATTGAAAGAACTATTGGAAAATAAACACATTAACAGATTGTTGGTAGAGCTGTGTATTTGTAAATTAGTACAGCTATTCTGGAAAGCATTTTGGAACCATGCCTATTGTTATTCTAAATTATGAAGTGGAAAATCCAGTAGAACCTTATTATAACACAATTCTGTATTATATAGCTCTGAATATATTATGTGTCAATTCATGTTTCAAGTAGCATAACAGAAACAAAGAAAAAGTCTGATATAGCATTATTAGTTGATGAACTTTTAATTTAGTTACTTTATGCAATACCACAGTATAAAGGAATATTGCATTATACTTGAAATTAATTGCAAGAGTATTTAGGTGTAAAATAGTTGTGTGTAGCTTTCACAGTGTATTTCTGGGAAAAACATTGGAATGTGGGGTACATGAGATATTATACATGAGTCTCAGAATTCTAAAAGTTCAATGTTAAATATTATCTGATTTTTATATAAAACAAAGACAACTCTTTTGTTTATATAACTGAACCAAAAAATTGATTAATGTTGTTCATAGATAATTAGAGATTACATGATTTACCAGCTAGTGAGCTGTTCACAGAATCAGAATGACCTATATCCAAGTTCCCATTTACTGACTTAGTGATTCATTTGGACAATGTGACCCAGGGCAAGTCCTTCCATCTCTCACTGGCAGTCCTCTCTAGGCAAATCTTTAAGACTATAAGTTGCTGAGGAGGTGCCAGATTATACTGACAAAGAGAGTTTTCACATCTAGGAGTTTGCTACATCAATGAAATCACATTTCCCTTTCTTAATCCTCCCTTTTCTCCCAATAGTTTATAGAATATGAAGTGTTTGGCAAACATCATCACCTTACAAAAAACACTTTTCTCTTCAGAAGTTCAGATTTCAGTATGAAGATAGCCAGTTTCATAACTTATTTAAATAGGTTATTCACTGAACTATCATGATAGTCTCTTAACAGGAACTAGACTTTAAAACAGGTTAGTTTCATTGTAAGGACTTTGAAAAGAATGTTATTGTAAGCATGATATAATATGGAATGATATACTTTGATATGGTATGGAACAATACAGTATAATATAGTAAAATATAATATTTTATATTTATAACAACACAATATATAGTATGCAATTATATAATATAATATAGTGTAGTTTACTATGTAATGGAACGATTTGGCCTGGCATAATATGGCATAGAGAGGTATAGCAAAGTATAATATACTATAGAATAATATGGTATATCATAAACATAGCAAGGCAAGACGTGATATGATATGGTATGATAGTGTATGGTATACTTTACAGCAATAAATGGGGTAGTAGGATAATTACTATCACAACTATATTTTAAGAATGTAGGCATGACATTCCTGGAAAATAATAACCTTATATTTTGTCATGTCTAAAGGAGGTTGGTTTTCTAAGCACTTAATTACAGATCAAATATATAAAATAATCTAATGTTTTTGCCAGAAGTTTAAGTTTAAAAGTTTCCCTAAGAAAACAGATGTTTCTTCCCAATATCAAGGTAACAGTTTTCTGTAAAGGTTTATGTCCCAATTTGCTTTCTCACAGCTGTAGATTTTAAGACCATCTTCTTGCACTGGATGCCCTTCCCTTGGAGTGTGGGATGAATACAGCTTCTGGCTCTACTCCTGTCAAGTCAGCAGTGTTCTAGAATTAGTCATTGTGAAAGCTCCCCTCACTGTTAGGGCTAACACGAATACACGGGCTCCCTTCTCTCCCTGTGTAATGGACTCCTTGGTGATTTAAGCAAGTGTTCCCTGATTTAGAATTACAGTTATTCTACTTCAGCAGCTGTGATCTGGCGACTGCTTGTCAAAACTTTTAGTAGGCGTCTTGAGGGAAAATGCGACATGTGACAATGATGTGAATATGTGATGGATTCTCCAGTCTGAGGGGGTGATGACTGTGTTTTAGAGTCTGAGAACCACCAGGCTGTGAAGAAAAAGAGAGGAGAAAGAAGAAAAGTAGTTGAAACTGCTTGTAGAAACTATGTAAAGCTATCATTAGTATTTTGATTTTACAATGCCCAGTAATTGCTTCCTTTTGTTACCACATGATGATGATAAATTGTTTTTGCATAACTATTTCATTTAAGCAAATTTTTTGCGATTGCCTCCATAGTGTACATTTAAGGAAATCCAGCTGTCAATCCTCATTAAACAGGTCTGAGTTTTATATTGTTAATTCAGTTGTCTTTCACACTCTAGCTGCTAAACTCGAAGAACTCTTTACAAAGGCAGATTTATGATGGATGCCATCTGGCCTGATAGAAGGAAACAGATATTGATTTTTAATATTTTCTCCAAACTTGTTTACTCTAGGATAATACAGCAGCTGTGTGGCTGCTTGTCTCCGAGTGGAAAGGATTATTACCAGGGCCTTTTGATGAGATAAATTACCTGGAATGACTTGAATGGCTAAAGGGTATACTTTGATGTTATGTCGCTTCATTTACCCTTATGACTAAATGATTATTGATTTTATATTTTTAAGCTCTTGAAACGTGAAAATAAGTTGGTAGAGAAGCCTGGGCTGTGTTAGTTTTATTAATTTATTTCTGCAGGGCATAATTCACTTTGGACCAGGTTGTGAAGGTTTTGGGTTCATGACCGACTCCAGATACAGTTGCAAAGAAATGGCTTATTTATATAGTCATTGCAAGTAGTCCCAAAATCAATACAGTCTGGGATTGGATGATTAAACTCAGTCCCTTTGTGGGATTCATTCCTGTAGCTACCTCTGAAATGATCTTGACTGAAGCAGATTCATGTGATCAAGTCTACAAATAGCAAGTTTGTTCAAGTTGAAATATTATATTTTTTTTGCTCATCATTTTTTTATCTGCTATGTTCACTCAATGACATTTTAACAGCCCAGGAAAAAAAAACAGTTGATTGACTACTTCAATGAAATCACTAATCTGCATTCAAAGAGTTGCCTCCAAAGACTACTTAGATTTTCCATGGATAGATTTAACTGCTACTTTGATCATCTAGTCCCAGTATGCACTGGATTTAGTTCTCTGTACTTATGTAGGCAGCAGGAATCCAAGGTGTACACTAAACCTTTAAATAGTCTTTACAGTTCAAAACAGCTATTTGCCTTTTGTGTATGGCAGACACCTACATATTTCTGTGAAGAGTTGTCTTTTCTATCATCATTTAACATGTTGGTACTATTTAATGTTTGTCTGAAACATGCCTCTGTCACTGTTTCAAAGTTTTTTTTTTTTTTTTATGCCATACTGAAAATGCTGTGAAGAAAATGGGCTATTCTAATACTGTGACTCTCATTTCCATTATTTCCTCCTAAACATATATTTGTGAACTATGTCACCTTTTTCCATTCTTCATAGCTCAAACTTTAATTCCACAGTTAACTGAAAAACCTTTAGAAATCCTTAGTCTTTTATTTTAAAAGCTTGAATAAAAATTAGTGAAATGTTTCAGTTTGAGCCATTTACTAATTTTAATTACTGTATTCACCTAAATGTGAATAAAGAGAGCTATTTGACTGGAGAAAACTTTCTTGGGCAGGAGACACCTGCTTTTCTCAGCAAACTTCATATGTACTTATTCAATCTGCCAACTGACAGGGAATAACTTTAAATAGACAGCTGGGACTTAGGCACTCTTTGTGACTCTGAAGTCTCCATTCTGAGGAACCTGTATCTCTTCTGGAAGATTCATGGCAGTCAAGGGTTTCTGAGATTATTTAGCAGAAATTTAGCAATTGGCTGGGCCTGTAGAATCACACCTTTAAAAAAGAAACCCAAATTCAGATTCAATTTGGGAGCATTATCATTTCCATCAAAGCCACATATTTCTAAACTTACGACTATTTTTGAAATTATATTCTACTGAAATAAAGAACATCATATTCAGTTGGCTTTCTTTAATGGGGAAACATTTCTTTCTTTTTGAAGAGAGAACTTTTCATTATTATAAGTAACACTGACATATAAAAGGTGTAAAACATTTTCTTACTTTAGTCACTCTATATGTATAATTAATGTATAGTAAATTATACGGCCCAGTTTAAAGCTTGTTTAAATGCATAGAATTTGAAGTCTAATGCAGAAATAAAATAACTTTTAGATCAGTGTAATGTAATATGTTGATCAATTTTACAGGGGAGTGGTGAATATTTAATTAATCACCTTTTGACAATTATTCACACTGGTCCAAATCAAGGTCTCCATTAAAGCCAAAGAATGGCTTCATTACAAATGACCCATAAAAGTGTCAAGTGTTGGCAGTGAAGACAAGTAATTTCCTTTCCCTTTAAAACCATTAGATCGAATGATGGGGGTGGGGAAGGTGATGAAGTGCATAATAGTGTGATTACAAAGAAAAGCTTAAACAGTAAATTTGACAGGCAATGTTAGAGTGTGGAGAGGATAAGGGTTATAAAGTGTTGGTTCTGTACCTTCAAAAAGCTTTTAATTTTAAAAGAGGACAGGAATGAGAGGATTATATTTTTGTCAAACTTTTTTTTCCTCTTGGGGTGTTTGCTTATGATCTGTGTTTTCAACGTTTCTAGTGTTGGAGGTATGTAAATAGAATAGTAACATTCAATTTCTTTCAAAATGCCACTCAAGATCACTTTTAGGAAAAAGAGCAAACTTTAAATACATATGCACACAATCACACTGCTTTTTTTATTAGCCTACACTAATATTTCAAAGCTTACTATCTGTATTTTTCCTTATACATTTGGTGGAAATAAGTAACTGGATTTCACAGAAGAATTTGTGCATAAGTTTGATTATTCCACACATTTTAGTGCTTTGTTCTCAGGGTGAAAAGAAATTTATCATGATGGCTCCTTTAGGCTCGAGAAAATTCTCCGAGTTAAATATAAGCCATCTACATCTTGCTGAATATATGTTTTAATTTACCAAAATATTCCAGGCAAATCTTCATTTTTGTTAGTTTCTGAGTATCAAGGTGAAGCTTCCTTTTAAGAATAGTTTTACTAGCTGTGTGATCCTGAGAAAATTACTAAATTTTGTTTGCCTCAGTTTCCTTATCTATAAAAGGAATTGGAAAAGGAAATGGCAAATCACTCCAGTACCTTTGCTCAAAAAAACCCTAAGTAGGGTCACAAAGAGGCAGACATAACTAAAACGACTAAACAAGAACAACTAAATATAAATTCCCCCCTTTCAAAAAAAATATATAACTTACTGAAGTACAGGAATGCCAAGAGACTTTTATATTGGAAAATAGTACAAGAGATGAGAACAAGATGTTCCTTACTTCTTTCATCTTGGGTATAATTAGTATGGTGGTCTTTTCTAGCTCCTCTTCCCTTCCCCCTCTCCATTGCCTTCCTCTTCTGTCCTTTCTTGAGTTTACATATCTTAAATTCCAAAGCTTAGTTTGAAGTAACACTATCAGATCCCAAACACAAATGTCTTAATTCTGTTAGTGTAGTAACAAGTATCTTTAACACTTGATTTCAATTGTACTTGCAAACAGACCTTTGGTGGCTAATAGCTTTTGAAAGCCCAGCTAATTTCAAAGGGTCATTTTCATTTATTACCAAAAAAAAAAAAAAGAATTCACAGATACTTATATTTTCAAAAGTTCAGAAACTGTTGACCACTGCTGCCACTTGCTTCTTAAAACTACTTCTTATTCTTCCTTTGATCTTCATTTATTTTAAGATTGGGCATATTGGTTATAAGGGGGGAAACAATTCAAGTACCTACTTCTAAAAACTAATGGCTATTGACTTTCATTAGGATTTCTGTGATGTTATCTAACCCTGTAAAGACATTTGCGGTATGCAGTTTACATTGTATCTAGTGATTGTATAATCATTATTGATTTTCCTTGTGTGTAGTACCTATGTCAAACAACCTAATATATTTAAATGGTGATTATTTCAGCAATATATCTATTATTAGATAAGATCAAAGGTAGTTAAATGTGTAAGAGATAGAGTGAAGTGATAACAGAAGGCAAACTTATGCCAGTACCTCTGCCCTGTCATACAATACAAGGGCAATTCATGGTCTTTAATGATTAACTTACTAAATCATGTTGAGATTTTGGGCCTGCAAAAGAATGAAGTATGACAGATGGATTTAAAAAATGTTGGTTTAGAAGCCAGAAGCACAGGACTTATGTAAATGTAATACAATTAGATGAATGGCTTTTCAAAGATCATGGGAAATCATTCTGTATTCTTAATTTACTCCTTGTTTTCCAACAAATACTTCTGAAGAAAACGAGAAGTACAGATGCATGATTTCCCAGAGGATAGAATCACTGGGAATGCTGAGAGTATGGATTAACAGAATATCTTGCCTCGATAGCAAGTCCTTTTTAGCCTAATCTCAGAAGCAGCATGATTAGTGTATTTTTATTAATGATCAAACGGTATCCTATTTATGTGACAGGGCAGTGTAACTAATCGAAGGCATACATTGGATATCAAAGCAAACCGCATTTTTTTTTTGCAGGATTTTCCTGTTTTAGTTAATATCATTTGCTCATGAGAGCATTTCTGCCCTGAAAAGAAACTTTAAAAAAGCATGAATACATGACAATTTCACATGTAGCTAGGTTAACTAGGCATAAATACACTGAGTACATTCAGCTCAATGGCTGATTGGCTATAGAAGGCTATTCTGTACAAAGGAAACAAAAGTAATATGAGGTCCAAATCATACCCCTCAAATGAAAATTGAGTAGCTCTGGCTATGTGACTGTATTTTTTTTTAAGCAGAAGAATTTTCTTTTAAGAAAATGCCCCATCCTCTCCATTTTTACACACACCGCCAGGTAATTCATGAAAATATTTAAAGGATGATTTTTTTTAGTTCATTGTTTAGACATAGTAAGGTGGTTGTGTGATATGAGTACTGCTGAGAAGAAACATTTAAATACTAGTCTTCAGGTATTCTGATAATGAAATCCATTGTTCTTTTATTCAAAAATCATTGTTTCACTCTCCCCAATCATTTTCTTTTTTCATTTGGTATTAGGCATGCCTAGCCTGGCCATCAATTTCTATAGAGCATAATCAAAAGGGAGTAGAAGGTGGAACAATTTCCAGGTGATTTTGATTCATTAAATAATTGCTCAGGAGATGCAAAAAGAGACAAAAGATAGTTCCTGCCCTCAGGGAGTTCGTATCTAATGTCAAATGAATCTCTGTCTCTTTGTCTCTCTGTCTCTGTCTCTCTCTCTCTCCCTCTCTCTCACTTTCATTCTCTCTCTCTCTGTCTTTGTCTGTTTCTTTCTGTGTCTCTCTCTGTATGTCTCTCTGTGTTTCTCTCTTTCTCTCTCTCTCTCTCTCTCTCTCTCTCTCTCTCTCTCTCTCTCTCTCTCTTTCTCTGTTTGTCTCTCTCCTTCCCTCCTTCTCTTCATTTCTCTTTCTCTCTTTCTATTTCTTACTATCTCTCTCTGTCTGTCTCTGTCTCTCTCTTCCTCCTTCCCTCCCTCCCTCTCTCCATATCTCTCTATCCCTCTCTCCCTCTCTTCCTCCTTTCTCTTCCTCTTCCTCCTTTTCTCTCTTTCTGTTTCTTACTCTCTCTATCTCTCTACAGACAAACACACATGTGCATACATACATGCACATGTGCATATAACAAATATGATAAAAGATGAACAGCATTAGAGGGATTGAAAAAGGCTTCTTGCAAAAGATAAGATTTCAGGTGGGAATTAAGGAAATCATTAGGCTGAGATGAGGAAAAAGAATATTGCATGGAAGATAACCAGGGAAAGTACTTGAAGCCAAGAGATGGAGTATCCTGAACATCTAGGAGGCAATGCCATTAAATTTAATAGTATATGGTGAGGAGAAAAGAATAAGAAGACTGGAAAGGAAGGAAGGAGAGAAGTTATGAGAGGCTTTGAATGCCAGACAAAGGATTTTGTAAGTGATAGAGAGCCATTAGAGTTTATTGAGGGAGGGGTGCTTGCGACATAACTGCACTTCAGGAAAATCTTTTTGGTGATTAAAAAGAGGATGACTAACTTGGAGAAAAACTTGAGGCAGTCAGACCCACAAGCTTGCTATTGAAATAATGAAGGTGTGAGATAATGAGGGCCTGTTACAGAGTGGTGGCAGTGTTACTGAAGAGTACAGGATAGATATGAGAAATGCTACAAAGATAAAATGAACAGAATTTGACAACAGATGAGCTATGGGTGTAGTGAAAGTGAGAAATTGAGGATGACATCTAGGCTGCCATGATGAGTGACTGGGAGGATTCTATTGGTGTCTTCAGTAATAGTGAAAGCAAAAGGTGGGAAGAGTCTAGGGATATGAGTTTGGTTTTTAGACATGTGAGTTTAAAATGTCTATTGGAAATCCAGTTTGAGATGTTTGAAAGACAGTTGGGGATCTAAGATCAGAGGTCAATAGAGAGGTTGAGATAGGATAGTTACATTACAGAATTATCAGCATGGAGATGGTAAAAAAAAATCTAGAAAAGCCTATGAGATAACTAAATGAAATAGTATAGAAGAATCTGTGGGATATCTATAGGTATAGGGAGTAATCTGGATGAGAATTGTGTAAAGGAGACCGAGAGTCATCATATAGATAAATAGGCAATTTTACTTCAGTGTCAAACAGTTACCCTGGATAACCTTCTCAACTTTACCTTTCACTTTCATAGAATGTGCTTCTTTGGGAAATCACTTATTAAAATTTGGATTTTTTCCCCCTTTTTTAGAGGCAAAAATGCCTTTATGTGAAACTAATCATAGTAGTTTAGATTTAGATATGGAAGAAAACTTAGAGATCATTGAGTCCAACTTTTTTTTATTGAGGCACAGAGAGCTTAATTACTATCCAAGGTCTCATCATTAGTAAGCTCCCAACCTTGTTGGGGTTGGCACAAGTATCCCTACTTTATAGATGGGGAAGCTGAAGATTAGTGAATAGTTGGCTATGATTATTCAACTTGTTAGTTGTAAAAGCAGGCTTATTATTCAGTTTAATTCAGGAAACAGTTATTAATCTCCTTTTATGTGCTTAGCCCTCAGGATAGCCAGAACAAAAACAGTCCTGAATTAGCTTATGTTCTATTAGGGGAAACTGAAGCTTAAATACTTTGGTCATATGTGAGAAGATAGGACTCATTGAAAAAGACTCTGATATTGGGAAAGAGTGAAGGCAAAAGGAAAAGGATATGGAAGAAAATGAAATGAATAGATAGTATTATGGAAACATCAAATACAAATTTGGACAGCCTTAGAGAGATAGTGGAGGATAGAAAGACCTGGTGTGCTATGATTCATGGGATCATGAAGAGTTGGAAATAATTGAATGACTGAAGAACGAACTATAAATAGTAGGGGAAGCAAAATATATATATCAAAAAAAACATGTACAATATAATCTCCAGGGAAAAGAATCTAGTAATTGGGATAGTTGATTCAGCTCTAAGTGGTGAAAACTGAGGTGAAATTTGAAGAAAGGAATATCATAAAACAAAGGTGAGGAAGTAATATGTTTGAATCAGGGAGGAGAGGTTTATGGAAAGGCATGGATATGGGAAAAGGGGTTGTACAGGAAACAGCTAGCAGGCCAGTTTAGCTGAATTATAGAGTGTATAAAGGAGACTAATTTACAAGAGGTCAGGAAAGGAAATCTAAGTTCATGAGAACCTCTAAATATCATTTTAGAAGCTGAAGGAACCACTGAAATTTCTTGAATAGAGGCATGACATGGTCAAGAAAAGTGCTTAAGGAATATCAATTTGCTACATATCTAGATCTTTTGAGTCCTAGTCTATCAACTTCTAAATGATAAATCCTAGTGTCAATAGGTTGTCAAAAAAAGATAGGTAAGTAGAAGAAAAATTGCTCTTTCCCTGGATTTTCTTCAAGGTCACACTATAACTTTATTTTAAAAAGAAAGGAAGGAAAGAAGGAAGGAAGGAAGGAAGGAAAGAAGGAAGGAAGGAAGGAAGGAAGGAAGGAAGGAAGGAAGGAAGGAAGGAAGGAAGGAAGGAAGGAAGGAAGGAAGGAAGGAAGGAAGGAAGGAAAGAAGGAAGGAAGGAAGGAAAAAAGGAGGGAAGGAAGGAAGGAAAGAAGGAGGGAGGGAGGGAGGGAAGGAAGGAGGGTAGGAAGAAAAAAAGGAAGGAAGGAAGGGGAAGAGAGGGAAGGGAAAAAGAAAGGAAGTAGAAGAAGGAAGGGGAGGGAGAGAGACAAAGAAAGAAAGAAAGAAAGAGAAAGAAAGAGAGAGAGAAAAAAAGAAAGAGAGAAAGAAAGAAAAGAATATAATAAAGGGAGGAAATATAGCATTCCTGCTTTAGGACATTTGATTTGACATTCATATTTATAGACAAAAATACTAAGCATTTTCTCTTTTCATCAAATTATAGATTACATTTCATGAGCAAATGTTTGTTCTACTTTTTGTATATTTGTGAGAATAGTGCATTAAAGGAATTGACAAATCTTTGGTATGGAATAAAAAAGCATTATAAAGAACATCAATATTAAGGGTCATTTATATAAAATAATGTTGGGTAGAATTTCATATGTCTAAGAGTCTGAAATTTCATCAATGTGGATACTCTACCCCTTTACTGAAAAGGTTTTTTTTCTTCACACTCTACATCTTAGATGACAGTTTTGAGTTATTGTGGTGAAAGAAACTCATCATCTGGTTGTGAACTTTGTTACAATGAATTTTTCTAAATGTTATAAACCTGGTCCTCAAATAGCATGTAGTCAGTACACAATTCCCATCTTAAAGCCTTTTTTACTTTAACTTTTTTTAAATTAAATTTTATTTCTTTCAATTATCAAACATTTATTTTTTCCTTCCCCCCTCCCTCTCTCAGTCTCTGTCTTTCTCTGTCTGGCTGTCTCTCTCTGTCTGTCTGTCCATCTCTGTCTTAAAAAAAAAAAAAACCAAAATTCTTATAACCAACATTCAGAGACAAGCAAAAAACTCCCCATGCAATGTGCAAAATAAGTACCTCATTCTTCCATTAGGACTTATGTTCCTTTGCATAGCCTTTGAGTATCCACAGTCACTTCCACACTTTGTTCAAGTATTACAGGATAATGATAGATTAAAATCTCAACCATAAAGACATTTGATACAGTATTCAGTTATAGTATAGCTCTTTGAGGGAACATGGTCAATTTTATCTTTCAATATAACAGAAAGCCAAAAGTTAGTTTATTAAGATGCCCATGGGACCCAATGCAGAAGGAAGCCTAGCATATAATATTTTACAATGAAATCCTTTTGAAGACAATGGCTCATGCCAGCTTCACTGGGAATGATGAAAAAAGAAAACCTGAAGAAAAGCAGTATGATTTTTATTTGGCTTTGAATATACCTTGGAGTCATCATGACATAGGAAACAGAGAACTGGCAAAGTCAAAAAGATCCAAGAGAAAAGGAAGAGGGAGATGGAGAAGGGGAGGAGGAAGCAATGATCAAGGTTTCTGGTACCAAGACAGCAAGTGAGACAAGACCTCCCTGGAGCTCTCCCAAATTCCCCTCCGAAGAGCTTAAAAATTATCTCAGAATTGACTGGGAGTAGGGGTGCAGGTTAGCATCAGGGCAGGAAAGTCTGTCTTCCTGGGGTTGGAAAGGAGAAGATCTGAGAGCAGGTTACACAGTAGGAGGCCTTCATCCAGCCTGAGTCCTTGGTCTCAGTGGAGAAGTGATGAAGGGAGGACAGCCACCACAAGGCTGGTCAAAGATGGAATGTCTCATTTCCAGTCCTTCTCAGCCCTTGGTATGATTACATCATTACAGCACACTATGTATGTGTGAACTAGAGAACCATTACATCACCATGCTAAGTACTAAATATCTGTATACTAGAGAATCATCATTTCATCAATTCCACTGAGTTAACACCTTGTTGTCAGTATCCTTGTTTCAAGTATACCTCTCCAGAGTTCTGGCCCTCTACAGGGGAGGAAAATTGGAACACAGGGTTTTGCAAGGGATAATGTTGAAGAATTGTCCATGCAAATGTTGTGAAAAATAAAAAGCTTTAATTTAAAAAAAGAAAGTTAGCTGGCCAGATGAACTAGATGTTCCATTGGAGCCTTAAGCTATTTGCAGGGCCAGAAATAAAAAACTCTAGCATGACAATGCCCATCTCTCATTCTCTTATATGCTGATGAGAGATATTTCCTTGAATCTTGTGAGATGAATCATCCATCAATCTAAATTAGCATTTAGAAATATTGATTGGGAGTATGTCTGTTAAGTAATTAAGTTGTGGTGTTGAAACCTAGTTAACAAACTAATTCTCTATCAATTAAGTTTTAGCTGAGAATGAAAATCTTGTTTAAATATTACCATTCCCACTGATCTTTCACAATACAATTTAAATCTCACATTAATGCTGTTTCTAAGTGCATAGTATTTCTTATATAATCCATTTGAATCTCTCTTAATGATGTGGTGCTAAGGACATTTACTTTTGAACAGCCTTGATAATGAAATTTTTTGATCTTTTCTGATTTACTTAACATTATGATTCCCACCTCTTTAATCTCACTCCAACCTTTGCCATGTCAACCCTGAGTACTTGGTAGTTATTTCAGCACAATCAGGTTCTGATAGGTCCAGCTAAGATAAAAAGAGGTATTTAATGTGGGTCTAGGGATGAACTGTGTGTCTTCCATATGAGAACAAATTCCAAAAGGCTCAGGAGACTAGAAACCAAGGGAATAATTTTGTTGATCAACAAGTGAAAATAGAGATAAAAGTGTCAATGGTTTCAACTTGTAGCAATGGAGGGAGTTCCTAGTCTGATAAAATAATGAATCTTTAAAGATTTAAAATTTACTCAACATTTTAATGACTTATAATGACAAAGATGCTAATTAGGTATTATATTATTATATATGTGATATAAATATATGTATTTGTTTATGTATATGTCTATATATGTATATATGTTTCTGGGTATATATCTATATTGGCTTATGTTTATATATGTCTAGGTATCTTCATTCTTGTATGTTTATTGTGTCTGCATATGTTTACATATATATGTGCGTGTGTCTGTCTATATATCTATGTTTGTGTTTATGTAAAAATACACGTAAATATGCTTCTTTGTGTGAATGTGTATACACACATACAAGAGAGAGAACACTGGCTCTGGAGCAGCAGGATTCCAATCCTGCATCCGATGATTTTAATGGAAAAATTTGCATTCTAATTGAACAATACATTTTCAATAAATCTCATTTTTCTCTTTGTATGTCCCTGATCAGGCCACTTCACTTCTCTGTTTTCCCATATGTAAAATGATGACAGTCTTATTGGGCCCTTTTTAACTTTCTTATCTCTTGATTATATGTGTGTATGACTTATGAACCCCACTATTCTCCTGAGTTAAAATTGGTAGTATTAAAAGCATTAGTGCTCAAGTCAACTATACGTACAATAAGGGAAACTTTATTTCTTCTTTCTATTATCTTATATGAAATGTCTTTTGTGTTTCTTCTCTAGACAGTTGCAGTAGTTAGAATAAATGGTTTTAATTGAGTATTCTAAATTTGGGTCAATCTTACTTTATCTCTTCTGCTTCCTCTTTTCCCTGTTATTAGCCTTTCAGTAACTAAATTCTTTATTCACCATATGTGTGTATAGCCACTTGTTCTCTATTTTATATCTTTTTCATTCATTAGTTGCATAGAACAATTTTAGGTATAGGACATGAAAAAATGAGATTTATTACATTTAAAAACATTTGTATCATTGTTCAGCTAGAATGTGACTTTTCCCTTAAAAGTTCTTTTTTGTTATTTCACAATACCACATCTTTAAATTTCTCCCTTTGGAATTTATTTTTTTGGGGATAATCAGGAAAATACAAATTTGCCTCAGAATTTTGGGGTTTATTCAATATTTATTATTATATTTGAGAGTAATGAAAATTTTGTAAAGAATATAGTATGAGTTTTATAACTCATTATATAACATATATAATAATATATAACATATAGCTCATATATAACATATTTGGCTAGTCTTTAATGAAGAAAGGTCTTAATCTAAGTCTTTAAAAGACAATTAATATGAAGTAATATATACCCAAATATATACTCTCCTATGGGGCTGTTCTTTTTTTTTTTAAGCTTGGTAATACATGACATTTTACCATAGATAAATTTTAGACTATCTGAAGATGTGTTTTTGAGAACAAATTATATACAAAGACCCTACATTATTTTTTGTTGTTGTTGTTGAGGCAATTGGAATTATGTCACTTGCTTAAGGTCCCACAGTTAGGAAGTGTAAAGTGTCTGAGGTAACATTTGAACTCAGGTCCTCCTGACTTCAGGGCTAGTGCTCTATCTACTATACCATCTAGCTGCCCGTACAGTCTTTCTATACTCCAGTAATTTTATATATCCTTATAACATTCAGGCATACCACTAACATTATTATATATAAGACATTTGAGATATATATAAAAAAAGAAGAACCAGTCAAGCCCTAAAGGAGATGGCAATCTAGTTTAGAAGATCAGACGTGAACACAAGTAATTATATGACAGCCATATTCTGATTAAGTGTTAATGAGGAATCCTGTGAAGTGGTCACATTATTTGAATTCACACTGCATATTTACATTGGACTGGAACAGATAACTATATTTTGCATAATCGTAACTTTAAATAGCAATTTGAATACATGCAACTACTTCATAGGATTAATTATTTGCAATACTCACAACTTGGATTTATAGTGTAATATACAACTAGGGCCATGGGTACCAAAAAAAGAAAAGAAAATGAAATAGAATTTCTCTCTAAATTACTTACTTATATATGTATATAGCATTTCTCTCGATTGAATATAATCTACTTAAGGGTAGAGATTATTTAATTTTTTATCTTTATATATCCAGAAATCTTGTGTACTCACTGTTACATAATATGTGATTAATCAATATTTGCTTATTTTTTGACCAATTAATCTTGTTTCCTCTATTATATGATAATTTATACCTTTCAGGACTGTTATAAGAATCAAATTAAGTTTAAAAATTTATTAAACATTTTGTGTCTAATACTGTGCTAAGTATTGGGAATACACATATAAAATAATATAGCTTATGAGTGCTTTCAAATAGCTTATTTTCTAATAATAAGAAACAACAGAGGTAGGGAGCCAAGCAAGAGTGTTTTGTCTTGGGAAGTCTGAGTCATGATGAATGGAGTCATATGATTGATGTGTTCCTTCAAGATGGATTAGTAATGTTGACTATTACTGTTCTCAGAACAGGAAGTAGAAATCAGATGGAGGAAAAGGTTGCACTCTTTATGACATAGAAAGAGGATGATGGGGCTAGGAATAGTTAGGTATAGTGAGTTCTCACTGGCAGGGATAACTTAGAGTCAGGGTGGGAAGGCAAAGGTTAATTTAGGAAAGAACAGTTGTAACAAAAAAGGTGACATGAGGATGAAGCTCAATAAGATTGAGGTTTACTAGATATGTTTAATGCCATCTAACACTTTAAAATTCTTAAAGTAATATATAAGTAGAAACTATCATTATTATTATTTATTGTCATAGAAATATAATCCTTGGCATGGGATGGTTGGGAGGAGGCTGTCTTATAAAATTGTAGTTGTTAAGTTGTTCTCAGTCAGGTCTGACCCTTCATGATCCCATTGGGGTTTTTCTTAGTCAAGGTACTAGAGCGGTTTGCCATTTTAGGCCATGAAATCACCTACCTGACCCTTCTGGTAGAGAGCATTAGTTCAGATTAAAAAGTGTCCTGACAGAGTTCAGTTTGGTCTACTAATTTAATCTATAACAACTAGGCAATAGGATAGCATAAAGAGGGATTATATATATATATATATATATATATATATATATATATAAATATATATTTATATATATATATAAATATATATATAATACATATATATATATACCAAATGAAATTCCTTTTTGAGAGAAGATGAAGGAATAAGCTTGATCAAAGCACAGGATTAAGAAACTTTGATCAGATTATTATAAAAGTGTGTGCATGTGTGTGTTCCTTCAAGATGGATTATAGAAGTATATAGCAAGTTTGAAAACTTTAAAAGTAGTTTTCATGTTGAGGGACGATTTCATATAAACTCCATTTTCTAATGGTTTTCTTCCTTTTGGGAACTCTTTCAAGTAATCTCTTTTCAGTGTTTTCAGGCATAGATTAAGATTAGTATATACACATTTTATATATCAAGAAATTATCATTGAACCGTAAAACTTAAATGCAATGAGATATGTTTGAGATCCAGATACTCCCTGTCTAATGAAGTAGTATTTACCTTTTCTGGCTACAATTGAACTGGTTGAAATTTAAGCAAAATTTTATGAATATATATGTAGCTCTTTTATAGTGAATAATTTCAATCCAAGCATCAAGGAACCCCAAAGAAAAACAGAAAGTAACATGTATCAGGAAAGTCAAGCCATTACTATCATTCCAACAAACACTTCTCCTCATATTCTGAGAGAAATGGTAGAGAACTTTGAGCTTAAGGATAGCAGTGATCTTCAGGTTACTAATTCTTATTCTAAACCAGACTCAGAAGTCATCATCAATGGAAGCAATCTCTGTGAACAAGAGCCTACAATCCTCATTACTAAACCCATCAACTAATGACCAACTATCACCAACTGACAGATGTGTAGCATTTGCCAAATGAGTCAAGCCACTACCACCATGGTGACCAGCACCAACTCCTGATGGAGATAGCCCAGAATCCTGAGCACAAGGTCCCTGAGAATAATCATACACCCAAATCACGGGCTCTGTTTTTAGTCCAGCCCCCATACTTGCCATCCAATTATAAATCCCCAGGACAGAGGAGCTAACCACCTCTATCAAATTCTGCCTATAGAATGGTCTAATTAAGCATAAATGAAACAATGAGATATGCTGGAGATGAGACAAGAGGAAACATATTTTAGGCAAATCAAATAACCTCTACCATACCCACATACTAACCAATTGCCACCAATGAGCTCCTGATGCCATTCTATCTCGTCAGTAGCCATAGTTTCTAAACATTCAGAAAAGAAAATTATTGCCCTCAAAGTTCTTGGTATGCTCAAATGGCATTTCATCAAAAATGAATATTGTTTCATTAATGGAAATGATTAAAGATGATGCATTAATATCTGCTTTTCTGGTGTGTGCTAAAAGCCCTGGAACCTTTCCATCTAACTTGTCCCTGAAAACTTTGAATCTTATTTCTTCCAACAGAAGGCTCTTCCAAATAACTGTTTTTACTTTTCTATTTATGTCTCCAGTACTCAGCTCAGTGTTTGCATATAGTAAGCATTTAATGTTTTTCATGCATGAATTAATTAATTAATTAATTAAATTTCAATCTTATCTTATGCTTAATTCCACAAACAGATTTCATAGAACTGGAGGAGACAGGCAGGAAAATGACAGTTGAGAAGATTTAAACCAATTCTCTCATTTATTCGCAGAAGAAAGCAGAGAACCAGAAGGATTCAAAAATTGAAAGATCACATAAAATTGGGAAGTGTCTGAGCTGGGGTAATAGATCATATCTTTTGATCCTCCTCCAAAATACTTTACATTGAAAACACAAAAATACTTTGAATTATAATCAAAACCATTTCTGGTCGTGTTATTTGTTTCCATCTGCATTATATTCATACTTTAATGAAGCGATTTCTTCTGGGAAGCTTTCTTTCTTTGTGCAATAAGTGGTTTTCATTGGATTGCATCATAAAAGTTCAAACTTTAAGAAATAGTGTCTTCACTACTTTGAACGTCTGTAACACATACAATGATTTCTTTAAAAGGACTTTACTAATGCTTTAGCTTTCTAGTTAAGGGGGGTCATCTCTACATAAAAGCTTAGAAGCTCTTCAATGCCTCAAAATAATCTTGCATAAAAGAAATGGTCATTAACTAGTTGCTAAGATAATTTCAGGATGGATAATTTTATATTTCAGTTCATTTTTAAACTGTGAGGTAGCATCCTCTTGAACAGGATTGTTTTGAATCAATAAATGAAGTCAACCAATAATTTATTGGGCACCTACTATGTACCAGGCACTGTGTTAGGTGCAGGGGATACATTTAGAAAAGGAAGACAGTTCTTGTCCTCAAGGAACTTAGATTTTACTGAAAGGACAGTATACTCCCAAATAAGAGAGGCAGCTTGGTACTGTGGAAGAGACATTAATTGACTCTGTAGATAGAAAACTTGTTTTTAAAGCCAGATTACTAAATGTAATCTTCAGAAAATCACTTAATCTTTCTGGGACTCAATTTCCTTATTTATTAAATAAAAGCATTAAATAAGATGGACTCTGAAAACTTTTCCAGCTCTAGATTTATAGTCTTTTTTATTTATAGATTTATAGATAAGTAAATACAAGATAGGGCAAGCAACACTCTGCTGATGCATATTTGGCTCATAATATTCCTCTGTTAAATGTGTTCTTGTAATAATCATTCATATAAAGAGACAATTTTATCTTCCCTAGGGAAAATGCAGTACCCATTACTGATGTAAAGCATTTGAGACAGCCTTCTGTATATCATTCGAGAGTCAGGGTTTTATGAGGAAAAATATTTTTTCCCAAATTAGTGTCAAATTATATGTTGAATGTATCAGAAATGATTACTCCAAATCCTGGATTTCATTGGTCAATAGACATCAGTTACCTCTCAGTTGAATTTTAAGAGCTTGTTAGAGTTGAGAGCAGGGACACAGTGAGCACTAAGAACCATTAGGGTACATCAAATCATATCAATTTATTAAATTAATAGTAATAATAATAACTAGCATTTACATAGTGCTTTAAGATTTGCAAAGCATTTTGTGAATACTATCTCATTTAATCCTAAACAACCACTTTGTGAAGTGGAAGTTTATTATCCTCATTTTACACATAAGGAAACTGAGACTGAAAGAGGATCAGGAATCACATAGCTAGTAAATGTCTAATGTAATATTTTAATTCAGGTCTTCTTGAATCTGGATCCAAAAATTTACTAACTGCACCAGACATCCACTAACACTAAAAAGTTCATGCTAAACTAAATTCATAACTAAACTGCTGTATTAAGATAATGACCTAGACACAATTTACATGCATTTCTGTAGGATATTGATATCATTATGAAAAAGTAGAGGGACATTAAGGATAGCTAGTAATGGTTATATAGATTTATACCAGGTTGAGTGATTGAGCAAGAACAGGAATGATTAATGGATTTATGTTAAGTTGGAGAGAAGTTCTAGATCAGTCCTTGATCTGATTCTGATGAACAGTATTATCAATGACTTAGATAAAGGTATAAGTATCCTGCTTTTTTTTATTTTTGGATGACACAAAGGAGAAAGGAATAACCAGTATATGAAGTGGCAGAAGAAATTCAAAATTTCGGCAAGGGCTGAACTGAATCCAAGAAGTTTAAATTTCTTTTAATTTACTTCAGGCTTTCTATGAACCAATGTTTTACCCATAGTCAAAAAGTGAATGAAATCTTAGGTCACACAAATAGAAAATTAACATACAGAATAAAAAAAGTCAATGTCCCACTGAACCTTACCTTAGACAGAACATTCTGGATTATTTTAGTCACTTTGGGGGAAGATATTTTAGGAAAGACACTCACCAATATTATACTATAAGTATACTATAGTATAATACTATAAGGAAATATTATAAGGAAGATTATTAAAATGGTGGAAGCTATTCCACATACCAATCAGGAGCAAAGAAGATCATATGAGACATGATAGTTGTCATGTAGAAGTATTATTTGTATTTGTTTCATTTGGCCAAAGAGGACAGAACTAGAATTTTTACCACATCTGACGAATCAGATAAGTAGATTTTTGGTTTGACACAGGAAACAATTTCCTATCAATCAGAATTGTCCACAAGTGGAAGAGCTTACTTTGAGAAGCAGGGTATTGTTCATCGTTGAAAATCTTAAAGCAGAACATGAATTAATACTTGTTGAGAATGTTTTTGAGGGCACTTCTATTTAACTTGGAGTTGAGGTCCCGCATTATGTCAAGGTTCTATTCCCAGAATCAACACCTAGATTCTGGGTTTAAGTAGGTATCAACAATAAAGTATGGAGCATTTATTAAGTTCCTAATACATGTTGCTCCTAATAGTTGTTGAAGGAGCAGACTGTGAAAAATTGAAAGCACAGTATCAGTATAAAAATCAACCTGATTGGTTATGAATAAAAAATATTATTGTTTTTTAATAAAAAAGTGTGATCTGAATACTGGGCCAAGCCAAACTCCACGTAGTATCACATATTCATAAATTATCTATTTCTTGAAAATGGCAAAGTTATAAAGAATGACAGTGAAGAGATAAACAAATAGAAAAGATTTCTTATGACCTACATACATCAGTTGTGAATTCCTAAGTATCACTGTACAGCAGAACTTAGTTTCAAGGAGAAAGAAAATCTACTCCACTGATGAAGCAGAAATTGTCCTTGCCAAGGTCTGCAAACCTTTCCCCATACCGACCTGTAACACTTTGGATACAACCCCCATATATTTATCTCTATAATCTTCAGATAATACCTTTTCTTACAAGAACATATAAGAGCACAACCAATGTTGTCAAAAACCATCTAGTTGGGCATTTGTCTCTGACAGTGATCTATGCTGTATATTTCTGAAAATGGCATAGTGCACCATGGGGGAAATTTCTTCCTGACCCTATATGATGATAAATTCATTCCCTGAAGCATGAGGATTGATATCTCTCACCATTTTTATGCTCTTAGATGATACTTATATACAATCAATATACTAAACTACTTGTTATCAATGTTAGCAATTTCACTAAGGAAAATTGCTTAACCAATATCCTTTTGTATACTTCATGCTGATGGGCTTTAACATTATCGTGACTATGTTTAATGCTTTTAAAAAGAAATAGCCTCATATTTTATTATCTTCCTACATGTAATTAATTATTTATAATAATATGCTACATCCATCTTCTTCCTCTACTGTTCCTTTACAAGTTAAATCATACAAATGGTCCCTTTGGACATTTTTGATGGCCTATTTTATGCATTCATTATTATTACAATAGATTATTACCCAAAGTACCAACTAATTTTCATATGTACACTCATACCATTAGAAGTAAGGAAGAAACAGATAGATTAATGCACAACACTTCATAATTGATCTAGTATTGATTTACTATAACTATTTCTGAATTTTCCACAACTCAGTACAATTAGATCATAATACAGGCCTTAGGAGAGAAGTTGCTAAGTTGCCAACAGCCATGCTGACTTAAGAGGTTTTAAACAGAACATAGAATTATAGCTCTAATCAATTCAGTAAATTCCCATAGCTTCCTGTATTTCTTAGATACTGGTAAACTGATCAGAAAGTTATTGAGTCATTTGGTTACTTTCTCTCTCTCTCTCTCTCTCTCTCTCCATATGTATATATATTTATATGTATATGTGTAAACATACATTTATATATGTATATATATATTTTTATATATATATATATGGAGGGAGAGAGGGAGAAAGAGAGAAAGAGAGAGACAGAGAAAGAGAGGGACAGAAGAAAGAGAGAGAGAGAGAGAGGATATACAATATAATCTTGGTATATATATTTATACACTATAGAATGTGTTCTAGGAAGACTAATATTGCTGGTGAGAGGGTTTCCTAGCCCTTTTCAGGACTTCTTTCCATCTTTGGTGTCTACCTGATTTACCCAACTCTCATCCATGGCTTCAAGAAGTTGGAACATGTATAGCAGTCACATGTGAGCAAATTTTTTTGGCAGATTGGCTAAGCTAGGTTGAGGGTAACTGGGGGATCTCCCCAGCAGAATTGGTAGATGAGAATAATTTGTTCCAAAGGCCATGAAGGCACCTGAAGCAGACACTCTGGAAAACTAGGAGCTTAGTTAGACATTGACAATACCAAGACCATTCACTGCATCCTGAGCCATCACCAGTCATTTTGATGTGTCTTGCCATTGGGCTCCAATGACCCTGGAAGACAAAGTGATACCAATGACTTTTCACAACTCAGTATCACTTAAATCCAATTTATATATGAGACAAAACATCACTCATACCATTTTTACCTATCTTAAAGTCCTTCAGAAAGAGTCAAGTGACAAAATAGCAGGTGCAGATACACACACACACACACACACACACACATACCACACACTTTGTGAATTATAATCACAATCCTGCATATAGGAAGCCCAGCCATAAGGTCATTTTTTCACTGAATTGAAGAAGCAGTGGAATTTGGCAGTTCCTTGCTGCTTTTACAGCTTTTTTTAAAGATCACAAGAAGGAGCTAGAAAAAGGGTCTTAAAATTGTCTGATTTACCCAAATTTGGACGGTTTACTGTAGCAGGCAAGTATCCTACTCTGAAGTTGAAACTATTAAAAACAAATGTGAAAACTTTTACAAAGATAATTCCAGTTGTAATTGGTACATGAAATGTCTATATGCTTATGGACAACATGAAATCCAATAGATCTGAAAGATGAATAACACGTGTTGTGAAAAAACCCAACAGGTATCATATCCAAATAGCAGCCCTGAGGACTTGCTGAAAGAAGACAAGACTAACAAACATGGAAGGGCGTCCTTGGCCAGAATGGATTAAGAAACAAAAATAGCAGTTGTCACCAACTACCAAAGAATTGTACATCTTATGACCTTTTCATCACCAACACCCTCTTCCATTTACCTAAACACAATAAAGCTTTATGGATGTATGCTCACAGCAGACATTGGCATTTAATAGATTACATTATTATAAGAAGAAACAGAAAGGATATGGGAGTGACAAAGGTGTTTTGTTGCACATAGTGCTGGATCAATCATAGACTTATTTTCTCCAAAACTAAATATTTACATTTAACAAAAGTGGTGGCCCCAAGGCAAAAAGACTCCCTGAAGATGTAATGTCAATACCTTAAAGGACTTCTCTGCTTCTCCCAGTGAAAACAGTTTATTGCTAACATGAAAGAAAAGCTGAACCAATGAATGGATTGGCAACAATGGAGCAAAAATGAAGTTGGTATCTTTCAGATGTTTGGTGTACAACACTGCATTTATTCAATGTTGTATTTTATTCAGTGGATCAAAACATTCACAAAAATGAAAATGTTGGGGAAATTCAGAAGCTTCTAAACAAAATCCACAGTTTGCCAGCAAGATAATTATCCATTTCTAAGAAGACAACAGGTAAAAAAAAAAAGGCTTAAAGAGATGCAGCATTCTTGGCTCAGTAATAAGACAGATGAAATTCAGTTTTATGTTGATACTAACAATCCAAAGCACTTTTATGACACTTTGAAGGCTATTTATGGGCCAAAGACATATGATGCAAGTTAATACTCCTTTCACTGTTGATGGAATTATGTTGATTAGTGGTAAGCACATGATCCTTAAAAGCTGGTGTTCTCACTTCTGTGTTGGCCACTTCCATGGTGTTCTCAATAGACTATTATTAATGCTGAAGTCATTGACCATTTCAATATCTCAGGTTGAAGTCAACCCTCTCTAGATAAAATTTCCTACTGAAGAAGTTTTGAATGCCATTAGGCTCCTCTTGTGTGATAAAACACATGGTGCTAAATCTATTCTCCTGAAATTTGCAAAATAGGGGTCCACTGCTTATACAAAGGCTGAATGAAAATATCTGGGTTATATGGCAAGAGAAGTTTATCCTCCAGAAGTTTAAGGATACTTCCATTTTCTATCTTTATAAAATTAAAGGAAACAACGTCCTCCTCAATAGATTTATCCTTCACCTAGAAGATGATCATCTACCTGAGAGCCAGTGTGACTTCAGAAAGAGCCAAGGAATAGTCAATATTGTATTAATTCCAGAATTACCAGGATCAGAAGACAGGTCTGTACACCATACTTATCAATCTTACCAAAGCCTTTGATACTGTCAGTCATGAGGGTTTATAGAAAATTATGTCAAAATTTGCTTGCCTATAGAAGTTCATCATTATTGCATGTCAGTTTCATGACTTTCCCCATTGGCAATGGAGAGAAGTAAAAATATGTGCTTGCACCTATGATTTTAGCATAATGTTTACAGTTATATTATTATCAGAAGCTTTCAATAATGATGAAATTGACATCAATGATAAATTACCACACAAAGGTAAATGATTTAACCTGAAAAAGTTAAAATCCAAAACTAAAGGAGAATTTGGTGTGTAATTTGTTTTTCAGATAATTGTACTCAGTGCAGTTTCTGAAGCTGAGATGCAATAAAGTATGTCTCTGTGATTCTTGTGCTCATTTTGGCCTAAAACTTAGCACCAAAAAAAACAGATTCTCTGCCAGTCAGCATCATACCATACATACATAAAACCATTAGTTATAACAAATGAGAATTTTTAATATTTTGTTTGAGTTCATTTGCCTTGGTATTATAATTTCTAGGGATATACACATTAATGAGATTAATGTACACCTTGCCAGAATTAGCTCAGTTTTGGGGAGACTCCAAAGAAAAACGTGGGAGAGAAGAAGTATAGACTGAAGTACAACAGAACTATTGGGCTGAATATTGACATGTTGTATTTATTTGTTGCTTTTGTATTTGTATTTGTTGAATATCTAAGAAACCTGGACAATCTACCAGTTTGTGAGGAAACTGAGTTGTTTCCACTTGAATTGTCTTAGGAAGATTCTGAAGATCACCTCACAGAATGAAATACCAGACATTGGAATCTTTTCACAAACTGAATGACAAAGCATTCAAACTCTATTGCAGAGAGCAACTCCAGTAGTCTGGCCACATTGTTTGATGCCAAATGTATATTTGCCTAAAAGAGTATTTTATGGAGAACTTACATGAGATAAGCATTCACATGGAGGTCAGAAAAAATGAAACAAAGATACTCTCAAGATTTCTCAAAATAATTTTGGAATCTATTGTTGACATGGGAAACACTAGCAAAGGACCATCCAGCAAGGTGTGCTCACATCAAATAAGGCACTGTATTCTATGAGCAAAACAGAATTGCAAAAGAAACATGAGATAAATAAATTTAGAGACATCTCCACTCCAAATATTCATATGGACTATTTGTGTCTGACCCATGATAGAGCCTTCTAAACTTATATTGATCTGATCAGTCACAGGATATACTGAATCTTGGATCGAATAAAATGATGTCCTTTTGGTTCTCTTTGCAAAGGAAAGCCTGGTGTGTGTGTGAGTGTGTGATGTGTATGTGTGTTTAAAAGGCCTATGATTACATGTCATTGGCTATTTTCTCAATCAACAATCATAATCATACTAAACTAACACTTTAGCATTACTAATAATTATACTATATATACTATATATATATAGTACTAAAGTACTATATAAATAGTACTTTAAGGATTATTTTTTTAAAAATCTTTCCTCACCTCAACCCTGTGGTTTAAGTAGCACAAATATTATTTTGCCTAAAATTTGGTCAAGTTTGGGAGGGTCTGACTTAGCCTATGTAGTTAATAAGGGTTTAATTTAATTCATTTTGAATTCAAACCCAAGTTTCTTGACTCCAAATCTAGGTACCTTTCCATTTTGTGATATGACTTTCAGTAGAGGATGTTAATCAGCTGTGTGTCTACAAAATTTGTCACCTGGTGCTCAAACATTTTAGGAAGAGACTGTTAAAAACTCATTCAGTCAATTGCATCTATTTAAAACTATCAACAAGCATCATATGTAATGAGGATAAACTGAAATCATTCTCAATAAGATCAGGGTGAAACAAGGTTGCCCATTATCACCATTATTATTCAATATTATATTAGAAATGCTAGCTTTGGCAATAAGAGAAGAAAAGAGATGAAAGGAATTAGAGTAGGTAATAAAGAAACCAAATTATCACTCTTTGCAGAAGATATGATGGTATACTTAGAGAACCCTAGAGAATCAACTAAAAACAATTAGAAATAATCCACAGCTTTAGCAAAGTTGCAGGACACAAAATAAATCCACCTAAATCATCAACATTTTTATATATCACTGACAAAATCCAACAGCAAGAGATACAAAAGAGAAATTCCATTTAAAATAACTGTTGATAGTATAAAATATTTGAGAATCTATCTGCCAAAGGAAAGTTAGGAACTATATGAGCAAAACTACAAAACATTTTCCACACAAATAAAGTCAGATCTAAATAGCTGGAAAAATATCAAGTACTCTTGGATAGGTCGAGCGAATATAATAAAGATGACAATACTTCTTAAACTAATCTATTTATTTAGTACTATACCAATCAAACTCCCAAGAAGCTATTTCACTGACCTAGAAAAAATAACAAAAATTTCATATGGAAGAACAAAAGGTTAAGAATTTCAAAGGAAATAATGAAGAGAAAAGTAAATGAAGATGGCCTAACTGTACCAGATCTGAAACTATATTATAAAGCAGCAGTCATCAAAAACATTTGGTATTGGTTAACAAGTAGAGAAGTTGATTAGTGGAATAGGTTAGGTTCACAGGACAAAATAGTCAATGACTATAGCAATCTATTATTTGACAAACCTAAAGGCCCCACCTTTTGGGATAAGAATTCACTATTTGACAAAAACTGCTGAGAATGGAAACTACTATGGCAGAAAGTAGGCTTAGACCCACACCTAACACCATATACCAAGATAAGGTCAAAATGGATTCATGATCTAAACATAAAGAGTGATATTATAAGCAAATTAGAACATAGGATAGTTTACTTCTAAAATTTGTGGATGAGGAAGGAATTTGGGACCAAAGAAGAACTAGAGATGATTATTGATCACAAAATAATTAATTTTGATTGTATTAAGTTAAAAAGTTTTTATACAAACAAAACTAATGCAGACAAGGTTAGAAGGGAGGCAATAAATTAGGAAAACATTTTTACATTCAAAGAAGTTGATAAAGGCCTCATTTCTAAAATATATAGAGAATTGACTCAAATTTATAATAATTCAAGCCATTCTCCAATCAATAACTGGTAAAAGGATATGAACAGACAATTTTCAGATGAAGAAGTTGAAACTATATGTAGTCACATGAAAATGTGCTCCAAATCACTACTGATAGAGAAATGCAAATTAAGACTCTGAGATACCACTACACACCTGTCAGATTGGCTAAGATGACAGGAAAAGATAATGAATGACAAATGTTGGAGAGGATGTGGGAAAACTGGGACACCGATACATGGTTGGTGGAACTGTGAAAGGATCCAATCATTCTGGAGAGCAGTTTGAAACTATGCTTAAAAAGTTATCAAATTGTGCATACCCTTTGATCCAGCAATGTTTCTACTGGGATTATACCCCAAAGAGATCTTAAAGGAGGGAAAGGAACCCACATGTACAAAAATGTTTATGGCAGCTCTTTTTGTAGTGGCAAGAAATTGGAAATTTAGTGGATGCCCATCAATTGGAGAATGGCTGAATAAAATGTGGTAATGAGTGCTGTGGAATACTATTGTTCTATAAGAAACGAACAGCAGCAAAGGATATGAACGGACAATTTTCAGATGAAGAAATTGAAACTATTTCTAGTCATTTGAAAAGGTGCTCCAAATCACTATTGATCAGAGAAATGCAAAGTAAGATAACTCTGAGATACCACTACACACGTGTCAGATTGGCTAAGATGACAGGAAAAGATAATGAAGAATATTGGATGGGATGTGGGAAAACTGGGACACTGATGCATTGTTGTCGGAACTGTGAATGGATCTAACCATTCTGGAGAGTTATTTGGAACTATACTTAAAAAGTTATCGAACTGTGCATATCCTTTGGCCCAGCAGTGCTACTACTGGACTTACGTCTCAAAGAGATACTGAAGAAGGGAAAGGGACCCATATGTGCAAAAATGTTTGGGGCAGCCCTTTTTGTAGTGGCTAGAAACTGGACATTGAATGGATGCCCATCAATTGGAGAGTGACTGAATAAATTGTGGTATATGAATGTTATGGAATATTATTGTTCTGTAAGAAATGACCAGCAGGATGAATACAGAGAGGTTTGGAGAGACATACATGAACTGATGCTAAGTGAAATGAGTAGAACCAGGAAATCATTATACACTTCAACAACAATACTATATGATGATCAATTCTGATGGAAATGGTTCTCTTCAACAATAAGAGGATCCAAATCAGTTCCAATTGACCTATTATGAACAGAACTAACTACACCCAGAGAAAGAACACTGGGAAATGAGTATAGACTACAACAAACATTTCCACTCTTTCTGTTATTGTTTGCTTGCATTTTTGTTTTTTCTTCTCAGGTTATTTTTATCTTCTTTCTAAATCCGAAATTTCTTGTGCAACAAGATAGCTATATATATATTGTATTTAACATATACTTTAACATATTTAACATGTATGGAACTACCTGCCATCTAAGGGAGGGGGTGGAAGGAAGAAGGGGATAATTTGGAACAAAAGTTTTTGCAAGAGTCAATATTGAAAAAATTACCCATGTATATGCTTTGTAAATAAATAAATAACAAATTCCTTGTAGCTATGAAATTAAAAAAAAACTCATTTAGTCTAATACTTTTATTAAATATATAAAGAAAATCAGTCAGCTCCTAAATGAAAAGGTTCTTGCTTGGTAGGATGAACAAAGTTTGTGTCTTATTTCTATATCTCTCAAAATTCTAGTCACCACTGTTCTGCATTATTATTATATTATCAACAAGTTATCAATTAATATTTAGTACATGTCTCCTATTTGTCAGGAACTGTGCTCAGTGTTTGAGAAAAAATAAAGTGAATGAAAGAATCTATATTCTCAAGAAAATTGCATTCCAATAAATCATATTAGATTTAGTGAAGGATATAATTGATTAAATAACAATAAATATAATTTTCAAGGTCTTCCTGCTTTTCATTGATTGATTAATATGATTTTGTAGACTAAAGGAGCCTTTAATTTACTAGCTTTCTCCATTTGGAAAATTAATTCAAAACCACTCAAATAATGTTTTTATAGTATTGTATATTGAAGATCTAATATGGTTTCAGGTTAAGGAAGGCTATTTTACAGATCTAATGTAGATATTGTTATTGATATTTATATCTATATTTGACATATAGCTATATCTTCATTAGACCTGTGACTTCATTTCTTTAGACAGCTCCCATTGAGGAAATACCTCCTACTACGTGGACTGACATCTGCTCTACAATTTATAGTAAATGGTAAGTATCTGAGCCAAATTTTGAATCCAGGACATCAAGATTTTAATTACAGGATTCTATCAACTGTCTCTTTCTTCTCTCCTACTCCCTCTTTCCTTCATAAATAGATACATAAATACATATATTTGTATTTACTTTATCATTTAGATGTCATTTTAATATCTTTTCTGTATTTTCTGTATTATGCATTCACTTAATGTCCTCATTCATCTATAAACCACAATTCTATAAGAGCATACTCCCTAAATCTGAGTGAACTATGAGCATTAAAAAAGGCTCATTAGAATTTCTGAGGCAAGGTAGGAATAATATCCGGGATGCAGAGGAAGAAAGATGCATTTAGTGTTAGCAAACTTAGGCTTGCATCAAATCTTGCCCAGAGTCATACAACTGGAAATGTCAAAATGGAGATGAGATTTGAACCTAGGTTTTTGGTTAAAGAATCAGGGGAGTATTTGATCCCTCTAACTCAACAACTGGTTCTCTTGTCATTGTGCCATGCAATTTTTGAGGCCCTTTCCAGTCTAAAATCTATGAGTCTCTGTAAAAATAAATTCCAGGCATAAAGCACCTTTTCAGATCCCAAGTGAGGTTTCCATTTGCAGTTAATTGGCACCAATTCTGAACCATTTTTCATTAGCCACTGTTTTTCCTTTTTTTTTTTTTAACTTAATAGCCTTTTATTTACAGGTCATATGCGTGGGTAACTTTACAGCATTAACAATTGCCAAACCTCTTGTTCCAATTTTTCACCTCTTACCCCTCACCCCCTCCCCCAGATGGCAGGATGACCAGTAGATGTTAAATATATTAAAATATAAATTAGATACACAATAAGTATACATGACCAAACCGTTATTTTGCTGTACAAAAAGAATCAGACTCTGAAATATTGTACAATTAGCTTGTGAAGGAAATCAAAAATGCAGGTGGGCATAAATATAGGGATTGGGAGTTCAATGTAATGGTTTTTAGTCATCACCCAGAGTTTTTTCTCTGTAGCCACTGTTTTTCAATAAGAACTTAAGTATATCATAAAGAACTAGAAAAGTGAAGTAATTTAAGTCTTTATTCAGAATGGATTCACATCATTTTACAGGACTATATTCTTATGAAATGCCTTTATTTGGGAATTCAGCTAGAAACATTTTTACTTGGAAATTCAATCAGTTGATAAAAGTTTGGTTGTATTTTTTTGTTATTTATTTTAACTTAATGTATAATCAGAAAATGCCAGTCTTTGGAAAATGGAGATTCTTTCCTGTTCTGATTTACATGCAAGTCTCTTTGGCTATTAGAATTTTTATGAAAAAAATCCAGAGAGCCCCAACCAACATTTTCAAACACCAAATATCAATTACCCAATCATCAAGTATTGATTAAGTACCTTCCATGAGCTCAGCATCATAATTCATATGACATTCATTGTTTATTTTAAAAGAGAATCCTTTATGGGAATGGTTTATCTCTTTACTCACATTTCTCTAATAAAGTTAAATTTGATACATCTTGTGCTTGATGAGTACAATTTCTTAGGATAATTAAATATAAATGCTATATTGATACAAACTACTAGTTTGGGACATGTTGGTGAGAGAATCTCTAAAAGACAATCAGGGAATTTCACTTGTAGCTTGAAAATCAATAAATCAGCTGGTATTTATTGAGACTATAGTATATCATTGTAGGTGATAAAAGGGAGTATAAAATATCTTCCCTGTCCAGTCACAGAGACCTAAGTAGTAATTTTGCCTCCTGGGGCAGACTTCACAAAAGATTTCTAGAGCAGGCCATATGAAACATGATCTCAAATCGATGTTTTAAATACAAATTAAGTTGGGCACAAAGGAGGGACCTCTGATAACAAGACCCAATTGGAAGATACAACAAGGCATCTATTGGTCATTTCTATGAAAAGTGCCATTCAGAAAAGCAGGACAGTCAGGAGTCAAACCAGGAAGTTCACTAGTTATTAGTTTCAATTACTTTTATTCTAAGGAAAGAGGACAAGTGCTATCATCACATCACCACACCTTCCTTATTTGAATATTTGGGACAAAATCCTGATTGCCTTGAATTAAACCTCAGGGATGACATGATATAAACTATTGAAAAACTGAATTATAATGGAAGATTTAAATATTACTTCACACATCAGTATAACAATCATCAGAACAGATTAATTTCCAAATATATTATAAACAACATTTTCTCTAGAAGTTCATAAATGAAAAATCACCTTACTATTGTCTGGTAAAATAAGGGATTTACAGAGAAAAGAGAATTTGGGGAAGATCTTAAGTAAATATATTTATGTTTTAGGTGGAAGTTGAAATTCCTTTCAATTTGCAGATTCTATGATGAGCTTTATTCTATTGGATATTGGGGTAAGGTAGTGTCTATACATACAGGGAACATTCCAAGTAAAAGCACAAAAATAAAGAGGTACAAAATGGGTTTAAGTGTTCCTGAGTAAACCATTTTGGCCCTCCTATTTGGAGAGAATAGTTTATTCAGGAGCATTGCTAACCTAATAGGTTTGAAAAAGGGCATTAAAGTTGGATGTGACTTTAGAGGACATTAAATTCAGCTACTAAATTTGATATATGAGAGAACCATGATTCAGAGAAAGTGATTAACTCACCAAAAAACTCAGTGAGTGACAGTCATGTTATTTCATGTCTCTGGATTCCTAATTCAGGTTTTTTTTTCCTTTTATGCTACAATGCTTTCTCATTATCTTTACAAAAATAGGTAAAATAGTAACAGAATTATCTAGTTAGATTTTTAAACAGATGTTACAAACAATATTGTCCAACCTTTACTAAAACTGTTAGCCTTTATTAAAAAAGGTGTGATCGATGAGATGGAGGACTAGATGTTTTCTCTAACCATCACAAGCACCTAAATCTCTCCAAAATAAAAATTTTATGCTAGAGTTGAAGCAATTTTAGTTAACCCTAAGTCTAGGACACTCAGGTAAAAATTCCATGAACTAGCACCTAATTTATGTTCATTCAGCACTCCTTCTATCACTGTGTACCACACTCCCAGCAGTGACAAGAATGAACCTACTAACCCAACCATAGGTTTACTAATCCCTTTCCCATCTACTCCACTTCCAGTGCCAAGGAGATTCAAACTCACACTTGCCGATTTTTGCCAAGGGTGTTATAGACAGTACTATTGTATACAAGAGAGCTTTACAATAAAACAGAAGAATAAAGGAATGGATCTAAGTTTGTATTGGAGAATCACTCTGAATTCTGACATCTACTTCCTCCCAATGCCATTCCACCAAATGGCTGGAAGGACTCTAAGCTGCTATACCAGCAATGTGGTAATGCTTCGTACTACTGGATCAGAGAACTGAGGAACAGAGGAAATATCCTGTGTGGGAGGCTGTGTGTCACTTCAATTAGTCTAATAAAAAAGAGCCCAGTCTCCAGCTAGAAGCAGTTCAATTTTCCCAAAAATTATATGGGGCAGAGTCCTAGCCAGGTAAACTAGAAATTGCTCATGGGAAGAGGCTCAGAGATTTTGAAATCCAGGCCCCAGGGAAACTATTTTTGGAGGGGAGGAATCAGAAAGAATAGGGTAATTTAGGGGGAAACACCTGAGATTACCAAAGATTTCGGAAAAAAGAAAACTCAAAGGTCCTGAGCATTGCAGGTAAATAAATAGGAAAAAACATTAGAAGTAAAATCAAGTAAATAAGCTCAGTTCTCTATGAATAAATACTACAAAACAAACAAAAAAAGATTCAACATTTGATGAAGCAAAGAATCTTATGAAATGTGAGAACATCAAACTACAACAAACTGTTCCTAAGTGGTTTAAAAGAGAATTGAGAATTGTTAGATCAAAAGCCATGGTCTGCACTGCAGAAATTACTGGCAGAATGGAAAAACGTCAGTCTGTGATGGCAAGTCTCACCAAACAAAAAAAAAAAAAAAAAAAATGAGGACAAATGATTGAGAATTCAAATAAATGGAAGTAAAGTCAAATCTGGAAAAAGAGAACAAAAAAGGAATAACATTAAAAAACATGCTGTTCATACAAATAAAACATATTAATCTTGGAGACATGTTAATAGAAAGAATTTATGGATTCTAAAACTCTCAGAATACATTTTAAAAAGAGAGTACCATAATGCAAATACTATTACAAGACTGCTCCCCAGAACTTCTGAGACACAGAAAACAAAGTGTCAATTAAGGAATCCATAGATCATATCCAGAAAAACAAACAAATAATCAAACAAAAAGGCATTAAAATCCAAAACACATAGTACATAGGAAAGGAAATTTGAATAATACAAACTTATTCTGTACTTACCAGAAAACACAGAAGGAAATGAAATAATTTTTCCAAAAAGAAAGGTACAAGAAAAAATTCTCAAGATGCAACCCAAAAGGAGCTACTCTGCAAATTTGAGCTAAACTATACATTTTAAAAGGTGGACATTCAATAATAAATATGTGTTCAAAACCCTAAATTAGAAGTTCAATAAATGTTCCTATAGTCAATGATGAATCATTAGCCTTTATTTTAAATATTCCTCAGAACATTCTTATTTTGCTGTTATCCAACAAAATAGTCATCCAAATGACATTTTGGATGACTCAATATGAGTGTGCACATGAAATCTTATTAGGTAAAACAATTAAAGTGTGAGCTCATTTCATTAATAGGAAACCTATTAATAGGAAGAAATTAAAGTGTCTAATGCAGAATCCTAATGTTTCCTAGTTCTTTATGTAGAAGTTTTATAATGATTTTTTTAAAGTATATTATAAACTTAAATACTATTAAGTCCTCTAAAATATTGAAATTCACTAATAAATGAAATGATAAATAAAATCTTGAATATTGTTACTAATTTTTTAAAAATTATGTTATTTTTAGTAAGATGGTGATAAGGATATAGCCAGTATGGTAATTTATTTTGCTTAATTATATATACTTGTTGTAAGGATTTGGTTTTTCTTTTTCTTTATTCAATAAGGGTAGGGGAGCGAGTTGAGAGGCAAAGTAAATGCTTAGTAATTTTTTAAATCACTAAAAACATATCTTTGATCAATAGATTTTTAAAAAGTAATAAAAATATCAGGCTTATTTTCTGTTCCTTTTATTCATTCTTCTCTTTCTATATGTTTTTCTGGGTGTTGTGACTATAATAATAATTATTATCAACATCATATAGTCAGTTATGTATAGTATTCAATTTCTTCACACTATCATTTTATGTAAGCAATCTAATCTTCCTTTGTATTTTTCATATTCTCTGATGTCTTTTTTTTTTCCCAGACTAAGTATTCACTAGTATAGGATCCTCCTACTAGAAACAACAGTAACAACAACAACAATTTCTTCTACTGTTCTGGTCTGTATTTCAGGTGTTCTATAACTTACGGCTTTTGAGAACTATCTGAGGCATTGAAAGCAAAGGGATTTGTCCAAGGTCACATAAATTAGTGTAAGTCAGAAGTGATGCCGTCTATGATCTTTACAACAGGGACAGAGGGTAAGAGTCTTCTCATTTTTTGTGATATTTTGAAAATAAATCCCTATAAAATGATATTATTTCCAATGAAGATTTCTTCTACATATATTTGGTTAGATTTGGTCATTTTATCTATTTTATTTTCATAGGATCAAAAGCGAGAAGCAAAATTATAATCATCTAATACATTTCCCTCATTTTACTGATAAAACAATCTCAGAGAAATGACATTGTTCACTTGAGGTCTCAAAGATGTAAAGGGGCAAAACTGGGATTCAAAATGGCTCTATTTGCTAGCAATTATTTTGTTTTTACTCCCTACATACTTTCTAATACAGTGTGAGAATGAATTGGTAGAGTCTAAATTCAGTGTTCAGTGGTTTTATTTTCATTATTCTTGGTAATTAATTGACATAGAGATTTTGGCAGTTCTGAATTTTTCAGAAATATTTCTTTTCTTCTTCTCAGTTTCAGGTCAATTTACTTTAGCCAGAATTCATACCAAGCCTTTTTCAGGATTGTTTGCCCCTTACCTATTCTTTGCTGTTTTATATACTGTTGACTGAATTATTAATCATAAAAAACTAATGAGTCAAAGGAATTGTCATTGATTTCTGATTAATGGTATTAAAAGAGGTGCCCATATATTCTCTACTGGTTGGAATTTTTAAGTATTTGGTATTTGAAAAACTGTTTATGCTCTGAAATATAGATTAAAAATCTTGAGCATTTGTGCATTCTATCTACCAACTGCCCAGGGAAAAACAAACTACTTTTTTTCTTAATGTAAAAATACTATTTAAATAAAAATGATTTGTAAGACACTTAAAAACAGAATTGCTTATCATTATTATCATCATGATTATTGTTGTTACCGTTATTATTATTTTTATTAGCCATGTCATATGGCTCTAGAAAAACAGATTTTCTATGCTTGCTTTTAAAAGGATTTTTTTTTCTTCCACATGCAAGGTGGATTGCTTTTTTATTGAATCTACCACTTACATTCTAACTGAATCATTGAGATTATATTGATATACACTTGAGAGGATAGTTTTTAAATGGCATATCTTAATATGAGGCCTTCATGATTCTATTTATAACATTCATTGAGTAGACCATTGAATTTTTTAAAAAGGAATTCTTTTAACTAAGGAAGATCAACTAAAATCCACAGACTGTTCACTTATGGGCCTTTATTTTACACTTCATCTTTTAAAGTCCTGCTTTTTTTTTTTTTAAACCAGTCTCCCTTACATAGTTTGGAATCAAGATCAACAGCTAGATTATATGCATTTGAAGAAACAGGCCTGCCTGCATAAACAAAATAGTCAAATAATAAGAGCCCTGGTTTGCACAACAGCAGAATTCTGTCAATGAAGTGAAGCTTAATGTTATTAAACAATAATTAAGCACTTGAAGTGCAGTCTTTTACGCTTGCTAATCTTGGTGACTGTTTACATGCTACTGTTTGTTAAATGGCAAAGTTTATTGATTTGGCAAATTCAGTACCACATTGTATATTTCCATTCAGACTGTGTTCCTACATGTGGTTCAGCATTTTTAAATGTCAACTGCAAAGTATTATTGATCAGTAATTAAAAGTGTAGAGAAAAATTAGCATAGAAGAAGTTTATGGTCATTAGTACAACTACTGTTAGGCAATTATTTAGCTTGTTTTAACATTTATTTTCTTTCCTAGTATTGACATACTGTATGGTGCTGGCCAGAATATTTTATTTTGCTAAAAAGGAAAGTTTAAGATCAACATATGCTGATAACCTCAAATCCAATGTGGGTATTTGCTTGTCACTTTGTCTGTTCCTTAAGGAAAGGTTTCTATGTGTGCTTTGCATACTATACAGGGAATTGGAAAAAAGGAACATTAACATTTTAATGAAACCAAGTGACATTAATATATTCTTTTCCTGAATCAAATAAAATGTGTTTTTCTACTTTTTCAATCTGGATAAGAAAAATAAAAATTAGAGCCAAAAGAGAGTGCTATGGGATAAAGCTCATTGTGTTTTTATTGTAATGGAACTTTCACAGACACCTGTTAGATGGCCAACATTATACACTCAATAGAAATGTCAAAAGCTGTATGGGGAAAAGAACACAGGATTTAAAATCAAAAGGCTGAGGTTGGACCTCAGAATCTCTACATTACTATCTGTGGGGTCCTGGGCAAGTCATTTTATTACTCTGATTCTCAGTTCCCTCTTCTCTAATGACAAGTGGGATAGACTAGATGATATCTAATATCTTTTGTAGTTCTGAATGTCCATGTGAACTTACTAAGGTAAATGCCTTCCCCTTTAGATTAGTGTTCAGGGGATTAATCAATCAAGTATTTATTGAGGGTCTACTACATGGCAGGCAAAAATGCTAGACTCTGGGTAACTATAGACATAAGTACAAAGAATCAAATAATCTCCACTCAAGAGGAATTTAAATTCTAATGAAAAAGATAATAAGCACATATAAACATATGTACATAAATATAAATATGTTATGTATATGTATAGCTATGGTATGCATATTATGCATGCATGCTGTATGTGTTGTGAATATATTATATACCTAAACATGTTTGTACATGTGCATGGTAAATTGATGTATCATGAATGATGCGTAATTATGCTATGTTGTAGGTTATGCATATATGTTGTATTGTGGTGGTGTGTTTTAACATGCATGTGTGAATTGACAGTTGGGAGTTTCAGGAAAAAATGTATTCATTCCAAAGGTAGTGTCTGAAGTACATCTTAAAGAAGACAGAGACTATATGAGGCAAGGTTAAGATGGGATTATATTTCAGGCAGGGACAACAATCGGTGAAAAAATATGGAGATGGGAAATGGAGTGTCATGAGTGAAGGGTGTAGAAAAAATTGTTTGACTAGAGAATAATAGCAAAAGATGGTAGGAAAAAAATACAGTTTTAAAAGACTTACACTTTATATACACATTCAGTAAGAAATCCTTTCGTATGTGTGTGTATGCATTTGTGTATTTATGTATCTGCATTTAAGGCAAGAAATTTTGGGAGGTGAGAGGGAATTCTGTCTTTCTGAAAAGGGAAGATTGTGGAAGTAAGCAAGGATTACAAGGGCATGAAACATAATTTGATATACTTAGAATCCAACATAAGTTCAGTAGTAACAGGTAATGCCAAAGTGACTTTATTTCTTCTTTGCATAGAATTACTAAATGGATGGACCAAGGGAATGCCATAGGAATAGTGTACTAATTTTAGCAAGATACTTAACAAATAGCCTTGTGGGCAAGATGGAGAGATATGTCCTGGATGTTCAAACATTTAGATGCATTTGTAACCATTTTAAAAATTATACTCAAAGACTGTGGATTAAATGCATAATTGTCAAATTGAGTGATCTGATGAGAGGCTCCATATTTATTTCCATCTTGTTTATCATTTTTATTAAGGATTTGCATAAAAACATAAAAACATGCTTATAAATATTTTGATGGCAAAAATAAAACTGGAAAAGGACTAATAATTTAGAATCAGAATCAATATTTTAAATAATCTCAATGGTCTGGAATCATGGAATGAAATTAAATAAAGAATAATTGTAAAGAATTCCTCAAAAATATCAATAAATAGGTAAAAAAAAAACTGTACAAATACAGTATGGGAAAGGACTGGCTAAACCAGTTTGCAATACCCATGCATATCAGCAGAATGCAAACTCAATATGAAGGGGGAAAAAAAGCTATCGTGCTTTGGTTGCCAAAAGAGGTAATGTTATCTTGAGCAAGAGAAGTTCAATTTCTTGCATATTGACAAGACTATAGCTAAAGTTTTTAGTTATAAGCATATTATTTTAACTAGGATATTGACAAACGAAAGTCAGCATGTCAAAGTAGATAGAAAACAAGTCTTGAAATCAAAAAGCCCTGAAAACAAGAATTGCCTTTAATAAATATTGCCTTATGTGACTATGGAGAAGTCACTCAACTTTTCCATCCCCTTGTGCCCCCCTCCAAGGATTTACTAAGACTTTATACTGAAGATGGATTATCTGTCTACTTCATAGATAGTTTTCTTTATTGGGAATTTCCATGCACAGATTAAATAATTGGTTCAAACTTCCTCCACTTTACCTGACCACCACCATAAATAAATATATTCACGGAAGAATGTCTGGAATGAAGGATCTAGAAACTATACCATAAGAGAAATGATTGAAAGGAATAGAAATGTTAATCTGGAAAAGAGAAGAACTGAGAAGCTATCAAATGGAGGAGAAATTAGATTTATATCATATAATAAATAATAAGACTGAAATCAATGGATGAAAGTAATAGTAGGGTGGATTTTTGTTTAATATTAAGAAGAAAAATTTAGTAATTATTTGCTTAAAAAGGAAATAAGCTGCTTCACGAGATTAATCTCTGTAACTTGAAATATTCAATAGACTATATGAACAGCTTCAGGAATAGTATTGAAGAGATTTCTGTATTGTCTAGTGTCTCAGTCTAGCTGACCTGTAAAACCTTTTCTAGCTCTAAGAGTTTATGAGTATCATGTTTACCAGAAATGATAGATAGTTTGATAAATAAAGCATTTTTGGGCTCAGTACATGTTGGAGGAAATGAATGAGAAGAAGGTTCTAAGTGTGACAACCAAGTAGAATCTTCAAGCACTTAGGTAGAAGTTGAAGGAGAAATAGAAGGACAACTCTGCTGGGGTCAGCTAGGTTGATAGTTTATGCATGATTATGGAGTTCAAAGATTAAGACTGGCCAGCTAGAATAATCAGGCAGGAGGGCCTACCTAATTAGTGCTGTCAAAGTAAACAAATAAAGAGAGGCAAGAAACTAGGGATAAAAACCTTGACAAAAGAGACTACAATTGTTATAATGGAGAGTTGTAAAGTTAAGACTTAGAAACAAAACTGACCTGATGCTGAGAACAATTAAATTTTGGACTTTTATGATTCTTGTTAATACTTAATCTGGAGAACAAAATGTAAGTAGAACTAAGGCACTGAGGATAAGGATGTCCTGAAAAGACAGGATTAAACAGGTAAATCTGAACTGTAATAAAGTATGATTTGAAAATAAGTATCACACAAATAGCAGTGGAGAGACATGATGAATATGATCATGCAACGATGTAGAAAATGAGAAACTTAAAGAAGAAGAGACATAAATGATGTCATCAGAGGGGCAGGAGATGTGATGTTTTCGGGAGAAAACAAAGAAAATTTTTCAGATCATTGGGGCTAACTTTTTTTTTTCCCCCTGAGGCAGTTGAGACCCGAGGTCAAGTGATTTCCCAGATAGTTAGTGTTAAGTATCTGAGGTCGAATTTGAAATCAGGTCCTCCTGAGCCCAGAGCTAGGCTTCTATCCACTGTATCATCCAGCTGCCCCATTGGGTTAGCTTCCTGTGTTGAACTTAATGGAAGCTATGTACAAGAGATATTCTGAGTAGTCTATGGATGAATTGTAATCTGCATTACTGGTGGGAGGAAAAAAAACATTGAAATAAATTAAATCAGGGCTACATTTGAGGATGGGTAATCATTCTATTTCTAACAGGTATATAATTTCAGGAATCAGTATCCAGAGAAAAAAGGAAGGATTAGGGTTCAGCATACATTTAGAGGGGTAGGTTGTAAAGAAGAAAGAAATGTCTTCTGAGGAAGATGGAAAAAGAAGAGACTAGCAATAACACTGGTATATGTATGAGAAATATGAAGGTAAAAAAAGACACTCCTGCTATATGTAATAAAAACTACTATGGTTATACATTTTCCCCTTTTCTTCCTATCATAGGGTTTCTGTATACACATAATTTCTGAAGGTGAAAACTGCACTTGCTTATACTGAGATGTAGTTATAGTTCAGGATGGATGAGTATTAGAGATGATATGTTGGTACTGGATTGTTATCAGTTTACAGATACATGCACAGGTATTAGGTTAGGATTTTAGAGACTCTATCAGTGCATCTCAAATATAAATCTATAACAAACTTTGGCAAGAAAAATCTGGAGTTTCATCAAGGTTAAAATAAAGGATTAAGAAAGTTGAGGGAAAAGCAGTAAATGAAATCATGCTTCTCAGTGGCAGAAGGAACTGACTTGCTATTCACATAAAAGGTCCAAAGATGAGTGCAGTCATAAGTTACTTAAAGAAATTCTGCCTAATTAGAGGCAAAATAATTGAAAGCAAGCTAATGTGTAAGAGAAGCTATTTATGTTTAATATATTTTTGAGTTACTTTTCAAAGAAGTTGAGTTTTGGAAAGCACTCATTTTCATTTGGTTGGCTGGCTTTGCATTAGACTATTATTGTTATTTTTAATAATAAAAACTATTTTGAACCAAATGTCAGCAATATTAATGCAAAACCTATCACAAGACATAGAGAAAGTTTAAACTATCCCCTAATTTCTTTTCTTAGAAATATTCTGTGACAGAAGTCTTCAAAACATTTTCTCTATTCTTGGAATTTTAGAAATCTAATTTAATCTCCTGCAGTTTTTAATTATTAGCTTATAGTAAGTAATTTTCCAACATTATCCTTTTTTCCAAGTCAAACAAAGGCTTTCATTTACTTATTTATTGCATTTAAAATATCTTCAATGATATCTTTAGCCTGCGATTCCTTGCCATAGATAGTCCTTAACAACCATGCAACTACAGCCACTCACTTTAAGGAGTTTTTCCTTTCTGTCAGTAAGGTTCTTAGTGAGTCTATCCATTTTCCTAGGGCTTTTCTTTCCTTTGTACATTTTTTTATATTTCTTCTGCATGCTTCTTCTATAGAGGACCTGTATTTATAACATTTAGAGAAAGAATACAGATAGATGAGAAAAATAAATACAATGCTATTTTAAAACTAATAATTATGTACATAGGTAGGCTCATGAAAATTGTAGAAAAAATGATTTTTTTCTTCTAAACCATTTCTTTACTCCTACTGTTATCTTCAGAAGCTGCCAGGGTAGTCCAATAAAGATTATAGACTCTATGTGAATAGGCCTCCAAGGACCACAATTTGGGTGTCCTATATGTTATTCTACATATCACTTATGCAAACTGCCATTATGCCAACTGCCAAAAATGGTTTTCTCATAGGAGTTTTTGTTCTTGGCATGTCTCAACAAATTATGATTTCAGAGAGCATGGGGGAAAAGTTAAAGGAAAGGTGCTTAGGGATTGTTGTAACCATTGTTGTTATTACAACCATGGTCAAACACTAGTCATAACTCTAAGTGAGTTTTTGAATATGCAAACATATATCTTTTTTAATATAGTCTTATAAAATTTTGGTGATGAGTTAAAAAAGAGGCAACAGTCACCAGAGTAGTAACATGATTAGCCAAGAAATTCACATCTGCCTTGAATCAGGCCTAGAAATCCAGTTCCACTCATTCTCTATTGACTAGCTTATAGCAGAACTTAGCTGTTTCTTTCAGACCCTTTTGAGACCTCATGTGACCACTTTGACTTCTCCCTATCTTCCCAGGTTAACTCCATATCCAAATGTCCAAGTATCAGAAGGAAAAAAAGCCCTCATCTAAGATTACCTTATGGCAGAATTATAGCATATTGAAGATTCTTTTTGAAATAAGTCAAAACAGCAAGCATGATAATTTTATATTTGGAATTGAAGTGAGGTTCATAATAGCTACATTTTTAAGGTACCATATTTTCAATTCTGATAGGACTGATATATTGATGAAATCATAGATCCAGTCTCTATCTCTATACTTGTTTAAATATGATTTATAGTAACAATCCCTAATTAAAGAATTGTAAAAAGAGTTCAATAGGTGATGATAAATAATTTGTTTCTTTTGAGCAAATCTGGAGTTTCATTTGGAATACAAACAAGTGGTATGAGTGATTCAATTATTTAATAGTGTTGGTGCTTTCTGTCTGAACAAGGTAAAATTCTGGCAGAGAATTAAGAGAGCATTCACCATCTTTTTTCAGAAAAAAAGGAATAACATTGCCATGATATTATCAAAGGGAAGTGAAGATTGTACAACTGAAATGATTAATTTAAGGTAAAGAGAAATCTCTGGCCAAGTAAATTACTAAGTCACTTCTATAAGGAGGATGCCATCGGGAATAAAATTAAAGAATAACTTAACCAACAAAATAATTAAAAAGCTTGCCTCCAATGTGATAATGATTCTCTTTTCTTTTTGCCATGGAAAACCATATACATCTCCAGTTACGGGGGAAAATGTTCTTTTTTTTTATCCCCTTTCAATTATGTCACGTAAATCCAAAGGGCATCAAATAGAAAGACATTTCTCAGAGGATGTTGAAAATAAAACATGCAAATCCACACATAGGTGACTGAGTGGGAATTTCCTGATTTTTCTTTGTTAGGAAGTATTTGCTATTTATTTTTTAATCTGTGTGCTATCAGATCTATGCTTGATATTAACACAGGAGAGCCCTTAATCCTTTCAAGATTGGTAATTGAGTTTAATTGAGTCCCTGGAAACTTTGATTGAAGGAAAAAGGGTGTCTATTAGATAAGTCTTTAAAATAATAGGTCTTTCTTGATCTGCCAAGGTATGATTTTAATAATAGGATGGTTTTTCATATATATGTATATATGTACATATATATATATATATATATATATATATATATGTATATAAAACTTTCTAGCACATTTAAAAGTTACAATTGATTCCTTTGACTAATTAGCCATCCTATAAATGGAATTTTTTACTGAATACTTTTTTACTCAATCTACAAAGACATGTAAGTTTCTGGACAAAAAACATCTGATAATAGAATGTATTGAACCTTAAGACTTAGATGATTGTAGAGTGTTGAGGAATTGAATTCAAGATGTGTCTCCTTTGATGTAGCCTAAATCAATTCCTTTGATTGGTACAGTTATCAAAAATCATCTAGTGTTAGGCACAGAAAGATCTTTAAAACTCCCAAGCTCCTCTAAAAATTCCATTGTGTGGGTCATGACACCTGTTGAATGCCTGAGTATGATTGTCATAGGTATAAAGAGACAGTTCTTTGAATATTTTATCAGAAAGACTATGATTTAAAAAAAGAAGAGAAAAAGATTGCTTAACACTATATGACAAAAATCTAAAGAAATAGATAATTAGAGTGAATGCACCACAATCACTCTTTTTGGTGTTCTTTTACAATTACTGAGGTGCTCCTGTGCATCCTCTGCCTTCCACAACCCTCTATTTTCTCATGCTCCTCTCTCTACCTTCTTTCATCAGAGAATGATTCTCATCATGGAAATGTCCATTTGTTGTCTTTACTGTATAGTGAAGGTATGTTGATATTTTAAAACTATAATGACAGGTTTTTTTTAGAATATCATTCTTATTTTAAATAAAAATGTGGCAAAATAGGTGGGGAGCATGGCATTAGGAACAAGCCATCAGAGAGAATCTGGAAGTCTTGAAAGCACTGATAACCTAACCATGGTCAATCATTGAACTCAAGATATTCCTTCATATAAATCTTATAAATTAGTTTAAAGCTAGAGGTGATCTCTAGAAAGACACCCAAATTCATGGCTTTACTGGTGTGACTGGCTCATAGTGGGGATAGGACAAAACTGATTCATGGTCATTTTACTGAAACATGGAGTTGGATTGGGGAGTGGGAGGAGATACACAATGCTTCTGTAAAAATACTGAAGCTTTGAGATAGCCAGGTAGAATGGAAGTATCAATTCATTCACATTCCCTGTAGTTTGCTTTCCTCCTGGCTTGAACTCATTGCATCTTTACATGGCTATGTCTTTTAACATAGAGCCTTGAATCTCAAAATTTCAGAGAAAGACAAATTTCCAGCCTGAATCTAAATATGAACCCCATATCTCTTTTCGCAGGAGATGATTAAATTTTATCTTTCTTTCCCAAGCTCCATATTTATCAGGAAGACCAATACCAAATTAGCTTAAGACAAAAGTGAAGAAATTGAACCATACCTAAGGACAAAACCTTGACAACTGATAATAAATCCCTTTCAATGGAGTTGGAACAAGGACAAGAGAAAGAAATGGACCAAGAGCAGGGACTAGGCTTTTAGAGATTAGAAGCCAAAGAGATGTCCTTGAGAATCGGGATACTAGTATCTTCCAAGTCAATATAGTTCTAAGTCAATTATGTTCAATATATTGAACATAAGGGTGAGTGGGGAAGACAAGCACATTATTGAAAAAGAAAATGGGGAAATGTCCCTTGAATCAGAGGATCATGAGTCAGTGCCAGGAATTAAACCATCCAGGACAATGAGAGTGGAAATATGGTCTATAGCAAAAAAAAAAAAAAAAAAAAAAAAAAAAAAAAATGGAGGAAGGGAGAGAGTTTAAGAAGTTGAAACAACATAAAGATTCCTAAGCAGGAATGTACCTTGCTCATTTTCTTCTGCTCCTGGGGACTCAATTTTTGAGTTCAAGGATAATTCCAAACTGGTGCCATAGAAGAAAAAGAAACCTCTAAATAGGTGACCCATAAATGATATCATAATGAAACTAATTTTTGACTAGACATTAAATGTAGTATTAAAAAACTGACCTCTGCAAAAATATTCACTTAAATTTCATGAGATTTTTCTTTTTTCAATTTTTTAAAATGTTCAAAAATCTCAACTTTGCATTGAATAAATTAAATGGAAAAATGAATTTTCCCCACACACTTTGATCAAGACCAGTGAGACTTTAGTAACCAGGGTATATCAATATCAACAATATCTCTCTAGATTGGGAGCTAGAAAAATCTAGCATAAAAATCTAGCATCACTAGAAGAATGAAGGATATCTTGGTTATCTGTGAATGTAGAAAAGTCTACTTGCTCTATTTGATATATTCTCAAAGGCAAAGTTTTGGAAAAATTAATTCATAGTGAGTAGTAAATGACTGATAAATCTTAATGTAATGCCATCACTCCAATCGGATACCATGTCTTATATAATATTGCATTTCACAGTTATTCCTTTCCCATAGGAAGTTTTCAAGCAGTATTTGTTAATTAAGACATAAATTAATTTAAATACTGAATGTGAAAGAATGAAACATTAATTGTTGAGTTTTTTTTGTCAATCAGACTATGGAGAGGGCACTTTAAAATGCATGGCTATATATCTTGCTAGAGTGAAGAATTGTTACTATTCCTAGGATGACCAGAACTGTCATGTGATTTTTCATACTCTGCTCACAGAATCCTTTTTCATTTTCACACATCCAAGCATAAATTTAAAAATATAGTCATTTTTAAAAGTTATCTATGGTATCAATTGGGAAAGAAAGAACAATGGACATGAAGGAAATAACTACATCATTGTTTTGGTCTGCCAGTTTCCACAAGGTAGGAGTGACAAAATGATTGAAAGGAAAAAGGACAAATTGGGAAAATGTTAAAAAATCAAGAACAAAACCTTTCTAAAAACTACCTTTTTTCCCTAATACCATGGTGGAATACTATCTACTAAATGTATTTTCTTCTAGTGTATCCTCTTGTCTTGTTACCCATATTATTGAAAAATAAGCTAGTGTATAAGTAAATGTGTGTATGTATGTATGCGTGTATGTGCGTACTCATGTGCATGGGTTTAAGGAGAAACTTGGAAAGATGTTGGGACAATTAGTTCCCCAAAAAATCTTCTGCAAATACCTTTTTTTAGATGTGAACTTATATATGTACTTTTCTCTAAAGTGCTTAGTGGAGGAACAATCCCTTAAAACCTTTTATCATCTCAGACAACTTAATTGGGTTATCACATATTATAAATGAAAATGGAAAATATACATAAACCATTGAAGAAATGTAATCTTTAGGGATCAGACATGAGCTTTTGTCCTAGTGAAATTTAGGAACTACTGAGACTTCTGTATCCTGTAGTCACCAAAACTTTTAATGATATAAACCGTTTTCTTTGTAATTACTTGTTTATTTGCTTTGATTATCATGTGGTATAATCCAATTCACATGGTTAATAATAACCTGCATATATATTTTTACAAATGATCACATTTCTGTATGTGATATTGTGGCAAGACTATGAAAATATTTCATAGTAAAGTTTTCTATATAAATCATCAAATGACTGCAATGAAAAATATATTTATTTTCTAAGGCCAGAATTCATAAATTCTGGATCCTATGTAAATAAAAAAATATGTCAAGATTTCTTTCAGCATTTAATGTAATAAAATCTCATAGCCCTGAAATTATTACCCACATTATGAATTTCTGAAGGACTTTCCAATTTGACATATACTCTGTTTCTGTATTTGTCATATATCATGGATTCAGAAGCTCCAGTCATTTCAGTGAGTATTCTTTGCATATTTATAAAATGTTCATAATAAATATCCAAAATGTTAAAATATATATCAAAATTTAACAAACATTAATGCTATATTGATATTGATTACCTCATAATTACTACACTAATTACTATGTACTCCATAATAAGCATTAGAATAACAACATATTTTGATGCTATATATAAATAAACAACACATTCAATAAAAATCAATAAGATTATTTTCAGATCCCCTTTTCACCTATCAGATCAATAACAAACTTTTGCTCCAAGTACCTTACCTTTTTAATGTTGGCAAGATCTTATAAAGTCAATGAGAAAAATCACAGGGCATTCCTAAAGTCTTAGTGCACTCTCAAGCTATTTAAGTTATTAAGATTTAAAACTAAACTAAAAATTTAGGGCAATCTATATATTTGTTTCCCATTTTTCACAAACTATGACTCTTAGATTATTGTGGGATGATCTTTTATTATTTCCCCTGCAATTGAAACAACAATAAATCAACCGTGGCCTTAACCCAAAAACATTTCAGTTCAGAAGAGTGTGATTTTCAGGAAGTGAAAACATTGTGAAAAAGTGAAACCAGGTGGACCAAATGGAAATGGTTCCACAGTTTTATTGGCAAAGCTGCTGTAATATTTGATGTCTCAATGAAAACATGATGTTTAAATGAAATAGGGGACAAAATAAATACCACTTACCACAACACTATAAAATGAATTGTAAGATCTGACTCTACAAAGGGACTGAGGGGGACTGTCCTATGGACTTTAGACACTTCAGAGATAATCACCAGGCCTCCAATTCTTCCTCTACCTTTATAGCTGCATAAAATTATTATCAATGGATAATTTAGCACCTGTGACACCACCTGCAGGCTTTCTATCATTTGTCTCAGACAATTCATCATGTTGACTATAATTATTAAATTTGCAATCAGAAAAAGATTTGTGTACAAAAGAAACACAGCAGCAAATTTCAACTTATTATTTAAAAATACAAATAGACACCAGGATGGCTATTGAGAAACAGTTTCTGAGTCAACAGGTTTCCATCCCTTAGATCTCTGATCAGAGAATACATATATCTAAACAGCATGAAAATGTGGTCTTGGCAGTTTTGAGGGTTCATTTTCCCATTATGATAGTGCTGATTTGAAAATTAAATAATGTATGCACATTTAATATTGAGGAGGCTTTTTGTCAGGCACTGGACTCTAGTGAACCTTCAATCAACCCACAATTAATCAGAACCACTAAGGAGGCTCAATGAAGTTCGGGGATTCATTTATTCCATTTATTCAGAATGCCTTGGTTCTAATTCAATTAGCAAGAACATGAATGCTGATGGTCCTGATACACTCCACCTTTTCTGATTTGTATACTCCTTCCTGCTGATTTCATTTTTGTAAGGATATAGAAAATTACTGTTCTGTACATGTGTTAAGCACTTTTGTAAATCTCTTTGAACTATATCATGTTACTTTAGTGAAACTCTGTGTGTGTGTGTGTGTGTGTGTGTGTGTGTACAAGGAAACTATCATCAGAAGTACTTCCACTGTAATAGTAACCTTTCCATAGACTTTCCAACTTGTCTGGGTTTCCTTGAAGGTCGATTGGGTTTTCAACTCTGTTATCTGCTAGGTGTTTGATGGAGTGGTCCAGATAACAGAGGAGAGAGCAAAGGAAAAAGAATTTTTTGAAGATCAAAAGTGGCTGTTCATTTTGTTATCTGACCCTATCTGTTGTCATAGTAACAGGTTTCTTTTAACCTCTGCCATCAGATGATTTGTCTTTATCTGTTATGAATTCTACTTTGACTGAGTAGCTGTTGGTACAGCATAAAGTAAAGATAGTTTTTTCAGTCCCCAACTGCAGTGCTTTAGGAGAGGGGAGAGGGAAACTTAATTCCCATGTTAGAAAGGATTTAAATTACTTTTTTTCCATTTAAACTGTTATCTGAACAGTTTATAAAATAAATTTATTTATTTAATAAATAAAAATTTATCAAGAAATAAAACCAACATACATATACATAATCAGGTACATGCAGTTCCTTTTTTGGAAATTTGAAATATAAGGCAATACTGTTTAGGAGTGTTTATGTTGTCTTCCTCATCAAAGTGACAGGCTTACCCTTAGTCTATGGTAAATGAAGAAAATGATCGTGATGATACATGAAATAACAATGTAAATTAACATTTGGGGAAGAACTTTTATAAAAAGGATAATATAAAAACTCGCTCTAGCTTCTATCTTTATTTTTGAATCTCTCCCACGTTTAAGATGCAAGCTAGCCAGGAAGATTCTTTTAAGGAACAATGCAATGCGATGTGCACTCTTAGATATGATTAGAGAGAAGAGAATGATGGGAAATTTCTTTTTTAAAACAAAGCTTACATTAAATTGAATTTCAAGGCAGGAGATTTCTCCTGATTGTGAAATCATCATAATAAGTGAGAGGGGACCAGAATCATGCTAAATGAATTTCAGTTGCAAGGGATAGATGGCCTCAGAAATGGAGACCTAACCTTTTTCCTGAGAAATAGGGCAACATATGAATCTTTTACCTGAAGAAATTGAGATTAATGACTGAGATGTTGCCTTTGGCATCATCTTATGTCTATGTAAGTTCACTGGAAAAAAGTCATACCGGGTTCTATTTATTGAGACAAGACTGAGACTTTATTTGTTAGCATCACATAGCATAATTTTTGCTCTAGCTCACTGAGGAATTAAAACCCTAAAATACATATAAGGCCCAAAACACCAAAGGTGCCTTCAAATAAACTTTTTTCACAAATCTATTGACTATAAGATAGGGGGAGTAAATACTAATAGAGTAAAACTTGAAACTCAGTATTTAAGATCTCATTATAGGGAAAGGATCCATAAGGGCCAGGGCTGGCAAGAGAAAGACCTGGGTTACTACCTATGGACAGAGACTCTGGTGCACTTAAAGTTGTTGTAAGGAAGACCACAGCTAGAGACAGAGCAAGTGGGACTATGTGAGGGAGGAGCTCACAGGAACATTGCATATAGGGAAAGGTAGAATGAGGTAGGAGAGAAAGTGTGTCATCTGATAACTTTCTATATAATTGAATTATTCTTGCTAACCAGAGAGATATTGCAACATAGCAGCTACAAGAACTACCTCAGAGTCAGAAAAACCTGTATTTTTAGTGTGGAGCCTATAAGCTCTGTACAAATCATTAAACCTCTCATTTTCCTATAAGTTACAGAAGACTTGAAGATCTGTATCTTTGGAAGAAATTTCCACACTGAGAGTGTCCTAAAATCATGAACTCATAGGATCTAAAAAATTATTTTTGCTAATTTGATATTAAGTTTAGTTATTTCGACTTACTGATGGAGGTCTTTCAGTCTCATAATATGAAGCTATGCTCATCTAGTTCTAATTATGACTTCATATATAGCCTCCTACCCCACATTACTCTCAAAAAAAAGGTAATCATATTGAAAATAGTTGCCATTAAGTAGTAAAGCTGTGACAATGATTCTGAAATATTCTTTTTAAAATTGTTTTATTTTTTCTAGTTATACATGTATATTAACTCTTTAAATATGTATTTTCTTATGAATCATATTGGGAGAGAAAAATCTGAGCAAAAGGGAAAAACTATGAGAGGAAAAAAAACACAGGAAAAAATGAACATAGTCTGTATTAATTTATTTTCTCTTTCTGGATGCAGATGGTGTTTTCTATCCAAAATTTATCAATTTTGCCTTGGATCACTGAACCACTGAAAAGAAGCAAGTCTTTCATAGTTGATCATCACACACTCTTTCTGTATATATTCCTAATTCTGCTTGTTTCACTCTGTATCAGTTCATGTAAAATATTTGCAGGCCTTTCTAAAATCAGCTTGCTCATCATTTTTTATAGAACAATAATATTCCATTACTTCCATATACCATAACTTATTCAGCCATTCCCCAACTGATGAACATCTACTCATTTTCCAATTCTTTGCTACCACAAACAGAGTTTCTGCAAACATTTTTGCACATGTGGGTTCTTTTCCTTCCTTTATGATTTTCTTAGGATACAGACCCAGTAGTAATACTGCTGGGTTAAAGGGTATGCACAGTTTGATAGCCCTTTGGACATACTTCCAAATTACTCTCCATGATTCTGAAATTTTCTTTTTTTCTTTTCTTTTTCTTGCTGAGGCAATTGGGGTTAAGTGACTTGCCCAGGGTCAAACAGCTAGGACATGTTAAATATCTGAGGCCAAATTTGAATTCACGTCTTCCTGACTCCTGACAGATTCCTAACCTGCTGGTTCCACCTACATGCCCTTATTCTGAAATTTTCCTTAAAAAACCTTACAGAAAGAAGTTTTCTCCAATTTGAAGTCTGTATATCATTAAGAGTCCTTGTGAAAACTGAGATTGAATCCTCTCTTTCCTTTTCAGGATATAGGTTGGACTTCCTCTCCCATGTCTAGAAAGCTCTTCTTCCTTTGGAAGTTCACTCCAGCCCTGGAATTTATAAATTGGAAGTCTCCTCAGCCCTTTCAACCTCTTCCTCTGATTGAATGACTCCTCCCAGAATTACCATTTAAGGAGAGGACCATGGCAACTATATCTTCTTCCTTCCCAGGCTACATTCCCTATTTTCTCTGTAAGATTCTCCAGGATCAATTACTCTTCTTCTATTGAGCTTCTTTTTTATATGTCATCATCTCTGACTAGGCTGTAAACTCTTTCTGGGCAGGGACTCTACTTGTATTAGTATTGGCAGGAAGGGATAGTCAAGGATCCACAGTGAAATTTCTGCAAATTAGGTATTTGTTGAAAATGTACCTGAAGGGGACTTTATAGGCTGCCTTATCCAACTCCTTCATGAGGAAATTGAGATCTAAAAAAGATGAAGTGATTTGCTCCAGAAGAGGGGTAAATCCAGAACTCAGTTCTTCAAATCCTATTTTCTTTCCTTCCTTACAGCTTTTCACCTTCACTCCAAGGGTTAGAGCTATTGATTAATCAATTGGTCACCCACCAAATATTTATTACATATTGCCAAAAGGAAAGTCACAGAGGAAAAGAGAGGATTGTTACTAATCCCTAATTCCCAATTTCCAACCAATCATATTGTTCCAACTCCCATGAGGTAACTAATTATATTTTTTTCATCTATCCAACTCTAATCTTTGTTCTCTCATACTTTCCAAAACTATAGGAAGGTTAGTAAGCCTTGCTTTTTGGTCCTAGGTCATTTGGAGAGGTCATTGACCAAATTTATTAGTTACCTCTAACCTAATTGATTAGGCTTTGACCATTGTCTCTCTTTTTTTTTTATTTTCTTTTTTTTTCTTTTTTTTCTTTAATAGCCTTTTATTTACAGGTTATATGCATGGATAACTTTACAGTGTTAACAATTGCCAAACCTCTTGTTCCAATTTTTCACCTCTTACCCCCCACCCCCTCCCCTAGATGGCAGGATGACCAGTAGATGTTAAATACATTAAAATATAAATTAGATACATAATAAGTATACATGACCAAAACGTTATTTTGCTGTATAAAAAGAATCAGACTCTGAAATATTGTACAATTAGCTTGTGAAGGAAATCAAAAATGCAGGTGGGCATAAATATAGGGATTGGGAATTCAATGTAATGGTTTTTAGTCATCTCCCAGAGTTCTTTCTCTGGGCATAGTTGGTTCAGTTCATTACTGCTCCATTGGAAATGATTTGGTTGATCTCGTTGCTGAGGATGGCCAGGTCCATCAGAACTGGTCATCATATAGTTTTGTTGAAGTATATAATGATCTCCTGTGACCATTGTTTCTTACTTTAATTTTTAAACACAATACTTGGTGCCCAAAAGAGTGCCTGTCACATAGTATATACTTAAAAATACTTATCAATTGACATTAAATTTCTCATTAGAGGCATTGATCAAAAAGTACTGGTTACAAGAGATGGGATTTATTTTTAGGACTGGTCAAAAGATTATGTATTACAGGATAGTTGGTTAAATTAGGAAACTACTTAAATCATTGAAAGACAAAAGAAAATCAAGACATAAAAATTCATCTCTTTTCTTTGTTTCCTGAATCACTGTCTGTCAATCTGGAGCCTCTGACTTATAAGGTTTTATATCCTATTTTCTGAGGCATAAACTTCAATAGGAAATTAGAGTACTATTTTTCCTCTTTGGAACTCAGATATCTAAAAACCTCCCCTCCCTGGAACATAGTTAGAAGTAGGCAACAAACTAAAAGACTTTTGAACAACTAGCATGATGTCACAAAGTCCATACCCTAAAGTTCCTGGACTTAACCCCCAGTCAATTCTCTCAAGTCTTCTTGCTTGTACAAGTACAATGCCTGGAAAATGGTAGGCACTTAATTGAGGATTGTTTGCTTGCCTGATTTTTTTTTTATCTGTGGCTGAAATTTTAGAGAATAATCCATAGTATTTTAAAATAGAAGAGTTATTTGAAATTCTGTCTAAGTCTCTCATTTTTCATGTATAAGATTTGAGACCCAGGGGAAAAAAAGACTTGTCTAAGATTACATAGGCAGTAAGGAGAAACAGAATTGGGATCTGAATTCAAATCCTCAAATTCTAAATCCAGTGTTATTTCCACTGGATACATCTTGACTTTTTCTCCTCAAATAATTTCATCAGAAAAGGGTAGTCATAAATAATAAAATGATTTTGTGATGTTCTAAAGAAATTGCCAGACTAATAAAATGAAACAGAATGCTGAGTAATTATAATAATAAATCTTGACCCTAGAAAAAAGTTGAGAAAATGAATCTTTCTTCTGTTCACTACAGAGGTAGAGGACTATAGGCTTGGGAAAACATACAAATAGATAAATATGACATGTACACAAACGTATGTACCTACCTATATGTATACAGAGTGTCCCATTTTAAACTTTTATAGCTTAAAACTGCATTAAGATTTTTGGAATACTATCTATTCATCTTTCACTATCCATTGGTCTATACATATCCATATACGCACTAACATATACATATAATACACATACATATAAGCATACAAATGCATCTACACATACATATATGGCCAAACATGATCAGTGTCTTCTTTTCTTATCACTTAACCAACTTTTCTTATCACTTTTTCTCTGTAACTCTTTGTTCAGGGATGAATCACTGGGTAGGAGAATAGAACAGAATATATTTGAAATGAAAATCATTTTTAAAAGATCAATAAAAATGAGTTTCCATCCAATTAAACAATTCTGCTTTTAAAATTTCCTCCCTTTAATACAAACTTTACAAATATAGCATCAATAAGTTACAAAATTTTATATAGAAAATACATCTGATAATCAGAGTTCTAAGTCTTCCAAAGCTATTTGCTTTTATAATATTGTTATTATAGATAAACTATTCTCTTGGTTTTCTTGATTTTACTTTGCATAGTTTGATACAATTTATAAAGGCTTCTCTGAAGCCATTTGTTTTGTCACTTCTTATGGCATGATAATATTTCATTTTATTCATATATCATTGTTTGGTCAATAATTTACAAATTGCTGATCATTCCCTTAATGTCTTGTCCCTTTCTAGCATGTAAAGAACTGCTAAAAATATTTTTATACATTTAGGCTTTTTCTCTTTCTTTGAAAAAAAAAATGTGTGCTATTAAACTATCAAAAAATTCTCTGATTTGGAGGAAATGAATATTCTTTTATTTATTTTTTAAAATTATTATTTGCATAGTATATTAGTATTTGAAAAATAAAATCATATATATAAATTGGGTAGGTATTAATATTCCCATTTCACAGATGAGTTGTCTCATACATCTATCATACAACTAGAAGATATCACAGACAAGATTTAAATTCTTCTCATTTGAAACTTTTTTTTCATTACAGATCACTGTCTGTCTTAGTTTTCAAAGAAACTATTTTATTTTCTGGAAGATTTTTTCAAATGATTTTTTTATTGTTTTATTATTTTTCAAATAATATTTTCAGTTTTGAGGTAGATTGGAATCTCTCATCTGAGCTCAGTTTTACTGACCAGAGTAAGAGAGTCCTTATTAAAAAGAACAAACAAACTAAACAAATAAATAAAACAAAACAGGAAAATTAAACCAGCAACAGGTTTGATTATTATTTTAATAGAGCTGAGTGGCAGAATCTAACAAAACAGTCTAACTGGTTTTATGGATGTGATGACATTCATTCTGGGGTCTTGAATTATATTTAATCAAGCAGGCTGAGATTGCTGGTTTCTAAGGGTAAAAGATATGCATAGATATCCATTTCTTTGTTATTTATATGTGTCATTTGTTGATAGGTATGTAGCTATAGTTATATAGTTTAAATGAACTTGTTAAACATCTAAAACAGTAAGTATTATTTAAAAATATTCCATATTTAAACAAACTAAAAATCTAGATTGTTTTCCTTTATTCTGTAAATCAGTTGTTCTTCTGGGGTTAAAAGTGAGGGAGATTGGAGAAGGGTTGAAACAGGCAATAATATATTCTGGCTTCTAGTCTTAGATTCCAAGCAAGCAAAAAGAACGTATGTGCCTGTGAAAAAAAAATGGAGATGGAAAAGGATTTTATGAATTTCCAAAGGCTGAGAAAATTGGTTGCTTAGGAAAGGTGATGATTTAAGGCAACAGAAGCAAACCTTTTGTTATACAGGTTTCTCATAAGCAACAGTGGATTACTTCCTCAATTAAATTATAATCAATCAAATTGAAATCAAGATCCTAAATTATGCCATATATGTGTGCTTATATATGTGTACGTATGTGAATGTGTGTGTCTGTGTCTGTGTCTGTGTGTCTCTGTGTATATATGAAGAAACCCTGAATTCAAATCCTACTTCTGAAATTTACTAGTTGTGTGATCTTGGGCAAAATGGTTAATCTCTCAATGCCTCAGGCAATTCTCTGTGTCTTTAAGTTTAATAAAAGATGCTGATCATCATTGGTAGATTTTTTTTTTCACTGTGAGGCCTCTAAATTAATGAAATCAGTCACATTCTCTTTCTTTTTTTTCTGTCTCTCTGCCTTTCTCTCTGTCTCTCTCTCCTCTCCTCTCCCTTCTCTTTTTCTTCTTCTTTCTATAAACATATATTCATATATACATTGATATTTCAAGGACATACCATCTCATTGGTATGCAAAGCTCCCTTCATAAATTCTCCTTATCTTATTCAATTGTTCCTGTCAAGAAAGAAAGAAAAAGGAAGGAAGGAAGGAAGGAAGGGAGGGAGGGAGGGAGGAAGGAAGGAAGGAAGGAAGGAAATGAAGGAAGGAAGGAAGGAAGGAAGGAAGAGAGGAAGGGAGGGAGGGAGAGAAGGAGGGAGGGAAGAAGGGAGGGAGGAAGGGAAGGAAGGAGGAAGAGAAGGAGGGAGGGAGGAAGGGAGGGAGGAAGGAAGAAAGGAAAGAAGGAAGGAAGGAAGGAAGGAAGGAAGGAAGGAAGGAAGGAAGGAAGGAAGGAAGCTTTTTAGCCTGGTAGAACATGCTCAAACTTGTGCTTTGAGAACACAAAATCACCTTTATGGCACCAGGAGATCTGAAATAGGATTTTAGTAGAATACATGCTTATATTTAAGTGTGCATGTGTATATGTATGTGTTTGTGTGTATATAATATATATGTCTAAATATGTATTATATATAGTGTCTGTGTATGTATGTGTGTGTTCCACCAATATATAAATATCCACATATTTACACAGTAGATTTCTACTTTTTTCATATATCATCTGGTTTTATCAGCATAGTTAGTTTAATTCTAGAAAGTTCTCTGTGGAGGGATTTGGTTTTTAATATTTGTATTTATCTTGTTCCTTTTTTATTCAAGCCCTTTTTTTCTGGAGAGAATTTTGAAATAGCTTTCAAAGGCTCTTCTTGCTCTGCTTTGCCTCTATGGAGCAGGCAGGAGAGGGCCTGGTACTTTCAGATCTACAGACTTGGGAATCTACAGGCAGGTCAGGTCTCAGGAGAGAAGTTTGTCATATGGAAATGTTTAACGGTCCAGCTTATATTCTGTAGAGTCTGCCTTTTATCTTCTCAGGGTTTGAACATGATCCTTTCAAAGCTCGATAACCCATAAAAATCCTCACAGTGACTACTGCACTGCTCACTCCCTGATTCTTATAATCGCCGTCCATGAGGAATAAGTTACTCTGACTATATTGCTATTATAATTTGGGAAAGAAGTTATCCTTTAGTTTTACATTTCAAGTATATTGTCTTTCTATCACCATAGAATAATACATTTTTTTCACCATCATTGGCCTGCCAGAAAAAAAGCCAAGGCTAGAAAATATTTTCCCCTGACATTTCTTGTTTATTTAAAAAAATTATGTTGAAATCTTTTGTTTTTATATCACCTACATATTTCAGTGTTTCCTTCTCCACATTTCCTATCAAAGTATGCTTTCTTTAAACTAAGAATTTTACAAAAAGAAGAAAAATAGTTTGGCAAGATGAACCTACATATTAAAAAGTCTGATTATATATACATATACATATAAATATACACATCTGCACACACATATGTATATGTAGGTATATGTGTTTATATATGGATTGTATATATATATATATATACATATATATATAGATAATATATAGTTTGACATATATAGACTCACTCTTCTGTAAAGATGCAAGAAGAAGTGCTTTTTAACATCTCTCTTCTTTGGGGCCAAACTTGGACTTAATAATTTTATATCATACCATTTTCTATTGCTTTGTCCATTTACATTGTTTATAATGTAATGACATTGTTATATTCATTGATGTATGTTGTTTTCTTGGTTTTGCTTATTTTACTCACACTTCATGTAAGTCTTCCCATGCTTCTTTGTATTCATCATATTCATTATTTGTTACAGAACTATTTTTTCATTACATTTAGGAGCCACAATTTGTCTAACCATTCTCCAATTCATGGTTGGGGACTCTATTGGGAACAAATATGTATACATAAATACATACATATACACACATAATATGTATATATGTGTGTGTGTGTGTGTGTTCTTGACATTTGCTTGGCTGTGGGATATAACTGAAACAGATATATTTTGATTATTAGATCATGTTACCCACAATGACTATTCCTTTATTATTATTAACTTTTACCCATGCCTAATTTTATATTAATAGCAAATTTTGGAAGTGAGATTAATTTCATATAAAGTTATATTAAGAAATTACTTTGGTAGATACTTTTCATTTAATAATAAGGTTCAATAGAACTTATTATTTGCTAATATGCTAATAAATGTAAATGTGTATATATATATATAATTAAACCCTGGCCATACTGCAGATTAAATGGTCAGGCAAATGGAGAAGCCTATGAAACCTGGACAGTCTACCAGCTCTATGTCAGGATACTGATTCACTTCCATCTGAATTGTCATAGGAAGATTCTGAAGATCACCTGGCAGGATGAGATACCAGACACTGAGGTTTTTTTTTTTCCTAAAATAACCTGCCAAGCATTCCAACCCTACTCTATCAGGTTGGCCACATTGTTCAAATGCCAAATGCAAGCTTGTCAAAAAGACTATTTTATGGAGAGCTAACACAGAGCAAATGGTCTCTTGGTAATCAGCAAAAGCTGATACAAGGACACTTTCAAGGTCTCTATTAAGAACTTTGGAACTGATTGTGTGACATGGGAGAGCCTGGAACAAGACCCTCAGCATGGTGTACCCTCATCAGAGAAGGTGCAAGATAAAGCAGAATTGAGTTAGCCCAAAAGAAATGGAAGATGTGCAGATTTAGAGAATCCAACCCAATGTTCACATGGATTATTAATGCTTACTTGTAATAGAGAATACAAGCTCATATTGGTCTGAGCAGCCACAGTTAGAGACACTAACTTGACTCTAACATGGTCAGGTATTTTGGTCCTTTTCAAAAACAAAAAACATCAACCAACTAAATGGCCAGGCATTGAAACAATTGTGCGGTATTATAATTTTCCCAACTCACATTATACAGTGATTTTTTTTTAGGCCACTAGGAACCATCATGCTATATCTAATACCACCTGTGGGGCAAGTCACTTAACTTCTCTGGATCTCAGTGTCTTCATCTATTAAATAAGGAGATTGAACTACCTGGACTCTAAAGTCCTTTTATGTTCTAGGTCTGTAAAATTGCAAGGTAAGTGGAAAGGATTTAAATGATGCAGAAAAATTTTTTTCTGACTGCAGTAACAGAGTGGAAGTAGAGGTCCCTACATCCAAGTAGGAGTTTTCCCAAGTTCAATAGATCATTCAAGGGTGGTGAAAGGAGCTGTTCAAAGACACTTCAAAAGGGCATGAACTACTTAAAACAAATCAAGTCTCTTTTAAAAACTTGAGATCCCAGAGTTTCTACATAATTCCATGAGTTCCTTTGTGGGAAACCCAATAAACCTAGATGGAAGTAGATTATTTCCTGTGATAACTGTTCTCTTAGGATCACAAATCACTGTTAAGTTCTTTTCATTTCAACATTCAGGTCTGGTATATTTACCAATGGCAACTGTCCCCAATTATGTCGTTTCATTTTTTAAAGGTTTTTTTTTCTGTCTGTGCTCTTTTTTTCCCTATCCCCACATATTTTGCAGCCAATATTCTAAAAAAAATCAAAAACAAAGAAAAAAGCACAAATAAGATATGTACAGAAATAGTGACAATACAAAACAATGTGTGACAAATGATAAAGTAAAGATTCAAACAAATTGTTATAAAGGTTAGAGATTGAGATTACTTTGGCATGTGGTGGTCAGAGAAGGCTTCATGGAACTAGATAGAAATATAGTTGTGCTATTGGAGATGTTTTTAATTACATATGGAGGTGGGAGAAGAGGATATTGTTGCTGTTGCTATTTTGTGACCACATTTGGGGTTTTCTTGGCAAAAATACTGGAGTGGTTTGCCATTTCCTTCTTCAGTTTATTTTACAGATAGGGAAACTGAGGCAAATAGTGTTAAATGACTTACCTAGGATCACACAGCTAATGTGTCTGAGACCAGATTTGAACCCAAAAAGAAGAGTCTTCCTGACTCCTGTATTTTAGTTATAGGGAATGGTTCATGACCCAAAGTGCTGAAATAGGAAAGTTCCAGACATATGGGGAGGATGTATTGTGTACATATGGGGATGTATTATGTACTTTTTGCTGGATCTTAGGGTCCTTGTGGAAGAGGAGTAAGATTGAATAGGTAGTATATTGTAAGGTTTTGAGTAAATGAATGATAAAGCATGTAGTAAGTGCTTATTATGTTCCAGGAAATATGCTAAGCACTGGGAAAACAAAAAACAAAAGTAAAACACTCCTTATATTCAGGAAGCTTACATTTAAATGAGAGACTACATATATGTATATATATATATATTCATAAATATGCATTTATATGTTATGTGCACAACCATTATACAACACAAATAAATGGATATGATTTACAGTTTTGTTGATATAAGAACTCCCCCATGAAGAAGCTCCTACTACCTGTGCAGGAGTTTACCTTTTCTAAAATTTATAATCTTAGAGGAATACTAAGTGGTTTATTTAGGATCATACAATTAACATGTGTTAGAAATGAAATTTGAACCCAGTTCTTTCTGACTCTGATGCCAGGTCTCAATTCACTGTTACACACCCACAAGATGAATAGGGGTAGGGACAAGCACACAGAAATATGACAATAAGGTCCCTGGGGCAGGCTAAAAAAGGTAGTTTCAACAGTCAGGAGAACACAGCATCAGAGTAAGAAGTGATAGTCAGGGGAGGAAGTAGATGATGTATCATAGTCAGTTTGAATTGTATTCTGCATTTAGTGAGGAACAAGAAGTCTCCAGTGCTGATAATAGGAATGCAGTCCAAAAGACTGGCTGATGCCCCGGCTTTGAAAGTAAAGATTAAGCATGATTTGTAGATGCTATTGATGAGCCTTTGTCAAGAAGTTAGGTGAGTTTTTCTAGACACAGTGAGATCTTAAAGCTACATAGAATGCTGAACACTGAGACTGTTCCAGTGGTAACCCATGGAAAGCTTTTGTCAGGGTCCTAAACTACATTTGATGTCCTTGAGTGGCAAAAATACAACTTTCTTTGTATTAAACAAACATAATTACTCTGTCAAATTCGAAGAAAAATCTCATCTGCCACGTGAGAGATTGCATTTCTCTTTGTCTTTTTTGAGTGTCCTGAGGCTATGGTCTTCAAAAGTCCTTGGCTTGTGGAGTGAACTGTGGCTTCCAGCAGGTCTGTTCTCTTGAGCTGTCCCCTTGATCTACTTTCCCTGTGTGGTTGACTCAGACACTATTGAAGCAATGGTTTCTTCTTGGGAAGTTGCCGATAGGGAAGAAAGTCTGGTGAATGCTTTGTAAAGATAATATAATAGTCAAATTCTCATGGACATTTGTAATAAATAGGTTTTAAGCAATATTTTTGGCATCTTTTTAAAAACTAACCCTTCAGGAAAAAAATGTTTTCTTTACTTCTGCTGACTATGTTATTTATAAACTGATGACTTGAGTTACCCAGGGCCGTTTTTTCAGTAGAAGACAACTGAGGATTTGCCCAATCTGCTTGAACCCAGAAAATGTTTTTGGAGGTTTTGAGATATACTATGAATTCCCTATTTATGGACATGGAGACATATGATGGAGCCACCTAGCAAATGATGATTTGAATCAGTTTCATTTAAATGACTTTAGTAGGAAAGAGCATAGGATTTGGGGTCAGATAACGGATTCAAATCCTGCCTCTAACATATACAAGCTGTCTCATCATAGAAAAATCACTTAACCTCTCTGGATCTCAGTCTTCTTATCCAGAAAATGAGAAAAGGAAGGAAGGAAAACATTTATTTGAGGAAGGGGAAGATAGGGATAGAATAAAGGCACCTGGTCCAGGTTTTGAAGTCCAGAAAGTCACAAGCAGAGTCAAAATGGTAATGAAGGCTAGGTAATTAAAGCCCTCCACAAAATGAAGACTCCAGTAGAAATCCATCAGTGGGAGAAGAGCACAATTCAGGAATGGCTAGGATTTGGGGATGAGTAGGGCACAGTAATAGTTGAATGTTCCAAGACCTCTAGGCTCTCAGGAAAGTTTTAGGATGAAACATTAGCTAAATGTGATTTCAAAGTCAAGAAAATCAGAATCAGAGCCAGGAAGGAGATGAAAGAGATTGGACTAGACAGCCTCTCAGATCCCATCCAATTCCAGAACCAAGTCTAAGAATAAAGATTAATCTGAAGTTTGAGAATCTTTTTATCTGAGAAGCCAAGGCCAGTCATACAACCCACTTGAGCTAATGGGAAATTAGTATGAAGTGAACTATGAGATTAAATTCAACAATTAAATAATTTCAAAGTTAGAACTGTATGCTTCCTAGTTCTGTAACTTCACCTAAGCCATGCCAAAATCACATTGAAGAAGTTCAGAGATGTAAACCCAAGCACTAAATTGTTGGAAACTTGTGATCTAATCTTAACCCAACTTAAAATTAAAAGAAAATAAGCAGTACAATAGAAATAATAGCACATTTTATCACAGGGGAAAAAAACAAGGTATTCCTCATTCCTTCCCTCTTCCTTCCATCACAACCTCCTGCTTCCATTACCACACTTCTTTGGAGTTTATCTAATATACAATTATCCACCAATAAAATATCCAATACTCCTCTGTCTATGTCTCAGATCTTGAAATTGATCTAATCTGGAACCTTTAGGTCTCCAAGGAATCCTGGTGAGATAAAATTTGGTCTAAATTATGGAAGCATTGATATAGTTAGATAGTTCTTACAACTGTGTTATCAATTCATATCTATAAAGTAGGCGTTAATTCTCCAAAGGCTAAAGAATGACCCAAAGATTTAGGTATGATAAAATTTCCTTAAACAAATGAATAAGCAAACAAACAAAAGTAAAACACTACCTTGTGGGTAATAAGATCCCTGTTGTTACCTAATTTATGCCAGGTCACATAATGAGATAATTTTAAATCACTACCCAATGATTTGCCCACAAATCATTTGCCCACTTTAATGTGACATTACCAGGGAACCAGCCTTGTACTTCTTAGTGTAGTAATAAAAGTCTCTTTGTATTAGCAGAATATCTATGAACTGCTGAAACCTTCCAGTGAAGGTTATTTTTCTACTTTTTTCTTTCCTTCCTGTTTTTTCTGATTTTTTTCTCTCATTCCTGCCTATCCATTAACAAAATTATGAAAGCTAAAAATTAAATGTTTTTTGAAGCTGATGAACAAAATTGTTTGAAATATATATATCTATATGATGCTGACATAATGCTTGATATTTCAATAGCTTTTGATAACACAACAGTTCCCTAGGAAGGTCAAATGTAGCATAGACTCATAGACATTACAGGGCCTGTCAAGTAGATTTTACAGTATGGAATAGATATAGTTATAACACAGCTTTATGCAATTCAGGCTTATTACCCCAGATGGAGTTCAAATGTTTTCTCGGTGTGTTTTCAAGGGTTCATTTCTCCATCACTGCAGAAGTGGAAAATCCTTCCAGTCACTGAGAGACTAGAAAAACCACAGAAAACCTTCGGTTCTAAATGTGAGTAGAATCATTATTTTTGCAATTGTTTCTACCAGAATCCTTTTTAAGTCATTTGGGAAAGATTTTCAATCTATCAGATCTAGAATATCTATCAGATCTAGGATATCAGAGCTATCTGGTATTTCTAGAGTCCCAGATAGCTATTAACAGTTGGATGAAACTCTCAGGTAATAGCATTAGAAAGAATTAAACTAATTTATATATGTTGGAAACACAAAGATCAGCATCAATCTCATTTCTTTGGTGGGAACTCATTGGTATTTACCTGTTTTATGATTAAATAGCATAAGGGTATGAGGTAGGTCAGTAGCTGGCATAGTACAAAGAACATGCAGTTAAAAATCTGTAGGTTTGTGTTTTAATCTTAATTCTGACACTAATTGTTCAATCTTGGGCAACTCAATATACTTTTCAGGGCATAAAGCTAGATTCTAATTTTATGAAAACATTTTTCTTAAGCAACTAATTATAGGCAATATTGAGATTGAAAGCCACATATATAATAGACACAACTCCTTTCTAATGAAGTTTCTAATGTAGGATAGAAAAGAAAATTATATGTAACAAATAGAAGTATTTATGCTATTGATCAACATATATACAGCCTTTGGAGTAGGAGGCAAAAGTAAAGAAATAAATATGAACTTAAATTCAAAATTTAAAAAGGGCCATTTAAAGAAGGGTCCACAAATTCATGACAGGTAAACTCTTAAAGAGCTATATACTTTATTCAGAGATGTTATCTTAAATTGGCCTATAGGGACTTTAGCTACAGACTGGGAAAATTTAGAATGTGACAAAATGGCTTTCAAAGGCAATATGTAAGTGGGTAGTAGCTATAAATATAGCATGTTAAGGATACAATAGAGAAGAGGCCTCTCTAGACTTTCTCTATACTTACTTCTCACTCTCTGTCCTCTATCCATTGTCAATGGGATTTGTCATTATCCTTCTAACTAGCCAGACTTCTCTAATACAGGTTACAGGGATTCTAATATAATGTGTTTATACTTTCTAACCTCAGTCCAAGGGGAATTGCAAAAGTGTGATCATTTAGATAGGAATGGACAAATAGCCCTCCATTTTAAACCATCTACACAACATTTGATGAGTCTCAGTTATCAGTCACTCTGGTCAGTACTTTCATCCTGAATTAATTGGGATGATTTTCTGAAGTTGGGGTGGGCTGGGAACAGAACCAAAGAATCCTTTAACAATGGCAGGTGAAACCAGATAGGGTAGAAAGGAGCATTCTACTTGGTCCCCATCACCAAAAGCTCACATTATTTTCAGTCTTTTGAGACCGTGGCTCCCTTTTCCTCAAGATAATGCTCCCTAAAGTTCAAGACTATGTGAAATGCATGCTTATACAGTCCCTTCTACCAACCCCTCTTCCTTTTCCCCCTCATACAAAATAGAAGATCACTATATGTTGATATGAGATGGAAGCATTCCGCAGGTCTCCTTGTTTTAATCCAGTCCTTCAAAGATCAGCTCAGAAGAGAAGAACTTAAGTTCCTTGGTATCAGGGGCCATTCACTTTTATTTTGTATCCCCAGCTTCTAGTATATTGCTCAGTAAATAATAAGCCGTTAAACTTGCATGCTGATTGGTTGCAAAAGGACAAAGATGGCCTGGTAAAGGGCAGAGACAGGTGGGTGGAAAATAACGTCAGCTCTTCTCTCCTCTCACATATAGTCTACCTAACAAGAATAATTTGAAAGAAACTATCTTATCTTTCTTTCCTTTCATAAGCCACACTCATTTTTTAAAAGCACTCTTTAGCTTCTCTCTCCTTTTTATTCTCTCACTCCTCAATACTTTGGAGTCTAGCTTCTAACCTCATTAATATAATGAAACTGCTCTCTAAGATTACCAAGAATTTCTTAGTTGCTAAATCAGATAGGTTTATTTTGTTTTCTACTTTCATCCTTCCTAACTTCTCTCCAGCTTTTAACACTCTTGGTCACTCTTTTGGCTTCTAGGTCATGTCTTTCTAGTTCTCCTCCTACCTGTTTGACTTCTCTTTTTCCTTTCCTTTGCTGGATCATTATTAATGCTAATTGCATCATAAGGCCCTACCACAGGCCCTCTTTTCTTCTTTATCTTATTAATACCAAAGAAATTGTCATTTCTTTGCAGAGATTTTCTGATTTAGGTCCTCAGTTCTATTCTTTCTTGAGTAAAAGTCTTATATTACCAATTGCCCATTGGCTACCTTCAACCTGATAGCCCCCAGGTATCTCAAATTTTACACATCTAAAGCGGAATTCATGGTCTCACTCCACAAACCAAGCCCTTCCTGAAATTTGCATAGCAGGTAGTAGGATCAATCAGTCCTCACTCATTCCTCAACTTACTCACTAGACTTTTATCTTCTTCTCTATTTGTTGTTCTAACCTTGAGAAACCTTTGCCTGAAGGCCCATGTTCCTAATCTGTGACTGCCTAGGCAAGCCTACTTTTCCAGGAGGAGCCCTAGTCATACTTTATTTCTTTCATGCCTCCTAACTCTGACTTCTTTTTGTCTTTACTCCCTTGTCCCTTTCTCCCCTCTCCTTAGTGAATAGCTTCATTTTATATGTGATCTTCCTTCATTAGGATGTAGGTTTTCTGACGGTAGGGATTGTCTTTTTTACATATATTTATTTCTTCAGTGATTAGCTGGCAAATGATAAGCAATTACTAAATATGCTACCATCTCTCTATCCTTATCAGTACTCTTTTATGGAATACCTATTATATTCCAGGAAATGAGAAAATAAGGGAAAGGCAAAAATAGGCCTTGCCTTTAAGGATCTTACATTCTATTTTTTTAAAATAAATTATTAATATAATACATATACAGTTAATGAGATGACCTTAGAAGGAAAGATAGTAAGAACTAGAAGGTGGGAAAGAATGGAAAATAATATCTATAGGATGTAGTGGTTGAATTGAGTCTTGAAGGAAAACAGAGGTGCTAAGAGTTGGAGATGAGGAGGGAGAAATTTCCAGGCTGAGATATTGCCTTTGCAAAGACATAGAGGAGATAGGCTATCTCATGTGAGAAACAACAAGGAGCCCAGTGTTGATTAGAGAGCACAGAGGAGAGTAAAATATTTTTTTAAACAGAAAAATAGGAGATTATGCTGTGAGAAACCTCTAACTGAAAAAGAAGAGTTTCTACTTGATTTGGGGGGTAATAAGGAGTCACTTGAGTTTATTGAATAGAGAAATTACAGTCAGACTTGTGCTTTAAGAGTATATCTGTCTATCACTGTGTCTGTTACTGCTTTTTGTGTGCATCTGGGTGTATGTCTGTCTCTCCCTTTTTTTCTCTCTGTGTCTCTATCTGTCTCTGTTGCTATCTCTGTCTCTCTTTTACTTTTCTCTCTCTCAAGATATCTTTTAAAAAATCAGCTAATTATAAATCTGTAGTCATTCTGTATTACCACGTGAAGAAGTACATTTTCCAAATATTGGGTACATGCCAATTCTGATCTAACTAAAAATGTGGACAGCACATCTTTTCTTTTCTTATCTTTTAATAAATTTTTTTAAAAGTGCATTTGTCATTTGCAAATATAGGACATGCTCAATACTGTACAGAGAATTCCCATGGGAAAGCTAGAAGGTGTAATATGTTGAGCAATGAGCCTGGAATCAGGAAGACATGGATTTAATATGAGCCTCAAACACTAGTATCCTTGGGCAAACCATTTAACCTTGGTTTATCTCAAGTCACTTAACCTCTGTTTATCTCAGTATCCTCAACTGTAAAAATGGGGATAATAATTATACCCATCTTTCAGGCTTCTTGTGAGGATCAAATAATGTAATAATTGTAAAATTCTAATGTCATCTCTTCTTTCCCTCCTTTCTTTCCTTCCTTCCTTCCTTCCTTCCTTCCTTCCTTCCTTCCTTCCTTCCTTCCTTCCTTCTTTCCTTGTTTTTTCTTGTGGAAGATGTAACTTTACTTGAAACTTAAAAGAAACCAGGGAGACCAATAGGCAGAGATGATGAAGGAGACTATTATAGGCATAGGAAACAGGCAGAGAAAATACCCAGAGTCGAGATGAAATGTCTTTTTCCTGGAATAGTAAGGAATCCAATATCAGTGAATTAAATATTGTATGGCCCCTGCCATAAGGAGGAAGATGACTGGAAAAGTAGGAGGGGACTAAATTGTGATAGCAGATTATGGGCCAACTAGGCGGCACAGCAGATAAAAGTACTGGGCCTGGAGTCAGAAAGTCTGAATTCAAATCTAGTTTCAGACACTACCCACTGTGTGACCCTGGGCAAGTCACCTAATCCTGTTTACTTCAGTTTTCTCCTTTGTGAAATGAACTGAAGAAGGAAATGGCAAAATACTTCAGTATCTTTGTCAAAAAAACACCTGATAGAGTAATGGAGAGTCATATGTGACTGAATTAATTAAACAAACGACAAAGGATATGAAGAGCTTTAAATACCATACAGAATTTCATATTTGATCCTGGAGGCCATGGGGAGCCATTGGAGTTTACTGAGTGAGGGTGAGGATCAGAGTTGGACCTGACTTTTAGATCACTTCAGTGACTGACTAGAGGACAGATCAGAATGGGGAAAGGTATGAGACTACTGCAATATTGCAAATGGAAGCTGATGATTGCCTAGGCCAGAGAGGTGGAGATTTTAGAGAGAAGAGGGTCCGCATGAGAGATGGCAGAGGGAATTCCCAATGATTGGTACTTATTCTAAAAACTACAGATTTAGAGAGTTGTTTGTCTTGGGACACTGAAAGATTAAATGACTTGCCCATATAGCCATTGTGCTAGAAACAGGACTTATATACAGATAGCCCTGACTATGAGTTTGAGTCATTTGCAAACTGCTGCTAACTCATAAATATTATCTTTTAAGACATGTTGGATGTGTAGGGATGAAGGAATGATTATGTCAAGGTAGAAAAAACCTCTGTGGATAAAATTATGAATATTTGGAATAAGCATCATGACTATATTAGGAGACGGATGAGTTTCTTGGATTAATTCTTATAACTTACTGGGTAGAAATAATGACAATGATTAGCATAGTGATGAAGATGAAAAATGTTATAATTTTAAAATAGCATCTCGACATAGCCTTTTTTGTTTACTTGTTTTTTGATAATATTTTCTAATTCACTAACTTAGTGGTCCTAAGAATAACCTAGAATTGTAGGAGTTAGAATTGGAAGGAATCTTAAAAATATTTAGAGAAGGAAGAGATCTTAAGGCCATATAGTTTACCCATTCATTTTGTAAATGAGAAATCTGAGAGCTAATAAAGTTCATGGACTTATCAGGATAGGAAATAGTAGAGCCAGGACTAAAATTCAGATACTTTCATTGGAAACCAATGAGCCTCTCAGATCTTGTGACTAAATCAAACTTATTTTTCACTATGGTATGGTTCCAAAGAGGGAAAAATTAAGGCACAGAGTGCCTTTCCACAAATCACACATAGATTAGCTGAGGAAGGGAGGTTCAAATTAAATTCTTAAGATTCCCATAGCATGGTCTGTTTCTGTTAACATCGTGTGTCTGCTAAGATTTGTAGAAATACTATTCTTCAAAAAGGAAACTATAAAAGGAAAAAAAAAACATTGTAAATGTATTTCTACAGTTCTACAACTGAAATTGTTAAGACAAAAGAAAACAGGAAATAAAAATGATTGTTACATTCAAATAGGTAGCAATAAAATAATGTTTTCTTATTTTTTTTAATACTGTGCTTCTTCATATACCCTATGAGCTTCTCAAAGACAGGGACCATCTTTTCACTTTCCTTTTTTTCCTTAGTACTTAACACAGTGCCTGACACATAGTAGATGCTTAATAAATGTTTAATAATTGACTGATTGCCAGATTGTGATGCCTCTGCTAAACAAGTTATAAGGCACAACCACATTGGGGCTGACAAGATTAAAAGGATATTAGTGCTTCATGTGCTAAAAATTAATTTGAAAGGAAGACATTGAACAAAAACAAACAAAAGCATAAGATAGAATGTTGTTCACCTGCTTGAATGTCTTTTTTGATTTTGTTGATCAAATCACCTCAACCCTTCTAAATTATGTTCCAAAGTTAAACACATTTAAATGACTACGCATACAGTTCTACTGTAGTTCACAGGAATTTTAAATATAACAATGTATTGCAGTTCATACTTTTAGAATTTATTATATATTTATCTAAACAAATGACATTTGTTGTTTTACTACTGTGGATGAAAAATGACTCATTTTCTACTTCCTATTTCTTAAATCTCCAGTTCAAGGTATTTGGCAGAGTTCCTAAAAGCCTATCATGTATGATTGTAAGAAAGACACGTAAGATTTGGACTGGCAGTTGCTAATATAGAATGGACATTTCTGGGATGAAGATAAATATTTCTGAAATTTTTCAAGAGGAGTTTGAATAATTGATACTCCATGAAGTAACATGCACATGGGATTATAAAAGTCTTGTGTAATTATAAAAAATTCATTTTTATCCAACTTGCAATATAACTACACCACTGATTTTGACCTACTGGACATGCTATTTGGTCAAATGCCAGAAAGCAAGTTGAATTAATATTAATAATTAGTAGACTGTTTTTAAAAAATATTTGAATACATTTTGTTTTTACATTACAAATATTTAGGACTTTTATAACTTAGTAAAACAAGTAAGCAAAATTAATGATGCAATGACCTCATCTAAAAGTGCATATAACATTTAACATTTGTAGGATCTCTACTTCTCCATTTAATAATAAATATTTTTCATTTTCATTAATCTATTTTCTCTCCTGTGTACCATTACAACACTGGGGAGAAAAAGAGTAGAAAAGCAAATTCTTTGTGACAAATATTCAGAGTCAGGCAAAACAAATTCTTTCTTTACTATCACACACACAAACACACACTAATTTTTATATATATGGTCTTTTTCTATTTTTTATCTCTTTTGACTTAGGCCTGGGTGTGGTATAGCTGGATCAAAAGGTATCCACAGTTTAGTAAATTTTTATGTGTTTATGATTTCAAACTGTTTTTTAGAATGATTGTACCCATTCACAAGTCTGCCAATGACATACTCATCAATATGTTTTTCTTGCCACAGCCTATCCAAAATATATCATTTTCTTTTTTTTTTTTTTGGTCACCTTTCTCAAGCAAATTACTGTGACATGGGAAGTCAGAAGTGGTTTAATGTTTCTTTTTTTAAATTTATAAGTAATTTGGAATTTTTATATACTATAAGTGGTCTGGATTTTTGACTACTATAAGACCATATATTAATTGAGAAATGAACCTTGTTATTAAGAATTTAAAGCAATTTTTATACAACTTAGAAATAAGAGCTTTATCTAAGGAACTTGTTGCAAAGATTTTTCTAGTAAATTGTTTCTTTTTTAATTTTAGCTTTATTGTATTGCTTTATATAAAAATGATATAATCAAAATCATAGAAATTTAATCTTCAGTGATCTTTCTTAAACCCTTGTTTCTTCATGAAAAACTTGAAAACCTTATAGGTATTTTTTTCATGTTTCTCCAATTTATTTATGATGTGACCTTTTATATACTGTTTATATTCATTTAGAACTTACCTTTCTATAAAATATGAGATTCAATTTTCAATTTTCCTAACACTTTAGTCAAATACTGAGTTATTATCACAGTAGCTGGAAACCCTTTGTTTATCAAACACTAGAATATTTGATTTCTGTATATTATGTATATTATCTACTAAAGGATGAGATAATGAACTAAATATCCTACTCATTCCCTTAGAAATTGGTAATATGATCCATATGCTGTAAGAGTTGAAAATGAAAGGTTTCATTTAAGAAATCTTCTAGGGGATGAATGAAAGTAGAAACTTAGGAGATAAGAAGCAAAATGGGGGGAAAAAATCCATGAAGAACTAATGTGAAAAGGCAGAGGAAGAGGAGGACAAGAAGAAAAAAGGCAAAGTGAAGAAAAGGAGAAGAAGGAAAACAAAGAAAGAAGAACAGGAGGAGGAGGAGGAGAAGGAGGAGGAGGAAAAAAAGGAGGAGGAGGAGGAGGAGGAAGAAGAGGAGAAGGAGGAGGAGGAGGAGGAGAAGTAAAACAGGGAGAAGAAGAAGAGGATAAAAAAGAAGATGGGAGGATTTAACTGATTATGGTAAAATAAAACAAATAACAAAGGACCTTAATACAATGAAGTTAATATTTTTTTAAATCTCTCCCTCCTCCCCCTCTTTAAGGAAAAGGCCTCAACTAAGTCTGTTACATAAGAGGAAGCAACCTTCAATTTTACTGAATAGTAAATAAAAGTGTTTTCCTTCCTCTCTTCATCCCCCAACTAAGGCTAATCCCAGAAGGGGATACTTTTGTGTCTGTAATGAAGGAAAAAGGATGATTGGAAACCATAATCTAAAGAAAGGGAAAGTTTGGACTAAAGAAAAAATCCTGGAAGAGTGGAAAGGTGCTCAACTTGAGCTGACCACCAGAGCAAGGGATATGTAGAACTCTACTCCAGAAGCCTCAGGAATAAAGATAAGAAAACAAACAGAAATTTTGATATTCCAGGAATGATCAAGACACAAGCCTAGGCTAAGTTTCCTAACTTAGTGGAAGAGCATAGACTTTAAATTTTTTTTTCAGTTTTAAATTGTTTCCTACTCATTGAGAAGGCAAGAAAAACAAAGTCTATTTCAAATCTGTATAGCAATAAAAAACAAATTTCTACATTAGAGGGTTTTTTTTAATGGCAAGAAAAAGAAAAAAATACTGATGTCTGTGCTCTGAGTCTATTAGTTCTCTATCTAGAAGTGTGTTTGATTCTTAAGTTCTTTGGAATTGTAGTAGATCATTGTATGAATCAGAATTATTTATTTCAAACTTTATTATCTTAAAGAATTACTGTTACTATGTACATTGTTCCCCCGATTCTGCTCATTTTACTTTGCATCAGTTTGCATAAGTCCTTCTAGGATTTTCTGAAACCATTCCCTGCTTCATTATGTTTATAAATCATAATTTTTGAGCCATTCCTCAATTTATCAGTATCTTCTCAACTTCCAATTTTTTATGGTGGGTCCCTCACTTTCACTTTTCCCCTTGGGAGAGGGGGGGAAGTATAGTGTATAAAATAGAATACTGAATATTCTGGTTATTATACTATGTGGCACCAAACTGGCTACTTAAAATGAAAGATTGCTGTTTGTTTGTGATTTTGTAATTTGGGGGCAACAGGGTATAGTAGATAAATAAGAGATTTTTACAATTAGTAAGCCCTTTGTTTCAGCCCTTCCTTGACAATATTTTGCTGTGCTATCTTGGGCAGCTTGCTAAATCCTTTGGTGCAACATCCAACTCTATGATTATAAATTACAAAAATGGGGTCAGTGTTTCCTTACTGAGATTTCCCTACAGGGAAAAAATTACAAGCCCAAGAGAGTTTCTGTTCTGGAAGTTCAATTACATTTTCAAAATCATAAGTCTGGTATAAATTTTTCAAACAAATTAATAAATAAAAATTAAAATTTATTTAGAAATTACATTCTTTTATATCTAGAACTAGATTCTAGATTTGTACAAAAGTAGAAATAAATACATTTTTGGTTTAAGTAAAGAAAGAAATTTGTGAAGAATTGGACTCAAAAGATAAGGATCGTGTTATTCAAGTAATTTTTCAATTCATTTATTCCTATCTGAACACAAATAGCTGATCTCTGATTTTGAAGGCCATGGTCATTTTCTACAGAACTGAAGAGGGAATAGTTTTGTGGGCACATTAAAATCCCCAGTAAAATCTAGTTCAAGATACTAGCCAACAAAATGCCTTATCCTTGATATTGCACAAATAAGAAAATTCAAAATATAGAAAATTTATAGTTATCATAATATGTTGACATTGTGGAAGGGATCCTAAAGTAAAGTAGTCATTAGGCATTTCTTAATGCTTCCATTTGGGGAGGATTTCTATTCGAGGACAAGGAAAACAGAGAAGTAATTATAAGAGAAATTAATTTAGAAGATCATTTAATGATCCTTTTAAAATGAGACCTGCCCAGGTTCAAGATGAGGACACTCAAATTATCATTAAAAAAAAACCACCCAATTTAATTAATGTGCAAACCATTGATATCTGTGTTTCCAGTGAACTACAAAATGAGACTTGTTCACAAAGATTTTGAACAAGGGTAGTTTTTTCTTAATAAAATATTTTTTGATTTTATAGCATTTGATAAAGTCAGGGTACTTTTTGATATGTTTTCTTTCAAAGTAAACTAATGCACTTTTGGCAACTTTGATATTTTATTTGAAGGGAATATAATAAAGTGTTTTCTTTGTATTGATTGAAGAAATATAGTGCTTATTTTTTGCTTGGTTTTCTAGTAGTTATTCAATAGGTTAAAGGGCAACACCATCTGTTTCCTAACAGGACATTTTGTGTAAGATTTGCAAGTCCTACAGGTACCTTTAAGCATGGATAAATATGCACTCATGGTTTCAGTTGGATAGTTTTTCACCACCAAAGGATGATTATGTTGTGTGCCTTGAGACATTGGCTATAATATATTTCCTGTCCCTTTATTGCATTTTGGAATCATAAACAATGACTGTTTGGCTCAAAGCCATTTATTCAGCCCAAAAAGACATTATTTGCACAACAAAAATCAATAAAAATGTTACTAGGTCTGGCTGGATACTTTGCTTAACTGTGATATTTGTCTGTCACTGATGGCATGCCATCTCTCGTAGGAGACTGAGGCCAAAACAGAGCTATTGATCCAGTCATCAGTGATGGATACTGGCATTTGGAAAGGGCTGCTGCAGAGAATCTCGATTAAAAAAAATATTTCTATGTTTTGCCTGCAGCAGAGTCAAGATAACCTGAATGAGGAGATTTTCTCTGTTATATTGGGTTTCTCCCTCTTGTGGTTGTTAAGTGCTCTGGACCAAAGTTCATTATTGAAAGAATTAAGTCAATCTATGTTTAGCCAAAGGCTTTGACATCATATCAAACTCTGCTGATTTAGACACGATCTAGTTGTCCTTTTCATCACCTTAAAAGTGTAGGGGAAGCATTTTATATATACCAATGAAAGAAATGATATGCTGTGGTGTCTTTATCTACTTTTTTTATTTGTTTTGTTTCTCCTTTGCTCATATTTCTTATGTCTAAGAAATTCAAGGCACACTGATTCATTCATACAATTAAGTAGCTTTATAAAAGTAGAAGTCTTTTAGTTAGGAACCAATTCTTTACTAAAATAGTGCTAGCAAACAAAATTTATATGTGGATGTGTATTTATAATGATATTGATTATATCCATTTGTGTCTGTCTTTAATACTTGTATGCATGCATATACACAAAAATCTTAAGATATAATTTGATGAAACAGTTCCTATGGATAGTATAGATCATGGAATATCTTGCATACACACACACTATTTATGGGACTGATACAAAAGCATGACAGCATACTTTGCTGGAGTTCTGTATATAAATGTCAACTCTATGCCTGAACTGTAGCCCGTTTATAGCAAAAAATGAGCAACAGTGGCATCTGTGCCATATGTGTGCTGAGTTTGTAGTGGCAGCTGTTCACCAGATACTCAGCTGATGTGACCAAAGTAGTTCACTTGATCATTTAAGCTGGTGGAAAGGATTTCTATTTCCTTGAATTATGTGTTCAATCATGGGGGTGAAAGGCCAGTGAGGAGGAGTCTCAAGAGCTATGCTTTGTTCATTTAAATTTTTTTTATTTGTTTTAAATGCAAGACGTTGATCTACAAAGATCATGGGTAATTTCTGTTTTTCTGGAATGCTTTCTTTTTTTGGACTAAGAATGCAAAGAGATCACTATTAGCTATCTCCTGCAAGTCCGGATTGTATGCTGGTCAGGTGAGTTGTATGACTACAGATAATTGAGATCAAATTGTCCTGTGTGTGAGAACCCTTCCGGTTACGGGTGTCAGTTGGCAGGTGTGCAGCTGAGAATATAAAATCATTACTGCTTCTGTACAGTAGATAAAAATATTACCCCTGATGATGAGTTATGTTTTTGCATGATGTAAGGCTTTTTAAAGCAATGCATTGTGTCTAAGTTTGTAACTAGGTCATGGGACAGAGTTCTAGATTCAAAAGTGTATTCTAATTATATTAAGGAAGAATACAATATTTCTTTAAATTTTTGCTTTCATATATCAAGAAAATAGAAATAGGTTCTTTTTTTCTGTTTTTGGCCCCGGAGGAGAATGTCACTTCATTTATTATAATATTACATTTGAATGAGCTGCTCAAGAGCCTGGAATAATTTTGTTGATTGTACAAGAGCTACCACAAATAGTCCTTTTAAAGTTAGGATGTCTTGTGATTTCAGAAGGATTATTTTCATGTCTTCAAGGAAAGAACAGCCAAGAAAGTTGGGATATCAGTTGTGGCAGATGTTTTTCACTTTTCTGTGAAATCCTCCATTTCCATTTTTTCATTCATATTTGCATTTCCTAAAATCATATATTTACCAACAATTAAAACTGATGCTACCTTTTTTTCCCTTTCTTTTTGCATCAGAGAAAAAATTACCAAGCCTTCTAATTCTCAAACAGATGCCCTTTAAATATTGTGAGACAAATGGAAGCTAGTGGCATGTTTCCCATGCTGCAGTTGTTGCTCATGTAACAACTCATTTCCATTTAATAGAAGAATAAATAGAACAGAGCCCTCTGTAAATGACAATGAACAAATTAGGTTTGCCTGGAATAGATTTCAGCATGATCCTTGCTTGGTCTCCTAAAATTTTAATGTTTATTAAAAATGTCTATTTTGTAAGTTGAAAAATACATCAGCCGGTTTGGGTCTGTGTGGCTTGAGTGCCCCTGTTCATTTCAGATAAACAGATGCTCTGGTTTTGAAGTTTATTCAAATTTTGGTTTGGTCCATCTCTTATAGCAACAGTAGCCGAACTCAATTAATAGCTTGGATGTCTGAGCTTCATTTGCACCTGTGATGAAATACATAACAAAGTTGTAATTAGAGTACAGATGAGTTGATTACATAGAGCCCACAATGGTGTACATATTTCACAAGTGACCAAGAGTAGTTTGTTTCCTTCACCTGAAAAAAATGGCTAAATGTAAATTAATTTTATGGATGAGCATTCAGTTTTGAATTAGTACAAAATTTAAGTAAAGCAATTAAAATTAAATTGGCCTTTAGATGACTAATTTGGCAAAGTGTGGAAGGTGAATTGTATTTATTTAAATGAAAATCTATTGCCTACAGATTATTTTTCAAATAGCAAGAACATTCTAAATGCTTGTTGAATAGAAAATTGAACTGAATTTCCAAATATATAAAGAGAAATATGTATAAATTTTACTTTTTAAACTTATTTATATGTAGATTATATAATATATATGTATGTGTAAACACATATCTGTATATATATATATATATATATACACAGTATGTAAACACTTAAATCTTCATTGAGAATAATATCCTCTCGCTACTTTATGAAAAATAGAATAATATAAGCTAAATGATTTTTTTTATATCAAAATGTAGCCAAAGAAAAATGTACAAAAATTTATTTAGCACTTCATTCATTGGCAAAGTTAGGACCTTAAAGAAATGCTACATGCTGATGATGCTCAAAGAATCTAAATAGAGATTGTAGCACATGGTAAAGATTTAGTAAATACTTTTCTACTCCAAAATCAATTTTATCGATTGTCATTAAAGCAGCAAGCTAAAAACAATGAAGTGGTTTCTAATTTTCAGGCTCCTGGTGGAGTCTCTTCTATCTCTTCCTCTTTCCAGTTAAGAGCATCATTAAATGGTAAGAGCAAACAGCATATTGAGAGGCCAAGTGTTTTATTAATTCATCATCAGAATTATCTCAGTGCATTAATATTAATAGCTTCAAATTGGATTTCATTTAGGAGGTGAAATAAATATTCAGATAGTAAAAGACTACTAGCCAAGGAATCTTTGGAAATGGCAGTACTATGGAGCAGAACTTTAGGGTGATAAGTCCTGCTGATTTCTGTGAGCACAAGGGTACATTACTGATAGACTTTTACACTGGTGTCGACCTAACTTCTAAAATGAAGACTGCCCTCCTTCTTTGCTCCAGTGATGTAACAGAAGTACTGTGAATACTTCTTCATTGTTTCCTAAACTCAGTCTAGTTTTACAGTATGGAAACAGTTGATGTAGATTGTCTCTCCTGCATTTCATTAAATTTATTCATTAATTCTTCAAGCATTTATTAAATTCCTGTGGCAAAAAGGAGGGCAGCTATGTGGCTCAGTGGATAGAGTCATGAAGACTTGAGTTCAAATAAGATCTCAGACACTTACTGGCCATTGGATCCCAGACAAGTCATTTAATTTCTATCCTCAGTTGCCTTATCTTCGAAGTAAGGATAATAGCATCTACCTTCCAAAGTTATTGTAAAGATCAAATGAAATAATAATTGCAAAGTGCTTAGCACAGTGCCTGGAACAAACTAATGACTATACAAAATAATAATAATAATAGTTGTTATTATTATTGGATATACAATTAAAATAATACAGGTCATCAAAAAACTCATAGCCTAAGAGGATGATGCACAAAAAGGGTTGGGAACAACATGCACTTACATACTGATACACATATATTTGTGTATATACATCCAAAATAAATATAAAGTAATTTGGAGTGTAAAGCATCTTCAATGAGAGCATGGGGATAGGAGGAGATAAGGAAATGCCTTGTTTATGGGTAGCACAACATAGTAAATAAGGAATTGGTCTCAAGACTGGGAAGACCAGAGTTAAGTTCTCTATCTGGCATTTGCTGCCTGTGACCCCAGTATGTCTCTTATCCTCTCAGCAGTTCAGGTAATTCTCTAAGACTCTGAGTTGCAGAGAAGGTGCTGACTTAAATTGAAAGAGAATTTTCTCACCTGAAAGTTCCCCATACTAGTGAAATAAGGCTAGATCTTGTCCCTACCCACGTTTATTATTTAGCAGAATTTAAAAAGGATTTTCTGCATGTTTGGTTTTGTGTTGACCTGTTTCAAATATTCATTTGTCATTTAAGTCTTTAGCTTAAAAGAAATAATGGGAAAGGCAATATATGATTGAAAGGGACCTTAGAGACCAGACCAATCCCTTGCCTCCAGATAAGGAAACATATGATTCTTCAATTCACTTAAATCAACCATTTTAAAAGTGATTGCTATGTGCCAGGTACTAAGTAAGACTCTGAGGATATGAAGAAAAAATATAACCTTCTCTGGTCTCAAGCAGCTTACATTCTATTATATTATTACACAATGCTCTACATTTCTTCATAATTAGAATAGGAATTGTGAAAAATACACTAGATAACCATTTATAACTATTAAATCATCTTTAGGCACAAAAGCTTCAGGTTAATAAGAATATCTTTCTCACAAGGGAAAAGGAAGTTAAGAAAATGGTCCTATTGAGATCTAAGAAGGCTGTGGTGAAAAGAATGAGACATAAAAATTCTGACTGCTCAGAGCAGTCTGGATCAAAATTGAAAAATCAGAGTTCTTCTCAGAGGTTTGTCTGTCAAGTTAGTATTGTTATATTAAATTGAGTCTACCTGTGAAAGCTTCAAAAAGTATGTTTTACAAGTGGTGCATTTAGTAAGTCATATTACTAGTCCTAAAAAATGGCAGTAGGAATTTGGAGAAATTATAATAGATGTGGGGAAAAAAATTGGAGTGAAGATGAACAAATGCCACATTAGAGATACTGTAGTATTCATCCCTCATTACAGATTTATTTTTTTAAAAAATTCTTAGGAGAAGAATTATTTCAAGGATCTGTGATTTTATCAGTGTAGTACTGATAGCAACACATCTATAACTTAAGTCTGATAGAACTGCTTCAATTTCGGAGATATTGTGTAAATTGCTTACGGTCACACAAGTAGTATCAGAAGTGAGGTTTTATCTCAGACTTTTCTCAACCCAGATCCTGCATCTAGGTATTGTCTCCTTCATAAAAGCAGAAAAGATATCCCTTTCTGTGGTGGAATTCAGGGCTATGAGAAGAGCTTTTGGCCTATCTCAATCATCTTACCTTCTGAACGAGACTTAAATCCCTCTCATTCAATTCACCTTCTTTGGTCTAGAACATTAATTTTTTTTAAATATTGTTATTAACATTTTTTTTAAAAAGAGACATAAAAATAAGGTTTTTATATTACAGATATTACAAATATTACAGAATATTTTATCTAGTGAAAGAAGAGAGTATTCCAGAGCAGACATCCTTGCTTGGGGAATAGGGGACAAGATGAGGAGCCCCGGGTAGTTGGGTGATAAGAATCTCAGGGTTCCAGTGAGGGATTGATGAAAGGAGTAAAAGACAGTTCTAAAAGGTGAAGTTGATGTATAAATAATGTAAATTTCAAAGGCTTCACAATTTTGCTCGCAATTCATTTCATTCAGTTTATAACTGAAATAACTTTAATTAGCATCAACTCAATTCTTTCTGCTTCTCTTTCTCTTTCAGATTTGGTCCCTACTGACATTATGTGGAATCTCTGAATAAAAACACGATTGATTTTATGTAATTTTAAAATGTAAGTCCATTATGCAAGATGGAAAACATTAGAAAGCTCAAAGTTAATATGCTTGCAATTTATTGCACTGATTACAATAGAAACAAACTACTTATATATATCACAGATTGTGGAATCATAGTGCTAAAGAGGACTTTGGAAATTTTTAATTCAAGTCTTTTTTCCCTTTTTTGTTAAATGAAGAAACTGAGACCCAGAGAGAATAAGTGAGCTCCTCAAAACCACCAGTCTAGTTAGTAGAGTCAAGCCCCAGCACAATCATAAATTAACTATGTGTAAAACCTTGGTTTCTACATGTGTAAATTAAAGGAAATGAACAGGAAAAACTCAAATTCTATTCACTTCTATGATTCTATGACTAAGTAATATCCATAAAGGAGTGAACTTTAAATTGGTAAACTGATTTTATTTTATACAGTAAATTACATTGGTAAAACTGAAAGCTTTTATTTTATGTAGGAAAGATGAATTCTCCACCAAATTCATATGAGATGAGCCCCAAAGATGAGCTTTGTAGAATACTGGGATTTTTTCAGAAGAAATGAAACTAAGACTTAGTGAAGTACCAAAAGGTTCTGTTGCATTTCCTAACATAGGAATGACATAGCATTGTAGTGTAGGATTGTAATTGGGAAGAGACCCTAGGAGATATTTAGTCTATCTCTTCATTTTATAAATGCCACTCAGAGAGATGAAAATGGCACGGACAAAATTGTTAACTAAAGTTAGGTTTTGAATCCAAGTTTTCAGATTACAGACCCTGTTGTCCCTCTATTATATGCTTCCTCTAACAGACTAGCTTCAAAATCTGGGAGGAGAAGACCCTTAGGGTTTCTGGCCAAAGCAGAAATGACTGCTATTTATATTCAATTTGAGTTAATCAGGACCCAAACAGTGACCAAAAGAGCTTGGGCTGAGACCTATTGCAAATCATGAAGTCACCTCCCTGTTGTCATGATCCTCTTCCAACTACAAAACTTCAAAACGAACCTGTGGTCCAAAGGAATTTTTTAAAATAAATTTTCATAGGAGCATACTCATAAAATAACCCTATTTTCTCCTCCTCCATCATAGTTCACCCAACCCCCATGAAGTTCCTAGAGAACCCCAGTCAATATGATCCTGTCCTCTTTAATCTTTTTGGCTATGTTTCCTTCCAATTTTCCTCTTCTAGGTAGACACTAACCTTTCCCTCTTCCTCATCTTACCTTTATCAGAATTAAGAATCATTTCACCAAACTTAAGTTTAGACTCACTTTCCCTTTTGCTCTAGTGGAGCAAATAATCCAGTGCCTTTAATGTTTTCCAAGTCTTGCCATCTGCCTTGCAATTGAAACCTTAGAATGTCTAGGATTTTCCATCTACTTTTCAACTGAACTCTTCTATATATGTTGTCTTTTCCAATTAGGATATGATCTACTTAAAAGTAGCAACTCTCATCTCTTTGGATCCTTATCCTTAGCACATAGTAAGCATTAAGTAAATTTTTTCTTCCTTTCAGTCATTAATTTATGAAATTGTTCAGCAAAAAATTTATTAAATATTTATTAAAATATATTAAAATAATAATTATATAAGTGGGTGTATGTAGCTAGCAATCTGGAAGCCTCCCATTTTCAGTTTCTGAAAATGTTCTGCCTCTTGATCCATGACCTCAAGTAAGGTTTTTAAATGTATGTTTTCCTATTTTTCCTCTCTTTTCTTTTGCAAAATTAGAGTGAGTAACTTTATCTACTTACTTTAAAGTAATTTGGATAGAGAAAAGGCCTGGGTTATAAGGTAGAATTTTTAAATGCGGGGGAGAGACGAGGAACCAGCTTCTGATACTATAAATAGCTTCTATTTCTTAATGTTCACTTCAGATTGATGCTGGTGATATTAATATGAGATTAAATTAAATTAAAATAGCTTAATTCTAGTAACTGATTTCACTAGTACAATAAAATGAAAATGAGTCATGGAAATAAACTCAAAGATTTGTAAGCATAAAATTTTGTTGTTGCTTCTCAGGAAAATATGTAACATATATAATCAACAATCAAAGTTCCCTATTAAGAACAAAAAAAAAGTTTGGGGGATAGAGGATATCATGGAAGGTAGTATTGTGAAGTGAATTAGCCCTAAGTAGACCTTAAGCAGAGGTCAAGTCCTGTCTCTGACACATTTGGGTGAAGAGACTCTTGGTTAGTCACCTAACCTCTCAATCCTGGGAAATTCTAAAACTACATATTGCTGATCAGATGATGATCTCTATCAGCACAGGGGATGTTTTCTTTTGTTTCTAGTTCAAAACAAAAACAAATCACAACTATAGAACTTCCCAGATCCCATTTCAGTTTACATGCAAGGATTGGGGGAGAAATAAATATTATTTTTAGTCTTTTCATTGCTATTTATAGTCAGAAAACACAATCTTATCTGTAGCACTGCATTTAAAAAGTGAAGATAACCATCATGTTCCAGACATTCATTATCCACTTTATCTTAACCTATAAATTTCACAATAGCAGATATCATGTAAAGATGAGACAGAGTATATGAAAACTCAGTCACTTGCTTCCTTTTTGATCAGTAATAGAACATAAGCAAGATTTTGCCACTTTTTAAGGGTAAGGTGGATTCTAAGTCTTCATTTTTTTAAGAGGTAAGAGAGTGGAATAACTATGATCTTCATTCATTTATTCAACAGTGTTCAGAGTCCTGCATAAAATTTAGTTAAATCATAGTTTTGCTCTCATGGACCTTACAATCCAAAGGAAGGAAGGACCTGGAAAAACAAGGCCATTGAGCTTGCTAGACTAATTCCCATTTTTCCTTTGCTTGCTTTTTTTTTTTTTTTTTTTTTACCTTGTAATATTTCTCTTAAATCCTGGAAACTGAAATTGGTATCATAATATCAACATGTAACTCCATAGTAATAGATAATAAATAAATAGCACAAAGTAAAAAGTTAGTGCTCTTAAGGGCACATAGAAATGATTGAAAATGGTATCACTAAGGGCAACTACTGTGCTTTGTCATAAAATATCCCTGGGTGTCACTGTCAGAGAGAGAATACTGGGCTGGATGGACTGTGGGTTTCGCTCAGTGTGGTGTTTTCTTATGAATTCGTGAAATAAACTGCATAGCCTCTTATAAATAACACACAGAAACAGCAGTAAGGCAGCCTGTCAAATACTTGTTATAGCAAGACTGTATCTAGTTATTCCTCTGTGGACCCAGAGTCTAGCTATTGCCAGTGATTAGTTTGTTCCCAAAGCTGCAACGCAGTTTTTCTGAGCAGTGAGGCAGTTGGAACAGTTGGCTTGCTAAACAGCATCCAGCATTTTCTTACATCTATTTGTCTGGGTCACTATGACTAAACCACAGGATTCAGACCTCAAGGTAACTGAAGGCTTCCAGGAAGAGAGTGGAACCACAACAGATTGTCTAAAATCTAGACCTTTTTCTCTCAGCTTGGATTTGTGGAGATATAGAACTGCAATAGCCACAGATTTATATTCAAGAGGCACTTAAAATGAATGAGAAAAAAAGAAATGGAAGTAACTAGTCTGATACCAGCTCATTAGGTAGAAACACTGAGTGAACAACTATTTCCTGCTAACTCTATATTATCAGTCCCTTTTTAGAAGGCCCTTAGCAAATATGACATTTCTTATTCTGTGTCTCTTCTTGCAGCAAAATTCTGCCTCTATAGCAGGGGCCTGGTAAGTAAGTAGAAAGAACGCTGACATTTAGATTCAAAACCCAATCCCAAAGCTAACTAGTCAGGTGACTTTGGGCAGTCCACTTAAACTCTCTGAACTTTGGTTTCCACATCTGTAAAAAATTGACATAATAATACTAACTTACCTCAAGTATTATTTCAAGGAAAACTTCTTTTGTAAACTATATTGTGTAATTATTTAACATTTGAGATATTCAAATAAAGCCAAATCCAAGAAAAATTCATCTGTCCTCTATCTTACCAGATGGTTTTTCTTAGTGTGGATACAGTAAAAGGAACTTTTTCAACTTATTTCTGGTTTTAAAAAATCTTTAACCTGAACTTTTTAAATCTCCTTTAAAACTGCTTAATGCACAGCACTAGCATCATTGATAAATACAATTACCATAGATTATTAGAGCTGGAAGGAACTTTAAACATTTTCTAGTCCAATTTATTTTGTTTATAGATAAGGAAATTGAGATCCAGATAAGCAAATGACTTGTCCAGAGTCACACAATAAGATTGTAACTGATTTATATCCCCAAATCCTTTGAGTCCTGATAGTCCTTTACATATTGGTCTACCTCCTTTCCGATTTGTCCACTTAATTATTTAACATGCATATGTTTATGTATACTACATATATATACACAGTAATATCTTACATAGGAACTGAATAGATTGATTTTCAAGTCTGAAAATATTCCCTTTTCTATTCTCCAAATCCCATTGCCCTAAGAAAATTGGAATTCCCAAATCTTGATCCTTTTGAGACAGAAGTAGGCTATGGCATCTGGGCATTCCTTTGAGACTGATGTAAATCAGATACTGTACCCATTCCATTTTTATTGACTGAGAGGAAGTTTGCCTGCTCATTGAGTGCATGTTACAGTATCAGGCCCTGAGAGAGTCTTTTAATTTGGGAAATTTAATCAATATTGGCAATATTTACAGCTGAGACAAATTCAGAAAAGAATAGAAGGCATAAAATGTAATCAAAAGCCTAAAAAGCTCCCATTATGAAGTCTGACAAACCAAAAATAGACAATATCTTCAATATATAGTTTAGGTTTGTATGACTGATATGCTATATTTATGAATGTAATAGTCTTCAGTTTGAATAGTCAATCATATATTAATGAAGGGTTTTTTATACTGTGATATGTAGTAATGAGTAGGGCATAAAAAATTGACACTAAAGAAAATGACAGATGCAGGAATTGTGAAGAGGGAGATGGGAATTTACCACATATGTTGTAGTGATATCCCATTAAACACTTTGAGAAAGAAAGGAGTAGAATGAATTTGATATGTTATCTCTGATGAACCAAAAATACTTGTACTGGTGAACACATGATTTTCTGAATTTCAATGAAACATACAGAATTTCTATTAGAAAACAGAAAACAAAGGAATTTGTGAAAGTCTCCTGGATTTGCACTAGAAATCTTAATTTTTAAAAAGGGCTAAATGTTTAAGGGCAACACTCAGAGGAATTGCTTGAATTCAAAAGGTCAAAACAATTGGGGAAAAAAAGTCAATGGATTATAAAGATATATATATATAGTAATCACTGTTATGAGGATAAAATTTATGAAGTGTTTTGTAAATTTAAAAAATTATATAAATGTTAGCATTAATGATGATGACGATGATGATGATGATGATGATGATGATGATGATGATTGTGATGTTTAAAAGTTTTAAGAGATGTAGTTTCTGGGTAATCATCAGCAGTAAGGCAGCCTGTCAAATACTTGTTATAGCAAGACTAATTATGCTAGTATATTATTAATAAAAGATGGTCATTTGGCCCTCTCTCTTAGACCAAAGACCTAAGATGGAACTCACTCAATGCTTATATGCCCTTGGAAGAGTAGGTGTTTCTGAGGTTGAAAATCAAATCAGATTGGTTAGCAAGAAATGAGAGAGAATGAATAGTATAATGAGAGGTGAACTATTATAAGAAGGAGCTGGGGAACTTGACTTTGGTCATGTCATTTGCTTTCAAATCACCCTCAGCCTCGGGCAAGCTAATCAAAGAATTTATCCCCAACCAATCCTAAATAGAACACAACTTCCTCACTGAGGCAGGATCTAAATGAGATTGAAGAAAAAGCCAATCCAGTCTCATTATCAGCAATGCCCTTCCGACATTGGCTTAGCCCAGTAGAGAATAGGGTTTCAGAGTGGCATAAATCCTATTTTCCCCATATTAACAAGTAATTATTTAATAACCATTTCTCTCATGATGATGACAGTGATGACATTTTTAAAAAATGTTTCATAGAAAGGAGTTGAATCAAAATGTATCAGCAATAATATCCTATTTTCCTATGGACCCTTGTTTATATGGTGGTCTCCAAAGCCCAGTTTAGTTCTGTCAAAAAAAAAAAAAAGTCTCTCCATAATGAAGAGCAGAATATAAAGTTGAACAACTCACCCCTTAACTCTGATCACATAAAAGTAACCACTTTTGCTTTGATGTCTTTTAACTTTCCCATCATTCAGTTTTGCCATCTGCAAAAGATTTAATGATATTTTCCCTCTACCTTCAAAAGAAATGTTTGGAGGATTGATTAGATGATGTCTTCTAGCATTGAGACTTCTGCATAAAACTTCTGGGAAAATAGAACATTTAATAGTTACAAGCACAGTGACATCTCAGTAATCCAGAGTTAAAAAGCAATGATCTGGTATGTTTTCAGATGAAAAAGTTTTAGAATCCCTAATTTGTAGACCTGGAGAAAAATGTTCAGGCAGAAGCTATGGTTAATCCCTTAAGCATGGGAGTAAGACAACTAAATTCAAATATGAAAATAAAATTAAAATGACTTTGTGTTTTGATCATTTGTTGCAAATATTTTCTGTTACTTGCTTAGGGCTACCTAAAATTCTTTCCACTAATTTATTCACTTAATGAGAGAGATTAAATGACCTCCTTAAGGTCACATGGCTAGTATTTTAGGTAGGCTTTGAATTCAGATATTTCTAAGTCCAGGTCCATCACTCTATCTGTTGCAACCACAGATGGCTTTTCTGAGTATAATGTACTGCCTACACACAACAACTAATGCAAAGATGATTAGCAAAATCCCTGTTACTATCTTACTATGTAGAAGTAAAAATAAAACAAATCTATAAATGTTTCTGCACTTCTATGCTACAATAAAAGATTATGACAAGTTTCAAGAGATTAAACAAAATATTATGGATATTTAGACGAGGAAGGAATTGTGGTTTAAGGAAAATTCAACATATTTATATTCATATAACAACCAAATGTATACAAAGTGATGAATATCAGTTTCTTATTTTGTGAAATCATCAATGATTGTTATTGGAAGACAGAGAGACACAGAGAGAGAGAGAGACAGAGAGAAAGAGAGAAAGAAGAGAGAGAGAGAGAGAGAGAGAGAGAGAGAGAGAGAGAGAGCATGCTTTAGAAATCAGAGGAATGGGAAGTAGAATGTCTAGTTTTAATTTGCATTTTTGCAATTATCAACAATTTGGAACCTTTTTTCTATAGCTATAGATAGGTTATTTTTTCTCCTCAAGGATTGTTTATTCATATTTTATGATAATTTTTCAGTTGGGAGAATGGCTTTTATTCTTATAAATATGAATAAATTCCTTATATCTTAGAAATGAGACTTTTATTCAAATTAATACTACATTTTTTTTCCTTAGTTGTGTGTGCAAATTGGATCTGTGTGTGCAAAAACTTTTAAAAATTTTATGTAATTAAAATTGCCTATATTCTTGGCTCTTTTCAACAAAGTGGCAATTCAGGTCAATTTCAATAGACTTGTGATGGAGAAAGTCATTTACATCCAAAAAGAAGACTATGGGAACTAAATGTAGATCACAACATAGTATTCACATTTTTTGTTGGTGGTGTTTGCTTGCTTTTTTTCTTTCTTACCTTTTTTCCCTTTTTTATCTAATTTTTCTTGTGTAACATGATAAATTAGAAAAAATACACATATATAACCCATATTGGATTACTTGCTTTCTAGGAGAGAGAAGGAAGCAGAGAGAAAAATTTGGAAGAAAAGGTTTTGCAAGGATGAATGTTGAAAATTATCTTTGCATGTATTTTGAAAAAATAGCCATTATTAAAAAATGAAGTTAGAGAATATGAGTTCCAAAAAAAATTGTCAATATTATCTTCTGTGATTTTCCCTATCTCTTTTTAGGTCATGGGCTCTCATCCTACCCATAAATTAGAAAAGTGATTCCTTCCTTTTTCGTCCAATTTGTTTATAATGTGAGCATTTATATCTAGGCCACATTTTCATTTGGCGATTATCTTGGTGTAAGGTATAAAGAATTTCTACTATGGGGTTGTCTAGTTTTTACCAGCAAGTTTTTTTTTCTTTCTATATTTCTTTTTTTTCCAAGTAGTGAATCCTTATTCTACTAGGTGGATTGTTCAGATTTTTCCAGTACTAAACCACTAGATTAATTTGTTTCTGTATGCTGTGTACTTAATATATTTCAATGATTGCTCTCTCTATGTTTTCCATAGTAAAATCTTTGTGAAAATTACAGCTTTTAAGTATAGTTTGAAATCTTGTGCTTCCATACTTCCTTTATTCACATGTTTTTGTCTCATTGTTTCCCTGGAGATTCTTAAATTTCTCTCCCTAGAGATAAATGTTATTGCTTTTGATAAACAATTAGCCTATATCCTTTTCTGCCCATAGATTTCCTAGGTAATGTCTTTTTTTTTTTTTTTTTTTACCACTTCTTGTGTGTAACATATCATTGATAATATGCTATTATTTACATATCATGTCCATCATATAATTTCATATTTTTCTTTAGGTTTTCCATGAAACTAATTCTTTAGAGACTGTTGTATCTTATGAGGCACAAATATATAGCATTCCTGGTAGAATATTAGTGGTGGATCTTATTGAGGAAAACCTAGGTACATGATCTATAAAGTTAGAGGGAGTATCTAGATTGATGAGAACCATGGGTCTCTTTGAATAGTTTAGTATTGAGGTACTTATACATATAAGGATAGTTAATAAATTATACAAGTGAGCTATAACAGATGTATGTGTACAAGAGACTTGATATTTTACTATCATAATATGTGAATGAAGAGACAATATAGATGTAAAAAACATGTTTATACCATAGCTCCTTTGTGATATCATAAGTAAATTCTCTTATGTAATTAAAACTAGAAACATCATTAAACAAAGAAAAATTAGATATAACTTAGCAGGATCTTAAATAGCTAAGCCCTAGGCATGGAAGTTCAGTTGCCTGGAATAGAGGCTCACAAGTGATTTGTAGAGTAAATTCTTGAAGGAGGGAGAGGTAATTTATCTCCTATCAGACATTACATCTAGCAGCAACTTGCCAGATCTGGTCAGTAGTTCAAAAGTATGTTGATTCAAGATATTATAATGTACAACTAAAGAAAGGGAGACTCGTACTCAAAAGGAGGGAGCAGCTTTGAGAAAAAGGAGAGAAGAGAGACAGTATGAAGAGGAACAGAGACTGCAAACTCAGCTGAGCACATTGCCCATCATGGATGCAGAACCAAAAAGGAGCTGCATGAGGATTCTATAAAAAGATAAATGACATCAAATGCCAGGTGAAATCTAAAATGAATTTCTCCATCATTTTAATCTAAGTTTGAGTCTACCTTTGTTTGGGTATTATCTCTGGAATAATGCATTCTACATTTATAGAAAGAATATCATATATATACTGTATACCTTAATATATTCCTTTGCTAAAGGCTAATGTGTCTTTTTGTGTTCAGTTATTTCAGTTATAGCTGACTCTTTATGATGCCATTTGGGATTTTCTTAACAAAATACAGAAGTTGTTTGCCATTTCCTTCTCCAGCTCATTTTATAGATGAAAAAACTGAGGCAAGCAGGGTGAAGTGACTTGCTAAGGGTCACACAGCTAGAAGTACCTGAGATTGATTTTGATCTTCCTCACTGCAGATCTAGTCCTTTGTGTATTGTGTCACTTAGTTGCACTTAATTGTGCCTATCCATTGAATATTAATGGGAAGACACTAGTAAGGATTCATGGCCTATACAATAGTATCAGTACAGCTTCAAAGAGTTACTTCAAGAGTCTAAAGTGGCAGTCATCTTGTAGGAATCCAATTTAAGAGTGTGAATGAAAATTGGAAATAATCTCAACAAGTGTTACAAGAATAAATGATGACTTCAGTCCCTGAAAGACCTCAGTTCAAATTTTACTTCTGACATAAAATGGATGTGTAACCCTGGACCAATCATTTAACTTCTCATTCTTCCATTAAAATCTCTAAGACTATGTGTAAATACCTACTACAAACTACACCCTTCCAACATACTAGGACTTGTGAAATACTTCATTTAAAAAACTTCTATTTTATTATCTCTAAAACGTCTTCCATATTTGCCTGACTACAGACTGACTGAAAGAGCAGGGAAGGGGAGAAATCCTGCTGACTTATATTTATATTCCTTGCCAATAAATGAGCAAGCTCTGTTTACTAGTGATGAAAAAATAAGTTCTGTCAACAGTAATGTGTAGTTCACTCCCTCACACATCTCCCTGCTCCTGTTTTATATGAATGCTAGAGGAGAATGATAATATGAGATTATTTGCTTTTCTAGTCAGGCTAATTAAAATTTCTAAGTCTGTGCCTATTCAAGCTAAATAATGTAATTAAAAAGACATTTAGTTATTCACCTGATCATTACTGCATTGAGAGTAACAAATGTTTTGCCTGAAGTAACAAAATGGCTTCCATTTTTAAAATCTTGTTTTCAGAATTTCATACTCATAAGTTTCCTGATAATTTCCCTTTAGGTTGAAATATGAATCAAACAGGGGATATTTGGCATTCGAAGTTGTGCTTTTTAGTATGAACTCTGGTACAAAATTAGTAGACAATGTGACTAGCAAGGTCACCAATTGAACCATGAGCTCGAATACTTGAGTTCCAGCATTAATCAGCAACGTGACCTTGTGCAAATAATTTACCCTCGTCTGCCTTCATTTTTTACCTTTATTCCTAGGACAGAATGTAAAATAAATGGAGATAATGATTTGCCATCTATTTTTTGGTGCGGAATTTGTGAGATAATGGATTGTAAAGACCTTTTAGGTCCTTGAAAGAAGGTACTATGTAAAAAGAAAATGTCATGTAGTGTCCACTGTAATGGTGACTTAATATTAATATTTCAATCTTTGAATGCTACACCTAATCACTTAATTGTAATTTTGTAAAAACAAAATTCATAGAGGATTTTTTTTATTTCTTTTGAAATTAGGTTTACAAACAAGTTCATTTAAAGTTCACAGGAAAAATAAATTCATCATTTTGAATGACAACCTTAACTAAAAAGACAATGGGGAAAAACATAAATAGCTGTAAGGTTACTGTAATGTTTTAAAGGGACAGCAATAAATTGCAAGGACATTTTTATGGAGTTTTTTAACCTCTGGCCTTTGTAGGGGGGGAAATCAATAAGATATTAAGAAAATCATGAATTAATGTTTCATATAATGTAGACATCAGTAGGAGTCATGTGGATTAGATAAATTTCTAAACCAGTAGTCACCCATCTTGAAACAAAGATATAGCATCAATAACAGCTCCACGTGGGGATCATTTTTAATCATTCTCAATTCACATTAATGGATGACTTTGTGGTATTAAGCTGGCTATTAAAAACTCAATGTTATCTGTAATGTTAGGATGAAATCCACAAAGGAAATGAAATAAAAATGAGCTCTTGTACATTAAGTTAACATCACTTCTATGAAAAGTTGGCATTTCTAGAGGTTTTTTCCTAAATGTTTGCCAAGTCTCTTAAAGCAATATAATGTCATAAAGTAACCCTATGGTCAAGACATCATTCAGTTTTTACTTTGGCTTATCAAAAAAAATATGCATCCTCAATTCACATATTTTAAGGTATGTTTCTAAGGAGTTGAGGACTCCCCCTATTCCCACTAGAGTATGTAAAGCACTCAGAGATAATGCAAATACCCAAACAAAGACAGGACCAGATACCTCCCATAAAAAAGTGGGGCATATTGCCAACATACTAGGTATCCAGGTTGTTTCCTGGATGGTCAGCTTCTATTACTCTTTTTCTCTTTCTCTATCAGAACTGTGTTATGATATTCTGATACGAAACATAACTATGTTATGTTTCAGGGGGGGTACTTCCCCCCAAAATGAGAAAAAATACTTAATTCCTCTATTGGAAAAGAAATTCCCCTACCAATCTTTGTTCCAAGGATTACTAATAATGAGGAATAATGTTCTATTTGAGAGTTATTCTTCAGTCATCTTAGTCATGTTCTCCACTTCATGACTACATTTGGGGTTTTCTTGACAAAGATACGGACGTGGTTTATTGTTTCCTAGTCCTGCTCATTTTACAGATGAGAAATTGAGAGAAACAAAGTTAAATGACTTGTCCAGGCTCACACAGCTAGTAAGCCTCTAAAGCCATATTTGAACTCAGGAAAATGAGTTCCTGATTCTAGGCCTGGCACTCTAGACACCGCACCACTATCTGTGCCCTAGTGGAGAGTGCCATGGAAATATTTCTTCTAGGAGCCTAAGGGAGCTAGCTATGTTTTTTCAGTCTACCACGTCTGTAGTCAAAGTTAATGCTTATGGATCATCTCCTTTTGGTTTACCCTATGCACATGCATCCTAGAGGTTGGCGTGGAAGCTAACAGATTGATTCATAATGAGTCAGAAATAAAATCCATGGCATGTTTCAAACCTTTTGACTCATCCTTCTAAATAGATCAAATAGGTTTCAACTTAATCAGTGTGACTTCAGAGTGGTAAATAAAATACTCTGCTTCTAAAGTTCCTTTTTAGAATCCCAGAATAGTTTGTAAACTTGCTTCACTTTGAAAAATAAAGTCATTCAATTTGTCTATAAAATGCTTCATGTGCATGGATGTGTAGTAAGCCACAAACTCTAAGAGGCAGTCATACCTGAATATTTTGTCCACTATGAAATAGAGCAGCTTGGATTGACAGGAAGACCTGACTTCAAAAGCCTTGAGCAGCATATATTTTGCCAATGTCATTTCAAATATCTAAGGATTCCTGCCTAGTTTATCCTAAACTCATCCAGAAACTAGGAAACTACTACTATTTTTATGACATTCCAAGCAAATAAATCTACTGCTTAGATGGAAGTCAGTAGGTCAGGTAGATGAAGAAGGGGAAATTAATTTCCAAGTATATGCAATAACTGCATTTTAGTAGTTTATTTAAAAATCAAATACAAAATGGCCTTTTGAATATAAATTTGCTGAATATAAAAATAGTTCAGACACAAATATTTGAATAACCCCTTTAAAAGATTGAAAGTCTTTCCTTTGTAAGGAGAGGGCAGAGAATAGCTAGGAATGATGAGAACCTATTCTATTTCCTGATATTGATACAGCATGCAGATACCTAAAACAAGGTATAGGTGGAGAATACAGTTTTCCCAGTGAAAATAAATAAGCAAAAATATTTTTGATGCAGTTAGATGGGAGTTGAGCCAAATGAATTGCTTTACATTTTATTGCGAGTGAATGAACTAAGAATAGTGCTATGGAATTATTAAAAAAAAAAAAAAAAAAAAAAAAGAAGTCCCTACAACTCCATAGGGAGGCAGACTTCTCCTTTTGCATCCTCAAGGAGGGAAAAAAATACAATATCTTGGATCATAGCTGCCAAAGTAAGAGATATTATAAGAAATAAAAGGACTTAGTCCACTAAGAAAGTAATCCAGGGAATCAGGACTCATTCCTTCTGTTTAGGTACTATTACTAGGTGTAGTTCAAGGAAAATAAGTGATCTTTTTATCTCTAGTGACCTCAGTTGAGTATTGATATTAATTTTTCACATGAAAAATTTGCAAGGATCAAATTTTCTAACTAATGATAATAATTAAGAGGGTTAGATGGAAAGGCATAAAAATACAAACTTATCCATTTGGCATTTAAAGATCTTCAATGATCTTTCCAGTTTGATTACATATTACTCTGCCTTGAAAAACATTTCATTCCATTCAAAGTGTCCTGCTTTCTATTTCTTGTATATGTATGTCAATCTACATCCTTCTTCTGTGCCTTTGAAATGTGTCTCCCTTGCTAGGACTGTTCTCTCTCTCTCTCTCTTTTTATTTTTATTTATATTTTTTTCCTGAGACAATTGGGCTAAGTGACTTGCCCAGGGTCACACAGTTAGGAAATGTTAAGTTTCTGAGGCCAAATTTGAACTCAGGTCCTCCTGACTTCAGGACTATCCAATACACCAATTAGCTACCCCTTTCTCTCTTTTTATCTGCATCTCCTGGAATCCCTCATTACCTCGAAGGTTCAGTTCTTTTCAAGAAACATTTCCTGGTTCTCTCAATTGCTATTGTCCTCTTCCCAACCTCCAAGCATAGTATTTTATATAAATACTATGTTGATTTGTCTGGAAAAATGAATTCCCAAGTAGAATGAAGGACAGGTGCTATTTTGTTTTTGTTTCCCCAGTGCTTAACAAACAGTAAGTTCTTAATGCTTTTTTTTTATGAATTGATTCATAATGTATAAAACCACCTATAATTATTCTGACAAGCAGTCATATTAAAATTATTTAGTACTCATTTAATTTTGGTGCTGTTATGGGAACTGGATTGGAGTACCTGCCTTTAAAATGCTTACTATTGATAGGAAATCATTTATGAAAGACCTATCTCACTAAAGTACATGATCATCACACAAACATTAAACAGCAAGTTATGTGAACTCTCTCAGTATTTGTATTCAAATATGAGAAACTGTGACTTAATAAGTCGCAATTTTATTTGATTGATAAAAAATTTTATAAGAATCATTGAATGAAAAAAAAAAGAATCATTGAATGCTAGATCCTGAAGGAAAGTTAGAGACCATCTATTATAGTCACTTCCTTTTGCAAATGAGGAAACTGAAAATAGACATGATTTGAAATAAGGTAACTGCTATTAAATGATTGTTCATTTAGTCTCAATAAAATGTAAGGTAATTCATTTGACTCAGCTCCCATCTAACTGCATCTAAAATACTTTTGTTTATTTATTTTCACTGGGAGAACTGTATTCTCCACCTATACCTTGTTCTAGTTACCTGCATGTTGTACTAATATCAGGAAATCAGTTGCATGTTGCAATTACAATCGGTTGCAATAGGTTCTCTGCCCTCTCTTACAAAAGAAGGGCCTTGAATCCTCTACCTGGTTTATTCAACTGTTTATGTCTGAACTATTTTTATATCCAGCAAATTTGTATTCAAAAGGTCATTTTGGATTTAATTTTTAATAGCTAGGCTTTAATAGCTAGGTTTCAAACCCAGGTATTCTAACTAATTCCAGTTCTCTCCTCTGTTCTACAATGTCAAGTCCCTGTGAGTATAGTGTTCTTTGACCCCCCAATCTAGAAGAAATCATTACTAATTGAAGAACAAAAATATACTTTTCCCAACATTGACTCTATTCATATGCCACGTCCTGAACTAATTGTGGTCATGTATATTCATGGAAAATGGAGTAGGACACACATAGAGACCACCCTACAACCTTTGCCTAGAGAAACAAAATCAAGGTATTTAGTTTATTTTGCTAATCCCTATATATTCAGAGATAGAGTTCACATTTTTTTATACGTATAAATACACAGTCAAGGTACAAAGTGCACAGTGAATATTTACAGATTTATCCTATTTATCTATATTATTATTCTTCATATACTAATGAGGGAAAGATATAGCCCATTGAGAGAGAGAGAGAGAGAGAGAGAGAGAGAGAGAGAGAGAGAGAAAGAGCATTAAAAGTGTTGAAAGGCACTATTTGCAAATCTCAATATCTAGGCTGTTTTGAACCAGCATGGACAGTAATTGACAAGGCCTGTTTGAAGTTGATTCACCAATCATTTTACTTGAAGATCTCAGGTTTTGTTTACTAGCTGTTGCTTTTGAAACAGCAGAAAGAGTGGGGAGGCACTCTGGGATGGCAACTTGAAGGAAAAGGCAAAGCAGAATGAATACTGACAGTGATTGAATTATGTTGATTGTATCAGCCAAACAGCCATCATCGGCACAGGAGACTTGGGACCATCAGCTTGTCTCCTGGCAGTGATCACCGCTGTGCCTGACATCAGGAAGGTAATGTTAACTTCATTGCTGAAAAGGGGCTATGAACTATGATCAGAGATTCAGACCCGTCAATAGATATCTATTTTCCTGCTTTGCCATAAATGTCAGTGTCCTTAGACCCCTCACTTTGTCAGTGTTCTGTTGAAGGTTAAAGGCCTAGAACTGATTTTATAAGCCCCTTTTGACATATAGTATTGCTCCCCCCACCTCTCACACATAACTCTTTATTGGTGGTGGGGTTGACACCACTGGACCTAATAGAGTGGCTCCATTTGTAATAATTAGACCACCAAAGCCCAGAATTTTTGTCTTTTTTTATTTGTTTCTTTTTGTAAATGATTCTTTTAGTAATGACACTAAAAACATCAGAGATTTGGGGGTTCCCTCTTTGGCATCCTGCATTGCAATTTTATGTTGGAGAGTGGAAAACTTTCCAAAATGTCTACATTTTTAAAAAATGATCATGAATAATGTATCCCAGAACAGCTTTGCCAAAGTATTATATGGTCCCTACATTTGTAATTTCTTCATATTGAATTTGCAGGGAAGTGACACTAATGTGCTCATGTTGTTCATACTTGTTTACAAATAGAAGCAGTTGGGCTTTGAGCTTCAAAATGTGAGTGTCCCCGATTCTGACGTGACTTGCCTGAAAGCCCTGGCGGGGGAAAAAAGTGTGCTATGTTAAAAATTCATAAAGAATGCTGCTTTTTTATTTCAAGAGTAACAGGAGCAAAAGGTTTTTGCAGTGCCCAGGGAAACAGAAAGTTCAAATATTGCGTAGTCACAAGAACAGATCAGAGCGTGCTATTCACAGTTATAGCCTACAAGGCAATTCTTTAGAGTGTCTTGGGTGAGACAATTCAAGGAGAACCGAACCTGAGGAGCCAATTTGCTGAGTTTTGTTCAGTCTGTAGAACGAATGAGTCATTTGTATTATAGAGTCATGAGCAGTGAGAATTGTGACTGGAACAGGGAAAAAAAATAAAGATATTTGAACCTATGCACTTCCAAAATATGCCTGAATAGAAACTTTCTCCAATCATCTATTAACCCTCCCATTAAAGTATTCATGGATTTTTATACCATCCCACCAATCCTTGATGTGTTCTTCAATTCTTCTTTCTGACTGAGATTGCATGGAAGACCTCTAACAATTACAATAAATGCAATTTATGTTGAATAAGTACATCAAAGTAGGTATATTTTATTACTGTCAGAAAGCCTCCATTTCCCTGGAAAGCCTCTCTTTCCCTATCCCCAACCCAAATATTTTAAGCTAGTTAAAGAAAATTGTTTTTCTCTGAGAAACTAATGGAAGCTCTGTACTGCCTAAGCTTTAAAGCACTAGTGAGGAGGGAACCAAAGAGCAAATGCAGAAGAACTCCAAGGGCATGAAGTTTGGCAAGCAGAAATTACCCAGAATGTTTTACAAAATGTGGAGCCACTGAAACGGATTCATTTTATGACACTCAAATGCTGCTAGTTAGCCTAGGTTACCCCTGGAGAGTAGGGAGCTGCCATAGGAATAAACATCTTCTGTGCTCCTTTCAGCTCAGGACATCTGACTTATTTTGTTTCCTTCCTCTGATTTGATTTAATTAACCCATAAAAAAGATAGTCTTGTGGAGAGGACTAGAGTGATAGAAGAAGCAACTCAGATGAGAGGCAGCAAAGGCTTTTTGAAAAGCTACTGAGGAAAGGCTTGAATGCATTTTTGGCCCATTAGCTATTGTTAATCTATTTCTTGAGAGACTGTGTATAGGTTATAAGGGTAGACTTTGGGCAGGGTAAGTGAGTTTCCACCATTTGTTTGCATCCCTTTTCATGCCCAGAAGCAGATGGCTTTTGATTCTCAGTAAGAATATACATAATCTTTGGAGAATGGAACAGACTAAGCATATTAAAAGCGTGGTATACAAGAAGCAGTGTGCCCAAACACACACACACACACACACACACACACAACCACACATATACAACTAAAGGACTAAGCTTCTGAATGTCTTTCCATATTTAAAGGATTGTGGATAATAGAAATGCAAAAGAAAAAAAAAAAGAGACATGAACAATATGGTCCCAAATAATCATTATCTGGTTTTTATTTATAGGATCTGTTATTCCATTTTGACCTCCATGGATCATAGCATGCTAATACTGCCCATGAGGTTTTCTTGGCAAAAATACTGAAATTATTTGACATTTCTTTTTCTGGTAGATTGAGGCAAACAGAAATTAAATCCAGGCCTAATGTTCTATCCACTGAGCAACCTAACCACTTTGACCAAAGTCTACCTTTATAATTGATAGTCTCTCATGAAATAGATTAGCAGGATCTATGAGAGATGCTACCTATAAAAGTAGATTATCAGGTTTTTTGTTTTTATTTTTTGTTTTGTTTTGGTTTTTTAAAGAAATTTATGGTCTTCAGAGTTATCTGAACTATTAAGTGATTTGTCCAGGGTCACATATTGTTTAGTTATATATGACTTTTTGTGACTTCCATGAAGCATAACATACTAATGCTGCCCATGAGGTTTTCTTGGCAAAGATACTGAAATGGCTTGACATTTCCTTCTCTGGTAGATTGAGACAAACAGAAGTTAAGTCCAGGTCCAGTGTTCTATCCACTGAGCAACCCAACTAGCTGACACAGATAGTATAAGTCAGAAACAGGACTTCACCCTGGGTCTGCCTAACTCTGAACTTTCTAAGCTTATAAACCTTTCCAATTGAATATCAGTAAATATATTTATTCCTCTATGATAATGAAGCATTTTGTAATTATTCTGAAAGTTAAAATCACCTTATTCACATGCACAGAGTATATGCTGAATTTAAATGTGTTATTATTGATTTAGGGGTTGTACAGGGGATAAACTGCTGGGCCTGGAGTCAGAAAAGCTCATCTTCTTGAGTTCAAATATGACTTCAAAACTTACTAGCTATGTGATTCTGGGCAACACTTAATTCTATTTATTTCAGTTTTCTCATCTATAAAATGGACTGAAGAAAATAGCAAGCATCTCAGTGTCTCTGCCAAGAAAACCCCAAATGGAAGCATGAAGGGTCAGATATAACTGAATAGCAACTAAATTGTTGAATTAGTTGTAAAGACACTCAAACACACATGGTATTTAATATGAATTGTAATACTTTGACAGCAACATCCACTCAGATTCTTTAGTCTTTAGAAAGTAAACTTAAAAAATTATTACAAACATACATATAGGTATGTATATAATGAAATCAAGCACCAGTCCCTGAGTCTGGGGACTAAAGTAAGTCAAGGAGATTTCAAAGGAAATTATAAACTGGGCCCAAAGAGGAATTTAATATAATCAACCCCTTTCTTCCATTTCCCATTTATTGGTATTAAAGAGAGAGACCACTGTGTTTTTAGCCACATGATTAAGCAAACACTGGAAGGCTATAATATAGACACCCTAAAGCTCTGATGATTTAGGTTCTAAGGGATGGTGCATCCTATATTTTGCTTTTTTTTCCCTTTCTTTTTATATTCACTGAAGGTAGGTTTCTTTTAAACTTCTACAACTTAGAGTTGTGGCATCTCAGAGTTTCAAGATGCCTTCTCATCCCCAATTCTCTTTCGAAATCCAGCTGAATCTGAAGTATGAAATAAGTAAAGGTTATTTTAATGAATTTCCCTTTGAAAATTTAGTCTAAATCTATATCCAGCCTTATGATTTCAGTCCTAAGGACCACATTTAAAAAGATTTCCAGATGAGAGTGAACAGAATGCTAAGTGGTCTAGAAATTGAGTCACATGAAGTATTAAAGAAAATGGGGGTATTTAGCCTAGAGAAGCTCAAAAGAAGGATAAATAATAGGTCTGTATTTTATGGTCTATAATGTAAAAGATGGAGTTGATTTATTTTTTGCTACTCTTTCATTCAAAAGTATAATCAATGGCTGAAATTGATAAGGAGACAAATTTCAGCTTAATGTAAGAATTGTCCACCAAAGAAGTATGACTTATCATGAGGTAGTGAATGTCTTGTCAATAGATATATTCAAATAAAGTCTAGATGGTCATTTGTCAGCAATAATGTAGAAGTGAGTCTTTTGTTAGGTAGGAGATTTGACTAGATGACCTCTAAGCTACCTTCAGACTTGAGGATTCTAGTGATCAATACACATCGTAGCCTTCTGGATAATGCGCACAGACAAATGTTCCTAAGCATTGCTGTCTGAATTGATAGGCTGTGAAAAGGAATTGTGATTAAGAAAATCTGCAACTGGTTTACTATAAAGTGCTAATCAAATCATTTAGCTTATTTTTACTCTATTAAGTTGTTTTATCTGAAATATTATAATTCAAGCTTCCCCACTTCCAACTGTAGTCACATCTATATCTGGAAATAATCTTATTTATGATTGTCTTGTCTGTAGTTGTCTTATATACTTCACAGTTCTGTGAATTATTATATTATTTGTGATAATATACACAGAGTGCTTTATAAACCTTAAAGTGCTATGTTAAATTTTAGGTGTTGTTCATATTAATAGTTGTGTCTTTCTCTCATCTTTCTCAATATTGTTCATGTAAAAATGATCACTATTGCTCAAATAGAAATTACCCTATTACTATAACTATCCTACTATTTTTGGTTTATTTCCAGTGTCTTCTAAAGCATTGCACAGCTGGATAGAATGCTTACATTTTGTAATTTAATAAATATATTTAATATAAATAATAGTTAATAAATCTATTAGGAAATAAAGTATCCTTGTTCCCATTCTAGTAGCAGACACATCTATATTTCTGAGATATGGGCTTCACAGCTTTTGCTTTCTTCTGAACTCCTTTTCTCCAGAAGCATCATTAGGGTTTGTAATACTCTTTACCCTGGAATGCCACTCTTATGTCATAGTAGGCCCTTTCCACTCTACCCTAGATCTGTGACTTAGAATTGGGTAATTGTTTAAAAAAAAAAAAAATCAACATGCCGGTTGGTATCTGTTCCTATGCTCTACCTGGGGACTCAATGCCTTGTGCTTTTATGTATCTTCTCTTGCTTTGGTCCATAGCCTCTCCCTATACTAAAGTTATTTCCTTTAAGTAATAAGTAACTTATTCAATAAATTAATGGTGAACAAATTCCATTTCTCATTTAAATCAAATTGAATTTTCATTGTATGGAATTTCTTACATCCCTTTTCAGGGGTCCTCAAACTTTTTAAATAGGGTTCACTGTCCCTCAGACTGTTGGAGGACTGGACTATAGTAAAAACAAAAACTTTGTTTTGTGGGCCTTTAAATAAAGAAACTTCATAGCCCTGGGTGAGGCAGATAAACGTCCTCAGCTGCTGCATCTGGCCCACGGGCAGTAATTTGAGGACCCCTGCCTAGATGAACAGAAATTTCCCAAGTTCTCCTTCTTGGGAGGTTCTCTCATCTTTGACATTTTTACTTCTCAAGTCATTGTAATGAAACTTTTAATTGATGTTAATTTATTTCCTTTGTGTTGTTTTGACTCCTTATCAGACTTTAACCTTTTCACTCGTTTTCAATTGCTGATTAAATGAATATAGAATTTCTTATTAAACTTTTTTAGAAGTTCTTACATAGCATTGTTTTGTGGATTTATTTTTACATGTTATCTTTAAAGGGAAAAATCTGACACTAATATCTTAATACTTTAATCTCTTGATGATTTTCAGCAAATTTTCAATAGCTCTCTCAATTTCTTTCATGGTAGCTTTGCTGTATGTCATTAGTAGGATTCTTGGATAGCTCTACCTGTCTTACTATGGCAACAACTCTGGTTATACTATTTTGTGCATGTCCTGAAATGTTTTTAAATTTTCTGTCAACTCCTGTCAAGAATGAATTTTGTTTCATGATAGCTTTGGTGAATACTAGATTTTATAAATTATTCTTTTGATAAAACTGGCTATTAACTATATTCATTACATTAGTCTTAAAAAGAGATTTTTTAAATTCCAATTTAAGTATTCCTATCACCTTTTCAAACTTATTTAAGACATCAAGTGCTATTTTGTCATCCATTTTGTTATTTAGTATGATTTTGAAAGTTTTATTAAATAAAGCTTCTAAATCCTCACTGTTTTCAGTTTTTCTCTTCAGATTTCTATAGCTCCTTTATTTCACCCAATTCCCTTTTATCTAGATTTTGATATGAAACTATATTGATGTTTTCAATCTATTTGATGCACATTTATGGTCTGCCACCTTTAATGATTATCACCACCTTCATGAAGTATTCCCATTGTTGGAGTTTTAGTGTTTCTAATCCCTTCTTGTGCATTGCTTTCTTATGACACCAGAACACAAAGGAAGGCCACTTACCTTTATACCCACAGTTTAAAACTTATGATAGAGAATATTTCAAACAGAGCCAACCTGCAATCTCATACTCTTTTCTACAATTTCATCACTTTGGTCAAGGTGTTAATCTAACCACTCACTCACCCAACTCACTCAGAACCCGAATTATACATCACCCTTCTAATATTTCTTTTCACTTTCCTTTATAGTTGTGTTCCCCTTCATGACATGGACAATGGACAAAGTATTAGTATTATTCTCAATGAATATTCAAGACAGTAAGTAATTATGGTAAAAGTATGTGCCTTTTTAAAAGAATCTGTTCATAAAATAAGTGATCCCCAGTGAATATCACTCTTATTCACTGGGGGATTTTTGTCTCCTTCTTGATGAAACAATGAAAGTCCTTACAAAAAAATTCATTTCAAAGAAATAATTAAATGGGATTACTGTCCAAGTATGTTCCCCCTCCCCCTCCCCGATTTTCCTTAAAAATAGCAAAAGAAAATCAAGACCACAAAAGGATATGGAATTAAATGGTCAAGAATCCCAGAGAAATTTTTAAAAGTCTGAAGCTCAGGACACTAAGTTCCCAATAAATACTAGAATTTGGTCAATTTCCTTCCCATCATTGCACAGTGAGACTTTTTTTATATTCCTGGAAGTTTTCAAGGTTAGCATAAATAATCATTTGTAATACAGCTATACAGGGAGTTGTTATTCAGATTCATATAGATTGAGCTAGGTCATGACTTTCAAAGTTTCTTTCACTTCTCAGATTTGATGCTTTCTATTATTGCCATTTCAAATATGAATGTCAGAACCAGAGCTCCTGAGAGGTCGGATGCAATCATCCCTGATTTGAGTGATATCTTAGAGAAAGAATCAAGTCAATATCCACATAAAGGCTTTCATTTGCTTAGAGAGAAATCTAGGTTGAGTCTGGGAAGTTTGAAATGGGCCTTTTTGCCTTTCTGTGAAGGGATCATAATTTTCATAAGGAATAAAAATATTTCTTATTCTAACACTTAGGTGTCCATTATCATTCTCTATCCTCTTTTAGTTACCTTGAGGGTTATGCCAGTGCTGAACTAGTCTTTGGTGCTGGCATGTATTATTGCCCTGACAAAATTTAACTCAGTGAGTATATCCCTAGATGGTTTAACCGAGACAATTGGTTATAAGATAATAGCTGAAGCATCTATAAAATTTCATATTTACAGGAAACTATTATCAATAATATGGATTTACACAGCAGGTAGTAAATATATGGATTCATACAGTGGGAAAAAAATGTAAGAGAATTTTGAGTCTAAAAAGTAGTACTGATAGAAAATATTAATAGGAGAGAGATTTTTAGATATATTCCAGCCAACAAAATAAATTCTGACTTTTATGATTAATTCTCAAATATAAATAATTAGAATTATGCATTTTATCTTCCTGGTTATTTGAAAAAGCATTTTAAAAACATTATGTATGATAAATGGATAAAGTGTCTCCATAAATGTCAAGGGGTTAGATTAAAGTATTTTAATGAGCTTTCTAACCTAGAGGTAAGTAACTAATTGCATATTCTATAGAATGACAGGATTGGAGTTGGAAAGACCCAAGTTCAAATCTGGTTACAGGTGTTTATTGATTGTATGATCCTAGGTAAGTCCCTTGATCTCTGTCTGCTTCAATTTCCTCAAGTATAAAATGGGGACAATAATAATAACACCTCCCTCTCAAGGTTGTTGTGAAATCAAGTGAAATAATACTCGTGAAACTCAAGTGCTTGGCAAATAGTAGGCACTTAATAAATGTTTTCCCCTGACTCCTAAATACATATATAGATTACTCCACTATACTGAGCTCCACACATGAACTCAGGGGTGAAATAATCAGTGATTTGGGATAATGCAATAATCCCTTGTTGACACCCTTGAAGCAGAAGGAAATAGCTCTACAAGAGGATTGGTTATTGGATCAGGAAGAGCCACCTACTCAATAATGCTGCTTTCTGGAAGGTGTGGTACAGAATATCATCTCTCTAGGACTTCCCATAGAGTGGGAAGAGGTCTTTCCCCACCAGGACCTCTGGTAACTACCCACACATGGAATCTGGAGCATGGGCTTGTGTTGCCAAAGTGATTCTGAAGCAGGACTTCAGTCCCCTGGTTGCCTGTCCTGTTTTGTGATTCCTTCTCTGAACACAGGTGACTAAAAAAATTATCACAAGAGCTGGATCTTGGGAAATTGTGAGTTTCTGGATTCCTCAGCCTGTGATAGCTACACTTGCAACTATTACATTGCTTCTCAAAGAAAAACATGCCTTCCAAAAGGAAAAAAAAGAGTCCCAGATCTGATTGTTATGGAAGAAGACATAGATTTTGAAGGGACAAAAAGAGTACATAGGAGGAAATGGCAAAACACTCCCCAGAGATTGTTAAAAGTTAGACTTGACTGAAGAACTGAACAACAATAACGGTTAAATGCTTATTCCAGATTTTAAGAGCTCCATGTTTTAATGTCTTAAATAGCAACCTATTGGGAGAGTAAAATGGCAGTTGTATATATCTGTGCCATGTTTTAAGTCATTATAGTTCATTTAATTGGCTGTTATAAGTCTTTGGTGCAATTAAGGTCTTTTGTATTATAAACATTTTTTTTTTATGTGGAGGAAGTAAATCACCATTCTATACCTGATCTAAATTGTATATTGGGGTTGCAGAATTTTCTAAGAGCAAACAGATATTCTAGTATTGGGATGTGACAATGTTAAAATACCACAAGTAAATAGCAACACCTGTTCCTTGAAGATAATGTGACTTAAAGCTAGAAAGGAACATGAGGGTCTCTGAGTGTAGCACTTTATTTTATAACAGACAAAACTAAGGTCCATATGGGAGCAATAATCTGACCAAGATCATAAAGGCAACCCATGCCTGAGCTGGGGTCTGAACTTAGGCTGACTCCAAATATAGTGAGTGTTTTCTCCCTTATCCCTATTGGAGCCTCGTATTCATAAATGAACTGTTTGGATTCTGAATCCTGGATAACAACATTAAATTTAAAAAATATCTGAGAAAAAAGATTAGCTTTGCTTCTGCCTACTATTTGTCCTGAACTAGTCATCTACAATACTCTATATTCAGTAAACTACTATACTCCTATTAAGAGGGCATAAAAATAGAAGATGAATTTCAGTGATTGAGCAGCTTCTTAGAGCTAAGCCACTTCTAGGTTCTTATTCTTTTTTCAAAGAATGATCTTTTCTATAATTTACTAGAATTATAATTGACAGAGATTCAATTATTTCTTGAACACATGAACTAGAAGGTGCCGAAATGATGGTTTAAAGAATACTCATGCGGGTATATGTATGTTAATTGTCCTAGAGAAAAATCATTAGAAATGGACAATTGAATAACAATTAACTTTTATTTTAAAGATGTAATTAAACATAAGCTTTCTGTGCTCAATTTGAAGTTTCTTTTGCATGATAAGTACACCAACTGCATTAATAAAAGCTAGCAGGCAGGCAGTTATCTAAGGTTATTCTTGATGCATTTTCCCAATGAGTAGTAGTCCCAGAAACTAGAAATAATGCTCTGAGATCTATTCATACCTTCCTCTATATCTTTAGAGAAATGATTCAAGTTCAGAGAGTCATAAAATAAAGATAAATTCTACCCTCAGAGAAAGGCAGAGGGCAAGAAGGAATGGGAACATGGATGTGATAAAGAAGATTCATTATGGTGTAGTGAAGAGAGAGCTACACTTGAAGTCAAGAAGATGGGCTCAAATCTCTCCTCTGATACTTACTAGCTATGTGAAACTGGGCAAGTTAATTAATCTCTGTAACTCAATTTCCTCATCTATAAAATGAGAAAGTTAGTTCAATAGCCTCTAAGGTCTTTTATAATTCGAAATCTATATCCTATGGCCTAGGTTCATGAGACAAGTAAGAGAATTTAAAAAAAATGTGTCATGTCTAATGTCCAAACTGTACCTGATATCTAAATTACATACAATAAATATTAAAATCCCAGAATTTCCAAATTAGAAGGGACCTTAGCAGTGCTCTACTAGAATCCATATCCAAGAAGGAATTCCTCTCTAGGTAGGGCCTACCCTTCCATGGTCATCCAACATCTTTTTAAAGATCTACAATAAAAAGGGATCTTTTACTTTATGAGATGTCTCATTTCACTTACAGAGAGCTTTCATTAGAAGTTATTGTCATTTTTTTCTTTTCTGACAAAATCTAAATTTGCAATTTTTTCTGCTCTCAAGAGCCAAATAGACTAAAAAAACATACAGTGATATATATAGTGGTAGGAAAAAGTTCTTCCAAGTCAGAAGTCCTAGGTTCAAATCTCATCTTTAATGCTCACTAACAATGTGACTCTGGGCATCACTTAACTTCCATCAGTTTCAATTTTTCCATCTGAAAATGATGAACTAGATGACCTCTGAGGTTCTTTCCAGCTCTCACTAACACCACTTCACAAATTATAAATTACTGTTAATTATTTTATTTATCATTAATATTTATAATATTATATATTAAATATATCAATGCTAATGCTAATTCTAATATTGTTGTTATCCCATAATCTATCCTTGAAATGATAGTCCACTAATATTCAAAGGATTGTAATATGGATCTCAGTGTTCACTGAAGAAATGAGGAGAGGCTACTTTGGGCATGTCCTTTGGGGATGGGCAAATAGCATAGAGGGAACTTCTGTAGAAAAGCCAGCAATATCTTCAATCCTGCTTTCCCCAGACACATTTTGGATAATCAATCTAGAGCCTCTCAGTTATTGGACTGTGAGATATAATTCACTTGTATCCCTACTCTATTCCAATCAGTATTAATCAGCTTAATGTGATTCCATAGTGACAGTGATAATAAGTTTTCTATGCTAGGCCCCAGATCTGTGGACTGCACGTAGTAAGTTCACTTGCTTAATCACAAGAAACTAACTAGAGACCCTCCAACCTTGTTTTTCCTTGTTATGGTGAATATGTGTCAGAGGTGACTCAAATACATGGAAAGTTCCCCAACTTGTTTTTCCATCTCCAGAACATTCTCTCTTGTCCAATATGAATAAGTGACCATATAATGACCACTTAGTCAGTGGAGATGCCCAATGCTGCTCCAAAATTGAGAATCTATGTTGATTTATCATTTTTTGGATAGCATAAGATTTTTGACCCTTGAAACAGGGTTTGCCAACCAATGGATTTCTGTATTTTGGATAGTCCCTCTAAACTATTTAGGTATCAAACCTTAACAAAATAAGGCCTTGGAGGAAGGGGACATCCCATAAGATCTCATAAGGGGACATTTCATAAGAAAGATCTGAAGTTCACTTCATGAGAAAGGACCTTGGATCCTTTAATAAGGTACCATTGGCTCATAATTCTGCCTTAGTCTCTTTTATTGTAAAAAGGACAATTTTAAACTCTAAAAACCTAAGGTTTTTTTTACAACCATAACTGGCTTCCATTTCCATATTCGATAATAAAATGTCATGTTTTCTTTTATTATTTATATACTGTATTGACAAATTGTGCAGTATATGCTTACCAAGCAACTGTGAGCTGTGGGATTAAGTAACACATTATCCTATCCTATTGGGCAAATGGTCTGTTTGGAGAGATGAACATATCATAGGTAAAACAATAGCAAATATAAGGAAGATTATGAGGTGTTTAGAAGTTATTAGAAGTTAACTTGTAATAATAGCTCTTTAACTTTTAAAGTATGATCTACATGAGGACAGGACCTTGAGTTTCCCTACAATCATAGCGCAATGCTTTGTATGCATCAACAATTTAGACATGTGAGTTGAAGGCATCCTTGAAGTAATCAAATTAATTTTAATATAACTCAATTTATTGACATATACCAAAAACTTTATCCTTTTTCTAACATTAAAAAACTATTCATAGACCATATATTCTTTTGGGTTATAATCACTTTTTAAACATAATTTTACATTGAGTTCACAGGATTTTCATAAATATTCTTTACTATCATTATACCATGACACATTAGGGAAAGAGGAAAGGAATTAGCGTTTTTATAGAGCCTACTATGCTCTGGGTACTCTATTAAACATTCCACAAATATTAGAAAACAAAAAGAAAAGCAAATTGCACATAATAGAGATTTAAAGTGTTATCTATACTACATTTTCTTTTCCATACTCTGTATACAGAAATCCCCACTTTGAACTGTGGGAAATGAGTGTCCACCTGCATTTTTTATTTCCTTTACAGGTTAAGTGTACATTATTTCAAAGTCTGATTCTTCTTGTGTAGCAAAATAACTGTATGGACATATATACATATGATATATTTAACATGTACTTTAACATATTTAACATGTGTTGGTCTAACTTGCCATCTGGGGGGGCGGGTGGGGGGAAGGAGGAGAAAAATTGGAATAAAAGGTTTTGTAATTGTCAGTGCTGAAAAATTACCCATGCATATATCTTGTAAATAAAAAGCTATAATAATTTTTTTTTTAAATCCCCACTTTGTTTTTCTGAAGTTCAGATTAAAATTTAATTAAAGAAATTAAAGAAAGAAAATATTAAAAGTGCTTTTAACAAGCAAGACAATACAAAAACTAGAATATAGGCGACTGGAAAATAATAATTTGATCCTCACAACCCTGGAAGGTAAATTATGCTCATTTTACATTGAAGGAAACTGAGGTAAATAGAGCTTACATCACTAGTAATTGTCTGAGGCCAAATTTTAATTCAATTTTTCTGATAGCAGACCCAGTATTCTATCCATTGTAATACCTATCATCTCCATAAATATACCTTTGTCATTAAATGTAACTTTGTATAACTGACCGAGTTTTCCAGGTGGAGACTTGTTTTGAATCCATAAGGTTTCAATGTAGTTTAATTGATATGCATTCTCAGAACACTGACATTTGTTTTTCTCCATCTCTTGGATAAATTCCTTACTTGGTCATCATGTGTGTCAGGGTACAAGGCCATACTGCAGTACTCTATGTCTATTTGGAAATTTCTATAATTCTAGAAGTATTCTGAGTCTCATCCTATCATTATATTTATCAGGATTCATTATTCTCTCAATGGGGACAAGATTTCTGGGTCCATTATGAATAAGAAATCCACAGCACTTTTTTTAAGGGGGGAGGGTTGGAGACAGGAAACAAAAGATAGATGTTTTACAATCTGATGAAGATGTGTAGCTCCTACAGTCTCACTTGGATTATTTCTGACAACAGCTTTGAAATAGTCTTAAATGAAAAAAACATTTCCCCAATAAAAATGACTTTTTCCTATCTTCCCTACTCTAGTTTTTATATAATCTTGTTGAGGACAAAAAACTTCTTTTAATATTTCTTTTTTAAATTAAATTTTATTCCCAATAAAAACAAAATAAAGTAGGCATTTCTATATACATAGTAAAAAAAAGAAAAGAAAAGCTATTGTAGATAAAACTTTAGATCTCTATTATGTACAAATTGCTTTTCTTTTTAAGTTTTCTAATAAATTCACACCATGACTTTCAATGCTATCCTATTTGTTCTTCTTTGTGGACTTAATATTATCTTATCTCTTCTCTGCATTAAAAAAAATGCCACAATGACCCTTTTTTCTTTCTTTGAATTTTCTTCATTTTCTTTTGTTTCCTGCCCTATCCCTATCTATTCTCTTTCCCATCTACCTCTAAAGTAGGAGAGGGGGAAAAAAGTAAAATAAAGCTAAGATATTTCTTGACTATGAAATAACTCAAGAAACTCTATTATATTAAGTATAATTGAATATTATAATTGAACCATGAAAAATATTGTATATGAAGATTATAAAAATAAGAAATAGGAATTGATACAGAAAAAAGTAATCAGAATCAGGAAAAATATGCATAATTATTACAAAAATACAAATGGAAAGATAAAAAAATTCTTAAAAAGAATATTATCTAGCTATAATGATAAATCTTGATCCTGAAGGAAAGTTAAAAAAAAAAAAAAAAACTCCCTTTTCAGAATAAGGAACTATGGGTATTGAATACTGACTGTACTTTCATGGTTAACTGATGTGTTGGTAAATTGTGATAAATTTCTTTGTTTGTTTTTAAAAAAATCATTGTTATAAGAGTTGGCTCAGTGGGTATAGAGGAATATATTCAAAAATGAAGTAAGTGTAGAAATAAAAGATATTTTAAATTAGAGAAAAATAAAAATTTGAGCTCAGTAGATAATGAAATTCCAAAAAATATTTTGGATAGAAACAGCATTAGAAATAATAATTAGCAGCTCAAGATAACTATTTTGGAGGTACCAACATGTATTTAAATGCAACACTTTGGGATGCAAGAAGGCAAAAGATGGGTGTTTCCAGTTCATTAACTCAGGAACCTTACATTTTGTTTGGAAAAGATAATGTACACATAGAGAAGTAAATAATTAAAGACATAACCTCACAAATAGAAAGTAATTGGGGGGGGGTAGGAGGAAGTGGAGAATACACTAGAAAACAAATTAGAAAAAGCCTCCAAAGGACATTCATAGGAAAAAAAACAATAAAAAATAAAATTTACAAGTAGCTATACATTCCAACAAGCAAAAAAGGAGGTTTAAGATTTTATTCTAAAATAGGATATTTATATATTCTATAAATTAGGAACTATATTCTAATTCTAGAATTACAATCTAATTTATATTTCTATATATTCAGAAATATGGGACAACTTTAATGCTTGAGGATAGAATATAGAATTATTAATATATTATATACAATTTGTTGTTGTTGTTCTTGATAACCCCACTTGGTGTTTTCTTGGCAAAGATTCTGAAGTAGTTTGCCATTTTCTTCTCCAGATCATTTGAAAGATGAGGAAACAGACAAAGTTAAGTGACTTGCCCAGTGTCCAAAAGCTAGTAAGTATCTAAGGCCAGATTTAAACCCAAAAAGAGTGTTTTTTTACTCCTGGTCTGTCACTTTATCCACTTCACCACTTAGCTTCCAAGTTGTAGTTATAAAATAGCTATTTATATAGCACTTATTACACGCCAGGTTCAGTGCCAAGTGCTTTACACTTTTGAAGCTGATTTGATGCACACAATAACCTTAGGAAGCAGTTGCTATTATTATCCCCATTTTACAGATGAGAAAACAGAAGCAAACAGAAGTCAAGTAACTTGTCTAAAATCACATAGTTAGCAATTGTCTGAGACCAAATTTAAACTTAGTCTTTCTGACTTGGAACCTGGTACTATGTTGGATTCATAGTTTAATTTGGTTGAAACAAAGTCTGTGGGAGGTACAGAAATCCTAATTGCTGAAAGATATTCTAGATCAAAACTGTGAAAGATTTTGAATGTGAAATGGGGAAGTTCCATTTTCTCCTGTGAGTAATAGAGAACCACTATTCCTCCAGTATTTTTCTGAGGTTTCTCCCTAGTTCTGGATATGCTAGCCTCCTTATTTAATCTGTATTATCATTAATAAAAATTATTTTTGTAACTATACTATGGTTCTCAGTGTCATAGAGCTCTCATGATTCAAATCCAGTTCATCCACAGGCTACGATGTAAAGGCATTCATATCTTCAGTCCAATTTATGTATACTCATTGTGCATTTAAATAGTCAACATCATTTGCCCTGAAGCATTTCTAGCAAGTAAAATATTAATATTTCATTTTCCCCCATGAATGGAATTTTTGATACTTTGTAGATTAATTGTCATTCATTTTGCCATTATAAAGGTATATATTAAAACTGAAATTGCAAATGTGCTAATTGTCTTAAATGTGATCTTTCTTTTTAAGTTTTACTTCAAGATTCCAGCCAGTCTTTTAATATACATAACATTACTTTGTTTTTTGATGCTCTTGTGTTCTTGTGTCTTGTCTAGAGGAGACCAAGATAAGCACTGACTTCATCCACTGGTTCAATTTGATTTATGAAATCAAGCTCAAAGTCTACTTTTTTCACTGATCCATCAATTAATTTTTCAACAGATCTTTATGTGCCCAACACTGTATTGGGAATACAGATAGAAAAGCAAAATAACCCCCACCATCAAAGAGCTTACATTCTGTCAGAAATGACAATATATATACATATGTCTGAATATTCAACAGGTAAACATATAGATATAGATATAGATAGTCATACATTTGGATAGACTTAATAGACGTTAGACATTATTATGCATATATATGCATAAATATATGCATACAAATAGATGTACACACATACATAATATTTATATGTAATAAATATAAGGTTGCTTAGGGAAGGAGTCACGTTTCAGGGATCAGGAAAGACCCTAACATACTTTTCTATACCCCTTCTATGGGATGTAGAAGGAAATACTTGAGCTGAGTCTTCAATGAAAAAAAGCACTGCATGAAACAGAGGTAAGGAGGGAGACAACATAGCTGAGAGTCAGTACAAAGACACAGGTACATGAGATAGAAGACTATGGCTAATGGAAAAAAGTGATGAAAATATTTTGGTTAAACTGAAAACTGGGATGGGGAATAAGAGAATATGAGAATGGAAAATAAGTTTGGAGCAAGCTGTAAAGAAGTTTAAAAGCCAAAAAGAAGGATTTATGTCTTGTCTCAGAAGGAATATAGAACCACTGGAATTTATTAAGGGGATTATCATAGTCAGATCTCCACCTATGGGAATCCCCTTTGACAGTTGTATGGAGGATGAATTGAAGAGTAGAGAGAAGTTAGCTAAAAAGATCACTGAGAGCAGCCATTATAGTAATCTCAGATAAGAAGTGATGAGGTTTGCAGGTATGAAGTAAATCATAGACTTTAGGAAAAGTGAAAAGTGAATGGAAGTGAGGGATTTTATGGAGGTAGAATTGCAACTGACAACACATACAGTTTGAGACAAATAGAAGATTCAAGGATAAATATGGGAAAATGGAAGGATGGTGCTGCCCTTAAAAGAAATCCAGAAGTTCAGAAGAGTTTTGGATCTTGGGATAAAAATGGTGAATTCCATGTTGGACATGCTGAGTTTGAAATGTCTGTCAGACATACATTTTGATATATGTCAGGTGGTACTAGAGGATAATTAGGGTTAAAATGCAGGAGAGAGACGGGGTGAGTATATAGATTTGGGAATCATTCATATTCAGTATAATTAAATCCATGGGAACTGATGAGTTCACCAAATGAGAGAACATTGAGTGAGAAGTTTCAGGACAGAGATTTGGTGTGGACTCACAGCTATAATTTCTATTCCTTTAAACCTCATTAAATATTTCCCCCCAACATAATGCAGGTCTCTCCTCACATATACTGCATTACAGTTCAAGTGGCCTACTTTCTGTTCCTTGTCTAGTATATGCCATTATTCTCCTTACTATATTTATAAAAACTGTTCTCCATTACTGGAATAAAAAACTTCCTCATTCTGCTTCTTGGACCTTCTGGCTTCCTTAAAGATGAAATTCTAATGCCATCTCCAACAAAAAGGTTTTGCAGAGTATGTTGGTTGTTGGTTCTCCCATTCCAGGAAAACTATCCCTTGAACAGAGGAAACAAAGTGAAGAAAACAGACAATACTGTGATGGCAATAACAAAGAGGAGTTCCAAAAATAATTTGAAAATTGATTCACATTTCAAAAACAAATATTTTTAGTTTACAATTTACATGTAATTTATTCTGTCTCCTTTCCCCTCTCCCTCTTTTCCCATAAGGATATTTTTGCCTTTGTGTCTATAGTACTGTGAGCTAGAGAAGGTAATGTTTTATTCTTGAAGAATAGGGAGCCACAGAAACATTCTAAGCAAGGGAATGATAGGGTTAGACATGCTTTCCAGATCTCAACTTAGCAACTGGGTGTAGAATGGATTGGAGAGGAGAGATTCAAGATAACAATGAGGAGATGGTTATATTTCCTTTATATAAATGAGGAATTAAATGCAAAGAAGTTATATAACTGATAGATGTCAGAGTTAGGAATTGAAGTCTGGGTCTTATACTATATTATGCTGGTTATATATGATGCAAGAGATTTGAGTCATTGAGTCACTACTGAAAGGTAGAATGAAGCAAACTTCTCCCTTGTACCACATGTAGAACTTTTATATATAGTTCTAATACATTTCTACATCATCAGCTGTATTCTCCATGCAAAAAGTTCCCTTATCTACATATCTAATTCATGTCACACCAGCTTGACATGTCCAATTTCCTGTTGGTTATTTCTACCTCATTATTCTATAGTTATCTCAAACTTATCAGATTCAAAATAAAACTCATCACTCTCCTCCCTGCCCCCAACACCATCCAACTCCCCTCCTCTACTGAGGGCTCTACAATTCTTTCAGCAGGCAAAGTTTGTAACTCAAGAGTCATCCTCAACTCTTCACCCTCATTCACTTCCCATATCCAATCAGTTCCCAAATGTTGAACTGAGATCTAGTATCACAATAAATAAAAATCCTTTTCAAACTAATGTTATGTATTAGTTCTCTCACTCCTCTATCACTAAAATTACTTCCTACTATAAAAATAAGTATTTTTATTTCATTTATCTGTAGACACAAATCCAATTCAATTGCATGTCATGGAATCACCTCCCTGATATTATGGTTCTCTTCAAAAACAAAGGACAGACAACAGCAACAATTTCCCCTCTGTAGGATATAAGACTGAAGAGCAGAGACTTATGTTCCTAGAATTTAATTCAGTGCCTGATACGTAGGCATTTAATAAACAATTCCCGAATTGAATTAAAGAGTTTAATGACATGTGTTAAGAATTTCTTTTATGTTCCATACTTTTGCAAGCTCCATGAGGGTAGGAACCACATCTTAATGCAATTTTCCAAACTGAGAGAGGTGTCCCCCATTGGAATGTGGTAAGATCTTCTCTAGGTGTGAAGCAATAGTAAATATACATACATAAATACAAGCAAATATATGCATATACTTATGAAATTTCAAGTTCAACTTGTAAATTTTTTTCAATGAAAAAGGTCAAATAAAAATCAACAAAAGTGAGACTAATGTAGTGAATTTGTTCTGACAGCTAATACAGCACAGTGCTTATTTAAAATGGTATGTGCAAATGGGGTCAAATTTGAGTTGGTGCATATCGAATCTCAATGTAGGCGCCATCTGCCATCATCACTGTCAATCAGAGTAGACTCATGACAAAGCTGAGTTGTATCATACTGATGCTTGCTGCATTTAGATGTGAAGGGTGTAAACTCTAACTTGAATAATCTTTTGTAGAAATTAAAAGTACCATAATGTCTGTTATATTTCCCAACTTCATTCATTTTGGTAAGTATGAGAGACTAAGCTGATTTCCAGAAAAACTGAAATTTTTGAGAATTTAAATAATTTGAGAATAGTTGCAGATAATTATATGAAATGTTTGACAATTAATTTTTTCTTAAATTTTGCATTACCTCTATTTTTAAAATAAAATAACATCTCTTTGTGATAGATATCTGATTTAAATAAATTGAAAAACCAGTGCAGGAGCTGAACCTATTGTAAGAAAAGACAATAAAGACAGTCTAAGTGGAAAAATACAGAAAAACAAATAAAAGTCCAAAATCTAAAAAAAATATAATCCTCTATATTTATTACTGCACAAGTTCATGGAAAGGAAAAAGTGCTATTTAAAATTTTATGAAGACTTTAGCTACACGTAAAAATGAAGTCCAGTAAATTGAAACAGCTTGAGAGTATATATGAAGGATACAATTAAGAGAATTTTTCCCTAGATAAAATAGATTCTTTTAATGAGCAAAATCAAACTTAAACTGAATGTGACATCAAAAAGGGTATCATATAAGGCTGCTAATAATACTGTTAAATGTAAAAAGCCTAATTTGAGAAATATTAGTGCTAGCTGTAGTTACTAATATGATCTAAATGACACAGTTAATTACATGCAAACCTATTTTTCTTGGTTCCCCTTGCAAATAAAATATTAGGGAAAGAATTGGCCATATGTCTGAAAACCTCTGTGATGAATTAATTGAGAAGCTAAAATCTTCCTATTTTGCCTAATCCCAATTAAATTATTTTCCCCATCTTAGTTTCATAATAATTCTGGAAGGAAATAGAACATTTTTAAGTTGATAGAGGATATGATTTCTTTTTTTAAAAAAATGCCTAGTATCTAGTCATTCCTTTTAGACAGCTTTCATTTTGAAGAAAGGGAGAGGGAATCCTTTGCCAAATAAAGCTTCACCTTCCTTATTCAGTACATCTTATTAGGGTCAATTCTACAACTTATTAAATGACTTTGTTCCTAGGAATGTTAGTAGATCTAAGAACTAGATTTCATCTTACTATAAATGGAAGTTTCAGGGTTAATTAAAATCACATTTGTCTTTAAAGCAACAATTAGAAGAAATAAAACAAAAACCAGTCACAAGTCAGACACATTGTACCTTGACTACTACATAGTAATGCCATCTTAATCCTCTTCAAGCACGAAGAACAACAAACAGAAGAAATAAAACATTGTGTGAGTTACCCTTCTCTCTTACCACTTATATAGCTTTATAGTTTATAAACCCCTAATTATTTGCCAACTTGCTCCCTGTGATTTTTTTTTTTACTCTGAGAAAAACAAATCATCTCACTGTGGTTTTTAAAATTGACTGCTTTATTCTCCTAAATCCTGGGTTTCATTTATTATTGATAGAATTGTGTGTTGTATATGTGCATATTTGCACATGCACATACACATACACAATACATGTCACATGTATTCATGGTTAGGTGTGTATGCATATGTAGTATACATACACTCATGTGTGCAGTGTACATATATACAGGTGCATGCACTGGACACATATACATGTGCATGCATGCATGCATACCACAAAAGCAATTAGGTATCATGAAAAAACATTGTATTTGGAGTTAGAAGGCTAATATTCAAAACAGGCTCTATCATTTGCTATTGATGTGACCTTGGATAAAATATATGACCCTGCTGAGACTCAGGTTCTTCATGTGTAAAATAAAGGAGATTTGTCTAGAAAGAAGTATCTTTTCCACTTCTAAATCTCAAAATTTATTGCAATTTCATGTGAGGGGATATGAATATATGTCTACATATGTGTTTATATGTCTATACTTTTTTTACACTAACTTTAATTTGTTTAGCACATAAATGCCTTTCTTATTGGACCTTTTTATGGCTACTTTATGGAAAATAATGATGGCATAAAATAAATGAATTGAGTAAGAATTAATACCTGCTTTCAATGATTTTTGTAACTCTGACACCAGTCTCTCGCTTTCTTTCTTTACTTCTTCCTTCCTTCTTTCCTTCTTTCTCTTTTTCTTTCCCTCTTTCTTCCTTTTTTCTTTTTTTTCTCCTTCTTTCTTTCCTTCCTTTTTTGTTTCTTTTTTCTTTGTTTCTTTCTTCCCCTTTTCTTTTTTTCTTCCTTCTTTCCTTTTCCCCCTTTCTTCCTTCTTTTTTCTTCCTTCCTTGATTCCTTTCTTTCTTTCCTCCCTCTTTCCTTCTTTTTTTCTTCCCTCCTTCCTTCTTTTCTTTCACATTTGATTCCTCTTCAGGATTTCTTAAACTTTTTTTCCATTCATGATCCCTTTTCACTGCAGAAAATTTTACACAACCCTGAGTATATAGGTATATAAAATAGGTATACAAATCAAACATTATCTGACAATAAATCATAATTTCAAAACCCCCACATTCAGTTACAAGACCACAAAAGGGACTCAAATCAAAGGTTAAGACACTGAGCTCCAGATAATGGTGTTAATTATTATGATTAATAATTTCTAAATCTCTGCAGTAAGTTACTGGCCTAGTCTATATTTGTCTTCACAAGTAACACGAGAAGAGTTGTACAACACAAGAAAATCTTGTGGAAGAAGCAAATAATAAGTATTCATTTAAGCCAAAACATTTGACTTTCACTTCTACCATGCTCCCTCAAAGTGCCTCAGATTGTTGAGCAGCTGCTGAACCTATGGTCTACTAATGACAAATATTCCCTCATGTAAAGTAGGCCTGAAAGTAGATCATCTCTCAGACTCAGGACAGCAATTTCCCTGTATCTATAGGTATCTAAGGTTTGGTCTTCACATTAAAATAATTTAATTACAGATCAATTATTGAATAGATGAGCAAACTGGCTAAGACTGTGGTTGGAGTAGTCTGACCTGTCCAACATACATCACTGTGACTTTGCTGTGACCTGAATAGAAATCTCTTTCAGAGATTGGTCTGTGTAGTTAAGTAAAGAACAGCCTTCACTTTGGGTCTTAAAGGCCTTAGTGTTTTGTGTTCTAATAGTCTGATAATCCCATTTGTTGGCTGTATTGGCCTTGAGCATTTTGGAGGGTGAAGGAGGATGGGAAGGAGAAGGAATGAAATGGAAGTAAATCAGAAGATATCAGTGTCTACATCAAAATGAAACTCCAAACTATTGCTCTGTGAACCAGCCAGGAGGTGGGATAGGAACAGAATGGGTGATAGATAAGAGATTTGAAGTCAGTTTGTGAGAAACCATTGATCTGGAAATGTGAGAAATGGAAGAGCTAGGATGATGATGTTCTTATACCATAGAACTAAATTCAACTAAATTCATCCAGTTTTTATTAAGTTCCTATTGTCTATAAAGCACCCTGCAGAAATGTAAAAAGGAAAAAAAAATGATTAAGGAAACTAGTTCCCTTTTTCCAAAATGCTTATAAATTCCGGGGTTTTTTGTTTGTTTGTTTGTTTTTTTGCTATTATTTGACCCTTATATAGGCTTTGAGTGAGCTCCCAAAAACACTGTTTTGTCTTTGTAATCTAAGCACTTAGCATAGTGTCTGGGATATAGTAGGCATGTTATTAATGACTATGAATTCAATATGGGGGAAGCAGATTGGTTATACAATGTTGCTTGCCAAATTATATATTTAGACCAAATTTGTCCTGTAGGTATTAAAAACTATAGACAAAGTGAATTAACAACGAAAGCAGATCATCTAACAGAAGCTGTAATTTGTGAACAGAATAGGATACACACACATATATGTATATATATAATTTTTTTTTCTAATGAATAATCAAAAATAAAAATATCTTCTAATTTGCCCTGTACCTATGGTGAGGAAAGAGATTTTACACGGGTTGTGTCTTGAACCCTGGTTAAACTGAATCAAGGAAAAAAATATCCAAAGGTTGCAGATTCTAACTGAGGACCCTAGAGTACTTAAATTGGTAATTCTTTGTTTCCCACTTGAATGTGTTAGCATCGAGATTCTAAGAAGAGAATGAGTAATAAAGGTTAGTGTCCAAGAAGTAAAAGCAGAAGAATCTATTAAAAACCTTAGCAATGCTTTGAGACTCATAGCTGAAAGATCATTAAACATAAGCTCCTCATTATGCTTATTGTACATCCAAGGACCTATTACGGGCGTTGAACACACTTATTACAAAGAATAAATCTCTGAAATACAATTATCCAACCAAACTTTTGAAAAATAGCTCCTTGAAGTCCATTATTATCTGTCTGCTCTTTAGCAATATTTCTGGTGGATCTTAAGACATGGTTCTTCTAATGGTTAAAAAAAAAAAGAGGAAAATATCCTACATGTCTTTGATTCTTCATAAAGAGGTGGAAAGGTTTTCTTTGCTTTTTTTCTTTCCACTTAAATAGAGCATGTGTCTTGACGCATGAAAAGAGGTGCATATCCTGAGACTGGTCCACCCTTCCATGTTCTACTGTTAGTGGGGTAAACAGCTGTAAACTCTAATTATATAGGACATTTATAAGGATCAGTGCTTATATCTGCACGGAGTTCACCTGAGCCCTTTTTATGTCTTACTCTCTGCTTGAAGAACTTGTTTGTCTGTGTTTTACATAAACTACTTGATAAAATCAATGTGTGGGGGAGGCAGGGACAGATGTCATTGCAATTTCATTTTTTAATTATCCCTGAAATGCCTATACTGTGCCTTGGCTCCCACCTGGTGTTCAGACTTCGGAGTACACTTGACCAAATACTGGAGGTTTACTGTATTCATGCAAAGACTAGGCTATATCTGCTCCCATTCTTCAACATACTGAAGTTTCAACCTAACAAGCACTAATGACCACAGAAAGGGAATAGGGAAACAATGCAGACAAAAGCGGGGATCACCTTTGCCTTCAATGGGTTTTGATTGGAGGAATTGGGATGGACAAAGCAACCAATAATAATATACATAATAATGTGAGGTGTACTAACAACTAGTGAAATCTAGGAAAACTTCCTGTAGGAGATGGTTTCTGATCTGAGCCTTGAAAGAATCAGCAAATTCTCTCTGTTCCATTTTTCTCTTCCCCTTTCTCTTCCATACAAGGCAGCAAGGTAGAATTGTGAATAGAGAGCTGGACCTAGAAACAGGAAAGCCTGAGCAAAAATTTGGTATCAGAAACTTACCACTTGTACAACCTACTTAAGTGACTTCCTCTCAGTCTGCTTCAGTTTTCTCATTTAGGAAAATGAAGATAATAGTAGCACCTACCTCCTAAAGTTGCTGAGAGCATCAAATGAGATAATATTTGTAAAGCTTACACAGTACCCAGCTCATAGTAGGCACTTAATAAATGCTTATTTCTTTTTTGGAAATTTTTTTCTATTTTCCTTCTTTCCTCCCTCCCTCTCCTCCTTCTTTCCTATCTTCCTTCCTTGCTTCCTTCCTACCTACCTTCCTTGATTCCTTCCTTCCTTTTTCCCTCCCTCCCTCTCTTCCTTTCTCCCTTCCTCCCTTCCTCCTTCCCTCCTTCTCTACCTTTCTCTTCCCTCCCTTCTTTCCTCCCTTCCTTCCTTTTTTCCTTCCCTCCTCCCTTTCTCCCTCCTTCCATCCCTCCCTTTCTTCTTGCTTCCCTCCTTCCTCCCTCCCTCCCTCTCTCCTTCCCTTCCTTCCTTCTTTCTTTTTTCCTTCCTTCCTTCCTTCCTTTCTTCCTCCCTATTATTGTCTCTTCCAATTGTAAAGAATGCTCAGGCCAAACTGCTGGTAAATAATGATGAGAATAATAGGGACTGTGTAAGGAAATGTATATCTGATCAAAAAGGGAAATATTGGCACAAGTGAGAGTAATCCTGAACCCTTTCTTGATGCCAGCAGCAGCTCCTTATAACAGAGAACAAGGGGTTGATATTAGAAAGGGGATACTAACCTTTTCTCTACCCCCTACACTTTTTGTTTGGGTTAAAAGCATAGCTTATGGCCATTTATTCTAGTTTGCTTTAGGGAAATTTAATTATTCCAATTCTCCAGGACTCCAAACCCTCTGAAGTTAGCTATTTACTCTGGGGTTCTAGTCCTTATCGCCAAGACATTGAAGGTGAGGACACCGCCACTTGCCCTGGGGAACAAAGTTTAAAAAAAAAAAAAAAAAAAGATCTTTAAAAGAATGTCTAACCTGTGTAAACAATGCAGTTTGTCGCCTTGTTAAGCTTTCCAGGTAGCAAAGCTATCACACTGGGTAATTTAATGAGGTGATAATGGGCAAGGAGCAACCCCAGTTAAAGTGATTCTCACTGTTTACAGAGATTTAAAGAGGCTTAGCTAATCAAAGCTTGTTCTCTTCCTTTTATGGACTGGATTTTAATCCATCAATACTGAAGACCAAACAGCAGAAATGTGTATCTCTTCAAAGATCACATGAATTTTCCCACTATTTTCCCACTGGTGTAGAAATCTCTCCTTGTTCTTGAAGGCACACAAAAGAGGGTGGTACTCTGGCTTCAGGAAACCTCTTTGAAGACCTGAACTATCGCATTTTTTTACCTTTATATACCTGGAACCTAGCTTTGAGCCTGGTACACAGTAGGTGCTTAATAAATGCTTATTGAATGTATATTGAATGAATGGATGGAGAGTATGTTTTAGTTGTTGGTAGGTTCAAGGAGGATGAATTGGTAAAAGACTTTGCCAAATTTTGTTAATGGCCTTAAATTTACAAAATCCCACCATTACTTGGAAGTACCCATTCTTCATTTAGTCACTCTAGCATAAGAGTCAGTAAGAAAAAACAAGTTTATACTCAACCATGGTGACAAATTAAGTTGAACATCCTTGACAAACTAATCCTATTCCTATGGATACATATAGTAAAGGAAGATCCCAGAGTAGTCCTATTCCTGTCTCTGCTTTTCTAAATTTTCCCTCTTTCTCCTTACTTTCTCCATACATAAACATATACATATTCATATATAAGCATAGTTTTGGTTTTATGATGAGTAAAATTGTAGGTATTGTTTCTAGATGTTTTTAATTAATAAAATAAAAATTATTTGACATCAAAAACAAAACCTTCCAAAATCTAATGCACTCAATGGGATAAAAAATGATTATAATTAGTTTCAAAGTGAATTTTATACCTTTTATATTGAATATACAATACAAAATCTGGCTGATAGTTTATTAATGGAATTTACTCTACTCTGCTGTTATTTATACATGGTCCTCATTGTAGCAAATAAATAGCAATGGGAAGATTAATAGATAAATATGCATTTCTTTATTTAAAAAAAAAAAAAAAAAGGAGGCAGGCCAATATTCCGATAGTACCAAATGCAGTTTCATGGACCCATTTTCACAAATTCAATAGATATCAAATTGAATCTCAGACAGAATAGTTTTCACTTTATGTAAGATTTAGGATGCTACATGATAATGATTGGCTTATTTGGCTTTGAAGTCAAGTTTCTTTTTTGCTCATTTCAATACAGAAAATGCATAAAGATGAAATGCCTTTCTTTTTTTTCTTCTTCTTCCTAGCATTCATGTTCTGCTGTAGTTGCGATTTGAAGTATTTGTGACTTTAAGATGAAAATCAAAAAAATCATTAAATGATGTTAGAGGCAGCAGGAAGTATGTAAGAATCATAGGACATCTTGCTGCATTTTACATTATTTCATTATCTAAATCAGTGGGTAATGATTTCTTGTATATCAAAGCTAGTAATTATTTTTCAGGGAGACTCGACCATGGGATAGGAGTAGGAGTCTTGGGAGGGTGTCAATAAAAGGGGCAGGGTTTTGCAAGAAAATGGAGAAATTTGCCCAAAGAGCAATTATGTAAATAAAACATGCCCCAGGCTAGAATAATTTGAATGTCACCCACTGACAGAAATGGCCCCAGGCACAAGTAATATAAGCATTCACTTAGGGAGGTGAAACTGGAGGGGGCAAATAGTAAAAAAAAAAAAAAAAAAAATTAAAAATGCTGATTTATTTTGCTGACTATAAAATGTTTCATGGCTTTTCTTTTCTCATTTTGAGGGGCAACTTATTGCAAGTGGTATTAAATCCTACTTTCTATAAGGTCTAGGATGCAATGCATTTGTGTCCTTTCCCTTATCTTTCTATCACCCCCCTCTCTCTTTAAATAGAAGCAGGTTTACCCTGCATATCTTTCCCCAATTCCTTTATTTATCCATCACCTTACACCTGGATAAGAGTAATAGCCTCCTAGCTAGGAATAGCCCATTCCCTTCCATCAATCCAACCAACACATTCCAGATTAATCTTTCTCTTTTCCTCATTGTGTTGTCTCTGTCCTAAAAGCCTCTGATAGTTTTCCATGGCCTACAGAATAAAGGCAATCCTCATTTGGGAATTCTAAAATTTTCCCATTCTACCTCTCCAAACATCCTTGACTGATGTAACATCTATACCTTTCTCAGCCATTCTTCCAGGTTGAATTCAAATCCTACCAGTTGTAGGATTTAGTGATTTTCTTTTCTTTTTTTTCTTTCCTTTTCTTGAACAAGACTAGAAGGGATCTTAAAATAGAACCCTCTCTTTTTTCAGAGGAGGAAAGTTAAGATCGTTAAGTGATTTGCTCAAGATCATACTGGTAACAAAATTCAGATGTGGGATTTGAATCCAAATCTTCTGACAGAAGAGGCAGTTTTTTTGTCTGCTTTGTTTTGTTTTCCCATGCTGGCTGACACTAATATATTTAAATTCAGTTGTTATCTGTAGGTTTTACAAGATATATGTTATCACCAAAACAAGGTTTTCATTTTATATGCCATTTCATCTATATATCAACATATTATGCATATATAAAGTGCATAATGAGTTAATGAATGAATCAATTCCCAATTCTTTCACATTTCTGTTATAATTAGTAGTGGAATTTTAACTTAATTTTTTTTACAATTACATGCAAAGATAGCTTTCATTTTTGTAAGAGTTAATGTTTCAAATTTTTACTCCCTCCCTCCATTATCTCTCTCTCCCTAAAACAGCAATCAATCTGATATAAGTTATATATGTACAAATGTTGAGGTCAGGAACCGAATGTTGAGGTGTACACCACATGTGTTGAGGTCTACATTTGGGATACCTAAATGAAATTAGGGTTTAGTTAAGGTCTAGTTTGGCAGGTTTGGGGTACAAGGAGTCAAACAGAGTTCCCCTGCAACCCCCTTAGATTCGGCGCAAGGATACGGCGGTACATGAAGTCTAGAAGTGGCGCGGATTCCCAATAAAAGCATTTATTAGCCCAGAGAGCTAAATTAATAAAAGAGGTTTATTATTGAGTTTAGAAGTAGGAGATAGGTGAAGGTAGAGATAAAGAGGGCACTGGACAGAGGGTCCAGTGGACAGAGGGTCCTCACATGGCGACCATGTTTGGAATCTCTGCAAAGAGGGGTTCCCAGTGTGGTCCTTTTAAGTCGGAGACTTAGCTCGAGGGGCTTTGGGGTGTAGCCCCAAATTTGGCTCAGATCCGGGTGGGGCTGGGATAGGTCCGGACCTTCTATTGGAATTCAAAGGGACCAGGATTTGTGAGTCAAAGGGTAATTTACATTAGCTAGGGGGGTTGGGAATCAAAGATTGGAATCTTTCCCGCATCACAATCATTATAAACATATTCCCATATCAGTCAGAAAAATCAGAACAAAAGGGGAAAACCTTGAAGGGGGGGAGTAAAAATAGTATGTTGTGATGCACATTCAATCTCCATAATTCTTCTCAGGATGTGAGGGGCATTTTTCATTCCAAGTCTATTGGAATTGTTTTGGAGGTGATGCATGTTTTTAAAATAAAATTAAAGATACCGAGATTAACTTCAAGGTCATAATCAAACTTCAAGAACCACTCTGATTAAAAGCAGTCAGTGAATTAGCACTGGTATGTAAAATATAAGGAAAACGGATATAGAAACAAAGTCAAAGGACAGTTACATTTTGATTCACTGATTCTAATTAGAAAGATTCACTGAAAATCCTTCTATTTTGTTCAGCTGATTTATCTTTCGGTAGTGGCGGTTCATTCCCTTCAGTTAATTTAACCATGGATGTGAACCAAACTAAGCCTAGATTGTGTCCATTTGTGAAAAAGGCAAAACAAAAGAAATTGTCATTTTTGTCACATATTGTGTGTGTATGTGTGTGCACAGATCTGAATAGGCTTTATATAGTTCTCGTTCAGTGATGTCTCTCCATGACTCCTTGATGGAATGGTTTGCCATTTCTTTCTCTAGCTCATTTTATACATAAGGACCCAAGATCACACAGTCATTAAGTGATTGAGACTGAATTTAAACTCAGGTCTTCCTGATTCCAGGTCCAATTCTCTATTCATTGTGTTACCTAGTTGCCCCTTTATTTAGTAGAGAATTGATATATCTCCAAGGGAGTATTCATAGGAAAACTCAGATGATGTGCCAAGATGGAAAGTTTAAAAGTCACTGGTTGAAATTTGACAAGAAATGAAATTTTGAGATTCCACTTTTGCAAGTTTTTATTTTAAAGAAAATTCTAGCAGATTTACATTTTTAAAACCTTTTCTCCTCTTTTCTTGTTCAATTCAATTCAACTTAAAAATAGCAACACTATCCCCTTTTCCACCTACAATCCACAGGCTTGGAGAAAATTTAAAACAAGCCAATCCCCTCCCCCAAAGATGCAGTAGAGTAGGTCACTTCCTACTTACTGTATGATTCATAAGTCATACTGTATGATTATTAGTCAATTAAACATCCGGATTATGAGGATTTTTTTTTCCAAAAGAAAAATAGTTTTATAGTTCCTAAGCATATACAGCAGTTTGAACTCTGGGGCTTACAAAATACTTCATTGTAGAGCTTCTTCAGGGCCTATTTAATGTAGAGATAAGACTCATTTGTAATGAGTAGCCTCAATTTGCAAACAAATAATTAGTGTTAAAAGCCAATAAACACAATTTGTCCCTTTATGCAGATTAAATGCCTGCCCCTTGGCCTAAAGAGGCATTATTAAATTGCTTGGAAAACCCATTCTTCATATTGTGTAAGGATAAACTTCCACAGCTCTCATTAATATGGATTAATAAGATTTTACTGTATTTTGAATTGCTATGACCTTAGGCTGCTCTGGCATCCTGCCTCTATTAATGCTTTGCACTTGCTTTGGGCCCCTGAGCACTGCAGAAAATACATTACCTGGGGCATTTCCAGGTTCTAGTTCAGTTCTGGAAAAGATTGGAGAATGGAACGTGGCAAAATCCCTCATTGCTTGCTTTCCTTAACATCAAAATCATTCTCCTTCCTAGGCTTGAAATTAAGCATGGCAAACATACTTGATTCTGAGAATGAAAATAGAAACAATAGTATGGAAAAAGAAGTGGATTTGAGCATTATTAAGACATAGCATCCCAAAAAATTAAAGAAATCAACATGTGAACCAGAGCTATCTAATAAATCTTGCCTCCTCCTTTTTTGTACTTTTAGCAACTTGCTAAAGGCAAGGGTCCCTCCCATTCATATTTTTTATGATGCATCTAATGACGATGCACAATATTTTGAAGTGTCACTTGGCAAGATTTTTTAAAATCATACTTTCTTTATTTCTTTCTCTTCCTTTTTTTCCTCTCTCCCTTCCATCCTTTTCCTCTCTTTTTTTTTTTCCCAAACTAGTATGACAGATATCTAACTAGAAGGAACTGCAGAAAGCTTCTAAATCAAACCTTATTTTACAGAGAAAGAACCCAAAACTTTGCCCTAGGTTACATAGGTATAAAGATCAGAGTTTAAAATTCATACTTTCCTTAAACATGGAGTACTTGATAGATGATTAGTTAATTTATTGGAGGCATTAGGGTTCACGGGTCTGAACTCATTTTTCTCTTCTGACCTGGATCCTATGTAATTTGACTGTGGATAGAAACCAGCATTTCATTTTTCTTTTAACTTTCATTAAAGGATCGTAAGAATATTTTGTTAATATCCATTGTACTCCAGACCTCCCTTGCAAGGAAGCATAGAAAAAGAGAATTATTTACCTGTCCTGGAAAACAGAACCTTTTCTCGGATCTTAGGTAGATATTCAAGTTCTTTAAGATTAACAGTCAGTACACAGTTTCCCATAGTAATTGCAATTTAGGATAGCTGAGATGTTTTCAATATACTCTTTTTTTGTAAGAAAAGTTTCATAGTATTTTTAATTGCCACTTAAGGTCAAGACGTTAGCTTTATATCTCATCCAAAAGGGAGTTGTATACACTACCCCTTTGGGACATCAGCACAGATCTGAGAAACACAAAAGAGTTTTATGTGCTATATCATAAGTACAGGTTAATTGCTCCTTGGAAATCTCCCATACGAGAATTGATGCAAACTGACCCTATTTTGTGAGGAAGAATTATTAAAGTTACGCAAAAAGATAGTTTTGAGTAAATAAAGGTATGATTGAACCTTTCAGAGCATGAATGTCTTTTGCATTGCACCCATCCTGTCAGCACATGGTGTCTTATATTTATTTTATAGGTGTGCAAATAAATCTATAGCTGGCTATAGATTGACACTATAAATTAGATGGAAGCAAAATGAAAATATCACAGGAAATAATTTATAGCTAATATACATAATATAACTAGCAATATGTTACAGTACATGAAATTCAGAATGTCTTTCTCAGCCCCAGCTTGTTGAAGCTTCCTTGATATTAAAATTTTATTGCCAAATAGAAATTAAAAAAAAAAAAAAACTTTTTTTCTACCCTCTTTTAACTTGTACCATATGTTTTCAGGCCATGAAAAAAAAAAGGATCAACTTTAGCCATTTTTTAGGGTAGCACTTTATGATTTTCATTCCATCTTTTGTAGATACTGATTGATTTTGATCTCTCAATGATTGTTCAGTCTTCATCTATCTATACACCTATATAAGCACATAGAAAGTCCCTGCTGAAACATTTGCTCCTGTGATTTATTTTTTGCTTTAACCTGTACAATCCTTTTCCTGTTGCCATCATTACTAGAGTTTCTTCTTTTATCAGTTCCCTCCCATACAGTAACTTATTTGTCTAGGGACAGATTCAGCTTCCTCCCCCCATTTTATTTCTTAGTTATTAAATATCCTGGAAACTTATAACTCTGAAGGAAGGAAGCCTCAGAAATAATCTGACCACAGGACCTAGAATACTTTATAGTTGTATTTATCACTCTGAATCTCCTAAAACTATATGTTAAGATTGTCAAAGGACTTGAAAATTGTAAAGCTCATACTTCACATCTCCCCTTTGCAGGTGGAAAAGAATGTTGCTGCATCTCCTCCCAATATATGCATGAATGTTATTCATTACCAGAACTGAATGAATTAATTTAATCCTTGGGGGAAATACTAATTTTGAAAATACTGATTCCAAAATACAGACAAACTCATATTATTTTGAAATCTATAAAGTACTTTCTTCAAATCCTGTTAGGTAAGTAATGAAAGTAATAGTCATTGAGGAATTGTTGTTCAATTGATCAGTCAGGTCTAACTCTTCATGACCTTGTGCGTGATTTACTTAGCAAGGATACTGAAGTGGTCCACCATTTCACTCTCCAATGAATTAAGGCAAACAGAGATTAGAGTCACTCTCCCAGGATCACACAGCTAGTAAATGTCTGGGGCTGGATTTGAACTCAGAGTCTTTCTGAGACTCTCTCAGAAAAGAACTTGGGGCCAGGGCTCTGTCTACTGAGCTACCTAACTGCCTTTAAAGCAAATAGAGGTTAAAGTGTCTTGTCAAGAGTCACAAAGCTAATGAATATCTTAGCTTGGGTTTGAACTCAAGTCTTCCTGATTCCAAGTTCAGTGCTCCCTCCACTGAGCTACCTAACTGTATGGAGGAGTAAGGCAATGCTTATCTCTCAAAGAGTAAGAGTAGAGTATGTCAGGGACTTTACACCATTGCTGCTGAATTGACCCACAATTGAAATTTCTCTAATTCCCTCTCCACCCTCTTCACCTGCCCCACCCCCCCAAAAAAAAAAACAAGCAAAGAACATGGTCTTTGTTGTCTCCTTCATCTCCATACATTGGTGTATAAGGCTTACAGATGACATCCTTCTAGCCCTTGCTACCTTAAAACCTTTATTTCTTTAGTTAGCACCTACCTTCCTTCAGCCAAATGACTCCTAGAACCTGCAAGCTTTTTGTGAAGTTTCAGTTCTAGGGAGAGAGCCGATTGTCCAACACACAAGTTGGGGCAGAAGCCATTCTTATCCAAACAGGATATTAATTACTGTGATTTGTAATACTGTGAGTGGCTGCCTATTTGGATTTTCTACTCCCTCACTTAAATCCAATTCACTTGCGTGTCATGGCTTCACCTCCCTGATATCATGGTACTCTTTGAAAATGAAGGATAAACAGCAACTACATGAGGAGACAAGCATGTACTTTAGATATTAAACTATTTTCTGAAGATAGTGGATTATTTAGGAAAAAATAATGTAGATAGAGGCATTTAGCAAACAGTAAAGGGCCATTAATAAAGCTAAAAGGGATTTAACTCTAATAATAAGAGTTAATAAGATTTTTTTAATTAAGATTTTTTAAAATTACAGTAGATTTATAGTTAGAAGACAAATTCTACTGCCAAATCTGATACTTATTTGTTGAATGACTTTGAGCCTATTCTTTGGGTCTTGATTTCCACATTTGTAAAATGAGAGGATTGGGCTGGGTGGGCCCAAATTCCCCTTCAGTTCTGATGCACACAAATGTATGAAATTCAATGGACTTCTTTTTGATTCATTATAAGAGTGCTTTTCTCATGGCATAATGTAAAAGGCGGAGGCTTGGGGTCTTTATCACACTGAGACCAATTAACCTCAATAAATAGACCCTAGTCCTTGTCCTCTGAATTCATTCTTTTCGTTTTTAGCTAAACATAATTGAATCTTCTGAATTTGAAAGACTAGGAAGGCTCTCCAGCATTTCAACATTACTGGAATCTGGATGCCAGAGCTGATAAAACATCTTTACCCCAAGAAGCAAAGATAATCTTTGATAGTGACCTTTGGGAACCTAGCCCAGCTATAGCTGACAATTATGTTGCATTTAAATTTGAACTTTCTGGAACCAGAGTATATTTTAATGTAAAAACTAAAAAAAGAGACAAACAAACTCACAAGAAGGTTAAAACAAACAAACAAATAGCAATAACAACAATGACAAAACATTTTGGAGGAACTTCAATCAAGAGGAGAACTCAAGGGAATCTGAAGTCACACATAGCTGAGTCCACCTTACAGGGGCTGATCTCTAATTAGTCATATTCTCTCTCTATCCCAAAGGAAAATTTTCAGGGAAATTTCTTAAACAATATTTAAATGTGGCTCATGACAGATGGAGTAACTGCTACTATGGAGTATGGAAAATTGGCTGAGGAATTGGGAGGATTGATGATATAAGAAAGATTGAGGTGGAGTTAAGTGGGCATACAAAAAGTTCCAATAGTTGAGCTCACTTTTTTTTATTGTTTGTTTATTGTTTGAATAGAGAAGACAATTTTAAACTGCCAGTTGTGGGGAAGGATAAAGTGTCTTATCTCTCACTTGGATACCTTGTGAAACTGAATATGTGGTATATCTGTTTCTGTTCTTCTTTCTTTCCCAAATGTCTATTATCTCATTCTAAGATGAGAGTTCCCAAGTGATTACTAAGAATCTATTAAAATCATTCAAAGTCACTTTGACAACAAAGTTGTAGAGCAATAGTAATAGAAGCCAAATATGATTAGGGACCATTGCAGTAGCCAAGGAACCTGTTTGACCCATCAATAGAGTTGCCTATAAGGAGACAGCTCAGATAAGCAAGGGATTACCTTATCCATCATTTACTGTACTCTCCAAAGTTAATGTACAGAGGACATTCAAAATGAGAAAAGGACTCCCAAAACCAGGAGATGTAAGCTACTCTAGTCCTGAGTATTCTCTACATATGTGCATACTTACATGCCACTTTAGCTTGGGATCACTTCACTTAGGGACTTCGTGTATTTTTGCAAGGGAAGATTGCACCTTTGGTTTAATTAATGTCAGTAAATATTTTTGAAATGTTCCCTATATGACAGACACTGGGATAAAAATTTTTTTAAAAAAAGAAGAAAGAAAGAAGGAGGGAGGGAGGGAGGGAGGAAGGCAGGTAAGGAAGGAAGGAAGGAAGAAAGGAAGGAAGGAAGGAAGGAAGGAAAGAAGGAAGGAAGGAAGGAAGGAAGGAAGGAAGGAAGGAAGGAAGGAAGGAAGGAAGGAAGGAAGGAAAGTTGGGGTAGAAGAGTCCAGAAGGTAACCAGAGAAAGAGCATGTATGATGTCTGTGTAGTAAAAACCAAGCAGAGAAGCTGATGGAAAATTAAATTAACTGGAAAAAATCCGCACCTATCTAAAGAGTAGATCTTGGTATGAATTTATTATTCCACCCTCCACCCTCCAGTCATAGGGAAGAGGCAATGAAAAGTTCTATGAAGGTGCTGAGAACCAACACTGGCTTAATCTCCAAATTTTCTGTAACCACTGTTCTTTTTACACTCTCCCAGGAAATTACTTTCTTTCTTCTTTCTTTTTCTTATTTCTTTTCCTTCCTTCTTTTTTCTTTTATTCTTTCCCCTCCTCCTTGTTCCCCTTCTCCTCCTCTAAACTTCTTTTTCTTCATTGATATTGAGAAACATACCAGATGGGATCCCTTGAGGGATGGCACTAGTGATGGCAACCCTTTTGAGGTTATTACATGATCAAAAAATCCTGAAAGAAAAATAGTCATCCATCCTCTATGGACCCAACTTGAAAATTCTAGGAGCTAAGAGAGTGAGCTCAGAAGAGAACTATATTAGGAAGGATTTTAATATATAAAGGGCATTACTATATTGGAGAACTTTCAAAGAAGGTTGATCAACATACTGAAATGCCTTAAGATCATGCCATATGAAGATCAATGACAAGAACTGGAGATGTTTAGCCTGGAGAACAGAAAAACTGGGGAGTGGGGTTAATTGTCTCTACATTTTCAAGGATTGTAAAGTTAAACAACAAATAATTTTTTTTGGCTCAGAAGAGAAATAATGGATAGGAACTGTATGTGGACACAATTAAATTTTGTTTGAGGCAAATATTCTTATATTAGTATTATCCAACAGAGGGATAATCTGTCTTAGGAAGTAGTGGGTTCTTCTTTCTACCCCTACTGCCTACTTCCATTCATTCCTAAAGGTCTTCAAACAAAGTTGCTTGTTCATTACATTATAGAAGGGATTCTTGCTCTGGTATAAGTTGGACTAGAGGGTCAACTTTGAGGTCCTTTCCAAGTCTGAATTTCTGTGATTTCAGCTAGTATGTACATTTGATATCAATGATCTTTACAAGCTCAGAATGATGAAATATATATAGTGTCTAACTAGTGACTATTATAGTTACCACTACTTCTACATTAGAACCAATATGTAACCTTGCTGAAAATGCAGACCATATCACTGCCTGGTGTCTCAGACCCTCATTTGTCATCCTATTAGCAACAAAATGACATCAAGATCTGATGTACCGTATCTGGCAACACATGGTAGCATATGAAGAGAGTAGGACCTGTGACTTCCCATTCCTCCAATTCCAGATACTGAAAAAAATTGGACCTGCACTTCAAAGTGTATTTGAATTCCAAACTTTTATTTAAAGAATGTGTAAGATAGTGACTAAATCCAGCCTTAAACCCATACAAAAGAACAGTTAGATTTTTCTACTTTAAACTATTTTCTATTTTTTTATACATCTGGCACAAGTAATGATTTTGGGAGGACAGTATTTCTAAACTAATGAGCATGGGGAGCTTTATAAGTTAAACTATCCAACTATGTTTTGTGGATCTAAGAACATGGATTACTTTGATCATTGTAATTGTCAACATCAACTAGCATTTATTGAATACTCCCTGCTGCACAAGATTGTACAAGACCTTTGATAAAATGAAGATAATCACCAGGACCCTTGAAAGTTTAAACAAACATAATCCCTGTTTTGTGCTTAAAATATCATTAAGTCATCATCACCCATTGTCAAACTATATTGACAGCTAGAATCGGAAATTTAAAAGAAGGAAAAATGGAAGTTCTTAGTCTTTTATTTGTTTAAGGACCAGTATGAAGGGTGATAGCTGAAACATAAATCCAAGATCTTAGACTGAGAAATATACAAAAATATATGTCCTTGACCTTGAGTATGATTTGGGATCTGGCAAAATTAAATCATGTACTAGGTTTCAGAAAGCCTAGGACTTGTTCCAACATTACCTCTACCTAAATTTGTGGCCTTAGTTAAGACATTTAACCACTCTGGCAATCAGAAACATTTATTAAGGGCCTACTAAATTCAAGCCACTGTACATTGCATCCCCTGGATAAAATGTAAGCTCTTTGAGGTCAGGGGCTACTATTTAATTTTGGCATTTTTATCTCCAATATTTACTAATAGCATTTGGCAAATGGTACTTGTTTACTCAGTTTTGGATCAATTGATTACAATTGATTATATTCTGAAGTTCTATTGTAGTAGAAATTATGGTTTAAAGAAAAGAGCAATGGAAAGAAAATATGATGTTCTGAGTTTTAATTCTGGCCCAACCATTAACTAGATTTATCATAGTTTATAATTTTGTGCTTTTAGCTTTCTTGTCTTCAAAATAAACTTGGACTGCATGATTTCTGAAAGCTTTAAGATCATGTCAAGTCCATGAGATCTTTGTATCTAAATAATCTTACAAAATTTTAAAATTCTGTGACTGACAATAGTTGATACTAAACTTAAAAAAATATTTAAGATAGCAGGGCAATAATAATTTGTCTTAAACTTCCTTGTACTTTTTCTTAATCTTAATTTTATGAAGGGAAAAGCTTGTATTATTCTAGCATCTTATAATATATATCTCATCATTTTTCTGCCATTATCTCTTTCTATGTACTCTGAATTATTTTATTTTTATTTTTCTCTTCCTCCCCTCTTTTCTTTTTCTTCTTTTTACTCTACTTTCCCTTCTTTGCTCTTCTCTCCTCTTTCTCCTCTGATCTTTCTTCTTTTCCCTTCCTTTATTCTCTTTTCACTTCCCTTCCCCTCTCTTCCTTTTCTTCTGTTCTTTTTCCTTTTCTTCCTTTCCATTTCCTTTCCATCCCCCTTTTTCTTCCCTTCCTTTTTTCTTTCTTTCCCCCTTCCCTTTCTTCTTACTTTCTCCTTTCCCCTTCTCTCCTCCCCTCTCCTCTCCTCTTCTCTTCTTATTTCCTTTCACATTTCTTTCCATTTTTTTCCCTTCTCCCCCCAAAAAGTCTAAAGAACAAGAATTTTGAATAAAAATACTTTTATTGTTTATTAAAGGTAAGGGCCTTCTTGGTTGGCTTCCAATCTTTTGAACTCAAAGCTCTTTGGTCACTTTACCTTGTTAAGCAAATATTTTCCATATTTCTAATCAAGCAGGGCTATCATAGTACGGCTCTTGCAAACAAATTTTCTCTTGACTGCTTATGTTAACTTAGCCGACTATTTTCTGCTTAGTTTTAAACGCAGTGGTACTAACTCATAAAATTAATTCCCATTTTGTGGGATTGTCAGAAATGAGGATTGTTCTGACCCCTGTTTGAACTCATCAGCTGAAATGAAGTTGTTCAGTGAGCTGGAGAAGACAAAGCTTAGTTCCAAGAAATTAATCAACTCCATCAGCCTTCGAAATAGGCCTGAAAATGGCACACATCATACTGACCCTGAACAGCTCTGGATTCCCTGCGTAAATGAAAGTCATCATTCCTGGCAAGGAAGATACTAAATTATAGGCTTTTAAATTTAATTTTCAGTTTACTTGTGTTTTCGATTAGTATGCCATGTTCCATAAAGATGGTAGTACCTTTAAGTAGTAAATGCCTTCATCTAGTAGCTTGGGTCCTTGCCATAATCAAAAGGTAAATTTGAACTAAAATCTGTTAGCAAATGAAACATGTGGCAGATTTTTTTTCCCTGTGACACCTTAAGCAACAATACCAAATTATTTTCTTCATACCAAAATCAATATCAGGCTTGGAAATAAAAAGTAGCCCCAGTGCCTGGGGCCACAGATTTTCATGACAGGCTACTAAAACTATCTTTTAGTAGCCTGAAGGTCTGCCACCTAATCATTCACTTTCCTTTCACTATTTAGTTGTTGGATATCTCTCCGGGCTACTAAAACTTAAAGGCTAGGTGACAAATTGTCTGCTAAAGAAGCATTGTCCACTTTTATCTTCATGGAACTTCAATCTCCCACACATGGAATGAAAAGTTTCCTCTGTACTAGAGAGCAAAATTCATAATGGCAATTTCTCTGAAAACTCTCAAAGTCAATGACAAGCCTCTTTGTTCCTCAGCTTATTACTTCAGGAGCCTGTTTACCATATCCACCATAAAATGGTTCTGTTTCTCTTCTTTTGTTAAAAATGAAACCACTCCTGGATCCAGGACAAGAAAGATGTATCAGATTACATATGGGAAATACAAAAAGACTACCTCCAAAATGTTTTATGTATTTTAAAGAACCATTCATTCATTCAGTAAATATTTATTGAATGCTTCATGTGTGTGAGGCTCACAATGGAGTTGGGAAGATGAGACACATTTATAAATAATGACAATATAAAGCAAATACCAAATGGTAGATAAGTGGAAAATAATAAATGGATTTTATAGGATATCAAAGAAAGAAGAGGTTACTTATTTGAGACAGAATGATATAGCACAAAGGGAAGGACCTAGGTTCACAGCCTGCCTTTCTGAATGAACATGCTGTGGGATCATGGGAAATTCACTTAGCCATCTCTGGATTTCTGTTCCCTCTACTGTAAAATTGTTGTTGCTGCTTAGTTGTGTTTGCTTTAGTTGTGTTTGACTCTTTATGACCTTTGTGGTATTTTCTTGGCAAAGATCCTAGAGTAGTTTGCCATTTCCTTCTCTAGTTCTTAGATAAACTGAAGTTAACATGGTTAAGTGACATGATCACACAACTAGTAAATGTCTAATGATAGATTTGAAACCAGGGACATAAGTCTTCCTGACTCTAGGCTTTGCACTCTATCCACCATTCCATCTAGCTAACCTTCAGTAAAATAGAAGATAATAATGATCCTTACTGCACTGGGTTACTGTGAGAGTCAAATAAAATTGTGTCATGTAAATGATCTGTACAATTTAGGACATTGTGTAAAGATCAGTCATTGTTGCTGCTCTTGGTGTTGTTGTTATTTTTCTGGAATAATTCAGGAAGACTTCTTGAAATAAATTGGATTTGAGTTGAATCTCTTTGATAGGGAAGTATAGAGGAAAATAAGATCTCCAGGAGAAGAGATCACCCTAAGATAGTGTTTGGCTAGGATAGGACTAACAAGTAAATATAAGATTTAAAGGAATCTAGAAGAACTCAAATGTCATCTATAGGTCATGTCAATGACAATTTCAAGAAGTTCGGAGAATCCTGTCACTCATGTCAGGGAATTCTAGACAAGGAAAACATTTGCGTCTTTTTTAGAGAGGGGAATCAAATTTCACTCTATTTGAGGCAGTATAACAGAAAAAAAAAGATCACTAGATCCCAATCATCAAAGCCTTTAGGTGAAAACCAGTTCTTTGTACTTAGAACATATCGACTATAAATCGGGTTCTCTGACTCCTAATCACTTTACCTTACTTTCTAATTTAAGCAAAATTTCAACCAAGGATTTAGTAAGTAATGACTGTGAATGAAGTAAGTGTTTTGTTTTGTTCTCTTTGTTTGTGAGGAAAGAGCGAGGTATATATGAGTTTTTATTTTATGTATTTTATAAACAATTTATTAAAATTAAGTCACATAGAAATAACGGTTCCTATCTGATAACACACAAAATGCTTTGTGAATTTTACATCCATAAATGTTAGTTTTATTAATCATTATATTTTTTCTTGAGAAAATAATGTGCTTTTGTAAAATATGAGTATTTTTTCTTTTTAAAAAATATGAATAAACTCAAGGGTTTATTCCATTTTCCCTTGGTGATGCAAACCACAAGGGAGGCTTATCAGTGCATGGCTATGGTTCATTTGTGTTGTTTACTTCAGACTTATATCTATTCAGCTAAATAATGAATCCTCAAGTTGAGAGAGGTCCTCTCTACTGTGGCAATGGATCTTGTTACTTGGTCTACTAGCTGGTGTAATCAGTGAAGTAGGGTCTACACAATGACAACTCTACAATTTATTGAAATGGGTAAATTTCAACAAAAGAACCTGAATCGTAGTTTGTATGATTCATAATAACCACTTTATAGTAACCATAAAAAATTCATGTTCTACTGAATAAATATGGCCAGTACCTCAATTTGCTGTAATCTATTGGAGTTCTGAGAAAAGCAGATTGTTTTCTCAAGGATAAAATAAATAAATGTATCAATTTCCATTTCTACGTGATTTAATAAGCCATTTGTAAAAATATAACAAAATCAACCCTCTCATTTTCCAACAAAAAAATATTCATTAATTTCTCTGGACCCATGATTTCATATCAAACTTCCAATGTCTATAAAGTGGTGGCTTGCATGGATTGATAGAGGAAGTTTGAAAGTTTTCTTATATGAAAGTTACTTAAGCTGACAAAATCATAGATCTGTTTCCCATTCCATGGAACTTTTGGTGAGGAAATTTCTTCCACAAAAGCAGTTTAGTAGCTTCTCTGCAATTTATAGACTTATACAGAATTGTTTGGGATGCTGACATTGTGATTTGTTCAGAGTAACACAGCCAGACCACTATATTAGGGAAAAAACAAAACAAAACAAAAAAGAATTCTGGTCACCACTTCTTACAAGCCATCGTGTTTCAAGTGGGTTTAGAGGTACTTAATTTGCTTCACCCATTTTCTATTGATTCTCTTGGGGCAATACATCTTCATTTCTGAAATTCTTCTGTAGCAATTCCCTACTCATGAGATCCTAGATCTAGAAGTGGAGAAGGACTTCAGAGGTCTAAGTCTTCTTATTTTACAGATGAATAGCTGAGAGACACAGGGAGATTTGACTTGTCCAGGATCAAACAGATTGTAAATCCACATAGATTCCTGACCATACCAAGCTGCCCAAATATATTATGTGGTAGAGTGAGGTAGAATTCTGGTCACCTAACTACTAATCAGTATCTTTTGTTGCCAAAGGAAATGGTCATAACTTAGTTCAGCTTTAATATTTAATCTGAAGTAAATTAGACCTTGAGGAGCAGAAGATTAAAAAAAGAAATGATTCCACTGGATATATTAAGGACATGGCAGGACCTCAGGGATGGAAGGCAGCCTAGAGAACAGTTCTCCAAGTACGGATCAAGAAGAATCTCTGGGATTTCCTGAGACTATTATATGGATTTTTCAAAATCATATCTTCCTGAGTTCAAAACTGGCTCAAACACTTATCAGTTGTGTGATGCTGGGCGAGTCACTTAACTATGTTGGCCTCAGTTTCCCCACTTGTAAAATGAGCTGGAGGGAGAAATGGCAAACCACACTAGTATCTTTTCAAGAAATCCTAAATGGGGTCATGAAGACTGATACACAACTGAAAACATGATTGAACAATAACAAAATATTAATAGATATAATCAATATAAGCAAAAGTTCTTGGGGAAGGAGGTTCTCAATAAATTTTAAAAGCGTATATGGCTCCTAAGACCAGAAATTTTAGGAACTGCTAAAATAATGAAAAAAGTACTGCCTCTCAAGTCAAGAATCAGGGTTCAAATCCTACCTAATCCATATGGATTTACAATCCTAGACAAATCAAACCTCCCTGGGTCTCAGTTCTTCATCTGTAAAATAAGAAGATTTAGGATTCTGAAATCCTTCTTAATCTGTAGATGTAGAATCTTATGACTAGGGAACTGCTGCAGAAGCATTATAGGAGTAAAGATGTATTTCCCTAAGAGCATCAACAGAAAATGGGTGAAGCAAATTAAGTGCCTTTAAACCCACTGGAAACAGAATGGCTTGTGAGAAGTGGTGACCAGATTTCATTTTTTTGTTTTGTTTTCCCTAAGGTGAACTATTAAATATTGTGTTTGAATAGATAAACAGGTATTAGATAGATATACAAATGTGCATATATCCACATACATACATGTGTATATGCATATATAAACATCCATTATATATGCATTGCCCATACATATATACACATATGTATATGCGTGTTATATTGTTGACATTCCAGAACATACAACTATATTTACTTTTGTTAATTAAGTGCCCCATCTTCTCAGCTGTAATCTAAACTCACTTGTACTACTCGATACTAGTGAATCACCTATCTTGCTCTGTCACTTGCTGTATCCCACCTTTCTATTGGATTTGAAAGCAGTGTCCTGGTGAATAGAGTTTCTTATAAAAGTGCTAAATTTTTTTTTTGATTCTAGTTTTTAACATCATTTAGAAAATTTACAAAGATATTAGTTTTCTTTTGTGCTAAATTCTTTTAATTGGCCCATTGGGGAAAACCAATAAACAATGAGATTAGACAATTATTTTTTAAAAAGATAAATATTGAAGATATTAATTTACATCTACTTCATTTACATGAAGCAGAAGTCACTTTACATAGTAATTAACTTAATCCTATAGTATCCCATATGTTTTGGGACTTGGTGCCATAGCTACTACTCTTACTATGTTTTATCACAGAATTTAAGAATAGTGAAGATTTTTTGCTATTATAATTGTGGCAAACATTCAGGATAAATTCTACTGAGGGACCTTGCATAATTTAACCAGTTAATACAGAATGTTTCACCCTCTTCTCATTTCATCATATATCTCAGTAGAAAGAAAGCTAAATTTGGAGTCAAAGAATGTAGTTCAAAACTGGGTTCTGGTATTTACTACTAAGGCATTTATATAATCTTCCTATACTTCAATTACCTAATCTGTAATATGAAATCAAACTTGATTATCTTTAAGATATATATTAAGACATTCTTTAAAATTTATTTAAGATTTACCCAAATCTATAAGTCTAGGATCTTAAAGAATCATTGTGGTCTATCAGGTAGTGATCAATTCTCAAAAATTCCACTTCAGACACATATTCTTCTGAAGTATCTGTACTCTATTTCGAACTGATTGAGTTATCTTCTTGGGAAAGATCCAAATTCATGTGCTTGAAAAAAACCAAGGAAATATTATCAGGACCATACACAGGAATTTCCCACTATTAAGGCCCAGGAACAGTTATTTTGGAAAAAAATTTAAATGCAAGCAATGAGTACTTGTGACTTTGTTTTGGATCTCAGGAATCCTCAGGTGAGTTGATATTTCCAGGTACACTTGAAGAGCAACAATTTTGATTTGTATTCCATTGCATTGTAATTCCAGACCATAGATTTTTCTCAATTGAAAGGTATGTCACAGATATTCTAGTTCAAGACGCCTGTCTTGGGGAAAAGAGGGAGGAAGAGTCAAGAATTAGTAACTGATTGGCTATTTGGATTTTAGAAAGTGAGGAATTAATGTTTTCAATATGGATGTCCAGAAAGATATCTCTGGACAGAAATGTGGGAATTTGGAAAGGGAATGTGGATGTCGAATAAAATTATAATGAATTCAAGTTGAGTATGAGATATCTGTGTCATCCAATTTGAAATATTGAATAAACAGTTGGATACATAAAACTACAATTCAAGAGAAATTTTAATTGCATTTATGTATTTGGGAGTTATCTGCATAGAGATGATTATTAGATCTATTGGAAATAATGAATATCTACTATGTTTCTAATTCTTTGCTAAAATAAAAATCCTATTATTAAAGTTTTAGAAGACACAGGTTGTTTTTTCCACCTTTGAGCTACTTTGCAGCTTATGCCTCTTGGATCAAAGAGTGTGAACACTTTCGTCACATTTTAAAATTTAGAATAATGAAAAATTGTATTCTAGAATGGTTGTGTCAATTCATAGCACCACTAACAATGCCTTAGTGTGACTTTCTTTTCACAGCCTTGTAGACCATTTTAAATACCAATGAGTTAGGAGTTTCACCCCACTCCTTTCAACACCTGAGCATTTTAAGCTGGCATTTCAGTTGCCTATAGGCCTCAAGGGTAGTGCCCAATGTCTATGGACCCTTCATAAATCATATCAGCATCTGAATGATTTGGATGTCCCTAATATAGTCTTTAACTCATTCTTGAGCATTCAGTCAGCTCAATTTCCTAGTTTCTAATCCTTTGATACCCCCATAAGGGAATTTAAAAATAAGACAGACATAGTCCACTTGTAAAGTCCCACTTTATTCCTTCTGACTCAATATTTTTTCTTCCTTCTGAAAAGAAGTCATGTCCCTCCCATCTGGCGTTTGACTTCCAAACTCTCTAAAGTTACAACCATAAATATTGTTCAAGAGACAGAACTAACATTTAGAAAAGGATAGAAATTGAATAAGGTTTGATTATATGAAGTATTTTCTTAGGAGGGTCATCTCTGGAGATTTTCCTCTTTCTTTTTCAAAGAAAGGTTTCATTTAAGGACTTTGATTCATGCCACTATGTATTGCCTGATCTAAGAAAGGAACAGTAAGAGTGTCCTACAGACACATAAGCTGTATAGGGGTTGAGTTAGCAAGGATCATAAATGTATAAACTAGTATAATTTAGACTGTCATAAAAAAAATGGACAAAAATGGGCCAAAGGTTCTGGGTCAGAAACTTTCCAGGTTAGCAAGAAAAGTTTCAATAGACTCAATATAGCACAAAACAAACAAACAAACAAACGAACGAACAACAACCACCAAAATGCTTAGGGAGAAGAGTTGCATCTATGAAGAAAACTCAATATTAAGGCATTTTTTCCCTCTTTGGACAGATTAGGAATGACTGAGATGACCCTATATTCCTAAAATGGAGCTTTAAAGAATTGCAGAATTTCAGAATTGAAAGGCATCTCAAAGTCCATATACTCCAAAGTGGTTACACACACACACACACACACACACACAGAGAGAGAGAGAGAGAGAGAGAGAGAGAGAGACCTTATACAGCATAATTAAGAAATTATTATCCAGCTTTTTCTTGAAGAATTTCCCTGGAATCAGCCAAAAGCTATGTGTGACTCACTCCATTCCCCTGAAAGATTAGGAGACTCTTGCAAGTTATCTGGGCTACTAAAAGATAACTCCTTTTTCAAAAAAAAAAAAAAAAAAAAAAAAAAAAATAGGGGGGAGCACATTCTGAATTCCCAGACGCATTTGCTTTTTGATTAGAGCAACCCAGAGTGTTGTATTTTATTTAGGAATATGTCAACTTAGTCTTCCACTTAACATTTCTTCTTTCACAGCTGTTAGTTTATCAAATTATTCATCTGACTTTTCAACTGTTTCTAGGTCTTCCACATCATTCATGATCCTTTGAGCCATTAAATTTGCCACTCTCTAGGAATACTTTGAAATCTTTACTATTATCCTCTCTTCTTAAGTACTTAGGTGACACAAGGGTTAGAGCTTGGAACTAAAAAGATTCATCTTCATGAGTTCAAATCCAGCCTTAGACTCCTACTAGCTGTGTAACTAGTCACTTAATCCTGTTTGTAAATTACTTAATCTTCAATTCCTCATCTGTAAAATGATCTGGACAAGGATGTCAAAACATTCTAGTATTTCTGCTAAGAAAACCCTCAATAGGATCCAGAGACTTGAGTATGACTGAAAAACAAGTTAATAAAAAATAATTAATTACTGTCAATTCCTGTAAGGAAAAAAAAATTAATATGAAAATACTATGGAACTTAATTGCCCAACTTTGTTACCTGTCAATAATGACAATAACCATAATGATAGCTAGCTTTATAGAGCTTTAAAGTTTGCAAAACATTTTATTAATACTATCTCATTTGATTCTCACAATAATCTAGGGACTTAGGTGCTATTAATGTTCCCATTTTCGAGATAACAAAACTAAGACAAGCAGAGGTTTAAGTGTCTTTCCCAGGGTCATCAACTAGTAAGTGTCTGAGTCAGGATTTAAATTTAGGTTTTCCTAACTCTAGGCATTGTTCTACTGGACTGCCAAGTCACTTATGTCTGAGACATAGATTCCTTATCTGTAAAATAAGAATAAAATACTTGTCAAAACTGCCTGAAAAGGTTATAATGAATAGCAAATGAAAGAATTTATATAAAGTCAAGTGTTATCCAAGTGGGAGTTATGATCTTTTTCAGTAGATCCACTAAGACCTTTTATATCTTGAGTTATAAAGACTTTTTTCTGACTTCATTATCTTAATAAACCAAATACCTAGCATGGTATTCTTCCAAAAGTAGTGAGGTGATTTGAGAGGATTGAGGGGATTAGTACAACAAGTAGTAATGGGAATTAAGTGAACCACACATTGACTCCCAGCTTGTGACTCAACTCTGGATCTAATTCAGTTCTTTTTATATTCAGGTAAGCATCTAGTTCAATTTCTTATGAGCAAACTTTATTCAATTATGAGAATCATGAGAAATCTATTGCATTGCAGTCAATGCAAGTTGGACTACTGTTACCTGTTGATTAGAAACCCTTAACTAAGAAACTAGGTTATGTTGACCAGAAAACTGGTTAGATGCAAAAATTTATGCAAAGGGTTTTCTCATAATTGTACATCTCAAGCAATGCAAAAGTCTTACCTGAATGCTAGCCCTATTCTGAATAATCAATTTTTGTTTATCTTTTCTTTTCATTGTTTACAGACAATGGAAGGAGGAAAACTGAGACATCTCTTTTTTTGATTTTAGGGAATTGTACCTGTTTACTCTCTCCCTTCCAAATTGAAAAGTCCCTAATCATTCCTCCAATTAGAAATCATATTATCTAATGCTGTTTCCTGGTTGTTTCCTTTTAATTAATTGATCTTAATTGATCTCTTTTGATCTCATTCTTAATTAATTGATCAATTGATATTAATTGATCTCTTTTTAATATATGAAAATGTACCTTCCCCTGTATTTGAAGTCCAGTGCCAAAACTGAGGAAAGCTACTGGTCCCAATTTATTACGCAATTGCATGCATTGCTTAATAAATTGTTATGCTCAGAAATTTGAATCTTTGTTTCCTCAGTTATTTCATTTCACCCACCACAGTAGGTGCCCCAAAATTTTGTTTAATTGATTGATGCTTTTTTAAAAATTATTTTTAAATTTCACAATAATTTCTGGCTATAACTTTCTTTACTTCATCTGCCACTCATAATAAACCTCCTTTTTATTTTATTTCATTTTTTGTGAGTCAATTGGTGTTAAGTGACTTGCCCATGGCTAGATAGTGTCAAATGTATGTCTATGTATGTATGTATTTAATCTACTAGTTCCTTGTGCATATATGGTGATTTCTTAAAATCACATCTTTCCCTTCTAATTATCTCTATTTATTTATAATTTATTCATATGGTATGTATATATATATGCACATATATATATAATTATCTGAATTTTGTTTTTGAAAAGTTCCCATCCTTCCTGAGTGATTTTTCCTATAGAATTTTAGGATTGAGAATGCTTTGACATCCTTTCTTTGACACTTTTTAAAACTGCCTAAAATTTAGAAGACACGAATTCAGACATGGTCCAGATTTCTTTTTATTCACTATCACAAACTCTAAGATGAAGTGCTTTCTTTATTTAAAGATTCCTATCATTTTCATGTCAGCAAGAAGTCTCTCCATAAAGGATTAAGGTCAGCTAGAGGATGTCTTGTTTTCTAAAGAAGAAGGTGTTACATATATTTTTATAGTCAGAAATCTGTGGGTGTTATTATCTAAAGGGATGTTCACATCCTTGGACTAGGATGAGGGTGAATGGCACTCTTCTGAGGTGTCTATACTACATTTTGGATTAAGTTAGCTTCTTAGGAGGAAGGTCCAGATTCATGAGAGGGTGGTCCTGTTTGCTTCACCAACAAAAAGTTATTCTTTATAACATAGTGATTCTCAAAGGTATGGAAGGAATCTATAGTGATTTGTGAAAATTCTGAGGTTTCTTCTTCCTTTTAATTTTAAAATCAAGGCTATCACTGAAACAATTAATTCAGCTCTTAAGTCCAACCTTTGCTACTTCTACCCTTTGTCACCTATGCAACTTTTGCAACATTCACCTATAGTGGGAGATATTCATAGCTGAAATTCCTGTTAAATTTGTGGAATTAAAAGTTTTTCTAAATAGCAAATTTGACAAACTGAAAATGTGATTCCTAAACAAATAAAAGTTGATTGTAAGTAAAATAATGCAAATTTGACAGTTAAATTCACTGTAAATTGCTAGTTTTTAATCTCAATATATTTATCAGCTTAAAATTATTTTTAATATTATTTTCTTTGATAATTCAATAGAGCTATGATTTCATTAATGTGCAAATATCAACCTACCCGTGCTTTCCTATCCTTTGAAATTCTTGTTTAGAGACTCCTAAAAACCCTCAATAGGAACTACACCAACTAGAATCAGACTAGCTCATTTTACATTGCTTATACTCTAACAAAATTCATCATGCCTCTTTCTATGTGATACAGGGTGTGTTTAGGGAAGAACTTTCACAACAGCCACAAACCATTTCAGCAACTGATGAAAGCAAGTTGAGTGTAACCAAGGGGTTTCAAACCCTAGTGTAACAAAGGCTTATTGATATGTATAATTAGTTTGAAAAGTATAAGATATACTGGAAAATGTAATTGTTCTAGAATTACAGAAATTCACACATGAAGATGGAATATCCAAACATGTGAGGACTTCCCCTGAAGGCAGGTGAAACAAGTAACTATGGAGAGCCTAAAGTTTGGTTAGACACTGAAGACACCAAGGTCATCCACTGCATCTCGGGTCATCACCAATCTCCTTGACTCTGTCCTACTATATGATGACTCTGTAAGAGAAAATGAGACCAATGACTGTGCATCTCTGCCTCACTTAAATCCAGTTTATGCACAAATGAAAAGATATCATCATGTGACTGAACAATTTATATTTCCACTTATACATTTACCTGATAGTATATTTTATGCTGCTTCTTCTATATAATTGATTATTAGTGATGTGTTACTTCTTCCTTACACATTCATCACACATTGTTCTTTAGATGATCAACAACTTTCATTTATAGGAGAGTAATGTTCTGTATTTCACAGCCATTGATAGATGCAAATTGTTTAAGCCAAGCAATAATTTCAGTATAACTTTCGATTGTGATTGCAATCATTGAGGTTCTTCTGACCCTAAATGCTGTTTCAAAATGTCTGATCTTAATTGGATGAGATCAGATTGAGCTAGTTCCCATATGGTTTGTGACCGTCTTGTTGCCTTTGTCATTCTGAAAATTTTAAGAAAGGACGTAATAGCAAGCATAATTACATACAAATGTAATTTTAAAAGAGTGTCCTCTTAAAAATTGTCCATAAGAAATAACTAAATATTGTTGAAAAACATTCTCAAAAAAACAGAAAACCTTTACAAAGACTGGTAACTAAGACAGTGTTGTTGCTTCTTAGATACTATGATACAGACTTTTAGAAGGTGGAAGAACAATAAGAAAATTGATAAGTTTGGGGGAAAACAGCTGTTAACCGTTGCTGGGGAGAGGGAAATGCTCTGACAATGCAATACAAAAACTAGAGTACTGAGTTTAAGGAGGGGAAGTATTTTTACTAATGATATTCACTTTAACTCAGGGCATATTTAAAGTATTATCTGAGAATATCTAAGTAAACTTTTAAGATCTAGGCATCACTATTAGAGTTGGTTTTTTTTTTTTTTTTAATGCTAGAGGGCTTAGAAAACTTGTCCCCACTGAGAAATTGATGGTTTCTAATAAATATAATGATATACTAGAGAATATAATTGTTCTAGAATTATAGAAACTCTCACATGAAGATGGAATATGCAATCCCAAATTCATGCTATATCAAATATCATGAAAGGTTAAGAAAGTTATCTAAAAGATGGAGATAAATAATCTTTCAGTGGTCTGGGACCTTATCTGATTTAAGGCCCATTGAAAACCTATAGACTTGAATAAAGGTTAGACTTGGAAAAATGGATTCTCAAAGTTATGCTTTACATTATGTGAAGTATGACTTTATGGTAAAAATTCAAGAATATATTATAATATCTTGTAAACTCAATGCTAAATTATGCGAAGCAGGATTGTAACAACAAGAGGATATAGTACATATTAAAAGTTTTTAAAGACATAAGCAGTTGAAAGTGTATTGTAGAAATCAAGAAATCTTATCATTTTACTTTGTCCCAGAAAATTTGCACACCACTGTAGCATCATTGGGAGAATATTGTTAAAATGATGGATCTTTGCTTCCAGGAGAAGCTTGGGGCCATTAAATCCACTGTGCAATTTCCCAAATGTAATCTTAACCTTAATCAATCATCCAGAATTTAAACTTGTTTTCACTCATAGCTTAGTTTTACATTCTAGGTCTTTTCTTCTCCTTAGAGACTTTACAGAACAGGAAAAAAATACTCTAAATATCCTGAGCTAGTTGAAAGAACAGTGGCTTCTCTTTCAAGACAGCAAGATTCCACTTATTTCTAGCATTTCTCAGTTCTTTCTTGACTATATTTTCTACCATTTGTTCAGCTCAGTTTTCACATTCCTAATTCTCTAAAGCCCCATGAAGAAAGTAAAGAAAGGCTCAGTACAACACAGTGAATTCACTCAATTCAGTCCCTGCTTCCCGTAATTTTAAACCCCAAACATAGAAAGTTTCTCCTTAGTCGTTATTTCTTTTTCCTCCTTCCCTTTGGGAAGAAGCCACCACCATATGATGTTTCATTTATACACAATGCTTGTTTGTTAATTAATAACTCTGTTTAGGTTCAGACTGGCCTCAGGTTACTTTAAATCTACCAGAATGTTAAAGAGAAACAAATAAATTACATCTAAAAAGAAAGAGAATAGAAAATTGAAGAGAAAGACACCATTATCTTAGCCCACAAAACTGATATTAGCTTTGCCACATTCACTAATGCCATGTTCATTCAATTTAGTTAATCAATAAACATTTGTTCAGTGCCTAATATATGTAGAACTGGTTAAATTCAGAAGATTCAAATACAAATAAAAACAAAGATAGTCTCTACCCTCAAGGAGCTTATAATATAATGGGGGACTCATAACACACTAAAGAAAGTTGTAAAGTAGGGTCAGGGGTTAGCAGCATAATGAGATTTCACAGACATGAATTTCTTGGGAAAGGAAGGTATGATGAAGAATTCTGGAGTCTAAAAATGGACAGCCGTTGTTGTACCTCAAAAAAGCTACAGAAGCAGCTGGTGGGAAATGGGAAGGGAAAAACTGTGCAGAGTCCCGTTTTTCAGTAAGTACCCAGGAGCCCATAATCTTACCCTCCAACCCATTCTCTTTTGCTTATCATTTTAGTATATAGAGATGGAGGGAGCACATGTGCTGAAAAAAAGATGAATCACAATCATAGATCTGGAGCTGGAAGAGAATTCAGAGGCCATATAGTCCAATTCTTTTGTTTTACAGATAAGGAAATTTGGTGGTCAGAGAGATATAATTGAGAAGCAGTAGGTTGCTGCTGTTGTTGATATCCAGTCATGTCTGATTCTTTGTGACCCATTTGGGGTTTTCTTGGCAAAGATATTGCCATTTCCTTCTTCAACTCATTTGAGGATGAAGAAACAAGATCAAGTGACTTGTCCAGGTCAGAATACTCTAAAGGGTAATAGATCAGAATACCTGGATTCAAATTACGACATGGATATGTATAAATAATAGAATAGATATACTTAGAGAGATATGTACTATATATATGTATGTATGTCTACATGCATAGATATGTATATATATATATATATATATACATATAGATATATATTCTTCTACTTCTCAGTTCCCTCATCTGTTACTCTCTCTTTTGAACCTCTTCTCTGCCACTCATTGACAGACACCTTCACTCCTCCTCCATTCCTTCCAGCTCCCCTTTATGTATTGTTTCTCTCATTAGAATATAACCTACTTGATGGTAAAGACCAGCTGCTTGATTATACTGGTATGTTCAATGCTTAATTTGCATGGTGCCTGGTCCATAGTAAATACCTAATAAATGTTTTATCTATATGTAGCTAGAGATAAAATGATTCAGTAGCTATGGACCCAATGGAGAAGATGAATACAAAGTGCTTTGCTAGCCTTAAAATCCTTAACAATGTCATCTTTTAAAGTCCTTTCTGGTTCTGGAACTGTCTGAGATTCCCTCTATGTTTTTTTTTCTTTTAGGGAAGAATTCAGAAATTCTTAAGTATCTGTCCTCATTTCTCTCCCTGTTCAGGCAGGTGGTGAAGTCCTAAAAAAGCCTTCCCTCATCATCAATAACTCTCCTAAGTCTTTCCAGTTTAAGCACTAAAAGTCTTAGCATCCAAGCTTTTTCCAAGTTATCCTCTTCATATCTTTTGTTGCAAGAGAAGATGGATGGCTCCAAGATGAACCTGCTCTCCACATCCCTACTCATTTCCCTTTTAGGGTTGGGATTCATTCTTCTGGAACTCTCCTGAAGTAGCCAATGGTACCCTTGAAAAGAATCTTCTGCTCATTAGTCCAAACGAGAGTGTCCCAGGCGTCTAAATGGGGACTGGAGAGAAGCCAACTATCTTGAGCTAAGTTAATGGATCCTCTACTACTGCAAATGTTTTTATGCTCACTATTAAACCTAACTTTCTAAATAAAAAAATGAAAAACTAAAGTTATTATAGGTCTTATATACTCATATTTCAGTTTTCTTTTATTAAGACTAAAAGAATCCTGGGCATTGAAGGAAAGTGTCCTTTTGGGGAGTATTATCTAAAGGTACAATCCTTGTCAAGAATCTGTCAGCAATTGATTTGAAGGTCTTGGTATGATAGATAGTGGGCTACAGATTCCAGGAATGCTGTCTTTTTTATATTCTCTACCCAGGATGTGCTGGTAAATTGTTTAACAATCACCTCATCAGAAATGCAGGACACATTTTTAAAGTTTAATTTATATTGTTAACATTTATTAACATTTTCTCCATCAAGTTGTTAAAAAAAATTAAGCCTTGATTTCTAATGCCTGCCAATCTCTACATATAAACTGAAAATTTAACAACCAGCTCTTTAGAACTACTAAAAGCTAGCTCTGGGACACACCATCTTTGAACACATGCTGATGCTGAAAGCATTATTGGATCATAGGATTTAGAGGTAGACAGGATTTTAGAAATTATCCACTTAAAAATTATCAAACAATCCAGATTGTTGATGTTAATCTGTCATATTCAACCCTTCAGCAGGATATTCGGCATTTTCTTGGTAAAGATTCTGGAGTGAATTGCCATTTGCCTCTTCAGTGAATTGAGGCAGAGGTTGTGACTTGCCCAGAATTATACAGCTACTACAGGTCGGATTTAAACTCCAGTCTTCCAGGGCTTTATCCAAGGAAATACTTATCTGCCTGCAAGGCAAACAGTGGTTAAATGACTAGCCCAGGCTCAGACACCTAGTGAGTGCCTGAGGCTGAATTGGAAAGCCAGGCCCAGTGCTCTATTCCCTGAGTGAGGACACCAAAGTCAGGGACCTTGTGCCTTCCTTATGATTACATGGCTGGTAATGGGCTTCACTTAGCCTTACTCTGTTCCTCCACGGATCACTCCAGGGATTTCTCTGTCATTAGTGACTCCCCTCCCCAGTTCAGAGATTTTCCAGACAAAATCTCAGGACTGTTCCTAGTGAAGCAATTAGAGTTTTTCAGGTAAGGGAACAGGTTATCTCGTTGCTATAGAAAGCTTAAGTGACCTCTTTTAAAGAAAATTGAAGTCACTAAATAATATGATTTTATTTGTTTCATAAACCCTGTAAGTCCAAGAACATCCCTATTATTTACTGGGTCAGTGAGTGAATAATACTGATAGTTCACATTTCTATAGCATTTTAAGATTTATAAAGAGCTTTCCTCCCAAAGTACTGTGAGGCAGGCATGCAAGTATGATTAGCACAGTTTTACTGATAAGGGAGCTACAGCTACAAAAGGAGAAGAACCTCACTCAAGCTCACAAATCTAATGCAGTTAAAGGAAAAACTGCAAACGCAGACCCATGTTTTCTTACTCCAAAGCCAACACCACGTTCCCCCATTTTCTAGAATCTCTGTGCCAGATGAGGGTGGGAATGAAATTAAGAAGAAAATGGAAGAATGGGAAATAGTGTTTTAATTTCACATAGAGAAACTAAGGCATCTGTCTTTCCTAGACTTAATTTAGTATTTCAATGCCAAAGGCGAGAACAGACTGAAGGTTGTCTTCTAATGGACCAGCTGCTTTCTAGTGAAAAAGCCTGTCCTCCCTCTCAATTTGTTAAGTCCTTCTTGCTCCCTGGTTTGTTGACTTATAGAAAGAAAATTGTATTATTCAATAATCTGATTTCTTTGAAGGAAGTGAATTTTTTATATGGAGATATTTTGGTGTTCTTTCCCATTAGGCACTCAAGTTTCTGATTTGCCCTGATTTACATTAAGTCCTAGAGATTCGATACATCCAAAGACAAGTGATGAACCATGCTTGGTAAGAAAACTGAGGCAGGCAGAGCCTTTCCTTTCCTCTCATCAGCTGTATCATTGTTGGTAGCTGATCTGGTGGCAGGCATTTGGTTAATGATGCATGGTTGATTTGCCCTTGCAGGCTGCTTCTCCCTGAAGAGCATCAACTTTCTTGAGAAAATTGAGTCACGTCACATCAGAATGCTAATTATTTCTGAGGCTATAACTCTTAACTTATAAACACCAGAAGCAGGTGTTTGTTACCTCCCAATAACTTCACATAAACAGATTGCATTGAAGTGCAGTCATTCACTTCCTTCAGTGTAATGGGACAAAAATGTAAGACAGTGACAAAATAAATGTATATTGTGTATATGCATGGACTTATATATATGTGTGTATATATATATATATATATAAGTACAATTTTGCTTTTTATTTAAATCTTTCATTAAGGAAAACTAGAATTAAAAACAGAAACGTCTTATTGGCAAATACATATCATTGCTTTTGCCTGTATACCTACAGTAGTTACAGAGAACATTTAAACATTTGACTTTTAATCTAATTCATTCTCTCTTATCTTTAGCACATGGTAATTTGCATTAGATATAACTAACTTTTAAAAAATCTAATTATAAACAGCTTCTTGTAGCAGAAATACTACGGGACTCTAAGGACAGGTGAACCCAGGAATCTAGATTTAAAGCTGATTTAAATTTAAAGAAATTTTGTAGATCATATAATTTAATCCTTACCTTTTATAGATGAGGAAATTGAAGTCACAGAGGTCAATTGTCATACCTAAGGTCTGGGTTCTAGATATATATCTGCTACTAAGTGTCTTAGGAGCAAATTTTGATTTGGGGCAAATCATTTTACTTGTTTGGGTCTCACTTTTCTTTCTTTCTTTTTTTTTTTTTTACTTTTTTTTAAAGATTGTTTTTTGGTGAGGCAACTGGGGCTAAGTGCCTTGCCCCAAATATGCCACGAAGATGATAGGTATTAAGTGTCTAAGGTTAGATTTGAACGCCGGTCCTCCTCACTTCAGGGCTGATACTCTAGTTATAGTGCCATTTAGCTGCCCCTAGGGTCTCACTTTTTTTTACTTATCAAGTGAGTGAGAAAGAGGGGAAAGGGGAGAAAGAAGATCCTTTCCAGTTCTACTATTCTGTGATCTAATCAATTCCAACAAGATATCCTGTAACTTAGACTAGTCAATTTTTATCTGCTTTCGTATCTGCCAATGTGAAAAGAAATTCCTTGATGATTTCAGAGCCCCAGAAAGACGTACATGAACTGATGCTAAGTGAAATGAGCAGAACCAGGACATCATTATACACAGCAACAAGATGATTGATTCTGATGGACATGGCTCAAACCAGTTCCACTTCTTCAGTGAAGAGAGCCATCTATACCCAAAGAGAGGACCATTGGAACTGAGTGTGGATCACAACATAGCATTTTTACTCTTTTTGTTGTTATTTGTTTGCATTTTATTTTCTTTCTCATTTTTTCCTTTTTGATCTGATTTTTTTCTTGTGAAGCAAGATAATTGTATAAATATGTATACATATATTAGATTTAACATATATTTTATCATGTTTAACATATATTGGTTAATTTGCCATCTAGGGGAAGGGATGGGGGAAGAAAGGGAAAATATGGAATGCAAGGTTTTGCAAAAGTCAATGTTGAAAAATTATCCATGCATATGTTTTGAAAATGAAAAGCTTTAATTAAAAAAAAGAAAAGAAAAGAAAAGAAATTCTTTGGTTATATTGGATGAGTCAGAACCAGGGGTGTGCTGGAGCCTTTTCAAAATGACTTCTTCCTCTTTTCCCCAAAGACTGATACAGGAGAGATCTAGCCACCTCTCCCTCTCCCACCCTGCCCCCCACCCTTTGCAACAAGATTCCCTCAAGTTTTGCTGGAGGGTGATGGATGGAGGTGGGAGGTAGTATGTTTGTTTTTATACCTTGGAAATACATAATCTTTTATAAAACTAATCTTTCTGGTAAGTGATTAAGTGGAACTGTGGTCCTGGAGATCCCCTAAAGTTGAGAGAACACAATTGGTAGGGACTGAGTCAAAGGTAGAGACTAAATAATTCCCAATCCCCTTTAAGAATCGCTGGAGAATCCTGGGGAGAGGGGTAAATATGACAATCTGGTTTTGAGGCAATGGGGGTCAAAATGCTCACATTCACACATACATACTTCTTAAAAAACAAACTATACAACGCAAATTCACAATTTTTATAGCATCATATTTCCTTTTTTCTTTTTATTAACACTATTTGTTAATGATTAATAAGAAAGAAGAGAATTTAGTTATTTTAAAATTCTAAATATTTTAAATTTGGCTAAAATATAATAATATAATATATAATATAAAATATAATCATAGTTACTATTCACCTTAAGATTTGCATAGCACTTTATGTGTATGATCTCTTTTGATCTCTCAACAATCTTGTAAGGTAGGTGCTATTTTTATCCCTATTTTACCAGTGAGGAAAGTGTGGCTGAAGAGATTGTCATTTACCCAGTGACACACAGCTATTGAAATTAAAGTATGTGAAGTAGGATGAACTCTGTTCTCTATCCATTAGATCACTTCCTAAATGGGAGTTGATTGGAATCAGAAGACCTGAGTTCAAGTACCTGCCACAGTGATGACTATGACCATAGACTAGTCATTTTTCTGTTTTAGCCTTGTTTTCTTCAACTACAAAGCGGAGATAACATTGTTCCCATTTCACAGAATTTATATGACTTTGAAAGTGCTTTGAAAATCATAAGCACTGTATTGGCATAAATTACAGAGAACACTGATTAAATATCACACTGCAGTGACAGGAATGTAAGTTTTTTTTAAATGAAATATTTGCACTTTTCATTTTGCATGCTGCTTCCATTCATTTCAAAGATGTTCTAAGTCATCGATAAAGCCAATCTCCTTCTTAATAGAATTTATAACTTTTTTAATTCAATGAACAATGAAAAATCATTTGAGTTGAATTGTACTTCACCATTCTCCAATCTACTCTCCTTGGATTTATAATTGATGTAGTTCTGGCCATATAGTAGGTAGGCTGTGCTTAACAAATACCATTAATAAAACCACTCTGTACAAGAAGTAAGAACTTTATTGAAATGCATGTGATTTCCAAAAGGTAAATAACTCCCTTGTCTCAGAAGTTAGAAGCACTGAGGCAACCTTCCATGAGTTTAAACTATTATTGTTCCAGGTTAATGGAAGAGAGTTTCTTGTCAGGATTAATGAAATTAATTCTGTGCAGAGAGACTCAATATATTGCATATGATTTGTGGTAGCTGATGTGGTTAGCTTTGCTGTAAATACATCTATACCTTTTGTTTGTGGTTAGTGGAACTAGGCTGAACGAGGGTTGAGTCAGGGCTTGGAAATCTTACTCACATTAATGAGGTATAAAAAAGCCATGACATTCTGACAGCAGGGGTCCACTCTGAACATCAAAATCAATAATGAAGCATTTTAATTAACTGGAATGTGCACTTAGAAGCACATTTAATTGACTACATTAGTGGTTTACCTCAAACTCATTTTGGGGGGCTGGGGATAGGCTTGAGGAAAAGTGCCTCAAAGATTTTCCTTTCTCTCTTTTTCACTTACTGTTGTTAAAAGTCTAGTTACTACTCCTGCAGTTTTCTTTTGTTCTCCCTAGTTGAGCATGTTTCCAAAGTTTTATTTGTTTCTTCTGAAAGAGAAATACAAGTGTTGGGTTTTTTTTTCCCATGTCGCTTTTGTACTTTCTGGCAAGCAATAATCCTGATAGAATATTAGCACAAAATAGAAATAACTCCAAAAATGGTCTGCTGACTGGGAAGTCCCAGTTCTAGGAATGAAATGTAGTTTGAACTCAAAACACTTAAAAAAAAAATTCTTGTCTCATCTTCCAAAAACAGTAGAATGGATATAAAGATTACAATGCATGCAAATGACTCACTAATTTTCGCTTAAACAAAGGCTCTGGGATATAGTAATTGTACTACTGCAGACTGATGAAAGCTCAATGTAACAAAAACTTCAAAGGAGGGATTCAATATGACTTTGTCTGACTCAAACACTGGTGATAATCTTTGTGTCTAAAGCACCAGATTGAAACACTTGTGTTATTAAAACTGCAGCGCTGACCTTTCCCAGGATTGTTTGCGGTCGGATATTTCAACATACCATACCTGCAACTGTATTGACTGGAGTATTTTGCCTGTCAGGATTAAGTTAATGTTGTTATCTTTGGCTGTAATGGGTTTTGAGCCTGCTGTTGCCTGCCTGCAAATGCAATAGTAAATTACTTTACAGTAAGACATGATGATTTGCTAAGTCTCTTGATAGGTCCTTTAGTCAGATTCAGTGTAAAATGAAAGGTGAAAAAGTTTTAGAACATAAGTTCTGAAATGTGGATAATTTTTTCTAGAACCTTCAATATCTAGTCAGTATATGCTACTTCATTTGGGGAAATGTAACACATCAGATATGAGAAAATATAACCCAGAGAAGTCAGCTTTTCCTCCGAATCAAGAAAGATGTTTCACATTAAAACGAGAAAGAATAATATAGCCATGAAAATAATATTTATGTAGCACATTTCCCCTCATGAATGCCAAACAGTTTCCATTGTACTATCTCACTAGCCCTTGCAAAAATCCCGTATGGCTAGGTTGGCTATGGTGGTGGACCAAAGGATGTTTTGTCATATGAGGCATTTCTAGAGATACCATATTTAATGAGTGAAGCAGATGTTCTTATATAAAAATGGGGAAAGGAAGAGAGAAAAGGGAAATCTATTTTAAGTGAAGCATATTCAGTGACATAAAAAACCCAGCAACTCAAGACTCAAGGCTAAGTACTAACAATTGTAGATTGAATGGATTGGATGGATGCCTGGCACCTATGGAAAAGATAACACATAAAATGTTGTAAGCATATTTAACAAAACACAAAATGTGTAGGTGTACAGTTCAGAGGAATTCAAGAGAGTGGGATAATGCATAAGTATATATCAAAACCCCCAGAGGGTTTGGTTATACTCATTGTAAGTAGTTCATGATGAAATTCCTCAACTTAACCAACTCTTGCAATCGAATTGATTACTTAACTATGATAATCTAGTTTCTATTTTATCCTCTCTAGTATATGGCAACAGAGTTATGATACATTTTAAATACAATTTTAAGTTATAATAGATGAAATAAAAATAGCCATTTATTGACCAAACATTCACACACACATTCACAATCACTAATAATGAAAAATTCGCTACATCTCGACACAGGAGAAAATAGATAATAGTACTGAAAACCCATTTCCTGGAAGTAAAAAATGAATGGGCCATCTTCCATATCTGAAGATGATACTACCAACTTGTGACTGGCAAGAGAAATGTTTTGAATTATCTTTCTAGGTGTGATGATGCTTTTAGTTGGTTAATACATTTCTTACTGTTCTCTAAAATAGAAAGTAGTTGTATTGAATAAATGTATAAAATAATTTAATTGTACCTGAGAGATAGACAGAACAAGTTAACCTTAGAAATGGCATGAAATCATAGTTCTCTGTGCTCAACATAGTAAGGAATGAGTTGCTTTCAAATAGCTCCTTTTTCAAAGCTCTACAAGAAGCAAATGATTACAATGGACTAATTCTGGGATTTCACACATTCTGGAGCAAATGAAGCTTTTATTCCCTTTCCTGTAGAAATAACTCTACATTAGCCTAATCAAAAGAATAAGATGTTCTGAAAGTTGGTGTCTTCATCTTTGACCTTGTTTTTGTAATTCAGATATACATTTCTGGGTAGGTGAAGTGACAGCCAGAAATTCAGTAAACTCTTGTCAGAACAAGAAAGCAGAGCGCCTCTGACTAAGTTTTAGAAATAAACCAGGTTTTTTTTGTTTTTTTTTTTCTTTTTTTCCCCAAGTGCCTATGAGGTTGCTATGAAAATAAGCATAGGTCCCAGTGTCAGGCGTGTAATATAAACTGGAGTACATGTAAAATGAACGTCTTTAAGTTCAAACTCAGTTTTGTGTTCAAATCAATAGGCTTCAGACAAAAATTTGAGTTAATGAGGAGATGTGGAAGTAATAAATGAATGAACAAAAGACTTTTTTTTTTTTTTTTTTTTTTACTAATGTGCTGAGCAAATGGAATATAAATGCAAAACTGAGACTATCCATCTTCACTCTCACTACACCTCCAGCCTTATATTCAAAGACAGAATAGGTATAAGGAAACAGTGGTAAAAGGACAGTGTTTTTGTCTGAAAAACCACAGAAATAATGGATGAAACAGCATAGTTGATTGTCATAACCTTTCTAGAAGCAATTGGAATGGAGCAGTTAAATGGCATAGTAGATAGAGTACCAGCCCTGAAGTCAGGAGGACCTGAGTTCAAATCTGACCTCAGACACTTAACACTTCCTAGCTGTGTGACCTTGGTTAAGTCACTTAATCTCAATTGCCTCAGCAATAATAAAAAAAAAATAATCATAGAAGCAATTGGAATATTGATTGGATTAGAGTTCCCAGAGCAAGGGATAATTTAGAATGGATTAGCTCCTCCTAAGAATGCTTTGTTTACATCTAGTTTCCAGTGTGAAGGAGTGGTCATGATAAAGCAGAAGGCGACTAGCAAAGAAGTAATTCAGAGAAGAGACTATCTCAGAGAAGAAAGTGATCAATAGTGTCAGGCTTATACTACTCCTTGCGGAATTATCTAAGATGATATACTTAAGAGCCATATAGCTTTTATAGCATAGAAGGCTCATTCACATCTATTTCATGTTTTTTCAGGAACAATACTAATTCCTGTTTAGGCATCCTGGACTTCTACACCTAAGTCTTTGAGGACATATAGGATGGTAACTGGTGGTGGGTGATATACAAGCTACTGAAAAGGGGAAGGGATGGGAATACATTGACTACATATCAAAAGCTCAAAGCTTCAAAGATGGATTATAATGCAGATTTTGAAGACCCAATAGATTTTTTAATGTGTCTAATAGTCTTGAAAATGCATCTATTGGTGAACCAAATCAGTTCCAATAGAGCAGTAATGAACTGAACCAGCTACACCTAGTGAAAGAACTCTGGGAGATGACTGTGAACCATTACATAGAATTCCCAATCCCTCTATTTTTGTCTGCCTTCATTTTTGATTTCCTTCACAGGCTAATTGCACACTATTTCAGAGTCTGATTCTTTTTATACAGCAAAATAACAGTTTGGACATGTATACTTATTTTGTATTTAATTTATACTTTAACATATTTAACATGTATTGGTCAACCTGCTATCTAGGGGAGGGGGTGGGAGGAAGGAGGGGAAAAGTTGGAACAAAAGGTTTGGCAATTATCAATGCTGTAAAATTACCCATGCATATAACTTGTAAACAAAAAGCTATATAAAAAAAGAAAATGTATCTATTGTTTTTTTTTTTTTTAATATTACTAGATCATCCTCTGGTCAGATAAAAATAAGTACAATAGAGTTGCATCACATATGTTTTTAACTTATACAAATTTAATTGTACACCCTCTGGCCAGAGAGAAAAAAGAATCTATATCAGGTGATTCACTAACCATTCCACTCAATGATTGCATCCATTGGAGTAAACTTGAGGTTGATATGGGAGATAAAATCTGCCATTTGCCAATAGATCTTAATACCATGGTCCTTGTAATGTGAATATCTCTGTGCTAAGCAGGATTCTGGAATCTCTTACTTATCATACCAATAGGCAGAACATTCCTTCTGCTTAATCTGGTAAAGCTAATGATGACAGGCTACCTTTCAAACATTTTTTATCAGCTACGTAGCCTTTGTTTGACATTCCTTTTTCTTTGCTTGTGTTCTCTCTTGCTTCATGATAAAGCAGAATAAAGAAACAATTATGAGGCAATATGACATAAAGATGGCTAAGTTCTAATTCCACTTCAGATATTAACCATCCAGTAAGTTCATGATGCCAGGCAAGTCACTCCACTTTCCTGGGTCTCAGTTACCTTATCTGTAAAAAATAGGTAGTTTGAATTTATGACCTTCTAGTTCAAGATCTATTATCTTAAGACCATCATCTTAAGTACATTCATGTTGCATTCTTTCAAGACTTTTACCCTGTCCCTAAGCAATAGTCTCCCTGCCATTAAACCTTTATTTAAGATGAAGCTAGATGGTTCAATGGTTATGCTTCAAACCTGGAGTCAAGTTTAATCCAGCCTTAGATACTTCCAAGCTATGAGAACCTGGGCAAGCACCTTAACCTTGTCTGTCTTAGTATTCTCATCAGTAAAATGGGGATAATAACATCACCTATCCCCAGGAATGTTGTGAGGATAAAAATGACACAATAATTTTAAAGTGCTTAGCATAGTTCCTGGCACATAGGAACTGCTACATAAATGTTATTTACTTATTATTATGTGTAATTATTTTCTTTTCTTTTAAGAGGAAATTTTATTTTCCTTTAATTGGTTATTGTAAAAAAAAAAAAAATTGCTTTCAGTAATTTCCATAGCAATAATTTCATCTATTGCTCTTTGATGTGGACTTTTTTCCCCTTTTCTTTTCTTTTTTCTTTTCTTCCTTCCTTTCATTCTTTTTTCTTCCTTCCTTCCTTCCTTCTTTCCTTCCTTTTGCTTTTTCTTCCTTCTTTTTTCTTCCTTCCTTCCTTTCTCTTCCTTCCTTCTTCCTTTCTTTCTTTCTCTTTCTTTCTTTCCTTTCTTCCGCCTTCCCTTCCTTCCTTCTTTCATTCTTTTCTTTCTTTCTTTCTTTCTTTCTTTCTTTCTTTCTTTCTTTCTTTCTTTCTTTCTTTCTTTCTTCTTTCCATGCTTTTCTTTTTTCTTTCTTTGTTCCTTTCTCTTCTTTCCTTTCTTTTTTCCTTTCTTCCTTTTTTCTTTCCTTCCTTCCTTCTTTCTTTCTATCTTCCTTCTTTCCTTCCTTTTCTTTTTTCTTCTTTCCTTTCTCTTGCTTCCTTCCTTCCTTTCTTTCTCTTTCTTTCTTTCCTTTCTTTCTCTTCTTTCTTCCTTCTTTATTTCTTGCTTTCCTTTTTTTCCTTCCTTCTTTTCTTTCTTTCTTTCTTTTCCTTCCTTTCTTCTTTTCTTTCTTTCTTTCTTTTCCTTCCTTCCTTCTTTCTTTCTTTTCCTTTCTTCCTTCCATCTTTCTTCCTTCCTTCCTTTCTTTTCTTTTTTTCTCTCTTTCTTTCTTTCTTTCTTCCCTATCCCTTTTCCAGATATAATTAAAGATATCATACTATATGCCAATTTAAGGTATTTTAAAAGATAATGGCAGCTCTGCTTCATTACTGAATTCAAAATTAACCCTTGGGTAAAATGAGATCCTATTGTAATTTTAATAGCCAACATTTATATAGTATTTTACATAATTTTTTTATTTGATCTTTTGAAAATCCTCTTTTGTTCCCATTTGCAGATGAGAAAAGTGAATGTCAGGAATAATGATTGTCCAACAGAAGTAAGATTTGAACCAAGGTCTGTGTTAATTCCAGGTTTAATGCTCTTTTCTCTATATTATGTTGTGTCTATCAGTTTAGAAAGAAAATGGTAATAATTTTGCCAAAAGAAAAATTGCTTCCTATCTCCATTTATTATTATTATTATTTGCCCATACAGCCTAGGAAAACTTCTTCATTTAGAGCCTGATTTTAATAGGGGAATAAAATGCCTTGGTAGGCATTAGTCCAGTTAAAAAATAGAAAGAATTAAAAAGAAATTATGTACATAGAAATGTACAATGGAGAAAAGGGTTAGTGTGTCCCATTGAGATGTAAACTTTATGAATACCTTTAACCATTATAAGGGATGCTGACTGTATTTTATAACTTGCACACACTCTGTTCCAACCTTGATTATACTTTATTTTGTTAAAAGAAAATATAAGGTCTATAACACTTCTAATTATCAAAAATATGCCTTTACTATAACTATTACCCACCAAATCCTTTCTATTTTCACAGCAGAAAAAAGATTTCAATATTGTTATTAACCACTCAAATATTTGCGGTATTTTAAAGCTTACAAAACACTCTCAATACCCCCTCAGAGATACAGGTAGCACAAGTATCATTACTGAAATTATTTTTATTGCATTTCTCAGTGATAGATGAACATTTGTTAGTTTGAAAAATGTATACATAATATTATAAGTATTAACACAAGAAAATACCAGCTGTTTTTATTACTTTTACAAAATTCAAAGGGACTTGTACAATTTGGCCATAATTTAGGTATACAAGAACCAAAGAATTAAGCAGAACTTTTTTTTCTTTAACTCAAGTACTTAACCTTTAAAATACACATATAACAAGGTTCTTAACAAACTAATGAACTCATTTTTATTTCCTCCTGTAGATATTAGTAAGTATTAAGCTGCTAGCTAAAATTAAAATACATTGTAAAGATTTCTAACTTAACTGACCTCTCTTTTCTCATGCCCACAACATGTTCTCTTCTCCTATCTCAGTATCCTATTCACTAACAACCTGTAGTGGTGTTTACAGAAAAAAAAAATCAATGTATTTTCTAGAATATATTCCGTATATAAAGTTGTAGAACTAACAAACTGCAATTCAGCAACCAGTAATTATTAGGCAAATCAAGTGAAGATAATCTATAAAGATTGTATAAATATGTATATATATAATCTTAATAGTGTTTTTTAAGTACATGCAAAGCTACTTTTTAACATTCAAAACCTTATGTTCCAAATTTTTCTCCCTTTCTTTCCCCCTTATCTTTCTGCTCCCCTAGACAGCAGCAATCTGATATAGGTTAAACATTTTCACTTCTTCTAAACACATTCCTATATTTGCCATGCTGTGTGAGAAAAATCAGATCAAAAGAAAAAAAAATACATGAGAAAAACAAACAAGAAAACAAGCAAGCAAGCAGCAACAACAAAAGTGAAACTAATATGCCTTGATCCACATTCAGTCTCCATAGTTCTCTCTTTGGATATGAATGTACTTTCCATCACAAGTCTATTAGTACTAAGGCTATATAAATCAAACATCTTCTGTGTATCAGGAAGTGAGCTAGATATGGGTGACATAAAGACAAAATAGATAAGATTCCTATTCTTATGGAGCATATATTTTACAACTTTATGGAAATATTGAGAGATCTCTTACTATAGTCTCTTTAATTTCTAGAATAACAAGAATGCCATATTAATATTTCTCCTTATAGATATTAAACTATATAATTATAGTAATATTGGGAGATTATTTTTAAATTTTTGTGTATCATGATATCAAGGACATGAGGAAAGCCCCTATTCTGTGTAACTTTTTGTTTTGCTTTTAAATAAATCCTATTAAATGCATTCATGAAGTTGAAATTGCATGAAACTGGACATGGAAAAGAAAGCATATTAGTGCTATTAACAATAGACAAAGAAGAGGAAGGGGACTGGTAATTAGGGATACAATGTTACAAGTCTTTCCTCAGAAATTTCATCAGTGTCTATGTGGCACATTGAGCTGAAAGATCATTTGCTTTGATGTATAAGACTTATTAAGATAATTCATAAGGGGTAAAACAACAATGACAGAGGTCCCTACCACATGCACAAAATTCAGAAAAATAAATAATGACTGCATACAACTAGAAATGTTATACTTAAAAAACAAATATTAATTAATATTATATGGTAATATCAATATTTGTTATGTAGGCTAAGACTTTTTTTCTTTAAATATATGGCAACTATCTTTGGGATTTAATTAGGACTAAGGCTTAAGTTAATGACCTAGCTTTCTGATGGCTTAAATATAGTTTCTTGACCACTATGATTGATAGGAAAGTTACATTAAACTGATCCACTCATTCAACAAGCATTTATTAAATTTTTGTCATGTACATAAGCATTGTACATAGTGTTGAAAAAGACAAAAAAAAAAAAAAAAGCAAAAATATAGTCCATGCTCTCAGGAAGCTTCCAATCTAACAGAGAAGATAGCATTCAAAAAATTATGTACATCCAAAATATATATGGGAAAGATGGAATAAATTTTATTTTCTTGTAGAATATTATTTCCCTGTTACAGCTAAATAAATCTTTTATTAACTTTTATGGTCTCATTCTGTTCCAAAAAAGAATTTGAAGCAATAGATAGACCTGATTCAGGCCCAGCATATAATACAACCCACAAAATAATTTGTATGAATTAGCAAGCTCCATAATTGTTCTTTGTTTATATCTCAACTCCCAAAGTTTGATGCAAATATATCTATAGCTCTATAATATGTGATGTTAGGGAATCATTAATAGAGCTTTATTCCCTTTTACAAATTTAATCTTATAGTATTCCCTGATATTTTGTCACTAAAAGTACAGTCTGTTAGTTTAATAAGCTTTGTTGTTTGAAGTCTAAACAGAAAGATAATTCATGAAATGGTTAATTTTCTCTGCTTCTGGCATTTACCAGCATTTGGTCTTTAGATAAGAATTTACTTCCTTAAATAAAGTATATACTAGTTATTCTCATCCTCTAGCATTCACAATAGAATGACATGTTCTGGAGGCAGCATTCCTTGCCAGAGGCAGGAAGGGTTATCATAACATAATGCCTAAGGTTGGTGGATTTGGGGAAAAGAGCAAATAATTATAGATAATGCTAGTAAAGGCAGACAAGCAAAAAGCAATATCCAAGACTGTGACACTGTTTTGAATATATATTTTTACGAGATTAATTTGAAATTATTTAGTTATTTACTATACCAATAGATTTGAAGGGAGTGATGGCTCAGATTTCAATAATTGAGTTGTGATCTCAATTTAATATCCATAGTAGATCATTTTATCAACATTTGGATAATTTATATCTTCTTTGGATCTATACCCATTCTGACTATAGCTTTTTTTCTCCAAAAAATCACAAATCAGTGTAATTATCTTTCTCTACCTTTGTAACTCATCAGAGCCAAATTCCTAAAGATTTCATTATTTTATTAATTGAATTCAGTAGTCTTTTTTTTTATTTGGACATTATTAATTGTCAAAAAGAATGATAATATATAAATGAGACTTTTTGCGTATTAACCATTACACATTGAAAAGCCACAAAAATCCTATATATAACCAATAAGAACAGTTAGAGGGGGCAGTTAGATGGTGCAGTAGTTAGAGCACCAGCCCTGAAGTCAGGAGGACCTGAGTTCAAATTTGATCTGACACTTAACACTTCCTAGCTGTGTGACCCTGGTCAAGGCACTTAACCCCAATTGCTTCAGAAAAAAAAATAAAAAGAATAGTAGAAAATTAGTTTTGCTTCTGTTTAGCCTTCCTTTCTCATGACTAATTCTCCAATTAACCTTTCTAGCTTGATCACAAATACTAAGATATGAAACTAAATGATAAGTCTGGCTCTCTGATGTATATATAAATAAACTTTTGCATAGTAAGTCCAGTCAAATCAGATATTCTTAAGTAAATAATCCATTGTCTTGGGGACTAATAAGAAGCATGAAAGGCTAGCATATTATCATAACAGTGCTCCTGTTATAAAGAACAGTAAGTTAGTCAAAAAGAACATTATAGTTGTTAGTGGAGTTGTGAAATAGTTTATCCTTTCTGGAGAGCAATTTGTAACTATGTTCAAAGGGCTATAAAACTGTGCATACCTTTTGATCCAGCAGTGTCACCATTGGGTCTGTATCTAAAAACATCATAAAAGAGGGAAAGGAACCCATATATGCAAAAATGTTTGTAGCAACTCTTTTTTTTTTTTTTTTTTTTTTTTTTTTTTAATTTAATAGCCTTTTATTTACAGGATATATACATGGGTAACTTTACAGCATTAACAATTGCCAAACCTCTTGTTCCAATTTTTCACCTCTTACCCCCCCCACCCCCTCCCCTAAATGGCAGGATGACCAGTAGATGTTAAATATATTAAAATATAACTTAGATACATAATAAGTATACATGACCAAAACATTATTTTGCTGTACAAAAAGAATCAGACTCTGAATTATTGTACAATTAGCTTGTGAAGGAAATCAAAAATGCAGGTGTGCATAAATATAGGGATTGGGAATTCAATGTAATGGTTTTTAGTCATCCCCCAGAGTTCTTTTTCTGGGTATATGTAGCAACTCTTTTTGTGATGGCAAGGAACTAGAAATTGAATGGATATCCATCAGTTGGAGCCTGGCTAAATAACTTATATAATGGAATATTATTGTTCTATAAGAAATGAACAGGCTGATTTCAGATAATCCTAGAACGACTTATATGAATTGATGTTCATTAAAGTGAGCAGAACTAAGAGAACACTATATACAGTAACAGCAAGATTATGTGATCAACTATGACAGACAGCTCTTCTCAGTAATGTGGTGATCCAAGACAATTCCAATAGGCTTGGAATGGAAAATGTCATCTACATTCAAAGATAGAACTATGGAGACTGAATGTGTATTGAAGCATAATATTTTTCACCTTTTTATCTGTTTATTTCCTTTTTTTCTTGTGTTTTTCCCTTTTGGTCTTATTTTTCTTACACAATATAACAAATATGGAACTATGTTTAAAAGAATTAGACATGTTTAACTTAGATTGCTTACTTTCTTGGGGAAGAGAGAGAGAATGGACAGGAAAAAAATTGGAATACAAAGCTTACAAAAATGAATGTTGAAAACTATGTTTACATGTATTTGGAAAAACAAAATACTATTGAAACAAAAAAGCATTGTAAAGGCAAGAGACCTGGGTTCTATATCTGACTTTATTACAAATTCAACTCTTTGAGTCTTGCTTTCATTAAAGTAAGTTGGACTTGATGACTTTCAAGGCACCTTCTATATCTTATGTTTCTTATTTGGTTGTCAGGCACAATGTTACTTTCTTTTATACAAGATAAGTACCTGAATTAGAAGATTGAAAATCATTGAATGAATGAATTTCATCCTCATGAAAACCTTATGAGGTAGATAATACAAAAATTATTTGTTTTTTATACATGAGGACAAAGGGAAGTTAAAATGATATGTTTTCAAAAAAGTGTGGGGCAAAGATCAGATTGAAATCTTGTTTTAATATAGTATTTTATGGAAATGTCTGTTTTTTCCCCACAAATTAAAAAGAAAATAAATCTTTCAAAAATAGGAAGAAAGAAAGAAAAAGAAGGAAGGAAAGAAAGAAAAAAAAGAAAGGGAGATGAAGGAAGGAAGGAAGGAAGGAAGGAAGGAAGGAAGGAAGGAAGGAAAGAAGGAAGAAAGGAAAGAAGGAAGGAAGGAAAGAAGGAAAGAAGGAAAGAAGGAAGAAAGGAAAGAAGGAAGAAAGGAAAGAAGGAAGGAAAGAAAAAATACTGGTGTTCTGATTTTACAGAGCTAATGATAGAATTTGGAATAAGAAGAGGACATGGCCCTCTTCAACAATGAGATGATCCAAATTAGTTCCAATAGAGCAATAATGAATTGAACCAGCTACACCCAGCAAAAGAACTCTGGGAGATGACTATGAACCACTACATAGAATTCCCAATCCCTCTATTTTTGTTCTCCTGCATTTTTGATTTCCTTCACAGGCTAATTGTACATTATTTCAAAGTCCGATTCTTTTAGTACAGCAAAATATGTTAGGACATGTATGCTTATATTGTATTTAATTTATACTTTAACATATTTAACATGTATTGGTCAACCTGCCATCCGGGGGAGGGGGTGGGAGGAAGGGAGGGAAAAGTTGGAACAAAAGGTTTTGCAATTGTCAATAGTGAAAAATTACCCATGCATATAATTTGTAAATAAAAAGCTATAATAAAAAAAAAAAAGGATAAAAAAAAAAGAAGAAGAAGAAGAGACATGGACTCAATGCCTCATTCTGACACTGATGTGACCCTGATCAAAGAATTTAACATCATTGAGTCTTGGGTTCACAGATTCTACCTGTACAGCATTATTTTCTTTCTTGCTTCCCCACCATGACTTCAGGTCACTGAAAGTTTTTTGTTCCCTTTCGTGATCCTCCTGATTTCCCTTTAGGTTTTGTGTAGCTATTCTGCTAGTATTCTTATAAAATCCTGGGTCTGCCTTTTCTCATTGCATACAATCTGTCTTTGCCTCCTGATCCAGACACACATCCCCAGAACATTGTTAAGGTACTGACGTAAATCTCAATTCTCCTGAGTTTGCAAATGCTTTTTATGGTCAAGCGGATAAAAAAAAAATCATGGCAAGACAAAGTTGTTCTCTTCCCTATCCTACCCTCTCCTAGGCAATTTCTTCTCAGGGACTTAGGGGGAGCTCCCAACACTAAGCTTCTAGAAACATCTTTCTGGTTTTACACAAGCCCTCCAGGGAATTACTGAATTCCTCAATGATTTTAAACAGATTTTCTGAGCACCTAGCTGATGTCTAGACCTTGTTCACACATAGTTCATATCTCTAAATGATTTATTCAGTTGAGATGGATTCTCATTTGAGTTAAGTGGAGTGGGGGTGATTTAAATTGATTGACTCGATCAAACTTTACCCTTACATTAGTTTGTTGTGATTTGTTCTTACTGAGCATACTTTGGCTTCTAGTGAATATTTCCTCTGTTTCAAAGTGCTCACAAATCACCTGCTTAATAATGTGCTCTAGAATTTTGGTGGGAGTCAATGTCAAACTCACTGACCTAAGTATTCTCATATGCATTATTATTTTTTTCTTTTTGAGACATTGATTTAAGACTTGTCAAAGGATTATGGATCTGAAATTAAACCAGACCTCGGAGGCCATTCAATTCAATCTACTTAGGGAGATTAAATAATATTCCCAGATACCTGAATAGTAAAGAGAGTAAACATTAAGAGGAAGATTAGAATCCAGTTCCTCAGAGTCCAGGTCTTAGTTTTTTATGTACACCACAGTCTTCCCCACTTTATGATTTCTTAAATATGACTAACAATGGTAGCATGTTTACACCTATAAGTTTTCAGTACCATCAGGCGTTTTTGCCTAAGGGCCTGATGACCTGAGATCATTAGTGACTTCTTGTCCTCCTTTTCTGTTCCTGCTTTTATTAGCTTTCAAAACTTTTTAACCAAGTTTGATCTATCATTTCCAGTCTGAATATGTCCTTTTAAATGAAGAAAATGAAAGCAAAATCCTATTTGCTCTCTCCTTGTCATCTGTTTACATTAAACCATCTATGTCAAGGAATGGACCTAATTTCAACCTTTTTCCTTTATCTCTTACTAGACTTTAATAGTACTTTAGGCTGTCCTTAGCACATTTTGTGAACTCTAGTTCATTATGGACTTTAAAATAACTACTATTTTAATGCCACCCTTTTAAATTCATCCTTGGTTAGATTTGTTATATTTTCCTTTCCTTTGCAGTTCCCTAATTTGTCCAGGTCCTTTTAAAATTGGAGCTCATCAGAATAGTGAGTGTGTATGTGCTTAGACATATCAATTCCACAGTGTTAAATATCTTCCTAGTTTTGTTTGTTATTTGTCTGTTTTGTTTTTTGAATCTCATTAAGATCATCTGTGGTTGCTTTATTAGAGGCATCATGGTAGAGTGAAAAGAATTGGATTGGGAAAGTGGGTTCAAAACTTTCTTTTATCTCTTCCTAGTGCTATCTTTTCCCACTAAATCACTTAATCTCTTTGAGATTCTGTTTCCTGATCTGTAAAATGGAGAAGATAATTCAGACTCTATCTTCTTTGTAAAGTTGTCATGAAGATGAAATTACATGGTAGAGTTGATAGAATTCTGGACATGGAATCAGTAAAATCTCAGTTAAAACTCTTCAATAGACACTTCCCAGCTGTGTGGTCTGGGCAAGTCTCAATCTCTGGCTGTGTATCTCTCTTTCTTCATTGATTAAATGGGAATAATAATAACATCTAATTCTCAGAGCTATTCTAAGGATCAAACAAAATGGCATGTAAAATATTTTATAAATCTTAAAAGTGCTACATTAAGTACTAGATATTATAATACACCTAGAAACATTCTGTCACAATAAGAAATTATATAAAGGTATGATATTATGGGTTTTAGAATTTTTCCTAAAACCTTGAGTCAGAAAAACATTTCTCTGAGTTCAGATGTAGTCTTAGACCCCAATTTGTGTGACCTGGGCAAGTCACTCAATCTTGTTTGTCTCAATTTGCCCATCTATAAAATGAGCTGGTGAAGGAAATGCCAAATTACCCCATTATCTTTGCCAAGAAAACTCCAAATAAAATCACAAAGAATTGGGCATGACAGAAATGACACAACAACAAAAATCCCTTTTGAGTAATGATCTCTTTCATATTTATCCTCTGTCTAAACTTTTTGGAAATCTGATTTCCAATTGGTATATATCTGATTATGCATTCCCTTCCTTTATGATTTTGAACTTTAATATTACATAATAACTCTGAAAAATTCAATGATGCCTACATCATCAGATAGTTTTTCTCTGTTGGTTAAAATGAAGTCCAGAGCATCATTCAACTCATTGATTCTTTCACCCTCTAAAAGATTAGATTGTTAGCAAAGCAGGTCAAGAATTTATCAGTTGCTGTCCATACCCTTTGATCCAGCAGTGTTACTACTGGGCTTATATCCCAAAGAGATTTTAAAGAAGGGAAAGAGACCTGTAAGTACAAGAATGTTTGTAGCGGCTCTCTTTGTAGTGGCCAGAAACTGGAAACTGAATGGATGCCCATCAATTGGAGAATGGCTGAATAAATTGTGGTATATGAATATTATGGAATATGATTGTTCTGTAAGAAATTACCAGCAGGATGATTTCAGAAAGGTGTGGAGAGACTTACAGGAACTGATGTTGAGTGAAATGAGCAGGACCAGGAGATCATTATATACTTCAACAATGATACTATATGATGATCAATTCTGATGGACCTGGCCCTGTTCAACAATGAGATGAACCAAATCAGCTCCAAGAAAGCAGCAATGAATTGAACCAGCTACACCCCGCGAAAGAACTCTGGGAGATGACTATGAATCACTACATAGAATTCTCAATCCCTCTACCTTTGTCTGCCTGAATTTTTGATTTCCTTCACAGGCTAATTGTACATTATTTCAAAGTCCAATTCTTTTTGAACAACAAACTAACTTTTTGGACATGTATACTAATATTGTATTTAATTTCTACTTTAACATATTTAACATGTATTGGTCAATCTGCCATTTGGGGGAGAGGGTGGGAGAAGGGGAAAAATTGGAACAAAAGGTTTGGCAATTGCCAATGCTGTAAAAATTATCCATGCATATAAGTTGTAAATAAAAGGCTATAATAAATATTTTAAAAGAACAAAAAAAAACAGCAAAAAAAAAAAAAAAAAGAATTTATCAGTTGCTCTGTGTGGAGAACAATCAGAATTCCAATGGATTTCTGAATTCGCCTTGGGCTTTAAAAAAAGATATTTATACATAGGTTTCTCTAACTGTAAACTGGAGATGATAATGTCTTCTTACCTATTTTATTGGTATATTGATTTGACTATCTTAAGGCTCTTAGAATTCCTAAAAAATGTTGGTATACATACAAATAGATACTATTTCAAAAACTTGGGCTCTTAGGATAACAGATTTAAAGCTAGAAAGGATCTTAGAGGCCAGATAGTCTCATCTCTCATTTTACAGATGAGGAAACTGAGCCCAAGAGAAAGTAAGTGATTTATCCAGTCACAGAGGTAATAACCACATCGTCTGACTCAAAATCCAACCCTCTTTTCATTGGGGGAGCTTTTTGAGATATATTTCCTCTGTCCTATAGTATACTTTCTTCCCCTGTTACCTCTGAATCACACTTCACTCTCTTTGCCATGAGCCAAGAACTCCTTTTGTTTCGATCTGTATTCTCATTTGTGTAGGAAATTGAGGTGAGGAAATTCCCTCTACTAACTCAGATGACCAATTGTCCTGCAATTTAGTTCCTGGCATATAATTTTGTTGTTCAGTCATTTTTGAGTAGTATCCAGCTCTTTTTTTTTTTTTTTGGCAAAAATGTTGAAGTGATTTGCCATTCTTTCTCCAATTCATTTTATAGATGAGAAAACTTAGGCAGAGCTAAGTGACTTGCCCAGGATCACAGTTAGTGTCTGAAACTGATTGGAACTCATAAAAATGAGTCTTCCTTATTTTCAAGCCCATAGATATATCCATTATATTAATTCACTGCCCCTGCACATAATCGGCCTTATAGAAATGTTTCTTCACTTTCTCTTTCCTTTCCCTTTCGTACTAAAAACTTACAGTGAAAAGTCTATTAGTAAATTAGTCTAGGAGTTCAAGAAGACCGGGATTTAATTCCCACTTTTGACACATACTGGCTAGCTAATCCTGGACAAATGATTCAATCATTCAGGGCTTTAGGCAGCAGCTATCTAACATTGTAAGTTGGAACATTGTGATCTTGGTAAGGGAAGGGTCTTCCCCAGGAATTCCTCATATCAATGAAAGAAGAGATTGGATTTAAAAAAAAGTATAAGGCCATGTCCGAGGTGCTGAGAATGGCAAGACAAAATAAACAGTTCCTGCCCTCAATTAACTTAGATTTTACAGAGGATTTTACAAGTTATGCTGTTATAACTGATGGTACAAAAAAGGACAACAACATAAAAATAACAATAACAATGTTGCAGCAACAACAACAATATTTGGGCTTGTATACATTTTTATTGGCTTACCAAAAATTCAAGAGGCCCTTCCAAAACTTTCGGGTATAGCTTTAGAAAAATGCTAAATTTTGAGAGATTTCATCTTAATGTATAATTAAAATTTCACTTGTATGCATTTCAATTTCTTTTAGTCTTGGCCTAGTTTAGTCCAAATTATGATTAATGGTAGCTTAATGGTTTCCAGGTCTGGAATGAGGGAAGACCTCTTTTGAAATCCAGCCTCAGACATTTACTGTTTGGAAAACCTACAGGAAGTCACTGCCTTAGTTTCCTCCTCTGGAAAAGAAGGATCATACAACAACCAGAGTTGTGCGAATTGAATGAGATAATAATTATAAAGCATTTAGTATGGTACATAGCACATAGCAAGCACTATTTAATGTTAGTTATTATTTATCATCCCCATCATTATTATTATAATCTATATGACTATGCTAGAAAATATGCCTATGTATTAATATTAAGTTTATCTATATGTTTTATTCAATACTATTTCTCTATCCAATATTATATCCAATGTTACACCTACATTTTTTACACTGATATGTATAAATATTTATAATTTCCCTCTCCATACATTGTAAATTATGGTCACTTAAAGTTTTGATAACTGGTCTTGAGGAAAAAGATTTTTTTTTTTCATTTTTGCCTTTGTAATTCCTATAACGAGTACACAGCAGACATTTAATGAATGCTAGTCAAAATGGATTGAATTGAATTTATTTTCCTGCGTTAATTTAAAATTTTAACGTTTCCCAATTTAAACTAATTTGTATTTATTATTTATATGTTGGCTCCCCCATTAGAGTGTAAGCTCCTGGAGTGCAGGCACTATTTTTTTGCCCTACTTTAGATCACCAATGCTTAACAAAGAGTCCATTGTAAGTGCTTGATGACTGTGTATTGATTTGGCTAGTTCTGCTCCAATTCATTAAATCTGAAAGTCAATACAAAAGTCATGAAAATATTCATTCTGTGCATCATATCTTTAGGGTCAACAAACTGAGATTCTTGGCTTTACTACTGTCTAACTTCTGCATCAGATTGCTGCAATATACAGTTTTAAAAAGAGTTTCATTTCTTTTTATTTGTAAATGCACTTAGTTTGGTTAAAGTGAGATAAGATTGTTTTGTTTTGTGTAAAACACACAACCCTCATTTACTCCCTAGAGAACTGGTACTCAGTCTCCATCTACTGCTGAACCTGTTTCACTGTAGTTGGGCTGTACTTGGATATGCAGAAATTGGGGATCATTTCAGTTCTCCTCCTACTACATTGTTTTACACTAGTTAATGTTTTATTTATGAAGAAAATTGTAGGGCTTTGTTTTGTTTTAAAAGGTACTTTTATTTTTTTTAAATTCTGAGCAGTACTGCCTTTATCATACAAATAATTATTAGTTTTGTTTCTAAATGAGTTGTGTACTGACCTTTGCAGGTATGCTGAATATTGCTGAATAATTCTTCTTATTTGGGAAAAATATATATTTAGTTTAACCATTAATACATACTGTCATAATCTTTGTATTCAGAACTAAGTTTATTGTAGTACAATTTAAATATGCTGTGTATTTACACTAGTAACTTACTATGAAAACTGAATTGATTTGTTTATGTTAATGTGAAATCTCTTTTCCAATTTATAGTCCTCAATTAAAAAAAAAAAAAAAACTTCTTATCAAGTCAGGGTCACCTAAGAAACACTTGACATTACCTTCTTCCAGAAAGGAAGTGAATATCACTCTAATCATTCCTCTAGGTTGAGGGAAGAGAGAAAAATGAGGAAGAAAGATAGGAATAAGAGCAAGAAGTGGTTTAAAAAAGTTATTTTGCTTTATCATTTTGGAGAGAACAAGCTAAGGAAAAAGTCATAGAGTATGAAAATGACATGCAAATAGAAAGTTGTATGGATGTTTGAGAAGGCCCTTTTCCCTGATACTTCTCTGTAATGATTACTTCTTATTTATTCTATATATAATTTGCTTTGTATATTTATTTACATGTTGTATACTCTATTATATTATAAGATTCTTGAGGGAAAGGACTTTCTTTTGCCTCTTTTTGTATCCCCAGTGCTTAAACATGTGCCTGGCATGTAGTAGGAGCTTGACATATATATATTGATTTGATTTGATATTTTTTCTTTTGTAGTATATGCTATATATTTGGAATGATAGATTTGAGTTTTTTCATCTCAAGTAATTTATTAGCTAGAAAATCTACTTGTTAACAATGGACCATTCAAGGAACAAATTGTAATTCTAATTCTAAGATAAATTTTTCTTTTTGTCACTGATTCAATGATGTAAGTTGTGAGTCAACTGGAAATATATATAAAGAGACTCTTAAAAACTAATATATAAGCTAATATTTAAAATACAAACTAATAATAGATATCTGTAAGATTAAATGACCCCTTAATAACAACATATTGAATATACATCTTTCTGCAAAATATCACAATAGTACATTTTCTATGGCATTTCCATAACTCATATTGTAGATAATTGTTCTTGAATTATAATTATCAGCTTAGGAAGTCTGATTTGCATTACAAATGCAAAATATTAATTAAACAGAAAATGTGTATTGAGAGTAGATTCTATCTTGTTTTTAAGGGTCAGAAGAGAACCATCAAAATTTTAAAATATTTTAACCAATACTGAACTTTAAAAGATTTTCTATGTTGAACCTCTAAGAAATTATAGGAAGGGACTCTGGTGTAATATATTCTCATATACAGGTTGCATATTGCTCCTTTCGCTCACAGAATGAAGAAACAATCTGTTTTTAATTAGTATTTTATTTTAATTGGTTTTCACAGCTTCTCTATTTCAAAACAGCTTAGATTATTAACTAAAATAAAGGCATCCTATTAAGAAAAGGGAATATGAAATCTAACATGCAGTTCTTGCATAATAACAAGGATTACAGGTGGATAATCATAACAATGATAAAAAAAATCAAGCATTTATAGAGTAGTATTTATGTTCAAATCATTGATTCTCATTAGTCATTTGTCCAGTATTGTATGTATGTGTTTCTAAGCACAATTTGATTAAAATAACATAATACTTATGGACATTTTTCATAATAATTTTAGAACATATCAAGGAAGAGAATTCTCTCATTTGGATTTAATTATTTCCCTATGACTTTTCCAGTTCAGAAACTTTATCCATGAGCGTCAGAAAGTCAAAATAGAATAAAAATCATGTAGAAGCTGCTTTCTTTTAATTTTTTTAAACAAATGCTAAAGGATGGACAAATTGCATAATTGAGAAATTTAGTACAATAGTAGATAAAGTGTAGAAAGATTGTTTGGCAAATTTCCTAGTAAGATATCCTATTTCTTTAATAAATGATAACTGAGCAACAAAGCATCAGCAATAGTTTAGGATTGACTAGACATGGCCACGGGCCAACAACTATAAGATGATGTAGTCTTTGCTGTTGTTACAGGGATTGTCTGTTTGTACTAGGAATTTAGCTAGAATGAGATCCAAGAGTAAACTAGGGAATGCTCTTCAATTGGTGGCTTCTGATAGCTTTTAGGAACTATTTGGCTGAATTGACAAGATAGTCCACTGAAAACCTGACAACCTCTTAAAGTAAGGCATACATCCATGTCGATAAATTTATAGATTCACAAAGTTATTTCAACCTATATACCATGATTTGATGACATGATTCATTCACTATACATTGCCATGTTCTATTCACTATATATTGCCATGTTCCCTGTCCCCCCCCAAAACTTATGAAGGCCTTGCTTTATGAGATTTTAACTATTATCTATATCTATATATAAACTTTATACGTAACTTTATATGGGAATATATATTTGTGTTCATGTGTGTATGCATATGTATATACATATTTCAATACTTGAAGAATCATTAGCCAGAGCATTCCTTCAATCAATCAATAAGCAAACATTAGTAAACATGTGTTATTGTAAGTAACTGTGCAAGACACTAGAGATATAAACATAAAAAATGAAAAAAATTGCCTTCAGGGAGTTTACATTTTATTAGAGCTTATACTTTACATTTATACTTCAGCTAACTGTAATCTAGTAGTTTTCATGAGTTGCTGCAGCAACACCTTGTAACCAAAGTAGTGTTAAGCCTTTCCAAATTTAGCAATGTAGAATTTTAGGCAAAGACATACATAATCCATGACTGAGTTCATTGTTGAAAACTTTCTAGTTTGCTAGGATCTGTCAGAGCTACCTTTGGTTATACCATTGGTATAACCTTTACTTACAGGTACCTATTAGGTAGCAAAATAGGATTTTACTTGAGATATAATGTATGATATGTTAATTAATATATATGAGAATAAAAAATATTATATAGTATTACATTAAATACATTTATCAGGTTTAATTAGTATTTTTACTCTAAAAAGTCAATGAAAATTCACATTTACTTGAATCTTCTTAATATCATTGTAAGAAAAGGGAAAAAGTGATCTATACTTTTTATTTTGTTATTGTTCACCCTATGTTCTCAAAGAGGCCTGATGTTATGGTAATGATGATTTCTTGACTTGTATGTAAATTAGATTTAAGTGAGGCAGGGTTGTGAAAAGTCATCAACCTTCCTCTATCCTCCAGAATCATCACAGTTCAGTAGCAAGGCAAAAATCAAGATGATTGGTGATGGCCTGGGATGAAGTAGATTACTTTAGCCCTTTTATATCAAGATCTTTCTTAGTCCTTACTTTGTCTGAGCAATTTCCATTCAGTGACTAAAGACCGGGTAAAAATTAAAGCAAAAGATATTGAAGTTAACAGATTTGAAGTGGTTTATCCAAAGGCAAAATGAAAACTCATTTTTAAATATCATTTGTCTTCTAGTGATAGCATATCACAAAATCATAGTATCACAGGGCATATAGTAAAATTAGTATTCAAACAAAGATCCTCTCTGAAACATATCTATTTGTCTAGTTTTTGCTTGAAAACCTCCAGTGAGAGAGAAATCAAAGTAGCTCATTTAGCTCTACTGATATAGGATGTGTTCATTAAATCTGTATATATTTCAACAATGTTTCTTATGGTTCCTAGTTCTGGCCACTCAGTCTAAGCAAAATTGAGTCTCTCTTTTTCAGTACCTCTTCAAATGTTTGAAAATAGTAATCATATTCTCACAAATTCTTCTCTTTCTCATACTGAGCATTCCCACTTCTGTGAGCTGATCTTCATGATCTTGAGGCCCTCACTATACTGGTCACCATTCTCTATACATTCTCCAGTTTATCATATTCTTCTTTGAAATATGTCTCTAGATTATGAACATAATACTTCAGAGGTGATCCAATTTAACAGCATAAAATGGGAATATCTCCTTCACTAAAAATGCCAATTCACCTACTATCTCTACAAACTGCTCCCATTTTATATTTATGAAGCTGATTTTTTTGAAAAAAATGAACTAAGACTTTACATTTCCCTTTATCAAATTTCATCTTAGATTTAGCATAATATTCTGTCTAAGGCCTCTTTGGATTCTGACCCTGTCCATTCAATATGCTAGTTATCTTTTTAAATTTTTTGTCATCTACATATATGCTGAATATATTATTGTCATGTTCCTCCAAGTCATTAATTTTTAAAAATATCTGCCTTTCTACATTATTTTTTTTTTACTAAAAAACAAATATACAAAGAATAACCCCTCTTTAAGTGCTTTATCACTACTCCTTCAATCACATACAGCATTAATAAAGATGTTGAACAGCATAAGTTAAAACAAAGTTGCTAAGCCTGGGACATTCCACTAGACACCTTGCTAGTTGATTTCAAATCATTAATGGGCTCTTTGAGTCTAGTCACTTAACCAGTTCTGACTCTACCCAAATAAACAATGATTTAAAATATTTTCTATGATTGATTATAACTAGCTCTATCAGGACCTCCAAAAGTACCCTTAAAACAGTTGAATATATTTATTTTGTATATTTTCTGCTTATACGTGTGCATATGTATATGTGTATAGTCATTCTTGATATAATGTAAGCCTCTTGAGAGCAAGTACTGCTTCATATTTTCCTTTATATTCTGAGTGCCTAAAATATAACAAATACTTCATTCCCCTACTAAATAAACTCAATGAATTTCATTTCTCCACTCAATGAACTCCTTATTACCTATAGGACATAGGTGTATATATAACAGGATTAAGTTTCCACCTTTGCTGACACAGTTGACTAAAGTTCTGTGTTTACCTATGATTTAGGATCAAACACAAACTAAAAGTTTTACCCTAAATGGTTAGACTTGGAGTCAGGATGATTTAAGTTCATACACTTAATTGTGTGACCCTGAGCAAATCACTAACTTTCTTAGCCTCGGTTCCTCATTTATAAAATGGAGATAACAATAGCACCTACTTCAGAGATTTATTAGAAGAATAAATTGAGAAAACTTTTAAGAATTGCTTTATAAACCTTAAAATATAATGTTAACTATTCTGTAAGTATCTATGCATCTATGCATATTGGGCATATATGTGTGTATGAATATTTTATATATATATATATATATATAAATGTGTATGTATGTTCATGTATATAATCTAGTGTATATGGAATAGATATATTTATTTATTTGACTATCTATCTATCTACTTATCTAGCTAGCTACCTATCTGCCTATCTACCTATCCCTTTAATTTTCCCTAATATAATGATAAAATGGAACTCCTTGAGAGTAGGAATGATTTTCTTGTTTGTCTTTGTATACACATTAGCTAGCACAGTACTTGGAAGTGGGAGGCACTTAATGAATGTTTATTGGTGGATGGATTTATTGACTGAACTTGTTGCCACTAATTAACCTGAGCATCTCCATATCAACAGCTTTACTTTCTGTAGCACTTTAGAGTTTACAAAGCACTTTCTTTCTAACAATCTCCTGAAGCAGATGGTGTTAGCATTGTTATGTCTGTTTTACATGTAAGGACATTAAAGCTACCAGAGGGCTTAATCACCAGGACAGTAAATGGGAAGTAGAACAGAGACTTTCACTATCTGTATTGATCTATCTTGTACTTATAATACTCGAAAACCTTGATCAGGAAAGGGAGATAACTCTCAGTTGTTCTTTGTACTTATATTCCTTGTGACTGGCATATTGTTCTTAATAAACACCCGTTGATTGATTGAATTCTTGAAGGCTAGACCAACAAAGCCAAGTTTGGCAAGTCCTTGCAAGCTGGATAAACTTTAAACCTGGACCTGATGATGGTGTCTAAGCTGGTCATATGAGTACCTACCTATATAAGTTAAAGACTCATCACCAGGTGGACTGAGGAATAATGATTGACTTAGTCAGGACACCTACGGAAATGCATCTAAGTCTTGGAGGTTTTGCTGCTACATTGGCAAAGGGAGTAGCTACATTCCAGTCAAAGATCCTTGAAGTTTAGCAGTGCAGATAGAAAATGCCATTCCTCCATCCCTTCTTTCACCCAGTCTGCCCTGTCATCATTGTTCTGGGTAAGTGTGTGTGTTATAAGGAATGGCGGGGAGGGGTGCTGTTTATGGTCATGTATGATTTATCTTTAAAGGACTTATAATGTGAGGTGACAAAGTTTTTTAAATTGGGTTCAGAGTCAGAAGAGCTAAATTTTCAGTGGTTGTGAGTGTCCTGTTCTCCTTGAGCCCCATGGGTTAGGGAGCATGTGACATCTAAAGAACATATCCTACCTAGGCAAGCCTGAGTCTTCTTCATGTCTCTTCTGATCTTCAACAAACTAGAATTTATCCTGAGTTGAATGTGTCAATGATTTGAGATGACCTTGGGAGTTGGAAGGTCCATAAATCCTGGGCCTCATTAGTTTGGAATGAGTTCACAGTTTCTTCTCACTATGTCTACTTACTCATAGGCTCTCCCAACTCTACAACTAGTAAGGATGCTTAACCATCTAACATTATAAGCCTCTCAGCAATAAATCACAGATGATCTGAAACTCTATCCTCTCCCCCCAAAACAACCAGAAACATCCAGTATAGTTGCCCATTTGCCCAGATGATAGAATAATATCTGAGCATGCTCTATGATGGGAATGGGGATGCTGTCAGATAGAGATAACCTTTACCACATATATAGTGGGATAGAGCAAAGAATATTGGCTATAAATTAAGAAGACTCCTTTCATATGTGTGTTAATTAACAAGTCATCTAAACAAGTCACTCAAACTTTTAAGATCTCAGTTTATACATCTTTTGAATGAGGGATATGACCTAAATGATCTTCAAGCTTCTCTAAGTTAGTTTAAATCCTATGAGCCTATGAATTGTTGCTCTATAAAAGATGCTCCTCATTGATTGCTTATATATATATATATATATATATATATATATATATATATATATATATTTGTCTTCCCAATTAGGTTATAAATTTTTTTAATGGCAGATATAATCTCTTCAATTTCTGTTATATTTTCTGCACTGCACACAAGAAAGGTTGATCACAGAATCATAGGATTATAGATTTCAAACTTGAATGGAACTTAGAGGACATCGAATATAACCCTTTCATTTTATTGATAAGCAACTGAGGCCTGGAGAGGACATATGACTTGTGTGGAGTCCTATAAATAGTAATAGAAATTGAATCTGAACCCAGTGACAATGGATAGTAAAATGTGGTCCCCTGTGACATTTATGTTGTCAAGAAAAAGATAGAAAAGTCCCATAGCAGAGTAGGTGGACACCCTCATGAAACTTACTGGAAACATGGATGGACAAGGATCAGAGGGACCACAGAGGCATAGATGGTTTGTGATGGTCATCAAATAATATCTATTTCAATGAGTTTACAGAAAGCTACTCTGATTACAATAGACAAAAAATATTGCAACCAACTTCCTAATTTTTTAAGGCCTGGATTTGTTTTATTTTAAATTCTGCTTTATTTCTTTCCTTGGAGATCCTAAGTATGTTTGTTCATGCTAATTAGCTCCATGGTGATGCAGACTTTCTTCTTTCCTCTAATGTCATTACACCCCCCCCCCAAATCTTCTCAAAAGAGATCATCCCTGATCCATTTGAATTTGGATACATGACAATTTAAACCACTTCCTACAAATATCTCTTGCTATCTGGGCAATGGTGATACCCAGTTTTCTCCAAGTCAGATGCATTGGCCCTGTTTCCAAGTATACAGAACTTGTACATGATCTTTTAACTAGAGAAAAAGGCACTCTGGATCACATTTGGAGTGTAAAATCCTCAGCTTCAGAATGGTAGACAATATGTTTGTTTGAATGGAAAAGGAGGAAATGAACATCCATCTCATGCTTCTGAGTTCCTGTGTGTATTGAGAAGCCTTCAAAATCAGGGAAGACTGTAATGTACCTTTGGAGCCATTAGAGCAGGCAATTTCTATCAAACTAACAAAAACGAAGTCCCAGTCAACAATTCATGTTCTTCATAAGCTTGTATAAGAGTTTACTTTTCAATGCCAGACTGCCCTCCCCCACCCTCTGAATTTCATCTAAAACATGAGAGGCAGAGTTTTCATATTATTTAAAAGAAGCTAATAAGAAAAGACACTTATGGAGCATTTAAATTCCAAAGCCAAATATCTATGGTTCCTTGTCAGTGTATCATTGGTAAGTTGCTTTTTAATCACTCTATTTGATATTTGAGATGTGGCAGTAAAATGTTTATATTAAGAATTGTACAGTAAACCTCCAGTTTAGAAGCAAATTAATAGTCTGGAACCGTGAGAATCTGACTATATCTGAATATTGATGATCTCACTTTCAGAGTCTCTCTGGGATTGGGGGTGTGAGGTGTTGATCATTGCTCCTTACTGATAAGCAAAATATTTCCAGAGCGTGAAGAATTCTGTGGTGTGTGAGAAGGATAAACCTTAATCTGCATCAACACACTAACTTCTCCTCTGCCATTTGCATTGAAAATCAGGGAGAAGTTATGCTAAGCTCTCTATTATAGCCTCATGTATGTGAAAGGTCTTCCCCTTCATTTGAATAAGGCCTCTTCTGCATGTGAAAAAAGCACATTTAAAAGGAACTGTTCCTTTAATTAGGATGGCATTTAGAAGCAGAATCCTTAAATGTTCACTTTTTGTGATGCTAAATGGTGGAGTATTTTCCAGGGTATTGTAGCAGTCACTTTCATTAAGCATTTTTATTTTTATTTATTTTTTAAAAGGAAAGGACATGCCTTACAACTAAGAGCGGGAGGAGTAGATTAATATGACTATCTAGATTATGGAAAATTTAAATCAGTGTGTTTGATGAAATGTGAGAAAATGTTTAAATATAGGATTAGACTTACAATATAGGAAGCAGTCCAGGAGATCAAAAGAAGTCTGTCCAGAAAGTCAGACTAAAAAGGGAGGAAAAATCTATTGAGTGAATTCTTATAGCTAAATGATTAAAGAGTGTTTTTAATATAGTACATCCAATCTGACTTTAAAATAAAAGTAAACACTACAGACAGTGCATGAATTAGAGATTGTATTCATTTCTGATGAAAGCCAAGTGGCGGTGACTGAGGCTGAGCCAGAATAGAGTACTTAACTGCTCTGAGCTCACTCAGGAAGCAGTGCCATAGCTTTTAAAAGTGGTACCCTGAAGAAGAATCCTAAATCTAGCATGCAGCATCCTGCAGGAGACCCATGATAGCTGATTGACATCTACATGAATATGGATTTTTAAAATCCATATTTAATTCCCTCTCCCTTAAAAAAAAAAAAAAGAGTTAAACCCAGAAGTTTAAAGCAAACCTTGGAAAACTAGAACGTATTTAATCTTGTGATATGTTAGCTGCTGAGTTCCATCCTCAAAAAGGGCCTCCAATATCCAAACTGAGGCAGCTCAGCCAAAGTCCTAAGATTGGTTTTTTCCGATGTTTGGTGAAATCATGTACAATATCTCAACATCAGAGCTTGCCTTGGGGCCTCCTTGCTGTTGCAGAGGAGTTTTAGCTAGGTTATAACCTCGCTGGCTCACTTGTGTTTTCAAAGTATGAGGAGAAACAATATTTGATCCTTGAAAATTGTTGAAGTTGGAGAAAGCCAGAAGTAAGATGAAGGGCTCAAAGCCCTTCAGTGCTTGAGCCATTGAAAGAAATCCCGTTTTTCATTTCTGTAAGTAATCTTCTAACTTATAGTATTTTTATTTGTTCATTAGGAGAACCATTTGAAGTCTCTCTTTTTTTCCTTCTTTCAACAGCCACAATGTAAATAAAAGCTTTATAATTAGAATCCCTTTTCTATATTGTAATTCAGGAAACTTTTTGTCACTTTTATCCTATTTCACCATGAACATTGTTTTATTTGAAAAAAAATTTTTTCATTTGCTACAAATTAGTCTTTGGCAAATTTTTAAAATTTTCTTCAAGCTATCATTTTTGTCTTTATACTTACCACTTTTCTATGGAGTTTTTGAAAATGCTGCTTCCAAGTATCTACCACTAAATTAATCTCAAGTTTTAGAGGCCAATCATTAGGTTTTAAATGCACACAAATTTATGAAGGAATTAGATGGTTATTTTTTCTTAGAAAACATTTAGGTTGTTGAATGTAATTGTTGTTGAATGTAGGCATGTTGAATGTAAGTTATCTAAAAAGAAAACTTTGAAAAAGTGTTAGGATACCTCTGTTTGATTATACAAATGATTTGTTATGGACTTGGGCAATCTTCATAAACATTCTTTTAATTACTCCATTTCTTCAACCAAGATATGAAAATAATTATCCTAAGCAAATACGTGCCACATACAGAGATGGTATAAAGATCAGATCAGTGAGATGACATTTCATAGCCTGTTTTGTCTCTTCAGAGGAATACAACTAGATGAAATACCTTTAAATCATTTTTTTATTTCATTGATATTTAGTAAAGCTATTATTGTGACTAATGGGCATATAATTGTATTTGTAAAAATGGTTTAATATTGGTATGTGTATTTTTCTTCAGGAGATGGAAGAAGTTTTCTTCCCTTTTTGTTCTTTGCTTTCCCTCCCCATTTCTGTCTCTGTCTTTCTGTCTCTCACTTTGTCTCTATTTGTCTGTCTTTTTCTTTTTCTTTCCCTCTCTTTATCTCTCTCATTGTTTTCATTTATCTATAGGACCTTCTTCTTGCACGCCTTACAGGCAGAAGAGGAAACTTGTGGTTTAATTAATACTTAAACTATGTTTTAAAGAAAAAGTAGTTCATTGATGCCCTGCTATTTGGTTTTAATTTTATAATCTCCTATTCAATGAGAGTGTAGAAGAGAGCATAAGTAATAGAATCAAGCTAATTTGAAACCTGTTTTCTTTTTACTAATTTCTATCATAATTAGACTTCTTACTCATGTCCTATTGAAGCTATTCTTTTCATTATATATTTTTTCTTTTTTCAATGTTCAGAAATAGAGCTGGTGATTGAATCCTGTTTGAAGAATCCAGATTGATCCAGAAAACTGTCTTTAGGGTGCTGAAATCATCAAATCCTGATCATTATGCCATTGATTTTTTAGTAATGATGTAAATACTCTTAAGTTACTGATTTACATGTCATTTAAAAGATAAAATCATTAGAGTAGGAATATTTTGAGCTTTGAGTTATATTTGCTTTATGTGTCTTTCTCTAGTTGTTTAGTTTTCTGATGAACTTGTTTCTTTGTAATCTTCTTGATCACATTATCTGAAGTATGGAGATGTGGTTCACAAATATTACTGCACCAGATTTGCCAGTTTTCTCCTTAACCTGCCTTTTACTCAGAGAGAAAATTTTCTTAATGTTGAAGAACATATAAACTGATTTGCCACACTAATTATATTATGCTGATGCTTTCCTAAGGGTACTTTACTTTTTATTATTCAGATGGAGAAGTGCTGTGCTCATATTCATTTCTTATTTGCTACTTTACTATTTATGTGCACTTTTGGGCCATCTCTCTGGCACAAAAATTTATAGCATTCTGATCTCTAATGATCAAGAAAAATTTTATAGCATTTGATCTCTAATGATCTACAGAACTGTTTCATAAGACCTATTTGAAGGTGAAACAAAAGGATTCTGATTCAAATAGTTCATTAAAGTTCTGCTTTTTTAGAAATTCATCTTAGCCACAACAACTCTCCTTAAAAAGCCATTCAATGCTATTTTCGTTTGTCCTTTATATAATCTATTTAATTTTCCTCACTTGTTTTAAATTTCTAACACAGGAAGCATAAGAGAAGAAACAATGATAATATCTGGTGGATGAAAAAAGAAGAGGAAAATTTCTCTTAAGGTACAAAACAAGCATATCTGAATTCAGGGTATCAGCTATTATGCAGCTGAAGCAAAGTGATTAGAAAATGATGAGTAGCCGCTGGTGTACTGAATAGAAAGAAGCCTGAACAGAACTTTAAGGTGATCTGTTATTCATCTGAATAATTAGAAATAAATGGTGGTGGCACCGTTCTTTTGTCTGTAAAATAAGTGGTTGAACTAAATGGAAGTTAAGGGGAAAATATAGACTTGGTAAGTCCGGAAAAACCTCTTATTACAGTTGTCCAAAATTATAATTGTCCTCTTCAGAAGGGAGAAGATTCTCACTGTAAATCTTCAGAGTTTAAAGAATTACTTTCTGGGTAGATTAAAGTATAAATTTTTGTAAGGTACTGTTTGAACTAGATATCACTGAGTTTCCTTTCAAATCTCAAATTCTATGACTCTTAAGTAGCTTATTAAATTTTAAGGTAATAATTTTTTGCTCATTGTAATGAGACAGAAAGATCATTCGCACAATTTTAAGTGTCTCCAACAAAGAGATTATAGGTATACCTTAATCTTCACTTCATAGATATACAAGTGAATTGCCATCTTGCCGGTTTCCTATTCTACCTTTCCTCCTTCTCCACCTTCTCTAGAGTTTGCTGAATTCCTAATGGTAGCTGTGCACAGATGGCCTTGATATTTTTTAAAATCCTGACTCATGTCCTGAACCATTAACAATAATTATTCCCACAACTAGGTGACTTATAGGAAAAACAAAAGACTATTCTTTTAAAAAATGATTATGAATATTTATTCTGTCAACTTTCACCTTCTATTACAAAGGGGAAAAATCTTCTTTAGAATAAATGAGAATCACTATGATTTCAGAGGGCTTCTAGTGAAACATGACACCCACTTGCATGATTGTGCAGATTGTAGTGCAAATTGAGACTTTTTTTTTAAATGGCCAATGTAAGAATTTGTTTTACTTAACTATACATATACATATACAACTGGACTGGGGAGAAGATGGAGGTTAAAAAGTAGATTTTCACTAATTGAAAAAAAAAATTAATTAAAAATGTAAAGGAGTATGTGGATGTTGTTTTGTTTATTGAATTGCTAATAAGACTTTATGGCTTCAATTAATTATCAGAGGTAAATTATCAAATCCAACCGGAAACAAAACTCTCATCATTTTAAGACCAATAACATATTTATTTTGCATTTTCCTCAAGGCATTCCTGTGAAATAGGAAGGCTATGGTTATTAGTAGAAAGATACTACAATTTAGGAATTTAGAAGAACAAAGTACAGTACCCAAACTATATTCTGAAAACTACTAAGCTACTCGCCTAAGTTATAGCTATACTTCTAAGTAGAAGTATAAAATCAGATGATCCCTAAGTGAATTCACAGTATAGGTAAACAATTTATCACAAAACCAAAGTAAAGGAAATCAAGAAAGATTAGTGATTGGATGATTTTCACAGACAATGAAAGAATTAGAAAAGTCCAATGAAAATGGCAACAAGTGGGAAGCTGGCATTGAAGAAATAATTACATATTAAGAAAATACCTTGAAACCAATTTTGGAGAAAAGTTGAATGAGGAGAAAGTTATCAATTGTGTCCAAGTAAAATGAAACTTTGCCTAAAATAAGAGTTGAAATTAGCTCTTTGCCCAAATTCATGCCATAGAGTTAAACAAACATTTATGAAGCCCCTTTTCTATGCAAGGCAGGGGTATTATGGATAGAAAACTGCCCTCAGACTCAGAAATGTTTGGGTGATCAGAGTCTTACCTCTGTTGGACACTAGCTATATGACTAAGCAAGTCACCTAATCTTTTCATTTTCCCCCAGGCATCTTTCTAAGAAAACAAATTATAGAGTAGGTGTGAAGCTACAATGGCAGAGGGCAGTTTCTTCACAATGAATTTCCTATATCAATGAAAACATGGTTTTGGTCCAAAAAGTACAAGGCACAGTGGGAACCTAGATAGATATGGTAAAAAAAAAAAAAAAAAAAAGCAAAAATAGAAACAAAAACAACCCTTCCTGCTCTCATGGTACTCAATTTAATGGACATAAAGAGAAGAACTGGGGTTTAACAAAAAGTAGGGGTTTAGGTTTCATCAGCAGTCTGTAGAATTCAGACCTACCTGAAACTCTCTGGGGTTAAAGAAGTTTGGTGTTAGATGAAAAGGAATTTGGTGCTTCATGATGATGTCCAATGAATGAATTTGTGAAAGGAGCATTCAGTTCAATTTTCTTACTCCCAGCCCTTAGATGGAGAGCAATGCTGGCCAGAGGGTGGGTAGAATTTCTAAGAGAAAGGGCTCTAACTTTGCTAATTAAATTTCATATGAATTGCTTCTTTTAATGTACTTGGAAAGTTTGTAAATGACTGAAGTCAATCTAGATAGGCCTCACAGAATCAAACACCTATATTACCTAAATATTAACATATTATTTATCTCCCTTTAATTGTACACATGCTACAGTTTCATAATATAGCGTTCTTTTAAATCAAAAAAAGGATGTTAATTCCAGAGCTGAGTGTTCATCACAGAAAATGACAATCCTTATTCTTTGGAATTACAAACTGGAGCTCATTAATAGGAGAAAAAACTAAATGCAAATGATATGAGACTGCATTAATTGATACATGTATTATTATCATAGAATCATACAACACTCTTTACTGTTTATAGATGAAGCTCAGCACTCCACTAAGACTGTTCCAAGCTTACAATTTGGGGATCATTTCTAGCTCCCCCTATCCCTTTGTATTATCAACTTTTCTGTCCAAAACATGCCTCAACTCTTGTATCCACCTCATATATAATCTCCATATTCATCAAATCTCATACCTGATTTCCTCTTTCCATCATTCAGAACAATAATGATGGTTCTATGACTTTATATAAGAGGTAACAGATTCATTCTGATTGATCATGGGGAGCAAAGCTTAGGACTAAAGAGGACTGAAAGGAAGGAAATCTCACTATAAGGAAACATTTCCTAATAATTATTGTTGTTCCAAGCTGCAGTTGTCTATATCTAAAAGGAATGAATTCTTCATTAAAGAGCTTTAAGTATTTGTTAGGAATGTCAGGAGTATTATAAACAAAATCTGTGTTTTAAGTGGAGCCTTGGAAAAAATGGTTCCTTTCAACTCAGAGATTCTGTTTTTTCTTTTTCTTTCTTTTTTTTTTTTTTAATGAAAAACCAGTTTTTGATAAATATGAATTGTATATGAGTGATTATTTTGACTCAATTGACTAAAAATGGTTTTAATGGGATCGTGGATTTCATTTTCTACCCTCAAAAAGCTGTCCATCTTATTGAGGAGATAAGACAAATATACATGAAACAGATAATGGTACAAGGCAATCTGTGATTAAATGGCAATATGAATAGTACAGAAGAAGAAAAGGAGGAAGTCAGGATGGACTGGGGAGATTAAAAAGATTTCATAGGGAAATTAGATTTGAACTTGGTCTTGCTGACTGAGCAGTATCTCATAATCATAAGATAATATATGTGAGAAAAGTTAAGAAAATTATGAAGGGGAATGTGTGCATGTTGTGATTTGGATGAATAAAGCATTCTTATTGGATAATAAGATTGGTTAATTGGTTTGCTCATGTATTGGCAAGAGGCTTCCTTAGGATGGTGGTAGGGATATAGGAATTGTGTCTGTGATCTTCCCATGCTCTATTATAAGAAAAGAGAGAATAGACATCAATCTATCTTGAATATCAAGCTTTACCACTTTTATGACCAAATGATATCTTAGAGATATGAGCCAATTTTTCTAGTTAGAAAGTTCTTATGAAATTTCACACAAACTGCCTTGTCTTTGTTCTTTAGGAGATTAGCACAGCTTTCTTTGACTATCACCTAGAATTGTTTGCTCTAATTGAGAGGGTAGTAGTCTCAAGGCAAGATTGTTGATTGTCATGAGAAGAGATTTTGACAGAGTTCAGTAGATTTTTGAGAGAAAACTTAATGTAGTAGAGAGCCAGCTTTATGAGTCAGATAGAGTTGGATACAAATCCTCTTTCTGAATATATGTGTGTGTGTGTGTGTGTGTGCTTGTGTTTAATGATATATAATGTATACATATATATATCATTAAACACATGCATGCATATGTGTGTATGTGTGTGCATGTATAATTACTTTAACTTCTTCCTGGACTACTCAGATATATAGGGGTTCAAGGAAACTTGTAGAGGGGTTATGGGAAAGTGTATGCCAGATCCCATTGGTTTTTTCCACCTCACCTATGCACAAGTACATGGGCACATTTTAAACTTTATTAAGAAAACTAAGGAGGAACTTCCCATAGGAATTCCTAGACTCATGACAAGGGCATTTAGTGTTATTTAGTGTTAATTGATGATTTCCTTTACAATAAAGTTGTCTTTTTTTTTTTTTTTAAATTATATATTAAAACTAAAAAATTAAAACCAAAATCCAAATCCTGCCTTTAACAAGAAAGTTACCTCTAGATACTTTAGTGATTAACAAAAAGAGTGTAGGCTCAGGGGTTTTCTTTGAAGGAGAGAAAACCTAGACTTATCATTCAATTCAAAAGAAAAAAAAAAGGAGAAAAAGAAAAAGGCTTCAGAAGTAAAAGACCTAAAGCAATTTTGAAAAGAAAGGGAAAAAAAAAGGAAAAGTCTATGTCATTTAGTGATTTTTCAAACAAAAAGTTTAATTCTAGTATATTAGCATGCTCTGTTTTCATTTCCTAATAATTATTGCTGTTCCAAGCTGCAATTGTCTGTACCCCAAAGGAATGAATTCTTCTTCATTGAAGAATTTCATGTTAGAAGGACCCCATTAAAGAAGGTTTTTTTTTTCAGATTTATCATTCATTCAATTATTCATTTACTATATACTCAATAAGCATTTATTTAGCATCTACTCTATGCAAAATTAGATTAGTAATCTAATTACTTTTAGATTAGTTTAGCTAAACCATGGTCTCTACTATTGCAAAGCTTATATTTTTCTAAGGATTAAGGCAATAGGAACAGTTGACTGTAAAACAAAATATCCGATTAAAAGTAGGTAAATAGCACACTAGATAGAGCACCAGCCCTGAAGTCAGAAGGATTTGAGTTCAAATCCAGCCTTAACACTTACTAACTGTATGTGACTTGGGGCAAGTCACTTAACTCCAATTGTCTTGCAAAAACAAAATAAACAAAAGTATATTAGGGAGGTACAAACAAACTAATAGGAGAGGACTGAAGGAAGAGGTCATTACTAAGAGGGAGTAGTAAGAATAGCAAGGAATATTTTAAGTAGAAGGAAATATTTAATTTACTCTATAAGCATTTCAGTCGGGGATGAGGAGAGGGAGGATGTTCTAGAAATAATGGATGGTGTGAGCCTAGTAGTGAAGGAAGAATTGAAACTCCAGTTCATGGTCTAGTTAATACAGAGAATATAGAACATAAAAGAGTATTTATCTCTGAGATAAGGGTGGGAAGATAGCATGGTCTCAGACCTTGATGGCATATGAGTTGGATTGAATGATTGCTGAAGTCCTTTGTAATTTGCCAATTCTATAATTCTGTGATTAGTGGAGGCTTGTCATTCTGTGCTTGAATGACAATCAATGATATTGGATTAGAGGGCTATAAATTTAAAGCTGAAAGAGAACTTTTATAAGTGGAGGTTGAGATTCAGTGGTTAGATTACTTGTGCAAGGTCATACAAGAATCAAATGGCAAAGCTGGAATTTGAACCCAGGTCTCCCTCCAAAATCCAGCTCTCATTCTACTGCCAGTGAAACACTATTTGAGATTCGAAAGAGTCTTGTTCTGTGAGTTATTACTTGTTTAGAACTGTGAGGCTATTTTATTCTGAGGAGAGTGACTGGAAATGTTGATTTCACTGGCACAGGGAACTCCAAGTGAGAAAATTCCATCTACAGTTGCAGAGGAGTAACCGTTTTTGTAATTTATGGTTTTAAGGAATTTCTGAGGACATTGAGACTCATCTAGGATGACAAAGCCATTATAGGGCTCTGCCATTATAGGGCAGAGACAAGACTCAGTCTTCCTGACTCCTGACTTCTTTTCCATTAAAAGATACTATTATAGATCATATGCTCTTGAACTACATTTTAAAATATTGTAATCTTAAAGGGAAATGTTTTATGCAATAGTAGTCTTAGACTTTGATGGGAGTAGCATGTAATTAAGATAGTGAAAGCTGCAGTGGTTTACTTCATGTAATTTTGTTAACATAGAATGGGAGAATCTGACATAGGATATCCACCATGATATGAGTTTGCTAGAATGAATATTCATGAGGACTATGCAGTTCTTGTTCTTAGTTGTTTTAGTTATTTCCAACTCTGCATGTACTCCATTTAGAGTTTTCTCAGAGGAGATACTAGAGTGGTTTGACATTTTCTGCTTCAAAATACTTTGCAGATGAAGAAACTGAGGCAAACAGGGTTGAGTGACTTGCACAGAGACACACGGCTAATAAGTGTCTGAGGCCGGATTTGGATCCAAAAAGTTGAGTCCTGATTTCAAGTTCAGTGCTCCATTTAATGTGCCACCTAACTGTCCACAAAGAGACAAACAATAATTAATAAGAAAGGACAAATATCTGATATGCATTTGCTTATGTAATAATGACTTAAGTGGGATGTAGTAGAAGAACTCTGAGGTGGTTTGGGAAGTTATTAAAAAAGACCCAGTTCTAGCATTTACTACAGGGGTTAAATTTTTGAACTTCAATTTAAAATAGAGATGATGTCACTTGTACTAGTAACGTCAAAAATTTGTTGTGAAGACAGCACTTTAAAAACCATAATGCCATATACACGTGTTAACTAATACACAATATTTCCATTATGTCATAGTAGATAGAGATTGACCTCTGAACCAAAAAGATCTGTGTTGAATCTATTCTTTGATGCAACTCTGGACAAGTTACTCAGACTCTCAGTGCCTCTGGCAAATCTCTGTTCACTCTAAATTTCAGGAGTGAAGGAAGTTTTCTCAGTCAAGTTTGAGTTCTACTAAGTAAATCACAATTTCAATTTCTAATCTTAGATTTATTTGTTAAGGAAATCTTAAAAATGTCTTTCAAAGAACATATATGTTGATGAATTTTGAAAACACCTTTCAAATATATAATTTCAATTAATAGTCTTAAGAAACACAATCAAATTAAATATTTACTGATGTTGCCACAAATTATTAACAAGTAAAGCAGTCTATCCTCTCATTCTTTATTAACAAAACAAAAGGAGGCATTTACTTTTGACTTTTACAAATATCTGAAATAAATCTGCACCAAATCCAGGACTGATACTTACTACATGGCTGTCTTGGGAAAGACATGACTTTCTTTCCCTGAAACTCAATTTCCTTTTATGAAAAAGGAGAGAAGAAAACTAGATAATCATTAAGGTCCCTTCTATCTCTAAAGCTCTAAATCATCTGATCCTTAGATATCAAAGGGATTCAATTAAAAATGAGAAAAGAAAAGACAAAAAAGAAAGACAAATGTGATAAGAAGGCAGAGTTCTTTCTGTTATATTTACTCCTCTCAGCTCTTGTGGGTGATACATCATGGGAAGCCCATGCAGCTGTCATAAGGGCATCACTAAGAGGATGTACACAGCATCCTCCATTCAAATTACCTTTCAAATCAATCACCCCCATCAGGCTGCTATCTGCACTTGATGGCTGTAGGACAAATGTTTTGGCTTATTGGTAGGAAGTGTTAGCATTTGAAAGAGCCCTGACCGGGAAGGTTCAATGGACAACTTTGATAAATTGTGTTTAAGGTAGGAAGAACAGCAAATACTCTTGTTGAAATACAGTTCTTAGAGCAATTTGTGCACTCCACCCCAGTTTTTTCGAAACTAGAGACTCCTTTAAGCAAATAAGTTTTCCCTATATCTCTTTCCAAAACATGAATACTGAACTTCAACCATTTATTTCATTTTATTTTGCTTAAAAACATCAAATGTTTGGAAAGGTTAGTTTCAAGGGAAAGAAATCCAAAGTAATGATGTGATATATATTTTTTATTTGACATGAAGTATAAAGAACATTGAGGAAAATAAAGTAGATAGTATAGAAAGGTATATTTCAGAAAAGCCACCCAGGAAGTGAGATACTTATTAGCATCAGGGCGACCATGCATTTCCTAAGTTTAAAGTCATCAAGTTCAATAGCATTAAGTTCAAATACTCCTTTTATGCAGACATTTCTTCTGACTTTGTTAGAATGATAAATGCTTTGCACTTTGCAGCCCTTGGTAAATACTGAATGCATATTAACATACACTTTAGATTTTCTAATCTTTTCTTAGCACATATTAATAATTACTTTCAATATTTCAAAATAATGTAGTATTTCCTTTAAATGATATGATTTCAGTTGAATATTATTTGCTACGAGATTACCATGCTACATATTTATATGTTTAAGAGGCAATCTATCACTTTGTAAAATATGTTTTTGTTATTCCTATGTAATTGAAAATAATGACACAAAATCATCTAATATTATACAGCAATAGTACAATGTACTAGGCTAGTACATAGTATACTATATGAAACCAGACTGTGGAGCCCTGCCTTTGAAATATGATTTAAAACAGAATTTATAATGTCGCAGAATTACATAAAACTGTGTGAAATTGTGCAGATAATCATTTAAATCTCCCTACATGAAAAGATAATTGCTCCAGAAATTAACTGTACCTGGGGTTCATTCATTTGGTCATGGCTAGTTTCTTATATAGTGATGATTTGATATTAGAGCTAATTAAGATCAGGTCAGAGTTGCTGAAGGTCAGACATTAATGCACGGGATCATTGAAATGATAATTATAAACAGATTAGGAAGCTACGGTCTTTTATAAGGGGTTATTAGATAATTACTGTGAGAGTGTACGGCTTACTGTAATAATGGATTATCGACTACTTACAGCGTTTTAAGGGTGAGAGTGTATTACTTCCTCAAGGACTAAAGAATAATGTTGTTGAAATTCAGTTCTCAGTAAATAAAGCAAAATAATAACTATAACTACCTCCTCCTTGCCCACCTCTTCCTATGAGGACTTTTATTTGAAGTGGATGCTCTTGATTGATTTATGTTATGGATGATACTCTGATTATTCATCTATCTAAGTAATGCAGGTTTTGAGAAGGGAAGAAATGGCTTTAAAAAATTAGATTTTCTTATTCCTAATAGAAGGAAATCCTGAATTTTGCATTCTAACTAGGTCTTCATCTCGTTTTTCTATTGCTTTCTACTCAATAGGAGAATGAAAATTTCTTTAAAAGTGCTCATCTTCTATGAGCCCAACACTTATTTTAAGGAAGTCTAAGTTCAGGTCCATGAGTTCAGATCCAACTCTAGGAGTTGTATGGAGACAAAACATTTTTAATACAGTGATGATTTGCATGTGTTTGTCCCCAGAGAATACTCCATAAATAAGTTCTGCTATTGTAATAGCTAACATTTATATAGTTCTTTAAAGTTTGCAAAGCAGCTCACAAATATCTTATTTGATCCTCCCAAAAGCCCTATAATTTTATACTTATTTTAGTTAAGGGAAAACTGAGGCAAATAAAATGGTATTGTTTTTGTGAGGTGTGGTTTCCCTTAGGACACATAGCTAGAAAGTGTCAGAGGCAGGATTCAAACATATCTTCATGCTTCCCTGCACAGTGCTCTAACCATTTAGCTACCTTGATGTACTTGAGAAATTAAATTAATAGACTGATGCCACATTTCAGGTAGTTTTAGCATGTACTACTCTCAATCTACTGTTTTCCTACAAGAATAGAAGAGACTTTTCTAGAAGAGAGATCAATCAAATTTTTCTTTGCTTGTCTTTTCTTTCCTGACACTAGCCTTTGATAATCTGAGTATCATGTTATGGACCAGGTACAGCCAAATAAAAGTACCATTTAAACGCTACTTTAGGAAGGCCCACCTGGTTTTCTAGGCTGTCAGGCAGAATTTTGATTCTCATGGAAATGACTATTGTTGGCTTAGGTCAACGCAGAAAACTCGAAACCTGGACTAGAGCTTGTCAGGGGGTTGACATTGTTGATGGATGGGGTACCTTGCAGTTGTAAAACACCCTGGTAAATTGAATCAATTAGCAGTGGTTCCTGTCTGGGGGAAGGGAATTCTATGTGAAGACCCTGGTCATGGTGAGCATTGAGATTTAAACTGAAACCTTGAGGGTCCACAAAAAACAAACAACTGCCTGAGGACTTGCCTTTTCTGCTAGACCAAGAGCAGTGAGCTTGTCTCAGCTGGAAATCACTTTGGAGTATCATTGGTTCCAAACTGTCAAAGAAAGGGAGAATTGTTAGTCCTTTTTTTAAAAAATTTCCTTCATAGTCAAGAACATATTCCTTTTTCTATAACTGGAGTGGCATAGAAATAGGGCAGAAGTAGGAATATTTTATGATCATAAAAACCTCTTCTTTTTCATGATGTATGTTTAGCAATTGGGCTCCTGAATTGTAATGAAAGAGCAATCCACTCCAACCTGATCTAATCCAAACCAATACAATCTAACAAACATTTATTAAGCATAGTGCTAGATGTTGGATATACAAAGACAAAAAGTAAAGCAATCTCTGACTTCAAGAAGCTTATATTCTAATTGGAGGTGAGGGAAGAGGATAAAAATATGTAAGTGGAGAAATAAAGATATGATAATTTATAAAAGAAGGATTGAGTACTTATCCCTAAAGATAAGGAAAAGCAGAGTACATTGGGTAACTTTTGAAAGAAGCTAAGAGTTTTTTTTAAAAAAAAGACAAAGATGAGAAGGAATATCATTTCGAACATGGGAGGAGAGGGAGATAGATTTCTGAAGGAGGCAGGCACAGAAGTCAGAAATGGGGACCACCAGACCTATTTGTCTGAAACAGAGATAACAAGAAAGGGAATAATATCCAAGAAGCAAGAACAGAACCTCTGAAAAAGAATTCCTATTGCCCTATTTTTTAGAGATGTTTATAAATGCTTCAGAGATTTTGGTGCATTTATCCAACAATTCTTATCACTGGTGCTTCTTTTATCCATGGATGATTCATTAGACTTTTATCTGCTGATTTTTATTTAGTTCAATAATTGAAACTACTTTCTGGTTACTTTTAAAAAACAAACTGGTCAATACTATGGTCCAAATCATTGTTCCTGGATACTTTCCCACAAGTCATGACAATTTTTGATTCTTTTGCCACACATACAAACACACACATGATTATTTTTATATAAGACTACAGTTTGCAACTAAATTTGCATGCTTTTATCTCATTTTATCCTCAAATGAACTTCTAAACAGGTTTTATCTGTTTGTCTGTTGTAATGCTTTGATAGTTAATAATATACAACAGATGACTGAAAACATCATCTGTTTCCTCATCCTCCATTTTGCAGCTACAGGTGAATTGTTTAACCCTTGCTTAAAAGTTCTCTCAGCACTGTGAATAATAACAGGTGAGAATATAATGATGATCCATGACACCAATAAAACTTGCTACTGTGTGCATTGTGCTTGTTTGTTGGTGTGTTTTTTGCATATGTGTGCTTTGTCCAATCATAAATGTTATACTCTCTTAATCAAGCACTATAAATCCATTTTTAAAATGCTCTACAGCTGGCTGGGTATATAATCCCTTTTGAGCAAAGTTTTTGGGCATTCATCCAGTCACAGTTTAGAGAAAATACAGTGCTTTCTAAAGGAGGGATTTCTTCATAGAAAACACTTCATATGAAGCATTCATGTTCCTGTGAGTCACAGAAAAGATAACTGAATTGATGTTGGTGTTTGTGGCTTGGGGGATTGGAGAATCACTATTTCCACAATGGAGGTCCTGAAAGAAGAGACCTCATAATGTTGTCCTCTCTTTGTTTGGGCTTTTGTGGAAGACAATGGCTTGCTTCTCATCAGTACTAGCCAGATTAAATCTATAGTTTAAACATGCCATTTAAGCCCAGCTTTCAAAACAGCATTCCATAATTAGTGTATCTGGCTGTGTGGTCCCAGGTGAACTGAGATCTGGCAATGCTTCCTGCCCAAACCCAAGGACCGATTTTCATCTAAAGTATGTAAATAATAGGGCTTTGATATTGTGTTTCTTGGATTACAAGAGGCCTATTCAGATGTGTCCATTTTTGACAGTCACACAGGTCAGAGAGAATTCTTCTCCATGGCTGAAAAGTGGCAGCCCTTCGAAACAGCATTACTGTCTGTCAAAGAGGGGAAGAAAATCCGGGATGTTCAGATCTCACCTGTCTCTCTTGCCTTGCATGAATGATACTAAGATGGCTATGGAGAAATAGAAAAACAACTCGTTTGAAGTTTGGATGGGTGGGAGGAGGGAGGAGAAAAAAAAATCAGAAATAGGAGTTGGATTTTGACTGCAAATGAAAGCCTCTAATAAAGCTACAGACCCCTGTGGTCTTTTTATCTTTTCAAAAGCAGTACAAACCATGAAAAAGGTAGACCTTTCTATTTGGAATGATTTTGCAACTTTTCCTTTGGCAAGAGACTCAAGAAACGGCTTTATTATAATCCAACTATGTCTTAGAAGAACTGTCACTGTGTCAATGAAAGTGATACAATATGGAGGGGTATCATCTAGATGTTTGTAGGTGTGACCTTTTTCAAGAGGTGAATTTGATAATGGTTTTTTTTTTCCTTTGTGAATAACTTCTCTCCAACCAGCTGGAATGGGGAAAAAAGACATACATAAATACTTCTCTTTGGGTTCATAGGATAATAGACAATTGAAATTAGAAGGAACTTCATAGGCTATCTCAGCCAACCTCTCTCTGCTCCCCTGAATACCTTCAATTGTTGAGGAACAATTGTTCAATTGTTTTTTGTTCAATGGAACAAAAAAGTGTTGAAGCCTAGGGAAATTAAATGACTTGCTCAGGTTCTCATAGGTAATAAGCATCTCAATCAGGATTTTTATCCTTCAGATGAGAAAGAGAATTTGACATATTAATGTTGTGTCTGAGTGTCATCCCTGTATAACCTATGCTAGCTGTGGGTTTCGTGTTCTCAAGCTCAGTCATTTAGGTCATAAAAAGTTAAGTAAGCACTACAGGCAAGAAAATTGGGCAAAGCCAAGTTGAAGAGCAAGGGTGAACAGGGAGATCTCTTGATCTTTCAGTACTGCCTAAGGCAGCATCAGAGAATCAGGCTTAAGAATACTGGTATACTATTGTATGTCTTCAACATTTTGATTGAAATACCATAGAGTTGAAAGAGATTTTAGAGGGTTTCTAATCCAAGTCCTTCAGTTGAGAAAATGAAGGCTCAGGAAGGTTAAGTGACTTGTTGAGAATTCATTGCTGTAAGCACTAAGCAGGCTCTGGAATCCTTGTCCTCTCATCCTTGAGTGTTGGTGCCTTCTTAAGTGCCATCTTCCATAGATATAGCTTTTGTGGCCTTCGAGCTAAAGTTTCTAAGATATGTCTGCCCAGTGTTGGCCAAGAAGGACAGGTTAACAATGGAAATTTGAATAAAATCCATATTTCTTTCTTTTCTCATTTGTAGAATAGTAAATACAATAAATACACCAAAAGGGGATGAGATTGTTTCATAACAGCTTCTTCATAGTAAGTACAATTATATGTAGGTGGTGTTAACTAGATTATGAAGAAGAATGAATGTTTCATCATCATGTTTGCAACTGTGGACAAGGGAAAGAACCTGAGGGGGTGAAGTGCTGATAAAGTCCATGCCAAAGTTTAAAGAAACTCCTCCTGTGCACAGAGAGAAAATAGAAAGAACTTTATTGCTCCATACTTTGTTTTTGCTATTTGCAGACATACATAAGTATGACATAAGTCATATTCCAACAAGTGATGATGAATGTAGTTTTATTAAAAACACCAATCAAAATAAAAAGAAAATACTCTATCAGTCAAAATACTGATAGTATATAAAGTATCATAATAAATGAATGATGAGTCATAAGCTGTTGAAAGAAATCTATCTCAATGCATCGCCAGACATTTATTTCTCTATTATATGTGTGCAATGAAGAAAAAATGGGAGTAATCAGAGATACTTATCAATTCTGGGTATGTGCTGTATATATTTATTAAAACCTTGCATCACAACAGTAGTAGTAATAATTTACCTTTCACCTTTCCCCTCAAAGAATCTCAAAGTGCTTCACAGTTTTGCAAACTAGAAATATAATACATCTCTCTCTCTCTCCCCCTCTTTCCCTCTGTGTGTGTCTCTGTGTCTCTCTCTTCCTCTTCCTCTCTCTTTCTTTGTGTATCTCTTTCTCTCCTCTCTCTATCTCTTGTCTCTCTGTTTGTGTGAATACATATATAAACATGTATACATATGTAAATATGTTTTATGCACTCTTACATATATTCATATGTCTATATGTGGTAGCACTTCCTTCCTAGACTGTAGCTACTTCTGTAGGAAAACAAAAGTTTATTAATTTGGTTTTTTTGTGGTCTTTAAAACCCACTAGCTTCACTCTGTATAGGGTACAGAAAGTTACTTACTGAAGAAATTCACTGATCAGAGTATATATATTTTCTAGTAATACATCTATTTCTATGCTCCCATTACTAGATAATTCTTTTGCTTTCTATATACTGATCTGCTTCATTTCAACTTGAACTCATTTTGTGTACTTCTTCACTTCCTCTCCAGCAGGCTTCCCACCCTGAAGATGCCTTCACCTTGAGAGCTGATTTCCAGGCAGTAAAAGTCCCAACACCCCTCCCCCCCTCCTCAAGAGGGACTTCAGTTATGCTCACTTCAATCCTGATAATTTAATCTCCAGACTTTTCCAGATTTTTGACAGTCCAATAACCTTGCACTTGGAGGGTACCCTCTTTTTCCTGATCTTTCTCTTTCTCCCATTGCAATGTGAGTTCCTTGGGGATGAGGTTTGTCTTGTTTGCTTGAATTTATATCTCCAGCATTGAATATAATATCTAACATACAGTAAGTAACAATGGTTAACACTTGTTCAATATCTATAAATCTGTTTTAATTCCCTGACTTCATGTACGTCTAATCATCCCTTATTTTCTTTCCTGAAACCCTAATTCACCCAAGAAATAGAACAACAAATTAAAATAAAAAATTTTCCTTAAAATGAATGGATGCCCATCAATTGGAGAATGGTTGGGTAAATTGTGATATATGAATGTTATGGAATATTATTGTTCTGTAAGAAATGACCAGCAGGATGAATACAGAGAGGCTTGGAGAGACTTACATGAACTGATGCTGAGTGAAATGAGCAGAGCCAGGAGATCATTATATACCTCAACAAGGATACTGCATGAGGATGTATTCTGATGGAAGTGAATTTCTTTGACAAAGAGAAGATCTAACTCAGTTTCAATTGATCAATGATGCACAGAAGCAGCTACACCCAAAGAAAGAGCAATGGGAAATGAAAGTAAACTGCTTGCATTTTTGTTTTTCTTCTCGGGTTATTTATACCTTCTGAATCCAATTCTCCCTGTGGAACAAGAGAACAGTTCGGTTCGGCACACATATATTGTATCTAGGATATACTGTAATCTATTTAACATGTATAGGACTGCTTGCCATCTGGGGGAGGGGGTGGAGTGAGGAAGGAGAAAAATCGGAACAGAAGTGAGTGTAAGGGATAATGTTGTAAAAAAAATTACCCTGGCATGGGTTCTGTCAATAAAAAGTTATAATTATTATTTTTCCCTTAAAAACAAAACAAATAAAAACCCAACACTTTTACTATTTATTGATAATCCCATGAGTCCAGGGGAAAATTATAAATTTCAGTGTTATTTATTATGTTAGATTTTGCTCTTGTTGTTCAGTTGTTTCTATCACATACAACTCTCCATAATCCCATTTGGAGTTTTACTAGCAAAAATATTGGAGTGGGATGCCATTTCTTTCTCCAGGTCATTTTACAGGTGAGGAAACTGAGGCAAACAGGATTAAGTTATTTGTTCAAAGTAACATAGCTAATAAAAGTCTGATGTTGGTCTTCCTGACTCCAGTTGTAGCCCCTATCCACTGTGCCACCTAGCTGCACATGTTAGATTTCACAGGGTTGTATTAGTTTTATGAGGAATGCCTTCCACAAAATTGCATATGGAGACAGACAACGTAATTGCTTTAGCAGCCCTTGCATATTCAGCCGATCTTTCTAGACTATCTGGACTATTTTGCTATATTAGCAAATTTGTAAGCTTTGGGGGCTTGCTTCTCCAGCCCTTCTTTCAGTTCCATTTATTTGTATACAGTACAATATGCTTTGCTTCCATGAGGGTTTGTTGTTTTAGCTTATGATTGGAAACACATACCATATTATATGAAACACAAGAGAGAAGGGCTTTCTGGACTATCTGGATTGTCTTAGATCCAATATGTGTTCAATCTCAAAGGAAATAGCTCTATTACAGAATTCAGATCCTAACCTTTGACTGTCCATGCATGTCACTATAGTTTAGATTTCATATAGGAGTCACATTTGCCTTAGTCAACTAAGTTGACTAAATTAAGCTTTAAATAAAATGCAGGAAGATTTATTCATGGAAGATGATGTGATATAGACATCAACAAATGTTCTGAAGATGAGACTTTTGAGGAAGATGGATCATTTAAGACACAAATAGAATAAAATTAGAGAATTTAAGCTACACAATTGTGTAACTGGAAAGAAAAGTTGTCCTTTAAGTTACCTGAAAATCTATAGTATCAGACTTTTAAAGTTGTGGTATATGATTATTGACAGAATATTGTTGAGTTATGAGAAATAATGAGCTCAATGATCTTAGAAAAACATTTGTTTTTCTATTCTATGTGTACAATGAGAAAAATCTGGATATATGCTGTATCTATTTAAATTAAAACCTTGGCATCACAATAGTGATGCACAAAATAATGAAGAATATAAAAAGCAGAACCAAGAGAACATTGTACACAGTAATAGCAATATTATTTTAAGAACTACTTTAAGTGAATGTCATTTTGACTATTTTATAAAAACCTAAATTAACTATAAAGGACATATGAAAGAAGAAATTATTTGCATCCAGAGAAAAACATGAAAATAGAAGTACATAATAATTTTATATATACACACATATGTGCCTATTTATTTCTAATGGTAGTCATCTCTAGGGTGGAGGAGGAAAAGGGAAAATAAATTATATGACAACTTTATTATATATTTCAAAGGAATAGAAAGTTGTACATAATAGATTTGCAGTTTCATGTGCAATCATCTTTTTATTACACTAGATTATTAAATTACTCATTTTATTTTACAAATTAAAAAAATTGAGAGATCAAAAATGATTTAATTCAAGGTATACATTTAGAGGCTTCCAATGTATATCATCCTCAAAAGAAACTGTCCACTCTACATGAAATGTTTTTTAATGAGCGGAACTAAATACTGAATCAGTTTATTCTACTTTTGTCCAGTTCTAAAGAAGACAGTATAGTGCTGAATTGTTGGAATGTCAGGAAGATTTTTCACTAACTTTATGAAATGTTAAAATGAGTCAATTAAGTGAACTTGCAAGTTTGAAACTTGGATTCTAATTCTAAATTGCCTCTGTGACCATGGACATGTGTGACTACTTAAATGGTGAAGTGATACTTAAATTCTCTGGATTTCACGTCCATCATTTGTGAAATGGAGTTGGAAAGTTGATTGTTAATATCCATTCTTACTCTGTGATTCTTTGCTGTGTACTGACCACATCATGTTGCTGTTGTCTCTATCCTTAATTAAATTTCAAATGGCATATTTTAGTTTAGCTTGGACTTAGAATTTGTTAAAATGGAGTTATGTTACTTGATTTCTTCTATCTTCCTTCCAGAAAACAAAAAAAGTAACAAATGTGAATGTTTTGATCAACAATACTTAACTTACTAATTGCATACCTTTCAAAACCAGAAGTATAGCTTAAAAGATTTTATAGATATATGTAGAAAGTGAAAAAGTGCTTTTGTATAATTTTTAATATAATAAATGCTTTTCTTTTGGATTTTCTCTACTCTTAATTACACTCAGTGGGACTCCTCTCACTGTACTCCCATTTTCTCTTAGCAATACACTCTTCATAATTTAAGTAAATTTTTCAAAAAGTTATACCAAGATTTTACAAGGAGAGCATTCTGGGACCATGGATTGAATGCTAGACAAGGAGCCAAGAAAAGCCAAGTCCACATCTTAACTTTGTCACTCCATGTAATATTTGGCAAGTGATTTCTGACTTCAACAATATCATCTGTAAAATAGGAAGACTAGATGATTTCAGGGTGATAGAGTGGAAAGAGTACTGAAATGACAGTCACAATAGATGAGTGAGTTCAAGTTAGCACTATCCCATATTTCTGAGTTACTGTGGACAAGCCATTTAATTTCTTGGGCTTTCAGTTTCCTCATAAATAGTATAAATGAATTGGACTAGATTATTCCTGAGGTCCTAGTCAGCTCTAGATTTATATTCTTTAAGATCCTTTCTTTCATTAAAATTTTTGTTTCTATAACTTGGTCCTTTAGAATATAAAAAGTCACCATGTATTCCTGCCAACTCCTCCTTGAAGTAAACTGACATTTTTGCTTCATACTTTTCCTTTCAGTTTCACTCGTGAGAACATTTTTCTGCATGAGTATCAATTTTCTTTGTCTTACAAATCTTTGCTCAAAAAAATGGATTCTTGATAGAAATAATCAAGGTGGACCAAGCAAGAAAATAGATTACATCTCTACCTACATGGGGCTCTTTGATCAAATCACACCTGAGAGTTTTCATTTAGCCTAGATATTGGATCATTTGGACATCAATTGGAAATTACACTAGTCCATCAACACTGTGATTGAAACTTTCAACTCACATCAAAAGTAATTGGAAGAGTTTTGTTCTTGTTGTCTAAAGGCCAATGGAACTTCTGATTTACATCAGAATAATTTTATATACTGGAATCAGACAGACCAGCTCTTTGAATTTCAACCCAGAATTTTCATTTACTATAGTTAACTCTGTGCTGAGACAGTTCTTATGCAGTGGTGCACCTGGGCTGTCCAGAACACCTCAAACAATCTAACAAACTTCAAGATGTTATTCTTAAAGAGTTACTCAGAAATATCATGAGAAATCCCTTTGCTCTATTGTTGATATCAGTTTCCAGATGCAGAATGATTAATTTCTTAAGACAAAATATTGAGGAAGACTGGATCATTGAAAAGACTTCCTAGCTCTTTCATTTAATAGCTGTGTGAGCCTGTATAAGTCATTTAGCCTTTATGTTTTTCAGTTTCTTTATCTGAAAATGGGATATAATATTCATGCAGTTTTTTCCCAGGTATTTTGTAAATTTCAACACACTAGATATATTTTATAGCAATTTAATATTTAATTAAAATCTTTTTTTTTCTCTCTAATAACTCTCTCCCTTGGGAGTAGAAGAAGGGAAGAGATATGGGCTTCTGATTTCATTGATATGAGGGTCATATAGAAAGATCTTCCTATATATAATATATATGTGTGTGTATGTATTTGAGAGATATAATGCATATGTACATATATATAAATGTTATATAATATTATTATTTTAAACCTGTAATGTAGAAACTTAGAAAACTGCCTTAGTCATTGAGACATTGCATGACTTTTCCATGGTCATACAGTCTATGTGAGAGATAGGTTTTAAACAAGTCTTGATAGGCTCTCTGTGCTATACAGTCTCTATTAATGCTTTTAAAGTGTAATTGAAGGTGATTTTATATAAAGCATCCACATTGTAAAACACAATATATTTGAGCACAAGCTCTCCTTACAACTATTATCATTAATGTTCATATATATACATATATGTATCAATAGTATTAAAACGCTTTATATTAGCAAGTTAGAAGTTGTCAGTGATTTTAAAAACAAAATAAGAAACTATTCAAATGTCAGCTAAGTTGAAGATGCCTTCTTCATGCTCATTCATTCAGAATAATTCATTAGTAAACACTTTCAGCAGCAGGTAAATCCAAGTGTCGACTCTATTTTCTTGTCTGGATGAATTATTGTCATTACTCTTTTGTAATTTACTGGGACAAGGTAACCTTGGAATCAGTTCAAATTCATCATAAGAAGAGTTGGTCAGTCTTAGCAACAATCAAAGAATACCATATATTAGACTGTGAGACAAATAGAGAAATGTCTTTTTGTGGAAGCTCTAAAAGAGACCAGTGTCTATGGTGATATTTCCATTTATAGTAAAATGGTAACACATGATTTGGAAAGTGTTTATTTAATGTGGACCAAATCTTAGGGAGAGCCTGCAATCTCCTCAGGATGAGTTACTGTGTCATTTATTATTATTTTTATCCAAATGCTTTAATATAGTGGCTTGCTTAATAATTATTGGAATTTTGAGTTGAATTAAGTTGAGAGAATTTCAGGAAAGTGGATTTTGTCTATATTAATGAAAGCTAATGATAGGTAGACTTTTCTTGAAACAAAATCTGTAAAACTTATATGGCCTTTGAAGAGAAAATTATCATCTGGGAAATCAGACTGAAATTTAGATATTAGGATCATGGAATTTGAGTTAGAAGGAACTCATTAATACAGCCATCTCATTTTATAAGCGAGAAAACTGGGGACCAGAAAAGCAAATTAACTCACTCAGGGTCACACAGGTAAGAGATAGCATAATAAAGATTCAAACCCAGATCACCTGATTCTAAATCTAATATTCTTACTTTCCCCTCTTCATAAATAGGTTCTTTGCTCATTGCTACTACGGATGCTGTTGATGCAATTGCCTTGTGGTCATAACATCTTCATGTAACAATAGTATGAGCATTTTCAGTTTGATCTACTATGACCCAGTGTTAAAACTGAGTGAATATTTGGATTCTGACTTCACTGAAGCCTGGGGTGAAGGTAGTCACAAAGAAAAAGAAGAAGAAGAAAGAAGAAGAAGAAGAAAGAAGAAGAAGAAGAGGAAGAAGAAGAGGAAGAGGAAGAAGAAGAGGAGGAAGAAGAGGAAGAAGAAGAGGAGGAAGAGGAGGAAGAAGAAGAGGAAGAAGAGGAAAAGGAGGAAGAAGAAGAAGAAGAAGAAGAAGAAGAAGAAGAAGAAGAAGAAGAAGAAGAAGAAGAGGAGGAAGAAGAGGAAGAGGAAGAAGAAAAAGAAGAGGAAGAAGAGGAAGAGGAGGAAGAAGAAGAAGAGGAAGAAGAAGAAGAAGAAAGAAAAAGAAAGAAAGAAAGAAAGAAAAGGAGGAGGAGGAGGAAAAGGAGGAGAAGGAGGAGAAGTTGCTTTTACTGAGAGAAGAGGGAGAAGCTCTCTTTTCTAAGATTTAGGTTGCACAGGGCATAGAGTCCTGGAATGGATAGGACTGGAATCAGGAAGACTCATCTATGTGAAATCTGGCCTCAGACATTTACTAGCTTTGTGACCCTGTGAGAAACTCACTTTACCCTGTTTCCTTCAGTTTCCTCATCTGTAAAATGAATTGGAGAAGGAAATAGCAAACTACAAAATAGCAAGTCTTTACCAAAAAAAAAAACACTAAATAGAGTAATGAAGAGTCAGACAAAACTAAATTACTGAATAGCAACAGTTCTTTACTAATCAGACAAGTTTTACTCCAACTAGTTCTTTTAACTTTTTTCAGTTTGTAGAGCACTTGTTTTAATCCTCAACATTTCAGACTGTGCTTTGCATGTAGTAGGTGCTAAATAAGTATTTGTTGAATTGAACTAAATAGATAAGAAAACAAAATTATCCCCCCAAATCATTGAGAGGTCTCCAAATATTCTTGAGATAGATCTCTTTGGTAGTTACAGCTATAATATGACAATATTTAATATAATAAAAGAGTTTACATAGTACTTGCATATATATATTAGAGTATAAAGATAGGAGGCAAGAATTGTATCAGAATAATCTGAACACTTACACAAAGCCATAGTGGCTTTGCAGTATTGGGGGGGGATTACTTTGCTCTCTTTAGTAACAGGTAATATAGCTCACATTTATATAGATAGAACTTTTAAGGTTTATAAAATGCTTTACATATGCTATTTTATTTAGTCCTCAAGACAACCCTGGAAGTTAAATTATTATATTATCCTCACTTTACAGATGAGGAGATTAAGACTGAGATTAAATTATTTACTCAGGATCACATAGCTAATAAGTATTTGAGTCTGAATTTGAATTCAGATCTTAATGACTCCAAGTCAAGAACTCAATCCACTGTGCCACCTAGTGGCTTCAAGGAGTTTATATTTTATTGGTGATATATACACTTAATTATGTTAAAACAAAATATTTTGATGAGGGAGAGAGCTTCAGTAACCAAGGAGAATCAGCAAAGATTCACGTAAAAACTGACATATGAGCTAGATCTTTAAGGAAGCTGAGCATTCAAAGGAAGCACATTCTAGCCATAGAAAATTCTATACAAAAAGTCAGAGTCAAGAAAAAGAATGCTGAATATAGAATAATTTACAGGTCAGATTGGCTCAAAAGAAGATGCATGAAGTGGGAAAATATGAAGTAAATTTGGAAAATGATTCTTGGGCTAGAATATAGGGACAAATATGAGTGATCAATAATTTTTAATAAGGGAAGAATACTTTAGGAAGTTTAATTAATTAAACAATGAAAACAGGTAGTTGAATGAAGAGATGATTTCAATAGTCCATATGAGAAGTGAAGAGGACTTGAACTAGTAAGAGATGTGCCAGTGGAAATGGGGGAAAGATATTTAAGGTGGAGTGAAGGTAAAATGAATAAGATTCCCCAAATGTTTGGAATTAGAGGAAAAGGCAAGAAATGACCCAGGAATGAATTCCAGTTTATGAGTCTGGGTAATTTCAGTTTGAGATTCCTAGGAGACATCAAATCTGACAGCAGGAAGAAATGGCCAGTGTTCAGAAGGCCAAATATAGGAGGCAGCTTCAGTCTAGATGTATTGTTTGAAGTTCAAATGCCAGTTTTTATGTAGATCCTTACTGATTCTCCATAATTATTGGAACTTCATCCCTCATCAAAATACTTTGCTTTAACATAACTATGTACATATTGTATTCTCCAATGGAATGTAAACTCTCTGAGGTGGCAGATTGGATTGAGTGCTTGACTTGGAGTCATTAAGACCCGGATTAAAATCCTGACTCAGATCCTTATTAGTTGTGTGACCATGAAATAAAGGTAGGGGAAAAAAGACTCCTAGCACAGAGTCTTGGTTAAGGGGGAAAGATGGAGAGTGTCAAAAACTGTAGAAAGTTATTAGCACAACAACTAGGAAAGGGCTATCATATTTAGGAGATCATTGTTCACCTTAAAGTTTTAATTAGATGATGGGATTGATGGGGGGTAACAATAGTGTTTGCAGTAATTGTGCTAGTAACAACTGGCAGGCAATGTGGAATCACCTATTTTCCTAGATAAACACATTTTAGGCAATGAGTACATTATCCATATAGGAAGTTGACCAAGAATCCACAGAAGGACCTTTGGATGAATAGGAAGTTGATGACGGTGCAATAACAGCAAACACTATCCTTTGGATGAATTTATGACAACGAGGGGTTCGTTATAATAACATTACTTTAAATTAATACCCCCAAGTAGACTTTTCTGTATGCATTATAGGTAGGAGCCTATGCAACTCCTCTTTGTCTTCATAACAGGATGATTGAGGTCTAGACCAGATCCAGGATATTTATTAGCATTTTCTGCTCTATATTGATGCTTCACTCCAGGGAGGAGTCTGTTATTCCCTTAAGGAATAGAACCTGCTGAGTATGTCACCCCAATAAATGTCTTTGCTTGGGTAGGAGACCATCTGAGCTTGAATTCTTTCAGAGACTACATAGAGACCTATGTGGTATCCCAACAGGATCAGAAATAAGATTGCAAGGGGGTGAATGAAACTGGAGGAAGCTGAAGCAACAAACATGGAGAAAAGGTGAAAGATGAAGTTTTTTTAGGGAAGAGGGAGACTTGTAGCTGTTTGTAGGTAGTTCCAACTTTCTCAACAAATATCTTTACTGAGAAAGGAGCAGGGGTTAAGTTGAGGGACTTGACAAAATAAGTGAAGATTTGGAAAAGCTGTGTTTGATCGTCAATCCATTAGAGAAGAAGAAAAGGATCACCATGAAGTAGTGTGTACCATTAAGGTTACATAAAATAAGTTTGTATTTTACATAAATTTGTCATTCAGGATTATGTATGTTCCTTTAGTAATATTCAGAAGTATTAGAGAATACAGGAAGTGGGAAAGAAGGGGGAAGCAGGGTCTAGATTTATCAAGACAAAAGCATCAATAGGGCAAAGGGAAAGGGATTCATGACAATGCATAGTAAAATCAACTACATATTCAGGAATATGAAAGGAAAAATGTCAAGTCAAATTAAGGGTGATGGACTGGAACAACAAGGAAGGTAGAAAGAATGAAAGTCTAAGTGAAGACAATATGTTTGGAAGAAAGAGAAAAGACAGGGATGACTGGATGGATGGATGGGTGAATGAATTGAATGAATGAATGAATGAATGAAAAAGGAGTTATTAGGTGATTACTATGTACCAGGCACTAGACTAAGCACTGAGGATACAAATATAAAAAGCAGGATAATTCTTACCCTCAAGGAGTTTACATTCTAATAGGAGAAATAGGAAATCAAGATGAGAAAAGAGGTTTTCAGAACTATGGATCATGATTATGAAACATGGTGAGATACATGATAAGACCATCTCCATGGATGAGTGAGGTGAAATGAAACTAGAGACCAAATAGAAATTGAAGAAGTTAATGAATGTATAGAACAAAGTATTTGAGTGGGCATTAGGGTTAAGGATGAATAGGAAGATAAAGGACATGATATTCTTCTCCATGAAGAAGGAAAGTCTAGACTCAGAGGTCAGTAAAGGCTATTATGCAATATGATATATGCATATACAAATATAGATATATGGAATTAATGTTTAAAAAATTGCTGAAAAGTAGTGGCAAGAGAGCAGGGTCTGGAAAGGGCAATGAGAAGCAAGGGATACTCTTACTTTTCCTGATTCAGGATTATAGATGGGAAAAAATAGAAATCTGGGACACTGAAGAGACTACCCCAGTATATATCACCTTCTAAAGGAAGCTAGTTCCTGTGAATCCCTCTTTCCTCCCCATAAAGAGATGAAAATGCTGAGAAAGATGAAGAGGATAAAAGGGAATTTGTTAATATAAAATGGAGCATTCCAAAGGGCACAAGGGCACTCCCAGGCAGAAGAAAGAGGGATGGGGCCTACATGATGAAGTTAATGTCTTTATGTACAAAAAGCAAGAAAGTATGATGCTTATGATTCCCAGTTGCATGCCTTAACCTCTGAGATTTCCTCATAGAATTAAAGATTTGCTAAAATCATTGTGTTTTTATTTATATCCAATATGGATTTTTCTTTCATTCAAAAAATTTGTTAATGGTCATTCAAACTATTTCTGGAAACAGATTTATGCTCATGTGTGGAGCCTGATTGGCTATTCATTGCTTTTCCCATATTTTCCCCCAATCAGTGTCCTGACTTCTACCAATTTTGTACCCCACATCCCTTCACTGCCAGAGTGAAATCGCCACCAAGTCCCTGGTCAAGTAGGAACCACTGTCTGCCAGAGGGGTAACTGTGAATCAATGTGGACAAATAGGAACTCCCTGTCAGACAATGGAACAGCTGGGAACCCATCCCTGCCCCCATCCATCACCAGATAAAGCTAAGCTGAATCAAGAGCCCCACCCATTCTTGCTTGTTGTCTCAGAAAGTAGGAGCTGCTCCTGCCCTTTCAGCTGAGAGGCCCCAGGGATTCCCCCACCCGCCTGTGTCTGTCAGATGTGCTGATGGGCATGAATGGTGGGGTGCGGGGGAGTCCCCTGCCTGCTTGCACCTGTCAACACAGCTGATGGGCATGAAAAGGTGGGGGAGTCTTTTCTGCCCACTCTGTCAACCCAGCTGACAGACAAGTGTGAGTGGGTAGGGCTCTTGGCCTCTCGGTAGTCAGATAGGGGAGTTGTTGTTTGACTGGGGAATGGATGGAGGTTTCCGCTTGCTTGGCAGACAGAGGGTCTGTAAGCTCCAGAGGCAGAATGGTCCATACAGCGGATTGCTCCCCAGGGTGAAGAGAAAGGCAGGGCTAATATGTGTGCCCTTGTGAATGTATTTTGATGTGAAGATGTGGCCCCATATCCAAACCGTGTGTTGACTCACTGAGCCATAACGTGTGTGTCGAGTATGTTGGGGGAGGACTAACATTTTGGACCAAAAATAAAGAGCCAGCTACTAATGGTTCTGTCATGTAGATGTGCTTTCAGACAGTGTGAGAGAGAGGTAGTGGAGGGAATATTGGTTAATTTTGAGCCATATATTTATGTGAGAAGATAGTTTGACATGCTTTTCTTCCTCCTCCTCGTCAAAATTAGTAAGCTTTTTTTCCTTAGGTCTTGCAAGAATAAATTATGGACACCTCATAAATCCTTCAGATGGTGGTTTTAAAATGACTTCAGCTAGGCTAGAGTTGAAAAAATACATTTTTTTAAGGAGAAACGAGATCTTGAAGTAGTTCTAATGAAGGAAAAAAGGATTTTGGCAAGAAATACCATGGGTCTGTGCACATGGTATTACTCAAATATGTGTTGCTTTGATATGGTTTGTTGAAATATGGTATAACATCTATATTCAGTTAATTAGACTGAACATGCATTTATTAAGTACCTACTATATGCAACTAATTAAATTGAACACTGGGGATACAAAAATAAGAATGGAACCATTCTTACCCACAAGGAGCTTACATTCTACTGGGAGGAAACATCATTTCTACAGTTAAATAAAATCAAAATATATACATAAACAGTGTGGGGACCTCATAGATGAGAACTCTAGTAAAATGAGCAATCAGAAAAATCCTTGCATAGGAGATGACACCTGTGTTAAGACAGAGAAGTCCAAAAAAGGGGGGGGAAGAGCAATATTCTATCATGAGGAAGGCCTGCATAAAGAGATGGAGTGTAATGTATAGGGAACAGACAAGGAGACCAGTTTGGACTGTAGAGGCTGTTAAAGGGAATACTGTAGAATTCATCTAAAAAAATTAAATTGAAACCAGATTCCAACAAACCATAATACAGTTGAAAATGTGATAATTCAATTCAATATTTATTAAGCATTTATTGGATGCAAGACATTGTATGGTGCTTCAAATGTTAAAGGGTCTTTGACAAAGTCTAAGCAAGTTGAACCAACAGTTATCTAAATCTTATGATACTGTTGGTAGTGGTACAATGAAACTTCCATGCTGACATATTACTCTATAAGGCTATGTTTCTACATTGGATAAATATTTAGAACAGAAGGAACCATAGGGATAATGCCAATTAAAATCCACACTTATGACAGATGTAATTTCCTTTAGTAATTGATACTACTTGACTTGGTCAAGTTACTTTCTCAATTCTTCAGCAAACTGAAGCATGTTGCACATGCTTTGTGTTTATTGTATTTATTGTTGAAGTAACTTAAATACCAGTTAAATACCAATTTCACTTCTTTTCCCATTTAGTGAGGATAGCACCAAATTGTGCTATTTGATCAGATTTCTTCTTCTTTGAAGGGCTGGTTTTGATGAAAGAGAAAAATTCTTTGAAAATGTTATCTGTCCTCCAAGTCTCCTGGTCATGGTCCACTAGAGAAGAGCAATGAAAATTATCAGAGGAAGCAGAGACTCTCTGGGTGATAAATGTGATTGCCTCATCTCTGGGATATGAGACAATTTAGAAGGTGGTCAATCAACTGAGTCTAAAATCAATCTATAATTCAATAGTTACATCACTTTTCATCAGCATTATGTTCAAAATTTGACCAGGAAACACCAAGAGACAATTCTCAATTTGTTGAACAGTAAAGACCCTTTCTTGAATTGTATCATTTAAAAAAAAAATGTTACTCCTGAAACAATTCTGAAGTAGCTCATGTTGTCTTCATGATGCCTTAATTTAAAATTTTAATTTAATTTTAAAATTAATTAATTTAATTTAATTTAAATTAATTTTTTAAAAATTCAATTATCTATCAGAAGACAGGATCTTTGATACATCTTTCAGTTACTTTCTCATTGTAAGACTCCAAAGTGCTCTTTCTGCCTCAGTAGCAGATTTCTGACAGTACTAGATAGTTACACCATTGAATATTTCTTCATATATGACAAATTCTCATCAGGAATTTTGTAACTTGAATTGAAGAATTCCTATCTCTACGAGGCTAGTTGTAAAAGGACATGACTTGGTATGCATTTACTTTCCTATTTATGATAACCTTAAATATCACATTGGTCTCAATATGGTTTGAAATCCAAAAAATAGATCTCATTGAAAGAAATTATACACGTATGTGTGCACAGGAAAATAAAATCCCACCAATTAAATTCAGAATTGGTTAAAGAAAAAGTGTATCTGATATGCACACCAAAAGTTTGTAATAATGAAAAGTTAAATCAGTTTGTTGCTTTGCTTTATGGATAGTTTTCCTTCTGTTTCTTTGATACATTTGGTACATTCCCTATTCCACTTTTGATCCAAATATAGTATCCAGAACAAGAAAAGTGATCGTTATGCTGTATTAAACCCCAAAATATCTTGCTTATTTTTGATTGTCTATCTTAAGAATGACATCAACCAATTTGAAAGACAGCATGTGTACTGACTAAGGAATCAAATTTAGAATTAAGGAGGAGAAGTTAAATTTGGAGGAAGATGTTGTTCAAGTCTCATGTATCCTCTCAATGTCCCTAGGTAATTCTCTAACACTGTAAGTAATAGAGTAAATATAGATTTATCTTGGTAGAATGAATTTCTTCACTAGGAATTCTAATGAACTCACAAGTTCCCTGTTCCTTCCTTTGCTTCCCAAGAAAAAAGAAAAGACATTCATTTTATAGGAAGTATAGGATATGCAAAGTGTGTTACATGAGTAATAGTAAAAGGCATTGCTATTTAGCCTGTTAAAAAACAAAATATGGGGTTCAGATGGTAGTTAGGCATGAGGAATTTCACTGTCTTTATGCTTTTAAAGAGTTGTCATGTGTGAAAGAGTTATTTTGAATAATTCCAGATAACAGACCCAGGACCAAGGAGATTTAAAAAAAAAATCATCAGTAATGGGAAGGCAGATTTTGTTCAACAAGATAAACTTTCTCACCATAGAACTGTTCAACAAGGGAGTAAGGGAACTACTTTCAAGATAGTGCCATTCTGTCATCAGAGGTTTTCCAGTAAAAGCTGGATGATCCTGTGAAGATGTAGCAGAAAAGATTTCTGTGTTTGATAGGAAATTGGACTAAATGATCACTTAGGTTGTATGCAAGAATTCTCTAACACTCAAATACTAGAATTTAACTATAGTCAGAACAGATAGAGTAGTAACCTCTTCACTACAAAAGTCTTTTTCTACTTGGTGTAAAAAAATGAATAATTTTCTAAAATTACTTAATGAAATAAATATATGCATTTTTCTATATTTAAGTGGCAAGGTGATCCCAATGATATAAAATCTTTAGCAGACAGCTCTGCTTAAAACTCCAACAAAGGAGAATTCAACTCACATATAATTAATTAATTAATAATTACTATCTCAGCACAGAAAATTAGTGTCTCCTTTGGACAAGGTAAAAAGGTAAGATTTTTTTCTTTGTTTTTGTTGTTTTTGCCGCCACTGTTCATTGAGTCAAAGTAGTCTCCTATTTGAGCTCCCTGATTTATCTTTCCTGCAGCTAATCTACTCTCTACAAAATAGTATTACTGAAGAATAAGATTGGCTATAGCTCACTTTCTGGTCTAAAAACTCCAGTGACTCCCTATTACATCTAGTATGAAATGAAAATTTATTTGGTTGGCATTTGAACTATTAGCAGTCTGGTTTCATTGTAACTTTCTATGCTTATTATAAATTTTGCCATTTGATTCATTTTTAAAAATTAATTCATTCATATACTCTAAATTCCAGACAAACTGGATTGTTAGGCTTCATATGAAACATTCTTTTCCTAACTTTCCCTTTATTCCTTATCCTACCATTATCTGACTCCTTTTCTTTCTTTCTAGGATATGAGAAAGAAGACAACATAGAGCTGGGAGAGGGAAGGAGATGAAAACATATTCTATCACATATTGTAATGAATAAAAGAATATATTGTCCCCAAACTACTACTCTCTTTATTACAATTCTTTTAAGTCAAATTACTCATATAGTTATTCTTTTTTAACTTTTTTAAAATATAAAAATAAGACACAATTCTTGTGTCAAGTGAGAAAACAATGTTCTCTTATTTCTAGAACCTTACCTCAGCCACTGAGTTGTTGTGTCTAAGTCATTTGACTCAGGAGAATAAAAGAATTATTCCTCTCTCAGAATCTTGCTAGCAAGTCTATAGTGGCTCTTTTCCTTATTTGGTAGACCATTTTTTTTTGTCAATTAAGATATACGATTTCTTCAAGATAATAGGAAGCTATGTTTTCACTCTCTTTCATGTTCTATAAAATAATGACTTCCTGTGACTCCTCCTACCAAACAAAATCATTATCCCATAATCAACCTTCTCACATAGAGATTTCCTGAATTTGCTGAAACTGGTCCTTGGGCAAAAAAAGGAATTTGTTGCCAAAATTATATTGAAAGCCTTTCTAATTTAGAAGGAATTGCCAGAGCTTACATTTTTAGTGGTGTGACTTTGAAGACCCTAAGGTCACCTCTGAGATACAAGGAAAAACAATAGTAATAGTAATAATAATATTTTGTATTTATACTCTGCTTTAACATACATTCTACTATTTGATTCTGAACCTTAAGCAGGACAGATAAATTATGATTTTTTTTTACAGATTAAAACAAACAAAAAAACAAAACCAAAAAAACCCCTTAGGTTCAGATGATCAAAGTCCTTTCCCTAAATCTGCATTCATGCATGGCTAGTTGGAGTTAGAGTAGAAAGTAGAACTCAGGTCTTTTGATTATTATTCTAATAAATCTTCATTTATTATATCAATTAGCCCTTTAAAGGCATGTTCTCTAAGCTCTCTACTAGTCACTATGGGGAATACAAAAGAAGAATATGATCATTTTTTACTTTAGAGGTATTTATATTCTTTAGGGAAAAAGCCTCATGTGTACATGTCACACTAACTAACCTTAAATTCAAAAGGAACACTAAACAGGGTTTAGCAGTTCTTTTCTCAACTATTTCAACAGATGATGCCATAATATACAAAGTGATCTTATGATCATTGGATCAGTGAGTTTGAGCTAGAAGGGATCTCAGGACCCATTTAGTCAGACACCTTCAAAAATAGGGAAACTGAGGTAAGTTATTATGAATAGCAAAAATCAGGTCAAATTTGGTGACTATAATTTGTCCAGTCATAGTGATATCTCAGTGAAGAAATACTAATAAGTCTCCAGAATCATTCTTGTGCTATTCCACTTATTCAGCTAAATAAAATAAAAATGGGTTTTGCTCAGGATTTTAAAAATTCATTAATAAATATTTGTTGCTATGGCCCTCTCAAACTATCTTATCTATTTTGTGGATTTTTTTTTTTGTTGATTCACTTCAAATTTGTGTAATATGTATTTTTAATATTCTTCTTGTCTCTCCAAATAGAATATAAGTTCCTTAAGGGTAGGTATTGTTACTTTGAAATTACATCATTAGGAACAGAAACAGTGTCCCCTGAATGGTTGGTTGGCCCAGTACTAAACACCATGGAGAATACCAAAGAAGCACATTTCTTACTTTTGAGGAATTTATATTCTTTAGGGGGGGAGGAACTTCATATGTGAGTTTATCATTGATTTTAACTTTTAAAGGGAAACTAAATAAGGATTAACAACTTTTTATCATCAACTTTCTCAAAGGAAACTGGATTGGAAAGGTTCTTCTGAAACATGATCAACACTTAGTCAGACGTGAGGAAACTAACAGTATTGCTTCAAAAGTTGCTCTATGAACCATCTCTTTAAGAGGAAAATATATCTCCTTAAAAACTCTAGAAGACTGAAAGGTTTGATCTTCCATTCCCTTTTAATCCTTTTCTTTTTATTTTGTGATCTGATAAGATAAAGCCTCTCAAAAGAATATATGTTTAAGAAAGTAAGATGTGATGGAAGAGGGATTGTACCTGTAATTGTAATGATATAGAAAACTCTCACTTTCAATCAAGTCAGCATTTTTTCTGCAATTTGTAATCTTAGGAGAGTTGCTGAGAGGATCATGAGAGTAATGATTTATCCAAGATCACACAGTTTAATATGTCAGAGTTGGGACTTAAACCCAAGGTTTCCTGATCTTGGAGGTCTTTCTCTATCAACTATGTTATTCCATGCCAGTTCTTAAGATATTATAGAAGTACAATCATATGTATGTTTTGTATACTCTTTGAAAAAAATCTCATTTTTTTTCTAGATATAATTCTTAATGACTACAGTACTTTTAAAAAGCATTGTGGTTTCATTTTAGAACTCTGGTAACTCCAAAATATTTTTGTATTCACCAATCCAAATACCTCAAATCATAGTTGGCATGCTGATGTAGTACAAAATTCCATAAGGTTGGAAATCTGAAGACATGGATTTTTCTTCTAGTTTTTAGATCAACCCTTTTTGACCCCCATTTGGAGCTTTCTTGGCAAAGATCCTGAAATGGTTTGCCATTTCTTTCTCCACCTCATTTTAGAGATGACTTAATTGAGGCAAACAGGGATTAGTGACTTTCTCAGGGTTCTACAGCCATTAAGTGTCTGAGGCCAGATATAAATTCAGGGAAATCAGACTTCCTGACTTAAGGCTCCCTACTTTCTTCATTGTTCCACCAAATTTTTCACTGACTCAAATTGTGATATTGGGCAACTTTTTTATCTTGGGCATCCTCAGCTTCCTTATCTGTATGAAGGAGATAGCCAATTATTTTCCAAGATCCCTTCTAGTTCTAATCTTCTCTTGGGCTATGTCCAAATGTTGGTTGTCTGGTATTTCATCAAAGAAAAATAGTTCTCTGAAAGTGTAATGTAAAAAGAGATAATTCAGAGAAGTTGTCCATATGGCCTACATGTCCCATTTTAAAATGAAACAAAAATACCTAAAGAATTCACAACTTGAGAGTTGGAATTATTTATCCCTTTTGAAACTTTTTTGCCATCATTCTTTACTTTTTTACTTGATCCAATCTTTGATCTCTACAATGCAGATAATTTTTATAGACAGTCTTTGCTAGATTGATTTATTAAATGAATGTCATTATGATAAAGAGATTGAAGCTAATTAAATCTGTAGGGAAGTTGTATAAGCAATGTAGAAATAAATGTTTTTAAACTAACCATGGTTTTGAGAGCTACAGCTGCTATACATTTGTGTAATCATAAAGCTGAAGAGTGACTAATTTACAAGCAAACTGGTCACTAATGTAATCCTGTCTAGAGCTCTAAGAAAGCCAATTTATATTAGAATTTCTTTGGGGCATTCAGTTTCAAACTTGTTTATTTTGAAGGGGAAAAATAGCATGATGGTAAAAGTTATTCACACTTAAATGTATTATATATTATGTTTCATTAATATGAAATCATGAGCAATGTTGGTCTTCACTTTTATAGCCCTATATTTATTTCCTTTTAAACGCTGTAATCAATATCAGTGTGGTAAAATAGAAGCATCTGAAGTCAGGCTCTTAGGAGAGAACTGTATTTGAATCCTGCCTCTGATATGTGTGCGATCCTGGGCAAATCACTCCTGTAAGCCTCAGTATCCTTAGCTGCAAAATGAGTCTAAGAAGTACCTACCCCATAGGAGTCACATGAGATAGTCAACAGAGAAGTTGTCTCAAAATTAGAAAGACATGGATTCAGGTCTCACTTCTCAGAAGTACTGGCTCTGTTATTCTGAACAAGTCAGTTAACTTAGATGTGCCTCAGGCATCTACCTAAGATTCTTAAGTTACAGAACTTCACTGAATTAGGGAATTTTCTCAGTGGATGTTTCCCCACATCAATGAAAACACAGGTCTGGACCAAAAAAAAAAATAATAACCTCACAAGATTTTTGTGAAGACAAAATGAGCAACTATATGTAAGACACTTTGTAATTCTTATAATGATAAATAAACATCAGCTATTATTATCATGTTTAATTCCAGTTGGTTTTATTATAAGGTGGGAAGGCTGGAAATAATTTATTGTACTGTGTATTACTCTTCTCCTAGTATATTAAAGTGAACTATGGTTGGATGGCATCCAAACCACACAGGATGTTATGAGGATAAAATGAAGTAATATTTTCGGTCACAAATTTGGACTAATGGGGAGTAGCTAGGCCAGTCTAAAATAATGAAATGCCTGAATTATAAAATATTTTACAAGAAATACTTTTATTAGTTTTAAGTACATATAGTAATGCCAAGGCAGCTAATAAAGTTTTACCAAATTGAGACAGAGAGGTTGGGTAAAATGAATGTTTTGATTATTATTTCAACCTTTCCTCTAAAAAATGTGTCTTTTTAAAGTGCTTGAAAGTACTTTATGTGTCATATTTGTTAGAGTTGAAAGACACTTCTATTGAAGTCTGGTCTCCTCCCTTCAGATAATAGGGTTTTTATACCCACTTTATAAAGGAATTATTTGAAGGCCATGGAAGCTAAGTAGTTGCCCCCACACTAATGAGTGGTAGACCCTTAGCTTCCTGTTTTTTAATGCAATAATCTTTCCACTATGTCACACTTCCTCTTGAAAATTTCCATTGAGATTAATACACATTTTTCCAAAGATAATTCAAAGATAAACTTTAGCCTAGAACTAATAGGGGCTAAGTAATGAGGTTTTACTATTGTAAATTCCATCATTAAATTAAACCAAGAGTTACAAGATGAGTTCCTAGGAAATGAATTAACTTGCCATAGTCATTAGGCCTCCACTTATGGTAGGTGTCACCTGATAAATAGTAATGACTTTAGCTAGAATAGATTCCATGCTTGGGTATTTTTTCAACATGGAAAGTTAAGGACAGTAGGCATATTATATTTAATATATATTCTGTATTTTTCATCAACAAATAGAAATAATAGCACTTTTATTGAGAAAACATTAATTTTTCCTTGCAAGTGCATGCACATTAGAGAACATATTTAAAAAACAAAACAAAAGTAGGTACAATTTAAGTGGTCTGATTGACAAAATAAACTGTTTTATTAAATCTGCTAATGAAAACTTTTGCCTCCTTATATCATTCCCCTTCACAAAACAAGTTGTCTTCTGCCTTATTCATAGCTCTGTCTTATTCTTGGACAAATACACTCCTCATCTTCTAAGTTCAGAACTATCATTACTGGTCTTGCTTCTGGATTATCATCTCACCCACCGAAACTTATGACTAAACTGTAGGACATTCTTTTCTTCTTCCCACATATAGCATAGTTCTTTTGTTAATATAAGTTTCTATATTTTCTTAAAGGAAATAATGTCTTCTTTGCCCTACTCCAAAATATTGTAAATCCTTTTTAACAAAACAGAATATAATTTAAGTAAACAAATTTGTATAGGTTTCTTTACTGTCACAATATTTGGTAAAGCAGTTTAAGTCCTAGGATATTTCTGTTAATTTAATTCTATATAGATATGGATTATTTAAATTCTCCATATTTGATGCATTTAAAAAATTCAATATTCTTTTTTTAAAGAGAGAAATTTCTTTGTTATAGGATCAGACACTTAATAGATACTACATTAAATGTTAACAACAACTGACCTTTCAATAGTCCTCTGTATACAGTAGTCCTACAACATAAATACTGTAGGTTTCATCACTTCCATTTTGTAGACGAAGAAAGTAAAGTGAAGAAGGCTAATTAATTTGTCCAAGTATATGCAGGTAATTAGCATTTCATGTCTTCCTGATTGAGTCTAATGTTCTATCTATTACACTGACTAAAGCAGATTTTGGCAGATTGTAGGAAGAACAAAAAAAATATTCTTCTTCTATCTCTTTAAAATAAACTCTTATTACTTGGAAAAGCAGTACTTTTCACAATGTATGATTAATAATACATTTTATAGTATTTATTGTGATTAAACATAGTAAAATGTAAAAGTATTTTATGAACATTATCAAATTAATTATTAGTTAAACTTATTGGTATTATAATTATCAATACTATTATTCTATTAGATATATGTATAGGTACTACTGCCCAATTCCTTCCTTAGATATTTTGCTTCATCCTCTAATCTTCTTCCTTTTTCTTTTTTCCTTTCTTTTTGGTGAGGCAACTGGGATTAAGTGACTAGTTAAATGACATGAGGTGACTTGCCTAAGGTCACATAACTAGTTAATATTAAATGTCTGAACTCAGATTTGAACTCAGGTCTTCCTGACTTCAGGGCCAGTGCTCTAGCCATTGTACCATCTAACTTCACTGCTGTTCCCAATACCTCAATCTTCTATTGGTACCATGTTGCTAGCCATCTCAGTACTCCCAGACTCACTACTATAATAAATGTCAATCATTTTCCTACCATACTAATGGAGAACAATCTCTCAATCCTTCCAGTGCTTGCTCTGGGAACAGTAATCAAATGAATATAATTGTTCTTTGAAGGAAAGGATAAAAAATTTGCTCTGTACTCCACTTGGCTATCTTTTTGCCTTCCCTGATCAAAACACTTCTCTCCTATATCTATATATCTATATCTTTCCTATATATGTTTTCTTCCCTTATAAAATGTTAATAAGAGCCTTGTTTTGTATATATGTATCATCAGTGTTTAACACAATGTCTGACACATAGAAAGTATTTAATAAATTTTTTCTAAATTAATTTTGCATTGTATTTTAATTTTAATGTTACTAACAATTTTTTAAAAAGATGATCATTTGAACGTGGTAATTGGACCTTCCAGTCACTGGAATATCATTCTGGATTTTAAAGTTCTCTCCATATTCTACAATTCCTTTGACTACTTTGTACAACACATCCCCAGTATTTGCTATATAAATATTTCTAGCTAGTAGAATAGACATATCAACTTATCCCCACCACTTTGTTAGGTTTATTAAATAACAGGATGTTTCCTGTAATCCATTTGTTGGTAATTTTTTATTATTGTGAATATTATTATTAATAATTTGCACTGTAGTAGTGAAGCAAATGCCCTAAAATGAAATATGTCAGATTTATTACAAATAATCTAATTTGTTGGAAATCAACTTTTCCCAAAGTTTATAATTTGAGTTTATGTAATGTTCATTCTTTTTTCTCTTATACAGAAAAATGTGTTATGTGACTATTGTAATTCCCTCTGGTAACAAATTCTTCTATATGTAGAAAAAAATCAATAAAGAATTTTATGGAATTTTGGAACAGAAATGGAAATCAAGTTTTTATAAGCTATAACTAAAATGTGGTTGTAATAAATATTTTACACTATAATTTTAATATTGGGTTATTTAAAAAAGTTATTTGCAAGATTCCTTCACTACTTCATTTGAATTAAATGCATGACACAAGGGAACATATACAAGGTCATTCCAAGGTTTTTGTTAATTATTTTTATTTTTTTAAGTGGAAAATATATGTTTGGTCAGCTTTTCAAAAAAATGAGGAAAACATCAATAAATACAGATCAACATTAGGGAAATATTTAAATCAGTAGTCTTGGATTCTATCCTAGAACTCAATTGCCAGGAGTACTCTTGCCTATATAGTTTTAATTAGCAGCAGTGCCAAATGGAGTATTGATATATAACGCATATTTAAGTCCTTTATACTGAACCAGTTACTGGAAAGAAGTACAGATTAAAGTTAATTTCAACAATGAAAACTTAGTTGTAGAGTTTCATATTGGATACTACAGTATCTTTCTTGTTGTTGCTTTAAAGATGCCAGCCAAAAGTATTTTGCAAAAATAGTTTACTGTAAAAATATTCTGGGGTACAACTTGACATTTAGATATTATATATCATTTTTCTCCGAACTATTTAAATGTCATATGTCTTTAAATGTACTCTTAAAAGTCAGATATTTATATTTGAATATGAGTTTTATCTCTCTATTGGATTTTTGGCTCCTTGAGAACAAGGACCATACCTTACAAATTCAGTACTCTTCCTGACATCTAAAATAATGTTCAACACATAATAGGCACTTAAATTCTTTTTGAATGAGTAATGAATATAATTAATATTCTTTTGGTAACCATTTTACATTTCTAAAGTCTTAGAATATATGTAGACTCTGAAACAGCATTTTGCTGAAAGCATCATTATCTGTAAATCATAACCATCCTCTTCCCATTCTCTATAACTAATGTTCCCTTGATATTCTACTCCATTATTGGCTATAGGAAAGAACATAATGTGCTTTGATGAAAATCATACCATTCCAGGGCTTTATTTCAGGTATGAATCAAGAATCTATGATGGCCCAAGTTAATCTTAAAGAAACCAGTCTAAAAGTCTCTCCTATTTTTACCCTTCTATAGCATAATAATAACTGCAAGAACTAAAAGTCCTTCTTGAGATAACAGATCTGACTCCAGACTATTTGGCATTTTTTGCATTGTACTAAAATTCACACAAAATATGAGTTTTTTCAAGTCTAAAAAACCTCGCTGCTAAAGTATTAAAAAATAAGTGCATGTGTACCTATATGTGTCACACACAATCAAACAAATACACACACTCTGGCATTTCCCAGAATCTGGACTTTGGGATAGCTTTACTCTATCTTTGTGGTAGTCACTGAATATTACCAACTATGTGAAATTTCTTCACATTTTATTCTTTATAAATAGAAGTTTGTCAGTTTGCAAAAGAGAAAGAAAATTGATTGAATATAATAATTATTACTACCAGATGCTACAAATTGACTTTGGCTTCTATCTTTAGGAAAATGTACACACTGAAAAGATGCTAAGTTCACAGATTCAGAATACAATGAAATATACTTTTATGGCCACTATTGAGGCTTCTAAGTTTAAGTAGTTCAAGTACTACATGACACCAGCTCACAGTAGTGAGAGTCATCCAAAGACAGTAAGTATCAAGATGACCTTCTGTGGTGCTGATGTGGTTGTGGTCACCAGGGTCTTAGGAAAAAGTCCAATATAACATACTTGAAGAGTCTACCTACCAAGATATAAAAATACCAAATAATGTTTACAAAATAAAGACAAATCTAAATAATTCCAGAAGTATTAACTGAAAATAGATAAACTAGGTGAATGTAGTAAAAATTACAATAAAACTTAAACTAATTTAGTCAATGCCATACCAAACAAACTCTCAGAGAATGTTTTTATTAAAACTAGAAAAAATAGCAAAATTCACATGGATAAGAAAAATCAAGAATCTCAAAGGAAATGAAAAGGCAGTGAGAAGGGGATCTAGCAGTACCAGATTTCAAATGATGCCACAATGTATTTATTCTCCAAAAAAGGAAAAAAAATGATAATAATGATAAAACAACAGAGAGTTTAATTGAAAAAACAGATTAGCTACAAAGCCTAAGAGGTAAATGAACCTAGCTGCCCATTATTCAATGAGCACAAAGATGTCTGTTATTGGGGTAAAGATTTAATTGGAAAAAAAAACTGATATGAAAATTGGACAAAGTGTGGCAGAAATTAGATTTAGAACAATAACTCAGACTTTTTACCAAGACAAACTCCAAAAGTATATGTAACCTAGATAAAAACTAATCGGTAATAAATTAGAGAAATAAGGAAGAAATTCTTTATGAGATAATTAGCAAAGGAAGAGTTCATAACTAAATAAAGAGGGGAACATTGAAGATCAAATGTATAATTTTGATTAAATAAAGTGTATAATTTTACACAAAGAAATCCAATACAACTAAGATTTAAAAGAAAACAATGAACTAAAGGAAAAATATAGTTTCCATTAGGTTCTCTGATAAAGGTTGCATATCTAAGATATATATATAAGAAGCCAATTCAAATTTATAATGATAGCCAATTGATAAATGGTTTAAAGATAAGGACAGACAGTTCTTTTTTATTTCATTTTATTTATTTATTTGTTTAACATTTTTCCCCAGTTACATTCAATTTTTTTACATTTTTAAAAAGATTTTTGAATTCTAGTTCTTTCTTATCCCCACCCATAAATAAGAAACCATATGTAAAGTTATGCAAAACATTTCCAGGAAAGTCTAGTTGTGAAAGAAAACATAGATCTCTCATCCTAATGAAAATAAAAAATCCTCAAGGGAAATTAAGTTAAAAATAGAAAGATAGAGAGAGAAATAGAGAATGCTTCAATTTGAATTCAGACTTGATCAATTCCTTCTCTGGGTATGGATAGGATTTTTCATCATAAGTCCTTTAGAATATTATTGCAAATAAGAAAATCATTTACAGTTAGTCATCCTAGAATATTACTATTACTTTGTATACAGCATATTTCACTTTATTCATAGAGGACTTTCCAGATTTTTTTTTCTTTTCTTGAGAGCATCCTGCTCATAATTTCCCATAGGACAATAATATTCTATCAGATAAACTTGTTTCAAATTTCTTTTTACAATTATTATTGATAATTTTATTTCCCTCTCTCTCCTTTCATCCTGTCCCTTCTCAAAAATGATTTGCTACTCACCACTCCCTTCTGCAATATTCCCTCTTTTTTATCACCCTCTTTTCCCCTTCTTATATTCTACTCCCCTTCTTTTTTCCAGCAAGGTAAAAGAGATTTGTATATCCTTATCAAGTATGTATGTAATTTCCTCTTTGAACCAATTCTGATGAAAGCAAGGATCACTCATTCATCCTCTCCTTCCTCTCTTCCACTCCACAGTAAAAAAAAACAAAAAACTTTTTATTGTCTCTTTTTTATTTCAGATAATTTGCACTATTCCAATTCTTGCTTCCCCTTTCTCTCAGTACATTTCTCTCTATCCCTTAATTTCATCATTATTAAAAAAAGATACTGTCCCTTCTTATTCAACTCACACCTATGCCTTCTGTCTCTATATATACTCCTAATTGCATAATAATGAGAACACTTCAGTGAGTTACAGATATCATCCTCCCATGTAGGAATATAAACAGATAAACCTTATTAAGTCCTTTATATCACTTTCCTGATTACCTCCTTATGCTTCTCCAGAACCTTGTATTTGAAAATCAGATTTTCCATTCAACTCTTCTCTTTTCATCACAAATACTTCTGTTTCATTGAATAATCCCCTTCTCTCCTACTTAATTTTGCTGGGTAGGGGATTCTTAGTTGCAATCCTAACTCCACTTGTCTTTGGAATATCATATTCCAAGCCCTCCAGTTTTTAATGTAGAAGCTGCTAAATCTTGTGTAATCCTGCCCATGGCTCCATTATACTTGAATTGTTTCTTTCTAGAAGCTTTCAGTATTTTCAACTTGATATGGGAGTCCTGGAATTTGGCAATAATATTACTGAAAGTTTTCATTTTGCGATCTCTTTCAGAAGGTGACCAGTGGATTCTTTCAACTTCTATTATATCTTCTGGTTCCCAGAATATCTGGTCAGTTTTCCTTGAGAATTTCTTAAAAGATGATATCCAAGCTCTTTTTTTGATCATGACTTTCAGATAGACCAATAATTTTAAAGCTATCTCTCCTGGATCTATTTTCCAGGTCAGTTTTTTTCCAATGTGATATTTCACCTTTTTTTCCTATTTTTCATTTTTTTTTTTTTGGTTTTGCCTTATTGTATCTTGACTCCTTATAGTCATTAGTTTCCATTTGCTCAGTTCTATATTTTAAGGAATTATTTCCCTCTGAGTTTTTTGTACTTCCTTTCCCAGATGACAATTTTTGCTCTTTAGGGCATTCTTTTCCTCATTAGTTTTTTCTTTTTTTGGTATTTCCTTTTTCACCTTTCTGAATTCATTCCCTAATTTTCCCTCTATCTCTTTTACTTGATTTTTAAAGTCTCTTTTGAACTCTTCCATGGCCTGAGCCCAATGCTTATTTTTCTTGGAGACTTTGGATATAGAAGCTTTGACTTTGTTATCATCTTCTGAGTAGGTTTTGACTCTCCTTGTCACCCTAATAACTTTTAAGGGTCAGAAACTTTTCTTTTGTTTTCTGTTTTAACTCTTTGTTGAAATTGGGCTCTGTTTCCAAGGCAGAGGCTGCACTGATCCAAGGTTCAGGAGGTTTGTGCAGCTGTTTTAAGAGATTCTTTTAGGGATCCACAAGCCTTCTTTCCTGCCCTGGAGCTGTTAGCTGTGTCTTTGTTGTAGCTGTAAGATCTAGTGTCCTGGCCAGGGCTGGGGATCTGATGAGAGGGCCTGAGCTAGGATTGCATACGACTCTTTCCCCCTTGCCATAGATCCTCTCCACTGACCTTCTAAGTCTTCCCCAGTAAGAGAAACAATTCTAAAAGAAAAAAAAATCAGATTATCTATAGCTTATTTAAAAAAAACTGAGCCGAATCACTGAAAAGAAATTAAATTCAAATTAAAGCACTACTGAGATTCTATCACATACCCTTGAGCTCAAGAAAGCTGACCAAAAAAAAAAACCAAAACCAAAACCAAAACCAAAACAAAACAAAACAAGAACAACAAAAAAAAACCCGAGACCCAAAACAAAAAATCTACTATAAAACATGATAATTGTTGAAGGGATTTCAAGAAAACAGGTACTTTGATGCATTGTTGATGGACTTGTGAGTAGGTCTAATTATTCTGGAAAACATAACTTCCTGACTGACTAAAGAATGCCCACTATGTCTTCTAGGCTTCCTCCAATATGATCAAAGAATAAAAAAGGTTCTATATATACAAAATTAATACTACAAATGTTTTTTGTGGTAGGAAAAAACTGAGGCTTTCATTTTACCTGGTACCTTATAAGACATCTCCTCCTACTGCAATCAATTGCTCCTCCTTCCCTCCAATATTGAGAAAGTTCAGAATGATATCATTAGTATTTTACATCCTTCACTGCCATCTGGCTGTTGTGCTTTCTATTTGTATCAGAACCTCCCATTATAGCACCTGCATCTTTCTCCAATTGTCTCTCAGCAGTTCTCCTGGCACAGCTGAATGAATCAAATAACCCTTAAACATCTAGAAAAAAGGGGAAAAAAAAGAAAGCTCCACACTTCCCTGATCATGTGCCAAAGAGAAAAAAATGCATATAGTTTCTACCATACAACATTTTGTGTATGAACATCTTTTCTTTCTGAAATAAAATTATCAAATATTGCTTACAGGTTCTGTCCCTAATGTCTCATAATTATGCAAAATTCCTCCAGTGATAGTTAATTCATAAAACATTTTTCTGGAATGAATTCATCACCTTTATTATTCTGTCTTCATATGCATATATATATATGTATGTACATATATGTGTCTATAATAGGTATATGAATACAGTTGAAAGTTCATTATAACCTATCACATACATAATCTAAATATGTGATAAGACGTATAGGAGATGTATAAATATCTATATCTCTATATGATAAGATGTTACCTTCAAAAGAAATAGAAAATGCTGCTCGTGAAATCCAGAGCAAAATGAAGAAGTTACTTACTTGAAGAAGTTACTTACTTACTTACTTGAAGAAGTTACTTACTTACTTACTTAACAAATAACTTAACAAATGAAGAAGTAACTTACTTCTTATGGGAATTTTAAAGTTAGAAGAAATATATTCGTCCTTATATGTAAGGGTTTGTCTTTAAAAAAAATTATTATATGTAATATGCAAAATTTTATTTCCTAAATGGATAAGCAATGAGGAAAGAAAGAATTTGGAAGTCAAAATTTGAAAAAAAAAAAGAATATTAAAGTTTTACATGTAATTGGAGAGGGAAATAAAACATTAAGTTAAAAAAATGTGATAAGCTTTAAATTCTCTGCTTCTGAGCAAAACTTGCCAACCTATCTTTGTTGCCTTTTTCTCATTTTTTCATTTTTTTTGGTCCTTTTTATTACATATTTACCAAGTTATAACTTGACACTTATTTAAATAACAAATATAAATTTCCCAATATTGGGGGTATAATCAGGAAAGTAAAGATTCATATGGAAGGGAAACTTTCCAATTCCTAGATTGTTTCATTATTTTTTTTGTTCCCCGTCACTTCTCAGTAAATGTAAATTACACATACACACAAACATATACACATTCACACATATATACATATATACATGTTTATGTAGATAGGTATATTTATATATATAAATAAAACATCTATTTGTGTATATAAACACATATAAGTATTACATTTACATTTATATACTTTATCAGTAAATAGTATTCTATTTGAGGTCTTGTGAGCATTTGTATAAATATATGTTCATTTAAATATGGAAAATGTAATCCTTCACCTTCATCATACTCTGTAATTTAGTAATCTCTTATATTACTGATATATCTCTCGCATTCTTTCCTGGAGGTGAAGCAAAATCCAGCTGACCAATGAAGAACATGAGGTTGAGAACTAAATTCTACTACTGATTTACTATGTATGACCTTGGATAAATCCCTTAATCCTTAGAACAGATCTGCATTATCTTCTCTAATAGATGAGAAAATAGAAGCACCAAGATAGTAAAAGGAACATTAAAAAAAAGTTTAAATGTTTAGCCATCTGTCTAGTCTGAAATATTTTTATCTAAAATCATCATTACCTTTCTGTCTTTATTTTTACTCATGGAAATGCAAAATGTTTTCCATTTGTGTATGTAAAATAAAGAATAAACTAAATAGTTGATATCATGCAATTTCAAACTCATACTGTGGTGTAATGATTTAATCATACCAAGGTATTTAAGGGTTGGGAAGGACTGGAAATGAGATATTTCATCTTTGACCATCCTGGTGGCTCTCCTGTCTTCTGCACTCCTTCAGAAAGCTAGCCCGGATTACTGAATTGAACAGGGGGTGGGGAGTGGGGGGGAGAATTCTTATTCCAACTCTATCTTTGTGTAACCTTGAATAGCAGCCATGACCAAACCCAGACACAGCCACCAATGCCAGCATAAGACTTATGACACCTGCAGTTCCGTAGCTTTATAAGGAAGGAAGAGAGGTACACTTTCTCAATAAGGATTACTTATAAATTAAGAAATTTTGAATTAATTTGCTCTTAAAAAATACCTATCCAAACAACTCTTTAAAATATATTAGTATATTTGAATATATTAATCCAATATATCATATATTTAAATACTATATTGTACATAATATAACACAATGATAAATATAAAATCTAGTGATATATATTATAATACATATATTCAAAAGAGAAGTCTGTACATGTGTATATGTATATATACAGAATATATATATATATATGAATACTTCTATATGTGTATGTTTGTGTGTATATACTTACACACAGATAGATAGATGAATGCATAACAAAAAAAGCCACACAATAAAAAAAAACCTAGATATGAAACACTTGCAATTATTGAGATTTTATACTTACAAAAAACTCAGTCTCCTTCACACACAACAAAGACCTATAGTATAATAACACTTTAATATTAGTCATTTACTTCTCTACCATATACCATAGTTTTTCAGACAATTTTGAAATAGTCCAAATAATATGTTCTGCAAACATCTTCTGGGTTTGGCATGGAATACTTTCACTATTGTCATATGTAATGTCTTCACAGGAACTTGGTACTTAGAGTCCCAAATCTTGTGTGAAAATTTCTGGTCAGACCGCTGGGATGATTAAGCATATATTCAAAGCATGTAGGCACTATGGGTTTAAAGGTCTTCTCTGACAGAACCCCCACATACTGAACTCCCTCAAACTTTCTTTTCCTTAGTGGGAAAGCTGAAATGACCCAGCAAGGATTTGAACTAGTGTCTCTGGAGAATCTGGGTGTTAAAGTACAAAGTTGATGCTTAGTCCTCTAAGTCATTCCCTCCAGCTATTTGAGGTCAGTAATAACAGTATTAAGCAAATTATAGCCCAAGAGGAAGCTTGGAGGAGGAAGAGACAACATCAATCCCTCTGTATGGCTTAGGTCTCAAAGCAAAATGACTCTGTCCAATTAGTCTATATCTATTGCCTTTTGTTTCAAGGAAAATTACTAGTGAGGGTGAATTTATTCTGCAAATGAATGTATCACTGGGCATTGCCAATCCTATGTGAAATTAAAAATCCATGACAATCTTGCTTGGGGTATTCATTTACTGTTATTTCATCATTGAATAATAGTGATGACATCAGTCTATCCCAGACATTTTGCAGAGGTAAGAATGGATAGAATGCTAGACTTGGAGTTAGAAAACTTCAAATATAGCCTCAGAAATTCAGTAGCTGTGTGATCCTGAGACTTTCGTTTGCCTCAGTTTCCGCAAATATAAAATGAAAATAATAATAGCCTCAGCTTCCTTAACTATAAAATTGAAATAATATTGCAGGGTTGTTATAAGGATCAAATGAGATATTTGAAGGGGAGAAATGCTCAGCACGTTGTATGACGCATAATAAATGCTATATAAATACTTATTCCTTGTCCTTTACATCCCTTGCCTTGAACTTTGCTATATTTTCATGTAGCTCAGACATCTTACTTCCCTGTTGATTGTCAACTTAGTTTCCCTAAATAAATAAGAGAATGAGTGAATGAAAGTGAGGGTTTTTATGTTTACTTAAATATTTTTGTTTAAATGTCCAAACCTATTTCTGGGATTGTAAAGTCTGAACTTCATATACTAATGAGTGCCTCTCTTTATTTAATAGAAGGAGACCTAGACTGGGATTTAGTGGACCTGGGTTCTAGTCTCAACTTCAATTCAATAAATTTCTTTTGTTATGTGCAGAGAATGGCTTCAGCTGCTTGTCATGGATGAAAGTAACAGTGGTTCACAATAAAATTTGCTTTGATTGAGAACCAACTTGCCCCCTGATTCTTTTCCCCAGATTCTGACTGATTCTGATCAGTCCTCATCACCATATACTCTACTGGCATGCTTATACCAAGAAAATTAATGAAGAGGCTCTATCACATTGGAGATATCTTCTATGGTGAGTTTATGTGAGAAGCTCAATGAAAATCACATTTTATTGGCTACACTGAAATGTCTGTGTGATCTCTATTGTTCTGGGGAACATTCATGTTGATGAGATCACAGATATGTTTAAATATTTGAGACACTATGTCGTGTCTGTCCTTATGGTGCTTTTAGTTCAGAAGTGAGATGACACAATCACAGATAATTTTGTCACAAGATAACGGAATGAAAGAGATTCAGCCTAATGAATTCAGACACAAACTAATGAGCTCTCCCACTAACTGATCCTGTTACACTAGGCCACTTTCTGACCTTGACCTCAGATTCCTTATCTGTACAACAAGGAGACTGAACTATGTCTCTAAACTCCCTTCTAATTTTAAGATTCTATTGCTATATGAATACACCTGTCTCCCCAAAAAAGTATCATTGATTTTCTTTTTGTGCTGGAAAAGTCTTCTAAAAAGTATAAATGATAAGCTAACAAATTCATAATGTTTCATAACACTCCTAAATCCTCCATTACTTTCTCATTCACTTGTCCCATTATTCCTTAGAACAAGATTATTTCTCTGCAGCTATATCTCAAGGTAGGGCTGTGTCTAAAATCTGAAAAGATATGCCCTAAATTGTTTAGACATGTCTCTCTCTCTCTCTCTGTCCTTGTCTCTCAGTCTCTGTTTCTCATTCTCTGTCTCTCTCTCTTTCTGTCTCTGTCTCTCTGTCTCAGTTTGTCTCTGTCTGTCTGTCTATCTGTCTCTGTCTCTCATACACATCTTCTTTCTCTCTTCCTACAGCTGTAGCCTGATGTATGCCTCCTGGTCAATAATTGATTCCATCCTCTTCAGTATGTATCTGAGACCAATTTTTCTTTAAAAATGGTCCAGTGCTGTATCACCTTGCAGTATTTAAATATTAAAATATAAAGGATAACCTCAGACCTCTCAGGTTGGCTAAAATAACAAGAAAAGGTAATGATAAATGATGGAGGGAATGTGGAAAAACTGGAATACTAATACATTGTTGATGGAGTTGTGAAATGATTCAGCCATTTTGGAGAGCAATTTGGAACTATGCCCAAAGGGTTATAGAATTGTTCATACCTTTTGATCCAGCAGTCTCAAGATTAATCTGTATTCAAAAAGAGATAAAAAAGGGGGAAAGAAAGGATCTATATATGGGAAAATATAGCAACTTCTTTTGAGGGCAAAAAACCCCTGGAAATTGAGTGTATGCCCATCAGCTGGAGAATGACTGAATAAGCTATGGCATATGAATGTAATGGAATATTATTGCTCTATAAGAAATGATGAGCGGGTTGATTTCAGAAAGACTTGGGAAAAAAACTTACTTTAACTGATGCTAAGTGAAGTGGATAGAACCAAGAGAGCATTTATAGTAACAACAAGATTATGTGATTTGGTCAATTGTAATGAATTTGGCTCTTCTCAATAATGCTGTGATTCAATGCAATTTCAATAAACTTGGGATGGAATATGCCACTTACATCCAGAGAGAGAACCATGAAGACTAAATGCGGATCAAGATACAGTATGTTCACCTATTTGTATTTTTTTTGTTTGTTTGTTTCTCATGCTTTCTTTCCTTTTGATTTGATTTTTCTTTCGCAACATGACAAATATGAGAATATGTATGAAAAGATTGTGCATAAAAATAGAAAGGGTAATAATCTTTCCCTCAATAGAAAAAAGATAGAACTGAGGTAATTATTCAACTTAACAAAAAGATATCTCACATTTAAAAAGGAAACACCTATATCCAAGAAAACTAAAATTGAATTATTCATAATATAAAAGGATTATTTTCATTGTGAAAGCATTATTCTTTCTACAGAATGACCCAGTTCAGATGTATTTTAAATAGTGAACCATCAGAACATTTTGAAAATGATTATATTCATATAGGTTTTACTTAATAGTTTTCTTATAGTTTTTCTTAATTTGTCAGAATGTAGGTTAAACAATGTGACACAAGAATAAGGATGTGAACCTGTTAGACTAAACACTGAATAGAATAGTTGATCAACCCTTCCAACTCTTAGAACATCTGTCAGGAATTCTGACCTCTAGATTATTATATGACCTTCTAGACCTCTGTTCATACAACTCCTTTAGTCAGCCATCCTGACCGTTATGTCCATGGGTCAAACCTCCTGATCTTTTGGCCTAATGAATTGCTTAGACTCACTGACCTCTGACCTATTGATCAAGTCAGTCCTTTTGACTTATATAGTCTTCAGACCACCAAATACCATACAAAGATTCTCTGATGTAAATGTCATATGAAGAGGTTCATTTAGTTCTCTGTTTCATTTGCTGTAAAAGTAATGACATTCAGATTTATAACATTAATGCTTTCTATAGATGCCAATATAAAAAGGAGAATGGACATATTCAAAATTATGGAAAGAAAAGGAGAAAAATCAAGATGAATCAGAAAAGGGGAAAGATAAGGATTTACAGCAAGGGTAAATCTTGGATTATGAAAAAATGACAGAATATGAATGTGAAAGAGGAGTGAAAATAAAGCTCAAGGAAGTTAAGAAATCTGAGGTAGAAGCCCTGCATGTAATGAGAAATGCAATTTCACCAGGTTTTTTCAGTTCCTTTTATTGTTTTTATTTTTGTTTCTGATTTAAGTTATGTACTCCAACCAAACACCTCCATAATATCACTCTGGTCTTTCAGGTACTTTACATAAAGCCCTATTAATTTTCATATAAATGTGTTGTGGTTTTGCTGTTGTATTTTTTTTTTCTCACTTCACTTTCAAGGTCTGGAGTAGAGAGGAAACTTATTTGTCCCTTGCTTGGTGACCAAGCCAGCTTCCAAATCAACTAAGTCTACAAAATTCTGTTCTCTCCACAGAGTTTCTCCACATTCATATTGTGTGAGATAGATCATTAACTTTCTTAAACCCTTCAACACATTTGAGATTTTATGTTTTATTTCATATTTTTTTTTGGAATGGATAGTAAACATAGCAACAAGGAACAATGGTAGATTTCTTATAAGGAAGGGATATGATTCTCCATTCTACTTAATCTTGTATAGAACAGATGGGAATCTCATAGTCATTACAGGTAAGCCTATTTGCACATATCCTCTTAGAGTCTGCTATGCTACATCCAGATACTCAGAAGACAGAAATTATTACTTCAAATGAAGGAGTGGTAATAACATTTTTCTATTAAGAGACAAGAATCTATTCTCAATAATATCTGAGTTCCTTCTTTTAGGTAAAAACCTCAGTAAGGGAAGAGAGAGTTGTGCTTCCCAACTGATGTGTAAAAAAAAGATAATTAGATTTGGAAAACATGGTGACCTATATTTTTAATGCTAACTCTAGTAGAGAAAATATACATAGTTCTCTGTACATTTTGTTGTTATTTTTTATACATTTTAGCTATGTCTAACTCTTCACGATTCTGTTTGGGGTTTTCTTGGCAAAGATCTTGGAAGGGTTTGACATTTCCTTGCAAATTTTAGATGCTTAATGATTAGTTGAATTAACGAACATAACTTACAAAATAACAACATAAAACTAAGGGATTTTCATATACTAGTATAATCTTTTGGGTATCAAAAAGAATACTGGGTTTGGAATCAGAGTTCATAGGTTAAAAATATGACTCTGCTGTTTACTATCTGGATTTTGTTTCCTCTCCATATATAAAATGAAGGCATTGATCTGAATGATTTCTAAGGCCATTTCCAATTCAAAGTTTATAACCTGTGACCCAAGAAGCTTTATCAAAAAACAAAATCCCCCCCAAAAACCTATGTGTGAATGGGGCCGCTGTAGTGGAGAGTAATGATATTGGATTTGAAGGCAGAAGACCTGGATTTGAACCTCCATTTCACAATATACCAATTGTATCGACAAGAATTTATTGCATTCCTACTATATGCTAGGCACTGTATAAGGTTTTTTTTATGAAGTAGAAACAAGAAGGAAATATTTTACAACTATGGGTTTAGTTTGTTAAGGACTTAGAAATGTGATATGAAGTGTTGTGAGTGAAGAGCAAAAACAAAACTAGTTTGCCTGTATTGCAAGTAAAGGAGAAAGAGTTATAATACCTAGCAATGCTAAGAAGAAAAATTGGGACCAGATTTATAGGGCTTTAAAACTAAAAATATGAATTTTTGTTGTTCTAGTGGTAGTAAGAGGTCAGTGATTTGGGGTGGGATCCAATAGTCAGATCCATGCTTAAGTAAAATGACTTCAGTAATATCATGTAGAATGAACTAGAATGGTGAGAGACAAAGTAAGGGGACCAATTTGGAAGCTTCTTCTACTGCTGCTGTAGCTAGCACTATTACTGTTACTGCTGCTGCAATTATTACTACTATTACTGTTGCTGAAACGATTACTACTGCTGCTGTTGCTAAAGCTATTACTACTACTACTACTATTACTCTACTGTTGCTGCTACTTTAATAATACTATTCAAAATATTATTAATATAGCATTTAAATAGGGCTTTAAGGTTTGCAAAATACTTTATAAATGTTATCTCATTTTGTCCTCACAACAACCCTATGAAGAAGGTGCTATAATTTTTCTTATTTTATAGATGAGGAGGGTAAGTGATTTGCACAGTCATATGACTAAGTAAATGTCTGGTCAGACTTGAAATAATATTTTCCTGACTCCAAGTCCAAAACTCTATCCACTGAACCAGCTCTGTTGCAGTAAGCAAGATCAGAGGTGATAATTGAATTGGTACATCTGAGAACAAAGAGAAGATCTCACATGTGAGAGATGTTACAAAGGTAGAAAAGGCAAGGTTTAGTGACTGGTTGCTTATGAGGTTTGAAAGTGAGGGGTGAAGAATGCCATAATTACAAACCTGAAACAATTGAAGGATGATGTATAAAGTAGAAACAGGAAAATTGGAAAGAATAAAAAGTCTAAGGGAAAAGATATAAGTTCATTTTTAGACATGTTGAATTTAAGATGTTTATGAGACATCCTGTTTAAAATATCCAAGAAGAGTTGATGACATGGGATTAAAGCACAAGGGTGAGATTGGCTCAGGAGTCATTTACATAGACAGGATAATTAAATCCATGGGAATCTATATTATGAAGGGATAGGATAGAGGAAGAAGAAAAAAGATCCAGCACAGCCTTGTGAAACATCCATAGAACACTTTGAAATTCAATTTCCTCATTTTTAAAATGGGAATTATAAAATCTTCCCTTCCTGTTTTGGAGTTGTGAGGATTAAATGAGATATTAAAACATACTTTGTAAACTATAAAGTATTGAATGGATTTTAGTTAACCTTATTATGCTCTAATGGACTCACTGTTTTAAGATTATGATCATTATGGAGAAGAGTACGTAGACTATTATCATCTTCACAGGCTAAAAATTAGTTCTTACTTGCTACTATGGTGGGTGTGATGTATAGTAGATAGAATGTATGAGTTGGAGTGAGAAATCCTTGAGTTCAAAACTTAACACTAAAAAGAGTGGTGTAACCCTGGATAAATTATTTACTCTCTCTGAACCTCAAACAACTCCCTTGTTGGACTACCTCATATACTAAGTTCTTTCTCTGATTCGTATCATATTTTTCTAATATATTGTATCTTGTAACTGATCCCTTTCCTTTTCTGCCTCCACATAATTTTGATGATTTTTTTACTCCCATTTCTTGTGTGTGTCATCAATAATAACGTATTTTCAATTTTATTTACTTAGATATACTATACACCTTTTCAATGTTGTTTGTGTCACCTATAATTGTGGTTCTTCTGAGACATGAGACATCTTGTCATTTTAGTTATATAAAAAAATTGTTGCTTAGAAATCATTGCACATGGAGCCCATACACAAATGTGACTGGTCTAATCTCCTTATATTCAATTTTTGACCTAGATTATTGTTCATCTATTCTGATAGCATTAATATCCAAATACATCTTACCATCTAGGCAAAAATCTAATTTTAGGACCATAGCAAGGGAACTGAAAGGGACCTTAAAACTAATCATATCCTAAGTACAGAGCTAGAAGAGGCCTTGGATGCCATATAGTCTGACCTCGTGTTATAGATGAGGTAACAGAGGCTGAAAAAGCTAAGGTGAGTTTCCCAGTCACACAGCTAATAGTATTTGAGGAGGGATGATATCTTCTTGAGTCCATGTTTGATGTTCTATTCACTACATGACATTTTTTCATTTACTTTTTTTGGGCTAATGATTGATCTTTGAAGGCCACAGATTTTATTGAGGAGGTTCTGCAACATGATAGGGATTCATCAGCATAATGGTATCTGTTGATATAAACATCTATATAACTTTTCCTTTGAATTTAGAATAGGTCATCACCCATGACTACATGAGGTGAGCACACATATCACTGTTTTATTATTTGCTTGATGCTCTGAGGACTACTACTTTCAAAACTACTTCTCTGGTTACATGGGTCATAAAATTTTGCATGATCTTGGAGGGACATCTTGTCAGAGGAAAGCTTTTAAGCCTATATCTTGTTCCTTTTAGCCAAATGCTTTTTTTGACTCATACAATGTAAAGTAAAATCTTATGTTCTTTACTCCTTGTAATCAATTATGTGACTATGAATGTGGCCTGTTCTAGAAAATTGCTTGTGAAAGCCTGCCTGTTCTTTTTACCCATTTTCATTAAGAATGCCTTTGACACGTATATGGATTATTTTCAAAATTCGTTTCTAAAGCTAAGAAAGAAAACACGAATAGGCAGATACTTATGCTTTCCTGGAATTAAACAAAACAAAACAAAACAAAAACAACCATTATGATCTTTTCCTGTTCTCTGAATGCCTAGGAAATTATGTTGCCTCCAATATAGATATTTTTATATGCTTTTGATCAGATTTAGCTTTTCTTGTTAACATTAATTTTATGAAGTTAGAATTAATACTTCACATATACATTATCTATTTAGGGTTCTAGAGTCTAAAAGCTGGGTTTGCCATTATTGTTCCTGATTAAAAAAAGATATCATGATAGAAAATCCTGTTATAATTAACTAGTTTCAAACCTATGTACAATGCAATGGCCCTCAAGATCCATATATTTTTATTTTTTGTAATTTTAAAAATTTTATTTTGGATGAAAAAGTATGAATTCAACCACAATTGCTCTGAGCCTCCAGTAAGATTAATTCATAATATTTAATTAAAAACTGGACTCTGCCTAAATATCCATTTATACTTATTTCTAGTTATCTCCTAAAATCCTTGTGGTTGAGGGGAAATTCATGATACTAGAAATATTTGAGTAATGAAACAGAAAATTATATCATAGTGTTTATAAATAAACAGGCATCAGAAAGTGAATCTGGGGTAAAAGCAAATATTTTCATGAGTTTTTTTCCAAAATATTTCACTCCCTCAGTGTTGAATATGTATCTTCTTTTCTAAGATATTAATAGAGTCATTTTTCAGTATTTTACTTTTCATAACTTAGTCCTACCTTCTCTTTCTCCTTTTGCTGGCTGCCCTAACACATTCTTGTCTCAGCTATATATGACCCTGTTTTTCTTTATATTTCTATACCATTGAAATTTCTATCTAGTTCTATCTCCTCCTTTTTAAACAATTTCCTTAGAAATTTATTCAAAAAGCTATGCAAGATTTGTTCAAATTCTGTTCAGATTAGCTGATTCAACCAAGAAGTGTTCTCACATAACCAGAGTAATTACTTTTAAGTAGTCAGGAAAATCAATGAAATCTGACCCTTCTAATAGAATGCACTGGTTTATTTCATATCTATTTGTTATCTTTGTTCCTGTTTCATCTACAAGGAAACTGGTTCAGCAGGGTCTTATACTAGGCTTTATAAAAGCTCATTTTTCTTCAAATGATATTTACTTTTAAAAAATTCTTTTAAAATTATAACCTTAATAAACATAAAAGAACTTTAACATATGCATATTCAAAGAAAAACCAAAAGAAGAGTAGTATATATAACACTGAACTTATGTTTTATGTATTTTCTCATCAAATTCAGCTGGCGATTATTGTTTTGTATAATTCAAATTACATGATCCTGGACAATCATTTGACTTTTATGTGTCTTTATCTATGAAATGGAGGGTTTAAACTTTATAATCTAAGAGATCCCTTTTTGTTCTAAAACTAGTATCAAAATCATATTCATTTATGTGTGTGCATAAATATATATGTATGTGTACATACATATATATGTATGTGAATACACACACACACATAGAGCCAGAGGCTCAGATAAGAGACTTGCCCATGTTGTTGGAAGTTGAGAGTCATCATGATAGAATGAAAAATATGTGAGGCTCAGAACTTGGAATCTTGGATTCTAATTCTATCTCTGCTCATTAGAACCTCATGGAAATCATTTAATTTCTTTGGACCTTCTTTTCTGTAAACTTAAAACATTGGATTAGATAGAGGAATAAAATTCAAATAGAAACTTACATCCTTTTTGGGAAGCTAAGTAGTAAAGATATGAATTGAATTTTGATTGATGCTTAATTCACTATGATATGTTGCCAATTGTGCTTGAGCTGTCAAGACAAGTACTTATTAATTACTTACTATGTGTCAAGCATTCTTAAGTAATGGAGAAACAAATAAAGCAAGAGGAAAGATAATCCCTGCACTCAAGAAACTTGCATTTTAATGGAGAGAGATAATACCTAAAAAGAAGATGAAAAAAAGGGAGGAAGAATGAATAATGATTAGTCTGGGTCCTTTGTCAAAAATGGAGGTTTCAGAAGTTTGAGGAGGATACAGAAATAGAAGGAAAAGGCAGCTGAAGTACAATGGAAATGACTAGAAAGACTAATTTCCATAGCATATGTTATAAGTGCATTAAACATACAAAGAAGAAAAGAACTATAGAAGAGAAAGGTCTCATAGGACTAAAACTTGGTTGAGCCTTTAAAGCTAAATAGCCTCAGCTAGGCAAATAGGATGGTATTCTAGGTGAGGAAAAAATACTCTAAGTAAAAATACAACTACTTTCCCACCATTGGGACCATATCATCCTTTATGATGTTCTTCCCTACTGCATTTACATATCATTCCCAGATCTAATTTAAAACTTTATGTTTTTAGTGAAGGCACTTGATATCTCTGTTTAAAACCACTATTAAGTTATGCAATGAAGCACCTTCTGCCAAATGAGAGGATTGGATAAGGTGACCTCTGAAGATCTTTTCCACCTTTATAATTTTCACTTCCTTGAATTGTGTATGACTGATACATATATATTTTAGAAGAAAATTAGAATTTAAAAAGGGAAAACATGTATAACATTAGTAAATAGTGAAGAAAATAAAAATCATTCATTATTGTAACAGTGACTAGAAAATAAGAATTTTACTTCAAAAAGAAATCACCAAATGTCTTTTGAAAGTTTTTTTGGAAGCATTTGTATACATAATGAAAGTACCTTTCCCCCCCTAAATTTTATTTTACTCACTAAGAAGAATCTGAATTCTTTCATTTAGTTGTGATATTTATGCCCTCTGATTTTTCTCCTTTGATAACTACTGGAGATCTCTTACAGTTAACTTTTCTAAAAATGTTTTCTAATCCTTAACTTCTTTCTCATTTATAATTTTTTCGATTGATCTAGATATAAAAAGGGCATATTGAAGTCCCCCACATTGCAATTTGATATCTATTGTTACCTTCTGTTCTAAATACTTGGATCTTATTCCATCAAGTACTAATATTGTTTTATTTCTATGAGGATGGAAAGGTAATATAACCATTTATATAACATCTATTATGTGTGAGGCACTGTGCTAAGTATAAATATTTTCTCATCCAATACTCACAAAAACTTTTCAAGTAGATAATGTTATTATCTCCATTTTATAGTTGAGAAAACTGATGTAAACAGAGGTTAAACAAATTTCTAAGGATTAAACAGCTAACAAATGTCTGAGATTGGCTTCTGCTTTCTTTGCTCCTACTCACATGTTGCTAAACATAATTGGAGAAAATTATGACACAATGCTGACTAGGCCCATTGCAATTTTATTTTATTTAATCTCAACTAAACCTTTCCTTCAGCAAGGCAATTAATTTTATACCTCCATAATCAGTTCTCCATCTTGGAAGCAGAGATACACTTTTACAAAGAGTTGGAATTAAGTAATATATTGATATAATGAGCAAACAGCAGAAAAAGATTCTGACCAAGAAAGTTACCATGGTGACAAGGAAGATCAAAACCCATATCCAGAAGATAACAAAATCAAAGTTCCTACACCCAAAGTCTCCAAGAAAAATAAGAATTGGTCTCAGGTCAAGGAAGAGTTCAAAAAAAGATTTTGAAAATTGAGTAAAAAAGTAGAGAAAAATTTGTGAAGAGCAATAAAGAGTAATGGGGAAAAATAATGAAAAACAAGTCAACAGATTGGAAAAGGACACACACAAAAAATACTGATGACAATAATATCTTAAAACCCAGACTAAATCAAGTGGTAAAGGAAGCACAAAAAACCAATGAGGATAAGAATTTCTTAGAAAGCAGAATTGACCAAATGGAGGGAAAAATTCACTGAAGAAAACAATTCCTTTAAAAGCAAAACTGAACAAATGAAAGAGGAGGTGCAAAAGCTCACTGAAGAAAAATGATTTCTTAAAAATTAGAATTTAGCTAATAAAAGCTAAAGATTTTGTGAGAAATCAAGAAAAATAAAACAAAATCAAAAGGATAAAAACATAAAAAACTGTGAAATAACTCAGTAGAAAAACAACTGACCTGGAAAATAGATGCAGGAAAGATAATTTAAATATTATTGGACTACCTGAAGGCCATGATTAAAAAAAAACTATAATCATTTTCAAGAAATTGTTAAGGAAAACTGCCCTAATGTTCTAGAACCAAAGGATAAAATTGAAATAGAAAGAATTCACTAATCACCTTCTGAAAGATATCCCAGAATGAAAACTTCCAGAGCTAAATTCTAGAACTACTAGATCAGGAGAAAATTTTACAATCAGCCAGAATAAAAAAAAAAATTAAATACATATAAGTATATAACCCAAGATTTAATAGCTTATCTATAAAAGACTGGAGAGCTTGAAATATGATGTTCTGGAGGGCAAAAGAGCTAGGATTATGATTAAGAATCACAAACCAACAAAAGTGAGTAGAATCCTTCAGGGAGAAAAATGAATATTCAATTAAATAAAGGATTTTCAAGTATTCTTGATGAAAAGACCAGAGCTGAATAGAAACTTTGACTTCCAAATACAAGATTTTAGAGAAGAAAAAAGATAATCAGAAAATTGAATTCACAAGGAGCTTAAAGTTAAACTGTTTACATTCTTAGATGAGAAGATGATACTTGTAACTCACAAGAACTTTCTCATTAGGGCAATTAGAAGGAGTACATGTAGATAAAGAGCACAGGTGGTAGTTGAATGTGAAGGGATGATATATAAAAAAAATAAAATTAAGGAGTGAGAGAAATGTACTGGGAAAAGGGAAGGGTAGAATGGAGGTAAATTCTTACACACAAAAGAGGAAAGAAAAAGCTAAAGGGATAAAGTGGAGTAAGTGAATCTTATCTCATGAGAATTGCCTCAACTAGAGTATTACATACACCCTCAATTAAGTACTGAAATCTATTTTACTCTACAGGATAACAGAAGAAAAAGGGAATGAGGGATGTGATAGAAGGGAGAGCAGACTGGGGAGCAACAGTCAGAAGGAAAACATTTTAGGAGGAATAGGGTGAAAGGAGAGAAAGAACTAAATAAACAGGGGAAAATACAATTAATAAGAGTAGGTATAAAAAAACATGAAGCATGTTTCTTTGATAAAGGCCTCATTTCTCAAATATATAGAGAACTGAGTCAAATTTATAAAAATTAATGCCATTCTTCATTTTATCAATGATCAAAAGATAAGAAGTTTTCAGATGAATTAATCATAGTTATCTATAGCAATATAAAAAATAAAAATAAAAATTTTGCTTCAATGTTCATTATGTGTATTTGGCTATAGATTTCTTCCTCTGTTTTGTCTCTAGTTTAGATTAAAAGACCACATGTATGTATATCTATATACATACATGTATGCACATGTATGTATATGTAATATATGTTAGAGACTGGAAAGGTCCTTCTTTCTACTTATTATTATAAAGTTTATATACTATTAGCAGTATTCATTCTTTGAATGTTTGATGTAATATACTTGCATTAATATCTAGTCCTAAATGCTTTTATTTGAAAGTATATGAGTTGTTAATTTCTTTTTATGATATTGGAAAAGTAATGTCCTGCTATGTTATGGGATTCTACTGAGAGGGAGTACCAAGGCCATCTCAACCTTTGGTGCACAATACATTTTCTGCCACATTGCAGAAATGCCCTTGTTGAGCAAGGAGCAAATATTTGTGATCATGGGAACGGTTAAGCCAGAGGGTCATAGCCTGTGGCTCAATGAGCAGGGATGCCTCTTGCCTAAGGACAAGTTGCTGAATTGCTGGATTGGCTTTCCTCCCATTGGCATATACCATACATATGTAAAGCCCACGAATTGCTTCTCTGAATGATGACTGGGGATTGTCTATTATTCACGTGCTGATCACACTTGCAAAAATATATATCAACAAGGCTATCCGGCATAATAAACTGGAATCTTTTCTCACTCTATGAGTCTCCCACCTCATTCATCTCACCTCTGAGATCAAAGGGCTCATATACTTTGAGTTCTAAAAGACTGGTGCAACAATGACCTATTTCCTTTAAATTTTCTTATCATATAATTAAGCAAAATAGTCACAAATAATTTCATTTATTTCCTTTTCAATTGTTATATATTCTTTTTATTTTTGATACATCATCTTAATTTTTCTGTCTTAAAAATGATTACATAACTATTATTTCTTAAAAGATCCTATTTTTATCAATTTTAAACTTTATTAATATCTACTCACTCATATTTACTCCAAATATTTAATCTTTTGCTAAGTTTTATTGTATCTAGCATATCTTTCCTCACACAGCCACTTCTCTGGTATAGACTCTTATCCATGCTTGGACTATAATATTCTAGTAGGTCATCCTGTCTCAAGTCTCTCTCCTCACTCCAATTCAGGTTCCACTCAACTGCCAAAGTGGTCTTCCTAAATAATGAGTTTGACAGCCATTCTCCAATTGACAAATGGTCAAAGGATATGAACAGACAATTCATATGAAGAAATTAAAACTGTTTCTAGCCATATGAAAATATGCTCCAAATCATTATTAATCAGAGAAATGCAAATTAAGACAACTCTGAGATACCACTACACACCTATCAGATTGGCTAGAATGACAGGGAAAGATAATGTGGAATGTTGGAGGGGATACGGGAAAACAGGGACACTGATACATTGTTGGTGGAACTGTGAATACATTCAGCCATTCTGGAGAGCAATTTGGAACTATGCCCAAAAAGTTATCAAACTGTGCATACCCTTTGATCCAGCAGTGTTTCTATTGGGCTTATACCCCAAAGAGATACTAAAGAAGGGAAAGGGACCTGTATGTGCCAAAATGTTTGTGGCAGCCCTGTTTGTAGTGGCTAGAAGCTGGAAAATGAGTGGATGCCCATCAATTGGAGAATGGTTGAATAAATTGTGGTATATGTGGAATATTATTGTTCTGTAAGAAATGACTAGCAGGATGAATACAGAGAGGATTGGTGAGACTTACATGAACTGATGCTGAGTGAAATGAGCAGAACCAGGAGATCATTATATACCTCAACAACGATACTGTATGAGGATGTATTCTGATGGAAGTGGATTTCTTTGACAAAGAGAAGATCTAACTCAGTTTCAATTGATCAAGGATGGACAGAAGCAGCTACACCCAAAGAAAGAACACTTGGAAATGAATGTAAACTGCTTGCATTTTTGTTTTTCTTCCCGGGTTATTTATACCTTCTGAATCCAATTCTCCCTGTGCAACAAGAGAACTGTTCAGTTCTGCACACATATATCATATCTAGGATATACTGTAACCTATTTAACATGTATAGGACTGCTTGCTATCTGAGGGAGGAGGGAGGGAGGGGAAAAATCGGAACAGAAGTGAGTGCAAGGGATAATGTTGTAAAAAATTGCCCTGGCATGAGTTCTGTCAATAAAAAGTTATTAAATTAAAAAAAAATAACGAGTTTGACAATGTCTCCACTATCTTCTTCCCTCTCTCAGTAAGCTCCTTTGGCTCCATAATACCCCTGGAATAATTCAGAAAATCTCATTTGGTTTGTAAAATCCTACACAACCTGGGCCCTTCTGATTTTTCAATTTATTTCCCAGAGAATATTCTAGGATCCAATGATGCCTTCTTGCTATTCTCTCATAGAATATACTCTATGTCCAAATCCCATGCCTTTTCACTAGTTATTCCTGTGCCTACCATGCTCTCTCTCATCACACTGGGCTTATTCAGGATTTAAATTAAGTTCCATCTTTTTTAGAAAAGCTTTTCTAATTCCCTGATATTTTCCCTATTCTAATGACCTCTCTGAAATTACTTCCCATTATGTAGGTATCTATGCATGTGTTATATACACACATGTGCATATACATGCATGTTTGTATACATATAAGTTTATGCATGTGTACAAATATGTACTTATATGTACATATTTGTTACATATGCATATTTTACACTTATATACCAGTATCTATACAATATATGTACACGACATATGTGTGTATGTGTACTAGTATGGCTGGCTTTCTTCTCTGTGAGCATCAAAGAATTCAAAGTGGAGAGGCATAATTTTTCCTTGACATGGTCTCTGGAGATCTTGTTTAGAGATTAGAAAAATAGCAGTAGCAGGAAAGAAAAATGACTTAGGTAAAGATGTCATGGTCTCAGAGAATTCAGATATTATCCTTCTACCAGTAGAAGTTGCCAATTACAGGATCTCATCTTAATGATCTTTTACCTTACCCAAGGCCAAGGATAATGGTTTAATAAGCACTTGATGAATTTATTTGAACAAAAGAATGAACAGAGAAATACAATATAAAACTATATTTATTGACATTATAGAATTTATTTGTTTTTTAAACATTTATCAGTTTCAAAAAGTTTTCTCTAATTTTTCATTTGTATAGAAGCAGTTAGTGATAAGTAGATCACTTTTTAACCTCTAGGTAATGAAGTTTTTAAAGTAATGACTTACAAAAACCTTCTACTAACCCTAACAGAAACTGGGATCTGAGATAGCAAAGGAAATACTCACTCTCACAAAATTTAAATTGTTTGAAGTTTTGAAGTAGATGGATATTTTCAGTCAAAGTGGTTTGATGCTTGAATTAGTGGTAGGTATTTTGCATTGCCATGCTCCAATTGAAAGGTAGAAATCTGATAAATCTGAGTTCCAAGGCAAAATCAACCTTTTCTCAATTTTCTAATACAAAAGTTAAGTGAGGCAAGATAAAGGCATTTTGCTGATGCAAATCTTAGCTTCTGTTGTCTGTGGAAACTCCACACAAGTTAATAAGTGAGGCCTAATTTGGCAGACAATAAGCAATGAAATACAGAGCCAGATACCTTTGTTCTTTCCTTCATTGCCTAAAATAGACCCCTAGGTGGCACATAGGGAAAAAGTAAATTGTGGATATTTTAACACTACTAGATGATATATAGTCTTCCAGGTTCTTATACCTAGAAGCTGGAATACAGGTGCAAATACTTGCTCTCAGAAAGTAAAAGTTCCATGATTATTTTATAGATGAGTGGTTTGGGACATACACACGTGCACGCGCATGCGCACACACACACACGCACACATATACACACACAGAATTTAGCCTAACTGTTCCAGTTTTCCTGTTCAGTATCTACCTGCTTGTTATTAATTCATTTTAAATTTGATTTTTGGGGCCTATGAAAGAGAATCTGATTGAATATTATTTTATTTTCATAATGATTATTTCTTTACAGCTTTCACAGAGAAATACTTAACTTTTTGTGGTCATTTTTATATAGTGCAAAGGAAAGAAAAAAATGTGAAGTAGCATGATGCTTTTTAACTGAGTTTAAATGAGATTTATTTCTTTGAAATATTCACATTTACCCACATCATATGATATCCTGAAATACCAATGCCAAATGTACTATCTTTGGAAATTGGTTTTCTACAAACAGTTACTTTAGTATCTGCAAATCAGTTTGTGTTTGTTTGTTTGTTTGTTTTGGCAGCACCATTCCATTGTGAAGTGTACAGCATTAATCTTGGTATCCTCATAGAAAAAAAAGATAAGAGAGGAAGAATTCTACTCATAGTGAGTTTTCAAAAACACTTGTGCTAATTGTCATCAATCTGGCATCCCTGACTCAGAAATCCTTCAAATATCCCTAGGTAATATTTAAACTGGAATAAATATTTACTTTATATAAAATAAAATTACTCTAACATTGGAGATGATTAAAATATAACAGACATGTCTTACTGAAATAATGTTTAGTGATTTTTTTTTTAGATTATTGAACATAACAATTTTTTTTTTTCCCTTCAGAAGGCAAGGAAAATGGAAAACCTGCTGGGACTGTCATATCAACATGGAGAATGATTTTCCTAGAAAAAGAAAATTTAGTTCCTAGAGCTACAGAATTTCTCAGCAAACAGACAAACATAACTCAACAAAATGCCATGTTGCATGAGTTCATGTAATGGGCGGAGTGAGGCTTGAGTTGATGCACTGAGATCCCAAGCATGTGAGGCTAAATAGTAATTGGACTATATTAATATACATGCTTGGATAAAGAATGGCCCTGTCCACTCTCTGTGCAAGTCCTGATGTGTTGTATAGGAAATGACGATTTTGGTGGGTGGAGGCAGGGAGACAGGAAGAGAGGCTGAGAGAGATTGGTGCCTGGATTCGGTTCTAGTAGCTGCTGATCTCCTGGCTTCTGGTCTAGCTAGCTTCTTGACTCAGCTGCTGACATTGCTATTGCCGATTCTCTTCCACCTCCGACCTTTCTTCATCTCTGCTAAGAAGAAAGACTGACGATTTTCCCCTAACCTGAATTCCTGACTTCGGCTGATTTTAAAATACACGGTCATCACAAGTTCATATAAGAAAATTGACTGGTTTTGAGTAGGCTGATAATAAATATCATAGATTCACAGAATTTTGCCAGGTATTTTGGAAACCATATCACCGCATCCAAAAGTGAAAAAATATCTTCTCTGTAATGTAACTGACAAGTGATTTCTTAGTCTTTGAAAAACTTTAGTGAAGTGCCACTATTTCCTCTGAGACAGTCTTTTAAGTTTTCTTTGGAATTGCTATAATTGTTAGAAAATTTTTCCTTATGAGATTAAATTTAACATGTTAAACATTCTACACATGCAATTAGTTTTACATTCTGTGGCCAAGCAGAACAATAAAGAATATTTGGATTTAAATAGTTTCTCAGTCCTGAGAAATTTACAATATTGGATGACTATTATTTAATTAATCACCCAAAAATTGCTGAAGAACAAATGAAGGAAATAATCACTTTGAAATTTGTTTGTTTGGTTCTTCACAAACATCCTAAGTCATGTTGGGAATCCTAGCTTTTAGAAGAATGAATCTTTCCAGAAAAAGCAAGTTGATTTAATGATGTGGGATAGAAACATTTTAAAAATGTATCCCCCACATGGCTGTCTTCTTAAACAAAGTATTACTAAATAGAATTTAGTGATGATTCAGTGTTATCTTTCTCAGTATCTATGATTATTTTGTTGGGATATGTGTGCTGCCTCAGGACCTACTGAGGTATGAAGGATTCTTTGTTCCTTTAAAGAATCCCAGAGCTAGAAGGCACCTAAACAAGGAACTTTTCATAACATCTTTAAAAAGTGATTATTCAATTTATGATTTAATATTTCCTGAGAGGAGGACTCAAGAACCTGCCAAAGCATCCCATTTTGCTGGGCAAAGCCCTAATTGTTATGAAATATTTCCTTATATAGAGCCTAAATCTGCCTCTCTGCAACATATAACTACCTCTCCAGTTCTGCCCACTGACCTAAGCAGAATGAGTTTGATCCTTGTTCCATATGATCATCGTTTGAGTATTCATGTACACAATAAGGATGGTCCACCCACACTCCATCTTCTCTTCTCTAGGCTAAATATCCCTAGTTCCTTCAACAAATCCAATCACGTGATTTGAACCCTATTATTCTGGTTGTTTTTCTAAAAATATATTACAGATTTTTAACAATTTCTATATTATCAGATCTACTTTATTCAGCTTTCATTTCCTTTCTCTCTTCAGAAAGATATCAATTGATGCCTATTTTTGCTATCAATAACTAATAACTAATAATGACTAATGGCAAATGGATAAACTAGGCATTCCAGAAACAATCTAGGTATGGTGATTAAAGCTAAAACAGGTTAACAGATATAGAGATGGGTATGAATTGGATCAAATTTGACAGCTATTGCAGACAAATAATCAATGGGATAATTGGGAACAAGTGAGAACCATAACTAAGAATCTTTATTCCTTTGTTGATCAAAGGATATGAACAGACAATTTTCAAATGATGACATTAAAGCCATCTATAGTTATATGAAAAAATATTCTAGATCACTATTGATTAGAAAAATGCAAATTAAAACAACTCTGAGGTACCACCTCACACCTCTTTGGCTAAGATGACAGGAAAAAGTAATGATAAGTGTTGGAGGGGATGTAGGAAAATTGCATTGTTGGTGGAATTGTGGCATTATCTAACTATACCCAAATAGCTATCAAACTGTGCATCCAGCAGTGAATCTAAATGCATCTGTATCCCAAAGAGATCGTAAAAAAGGGATAAGGATCCACCTATACAAAAATGTTTGTAGTAGCTCTTTTTGTGGTGACAAAGAAAAATGAATAGATGCCCGTCAATTGGGGAATGGATGAATAAACTGTGGTATATGAGAGTAATGAAATATTATTTTCTTTTAAAATTATTATTATTATAGCTTTTTATTTACAAAATATATGCATGGGTAATTTTTTCAACACTAATCCTTGCAAAACCTTGTGTTTTAAATTTTTCCCTCCTTTCCCCCACCCCCTCTCCTAAAATATACATTAAAATATATGTTAAATCCAATATATGTATATATATCCATACAGTTATCTTGCTCCACAAGAAAAATTCAATCTAGAAAAAAAAACACCTGAAAAGGAAAACAAAAACGCAAGCAAACAACAACAGAAAGAGTGAAAATGCTATGTTATGGTCCATACTCAGTTCCTACAGTCCTCTCTCTGGGTGTAGATGGCACTCTTCATTACTGAACAATTTTAATTGATCTGAATCAATTCATTGTTGAAGAGAGCCACATCCATCAGAATTGATCATTGTAGTCTTGTTGTTGTCATGTACAATGATTTCCTGGTTCTGCTCATTTCACTTAGCATCAATTTATGTTTCTCCAGGCTTCTTTGAAATCATCCTATTGGTCATGTCTTACAGAACAATAATATTCCATAGCATTCACATATCATAATTTATTCAGCCATTCTTCAATTGATGGGCATCCATTCATTTTCCAGTTTCTAGCCATGACAAAAGGGCTGCCACAAACATTTTTGCACATATGGGTCTCTTTTCCTCCTTTAAGATCTCTTTGGGATTTAAGCCCAGTAGAAACACTGCTGGGTCAAAGGGTATGCACAGTTTGATAACTTTTTGAGCATAGTTCCAAATTGCTGTCCACAACAGTTGGATTCATTCACAGTTCCACCAACAAAGTATCAGTGTCCCGGTTTTCCCACATCTCCTCCAACATTCGTCATGATCTTTCCCTGTCATCTTAGCCAATCTGAGAAGTGTGTAGTGGTATCCCAGCATTGTCTTAATTTGCAATGAAATATTACTTTCTATTAAAAAATGATGAACAAGCTAATTTTAGAAAATCCTTGAAAGATTTACATGAAGTAGAAATACATTGTACAAAGTAATAGCAAGACTGTGGGATGATCAGCTATGAAAGATTTGATTTTTCTCAGCAGTTCAGTGGTCCAAAGCAATCCCAATAAACTTTGGTTAGAAAATGCCATCTGCATTCAGAAAGGGAATTATGGAAAATGAATGCAAATCAATATATTCTATATTAACTTTTTTCTGTTTTTTTTTCATGTTTTTTCCCTTTTGTTCTGATTTTTCTCTCCCAACATGATTCATAAAAAATGTATTTTAATTTAATTTTTTTTAATTTAAAAAATTAATATACATGCATAATCAGAAAGAAAAACAATTAATTTAAAAATAAAAGTAAATCTTTAATAACAATTCAAATTTAACTCAGGAAAAGAAACATGTATAATTCTGCCTGAACAGAAGTAGCTAGCACATCCTCTAGAAACTACCTTTTGTCCTGATTTAATATTCAGTGGTCTCTGATTTTCCCATATCCTTTGTAGAACTGCTATAAAGAAAGATGTTTGCACCCAAACACAAAACCTTAGATACCTTAAACAAAATAAACTTGGGAGGAACAAGGAAAAAGACAGGGTAATATTACATTTAGGCCCATTCTGCTGATAGCACCAACATATTGGGTTTTTTGTTTGTTTGTTTTGTTTGTTTTTTTAATTTGCAGGTGTTTTAAAGTTGAACCAAGGCCCTTCTTTTTGTAATGACAAATGCCTTTCTTTAGCATTTTTATTCCTTAAAAATGATCAGAACTTATCATATATTGTTGACATTTTTGGAAAAATATATTTTGAATAAATTATTTGAGAGAAACATGCAGAATCAACATTTAAAAATTCTACATTGATCATATTAATGGAATATTTGTATAATTGATCTTGGTCTACATGATTCAATTACTTCAGATCCCAGTGTTTTCTTTGAGAGATAGAATATTGCACAGGATAAAAAACATGATACTCAGAATTCTTAGATTCTAGTCCTGGCTCTAGGACTTAATTGCTCTTTGACCATAAACATAATACTTAACCTATCAGATATGTAGTTTTCTCATATGTTAAAAGAAACAACCTAACAACAACATATAGACAATACTACCAGTCTCACAGGATCAGCAGGAGAAAAGTATTTTATAATCAATAAAGCACTGTAATGTGAATTATTTTGTTAGTATGTTTTTTGTAAATATTGATTAAAATGTTGAATTTGTTTAAAAACATTTGATTCTTTTTTCCCCACTATCCTCTCCATCCAAAATGTTACTTTTAAAAATTTTAATTAAAAAAAAAACCTTTTATTTCTAGGTCTAATTTTTTTCCCTTTCCTCTATGCCCTCTCTCACCCATTGAGAAGAAAATAAATGTGATGCCCATCATACATATGACATCATGCAAAACATTTCTTCATTAGCCACTATGTAAATAAAGCGCAGAATAATTAATAAAGAGAAAAAAAGTGCTTCATTTTGCACTTAGAGTCCATAAGTTCTCTTTCTCTCCAGAGGTAGATAACATTTTTCATCATGAGTCTTTATTTTTGTTTTGTTTTGTTTTTTATTATTATTATAGCTTTTTATGTACAAGATATATGCATAGGTAATTTTTCAGCATTGACAGTTGCAAATCCTTTTGTTCCAACTTTTTCCCTCCTTACCCCCACCCCCTCCTCCAGATGGCAAGTTGACCAATACATGGTAAATATGTTAAATATTTAAGTATAAGTTAAATACGATATATGTATACATGTCCAAACAGTTATTTTGCTGTATAAAAAGATTTGGACTTTGAAATAGTGTACAATTAGCCTGTGAAGGAAATCAAAAATGCAGGTGGACAAAAATAGAGGGATTGGGAATTCTATGTAGTGGTTCATAGTCATCTCCCAGAGTTCTTTCCCTGGGTGTGGCTGGTTCAGTTCATTACTGTTCTGTTGGAACTAATTTGGTTCATCTCATTGTTGAAGAGGGCCACGTCTATAAGAATTGATCATCATATAGTATTGTTGTTATAATGATCTCCTGCTCATTTCACTCAGCATCAGTTCATGTAAATCTCTCCAGGCCTTTCTGAAATCATTCTCTTGGTCATTTCTTACAGAACAATAATATTTCATAATATTCATATACCACAATTTATTCAGCCATTCTCCAATTGATGGGATCCACTCAGCTTCCAGTTTCTGGCCACTACAAAGAGGGCTGCCACAAACATTCTTGCACATACAGGTCCCTTTCCCTTCTATAAAATCTCTTTGGGACATCATCACGAGTCTTTAAGAATTGTCATGGATTGTTACATTGATCAGAGTAGTCAAATTTTTCATAATGGATTATTGTTACAATATTATAACAATTGGTTCTGCTCAGTTCACGTTGTAGTGCTTTTAAGTCTTCCCAGATTTTTCCAAAGCCACCCATTCATCATTTATTACAAGATGATAGTATTTCAAAACAATCTTATGTAATAAAGTGTTCAATTATTCATCAACTGATGAATATTCCTTTAGTTTCCTTTTTTCTACAAAAGAAAAAGCTGCTATAAAAAATTTTGTTTGTATGAGTTGTCTTCCCTTTTGTTCAATCTTATAGGGATATAGATTTAGTAATGGTGTTGTTGGGTCAAGGGATATGCAGTGTTTTCTCACTTTTGGGGTATAGATTTAAATTATTCTCTAAAATAGTTGGATTAATTCATAGCTCCACCATCACCATTTTCACATCCCCTCCAGCATTTCTAATTTTTTCTTTTCCATCATATTAATCATTTTGATAAGTATGAAATGGTGTCAATTGTTTTAATTTGAATTTCTCTAATTATTAGTGTTTTAGAGCATTTTTCATAACTATTAATTAATAATTTTGATTTCTCCTAAAAACTTTCTCTTCATATCCTTTAACCAGTTATCAAGATTGGAATGGCCTTTATTTTTATGAATTTGGTTCAGTTTTCTATTTATTTGAGAAATGAAATTTTTATCAGGAAAAAAAAAAAACCTTCTCTGATTCTCCTTCCCCATATCTGTTTTTCTTCTAATTTTGGCTGCATTGGCTTTGTTTGTGCAAAACAAAGGAGTAATCAAAATTATCTGTTTTACCACCCCTGATCCTCTCTGTTTTTGTTTGTTTGTTTTTTTTATCATATATGCTTCCCTTATCTATAGATCTGTTTGTTGTTTTTTCCCATGTTCCTCTACATATATATATATAGTTTCTGTTACTGTGGTCAATTACTACTAGATATTGTAAACATAATCAATTTAATTGAATAATGACTCTATATCTTATTCAATACTAGATTGTTCTGATGATTATCACTTTGTAACATGATTTGACATCTGGTATTTCTTGCTTTACTTTAAAAAATTTTTTTTCATTGATTCTCTTAATATTCTTGGCCTATTATTCCTTTAGATAAATTTTTAAAATTATGTTTTCTTAACTCTAAAAAACATGTTATTTTCTGGTCTGATCTCATACTTAATATTGAATTGCCCAGATGACCCACTCTGATTATTCTTTACTCTCAAAGGCTTATAAATTCATAAATTTAGGGCTGGAAAGGACTTATATTGAATTGAGTTACACTATTTGAAACTTGATGTAGAGTAATCTTTTGTTATATTCCATGATGAAACATGAAGATTTCACATTGTTCTTTGGGTCACTTCCTATCTTTGAAGTGAGAAGCCCAACAATGGTATGTTATAAAGAAATGAAATTAGATCTGTTTTTCTGAAGCATTTTATCTAGCAACTAATCATATTTTCCCTCTGAATTTTGTTTGTTTTTGAAGCTAGCCCCACCTCTGATTTGAGCTTTAGCTTTTCTTGATTTTTGTTCCTCCTTCCTCACAACCTCCAATATATCACTTCCTATATTAGTCTCACGAATATACTTGAATATTTCCAATGATCCACTTTGATTGGTCTTTACCTTCCTAGGGTCAAAAATTTAAAAGTGGGGTGGGATTAGGGGAGGGAAGGAAGAAATATTTACTAAATATCTATTATATATCAGATATTTTGTGAGGTACTTCAGAAATAAATGTTCATTTCATAATCCTTGGAGACTATCTAATCTAACTCCTTCATTATACAGATTTTTCTTTTAATAATTGAGGTACATAGAGGAAATGTCACTTGCCAAGGTCATTCAGATAGTATAAAATGGGAAATTTGGACCCTAAATCTCTGTCTTTAAAATCCATTCTTTCCTCATTAATTCATGCTGCTCCTTCCCCCCACCAAATTCTGCCTTCCTGAGTATAACACATCACTTCCTTCTACATTCAAAAGTCCTACTCTCTCTGCCCTAAATTCTGACTATTCTGTACTCTTTCCTAATTTGGAAATTCTTGCTGATAGTTGGCTTTTATTAACTATTAATTGTTTTGTGTCTATCCCTACCCCTTGGCTACACCCTAGTGGATACTTACAGCACTCCCTCTCCTGCATGTCTTAGTGGTAGTTCCTTGATAGGTACACTGTAAAATAAGATTATGTATCAGTGATGACTGAATAAATCTTGTGTTTTTAAGGTGATGTTATTTCTTTATCGTTACCATATGGACTATTTACCTAACCCTAGCTTGCTGATTCACAGATGCATGCTGCTGATTACCATGGGGGAAGTTTTGAAACTCACTGTGAGGAAATAGCCTGAGGTTCACCTCTTAATGGTTAGACTACATTTTTTATATATAAGGGTCAACATATTTAAAACATGCCAAATTATCACTTACAATAGTACATTTTAATTTCAACTTTTACTTAGAAAATGGAAATACAACACAATTTGAGGACAAATTTGGAGAATAAAAATGTCAGGACTAGGGAGATCATAGTCATGTTATGCTCTGTTCAATGTACTATTTAGAATTAGAACACTTTAACAAGATGATTATGTTTAATTTAAAATAGATTTTGTTCTTTTTTATTACAAATAGTGAAAGTGTAAGAAAATAATTATAATATTTATAGCTAATATTTTAACAATGCTTACTGTGTACCAGGCACTTTGGTAATCACTTTATAATTCTTATCTCATTTGATCCTCACAACCACCTACCTTTGGGAGCTAGGTGCTATTATCATCCTTATTTTATAGATATTTTATTTTATATTATTGTCCATAGAGGAAACTGAGGCAAATAGATTAAGTGATTTGATAGTAGTAAGACATTTAGTAAGTGTTTGAAATTTGGATTTTCCGGATTCCAGTTTTCCCATGTTAACTCTGGGGTATGACATTTTAAGAAGATTGATAAGTTGGAAAGTCCCATTGAATGCAAGCATATAAAAGGTCTCCCATTCATACCATTTAGGGATCATTTAAAAGGATTTAAAATATTAATCTAGAGAAGAAAAGATTTAGGGGGATACATGATATCTGTCTTCAAGCAGTTAGAAGGATATTATGAAAAGGAATTCAATTTATTCTTCTTAGTACCAGGAGGCAGAACAAGGAGCAATGAATGAAAGCAGTAGAGATGCAATTTTTGACTTGACATAAATAAAAAAAACTTCCTAATAATTATAACATTCCAAAGATGAACAAACAACTTGGTGGTTAGTCTTCAATAAAATTTTGCATGAAAAGAGTAAGTGACAACTTTTGGAAATATTGTAGAAGGGATTCATTTTGAAATACAAGTTGGATTGGAAGTCATATCTAATTCTGAGATTCTATTATTTAAAGACATTGATATATATTGTGTGTGTAGTTTTACATTTGTGTGTTTGTGCATGTTTGTATACTTGTTATCAGGAAGAGATTTTAGAGTTCATACAAACCATTAAAAAAGGTTTCTACAACCAGTTGGTATATCTTAGCAAGAGATGTGTGAAAGGCAATATTGATGCAAGCCACCAGGTGGCATTCATGGCTTGATCTATGCCATATCACTTACTGAGCATGTGGGAATACAATTGGTAGCTCACCATTGAACTCACTAGCCTCACTACCAATTGGACATTCACAATAAAATCTTTTATTTTACTTTTTGAGGCAATTGGGGTTAAGTGACTTGCCCAGGGTCACACAGCTACTAAGTGTTTAAATGTGTGAGATTAGATTTGAACTAAGGTTTTCCTGAATTCAGGATCAGTGCTCTATCCACTGCACCATCTAGCTGTCCCCACAGATAAATTCTTAACTTCCCAGTATTGCCCATAGTCCTTCAGGGTTTCAACTTCCAGAATGTAAAATAACTTCAAAAATAGCTCATAACTTTCTTGACTTATATGCCTACCCACATGAATCCCTTATTATTCCCCTCTCCAATGTGATCTTCAAATAATTTACTCACTCTGAATATAAGATGAAATTCAGTAAGGGGAATACAAAAGAAAATGTAATAACACTAACAACTGAGCAGTTTCAACTACTCCTAGAATTTGATTTTTCTTTTTTGGGGGATATGGGCATGGGAAAGAGTATACTTGTGTTTATTTTATTTTTAATTCACAAAATAAACTCTCTCCCTGCTACCTCAACCCCACTGAAAACAAAACAAAATCTTTTTTCCACAAATATGCATAGATAAGTAAACCAAATTTCCTAACTAGCCATGTTCAAAAAACATTTCATTCTTATACCCTGATTCTATGAGCTTTTTTTATTCATCATCATTTCATTCTTCATTGATGTTCTGAAGTCATTGTTGATCATTTCATTGATCAAAATCTTTCAAAACAATAAATAAATAAATAAATAAGAGAAAAAAAATCTTTCAAAACTATTTTTTTAGTAGTCTTGTTAAATAAATTGTTCTCTTTGTTCTACTTATCTCATTCTGCATCAGTTCATATAAATCTTCCCAACTTTCACTGAAATCATATCTTCATTTCTTAAAGAATAGTGGTATCCAATTCATATATCATAATTTTAAAAACTGTTTTCACTTTGTTCAACAAAAGATGAGCATTCTCATACTATACTCTTTATTCTAGCTTTAGTTTCAAGTAACTACAAATGGGCTGCTAATTTTGTAAATAGGAATCTCTTTCCTTTTTTTCCTTATTTCTTTGGTATAGATAGATAGATAGGTAGATATCTATTAATGGTACAGTTGGGTTAAAGGATATGCATAGTTCAATGACTTTGGGGAACATAATTCTAAATTTCTTTCTGCAATGGCTTATTTAATTCTATATCTATTTTCCTGCAGCCCTTTCAATAGTTGTCATTTTTAAATTTTGCCAGCTTTGCAAATCTGATGCATTTGAGAGAAAACTTCAGAGTTATTTAAATTCTCATTCCTTTATTTGTCATTTCAAACTTTTTTTATGGATATAGATAGCTTAACTGTCTTCATTTGAAAACTTCCTATTATCATTGTTTGTCCATTTATCAACTAATGGATTGCTTTTACTATGAATTTGAGTTCATATGTATTTTGGAAATGAGACCTCTATCAGAAAAAATTCCTGCAAAATTGATTTTCTACTTTTGTCTTTTCCTTATAATTTTAACTATATTGATTTTATATGGACAACTATTTTTAATTTTATCTAATAAAATTCATTTTATAGTCTATTATTTTCATATTTCTTTTCTACTCATGAACTGTCTTACTATTCACAGATTAGAAAGTAGATTTCTTCCTTTGTCTCCTAATTTGTTTATAATGTCACCTTTTATGTTTATTATGGACCCATTTGGTACTTCTCTTGGTATAAATATTAGATGCTAGTCTACCAAATGTCTGTTGGTCTGCTGTACAGCTTTCTAGTACTTTTTGTTGAATAGTTAGTTCTTAACTAAATAAATGAGATCTGTAGGTTATCATGTACACTTGCTTCTCTATATTGTGTACCTGATTTGTTTCACTGACTAACCTGTTTCCTAAGCAGTGCCAAATTATCTTGATGACTACTACTTTTTAGTAAAGTTTGTGATCAGATATTAATAGTCTCTTTCTGATACTTTTTATTTTCATTATTATCTTTGAGTTTCTTCAACTTTTATTCCTCCAGATTATTTGAAAAATTCTACTATATAAAGTAATTATTTTTAAATAACAACTTTTTTATTTTCAAAATATATGCAAAAATAGTTTTCAGAATTCACCCTTGAAAAACATTGTGTTCCAAATTTTTCTCCCCCCCTTCTCCCAATCCCCTTTCCAGACAGCAAGTAATCCAATATATGTTAAACCTGTTCAATTCTTCTATACATATTTCCACATTTATCATGCTCCACAAGAAAAATCAGATCAAAAAGAAAAAAAAAACAAAAAACAAAAAGGAGGCAAACAAACAAAAAGGTGAAAATACCATTCTGTGATACACATTCCATTCCCATAGCCTTCTTTCTGATACAGATGGCTCTCTCCATCACAAATCTATTGGAATTGGTCTAAATCGCCTCATTTTTCAAAAAAGCCAGGTCTAGCAGAGTTAATCATCACATAATCTTCTTGTTTTGTACAGTGTTCTCTTGGTTCTATTGATAAAGTAATTATTTTATAGTTTAATTAATAGGATATTGAATGTTTATTAAATTTCACAATACTGTCATTTTATTATATTGCTTCAACCTACCCATGGGTGATTAATTTTTTTCCCATTCTTTTATTTTTGTTTTTGTTTCTTTAACCAACATTTTGTCATTCTACTTATATAATTTCTTTTTGTCCATACACGCAGAGTCCCAAATATTTTAAGCATTCTTTAGTAAATATATATAAATTTATAATTTTTATATAATATAAATAAAAATATAAATTACATTCTATATATATGTATATATATATTTATATACATATATATATATATGGAATTTATTTTCTTATTTCTCCCTGTTAGGTTTTATGGGTAGTTTACAGAAATGTTCATGATATAAATGGTTTGGTTTATATTGTTAAACAATGCTGAAGTTACTGTTTCAGTTAATTTTTACTTGATTTCTAGTTTTTTCATTAAAACATCATAATATTGAAATAAGAAATAATTATTTTTCTCCCTTTCCTATGTTTATTCCAATAATTTATTTTCTTGCCTTATGTTGTGAATAGCATTTGTAAAAATAAATAGAAATAGCAATAGAACATCCTTGTTTTTATTTTTATCTTATTGGAAAGGACTCTAATTTATCCCCATTGCATATTGTGTTATCCCTTCATTTTAGATATACACCTTTATGTTTGACTCATTTATTTCTATGTTTTCAAATTGTTGGATTGTTTTGTTTGTTTTTGCAGGAATGAATTTTGTATTTTGTCAAAAGCTTTGTCTACATCTATTTATGTATGATTTTATTATTTTTTTATTAATATAATCATGTTTATAGTTTTCCTTACACTGAAACATATAATATTCCTTGTATCTGTTCATAATATATAATCTTTGTAATAGTTCCTGTAACTTCTGCCAATATTTTATTTTATATTTGTGTATCAATGTTCATTAGTGATATTGGTTTATAGTTTCCTTTCTCTGTTTTGATTCTCCTTGATTTAGGTATCAAGAACATGTGTGTGTGTGTGTGTGTGTGTGTGTGTGTGTGTGTGTATGTGAAAAGAAACTTGATAAATTCCCTTATTTTCTTTTTTCTCTTTTTTTTCTGCAAAATGTTTAATTTGGAATTAATTAATTCTATCAAGAACATATATATATATATATGAAAAGAAACTTGATAAATTCCCTTATTTTCTTTTTTCTCTTTTTTTTCCTGCAAAATGTTTAATTTGGAATTAATTAATTTTTGTTTTAAAGAATTTGCTTATAAATTTATCTAGTTCTGGATTTTCCCACTTTGGGATTCCATTTATACTTTGTTCAGTTTCATTTTCTGAGATTGAATTGTTTATATTTTCTATTTCTTGTAGTATTAATGTGAGACCAGTCTAGATTACCTATGAATTTAATATATGTCTGATAAGTTTTCAACTTAACTTTTCTTGAAGGTCTCTAATGATAAGGAATTTATGAATAATCCATTTCCACCTCTATTCTATCTTTTGATAGCTTTAAATGTAAGGAAGTTTGTCTCTGTAGTGAGGCAAAAATCTACTTCCTTGAGACTTCCACATATGACTCTTAGTTTATCCTCTGGGATCAAATAGAACAAGTTAAATTTCTGTTTTAAAAAAGTTACCTTCCAAATTTTTGGAAAGAGCTATCATTTCAATCACCATCTATTCTTGTCTTGAATAAACATTCCTAGTTCCTCAAATCTATCCCAGTATGTAATCATTTTCAACCTTTCACCAACCAGGTCATCTTTCTTTGGCTTGGCTCCAGCTTGTCAATGAACTTCTAAAAATATGATACTCAAAACTGTACACAATACTCCAAATGTTGTGTGAACAGGAAAGACTACAGTAGAACTATCACCTCCCTTGTTCTGAACAGGTTTCCAGTTTCTCTTCTACCCTGCTGGTCCTAAGACAAACATTAACTCTCCCCCCCCCCCCCCCCCCCCCCCCCCCTTAGATTTTCTAAGGGATTTTGTTGCTGGTTACTACATGAAAAGACAGAAGGGTTTAGAATAACAAACAAATGGAAGAAATTTAAAATTTGCCAATCTTAAATATCAATGTCAGTATTTCATGCAAATACTAGGTCATGAACTTTCTTAGTTCTGTCTCTTTTCCTTTATCGATGCCATTAATTTTAGATTTTCTTCCTGGAGTCTGCAAACTATAATGTAATCTGAGTTCAATTTTTAGATTTTTATTCCAACTTAATTTCAGATGGTCAAAGCCACTATGCTTCTCAATCTTCTTGAAATTTTGTTCTAAAACTTACCTCTGGATTGGGTCTCAGTTTCAAAACAACAACAACAACAAACTTTTTGAAATCTCATCCTTTTAAAGACTTCTGCCATGCATTCAAATGATTCCTGTTACTTTCTTCACCATGACTGGATATTCTGATGACTTCCAATTCTTGAAATACTTATATCACCTTGAACTTTTCTATCTTTTTTGACTTGTATGAAATAAATTCATTAGCAAACCCAGCATAACAAAAATAACCAGCCATAATAGCTCACCATAAAACTGGTTCAAAGATCTGATGAGCTCTAATGATCCACATGACATCAACATTAAGGCTCAGAAGTTATTTCACTAGAATCTTTGGGTTCACTATGACTCAAGTCTGAAAATAATTATAAATTAGATTTTTGAGTAGGAATCATGTTTCTATAATTTAAATTCATATATTATTGATCAAGAATTTACATTTTACTTCTGTATTGTGGTATGTAAATTTAAGATTTAAAATTATCCAGGTATATATTTGTATGATAAATTTGTATTATAAATGATCTTATCTATTCTTTTAACCATGAATCTGTTATCTTATGATGATCATTATGTTTCTGGGGATAATTGTTAAAGGACATTCAGTGACTGAAAGCAATGCATTTTGAGTTCATAGCACTCATAGATGTCAATTTGTGCTTTATGTGTGCCTACACTAAGGTATTAAAAGAGTAGAAACAGGTACATAATGGAAACCATTATTTGCTTTACTAAAAACAAATAACTTTGGGGGCTCTTGGAACACGAACAGAGTATCATGTGGCACAGTCACAGATAAAAAGAAATATGGAGCTAGTTGCCAAGTATTTGAAGCATGGGACTATGCAAATAAGTTATCAGTTTTCTAATAGGTTTGCAATAAGTCATGTATTATGAATTATAGACTGTTTCAAGGTTACTGGTCATAAGAATATTTTCTCTCAATAAAGCATAACGTAGTTGCTGGACAACGTGTTGTATTTTTGTAGTGGTTTATGTTTTTATTAGGCATCATTGTTGAACTTTCACTTCTCAATCCAAGCACTCAAAAAACATGTGTCATTAAATCAACAACAGAAAAAAGCACAAACCTCTGAATCTGGAACAATATTTTATTCACTACAAAGATGTTATGGAGAGAAAGAATGGGAAACTGCTTTAAGTATGGATGCTTCACTAATCTTTCAAAGAATTACTTTGTGGCTTATCCCCAGAGAGGGAAACAGAGACCCTATCTTGATATATAATCCTAAATTGTGTAATGTTATGGATAAAATCCACTAGTATCGTTTCCTTTTTTTTTTTTTTTTAGGCCAATTATCTTCTAGGATCCTTTCAGAAAACAGAGATGATATTGGTTAGTTGGTCAATGGATTACTAATTAATATTCACACACACACACACACACACACACACACACACATATACCATGTACTGTAGCAGTGAATTTAGAGATTAAATGGAAAAATGACTAGAGCACTGACCCTGGAGTCAGGAAGACTAGAGTGGGCTCAGTGACAACAAAAATTAAAAGGATTCAAAACTGGATAATTGGCCACACTGCAAAAGTAGTCTTTAATCATTCAGTGTCAACTTGGCAGCAAGTTTTCAGTGAAGATCATAAGTTGTATATTCTTGGTCCTGTGCTGTTTGACATTTATATAAAAATAGAGAAATAATGTGGTACAATGGATAAATGATCAGATTTGGAGTAAAGATCTTATCTTAAATACTAACTAAACTACATATCTTCCTCAGCAAGTCATGTAAATTTTCAATCCCTCAGTTTCCTCATCTGTAAAAGGAGGATAATAATAATGCTTCATTACAGAAAGTCATTGTGAGGAGCAAATGAATTAGCAGTGGCACCATAGTGCACAGAGTGTTGGGTCTGGAGTAAGGATGACTCATCTTCTTGAGTTAAATCTGGCCTTAAACACTTATTGGCTGTGTGACCTAGGCAAGTCACTTAACCTGTTTGCCTCAGATCCTCATCTGTAAAATGAACTGAAGAGGGAAATTGCAAACCATTCCTGCTTTGCTGCTAAGAAAACCCCTAATGGGGTCACTAAAAGAGTTGGACACAACTGAAAAATGACAAGAGAAAATTGAGTACTATGTAATGGCATTTCAAATATATGAAAGACTGCTGTATTGGGGAAGGAAAATAGGCATAGTCTATATGACAGGACAAGTGAGGAGAGAAAAAGCAGAAGCAATAGGTTAAAAATAAAAAAATATGCAAATTTAGACTTGCTGTCAAGGAAAAACTCAAATTCTAATAATTAGAGCTATAAAAATTGAATGGTCTACTGAGGAGTGGTGGTTGTTCACTTATTGAAAGTTTTGAAACAGAGACTTGGGGACCATTTACATGATGGGCTATGTAGCAAGACTTCCTTTCATTTATGGAATATAGGAACTATAGTTACAGAGGCTCCTTCTAATTCTCTGGTCTTTCCTCAATCCTATCTATCCTCCACAAAAATATCAAAAAGATTTCTTTAAAGTGCAGGTCAAACTATATGATACACGCCCACATCACCACCACCACCATTCAGGAAATCCCAATGACCCAATGTAACTTTGAAGATAAGTATAAAATTCTTTGGTTTTTAAAGTCCTTCATAATCTATTCCTTTTTACATTTCTAGATTTCTTATACCTTTTCTGAGATCTATTCTGTATTTACCATTTTTTTGCACATAGGTCTTTTTTTTGGGGGGGAGGGGGTTACATGTTGTCTTTCATATTAGACTGGAAGCTCCTTTAGAGCAGATACTGGTTTTTGTCATTTTTCATATCCCCACCAACATATCACAATGTCTATATGTAGTAGATGCTTAATAAATGTTGACTCTCAATATATGTGATTTTGTGATTCTATTATTCTACAGCCTCTATAGAACAAAGGAGATTAAATTGGATGATTTCCTATCTGACCTCCTTGCTAGTCTTCACACAAAACACTTCATATCCTGACACAAGGCATTTTCAATGGTTTTTCTCATTCTTGAAACTCTCTTTTCTTTCATCTTTGCCTCCTGATTTCTCTTGTTTTCTTAAATCCCTAACTAAAAACCCATGTTCTGAAAAAAGAGGATTTTTTTGGATTCTCCTCCATAAGAATGTCTTTCCTTTGAGATTATCTCCAATTATTCTGTATTTATCATTTTTTTGTACATAGGTTTTTTTTTTTTGTGTGTGTGTGTGTGTGTGTGTGGGTGGTTTACATGTTGTCTTTCATATTAGACTGGAAGCTCCTTTAGAGCACATACCGGTTTTTGTCATTTTTCATATCCCCACCAACATATCACAATGTCTATACATAGTAGATGCTTAATAAATGTTGACTCTCAATATATGTGATTTTGTGATTCTATTATTCTACAGCCTCTATAGAACAAAGGAGATTAAATTGGATGACTTCCTATGTTCCTTCCAGTTAAAAAAATCCCTTTAAGATTTACTACATATTATTTTTTCTTAATTAATTCTAAATTCCAGGTAAACTAGCCTATTTGTTCTTTTTCATATATAACATTTATTGTTCTATCATTTCAGTAGTATGTGAATGTGGATCAAAGCATAGTATTTTCACCTTTTTGTTGTTATTTGCTTGTTTTTTTTCCCTTTTTAGTGTTCTTTTTTTCCTTTTTGATCTGATTTTTCTTGCTAAGCATGATGAATATGGCATATATTTATAACTGCACAAGTTTAGCCTATATAGAATTGTTTGCTGTCTTGGGGTGGGAGAAAAGAGAGAAAAAATTTGGAGCACAAGATTTTGCAAAGATGAATTTTGAAAAACTATCTTTGCATGTATTTGGAAAAATAAAATACTGTTAAAATCTTAAAAAGAAAATAAAGAAATGAATATTAGAGGGCTTGTGTAGAAAGAGAAACCACTTAGACTGGACTCCAGTTGGATGAATTCATGTGCTAAGAGAATCATGGAATAGTTTGTATGCAATATACTTGTAAAACTCTTTTTATATGACGTTCTCATGAGCAAGTGAAAAAATGATATTTATACTTCTGAGAAAAATCAAAGGATGTTTTCGGAAATGGGGACATGGACAATATGCTTAAAATTCATCTCGACTCACTCAAAACTTTAAAGAAAGTGTTTTTTAAAATGTCTTAATAGCTAATTGGGGAAAATAAATTATTATATGAAAAGTAGAAAAAAATCATCTTGATTCATTTGTCAATGATGGCAAAATTCTCAAATAGAGGGACCATTTAAAGAGCAACTGGAATGTATAGAAACTTCCTACTGTACTTCTAATAGTCTCCTGATAATATGTAAGAAAGTGCTTTGGAGAAACCTTGAAATAGATAGATATTCTGCAAATGGCTCAGGACTGCTTCCTACATGGTTATGGAGAAGTCTTTTTGATTGGCTACACAGTAAGTATTAGAGATACTTTCAACTTGAAAGAATCAATCAGACGCTATCATTCTTTTTGACTGCTTTCTCTTTGTAGATCTCTGCTTTTGGTGTGACTCCTTCACTGAGTGTCTTATAAAAGACAATGTTTACAAAGGGAGACTAACCTTGAGTCCTCTCCCTCAAAGACCAATGTGTGACCCTGTGAATGCAAGCCTTAGTTCTTTGACTACTTCTGTATTTTAGGTGAAGGGATCACAATGAATATTTTGAATTTTGAACGTTTAGGAGAGTAAATTGTTCAATGATCTGGGAATCTTGGAGGTGAGTTATTAGGTTTTGCAGCCTTCCCAACATTGATACCTAGGGAATCAAGAAGTATAATTTAGAACCCAGCTCAGTGGTGGCTGAAATGAGGACTTACCCAGCAGTAATACCAAGACTAATGCTATGTAGAAACTGTGCTAGGTCTCTTCAGAGAACAAGGTTACCATGGGGAGAAATCTGACTCTGAGGGGAAGAGAAATATTTGCATTTTTATTTTTTCTTGTTATAATCTTTGAAGAAACATCTTTTCCTAAAACCTAAGTGATTATAAAATTTAAAATGGTAAAAGGAAACCGTAGCACTAGTCAGTCAGTGGTTGCTAACTGAGAAGGAAAACAATTGATGAGGGCTAAAGTTAATGGAGTTAGAAAAGAGACATTCTAAATTCTTAGAACTCTAAGAGGAAGGTATGATGACCTCACTCTGGGATAGTGAGTCAAAGAATATTTGCTATGGACATAATAAGTTTGAATACTAGTGACAAATCCAGGTACAAATGTCCTATAAAGATCTGTTCTGTGGGAGACGTATTATCTAGAGTTTAGAAGAGTAGTTAGGATTAGAGGAGTTTGTTTGGAAGTCATCTAAATAAAGGTGATAGTTGAAGTCATAGGATTAAGTTATATTACCATTCTTAAATAGAATTATGAAGAGTGCAAAAGATAGATCTATAATGAACAGCCATATTGAAAGATCATATATATTATTTCAAGTTTACTTAGTAGGATGAAAACAAAGAGAGTACAGAATTTTGAGGCCAAGGAAAAAGACAGTGTTATTAGAAAAGAGGTTGTCAACCATGTCAGTGATTCTGGAGATGTCACCAGGATAAATGAGGGGGAAAAAAGGACAAAGTTTTTTTTTTTTTTTTAAGCCTTTGAATTTGATGGTTACAATATTTTTCAATTACTTTTGAGAGATTAGCTTCTATTGAGCAGTGCAGAGTTGGAAATATAATGGAAGGGAACTAAAAAGGGAATGAGTAGTAAGGAAGATCCGGTATCAGAGTGTTTTTTAAAAGTTGAGCAAAGGAAGAGAACAATAAGACTATATGGCTATGAGGGTTAAGTGAAGTGTTTTTTTGTTTGGTTTTTTGTTTTTGCTTTATTTTAAGGAAATTGAACATGTTTACATAAGAAAAAAATGAAAGAAGCTGGGGACAAAAGATATTGAAGATGCATGAGAGAAAAGAACTTGGTTTTCCTAGCCCAAGAAAATCCACGTTCCTTTTCCTGGCCATTGCATAGGTAGAATTCACTCCTTCATTTCTATCTCATAGAATCCTAGTTTCTTCTAAGATTCATTTCAAATCTCATCTCTTACATGAGGATTGTCTGGTGCCTTCCATTGTTTCAGTCCTTATTCCTTCCTACCTGATAATACTTTATGTTTACTTTGTGTGTGTATATAAATTGCATTTATTTATCTGTACTGCATTGTTCATACCTTCTCAGTGGAATATAAGATCCCTGAGGTCAAAGCGTAGTTTAGGTTTTTGTTTTTACATCCCTAGTGCTTAGTACAGTCCCTGACAAAGTAGGTATTTAAATCAAAATCTACTTGAATAAATGAATAAATCAATGAATTATCAAAGTCAAAGAAGATGGAAAAGGGAATGAGACTGAGGGTACAGAGAGAGGAACTAGCATTAATGAGCACTATGAAGAGACTGGATGATTTTGACAAGTAATGAGGATTAATTTTCATCTGAAATGATAATTGAATCATCTCAATCTCAGTTAAATGGATTGGGTCATTTGTTGTAAGTATAAAAAAATGGATGTGACTGAGAATGAGAGAAAGGGGGGAAATGGAACATATATTACAAAAAATCAATTCGGGAGTAAAAGAATTGAAAGGATCTAACTTAAGATCTATACTATGAACTTTAACTGGATAAAATCAGCTCAATTTTGTAACTTTCTGCAGAGATGCTCTATAGGATGGGAATGATAGCAGAGGAAGTAGGATAAACAATCACAGGCAAATAATGACAGTAAATTACAGAAGTAAGAAATTCTGGGATTGTAGTTATTGAAGGTAGTTTGATAAGACAGTGGGTAGAGCATCAATTCTGGAGTCAACAAAAAATAATCTGAAATCTAGCCACAAATACTTAATGCCTGTGTGACTCTGGGCAAGTCATTGAATACATGCTAATTTGTTTTCTATACCACCAGCATACTTTAGAGTCTAGTCTGGCTCAAGAGATTTGAAAGTCAAATATGAAATTCAAGCTATGATCAAATAGCTTCTCTCTCTCTCTCTCTCTCTCTCTCTCTCTCTCTCTCTCTGTCTGTCTCTCTCTTTCTTCTCCCCCTTTTGTCACCAACTAACTGGGCCAGTCAAGCCCACAAAAGCAATAAGGAGAGGAGGTAAAGCTAACAATGTCTAGAATTCCCTGCCAATTATTGACCCTAGAAAGCCTGAGAAACAAATGATGCAATGTCACTGACAGATTAGAGATGAAAGCTTCCTTGAATTAAAAGGTGAAGGTGACAGGCTGTCTTTGTTACTGAGTTGATTTAAGCTCCAAGGTAGCTATCCAGACACCTAATTGAGATCTATCTTGACATTCAGACCAGAAAACTTACAGAATTTCCGACCTCTAGAACGCCTGCTGTGTTGGCAATAAATAATGTTCCTCAAGAAATCTCATATGAACATGTAAATTTTGAATATGACCTTTTTTTTTGCTTTTCCTAGTGTGATGAATACTGACTTATTACCCTTACTACCTCTCTCACACAAATTGCTCATTTAGAGAGGCATTTCCTGCTAAATGTAGAACATATTTATATTCAGGAGAGGTTATGTCCTTTTTAAAATTATGACTCATATATTTACAGTGTGATGAATTTATTTACTTGTTTGCCCTTATTATTCATCCTCTCTTGATCACAAAATAATTGACTTTTAGAGTTATATAGATTTTTTTGGGGGGGGCATCATTTTGCATTGCTGCCTCACTTTGGAGGTGAGCTAGCTAAGGCCTACAATGCTAATGGGAATTGCTTGAGAAGAATAACTAAGAGGTAAAAACTATTCTGATTCCCTGTCATGTGCTCTTTCTTCCACCCTTTCCTACTCTAAACCAAAATTTCTTGGTTCATGGTGGTTTTCCTTTCTCAGTAATTTTTTTTTCAACAGAATCCTTAGATCCAAAGAAATATCTTATAGTTCTGTTTATTAAGTAGTTAGGTTGAAAATTTAAAATATCTCTTGGGTCCTCTGAGTTTACTTTGTCAAGCACTGAGGTACACTGTTTAGAAATTAAAGATCTATGCTTCAAATGGTGATAGGTCCTATATATAGAAAATTTCCAAATTCAATTCAATTCAATAATTATTTATTATCTAAGTACAGGATGCTGCAGTGGGAATTGGGAATATAAAGACAAAACCATTACTCATTGCCCTCAAGTAGCTCATACTCTTTGGGGGTGGGGGTGGAAGAGAAAATATGACTCCATGTGATCTTTCAGTTAGCAAAGTCATTCCTATTCTTAAGCTTGAGAGCTATTATAATATAATTTCTTCTTCAGCATCTTTCAGTAGCATTGTAAATGCAGATTCAGACTGTACAGAATCAAGGGTGAGGTGAGAATTAGTTTAAAATGGCTGTTGTCTGCTGAGATTACAAGCTATTTCAACTCTTGGGAAATTAAATACATAATAATTTGCATAATGTGAAATCATGAAGCAAGAACAACGATTCGTAGTAGCTCTACTGGAGTTCTTGAGGGATTCTTTAGTCTATGATATATCACTCAGTAGAGGCTTAACTAATAAGATGTCTCACATCAGTGATTCCTACCATTTTTTTTTTTTTTAAATGGAGAGGGTTGGCTAGGAAGAGCTGTGAGATACATCATAATGTGTGGAGAGTCACAATGGAAATTTGCATATCCTATACTCAGCAATAAACTCAGAGTGAGAGATGAGAAAAAATAAGTAGTGGGTAGGTAGCTTTTCTGAGAATTTTAGGGTACCTCCTTGGTTGAACTCAAGGATGACCTCTTGTAATTTAGTTTTGTGGACATGGCAGCATTGAACCAAATTCACGAGCCAATGCAAATAGCTTTATGACAATACTTTATGAGCTATAGTTCTGGGACTTGTGCTTTACCTTGAGAATCCAAAGGAAACCAGTTTTATTATTTAGGGCATTTCATTCCAACATTTTTCATTCCATGTCACTCTTGTTTCATCTACAAATGCACTTGGGATAATCTGGTTTAGTAGAATCTCATGCCAAATTCTTTGCTTCCCTGTTTTCTTTCCAACTGCTTTATGCTGTCTTATGAGGCACTATGCCTTGTAATCTTCCATCATTTTCTCTGTAGTACAAACAAGCTTATCCTTCAAAAATGGTATTGCCCTTGGCTGCCATATGTCTCTGCTGCACAAGGAGATTAAAAACTGGATAAATCCCCAGATTAATTTGGATAAATTTATAAATTATATTTACTTATTTGTGTGTTTATGGTATGTATCTCTCCCCCCACTTCCAAATAATGTAAATTCCTAGAGGAATTGTTTCTATTTAGGGTTCTAAGTAGTACAATATCTAGAGCTTTGGATTTAGAGTAAGAAGAGCTGAATTCAAATTCTGCCCCATTCAACAACTGTGTGATCATAGACAAATTACATAACATCTGTTTGCCTCGGTTTTCTCAACTGTAAAATGGGGGCAACAATAGCACCTTCGTCCCAGAGTTGTTTTAAGGATTACATGAAATAAATTTGTCAAATGCTTAACACAGTAATCAACATATATAAGGTGTTTGCTTAAGATACTTATTCTTTTTTTTCCTGTTTTATTTTTATCTTTATATTCCCAGTATCTTGCATATAATAAATACTTAATAAATATCTGCTGAAGTGAATTGAAGTATGTGATCATCAAAAAAAACTTGTGAAAATTTTTAGCCTTCTCACAGGGCAATGGTTTATCTTTGGTTCCCAAGAAAGAGTGATAGCCAAAATAACTTTCTTTTGTGCATATATTAGTTGGATACATCTAAAGGAAAATTACAAACAAATACTAAATGACACAGATCTGCCAAGATTTTTATAGTAATCTATTTTCTTTGACAACAACAATGGAATCACTTTATTTGAATAATATCTCTTCTGTACATACATTGATTTTACAAATCTGTTTTTGCCAGTTTTCTCCTCCTCTTTTTTCCCCTCCTTGAGTCCTTTCCCCCCCTTCTAACTCTTTTACTCTTTCAACTTTCAACTTTTTTTTAATAATGAGTTAGCTCTATGTATCTTTTTCATCCTTCAACTTAACCTCAAGTTCTCCCAAATTGCCCTGTCCCTTTCTTCCATTAATGTCAAGTCCTTTACAATTCCCAAATGTTTAAATATAGTTCACAATTTTTATTTCTCTTTCTTTGGCTCAAATTTTTCTATGGCTTATTTTCCATTTCTCACATACCTTTTCCTCCCCACTAACGCTGAAAATAAAATAACACTTTAAATTTACAAAGCATCATCCTCATAATACTCCTGTGAAGTAGCTAGTGAACATATCATTAGGCCAGTCCTATTAAGGAAATTGAGACTCAGAGAGTTTGACTTTGGGAATTTCCATTTGGTTACAATTCAACATGTATGACCTCCCTTAAGTACAACTCTAATGGAACTTTGTATGCTCTGCATATACCTGTATATGTTCTCAGTGTAAGGTGATTATGCTCAGTGTTTTAAGTGGGAGAAAAAATTCCTTGAGATAGAATTGAGGAAGGAGTGCATAGTGTGATATCATATGGTGATGGTCGGAGCAAAGATATTGAGAAGGTATGTCATTGTAAGAAATAGAAAGCCACTAATCACTTGACTAGATAGTAGAATGTGAGTAAGGGAGAAATATCCTGTCTTTGGAAAGATAGGATAAGGCCCATTTTAGATAACTTTAAATGCAAACTAAAGAAGTTTATATTTTATTTCAATATAACTCTCTTTTTGCTGCAATGGTTAGGGGCCTGGGCCTGGAGCCAAAAAAACTTAATTTTGTGGGTTCAAATCTGGCCTGAGATACTTACTAGTCTGGAGTTTATATTAGATGAGGATCATTTGAAGGAACTAGGAATATTTAATCTGGGCTAGGTTGGTGACTACAGTGAACAGAATGCTGGGCTTGGAATCAGGAAGATTCATCTTCCTGAGTTCAAATCTGGTTTTAGACATTTACTGGCTACGTGACTATGAGAAAGTCACTTAATCTTATGAGCTTCACTTCCTCATCTGTAAAATAAGCTGGAGGAGCAAATGGCATCTTTGCCAAAAAAAACTCAAATGGAATTACAAAATCAGAAACAATCAAACAATTGAACAAGTTCTCTTTAACCAGGAAGTTAGACTACATCTGGGAAGGATGCCTGCTGTATAGGACAAAACTATTAGTATGTTCTGATTCAAAGACCATTGATGCTGAAAAAGTCAATTTCTTTCTTCCCTCACCTTAGAGGAGGGAAGAACTGAAATCTTATGAGACAAAAATACATAAGGCCACTAAGTGATTGCCAGCTATCATGGATTGCTACCTTAGAAACAGAGAAAAGGAACACTTCTGTCCCAAAGAGAAAAGAGATCACAGTATGTATGGAAGCAGGAGGGTGCCATCATCCCGCAGACTTCCTGGCAAGCTACAAGAACTTGGCAAATTTGGAGAGATGCTTAGAAAGACCAGAAAGCACTCATAGGACTGGAATGCTTTGATACTGGTAACCCAACTGGAGGCTGAAATCCAAAAGAATTTGAAATGAAAGTGAATGCAATTGGATGCTTTCAGGCCCTGATAAAAAGTACAGGATATCATATCCTTCCATCCTTCCCCACTTTAAATGCTGCCTGCTGTTGCTGATTCTTTTCCTCAAAGCTTAATCACTGAATGGGGGCAGCCTCAGTCAAACTGAGATCTATTGAAGACATTAGCTTAAAAAGGCCAAGGTCTCCCATTTCATCCAGGGCCATCTTCAGTCTTCTTGATCAATATTTTGCCACTGGACCATCTAGATGATTGTGGAGTGGAAAATGAAGCAGGTGATCTTGCACAGCCCTCCCTCACTTAAATGCAATTCACTTGTACCTTATGGCATCACCTCACTGATGTCATGGTCCTCAGAACAAAGGATAAACAACAGTTATGTGTACAAAATTAGAGTTGTCACTTTAAAATAAGGTCCTTTCTGTCTACAAATATATTAAGAAATAAGTAGAAAAAAATGGATAACTTTGTATTCTAACTACTTCCAGGTCTGGCACAACCTGCTCACTTTCAGGTCTGACATGCTCACTTTCCCCAACTTCCACCTCTACCCCCACTCCATCTGATTGATTGGGGGGAAAAACGAGGCTCAGAAGATTTAAGTCTGTTGCTTACGTCACACAGCAGAGATGGGATTCTAACCCAGATCCATGAATCTCATACTCAACATGGAAGGCTTAATGGCATTTCCTTACAGAAGGATTCTGGATATCCATTATACAGCCAAAGAGCAGACCATCTGTACATGTCTTACCTGATATGTAGACCTGACTTCCTGCTAACACCTGGTACTTTCTAAATTTAGAGCAGCCCTGGGAGATTCAGATAAAGGTAACTTTGACATTTTTATCTTAATTGTCTCATTTCTACTCAGTTGTTTAAAATATTACTTTAAAACAGAGTACCACAGACAAGAGATTGAGTTAAATTGGCAGCAATATAAATGAGTTTGTCCTTTCAGGGGAAAGTCTAATTACTGTGGATTAAATAGCATGCTCCTTTCAAAAAAATTCAAAATTGGGACTCAGAATGAAAATTCCAAGAATATTGTGACAATTGCTGACAGCAAAGGAGGAAGTCATCAGTTTTCTTCAAGGTGTATCCTCATTAGAATGTAGATTCATGGTTAACTAGAATGAGGAAGGCTTGGAACAATAATAGATATAACTCAGCAGATTGTAATGAAAACTGAATATTCTATGGAGTTAAAAAATCAATACATTTTAGCCAGTCTTATGCTAATGAACTACTCAAATTCCTTATCAATCTCTTGGGGATTTGAGGAAATTATAACAGCAAACCTCACAGAGAAAACAGCGTCAGCACTTTCCTATTTTGTGTTTTTTATGCCCTATTTCAAACCTCGGAAATGGTTTGGATAAAGCATGGAGACGAGGTTCTGCAGTATTGATTTAGAGGCTTATTTGTTCTAGTCTGTTCAGAAAGAATACTGAATCAAAACGGCACTATTCTCATCATTGGATTCAGCATGTTTTGTATTAACTAATTAGGAGTTCTTATTTTTTGTGCTCACTGCTTTTTTTGTCTGATCAGCTTTTTTAATCCTCTTCCCCACCCTCATCCCCCAAATGCTAGAGTATAAGGTTCATTATTTTCTTTTTAAATATTTGACGATGCACTTTCTGCCAGATCAGGGGTGACTGGGGACACATTAAAAGAAATGCTGATCTATTTCCTGCCTCACCACTGCTTCATACTTGGCCTGTAAACTTTCCCCACACACAATTCCCACTGACTTTCCAGGGTCCATTCTGTGTGTTTAAAGACTTCAGAGCAGAACACTAACAGATAATTACATATTCCATTAATATCACACCCTGATCTAGGAAAGAAGTCCTCAATGCTGGTCACTACAATATTCTTAAATTCAACATGGATATTAAGTGGGTTTATCTGATTTAGCATTCCAAAGGCATTTGATCTTAGTAAAGCAAATTTTCTGGAACTAAGAAATCTGGAGTCTATTTCTTCATTGCCTTTGTTTCCCACAGAGCTGATCCAAGCTTGGAGCTTCTTTTGAAATCAATAGGAGAGCAGTCCTTGAACTAGTGCTGTGGAAACGGGAGAGATCAGAACTGAGGTATTGTGAGAATGTTCTAGCAGGAAGGACAATTCTGTAAGAAAGTTGTAACACCACAGGAGATATTGCTAGCAAGAAATACACTAAATGAGTAGAGAGAATTAAGTTGTGTGAAAAAAGTTAATTAAAAGGATATTAGTATAGTATAAAAAGTAAATGTCTATTTAAATGTCTATTTAAAATGTCTATTTAATGTCTATTTAAATGTCTATTTAAAAAAATAAGGAAAAAAGAGTGTGTTCTTGGTTGTCAATTATTATTTGGTGAATTTTAATTGACCTCAGAAGGGATAAAATCAAAAGGGATAAAATGGCTCATGGGTGGTATACTCAGAATCTGTTTTTGTAAATGCTTCATATAATATAGTATTAAGTGTGAACCCACTGTAAGTGAAATATTTCACAGAATGTAATCTCTCTGTTTACAAAACAATTTTTTTTTTTTTTTTTTTATTTAATAGCCTTTAATTTACAGGATATATACATGGGTAACTTTACAGCATTAACAATTGCCAAACCTCTTGTTCCAATTTTTCACCTCTTACCCCCCCCCACCCCCTCCCCTAAATGGCAGGATGACCAGTAGATGTTAAATATATTAAAATATAACTTAGATACACAATAAGTATACATGACCAAAACATTATTTTGCTGTACAAAAAGAATCAGACTCTGAATTATTGTACAATTAGCTTGTGAAGGAAATCAAAAATGCAGGTGTGCATAAATATAGGGATTGGGAATTCAATGTAATGGTTTTTAGTCATCTCCCAGAGTTCTTTTTCTGGGTATAGCTAGTTCAGTTCATTACTGCTCCATTAGAAATGATTTGGTTGATCTCGTTGCTGAGGATGGCCTGATCCATCAGGACTGGTCATCATCTAGTATTGTTGTTGAAGTATATAATGATCTCCTGGTCCTGCTCATTTCACTTAGCATCAGTTCGTGTAAGTCTCTCCAGGCCTTTCTGAAATCATCCTGTTGGTCATTTCTTACAGAACAGTAATATTCCATAATTTTCATATACCACAATTTATTCAGCCATTCTCCAACTGATGGACATCCATTCAGACAAAACAATTTTTCAATATTGTTTTAAGTAATTGAAGGGTTTCCTAATTTCCTCTTTTAACTGTTGAGCTGGGGAAAACAGTTTGATTTTTTAAAATAGTTAACAGGATGGAATGTTCTTTCTTTGGGTGTAAATATATGTGTATGTGTGATAAAATTTTTAAAAAAGCAACTGCATTATAAAAATATAAAATGCACACTTTTATGCAGGAATTTACTGTATGTGGTGTGGACATCAGAAAAAAGTGACTAAGATCGTTACAGTTTATGGTATTAGGAAGGAAAATATTTAAGATACTTGGAACAAGTAGGGAATTGTACATAGGTCTGTTTACATCACATTCACAGAGAGAATTGAAGGGAATTTCAAGAATAGTTAGTTAAACTGCCTCATTTTACAGATGAAGAAACTGAGACCCAGAGAATTTAAGTGACTTGTCAATCAATATTCGTCACTAGTCAATGAGTAAATAAGCATGGGAACCTAGGTCAAAGATGAAAAAAGCAGTTCAGCTGGTTTAGCTTGTCACCTGTCTTCCACTCAAAAGAAGAATAGGAAAACAAAGTGGTCAGTGGATTTGTTTGGGGCTTTAACTTCATTTTTTGGTGAACTCTGTTAAAGCTGCCATTTTTCTTCTTTAAACCATTTGGTGTCTGATTATAATTATTTAGAGAGCCTTAATCTACAATCAGTCTTCTGTAAATGAAATTGAATGGGGTTAGCCTAACTTTTTTTTTTTTTTTTTTTTTTTTGCAAAATGAACATATTATATAGATTTTTTCCCCCCATTAAAATAAAGGAAATGTCATTATGCAATTTCGGAGACAATCTAAAGCAGACTAGAAATGAGTTCTATTAACTTTGTTAATGCATTACTATGTAAGTCATTCATAGAAAGTAACATTTCTTTATTGTATAATCAGGAAAACTAACAAAATTCTGCATGTTTCTTCCTTTCCCAAGAACTCACAACTCAATATCACAAATAAAGCTGATTTTCTTTCCATTTGTCAATGAACTTTAAAAAATTGTTTCAGATATTTAACTCCTACCATTCCCCTTACTCAAATGGTATTTTGGATCAATGTTTCAGTGATTTCCCCCTCCTCTTATGGTCCAAAATGGATTAGTTTCTGTTCCTGTATATTATTTTGCCCTTGTCCCAAGGGACTTCTCTACTTGAATCTTATAAAGAACTTTCTTATACTAAGCCAACCATAAGAGGCTTCTTAACGACTAGTCTGGGTGACAAACCATTTTGTGTGTGCTTCATTATTCTCAGGCCAGTTGTGTGTTTCTCAGTCATGAGTTTCATTTGCTTTGTTTTACTCATCTTGAATCTGCACAAAATGCTATATCATTCTATTAAATTTCCCTAAATTTTTGGGTTGCTTATAATCCCTTGTATTCACATCTTTTAAATCACATCAAATGCTTAAGAAATATAGAGAAAATGTCAATCAATCAATACATGAATCAGGAAATATTTATGAGGTGTCTAGTATGTCTGTGGCATTATAACAGGTTCTGGGATAAATGCAGAAGTGAAACAATTCTTGCCCTCATTCTGTTAAAAGATAATAAATGTCCATAACAGAATATATTCAAAAGGTATAATGATTATAAAGGTAGCAAAACAATTGAGAGATTTGGAAAAGATCTCTTGAAGGAAGTAACACTTGAACTAGGGCTTATAAGAAGCTAGGGATACCAAGAGAATAAAGTATAGCATAACATTGGCTATCGCTCTTTATCTAAATATGCATTCATAGACTTCATATTGGAAGTAACCTCCAAGATAACAGCACAAATGACAAAACAGTACTAAAGAAGTAAGGCTTTGTATAGAATGAGAAACATACCATGAAAGAAGAGAGAGAATTTTATGAAGCAGAGGTAAGGAAAGAGTGTATTCTAGATATGGGGGAGACCCCAGCACAAATGAATGGGAGAGAGCAGATGCAGAGCCATGTCACATAACTAAGGGAAGTCCAGTTTGATTGAACCTGAGTAAAAAGAAGGGGAATGACATATGATGAAGTTTGAAAGACAGGGAAGGACTTTTGAAAAGATTTTTAAAAGGCAAAAAGATGACCTTATATTATTTATCTTAGGGGGAATTGGGAACTATTTGATTGAGAAGGGGGATGACATAATCATATCCATGCTTGAAGAAAATAACTTTGGTGAGTTCTTATTTGGAAATTTCTTTCAGGAGATAATTGGTGGATTTCTCAATTTCTATTTTACCTCCTGCTTTTAGGATATCATGTCAGTTTTCTTTGATAATTTCTTGAAATATGATGTCTAGGTTCTTTTTTGATTGCAGCTTTCAAATAATTTAATAATTCTTAAATTATGTCTCCTTGAGTCTATTTTCTAGGTTAATAGTTTAATGAGATATTTTACATTTTCTCATATTTTTTATTTCTTTCATTTTGCTTGATTGATTCTTGATGTCTCTTGGAGCTATTAGCTTTACTTATTCAATTCTAACTTTTGAGGAATTATTTCTTCAGTGAGCTTTCATATCTCATTTTTCTTACAAATTACTTATCAAGATTTTTTCTTCAGTAAATTTTTGTACATATTTTTTCTTTTCATCAATTCTGCTTTTTTCATGAGTTCTCTTAAGAGAAGAACTCCTTTGTCCTTCTTTTGCCATTTGACTTATTTTGTTTTTTAAAGTGTCATTTTCTTCAATTTTTTTTGCCTTTTTTACCAAGCTGCTGACTCTCCCCCCCTACTATTTTCTTGCATCACTTTCATTTCTTTGTCAAAATTTACCCTGACTTCTCTTATTTGACTTTTAAAATCATTTTTGAGTTCTTCCATGAATTTCTTTTGGGTCTAAAATAAACTCACATTTTTCTTTGAGACTTTAGATGTAGTTGTCTGAATTGTTGTCTTCTTTTGAATTTGTGTTTTGATCTTTTCCATCACTCTATTATTCTATTCTGAAGGCAACAAAAAGCTATCAAAGTAGGTTGAGTAGGGAAGCCAATCAGATCTGTATTTAAGGAAAATTACTTTGGTAGCATTTTATTGAATGGATTGGAGTGATAAGAGACCTAAATCAGGGAGCCCAATTAAGAGACTGTTTTAATAATTTATGTGAGAGATAAGGAAGGCCTGAAGTAGGGTGCTAGCTATGTGAATGGTGGGAACAGATGTGAAATTAGAAATGGTAAGATTTTGCAAGCAAATAGATAAATGGGGATATGGGGAGCAAAGAGCCAAGGAGATTATGTACCTGAGATAGTAGAATGATGCTGATGCATTCAACAGAAATAGTGAAGTGAGAAAAATTAGAACATTTATTTAAGGTGTCTCTAGGACATTCATATATCTAGGACATTTAAATTAAGAGTAGACATTGTTTTTCTGTCTAACAAATTAACAGAGCAAATTGGATCAAACATGAAACTGAAAGTTTGTATATAGTTAAGATAATGAATGACAATGGTTCTATCAAGAGATGTGACTGAACCTGTATATTCTTGGCCAAAGTAGAAAAGAGCAAGTCTGGGTGAGATCTATAATTATTTCTTTAAATGTTTTAGAGTGATCCATGAATTACCAATAGTATACTTTATCAGTTTCTTCTCTGATACCAATTTGATTCACCTCTTGACAGAAGGTATCATGTCCAAAAGATGAAAATGCCAATATCTTTAAATTTAATATAATTATACATCTATAAATATTATACAAAGCAGTCACATTTTATATTGAACTAAAACAAAACTTTAAAAAAAGATAACGGAAAATAATATTTTGTCTAAGAAACATAACGTTATAGGGACCTAAAAAAATTTCATTGATTTTTCATGATTGTATAAGCAACCTGAAAGAATTGTAACACTTACACAACTTTTACTGATTAATACAAAATCTTTGACTTAATTCCTCACTCATGCCTTATTTAGATATTACAAGTAGTTAAAATAAAACTAAAAATAGTAAGGATTTTGCATCATTTGATTCTGACATGGAAAATTGTTCTGTTTTTAAAATATCTCACAGCATAATGATGTGAAGAACAATTGATATAAATAAAACTTTTTTTTTCAGGGAAACCATTTAAATTTGTTTATGGTTCTTCCTTGTATTAATACAATATTACCACTTCTGAATAGAATTTAGTATGTCTTTTATTGGCACTAATTTATGTAATTCCACAGAAAACTATATTAATTATCCATTTTGTTTTATGGAATTTTCTCCAGTGATATAAAATATCATTTGGGCTTGATAATTCTAAAATTCTTCTTATGTCAAAATGTAATAGAGACAGAAGTCTCTGATTCCAGAAGGTGAATTCAACTCATAGATAAAAGAGATATTTATAAATATTTGGTCTTCTCTAAACAAGTTCATTAAATATAATACAACTTGGAACCATAGATGAGCATTATAAAAGATTTTTGCCTCTGGTGTTCTTTAGTAACTGGGCAGAGGATGGATTGAGTCTAGGAAAGATCTGAGGCAAGAAAACCAAGTAGGAAGTTATTACAATACCTGGGTGGGAGATATTAAGGTTTTAAACTGAAGTGGATAGGGAATGCCAACCAGAATGATATATAGTAAGAACTATGGTATATATAAAGGACTCTGGTATATAGTAAGCAGAAGCAAAGTTCTGAAAGGAACCCTGAAATGCTGGTCAATTCAGTTTTGGAGATATTACTTATAGTCCTAGCTCCTCAGCTAATATGATAAACTTCTTCTAGTAAATCTAAAAAATATAATGATAGTCTTAGGGCTACCTAAGGCATGTTTGAAATTAAGACTATTAACTTGGCATGGAACACAGCATTGGTAAAATGCTTATTATGTGCCTGTAAAGAGATGTCCGATAACAATGAGTTTACATTCTAACATGGAAAACATACACACACACACACACATATACACACATATACACACATATGTAAAATGCATTCACACATTTATATGTATATATTTATTATTTACATGTATATGTATATGTTTATGTGTATGTATATATACACAAATATGTGTATATATGTATATACACACACATACACACATATATATACACATACACATATCTATATACCTATACATGTATGTGCATGTATATAATGAGTATGCTCTGGGAGGAACCAAGATGATAAAGTCAGGGATTCACCTGAGATCTCCCAAATTCCCCTTCAATCAATTTTACAATAATGTCTCAAAATAAATTCTGGAGCCACAGAACCAACAAAAGGATGGAGTGAAGTAATTTTCTAGCTTAAGACAACTTAAAAGATTAGCAGGAAAGTCCTGTCTCACTGGAGAGAGAGTTCAGCACCATCTAGCACAGTCTGCCACTGGCAATACAGCAATGAAGTCCTAAGCTCTAGAAAAAGCCAACAGCAGGGCTTGTGAGTGACTGATTCAGATCAGGTCATCTCAACCAGAAATTATAGAAAGGTTAGAAAATATAGAAAGCATATGATCAACTTAAGAATTATATACAAAGAACTTGCTGTTCTTTATAAACTGAGAGGATAATTCTTCATACTATAAGACACATTATGAAAAAAATTTTTATTGCAGCCTCAAGGTAATGAGCCCTGAATTTAATTGATATTATATAGATTTTTATTTGGATACTTTATACATATTGCTATTCACTTACTATGCCAAAGAATAGACATTAAGATTTGTATCATAAGGATATTAATTGCTCTAAATGTGTTCTTCCCATCCAGCTTTGACTTTAGGATGCCAGTCACTCATTTAACACTGTCTCCAGCTTTCTCTTTGATAGCTTTATGTTAATAAATTTGCTATGAATGCAAATCTAACAATTTCTTTGAAAATTTAAAGAATAAACAGTACTAGTATGGGATCATTATTGATGTAATGGTCCCCACAATTGTCTAGTCATAATAGTGATCTATAATATAAAGACAACATTTTAATAGATGTCATATATAATTCTATTAATCTCTAAACTACATGGAATGAATGCTTTTAAAAATATAAAGAAGCAACAGAAGAAATTTGAACCATGTGGAAACAAAACAAGCTATATGTCATCATTAGCATGTTGTATGTTCCTGAAGTTTTCTCAAAGACAACTTAATGTAAATCTATATGTTTAATTAAAAGAAAAAAATATGTATCCATCTCCACAAAAGACTACAGAAAGCTAATTATAAAGGAATGATAACAGGATAATGATTGCCTTGGGAACATTTCTATCTGAATTCCATCAAAAAATATTAAAAAGACCATGATAACAATGATATAAATTTTAGATTTTTACAGTATTACTTAGCTGCAAAATTCTTTAACTTCTTCCAAATCTCACAACACTGGGAGATAACAAGTGTTGAGATACCTTCTACTTTACAAATGAGAAAACAGGTTTCAGAGGGCTTTCTAAAAGCCACAGGGTCAGTAAGCGTTGAAGTTGAAATAAGAATTTAGGACTTCTGTCATCAAATCTACTCTTTCCATTAAACATCCTTCTCCTACCATTCATGATCAGTAGAAAGAAAGATGAGAAAGATGGTAAGAATTCAAATTAGATTTTATTAAATAGTGTTAATCATTTTGTATAAGACTCATTTTTTTTTTTTTTTTTGCAAGGGATAAATATCCTGAAGTGATGGGATAGCATTCAAACATTAACTGAATTAGTTAGCTCAACTCTGTCTTAAACTCAGCCAGTATTTCATTGTGATATTTCTATAAAGCAAATCTCATCTCTGGAGACTCTTGACATGGCAATGATGATATGTTTATGAAGTTAGATTATGTAGGCAAGATGGTTTCAAGTCTTGGAGGATCTGTTCTGATGCCAAGAAATGATTACATTGTATTTATCTAGATAGCAGAGTAATTTTAAAGTAACTCTAAGGAGACCTTGCTTTTGTGTGAAAATGAATTAATATCAAAGTAAATGAAACTAATGTCAGATAGCAAAGCAAAGACATTCATCTGGAACCAAAGTGACCTCTGATAAGTGAAAATTCTAAAATACTCCAGAGAACAAATTAATTCTAATGCTAAGACAGTTTGATTTTTTTTTTTTTTACTTTCCCTTTGGCAACCAGAATGATTCACTGATCCTTCTATTCACCCCTCCCTCTTACCTCAAAAGAACAGATTTGGTCTTACAATACCTGTTCTGTTACTCATAATCCAGAAATCAGTTTCCTTTCTTGTCTGGGTTTTTTTTTTTTTCTTCTTTCAGTGTCCTTTTTATCTTATGGAATTCAATTTATCCAATCCCATGGGTATCACAGGCTTTATTTAGCAGGTTATTTTATAAAGTTTTTAATTATAATAAAGACCAGAGAATGCACACCCTGGAGTTGCATTGTTGCCATTGTTAAAGGTCTACGTTTGGGGAGTAGACAGTGCTAATTATGTTGATTGGAGATGAAATTACCAGGTTAAGTACTGAACAGGTGTTTGAGCTGAAGTGGAGCCAAGATATTTATGTAAATTATGAAGAGGTATGAGATGTTTATCATTCATGAGCTACCAAATGAATCATTTAAATAAGCTTGGAGACACTTAGGAAAAATGAATGACTCAAGTCACAAGCAACTTTAAATGAATTCAACCTGTTCTTTCTTAACCAATCAAATGGAAGTTAAAAATGTATATCTTCTCTCAGAATTATAACTTTAGAGTTGAAAAGGATCTTATGGGGTATCTAGACCGATTTTCCCTTTTGATAGATGAGGAAACTGAGACACAAGAAAATAATTGATTTGCTTTAGTTCTCATCCTTAGAAAGTAGCCACATCAGGAGCCATGTTCAGGTATTCTGCCTGCAAAGTCAGTACTCCTTTCACTATACTTTCACTACATTACATTTTTTTATTTTAATTTTTTTTATTACATTTTAAATTCCAAACTATCTCTTTCCCTCCTTCCCCCCCCCACATTAGAGAACATCACCATTTCATACACACACACACATATGTGTGTGTATACATATATGTGTGTGTATGCAATACATGCTTAATATGTATGTGTGTATAAAACCATACTATACATCTATTTATCAATTCTTTCTCTGAAGATGGGTAGCATCTTCATAGATCCTTTGTAGCTGTTTTGAATATAATACTTAGATTAGTTTAGTTGTTCATAGTTATTCTTCAAAGAATATTACTACTTCTGTATCCAAAATTCTCTTGATTCTTTTCATTTCAATCTTCCTTATTTCATGCTAGCCTTTCCACATTTTTCTACCATAACCAGAACATTTCTTAAAGCACAATAGTATTTTATCATAAATAATATATTACAATTTGTATAGTCATGCCTCAACTATTGGACATCCCTTCAATTTCTAGTTCTTTGCTGCCACAAAGAGCAGCTATAAATATTTTAGAACAGCTAGGTATCCAGTGCATAGAGTCCTAAGTCTGGATTCATGAAGACTCATCTTCTTGAGTTCAAATCTGGCCTCAGACACTTATTAGCTGTGTGACCCTGAGCAAAATAAGCAATCTTGTTTTCCCCAATTTACTCATCTGTAAAATTAGGTTGAGAAAGAAATGCCAAATCACTATAGTATATCTGTCAAGAAAACCCCAAATGGAGGTATTATGATAACAACAACAACAACAACAGCAACAACAACAAAAACTTTGTGGAGATTCCAGACATGACTGAATAACAACTTCTTAAATAATTTGCAGTTGGAATCCAAGAATTATTTCATAAACAATCATTTTCAGTCAAAATCATTACCTGTTAATCAGTTCCTCAAAATTGTGTGCTATTACTTAATTTCTCAAAAATCAAAGTTAGCACAAATTAATACTTTTTTTTTTCTTTTTAGACCCACTTTCAAACTCAAAGTTGATCATTGCTGATCAACATGGGAATTTTGAAAGGTTCTATAAATGACCTGAGCCAATTATTCCCTCCATATGCAGCCTGATGGACTACATGGATAGGCATACCTGGGGTTTTACCATATTGATGCTGGATTCAATATAAACATCAGATCTTAATTAACCTAACCCTACCACAACTCAGAATTCTCTGAGTCAGCCTCTATAGAGGCTGGGAAAATAGGCATCTGCTACCATGTCCACATGTTAATGAATTTTAAAAGACTATTCATCCAATATGTTTGTAAACTTCATTCCCAAGCTGCTCTAGTATCTATTATTCACTTGGAGATAATTCAAACAACAAAATCTCAACTATAGATAGTAATTAGAACAAACACAGGATCATAAATTGGAAGGTAGAAGGGGCTTCAGGGTTTAGTTAATCCATCTCCTTTTCTTTACAAATGAAGAAACTAAGGCCCAGAGATTTCACAAAAATAGTGTGAGAAATGGGATACAAATGTAGATTTTCTGCTTTCAAATTTAGTACATTTTTGACCATACCAGTAGTGATAAGATGAATTAGATGCTTTAGGAATATTTAGCTAAGAGAAAGTGTGGTTGAGTGACAACTCAGAATCAGAAAATCCAAATTCATGGCCGTCCTTTGATCTATATGATCATTTTATATAAACTCTGAGCAAAGAACTTAAACTTGCTCTAGGCAAGTATCTAAAACTAGAGTTGCAGAGTAGTTACTGTTCTCCATAAAGGAAGTCCCCTCACTGAGAGTTTCCTACACTGATAAAATCATCGATCTCTTCCAACAGAATCTTGATGGCCTGGAGTCAGGGAGGCCAGCTAAGAATTATTACCTCCCTATGTGAGGTGATGATAGCCTCAAACAGGTTGTTGGAGGAAAAATGAGAGAGAGGAAATATTTCAGGTGGGAAGGGAAAATCAAGATAGATGGAATTCTTGAGTTACAGATATTTTGAAAGAAATGCTTTATTATTTTAAAATACATGCAATGATTTGGTCTAGGTTGGAAAAAATATGCCAGACATTCTGCTGAGTTAGGAATACCATCTTTCTCCATCTTTTTCTGCCTCCATCCTCCCTCCCCCCACACAAAAAAATGATAGACCCAGCTAGGAACTCACAGTCTAATGGTTCTGTCAGAGAGCCCACAGGTACTAACTGTGGGAACCTGGCAAGTGTCTTTAATTCTTCTCAACCATAAAACCAGTATAATTAAGATTTTATTCTTATGGAATTGTAAGAAAAGTTATTTGTTAGACTCAAAAGTGTTGTGGTCATTGGGATTGCCATTTTTTTTTTTTTTTTTACTGCTTTTGTTGTTGAGAGATTCCTGGACTAAAGGAGCAGTGCCTAGTCACCCTCATTTGAAATCCTGTTCCCTGACCTAAACAAATAAACAAAAAAATAATTCAGTAGCAACCACACTTTGAGTATCTAGTGCAAGAGATCTAATGCAAGTTTGTAGAATACTGAGAGATGCTAAATTAGCATGGTCCAAATATGAGTAATTAATTTTTTTATTCATCATTTTGGGAGTAATTTTATGCTCATAATAGCCTTTCTAATGAAAAAAGTTAAAGGATACAATGTAATGTTCCAATTAGCTTTCTGGAGATCTTGGGACCAGCCTTCATTTCAGCAGTGTAATTACCACAAGAATAACCAGAAATAAAGTCCAAATTCTTTATTATCTTGTTCACAGTCTGTCTCCTTCACTTGGGGACTGGCTAGCTTTCTGGAGGGCTTTCAGATGGGATTTGGTTTCAGTGGAGAAATGAAGGAGAGCTGCCAGGAGCCTAATCAAAGATGAAATGTCTCTCTGAGTTCCAGAGCTTGACATCCAACCTCCAGTCCTCTGTCTTCTCCTTGTCTGTCTCCGATCTGTGTCTAGGTCTGACTCTGACCTCTTAAATACTCTATTACAATTAAATCCATTTATCATACTGAGTAGAAGCTAATCATTATATACTAAGGAGCCATTATTTGTTGTAAGAACAAACTGCAGACCATGTGGAAGGGTACAAATCATTCTCTGAGAACTAATCATCTAGAAAAACACACAAAACTGTTTTAGCTAAAATTCTGTAATAATATTGTCTAATCACTCAACGCTTATCTAATGTTTGCTGGTTTTATATGACACCTTTTCATACATTCATGTTTTTCCCTATTAACTAAACTGTAAGTTCATTGAGGGAAGGAGCTATGCCTTTGTACTTCTGTGCATTTCTCATCAAAATTAGCAGAATAATACTGGACATATAATAGCCACTAATTAGAACTAAGCTTAGGAAGATGCATGAGTCATCTCGGTTATTAAAATACCCATTCACTTACAACAAAATTACTTTCCTGGGAGATATTAAAACAGAGTCTGTAGAAAGACTTCTTGAGGAATTAGCAAAATTCATGGGTTTATGGTATACAGCAAAGAAGTGTAGCATGGAGAAAGATCCAGATCCTAAAGTCAGGAATACATTGGTTCAAGTTTTGTCTCAATACTTCAGTGTCCCAGAAAACCCTCGAAGAATATACACATAGGAGAAAAGCTGGCAATCAGTATATGTGTGTGCAGATTTTATATATACATATAGTTCTCTGTCTGTCTCTCCTCACACATAAATAGCTTATAACTCAGACAGTAAGCTATGAGTATGAGTAAGAGTCTAAGTTTATATATAAGTGTGTGTGTGTGTGTGTGTGTGTGTGTGTGTGTGTGAAAGAAAGAGAAAGAGGGAAGAGAGAAGTGAGGAAAGATAGAGAAAAAAAGAGAAAGAAAAGAGGGGAGAAAGGAAAGAAGAGGAGAGGGAAAGGAAAGGGAGGAGAGGGAAGAAGAGACAAGGGGGGAAGGGAGGGCAGGAAGGAGAGGAAAAAGAATAGGACAGCAAATGTTTTATGAACATAATTTCTATTCTGTTTACAAAAACTGTTAGCTGATTTTCTCTCCATTTTATATTTAAAGAAATTGAAACATAAAAAGCATATCCCATTGAATCAGCATTTTATGGTTGAAACTGCACATAGGATCAATTCAATGCTTCAAGATCTTCAAGCCTCAGACCAGGTCAGCAGGCACATCTTGTGGCACTTGAAATTCTACATTTTGATAGCAGAGATTAAAAGGATGAGGTAACCTTACAGTGTAGGAAGAAGGGTCTTCTAACACATTGAGGGATTTTCATTTTGCCATGAAATTGGATTGATTTATTAAAGTCCACTATATATATGGTACCTGTTTTCTAGGAACCTCTAAAACAATTTTCAGACATTATCTCATTCAGTCTGACAACAATCCTGGGAAGTAGGTGGGTGGCAAATATGATCATAATAATTTTTATACTAAAAGAAAATGCCAAAGCTAGCTTTGGAGTTTTGAGATCCATGGTGCATAATAAATCAAATGAATGCTATGACAAAATATGGTGAACAATAGGACTATTATTTAAACTTTAAAATTTGGTTGATCACTAATTGACACAACTTTGTTGTGTTAGAATAATTGGACTCTATATGCCTTCATAAATGAGTGCTTTTTGTTCATTTTTTTAAATGAATAAGGTTATTTTAAAATATTTCAGATTATCCTCAGTAGGAAGTTGGTAATATCTCATCTCAAGTGAAGTAGTAAATAGAAAGCCAGTCAGACCTAGACTTCACATACTATGTATCATACTTGCCAAGTTGTTTAATTTCTCTGTGTTCTAGACAACTCTCTAAGATTGTTTGCTTGTAGGGAAAGCATCAATTTTTATTTAGTTATTTATTTAATGTAACTTTAAATTTAATTCTCTGATGAAAACCTATTATAGAATTTGGTCACATTGTTATACCATCTTTCAAGAGTTGATTCAGGGTGGGGTGGTATTGATACAGTAAGATTTGTTTATTCTGATTTCTGAAAGATGATATTCACAGAATCCTAGTGAGCAAAGAATAGTCAGTAACCAGAGTAAAAATCACAAAGCAATAGCCAAAGTGACAGAAAGAAGGCAGGTCAACCTTTTCTGTACAGATTTTATTTAATCTAGGCCTAAATGTTTTCTTCCTTCAACCAAGGCCTTGGCATCATAATGTTTCAGAATTAAAGAGGACCTCTGAAAACCATCTAATTTAACCAACAGTCCAAGCAACAGGGCCCCTTTTATAATAATAATACAAAGCACTCTTCAGCCTTCAATTGAAGACTTCTAGTGAAGGGAACTAGACTCCCTCCCAGAGCAGCCCATGCCACCTTTTAATAGCTCTAAATGTTAGGAAGATTTTCTTTACATTTAACCTAAATCTGTCTTTTTATAATTATTATCCACCATCCCTAGTTTTACCCTCTGGGACTGAGTAGAACAATGCTAATCTTTCCTTGTGACAACTTAGCAAATACTTGAAGGTAGCTATCATGCTTACTTTAAGAAGTTTTGGGTCCAAAAAATACTTGCCATTTTTTGCCTATTTTTTTCTTTCTACTTCATATCCAGTGCTAAAATAAATAAGAAATAACTTTAGAGTATTTGAATATTTTCTTGATAAAAGGTAAGTTTTATAGATTAGTTCAAGGAATTCCTAAGACTGCTTTTCTTGGTATAATAATAATAATAATAATAATAGCTGCAATATTAGAAATTATTAGCAATGATATTATTGCTAATAGCAGTAAGATTAGTAAAGTAATTTACATACATTATTTTATTTGATCTTGATAATCATCTTGTGAATTCCCATTTTTATTGAAAGGAAAATAAGTCTGAGAGAAGTTGTGACTGGTTTAGCATTACAAATCTAAGAAGTGTCTAATATGGATGGAGCTGTCCTTGGATTCAGGAAAAGCTAGATTCAAATCTTGCCTCAAATGTTTACTGGCTGTGGGATCCTTAACACATCACTTAGCTTCTTAGTGTCCCAGGTAAATCTCCAAGACTATAAATTGAAGGCTACATATCAATCTGCATTGCTACAAGGAATCTCCTTACTTGGAAATCCTAATAATAATAACTAGAACTTATATAGTGCTTTAAGATTTTCAAAATACTTTACAAATTTCTCTTTTTATTCTCACAACAATCTTAGGAAATAACTATTATTATGCCCTCATTTTATAGATGTGGAAACAGAGGCTGATAGAGGTGAAGTAACTTGTTCAGAATCATACAGCTAAGTAAATTTCTCAGGCCAGATTTGACTCCTGACTCCAGGTCCACCATCCTATCCATTTCATGACTATATGTCTGTATTAATATACTCACAGATTCAAATGAAGAAAAAAAATGGAGAAAATATGGTTGAGAAGCATCTACTATTACTCTGTAATACATAATTAGAATTGTTTTATCCATTGTAGACAAATGTTATTTTTGTTTATATTGGTAATGATTGCATTTTTTTTTAACTTCTGCTATACCCAGCTTGTCACAATTACCTCATATAGACAATCAAATTATCCTAAGACAGGCAGTGGATGCAAAAATGTTAAACTATGATGAAGGATGCTAATATCAGTGAATGTGGATAAATATATAGGTTTAAGATATACCTTAATCATGGTCATTGCTCACTAAATATTTGGTGAAATTGGGGTGAATATTTTTATTTCATTCTTAGAAATAGCTTATGTGCTATTACTTCTGAAACTGAATTTCAACATCATGGCCTTTTCTGCTTTGAAGCTCTTCACCTAAGTCCTTTTCCGGAGCAAGGATCAAAAGACTTAATAATCAAATACCAGCTTGAGAAGACATTAAGCAGATATGAATAGCCTTACAATAGTACCATTGTTGATACCATTAGGTAAAAACATTGACCCAGTAGGGGGAAAATGTGTGATGGGAATGGAGTATATTGATATAATCTTTACTCTGTTACTTATGTGGAAAATTACTTTGGAAAATTAAACCTGGTAGTGATTCAATTTCACTGTCTGCAAGAGGAGCTGAGTGTTCTTCACATATTATTCTAAAGAATAACAAATATTAAAGGATTATCTATTTTGCTAGCATTTTATAAAGCAATGGTTAGGAATGATTTGGGGGAAGGGGTATATGGAGGGTGGACAAATATGGAGAGTGGATCTTCAATTTCATTAGTGGAGGGAATTCCTAAATAAACTTCACATATCTAGGCATCATTTGCCCTGCAACTGCTCATCTTAGAGAACTGTCTTGGGTACTAATGCTCAGAATAACATAGCCTACAGATATCAGAGGCAGAATTTGGATTCAGTTCTTCTGATTCTGCAATTAGTTTATCCATAACACTGCATTGCTTCTACATTTAGAATAGTACTCACCATTCAGAAGTGAATAGCAGCATTCTTGGATATAATTTACTAGTTCCAGATATATAGTTGTTAATCTAATCATGAAGATTTAAAAACTTGAGAACTATCAGTCTCAAAATATCTGAATCACATTGTACCATGGCTTTAATTACTATGAGGCTTCTATTTTGAAAATATTCTCATTCTAAATATCTTCTGACAGTCACTCTACAGAATATTTTTGATAAATGTTTTCTAGAAAGTTGCCTGCACACCAAGTTCAATAACAGATGTTGCTGATATATCCATTTTAGTAGCTAATACATTGACCTTCTTGATGTGCATGTCTTAGTGAATATGAGATCTAACATATTGTGCATTTAGGCTCCCCCAAACCCCAGGAATATATGTAATCCACATGACTGCATTTGATTTTGCAGTGATAGCTCTAACTAAGTGACATGCTTGGCTCAGTCGATGTTAACTTTGATTTAGTACATTAAGAATTTGATTCAGCAGAAAATTCATGTTGTGTCAACAGGTAATGCATCTCATTCTATTCTTGATATATCTGGCTTAACCAGTGATCTATTTTCCCTTAGTTGTTTATTTTTTTTCTATAAATGATTTATCCTTTTTAGAATGAACTGTGTCAACTTCTGCACATGGTGTATTAATTTCTGTGTGTTATGTAAACATTTCCCCTGTAATATACATTATGCTATCTCCATTTATTTTCACTGTGAAAATTTCCAACTTCTCTGAACTTTGAATTGAATAACCAGTTCAAAGTGGGCTATTCTTTCTTCCTTAAAACTTATACATTGACAGAAATACTTTATTTAGACCATTTTATATTTTTAAAATTTTCTACATAGTAGCATATGATGTTAGGAATGTTACTCGATATACTATAGAAAATGCCATAATTTACTGTCAAAAGGTTTGATGAAGGTTTATTTGTAGTTTAAACACATATAGAACACTTTGCCCTCTGTTTTGTCAGATTTCCTAATACTCAAATGGATTGTGAACTTATGGATGCAAGTATTCCCTCCAGTGAGGTACATAGCAATCCTTTCTCTGCCTTCCTATCTTGTCTAACTATCATCCATTTCCTCTCATTAATCTTTCCTAAGAGATATCCCCTCACCTCACAAGCTGTCACTTTGTGCAGGGTCCCTTCTTACTCTCTTGAACCTGTGCAGATACCAACAGAACATGATACTGATTCTTTAGTTAGGCTTCTTTCTTACAACACAACCAACCATTTTTTATTCTCTCTAGTATGCATGCTACTTTTTCTGCATAACTCTTCCTTCATAATATATTAAAACCTACTCACTATTCTACCTTATCCCTCCTCTGTCTCCATGCTGATTCTAAACTTCAGTTCCCTGAGGTTTTATGTTCCTTTAAGATTGGAACATTTAACAAAGGAAACAAATATGATTATTTTTGTTTACCCAACCATGAAAATTGTACCCATTCAAGTTAGTGGGTACAGTTGAACGCGTGGTCAGTTCAAGCAAAGAACTCTGGATCTAAGTCCTAGCACATGTTTTCAACTTATGTGTTAGAATTCATTTATTCAGTTATTCAGTTGTGTCCAGTTCTATGTGACCCCATGGCAGTCCATAGGGTTTTCTTGGCAAAGATGCTAGAATGGTTTGCTGTTTCCTCTCTAGTTTTTCCTACCCCATTTTATAGATCAAGAACTGAGGCAAAAAGGATTTAAGTTACTTGTCCAGGGTCACATAATTAGTAAGTGTCTGAGGATGAATTTGCACTCAGATCTTCCTGACTCCAGACCTATGTTCTATTACTAAACCACCTGCATGTTCCTAGAACTTATTAATGAGTCTTAAGGACTTTGTTGATATGTATAAAAATAGACTTTCCACCTTCTTTCCCCCCCTGTAGAGACAGCCAGGATGCTTAAGCCTCTCTCCCTACCATCAATCCTTTGATCACTGTGAATTCAAAAACTAGACCTACAATTCATAACATAACAATTTAGAGCTTCTAATCTGAGCCCCTGCACTAATGTTCCATTATTTTTGCTGGGTCTTTGTATACTGAAAAACATTTAGGAGTTAGAATTAAACAAACCCTGGCTTCCATCTTGCCTTTGATAATCACTAGTGTTATCACGAGCTAAGGACTTATTCTAAATGTCATAGATACAAAAATGAGTTGCAATGAATTTTAGATGAAATAGTAGCCATTGCTATGAACACATACACTGGTTCCATCTTTCTTTTTCTTCTTAATGTTAATGTTCATGGCTTTCATTTTTAAAGGCCAACCCTTCCTATTTTTTTTCCTCAAAATAGCAAGTTTCTTTAGTGCAATTAGAAAATGCTTATTTCCCCAAATTCAATAGATGCAAAAGTTTTCAGGATTACAGCTCTTGAATAAAATCAGGTGAACATACATTGTCTTTCTTTTTTATTTATTTTTATTTTTTATTTTTCCTTTTTCTATAGAAACTTTTTCTTTTCTTTTTTAAATTAAAGCTTTTTATTTTCAAAATATATACATGAATGATTTTTCAACAATGACCCTTGCAAAACCTTGTGTTCCAAATTTTTTTCCTCCTTTCCCCAACCCCCTTTCCTAGATGGCAAGTAATTCAGTATATATTAAACATGTTAGAAATATATTTTTAAATGCAATATATGTATACAAATTTATACAAATATTGTACTGCACAAGAAAAAAAGGATTAAAAAAAGAAAAAAATGACAAAGAAAACAAAATGCAAGCAAACAACTACAAAAAGAGTAAAAATGCTATGTTGTGATTCACACTCAATTCCCACAGTTCTCTTTCTGGGTGTAGATGAATCGCTTCATCACAAGATCATTGGAACTGACCTCAATCATCTCATTCTTTAAAAGAGCCATGTCCATTAGAATTGATCTTCTTATAATCTTATTGTTACCATGTACAATAATTTCCTGGTTGGGTTCATTTCACTTAGCATCATTTCTATACATTGTCTTTCAACTGCAATTCTGAAATTAGATATTAAGGGAATGATTCACTGCCATTAAGATAAATAAGATAAGTAAGGTAAGTAACTGTCAAACTAGTCCATATTATGGACTACTTTGCAAATCTACAAATGGCCAGATTAAACTTGACCACATTTAAAGAGACTTTAAGTCTCATCAAGGGTAACCAACAAGGGTAACCTCACTTTCAGTGAGGTAGGATATATCTACCCCAAGCATATGAAGATTTAATGAGGTAGAATAGGTGGATAAGAACAAACTGTTCCAGTGACCATGAAGGCAACTGAATTGGGTGCTATAGGGTACTTAGAACTTGATCAGACATCAAAGATGCCAAGGTCATTCAGTAAATCCTTGGTAACTGTCAGTCTGCCTGACTTTTTGTCTTTTCATTGATTCTGATGACTCCATGAGAGAGAGAAACTGATCACTTTTTGCAACTCTGCCTTGCTTAAATCCAGTTCCCATAGGAGTTAAGACATCACCTAGTGAAATCACCCGTTTTCTTTGAAAATGAAAGAGGAACAACAAAGTTCATTAAAACATTAGACTATACATAGAATAAACAAATTTTTTCCAAAGCAGGAAGTTCCATTGCTACTTAAAGTCATCAAAGGAAAGTATCTCTCCCTTACTTATTTCTAATACTTTCTAATGTATTAATTGGCTTATTTTGTTTTCTGTACAGAAGTATATTTACATTTGCATAATTTTGAGTGTTGTTTTAATGTATATTGTAATTGTTGGTTCATAACAATTCTAGGTGCCCATCTAATTGCAAAAGTCACATTTGGCACTCATATATTCAAAAGATGTTTTTTAAAAGATGATATTTAATGGATGTTGGGTGTACTTTCCTCAGTATTTCCTATGAAAGGATAAGATTCTCACAGAAGAGAAAATATTGTATAAGTAAAGGAGGTGAACTTGGCTCCTTGCTTTCTCTCAGGATCTTAGTTCTCATTGTTCTAAGCAATAGTTACTAAGCCTTTACCCATTATTCTCTAAGACTTCTCTATTCTTCAACCTCAATCTGCTGTTATTGACTTTCCCTACCCAGGCATCCACAATAGCAACTACATAGTTATCTTAGGTGAAATTCTGTCTTCAACCCAACTCTATTATTGGAAAAAAATTTCTCCCATCATTTTCTTACCCTCTTGGTGGTAAGGTAGTAGCTAATGAATAGGAGACCCATCCACACAACCCACATGGTAGTGTTATGCCACAGTTCTCTTTTAATGCCCTGACCCAGTTTCCCTAATTGTCCTATTCAATTACTCTGCCTCAGGTTATAAATTCCTTCTTAATGTTTGATAGGTTAAAGGTCTTATATCTTAGACCTTAGGCTATACTTATTCCCTCTTAATGTTTAATGGGATAAAGGTCTTTATCTGGTTTAGACATCATTAGAATATCAGGAGCCTCTCCAGTACTTCCCATTATGTCATCCTAGGTGCCTCCCCCCATTAGGTCATCCCCATCCAGGTACCTCCCCTATTATGTTATTGTTCTTGTTACCTTATAAAAGAATTTTGTATCCGACATTCCCTGCTGCATTCTTAGAGACGATAGTCTCATTCAGCTCTGGGACCAAACCATGGATCCGGTCCTAGTAAATTTCTCCCATTTAATAAATTATTAAATAGTTCTCTAATCTCTATCTTGCTCAATTTCTCAGTAGAGGTCACACATGCAAATAATTTAAAAATACATAAACAAACAAATATTCATTTATTAGAGATGTGTACTAAAATAAGTTTTAATAAATAGGACCCTCTATCAAAATTTTGCTATCCTAGACCTACTTGTAATTGTCTAAATTTCACACTTACATCTACCTCTTTCTACAGAAAATAAGTATGCTTTTGCAGGAAAGGCAACAAGATCTTCCTTTCTCTAGGACAAAAGCTCAGGTGAAGAGAAGGATTTGCAAGGATAAGGAGGAAGAAACAGCCACTAGTTTCCTCCACAATCATTGTATAAGGATTCTCATTGGGAAGGGAATAATCTCAATTTACAGAGCTTGTCAGGGTATTATAGATAGAGAGCTTGGTTCAGTATGGAAGACTTTGTTTTAAGTTCCCCAAAGACCACATATTATTGTCAGTGTGACAATGGACAACTTGTTTAACCTCCCAATGAGTTAGGTAACTCTCTAAAGCTAAAAATTGAGAGAAGGCACTGATTTGCTTTGGTAGAGAAAATTGTGTTCCATATACCAAGAAAATAACAAACATGAGTTTAAAAAAATCTTTCAACTCACTATTCTATCTAAAATCTTAAAAATCCTACTTATTTATATCTCACTGACCAGTTGCCAAACAATAATGTGAAGAAGGATTTTGTAATATTAAGAGTATTCTAAAACTATACTATATCTATGTGTGTGTGTGTGTGTGTGTGTGTGTGTGTGTGTATTCACCAGCATTTAGCATTATTGTCTATTTGTGCTTCACTCTGTGACTTTGTAGACCATGCTATCCATGGATTTTCATGGCAAAGATACTGGGGTGGTTTGCCATTTCCTTTTCCAATGGATTAAGACACATAAAGGTTGGGTGATTGCTCAGGGTCACCCAGCTAGTAAATGTCTAAGGCCACATTTGAACATCCAACCATAGTACTCTATCCACCCCGTTGCCTCTTTTTGTACACTTCTTGCAACATAATAACATATACATAGTAACATAGTAACAAATAAATGTTAACTTGTTTTGACTACACTGTCTTGTACCAGTTTAAAATAATTTGGGTCACTTCAAAATTTGAAAATTAAATTACCGTTTTGCTGATATCTTATTAAATGAAGATCTCCAAAAACCCAAACAAAATCTACAATTTGAGCTCATTGAATTGTTATCATTATAAAATCATCCCCATGTTATAAGAAGAGCTTTCAGTTTGATATGTAATTTCATATGTAGTTAAAATTGCTATAAGGAAGCATATATAAGAAACCATAAAAAACAGAGTTCAAATCTGGCTTCAAACACTTAACACTTCCTAGCAGTGTGACCCTGGTCAAGTCATTTAACTCTAATTACCTCAACAACAATGATAAAAAAAAATGTGATGTGAAATTGATATATGAGAATTTTAGTTTATCATTCTCGAGGACTATTTCCCAATCAGCAATTTATGTATAAGTTGACAGGGGGGAGATTAAATTAGATGATCATTAATGTATTTTTATGCCATGGAGAGTAGGACTCTAGATTTGGAATTAGTAAGACTTGGGTTCAAATTCTGCCCCTAAAATGGACTCTATAAAGCTTTCCAGTTTTATGTCTATGATCCATGTGTCTAGCGGTGTTTATGCCACAAAGAGCTGTACAGAACTCAAAAGTGTACTCTTTTGAAGATAATCTTTTATTAAGAAAAGGGAAAAAATTCTCAATACTCAATTTGAGGTTTTTTTTTTTTTTTTTTAATGTTTTGGCTTATTTTCCATGATATATTGTAGTTTGTGTAGTAAAATGTCGACAGTTAGAATGAAATGTACCACTCTGACTCCTTTAGCTTGATGATACAAAATATTTCCAAACAAAATGGCCATATTAAATTGGGTTTTATAAAAAGGTAATGCTTTCTAGACAATTGTGGGTAGATCAGGTCATTATAGTCCAAGTTTTATTTTGATTTTTAAGTATGGGGGCAGGTCTTATGGGTAAACAAAGCATGAATTCCAGCTGCTTCTGTACTCCCAGTGACCCCTGACTCTATTAGTAATGGAATCTAATGACATCATCTTTTGACAGTCATGATCTTTAACCTAGTTTGATCTAAACCAGACTCCTCTGGAATGATATCATTAAAGGTAAATCCCTGAAAAGAGAGCAAACCATTTTAGTATAAACCATTTAGAGGTATTAAGTTACTGGGAATGATTTCACCCATCACTTTTTTTCTCCCTTGGGCAATCCAAACTATATAAAAACTATAAGAGAAATGATTGAAATATTAAAAATAGATAAAATTTTAAAATTTATATCAGTATCCCAATTATATGACAGACCTGAATGTATTTTCATCTAACATTTTCTTTTATTGGAAATGTTTTTTAAAAACTGCCCGAGTACACATGCATATATAATCCTCATAAGTCTATATATGAACTATATAACTATCTAGATATAGGCATGAATTTATAAGTGAAGGGGAATACATGTGTAAGAAAAAAATAGCTGACATTATATAGAATTTTAACTATTTGGAATATATTATCCCTTTGAATCTTCATGACTACCCTGTGAAGTAAATGTAATGAACATTACTATCATTTTTATTTTACAGATGAGGAAACTGAGGTTCAGAAAATTTATGTAACTTTATAAGTGTTTAACAGCCCAATTCTAGCATTCTAGCTATTTTGCTATACCATCTCAGAGTGTGTTAAAATGCACACCTATTTTGGTATGGGTAATTTAACTCTTTCAACTTACACACACATTTACCACTTTCTATGTCTTATTCACATATATCTTTATGTAATTAGGAAATGTTTCATGTATTTATTCTAACATGTAGATTATAACTTTGGGAAAGTACTTTCTATATTTTATTTAAATTATTTTCTATTTTTCCTGATGTTTTCTTAAAAATTTCATCCTCTGATAAATGATTAAGAAATTGAAATCTTTTTCTCTCCTTGTCAGGATGGGGGATGGGACAAGAAATAAAGAAAATAATAATAACATAATAAGAAGAAACTTATTCCCCTTCTCTGCTCCATACCATTTGACAATAATCACAGAAATTTAGAGGAAAGATAGCAGGTAATGAGATGTTAATGTATTAACTTAAGGGCAAAGAAAGAACTAATCTGTTTTCCCCTTATGAAGTGTGAAGTAATTTTCCTGATAGGGCAACTTCTCATTGGCTCAGAGTACATTGTCATGCCCTTTATGGCCTTTAAAAATCTAAACCTTCCAGCATCAGGCAGGAGGAAACTTTGTGGATTTTAACATTTTTATCCCAATATGAAAACACCATGGAGAAAAGAGGATTCTCTAGTCTACTCCTCTAAACCCGCTCCCTACCCTTTAGCACTGCCCATAGAACTTTAGGGCAGAACTACTCACCTAGTAGGAAACACCATATGTGGCTCTGGACATTAAGAGAGAGGTAGTTAGGTTGAATAACATGTTTTCCCCTCATATGACTTAGCAGAAAAGAGAGTCAACATGGATTGAAGGAAGAATTAACCCTAGTACTCAGTAACTTCAGCGATAAAAAAAGAATACATCCAGGGAGTCTATTTGAACAACTGGCCTAACAGAAAAGCATTAAGACACCTCAAATTGAGAAAAGATGTCTGGGTTCTTCAGTAATGGAAGCACGAGTTTCCTTAGTCACACATATTTCTCAACTGTTTGCTCCAACATTGTAGTCTAAGTTGGTGCCCACTCTTCTCACTGATGTTGGATGTATTTGTAGAGGGAAACATGTTTTGGAGCTACTGTTCTTACTACACCGTTTTAATAGAACCTTTTGTTTTCAATTAATTGTGCCCAACAGGTTACCATTAAAGAGAAGCATTTTAAAAAATTATATGGACTCATAAGGTAGAATTTTATGAGTGTGGAACTACAGAATACCACAGAACCTAGGTATCATCACCTCTCCTATGGATCTAACTATGAATGGGAGTGATAAATAAGGGAGTAGTCCCAGAAAAAAAGTTTTTTTGTAACAATAGCTTCAATTTCTCTAGTGTTTTGAGGCTTACAAGGATTTTTCCTCACCATAAATTCTATGAGATAATAATTGCTTGAATGTTACAGATGATTAGACAGAGGCTCTGAGAAATTAAATGACATACTTAGAAATGCTTGGAACCAAGACTCACTGTAATCCAGCTCTCCTGATCTGAGGGACAGGGCTCATTCTACTATCCTTCCTACCAATAGTGGAGGAAATTCATTTGTCACACAGGAGTAAATTGTGTAGACATTCATATATTATTTTAGGTTGTTTGGTGTTCATTGTACATATTTATTTATATTTGTTCAATATCTCCTGTTACACTATAAACTCTTTAAGGAAAAGAATATATCTTATTTTTCATTAGTCATTCTCAGGGTTTTGTTCCCCACCCCACAGTATATTACAAAAGAACATAAGCTTTTATGAGAAGGGTCTGTTTGTTTTTTTCTTTGTATTTCCAGCATCTAGCATAGTGCATATATGTAGTGAATTGAATTAAATGGGTTCTTGAAAAATGTCATTATGCTGAATAACTGATGAAATTGTTTTGTTCCTCTAATTATGTAGGTAATAATTTATTTGAGGGGCTTAGGCCTCCTAAGAACAGAAGAAGAGAGTGGCAAGTAGGCTCTTTTTCAATCAGTTTGCTAGAACTGGTCATGTCCTTTGAACCTCAAGCTTGGCAGTCTTGATAATTGTTCCACCGATTTCAGCCAGGTGTTTCCAACACTTAAAATAATGTAATGTGAGGTAACTTAATAATGTATGATTTATGTAGCCATCATGAGGAATATAAACATGTCTATCCTGGAAACAGAAATCCAAGTTTAGATATAGATGCAAACACTGATGACTTTTAACAAGTGCAAGAGAGAGGTGAGAGGAAATCTGGTATTGAATTTTCTCTCACTGAGGAGAGAGACTGAGCAGCGATAACATAAGCATCTGAAATACCAAGGGCAGGGAGGCAGCACTTTGCACAGGAAGTATCATGGAACAGGCCATGTCAGCCTCGTCGTAATTGGTTCTTTGAAGTCTCCAATGTGAGAAGAGATGAACATTCATCTTTAAAGTGTGCTGAGTCTCAGGGATTGCTTTTGGTTAGGAGAGGAATGTGCAGTTATTTGAAACCTGACCCCAAGGTCTCTAAAAAGTTTGGCTTAGGCTGTGCAAAGAATGACCTTGTAAATTTAGACAGCTGCTAGACTACTGCTAGGAGCAAATTATTACAGCAGTTGTGATTTTCTTGACTGCAAAAAAGCAAAGGGCACCTACTGAAGCCCCAAAGGGTCAGCTTTCACCTTTAAGACATTTGTGAGAAATGGAAGCCATGGATTCTCAGGAGAGTAAGAGAGCTTTGGAGAGGCAAGACTGCTCAGAAGGGCTTATGAGATTTTGCCAAGAGACCCCCACATGAAGCAAAGAAGAGATTACACACAGATGAACATAAATTATATATATATATATAAATAAATAGAAATACACATACAAATAAATCAGAAATCTAGATTATAGAAAAATGTTTATGTATTTTATGTATATATGTGTATAAATACATATAGATGTTTGTACAAATGTATGTCTTCTTTCCTGTGTATTATATGCCATATATATCAATGAATTCATTTCTTTCCTCTCTTTGATGTACAGTGAGTCTCTAAGAAGATTCATCTTATAGAAATTGGAACTTCTAACTAGATAAAATAGAACTAAACATTCACAAATCTATATTATAAAAAAGGAAAGTGTGCATGTGTGTGCTTTTACTTTATAAATGTAATTATATATATATATATATATATATATATATATATCTTTAAATTAACATGTTCCCCAAGCACATCTAAATTACATGAAATTATTAAAGCACATATCTATTGTATTAAATAAGTTATATCTTATCCTACATTTAAATAGTTATGTTAGCTGAATCAAGTAGATATTAAGTAATATTGCCCTTCCCACCCCCATTTCATGAAATGGAGGAATAGAAGCAATATAACGAGCATTTATATAATGTTAAAATAATGATGAAAATAATAACATATTTATATAGCACATTCAGGTTTGCAAAATACTTAATAAATATTTTTTTCATTTGATCCTCATAATACTGGAAGAGAAGTACAATTATTATCCATGCTTTACAGATGAGAATACTGAGGTACAGAGAGATTAAGTAATTTGTGCAGGGTCACACAGCTACTAAATGTCTGAGACTGGATTTGAATTTGGGCTTTGTAGGTTCCAGGTCCAGTGCTCTATTTTTCAGTCATGTTTGATTCTTCATGACCATTTGAGGTCATTTGAGGCAAAGATACTGGATGTAGTTTGCTTCCAAAGATACTGGAATAGTTTGCTCCACTTCTTCTCCAGCTCATTACCCAGATGAGGAAACTGAGGCAAACAGGGGTAAGTGAATTCACCAGGATTACACAGCTAGAAAGTGACTGAGGCTAGATTTGAATTCAGGAAGATGAGTCTTTCTGACTCTAGGTCTGGCACTTTGCATTATGGTACCACCTACCTGTCCCAGAGCTCTATCCACTGTGCCACTTAACTTATATCATTGAAACATTAGAGTGACATTAGACTGTGAGCTCTTTGGGAGAAGGGACTGTCTTTTACCTTTCTTTGTATCCCTAGCATTTAGCATCAAGTCCAACACATAATTGTTAGAATCCTTACAAGCTGTTAAGTCATTAGAATTGATAGAGACAATAATTATTTTATTTAGGATGGTTCAGTATGATTGATCTGATCTTACAAGGAGATGTTATGGGCCAGAACTTGAAACAAGGTACTAAGTGGAATTGATAGAAACAATGCTTGTGTTCACACCTTTAGAGAGCTCATAGAAGCAAGGAGCTCTCAGGGCCAAAGAGCACTCTGGGAGGAAGCCCACAAGCCCATTCTCGGAGGGGGAGTCAGATTCATTCCAACTTTCACCTTGGTGCTGGCTGAAGATATTTGGAAGAAGAGAAGCTGAAGCTGGCAGAGGCAAAAGATTAGCGGCAAGAGCTCTTGGAACCAAGGAAGGAGAGAGGCCTCTAAGAAAGCTAACTGGGCCCAAGGAAAGAGATAAGAAATAAATGTTTGGATTTTATCAGCTGGCTGTATTTGGAGTGATTATTACTCTGAACTGAAACTAAGGCTGCCTCCAGAAAACCTCCCCAAGAGAGAACCATTATATTGTAGAAAAGAAGAAAATACCACACATAATGGCACTAAATAAATGTTTGCTGATTTAATGATGTGGAATGTCATCTTATTACAAAGATTACAAACTTTTAGAACCAAGAGCTAATCGAGACCTTAAAAGTCATCTTCTCCAGTTTCCCTTATTTTACCACGATGAAGCTGAGGAAACTTATTAGCATGAGATTTGGATTTTCATATAATGATTTGAGAGAGAGACAAGATGGTAAATAAAAAGTAGCACTGAATTTGGAGCCAGAAGATAGGGCTTCAATTCCTAACCCTTTTGCTTATTATCTAAATGATCCTGAATAAATCAACTATTCCCCATCTCTGGATCTCCCTGTTTGTTTAAAAAAAAAATACTAGATCAAATGATCATTAAGATCCTACTTAGTTCTATCACTTAGTCTCTACTTCTAGCATCTTATTAAAACTGGATGTATATTGACAGACTTCTAGCACCCTATAATAAAATGGGGTTGAAATGGGTTCATGGTTTAGACATAGTGGCTAATATTATGAACAAATTAGAAGAACAAGAGATGGTCTTCCTTTGTAGTCTGTAGAGAAGAAGGGAATTTGTGACCAGGGAATAAATAGAAAACATTGTGAAATGCAAAGTGAATAGTTTTGATTATATTAAATTAAAAAGCTTTTGTACAAGCAGAACCAATGTAGCCAGGATTGGAGGGGAAGCAGAAAGCTGAGGGAAATTTTTTATAGCCAAAGTTTTTGATAAGGGCCTCATTTCTAACTCTATTCCCCCCCCCCCCCCCCATCCAAAAAACACTTGAATGCATTAGGGATTGATCTCAAAATGACCCAAAATATTTTATTCCATTCTAGGAGAATCTTTAGACGATTTTATAAATGGGGATGAGAAGGGAGAGAAGGGAAGGAAGGTGGAGCTTGTGGGAGAAAGAAGCCATATTGGATGGTAGGCTGAAATAAAGATGATTCTGTATCCAATAATTATAACTTCAGGGCTTGCATAAGAACAGGAGTACTTTTATTCACATCTATGGAAATCCAGATACAAATTGTAATCTGAGATTTCCTGGGAAATCCTGGATAGTGGTGAAATAGATAAAGAAATTGATTTTTGAGAAGTTTCCCAAATCAAACCCAGTCTGAGAAGGCCTCATAGCACTACATGTGGGGCAATAGATTATGTAGATTATATTATTTTATGATATGTTATAGCATATATATCATATCATATAGCATATTATGTCATGCTATGCTGTGCTATGATGTATTTATTTATATTATACAAACGATAGGCTCTTAACCAATGCAAATTATAGGTAATATATTTTTCTATTTAATTCTAGATTTGGAGAATTGGAGCCAGAGTCAGAAAGAAATGAGTTCAAATGTTGGTTCCAAAACTTACTAGCTGAGTGCTTTACAGTGGGGATAACAATGCCTATTTTATCTATTTTGCAGAGATAATGAAGACCAAATCAGATCATGGATAAAAGATCATGCAAACTTTAAGCACTCTATCAAGTTACCATTACAAGCTCCTCAGTGGGAAGAGAAATACTATTGACCAGCATCCCTCATCATAGAAATTATGCTAACTTTTCCAAAGATCTTACCCCACAAAGGTTAGGCACAATTTTTTTTTCTTAAAAAGTTATTTGAACTATATTTGGGATTTGATTGAACTAGATGACTAAATCTCTAGCCTTTGATTTGGTTTACTAGTTATCTGAGGGGATAAAAGAGATTTGCCCAGATAGGGTCAGGTCCTTTCAGATTTGGTTGATTTCCTAAAGCCATGCAAATCACCATATGTTTCCCTGAGGACCAGATACCTTTTTCTATGGAGACAAGTTAGCCATTTCTACCTGAGTTAAGTGCTTAATAATAAAAATCATTTATACAGCACCTACTATGTGCTAAGCACCATGCTAATCACTTTACAAATATTATTTTATTTGAGCATCACAATAACCCTGAGAGATAGGTGATATCCAAATTTTACAGTTGAAGAAATTGAGACAGAATTTAAGTGACTTGCCCAGAATCGCACAGCTAGTAAAAATCTGGTGTTCTATCCACTGTATCATCTCGCTAAATAAACCTCATTTTGTTAACTTTTAGTTAGTTTTTAGTGTCATTTCATTCTAATTCCAAACCTGAAGCACTTAATGGTCTGAAAAATAAAAATCATAATTGACAGTTTATATTATTTATACTATAATAATCACATTATTAAAAACAGCTGTGACTCAAATCTAATTTGCTTGCAAGTGAGTTAAATATAAGCTTTAGCATTATTGAAACTATTCTTAGAAAAAAAAATAACACTTTTGTATTACCCTTCAATTAACTGCCCTTCTATTCCTTTTCTATATAGATCGTTTTTATAATCTAAGGTGGTCAATGAGTTTCCTGTAGAACTTTCCATCAGACTTTGTAAACTGCTCCCATACTCCCCCAAAATTACAATCATATTCCCAAGATGACCTAAAGGTCATCCAATCTTTGTTTAAAGTTGTCCAAGGAGGCAGAATCTACTACCTTTTCCTCACAAATTTTAATCAATTCTAATTGCTCAGAAGTTGTTATTTCTAACATCCAAAATAAACTGACTTATTTGATACTTTCTCACATTTGTATTCCAGCTTCTGCCTTCTGGGCCCATAAAGAACAAATCTAATTCTCCATCCATATGATAACCCTTCAATACTTAAGATTATTCTCTTATCCTTCCTGAACCTTCTCTTCTCCAAGGTAAACATTTTCAATTTTACATTTGGGTGCTCTATCCAAAGGAATATAAATTTGTATTACTTGGGGTTTGGAGATAGGTTTTTCCTTCCCTGTTTTATTTATTCAATTTTTGTTTTTTTTTGTTTTGTTGAAACTGGGACAATTAACCCCTTTGTCTCATGTAGTATTTATTTATGATTTCTTGAAATATAGCTCTGTAAAAGCAGGCTTTGATAAGATCCATTGTGATTCAAATGGAGCAACTTGACTATGTCTTTAAACCCAAACTACTCATGGCTCTCACTGTTCAGTCAATAATAGGCCCCAGTCCTAGCCTCACTTGCTCATTGTTTAGATTTTGATGGCTCAGAGTATAAATAGCTACTGTTGTCATTTTGGACAGAAATTCCAAGGGTTTTTCCTTCCCAGGAAGGGATTCTTTGGTGAAGGCAAACAAAGCCATCTTTTGCCTCAATTTTTACCTAGCCTTTAACTTTTTTAGCCTTGTCCAGCTTTTAACTGAAGGTGTTGGCTCAGACAAACTGAGATCTGGGAAAGACCTTAGCTAAAAATCACCAAAGTCCCCCCATTGCATCCAGGGCCATCACCAGTTATCTTTATCCAATTTTTATTGGACTCTGATGATAGAGAAGGAAATGCTGATGACTTTTTACACCTCTGAATGAATTAAATCTATGACTCAATTTAATCTAATTCACTTGCAAATCAAGATATTACCCTTATGATGTCATTGCTTGCTTTCAAGAATGAGGAATGAACAACAATATGACATAGCATTAAAGATCCTTCACTATCCTGATTGCTTTCTTCAGGACACTCTCTAATTTATCAATAATATTATTCTCAAACCATAATGCCCCAAGCTTAACATAATATTGCAGATGAAGTCTAATGAGGACAAAATGTAGTGGAACTATCACCTCCTTATTCCTGGAAGATGTGCCCTTTCTAAGTGAAACCCTGGATTATAATTAACTTTTTTCTCCCATTCATATTTCACTGCTCACTCATATTGAGCTTATATTTCATTAAAATATATTTGGTTGTTTTTTTTTAAAGAGGAAAAAAATAAAACAAAACAAATATTGTTCAAGTGTGGCTTCTCAACTTACACTTATAAAGTTGATTTTTGGATCTAAGTGCAAAACTTTACATTAATCCCTATGGAATTTCAACTTATTAAATTCATTTCAGTATTCTAGGCTGCAAAGATTTTTTGGTACCATAGTGTTATATACTGGTTTTCTGTCATCTGAAAGTTTAATGAGCACCACATTCTTACTAGATTTGTGATCAATTACTTACTTATTCTCCTTTTTTTAAAAAACAACACCCATTCTAAGCTCAGAGATGCTGTTTCTAATTTATCCAGGCTGTTGATCCTAAATTTCTCTGTCTGGATTTCTGAACCATATTCACTTTCCTTGTCTCTATTCATAAACTCTGCTTTTCAACCTCCCTCCTTGTCTCTACAAGATGTTTTATTTTCCATACATCTAACTGCCCTATTTCCTGAATCTCTGCTTGGCACCTGTATTCTGAGGGCTATGTGAACTCTGTAGCCTAAACTTTTTGGTTTCTTTTTCTAATATTGCTACCTGGCTCTTTCTTGAAACCTGGTTCTGATTTGCAATAACCTATTGCTACAGGCTACTTAATATTCTTATTTTCTAATACATGTATATATAATATATATTTAATTTGTTATAAAATAATTTTAATATATTATGAATATAATATATAGCTCTAGAATATAAATATATTATGTTTATGTGTATGTACTATAGATATAGATTACCTAAGTACATACAGAATTTTACAGAAGTGACATCTTTAGCTACAGAAAAACCTCTTATAATAACAATATTGGAAAGCAAATTCCTAATCGATATTATAGACTAAATGTCATTTTCACCTTTCATATTGCACAGTTGTTAAGTTCAGTGATCTGTGGTATCATAATAATAAAACTTGTTAAATGTCTATTGTAAAGAGAATGAGAGTAGAATTTTAAATTGTATTTAAGCATTAACAAGTAGCACATAGTTAATGAATGAATATCTTATTAGTTTTTTGGCTTTTTCTCTGCATGATCTATTTGTAAGGGATAGTGGAACCTCCCAGGAATTCATATAGTCCCAGAAGACTCAGAATGTAATCATAAAGTATTAATGACATATCACATTATTTATAAAGTTAGTGAACTATGAACATCTCTTTCATCAAGTCCAAAAGAGAGCCATTCCATTGGTTGAGTAAACAGATTAGGATGTCTGGGGAGGGGGTGGGGAGAAGGGAAGGAGGAGGATTTAGATAAATAAGGCCAAAACAAATTTCAATAATCTAGGTCCTAGCAGAAGATTTGTTAAGTCCAGAGATGTCTGTGGAGGAGACTGCTGTGGGGAGGGGGAAAAAGACATTGTATATATTTATGGGAGAGTATGCTATAGATTTGCTGGGGGTATGTTTTCTAACTACTACTATTTTACTGTAGAATTAGAGCTTTTGCTAAGGTACTCTAGTGGAGGCTCAAGAATTATTTAGAAATAGCCATTTACAGTTACCCCCGGAATCTGAGATAACAACTGCCCTCTGAGGCATCACACTGCCTGTGTGAATATGAGTTGGGGGAAATAATCCAAAGAGGGCATTGCAATTTACAGCTTACATTTTCTACATGAAGCCTTGTCTAATTCCTTAAATTCCTAGAATAATTGCCCCCTTCCCTAATCATCTAATGTTCATTTTTGATGTATTCTGTATCTGTATGTGTTTTTATTTACAAACACATGTATATATGCATGCATGTATTTGTAAAAGTGTATATGTATGTATCTGCTTCTACAGAATGTAAATTCTTTGAGGGATGTAACTACTTCATTTCTTCCTTTGTATCTTTATTGCTTAGAATAGTGTCCATCACATAGTAAGCACTTAATACTGATTAATTTATTGACCATACCACAGACACATCTAGGAAATTCCTTATCTTCAAATCTTATGCTACATTTTCAAAAGGAAACTCATATTGTTGGGTGTGCTCATTCTCTCACTAGCAAAAATAACTTTAGAAAGATGAAGATATCACAAAATATACATAATTATGATACGTGGGATATTTTGCCTGCGTGTGGAAGGGATTTTGATTGAGATAGTTATGATCAACTTCTGACACACTCAATATCCATAGAGACTCTGGTTTTCACTCTTATAGAAAAGAAGAAGAATGCCTTGCCACACTATCAATAATCTAGAAAGAAAAGAGCAGTGGTTAGGTGATAACTTTATTATCGTCAAAAGGAGTATTAGGCTAAAATTATTTTTATTTATCACACTTCAGATATTTATTGTCTAAGAGTATAATGCCCTTTAAGGGGGTTCAGTATAAAAGCTACTTTTCTTGGTTGTTTCCAATGGGAAGGTAACAGGATACTCTCCTTCAGTTTAGCTCCCACATATCAAATACTATTTACACAAAAGACAATCTCACAAAAGGAGCAAACACACTTACTGAAGCAAATTGTAAACAGAAATCAGGGAAATTATACAGAATAGATGAAACAGTACTCAAGAGTAAATGAACTCTTCTACTTGGAAATAAGATAAAATTTCAGCTCAACCCAGGAGAGGATATCACAGGGGAAATCCATTCTTAGTAATCTGTGGAGATACATAGGTGCTAGAAATCACAGAATGAGTTTGGGAGAACTGACTTTCCACTTGTCTTTAGCTCTAGAGAGATTTCCTAGATTCTATTCAAAAGTTTGCTCATGGTATCAGACCTTACTCTATAGAATTCGATTTTTCTTTTTCTTTCCCCAGTTTTTGTTCACAGCAAATCAACTAACCATGGACCAGGTATTGTATGCTATGTTCTGGAGAAGGAAGGAATGAATAAAGTGAAAAGAAGGAAGGAGGGGGAAGAGAGAAAGAGATACTAACAAAAGGGAAAGCAAGGAACGAAGGAAAAAAAGAGAAGGGAAGGAAAGAAGGAAGAAAGGAAGGGAGTGAGGGAGGAAGAAAAGGAAGGAAGGAAGAGAAAAGAAGGAAAGGAAGGAAGAAAGACATAGAAAGAAAAGAAGAAAGAAAGAAAAAAGGAAAGAAAGAAAGGAAAAAAGAAAGAGAAAGAAAAAAGGAAGGAAAAGAAGAAAGAAAAAAGAAAGGAAGGAAGAAAGATACTTCTTGTCAAAGAACTCACTTTCTGGAAGTATTTCAGACAATCAGGAGTTAAATCTCCCTATCTAATATTATGAAGTCAGAGGGATATCCTTCACAGAACTACCTCATCCACATGGGATTTGGAGGTGTTACACTAGAACCAGTTTTCTTCTTGAGTTTTTTTTTTTTTTAAATAAATACTTAGAAGACCATATTTAGCCTAATTCTTATGAAAAAAAAAAATCCTTGGTGATTTTTACTGTTGTTAATAATGGTTATTCCAATTTACCTCTTTTTTTCTACTTGAGATCTTTTCTTCTCACAGATACTGATGTGTCCATTTTCTTCGCTACATTGGATTTAGTTTGCATATTTATATTTACTAATAAGTATATTTGCTATCATTATCCATAATAAGAATCAAAGCTTCTTAAACTTTTTCCATACACAACCCCTTTTTGCCTGAGAAATTTCTACATGATCCCAGATTTATAAAATAGGTATACAAATCAAACGCTTACTGATAATACATCATAATTTTATGACCCCCACATTAACTTAAAAGATCCATATAGGGTCATAAACCACAGTTAAAAGGATGGATTTTAGGCTATCCACTATTTGCTTTTGTCTTTTCATCTCCAGTTCCTTGTACAGTTCAAAACTTATGATAGGAACTTGATAAATGCTTGTTAGTTAATTGATTGTTTCTTATAATACAGTGGAAACCATGCCATTTGAAACTATAGAGTTTGAATAGAATAGTCCCAGCTCTGCCACTGACAAGCTGTGCAATTTAGACAAATTACTTAATCTCTCAGCACCTCTTTTCTCTTATCTATAAAATGAGTGAATTAGAGAAGATGATCTCTCTGTCTATAATTCTGACATTGTAGAATTCGGAGTCACAGCTAAGCTTCACATGTGGAACTGTTCTGTGACTGGGTAGAGTGAATGTCAACTGATTCCATGGCAAGAAAAAAAAAAATCAAGGATGGGGTATACTGAGTTAGTGATCACTTCATCTGCACAAAAAGTCACTAGTACAGGCCATTTATTTAATTGGCTCATGTAGAGGAATGCTCCTATGATTTTGGAAGCCATTTTAATAGCATACATCCACAATCTCCACAGGCTTGAAGAAATATGTTCTGCTAGGGAACTTTTTCTCCCTTTTCATGCCAAAGTTCTTTTCTTAAAAAGTATCACCCATTGAATACCCACTGAACTATAAATAATGTATGGTCCTGAAGATGGAAATCCAGCTTACTTTCCTCTAATTTTAATGTATACTTTTTGCAATGCACCACGGTAATTCCAGGGTTTCTCTCCCCTAAGGCTTGTACTCTCTTTTTGATTCTTCACACTGACTCTACAGAGGATATACTGTACTTTTTGTTTAAAGTTACACCCATGCCCTCAAGGCTTTTTTCTTTTAAAGCTATTTGCAATGTTTACATTGGCGACAAATCTACTTAACTCTTCTAAGAAGGAAGAAATAGCCTTTTTGATGTAAAGTATGCATCCTGACAATCTCTTTTCCTTTCTATATGCAAATAGTTTGGGATTCCCTCCTCCTCCTCCCCCCCAATCCCAACAGGTGGTTAGGGCCTGGGTTTGGGGCCACGGCTGTAGAAAAGAATTGTAGCATCCTGTCCTGGCCTCTCCTTGGAGAGGTTTGCTCTATGACCTAGAATGCTTGATTCAAGCAGCCCCTCCTCGTTTCCCATCTGCAAAATGGGAGCCTTGTGAGCCTGCTGAGCTCCCAAGGGTGTTGTGACTTAATTAGTGAGAGGAAAATGTTCCAAACCTCTCTAAGAAAGGGCTCCATGCAAGGCTCATGTATTATTATACAGGGAAGCTCCTGCAGACAAGTTACAAAGGAGCCTCAGAAGGAAAGGTAGTTTCAAGCTCCTTTGCAAAAGATAAAGTACTTTCTTGGTTTCTTCAAAATGAGAAAATTGACAGGGAGCAGAGTGTCTTAAATGAGTGTGGTAATGCTGCCATTCAGGAATAACAAGCAATTGCCACAGCAACTCGGCTCTTCCTTGCCTGACATCCCATTCTGCAAATTAAACACCAACACCCACTATTCTATTACAGCTGCAGAAGACTGTTCACCAGAGGCTCGAAGTTTGACAAACAAGCTGCCTGTAGGCTTGCAAGCCAAGGCTGCTCAGCTGTTAGGCCTACGATGAAGAGCTAAGTCTGGGAAAAAAATTCTGTTCAGTGCTTTAGGGTGAGCATTTAAAAAAAAAAAAAATGCAGAAAACCCCATCCCTGTGCCACTGAGATACTCGAATTGTTCCATGAGAGGGAGCCAGTGAGACTCTCGTGGTACTTGGGAGAGTAAGGTGTCTGGTTCAATCTTACCATTTGGTTGGTGCACTCTTGCTTTTTTCTTTATGGGACATTTGACAAGTATTTTAGGGAGTCTTGATTGAAAGAAGTGGAGGCACTTCTGCACATATCCCAGGCGGCACATTATATAGAGTTTTGGGCTTGAGGGAAGACCTGAATTCAAATATAGCCCAAGTACTTGCTAGCTACGTGAAAACAGTAATAAAGATTAGTATTTATACAGTGCTTAGGATGTGCCATGCACTGTGATTAGTACTTTACAATTATTATCTGATTTAGTTCTTAAACCAAACCTGGGAGGATTTTATAGTTGAGGAAACTGAGGGAAATAGAGGTTATTACAAAATCATTTACAAATCCTAGATACTAATACTGACTCACCTTTTTGTCATGTGAGTGTTTGATAAATTTGATAATTATGTCTTCATCTAAGTAACTGATAAAAATTTTTACTGGAAGAAGTACATTGCAATTACAAAATCAGTGACACTAGCTATGTGATTGTGAACAAACCACTTAAACTTTGTATATATGGCATATGTATACTTGTATGTACAATTCTCATTTCTCAATTTGGAAAATGAATTTCTTTGCTATTTGTTTTTTATGTTCACTGTGGAACTGGTATTTGATTAGAAGAGAGTTCGTGTTTCCTTCTTTGTTACGAAATAGTGATCAGCAGCACAACTTAAACCTGAAAACTAAAACAGAAGTTATTAAACTTTTTTCATTTGCAACCCCTTTTCATTCAAGAAATTTATACACGATCCCATCTTGAATCCGAGCTAAGGTGTTTCTGACCATTCCTGTAAGCATTGGGTAAAGTGCATGTTACATGTTCAGAACCAAGGATGCAGTGAAATTGCATGATGCAACATGGGTAAGAAACACCTCAAATTTATTAGTTTGATTCTGAATTAATTTTCAGTAGTTGTGTTTGGAAACTTTTTATTGTCAAATTTTTTGCAACCTGCACATTCATTTACAAGACCTCATTATGGAGTCACGACTCACAGTTTAAGAAACACTGATCTAGAAACTATATAAAGTAAGGACAACTAGAGTGGTGAAACCTCAGAATCAGGTATTATGAAGACAGTTGAAAGAACTTAAGGTTTTAGCTGATAGAAGATTTAGAATGTGCAGAGGAGTTGGAAAGCCCTTATTACATACTTCACCTATTTCAAGATCTGTCCTTTGGAAGAGTAAATAAATAGCCTACTTGGTTCCTAAGTAGGAGCAATGGATAGAAGTTTTAGAGATGCAGATTTAGAGTGGTTAGGAGAAAAACTTCCCAATTGTTAGAGTTAGCCAAAAGAAAATTATGGTGCTTTCAGAGGAAACAGGTTCTCCATCATTGAAATTCTTTAAGCAAAAGTTAAATAATTCCTCATTGGTTATGCTGGAGGAGGGATTCCTTCTAACTGTATGACAATGGTTTTAACAAAATACCCTCCAGTATCCCAGGTACTCTCTTTACCCTAATGTTTAAAATATTCATTATTGGGAAGGAATTAGAACACTCTAACAAGTACTTTAACTCTAAATTTTTAATCAATATATTAATTGTATAATATAGAAGGGATGAATTAACATAAATTAAGGAACGGTCGTAGGCATTATATAACTAGATTTTAGAAAATCATTTGATAAAATCTCTCATGATTTGTTTTAACTTTATTGCATTGCTTGTTGTCCAAGGGAGAGATGAGAAAAGGAGGGAGGTAGAAAAATTTGGAACGTAAGGTTTTGCAAGGGTGAATGTTTAAAACTATCTTTATATGTATTTTGAAAAATAAAAAAAGCTATTATGTAAAAATTATTATTTTTAATTATTTTAAAAAGAAAGAAATTCCCCCCAAATTTCTTCATGATATATTTTTGGATAGGATGAAGAGAGATAAATGACATAGTTCTGTGATATTAATTAAAAACTGGTTATCAACCAAACACAAAATGTGGCCATTAATTATTGCAATGTACTGAAGTTGTCTCTTTGACCTTCTTCCAGTAAAAATTTTAATCAGTTACTTAGATGAAGACATAAATACAAATTTATCAAACACTCATATGACAAAAAGCTGGAAGTCAGTCAGCTAGCATCTATAAATATTGTACTAAGTAAATGGTTATCTTGATAATAATCCCAACAGAATCAGGATTAAAAAATGAACTAAAAAGAAAATAAAATTAAGGGTGAAATCTAAATGAAGCATGTTTTTCAATTCTTCAAAATTCTGTGATTCTGAAGACATTGATATTTCTTCCAGTGTTGCATGTCACTACTCATGCATATTTATGTTTATCTTGGGCAGTTTTTGCCCTTATTCTCACAAAAATTCTTTATAAATAGCAGATTGAATAGGGTAAAAGCTTCTTTGTTAGACATTTTAATATTTTGTCATTATAAATTTAGTTCTTTACTTGTTCAGTTATTACCCCTTTTTATGATCTGGCTCTCTTTCTGATCATGTGTTTTCTGGTTGGCAATTCTTAAATCATTTATTACACAGGAATCATGACTGATTATATGTTAGGGCTTACTTTTGCCCACCATGTATCTCTCTGTTGACTTTTCAATGATCCATGGTTTTGATTCATCATAGATCATAGATTCATAATTTGTAGTCATATAGCAACACTAGGAGAATAATAGTTGGTTCTTTCTGCCTGAGAGCACTTTGAGATCATTAAAAGTCCTTTGTAACTTTCTAAATATAATCCAGGCCACTTTCTTCCTTCTATTCAAGTTTTAGCCCTAGCTAATTGTCCATCTGCTGTTTCTGTCCAAGATTTATGTACTGATAGACTATTTCAATGGGCTGCCCATCCAACTGTATACAATTGCCTAGGCAACAGATGTTCTTCATCTATTTGGTTTTTCCTACATGGATTACTAAACTGATCACTTTTGAATAGTTAAGAATTTTATTGAAGAGACATTGTAAAATTCTTGGACTTGATTAAATGAATACAACTGCATCCATATCACCTTCCCCAGTTGATTATAAACTCATTGAGGTGAGTGGCTACTTTTTTATTCCCTTGTATCTTTTGTAGCTGTCACACTACCACACAGATAGTAGGAATAGAGTAAATGTTTGGGGAACTGAATTGAAATAGAAGTATTCATAGCACAAAACCATACTTCTGTGCTTCATCATGTTTTGGAGATGAACCTGGGTTCTCAAAATCTGTGACAGTGGTGAACAAGTTCTAGAGAACAAATTCTAGAAGCTTCTGTGTAAATATTTTGAAGTATTGGTCCCATCTATTGACTGCATTTGCTGTCTGAGGTCTAGCCTACCTAACTATCTAAAGGCTTATGATCAAGAGGTTGTGAACTCCTTGGTGATGGCAAAATCCCAACATGAAATTTACTGCAGAAGAATGTAAAGTTCTATTCTTGGATTTAAAAAAAATCATATTCATAAGTACCAGATGGATGAAAAAAGGCTACATAGTTCATATAAAAAGCCTGTGGGTTTCTCTGGAATTCAAACTCAGTATAAGTCAACAGTATGACATGACAAGAAAGTAAATCCAATCTTAGACTACACAAATAGAATTTTATTATTAAGAATGAGGGAGATATCAGTCCCACTGTATTCCATATTTGACAAACTATATCTAGACTATCATATTCAGTTCTGCCACTATATTTTAAGAAGAGAATAAAAATATTGGTAAACATTAAGAGAAAAAAGACATGGTGAGCCACATAGAGTGCTCTAACACCCAGTGACTGTGCCCAAGATGGGATTCCAGAAATAAATTCCACAATCTCATGAAGGTTGTGGATGCAAGAGCTAATTGTCAGTTTTCACATTCACTATCAGTGTCTGATCACAGATCCAGTGTAGATTGAGGAGGAGACATCTTCCTGGGGTAGAGGAAGTAGTAGTAAAGAGCAATCATGGCTCTAGGAATAGGTTCTGAGGGAGCAACAAGTTCTCAACTAAGTAAAAGCAGAATGGCTTTAGGACCAAGACCATTTGAAGCCTTCTCAGTTCTAATGTTCAGCTTAATTTTGCAGAAAATCTCAGACTAAAAGATTGGTCTGCAGGCCTACAATTCAGACTTTTAGAACCCACATGACTAAAAGTGACTCAGTCCATCAGCTGTCTACCAGTGTAACTGCCAAGCATTAAAATTCTATTATAGAAAGTAACAACTACTACATCAACTCTGTTGGTTTGGTCACATTGTTTTAATGCCAAATGTATACTTTCCATAAAAGACTATTCTGTGGAAAACTCACACAGAGCAAATCCTTACTTGATGGTCAGAAAAAATGACAAAAGGGAACTCTTGTGGTCTCTCTTAAGAACTTTGGAATTGATTGTATGACGTGGGAGACACTGGCATAGGACCTCCCATTATGGCATGCCCCATCAGAGAAGGTGCTATGCTCTGTAAGAAAAGCATAATTGAATTAGCTTAGAAGAAACACAAGAGACAACAAAGTTAGAAAAGCCACCTCAAATATTCATATAGATTATTTGTGTCTGATCTGTGGCACAGCATTTTGAACTTTTATTGTTCTGATCAGCCACAGTAGGATACAGTAACTTGACCTTAATATAGTGATGTTATTTTTGTTCTCTTCAAGAATGAAAGACAACAACCAACTATTGTTAAAATCTAAATCCAGGTCAGGAACTCATAGGACTCAGAGGGGTTGTCATTATATTTTGTCCTATATAATGCCACTTTTACAGCATTGAACCCTTGCAGGTGCCCTGGCTAGCTTATCCCTGAGATCCTGAAATGACACAATTGTCAATAGAGTAAGAAAGTAGCAGTAGGATTAAGACATACCTTCTCCACATGAATGAAAAGAACCCAGGATTAATAGCAATTCCAGAGTTAGGAAGTAGGCTGCAAGAATGAAGAAACAGAGAAAAAGGTCCCACCATAATAAGCCATTATAATAACTGAGATACTAAAGTCACAAACTCAAAAGAAAAGAATGACTAAAACATCTATAAGCAAAACCTCAAAGAAAAACATAGTCTGAGTAGGATTCAACTAGAATTCCTGAAAGAGATGAAGCAAGCATTTAAAAAAAAAAAAAATCAATACTATTACATTATAAATGAAATGAGAAAGCTAAGGAAAATTTGGAAAAGAAGTTAGAGTTCAGAAGAAAGAATTAGAAAGGGCAGGGAATAAGGATTTATTAAAGTGTCTACTACAAGTCAAGTACTTTAACAAATAATATCTTGTTTGATCCTTACAACAACCCTATGAAGCTAGAGGATATGATTCCCATGTTAAAGATGAGGCAATTGAGGCAGAAAGAGGTAAAGTGATTTACCTAAGGGACACAGCAAGGAAGTGTCTGAAGTTGGATTTAAATTTAGCTTTTCCTGACTTTAGGACCAGTTCACTAATCACTAATCACTAATCACTGCACCACCTACCTGCCTCTAAAGCAGCTATGTCAAACTCAGCCAGCTTAGCTATGCAACACATAAAACTCCCCAGATCTTAAGCAATTTAAAATGTAATTGGTATATGTTTCTTTTTTTCATAAAAAATACAACACAAAATAGATAATGTTAATTTGTAGTTTTCTAAGTCAATATATGATACATGGTGATATGTTTCTATTTGAGTTTAACACCATGAGTCTATAGATATTAACATGTTAGTATAAGAAAGCACAAAATACTGTCTGAGCAGCAAATTCCCAAAAAATTAGAATGTGCCAAATGACTCCATGAGATAAGAATAATAAAACCACGTCAAAATACTGAAAAAGTAGATGATGTCAGGTTTTGTATAGCAAAAACAACTAACCTGGAAAATAGGTCAAGGAGGAAAAAAAATAGAATTACAGAGCTACCTTGAAAGCCATGACAGGAAAAAAAAAGAGCCAAGTCATCATATTTCAAAAATTATTAAAAGAAGCCTTTTCCTTAGAAGCAGAGGACAACACAGAAATAAAAATAAGCCACCAGGCAAGAAAGTTCAAAATGAAAACTTCTAGGAAAATTATAGCTAAAATCTAGAACTTTCAGGAGTTCCTATAAGTTGAAGAATGGATTTAAAAAATGCTATGGTACCTAAACATGATAGAATATCATTATTTTGCAAAAGGGGTTGTTTCAGAGAAATATGGGAAGATCTATAGGAACTGATGCAGAGTGAAATGAACAGAACCAGGAGAAAATTTTATGCAATGACAAAAATATTATGAAGACAAAACAACTTTGAAAGATTTAGGGATTTTGATCAGCAAAATGACCAACTACAATTCCAGAGCACTGATGAAACAAACACACTGCCTCAGACTACAAAATAAGACAAAGTTTTTCCTGGTTTCAATTCCACAGAACAAGATGCTCCTCCCACGTTAAACTCATCACCTCTAATCTTAATAGCATGCTGCTAATCCAAACCTAGACTGACAACACCTCCCTCATTCCCTCTTCTTCCCCCTGCCCCCCCCAAATGGAAGGATGACAAGAAACTAAACTTTCTTGGATCATTCTTCTCTGCATATGCTATTCTACGTGGTTTCAATCCATAGAATAAGATCCCACCTTGGTCTCTCCCTCCTTACTTTCCAGTCCTTTTTGTCTACTCTAATTAGATTGCAAATTCCTTGAGGACAGGGCTTGTCTTTCTTTTTATTAATTGTATCCTTAGAACTTAGCACAGTGCTTAGCACATGATTAATGCTTATTAAATTAGATTCATTATACACGCATAAATATGTATATATGTGTATGTGTGTACATAGATGTGTATTATTACTTACATACATATTTCTACATATCTACATGTGTGTATAATTTATTTATTTAGAAAATCTGGGGCTTCTTTTTCTTTTTTCCCCTTTTCCTTTCTTTTTTTCCTCAGCTCTCTAGCCTTGACTAACTTTCTCTTGCTACCTCATTTTCCAGTTTTCAGTTTTTATATTATTCAAAAATAAAACATTTAAAATGATCGATAATTAAAAACAATCTCTCCAAGAAAACATTTTAAGGAAGGAATTAGAAAGTTTCATATATGTAAAAAATTGAAGGTATCAATGGAAAAACTGAAACTGAAAGGTTTTTTGTTTCTGTTTTGCCATTTTACAAAAGTGCTAACATTGCATTGGAACATACCTTGCTTGCTTTGAAGAAAAAGAGCTCAGAGATTTTTCATTTTGCCTTTACCCATGCCTCATATATTGTCAGTCCATGTAAGTATAGAATCATACCAGATTGCTGGGAATATTCACTGTCCACTATTTTGCATGGGGTTATAATTCAGATTCCAAATTAGAAGATTCATGACAGGGATCATGGTAATCATTCTGACAAATAATTCTGTGGACTTTTCCCAGAAATTTTGGTATTTGGCTTTTAGTGATTAAACATGTGCTATTTAGTGATGAGAACTTCATAGGGAATAAGTGAATTGCACCTGCAAACAGTAGGTCTATTAGTAGATGAATCACAGGTCACCACTAAAATATCCTTATTCTAAAAAACAAAATGTAGTTTCTTAGGCATCTAACTAATCATGGACTTTCTGCCTGAATACTCATTTGAGTTGCAAACCCCCTGCAGGTGTCCCACATTGATTTCATTAACTGCCCTATAAGAGCCCATTTGAAAAGGAAGTATAAACACACTTTCTTAGCTCAGAGGACACATCTGGAATTTTGACAACATTCTTACCAATCAGAAGCTTAGGAGACAACAAAGAGAAAGGGAACCAGCAGCTAGCAGCCAGGAGACAGATAACATGACCTTACCCACAGCACAGATCCACACAAAGCTAGGGTGAGCTTCCTCCCACTGAGTAAGGGGGCATGACTTTTCTGGTTATACCAGAGGTTAACAATTAGTTATTTCTGTGAGGTGTTACTTTGGAACTTTAAGTGCGCAATCACATGTAACATGTCCATGTTTTCTACATTCCTGGTAATCGCCCAGAATTAGAATCACCCACAACTGCTTTGGCCTGGATCAGACTTATAAGCCTTCAGAAGCATACATACAAGATGATATTGAGTACTGCCCTGGGAACATAGGTCAGTTTCAAAATTTTGAAATATTGACTGTCTTATCTCTTGCTCAATTCAGCTACAGGTTCTGCATAGAATATTACTTATTGTTCCTAGATGAGGAAATAACACTTGAAGGTATATTTTAAAGTAAACAAGACACTTATTGTGGATTCCCCCCTCCAAAAAAAATTAAAATATCATCTTCAGCTAAACATGTTTCCTAAAATACCTAGTTAAAGGTACTAGAATACTAGAGGAAATAAGAATAATATGAAAGAAATCAGCAACATTTGTGCATGGTGTTTGAAATTCCTTATCCTTATTTACATGGTAGTTCCAATGGAATGTTATTCCTGTGGATGTATGTTTTTTCCTCATTCATATCTGGGAATGCTTTGTTGAAAGCTCTGAATAACTAATAGTCTATATAAATGATTCTACTATAAGAATGTGAATATAAGTGAAATGACATGTTTTGGTCACAGTGTTGGTGTGAGAAGCATTTACTGTGCTTTGGTGAAAATTGTAAGATGTAGACAGATGTTCTTGATCCACCAAAGGTTGTGCCATATGTCCTTGTAAGAGGTAAAAAACCCTTCACCCACAAATATTTTTTTGAGTGCCTGAAATAAACATATGAATACCTGGTGTCATGGTGTCTTTTGGGAAGGGTTGAGAAAGTGCAGAAAAAATATATAGTTTTTATTCTCAAGTAGCAAGTGATGGTTGTCCTTCATACTTGAAGAGGACCAAAATGACAATACTATTGGGATCAATTTACAATGTGCCATGATTGTTCTGATCAGACCAATATGAGCTCAGAGGACTGTAACTCAGAGGGAGTTGTTACCTTTGACTTTAAGAATAGAAATAAGAGAGAACCTCAGTATAAACCTCCAGATAAGAATCTATTTAACCTATGTTAATACCCAGTTCTCATCAGTGATTGTTGTCTCTTAGCAAATAAACAAAACAAGATCGGTCCTTTGACTCATAGTTGCTACCCACAGGTGGACTAGACTTATCTTCAACATCTTTATTTCATCCTTCTTCTTTCTAGTTTTTTTCAGAACTAGGAAAGTGAAAATCACATTTGCCTGATTAAAATTCCTAAGGTTTCATTCTAGAGTGATACACAATAAGTCACAGAAAGGGCCAGCAGAGAAAGAAATATCAAAAAGTAAAAGGTAGGACTTCCTTGGGGCACAAGATCTTCTGTATGTTTCTTCATCTTTAAATGAAAGTACACAGAAATCTCACTCTGTTAGCTGGAAAAAGACACTCCACTGTTATAAACAGTCTGATCATTGTAGCTCAGTTTTCAATTGTAGATGTTTTAGAAACACATTAAGTAATTCTGATGGGAATGACAATTGGAAACAAATGGGAAAAAAAATGCAGACTGAATTGGGTCATTTATGAAAATGCTTGGTTCTTGATTCCCTGGGCTATATAAGATCTGCTGATCAAACTCCGTTGAATGTAGTTGACTACCAGTCATATATCTCTTATCATAACATGTACTGTTCCCTTTCAGTTTACCCATGGCAGGATCAACCAAAGACTGTAGCCAAGAGTCTTCCCTGGAAAAAGTGGAGGGCTATACAAGGCCAATGAGTTAATTATCACCATATAACAGATCTGTGAGGAAATAGAGTAAGTTGGCACATAGAGGACTTGGGAATTATAATAAGTAGTGCAAGTACATTAAGAATCAAAAGAGAGAATAGTCAAAAATGATCTTGGGTCAGACAGAAGTCCACGGAACTAGGTATCTGGAAAGGACTGAGATCAAGCATATGGGATTTTTCTCTATTTTATTTTCCTGGTTTATCTCTGCCCTTTTGAGCTTTAGTGTTTATGATAAATTCACTTGTTTGTTTTCCTCAAAACTTCAGTGCTGAAGACCTATCAACCTTCAACTAGTGTTTTCTGCCCTGGAAACAGAAGTCCATTTGGCACCTGGTTATGTACAATGATATTTAGATACTACTATAGGTATATGGATTTGAAACCTCAGCACATCTTTCTCTTGGGAGTAGCAAGAAAACAGATCTTTGGACAAGATGTAACAATATGGAGTAATCTAGAAGTACCAGCTGAATGTGACAGAATATATAAGAGATCATGATAACCTAGGGGGGTGGTTAAGAGAGACTTTATATAGATGGATCTTGAAGGATGACTAGTATCATAATTGTAAAGAAGGTGGGGATAAAATCAACAAAAATGTGAAGATAAGAGTGTGCAAGTTTTTTTTAGAAAAATAATGAATAATAGAGAAACCTGACTGCATTAGAGATTTTGTTGTAAAATAAGAAACAATGTTGAATTTAGGGTGTAGAAACCTCTAAAATCACAAAGGAAGTCACTTCATCTTAATTTGCTAGGTAAGAGAGAGGCATTAAATATTTGTAATCAGAAGAGCAGCATAATAAATGGGGGATTTAAAAAAAATAAACCTGTTACTGTTATGTAGGATAGATTAGCTATGAAAAAGTAAAGGTGGGGGGGGCTAATTATAAGAGTCCAGGATTAAAGCAATAAGTCCCTGAACTAGAATGATAATGGAACCTATCATGGAAATGGAGGGATAGAAGCAAATGACAGTAAGAAAAAAAAATCGGGTCAGATTTGGTAACTGGTTTTACATGAAGAAAAAGGAAGGGCAAGAATCAAAGACTACAAGATTTTAAATATAAATGATTGGTGAATGATGTCAATAGTAATGGAGAGAGGGAAGTTTGAAAAAGGAGTCAGTTTAAGGGAAATGAGAAGATTATGACATTAAGACAACTTATTTGAGATAATGTTAATTGATATAAATGAGAATATCCAGTAATAACTTTGAGATTAATGTTTATTAGAGTGGTAAGGGTTGGAGATAACAGTTTGGGAGCAGACAAATATCTGCATAGACATTAACTAAATTTCTATTTACTATTAAATTCATTTCATTGAATTTGTCTTAAGTACTTATTAAATGCCAAACATTTACTAGGCTTTAGTAATGTTATGAAAACAAATATAAAATAGTCCTAGCCCTCCAAAAGTAACATTCTACTGTGGGATTATGGTCTGTATGGTGATAAATATAATACAAGGTACAGAGTGAAGGGAGGGAAAGTTGTAAGCAGATAAATATTTTCAGGGTATTTGAGGAGGAAAATAATACCAGTGAAGGGACCCGGGAAAGTTTCCCTTGAACAGAACTTTATTTTTTTATTTTTTAAAATTTTTAAATTTTTTTTTTTATTTAATAGCCTTTTATTTACAGGTTATATGTATGGGTAACTTTACAGCATTAACAATTGCCAAACCTCTTGTTCCAATTTTTCACCTCTTACTCCCCACCCCCTCCCCCAGATGGCAGGATGACCAGTAGATGTTAAATATATTAAAATATAAATTAGATACACAATAAGTATACATGACCAAACCGTTATTTTGCTGTACATAAAGAATCAGACTCTGAAATATTGTACAATTAGCTTGTGAAGGCAATCAAAAATGCAGGTGGGCATAAATATAGGGATTGGGAATTCAATGTAATGGTTTTTAGTCATCACCCAGAGTTCTTTCTCTGGGCGTAGCTGGTTCAGTTCATTACTGCTCCATTGGAAATGATTTGGTTGATCTCATTGCTGAGGATGGCCAGGTCCATCAGAACTGGTCATCATATAGTATTGTTGTGGAAGTATATAATGATCTCCTGGTCCTGCTCATTTCACTCAGCATCAGTTCGTGCAAGTCTCTCCAGGCCTTTCTGAAATCATCCTGTTGGTCATTTCTTACAGAACAATAATATTCCATAATATTCATATACCACAGTTTATTCAGCCATTCTCCAACTGATGGGCATCCACTCAGTTTCCAGTTTCTAGCCACTACAAAAAGGGCTGCCACAAACATTCGTGCACATACAGGTCCCTTTCCCTTCTTTATGATCTCTTTGGGATATAAGTCCAGTAGTAACACTGCTGGATCAAAGGGTATGCACAGTTTGATAACTTTTTGAGCATAGTTCCAAACTGCTATCCAGAATGGTTGGATTCGTTGAACAGAACTTTAAAAAAAAAAAAGAAAGAAAGAAAGAAAGAAAATGAATCTGAAAAGAGAGCTCAAAAACAGAGATGACAAGGAAACACATTATAGGCAAGGAAAATAACTTAGGTGAGTGGGCAATCTCAGATGATGGCACATTAAACTCAGAGAAGTGCTAGTAGTTCATTTTGGCCAAGCTATAGAATAGATGAAGGGCAGCAATGAGAAAAGATGCTGAAAAGGTAGACTGGACTCAGATCATTAAGGGCCTTAAATGTTAAGGCTAGCTAAGACTAGCACACATGAAAACCCCCAAATATCTATTACAAACTCAAACATATTTGCTATTATATTTCAATGACTTATAAAGTCAAATTATGTATTAAAAATTATTAAAGTTAATGAGTCACATAAATAAGATTTTGATACACTAATTGCTTCCTATAATAGATATTATCAAATTATTAGTGAAGCACAAAGTTCTAAGCCTGATCAGTTTATCAGTAAAGTACAGATTGGCCAGTAGATACTATTTCAGCTTCCTTAGCAAAACTAAGACTCTGAATGGAGGTGGGGGGAGACAGCTCTCTTTTATAGTTTTGGGGAATATAGAAGAATAAACAGGATTTTGTAGGTGGGAAACAAGTTATGGCTGGTTAAAAGAACTCAGTATCAGGAATCATGAAATCAATGTGATTGATTCCAGAGCTAATGCATAGGGACAGTATGATTGTTGGAAATTGGGAATAAGGAATTAACAACAACCTTCTTTTCCTCCTGTGAATAAGAAATGCTCATTATTTGAGTCCACCTGCAAGACTAGAGATTGTGGACCAGACTTCTTCAGACAACAAACCAAACCTCTTTGAAGGATAACTTGGTGGTGTAAAGTTACTAACCCAAATTCTCTGGTATCCTTCCTCATCCCTCAAGAATAACAGATTTCTTTAAGACAATAATAGAACAATGATTAGCAGGAGACCAGGCTTTTAAAACTTAATTTATTGGAAGACCAGATGAATTTCTAAATTGAGTTTAGAGACAAAGAATCACAATTAGATAGTTATAGGACAAAAATAATTAATTGTAAATAGTGTCAATTAAAATATAATACAGAATCAATCCATTTCATTAGAGTAGAAGCGTCTTATTTATTTTTGATGCTATATACCAGTAATAAGGTATACCAGTAACTATGACTTTACACATGGTTTTAGAATAGAATTTCTTTTTTCTGAAACAAAATAAATGTTTCAAGGAAAATCTTTGTCTTAAGATAGGCCTCATTGACAGGCAATTTCCAATTCCACATGCAATAAATCCTTGTATTTTAATAAAATTATTTTTACTTTGTACTTGGTAAAATATGGAGAAACATGCAAATATTCAAAAGAGAGGAATAGGAATAAATGAGTAGAGAGTTGTTAGGTTGTTTGCTAGGAAGCCAAAAAGAAAAGGAAGGGAAGGCCAAAGGAATATTGTATGACAAGAATTGGAAGTCAAACTCTTCTTTTCTGAAAGTGAGTGTGAGAAGGACTTCACTGAAATTGACTTTCACATGAATCATTTGCCATTCATTCTGCTGGCAGTAACACAGCTCATTCCTAGATGAGCAGGCCTCATTTTGTCATTTATTGAAGGAGAAGGCACATGTGCTGAACTATGTTTTTCTCTGAGAAAAAGAACAGTTCCAAGGACATGAACACAAATGGACACCTTAAGCCAGATAAATGCAATTTAACTTTCTGATTTCTGAAAATGTAGATCTGTGCCTTTGGGATTCAAATGTACTCAAACTGAAATTAATAGATCTCATTGTCATAAGATTTCTTCCCGTATTCCCCTAGAATGGGAATCGAGTAAGATTTTCTGAATGCATGAATATTGCAAATATCCATATGCATATATACAGAGTAGCTATGTATATGGATGTGTGTGTGTGCACAGTGGGTCTCCACTAATCTCTTTCTTGCTAATCAGCAAATATTCATCATGTCAGTAAAGACTGAAAATCAAAGAGCTACAATGGAGATGCAAATGTCCTAAAGCTTGACTGCTTTTCCCAAATATACTGCATTCATTTTAAATACTGTTTCTCAAACGGCATTCACCTTAATCTCTTGCCCTTTAGTTGTCCTAGTGCTTACCTATATATTCCATAATCCAATATCTCCCATTCACTCAATTTCTTAAATTTTTAGGTGGAGAAGAACATATAGTGACCACTTAGTAGGAGCCAAAAATTTCTATTCTTGGCTAATGGACCAACTACTTTAGATGCAATAACAGAGTGTTTGCTAAATAATCCTTCTCAACCAACATTCACTGGATCAGGAAAAGATTAGTTGAAAAAAAAATCTGTTTATTCTGAATTTCACTGGGTATTTTGACAATAATATAAGGGCAAGTGTGTTAACAGTCTTCTGGAAGCAGGGAGTAGGCTTACACATAGTAAAAACATTATTTTCTCATTTGTTCATTATCTTTGACTCTATGATATTAGCACTATTTTTAATCAAGATCATTAATTATCTCCTCCTGGCTAGATGCACTGATATCTTTTTTATTATCATTGTGCTGAGCTTCTTTGGCCACCATTGGCCAATCCCACCTCTTTGAATTTTTTTCTAGATTCTTCTTGTATAATATGTCTTGTTTCAATCCCTCACTCTTCAATTCTTATGTTATCCTCAATCTAACCAAAATGATATCACACCTAGGTCACTGAGGTATCATTTTACCTGACAGCTGCACCTAGTTTTTGCTCTTCCCCTTCCATCCTATGCGTATGTTATATATTGCATATTGTATACTGAATATATATTATTGTAGAGGGCCTGTACTCTGGAGAAATATACTTGAAACAAGGTGTTAACTCAGTGGAATTGATGAGATGATGGTTCTCTAGTTCACATATATATATATACTTAGTACTTAGTATTGGTGATGTAATGGTTCTCTGGTTCACACATATTCAGTATGCTGTAATGATGTAATTGTACTAAAGTATTTAAGGGCTGAGAAGGACTGGACATGAGACATTCTATTTTTGACCATCCTTCTGGTGGCCCTCCTGCCTTCACTTCTTCACCTAAAGACCAAGGCCTGTCCAAAGGACCTGCAGAAAGCTAGCCCGAACATTATATTTTATATTGACTGATATATTTTATTTTCTTACTTCTGTTACTTCTTTGTCAATGTTGCAGTAACTCAGAACCATGAAAGCTTCTTTACATAGTTTTACATGTGAGTTTTTCTTATCATGTGCCTGTAATTCTTCATCTTGTAATTCATGACCTACCATCCACTGGCTCTTTTTTAAAATTATCTAACTTATCTTCAAGTATATAACACTTCATTTATGGGATCCTAAATCTAGTACCGAATGAGACCTAAAGGTCATTATTTCCATCCCTTTAATTTTAAAGATAAGCAATTTGAGGCCCAGAGTTTAAATTATTTTCCTAGGGTCACCCATCTAATAAGTATGTAAGGCAGGATTCAAATGAGATTTTTATGACTCTAAACCCAACAGCATATACATGATGTCACACTGTCTCTTATCTACTCACCACAGCTAATCATTCACATTTTCTTTATGCTGTTTTTCTGTCCTCCAATACTGTTTCAAGTAACAGATGCCTCCTTTCTTTCTTTCAATATTTTATTCATCCCTCATCTTTTCCATTAATCCTTTTTATATAGTCTATGCTTTAAAGGAACAAGGAAGAAAAGAGAAAGAGCTACCATTCTTTCCTTTTCCTTCTTTCTTTTTTCCTAACCCATCAGTTTTTTCTACAATATTGACATTATTTCAGCAATCAGCAACATATTTTTTCTCATATTTTCTCAGATATCTTAATTAGACAGTAGTATTTAGTTATGTGTAATATGTTTTCCATCACTTATATTTATATGTGTGAGTAGAAGGGATCAAGTAGGAGTCAATTGAGTCAATCAATAAATCACTTTTTCAAATCTTGACTAAATATCTTCATCAGATGTGAACACATCACTAATGAATAAATCAATATGAGGTATAAACTGAATGACAGCGAGCTCTGGACATTTCCCCTTGAAACAATTAATCAATGAATTAAAAGCATTGTTTGTATTGGCTTAAGAATTTGCACATTCCCCTAGAGTTTTATAAAATAATGACACTCTTATGTGGGTAGGAGAAGAATCTTGAAGTTGATAGATTCTTCTTCTATAATATGTCTTGCTTCAATCCCTCACTCTTCAATTCTTATAATGTCACCCTCAATCTAACTAAAATTATATCACACCTAGGTCATTGAGGTGTCATTTTACCTGACAGCTGTTCCTAGTTTTTGCTCTTCCCCTTCTATCCTATGCATATATTGTATATTTAATATATGTTATTGTAGAGAGTCTATACTCTGGAGAAATATACTTGAAATAAGGTGTTAACTCAGTGGAATTGATGAGATGATGGTTCTCTAGTTCCTGGAAGAATATCTAAATCAATAGAAAATATTTATTGTTTGCTACTTGAAGACTTAAAAAATAAACAGAAGATTCCCTACCTTCATTCAAAAAGATTATAATTTAGTGGTGAGGACGGGTAATTCATATACAAACATATACTTCTGGGGTTATTTTCACCCTACCTCATCTTAACCAAGGAAAGACTTTAGGAATTTTGGAGAGTCAGAGATCTTGGACTTCCCTTCAGACTCCTAGTGCTAGTAGCATCCCAGAATAGATGGCAGTGTCTCTATCAAGAATCAAGGACAAACTAGAAATACTGAAGAAAGTAACTTCAAGAACAAACAACAACAACAACCCCACAAAACTACTTTGTGACTATGAGGAACTTAATGAATAGCTCATGAATAGAAAACTTCAAGCAACCAGGAATTATGGGCTAACCCCTTTGCTAGATATTCTCTAAACTTGAATCTATTTTCCCCAGATTTTCTGGACGACTAGAAGTGTGTGTTGCAGACTTTTGGGTTAATCTTTTGCATTATTTTTACTATATTACCTCCATAAACATCCCTCTCAAAAAGCTAATTGTCTGATTGTATAAATGTTATTCCAAAAGGAAGCACATCCACCCAGGAATAATAACAATAGCTCTCTAGGGCCTTAGGATTTACCCTAGATCTTTTATGGAATATAGCAGAAGACTTTTGGGGACCCAACCTCCTGTACAAGGGAGATTTGGGAGAATAACCCCAGAAGTATATATTTGTATGTGAATTACCCTTCCTCCCCACTAAATTATAACCTTTTTGAATGGAAGTAGGGAATCTTCTGTTTATTTTTTAAGTCTTCAAGTAGCAAACAATAAGTATTTCCTATTGATTTAGATATTCTCCCAGGAAATAGATAGTGGTAAGTGTATACATGAAATTGTAACCCTCTGAACACTAGGAAATGAATGTGGACTACTTGTGTTTTTGTTTTACTTCCCAGATTATTTTTACCTTCTGAATCCAATTTTTCTTGTGCAACAAGAAAACGGTACGGATCTGCACACAAATATTGTATCTAAGATATACTTTAACATGTTTAACATGTATGAGGCTATCTGAGGCTATCTGCCATGTAGGGGAAGGAGTGGAGGGAGGAAGGGAAAAGTTGAAACAGAAGTGCAAAGGACAATGTTGCAAAAATTACTCATGCATATGTTCTGTCAATAAAAAACTATAATAAAAAAATAAAGTGAAAAGGGGGAAAAAAGTACTGATATACATCCATACACATCCATGTTGTGGTAGCAAATACAAAAATGAGGAAGATATTGGTTGGGGAACGACTGTATGGCATGTGAATATATATCAAAACTGTTTTATTATCTTTACATGTAATTGGAAAAAATAAAATACTCTGCAAAAAAAAATTGTAACCTGTAAAATTAGACAAGATCAAGATTTACAATACATAGTTATTTGCCATGAATGCTATTCTCCTCATTTTAAAATTTTCACAACAGGTAACTTGTGGACAGAATCTAAAGAATACATAAAAGGAAAGCAACATTTTCATTCAAAATTAAAACCCAGAAAAATAAGGGCATGAAATCCCAGGAATCTCTTTTTAAAAAAACATGAAAATTTAGCTCTAGTATGGTCTCAAATGAAGAAGAATAAGAGTTGAATGAACTCCAGGTCCTCTTGTTGCTTATATAAAACTTTCTGTTAGCTAGGTAACCTTGTAATCTTAAAGATGGATTGGGGTTCCAAGAGGCTACATTACTCAGGGCCCTGTCTCTTAAGCAACGCTAAACCTCAATCATACCAGCAAATCATTTTGATGTTTTTAAAGGTCTACAAAACAGGAATTTCTTTAGCACCTTATGCCAGTATTTGACCATGCTTAAAGTAAAAAAAAATCTTTTATCATGTTTTACCTCATTTCATCTTTTAAGATCATTTGCTTCCAGTTTATTCTTTATGGAGTTGAGGATAGTCACTATCCTCCTTCTAATGATAAGTCATTGGATGACTGAATATATTGTGTGTGTGTGTGTGTGTGTGTAATGGTAGCCATTTTAAAGCTAAGTAGAGTAGAGAAGGGCAAAAAAAGAAAAAATAAATAAAATAAGTTTACACAACAACTTTATTATATATTTAGATGGAAACTTGTTTGAAAAATAAATTGAGGAGAGATAATTTAAAAATTATTGAACTCCCTGAAAGCCATGATTAAGAAGGAGAGAGTGACAGAGACATAGAGACAGAGATAGAGAGAAACAGAAACAGAGTGGGATGAGAAGGAGAATGAGCAGGGAGGGAATAGGATGGAGGGAAAGGCAGCTTTCAATCATATGAAAAATGCTTTAAATCATTATTGATCAGAGAACTTCAAATTAAAACAACCTTGAAGTACTATCTCCCAACTGAAAAAAGAAATTAAATGAATGAAAGAAAAGGAAAATGATAAATGTTGGACGGAATGTTGGAAAACTGAGACATTTAAGCACCAGTGGTAGGATTATGAACTAATCTAACCATTTTAGAGAGCAATCTAGAACTATGTGCAAAGGACAAACTTTGTATACCATTTGATCTAGCAATACTAATACTAGATTTATATCCCAAAGAGATTTGTTTTTTGAAAAGGAAAAAAAATCTATTTATACAAAAATATAACAGTTTTTTTTTTGTTTGTTTGTTTTTCATGGCAAGAAATTAGAGATTGAGGGGATATCTTTCAATTGGAGAGTGACTAGCTGTGGTATATGATTGTAATATATAATATATTAATATAATTATGTTATGTATAATTATATATAATAATATAATTAATATAATATGTACAATATAATTGTAATAGCACTTTTGTGCTGTAAGAAATGATGAGCAGGCAAATTTCAGAAAAAATTGGAAAGACTACATGAACTAATGCAAAGTGAACTGAATGGAACCAGGAGAATATTACACAATAACAGCAGTATTTTATGATGAAGAATTATAAATATATTTTAATTTTCCAAATATATGCAAAGATAATTTTCAGTATTCACCTTTGCAAAACCTTGTGTTCCAAAATTTTCTCCCTCTCTTCCCATCTTTCCCTCTCCAAAGACAGCAAGAAGTCCAATCTAGTTTGAAGATATGTAATTCTTTTAATCATATTTCCATGTTCATTATGCTGCACAAGAAAAATCATTTTAAAAGAGAAAAGAAAAGCAAACAAACAACAACAAAAAGGGATAATATTATGTTTTGATCCACATTCAATCTCCATAGTTCTCTCTCTCAATGTGGATGACACTTTCCTTCATATGTCTATGTTTTGGATCACCTCATTGTTGAAAAGAATCAAGTCCATTACAAGTGATCATCACATAATCTTGTTATTATTGTGCACAGTGTTCTCTTGGTTCTGCTCAGTTGATTTAGCATCAATTCATGCAAGTCTTTCCATAGTTTTTTTTCAAATTAGATTGCTCATATGATGAATTATGATGGATTTAGCTATCCTGGGAAATCAATAATCCAAGATAATTCCAAGGACTTGACAAAAATTACTATCTACAGCAGAGAAAGAACTAATGGAGATCAACAGATTAAAGCATACTATTTTTCATTTTATTTTCTTTGTGTGTGATGTTTTTGGCTGTGTCTTCTTTCTTAATATGATTAATATGGAACTATGTTTTACATGATTGTATATGTATAACCTATATCATATTGTTTATCATTTCATGGAAATAGGAGGAAAGGGAAGCAGAGGCGAGAATTTGAAACTAAATTTATATTCAAAATTGAAAATTATTCTTATATATAATTTGGAAAAAAATATTATTTAAAAAAATATGGCCCTAAATAGGTGGATTTTATTTTTCTATCCTGTCTTCAATAAATGAAGGTAATATTCCAAGTTAAATATATATGTATTTTATATAGAATAAATGAAATTAAGTAATGTACATTTATATGACACAATTTCTGACTGGCAGTTCACATGTGGGCCTTTCACTATCATTTCAGAAGCACATCGATGATGTTCACTACATGTTGGTTCCCAGTGAAGATAAAAGTCAGCCCTTAGAAAATATACTATTGAAGTGGCAATCAATGGATAATTGACATCAGGTACAAGTCCTTATCTGTTAGGACTGTTTTAAGACAAAAAATCAGAAAATAGATTCTCCTAAATATTATCTACACTTTTCTCTATGCCATAGAAAGAATTTCTAGTTCCTTACTGAAGGACTACATGGTTCTTCATGCCAGGCCTGATGCCAACTGATTGAATGTTATGAAAGATGATATAAACTTTTCCTTGAACAATTGAAGACATGAAATTTTGAAGTAAAGGAAAAGCTCTCTTGAGGAGACAATTGGGTAGTACAGTAATTAGAGCTGGATGTGGATTAAGATCTGAGTTCAAACTCTAATTTCAGACTTTTATTAACTGTGAGACCTTGATCAAGTCACAATCTCTGTGCCTCAGTTTCTTCATCTATCACACAGCATAATAATGGCACTTAGCTCCCATATTTGTTGAGAAGATCAAATAAAAATATTTACAAAGTGCTTTGCAAATCCCAAAGCATTACATAAATCTTATTATTAACATGATGATGAACATTTTTCTTTTTTATATTTCATTTTATTCTTTTTTCCCAAGTTAATCATTTCTTTCATAAAGTAAATTCAGTTGCATCATTTTTTACCATGTTCCTTATATCTCAAAGAACTTTATTTAGAATAAACACTTTCAATGTATTATCTTCATTAATGATTTGAGTTCCAAAATACAAATATATAATAAAACAGCACTTATTTCATAGTTTGATTATCTTTCAAAGATATTATTTTGTTTAGTAATTTAGTAGTTAGTATTCTATTACTTTTGTGAAGTTCAGAAGAGGTTACAAAGTCTTATCAAATGATAAGAGATCTAAGTTTCTTAGCTAGTACAACATCATTTTGATAATTAACATTTTATAACACAATCTGAGATTTAGTATGGCTAATTTACCTTCTTTTGCATTTTTTCCTCACTGATTCTTTTGATATCTTTGAGCTCTAATTCTTCCAGATGAATTTTATTATTTTTTTTAAAACTCTATAAAATATTTTTGATAATTTTATTGGTATGTCACTGATTAAGTAGATTGATTTATTAAGGTAAACTTGTCATTTTGCACATAATTCTTAATCAATAATTATTGCATTATACTGGATTAGAATCCTGACTTTAAGGACGTGGACAACAATTCTCAGAAAAGTTATGTGACTTAATCAAATAAAAACCACTATACTTGGAGTTAGACTATTTTGGTCTGAGTCATTACTTTCTTTTTATCCCAATAGAAAGCACTAAAAGTAAATGAGTATTTCCATATACATAGCAGAACACAAAATCATATATTGCATATGGAACTATGAATCTACATTTCATGTTGCTTGTCTCTTTTAAATAAGTATATAATGAATCTACATATATGTTAAAAAAAAACTTCCTATTTCTCTCTGGTGCCATATGAATTTTTTTATATTCTCTTTTGGGCATTAACAAAAAAGTCCTGGTGTCCTTTTATGGGAGATGGGCATCACTTTTGCTATCTCCACTTTCCTCCTAACACCTCATTGAAAACAGAAATAAAGTGTCCATGTCCTAAAACGCGTCTCTTTTTCTTTTCCTAGATTGTATTACTTCTCTTTCAGGAACAAATATGCCACCATATATCTTCTGGAGGTATGACTCATCATTGCTTTGCCAATATTCTTAAATCTTTCAAATTTGTCTTTATAAATTTTGCTTCTACATGTATAAATTACTGTGCTGTTTTTGTGTCTTCGATTTGCATATTCTTTGAAGTTGTCTTTCTCCATTGTGTGTGGGAGTGGGGAGTGGGAGAGAGCAATTGGGTTTGATGTGCCCAGAGTCACACCTAGGGAATGTTAAGTGTCTGAGGTTGGATTTGTATATTCAAGTGCACACTCCAAGGCTGGCACTCTATCCACTATGCCATCCAGCAGCTCCTTCTTTCTCCTTCTAATAATACAAAAATGTTGAATCATTTTTGAAGTGTCCAATAACTTGTGACCTAATTTGGGACTTACTTGGCAAAGATACTGGAATGGTTTGCCAGTCATTTCCTTCTCTAGTTCATTTTACAGATGAGGAAACAACCAAACAGCACTAAATAGCTAGCACAGGGTATCGAAATATCTTGAGGCCAGATTTCAATCCAGGAAGATTAGTCTTCTTTTTTTTTTTTTTTTTTTTTTTAATTTAATAGCCTTTTATTTACAGGTTATATGTATGAGTAACTTTACAGCATTAACAATTGCCAAACCTCTTGTTCCAATTTTTCACCTCTTACCCCCCACCCCCTCCCCCAGATGGCAGGATGACCAGTAGATGTTAAATATATTAAAATATAAATTAGATACACAATAAGTATACATGACCAAACCGTTATTTTGCTGTACAAAAAGAATCAGACTCTGAAATATTGTACAATTAGCTTGTGAGGGAAATCAAAAATGAAGGTGGGCAAAAATATAGGGATTGGGAGTTCAATGTAATGGTTTTTAGTCATCACCCATAGTTCTTTCTCTGGGGCGTAGCTGGTTCAGTTCATTACTGCTCCATTGGAAATGATTTGGTTGATCTCATTGCTGAGGATGGCCAGGTCCATCAGAACTGGTCATCATATAGTATTGTTGTTGAAGTATATAATGATCTCCTGGTCCTGCTCATTTCACTCAGCATCAGTTCGTGTAAGTCTCTCCAGGCCTTTCTGAAATCATCCTGTTGGTCATTTCTTACAGAACAGTAATATTCCATAATTTTCATATACCACAATTTATTCAGCCATTCTCCAACTGATGGACATCCATTCAGTTTCCAGTTTCTAGCCACTACAAAAAGGGCTGCCACAAACATTCGTGCACATACAGGTCCCTTTCCCTTCTTTATAATCTCTTTGGGATATAAGCCCAGTAGTAACACTGCTGGATCAAAGGGTATGCACAGTTTGATAACTTTTTGAGCATAGTTCCAAACTACTATCCAGAATGGTTGGATTCGTTCACAACTCCACCAACAATGCATCCCAGTTTTCCCGCATCCCCTCCAGCACTCATCATTATTTTTTCCTGTCATCTTAGCCAATCTGACAGGTGTGTAGTATATCTTAGAGTTGTCTTAATTTGCATTTCTCTGATTAATAATGACTTGGAGCAGAAGATTAGTCTTCTTGAACTCAGGCCTGGAAATCTTTCCACTGTGCCACTGAGCTGCCACATTTTTAAAAAAATCCCATTATATCATTCCTAAATTCTACTCTAATTTTGATTAGTATTGATTATAGGGACTACAGCAGTAATTTTATGTATTAAAAATATAGGTATGTAAGAAAATTCCTTCTATCAATACAGACCATCTATTTTTCTTAAGGTCAATGTCATAGAGCCAATATATGTCAGAAGTCACATATTCTATGTGTGACTTTTCCCTTCATAATTTTACCCCCTCTCACTCTCAGTACACATTTTCCCATTGAGTTTGGTGTATTTCTACAATAAATTCATTTTGTTTGTCTAGTATGTGTATGTATGTGCATGGAATCCTCCTTTTTTATTCTTTGTAAGAATAATATTTACTAATATTTTCTCTCCACTCCTTTCTCCATGTCCTTTTCATTATGCCACAATTATTTGTTCTACCCTCCTTCTCTTTCACTTCTGTGTATTCTTTTTAATTCTTCATTCTTTTTCTACTTTTAAAACTTTCATAACAAAACCAGGCTATTTCCATGTCCTCTTTTTTTTTTTTTTTTTTTTTTTTTTTTTTGTGGTTGTTTAATTCTATCAAAATCTTTTCTTTTTTTTTTTTTTTTAAATTTAATAGCTTTTTATTTACAGGATATATACATGGGTAACTTTACAGCATTAACAATTGCCAAACCTCTTGTTCAATTTTCACCTCTCCCCCCACCCCTCCCTAAATGGCAGGATGACCTAGATGTTAAATATTAAAAATATAACTTAGATACATAATAAGTATACATGACCAAAACATTATTTTGCTGTACAAAAAGAATCAGACTCTGAATTATTGTACAATTAGCTTTGAAGGAAATCAAAAATGCAGGTGTGCATAAATGTAAGGATTAGGAATTCAATGTAATGGTTTTAGTCATCTCCCAGGTTCTTTTTCTGGTATGGCAGTTCAGTTCATTACTGCTCCATTAGAAATGATTTGGTTGATCTTGTTGCTGAGGATGGCCTGATCCGTCAGAACTGGTCATCATCTATATTATTGTTAGGATATAATGATCTCCTGGTCCTCTCCATTTCACTCAGCATCAGTTCTGTAAGTCTTCAGGCCTTTCTGGAAATCATCCTGTTGGTCATTTCTTACAGAACAGTAATATTCCATAATTTTCATATACCACAATTTATTCAGCCATTCTCCAACCGATGGACATCCATTCAGTTTCAGTTTCTACCACTACAAAAGGGCTGCCACAAACATTCGTGCACATCAGGTCCCTTCCTTCTTTATAATCTCTTTGGGATATAAGCCCAGTAGTAACACTGTTGGATCAAGGGTATGCACAGTTTGATAACTTTTTGAGCATAGTTCAAACTACTCTCCAAAATGGTTGGATTCGTTCACAACTCCACCAACAATGAAATCAATGTCCCAGTTTTCCCACATCCCCTCCAACAATCATCGTTATTTTTTCCTGTCATCTTAGTAATCGACAGGTGTGTAGTGGTATCTTAGAGTTGTCTTAATTTGCATTTCTCGATTAATAATGACTTGAGCATCTTTCATATGACTAGAAATAGTTTCAATTTCTTCATCTGAGAATTTCTGTTCATATCCTTTGACCATTTTCAATTGGAGAATAACTTGATTTTTATAAATTAGAGTTAATTCTCTATATATTTTGGAAATGAGGCCTTTATCAGGAACCTTTGACTGTAAAAATATTTTCCCAGTTTTTTCCCTTCTAATCTTGTCTCATTAGTTTTGTTTGTCAAAACTTTTCAGTTTGATATAATCAAAATTTTCTATTTTGTGATCAGTAATGATCTCTAGTTCTGCTGGTCATAAGGGACCTTCCCTTCCACAGTCTGGAGTAAACTATCCTATGTTCCTCTAATTTATTAATGATTTCATTCTTTATGCCTGGTCATGAACCCATTTTGACCTTATCTTGGTGTTGCGGTAAGTATGGATCAATGCCTAGTTTCTATATTAGTTTCCAATTTTCCCTGAATTTTATCAAACAGTAAGTTCTTATCCCAAAAGCTGGGATCTTTGGGTTTATCAAAGACTAGGTTGCTATATTTGGACTGTTTTATCCCTTGAACCTACTCTATTCCACTGATCAACTAATCTATTCCTTAGCCAATACCAAATAGTTTTGGTAACTGCTGCTCTATAATATAATTTTAGATCTGTCAGCTAAATACCATCATTTGATTTTTTCATTAATTCCTTGAAATTCTTGACCTTTTGTTTTTCCATATGAACTTTGTTTTATTTTTCTAGGTCATTAAAATAGTTTTTGGATCTGATTGGATAGTAAATAAATAGTTATTTATAATATTGTCATCTTTATTATATTTGCTCGCCCTATCAAGACATTAATATTTCAATTGGTTAGATCGGACTTAATTTGTGTGAAAAGTGGTCATGTAATTTTGCTCATAAAGGTTTCTGATTTTCCTTGCGGATAGATTCCTAAATTTTTATATTATCATTAGTTACTTTAATGGAATTTCTCTTTGTAATCTGACTGTTGGATTTTGTTAGTGATATATAGGAATGCTGATGACTTATGTGGGTTTATTTTATAAACAACTTTGCTAAAGTTGGGTTATTTCTAACAACTTTTTGAGAATCTCTGGGTTCTCTAAGTAACCATCATGTCATCGGCAAAGAGTGATAATTTGGCTTCCTCATTGCCTATTCTTATTCCTTAATCTCTTTCTCAGCTCTTATTGCTATAGCTAGTTTCTAATACAATAAAATAATGCTTGATGTATAGGCAACCTTTTCACTCAGATCTTATTGGAATGTTGAGTTTGTCTCCATTACATATGATCTTACTGATGGTTTTTAAATAGATGCGCTGATTATTTTAGGAAAAGTCCATTTTTCCTATACTCTCAAGTGTTTTTAATAGGAATGGATGTTGGATTTTATCAAATGCTTTTCTGCATCTATTGAGATGATCATATGGTTTTTTAATTTGGTTATTAACATGGCCAATTATATTGATAGTTTTCCTAATATTGAACCAACCTGCATTCCTGGTATAAATCCTACTTGATCATGGTGTATTATCTTGGGATGATTTTCTGTAGTCTTTTGCATATCTTTTAAGATTTTGCATCAATATTCATTAGGAGATTGGTCTATAATTTTCTTTCTCTGTTTTCCACCTGGTTTAGGTATCAATTACCATGTCTTGTGTCATAGAAAGGAATTTGTAGGACTCCTTTTCTATTTTATCAAATATTTATATAGCATTGGGGCCAATTGTTCTTTAAATGTTTGGTAAAATTCACATTAAATCCATCTGGTCCTGGGGATTTTTTCTTAGGGAGTTGTTTATTGCCTGTTCTTTTCTTTTTTTCTGAAATGGGACTATTCAACAATTTCTTCCTCTGTTAATCTAGGAAGTCTATATTTTTGAGGTAGTCATCCATTTCACTTGGGTTATCAAATTTATTGGCATAAGTTGAGCAAAATAACTCCTTATTATTTCTCTAATTTCCCTCTTCCTTGGTGGAAAGTTCTCCTTTTCATTTTTAAGACTACTAATTTCATTTCCTCCCTCCTTTTCTAATCAGATTTACCAAAGGCTTATCTATTTTATTGGCTTTTCATAGAACAACTCTTAGTTTTATTAATTGGTTCAATAGATTTTTTACTTTCAATATTTTAATTTCTCCTTTTAATTTTGAATTTCAATTTAGTATTTGATTGGGGTTTTTAATTTGGTCTTTTTAGTTTTTATTTATCAATTCATTAATCTTTTCTTTTCTCTGTTTTATTCAAGTAAGCCTCTAAGGATATAAAATTCCTCTTATTACCGCTTTGGCTGCATCCACAAATTTTGGTATGATGTCTCATCATTGTCATTATCTTGAGTGAAATTAATTAATTTATCTATAATTTGCTGCTTACCAATCATTCTTTAAGATGAGATTGTTTAGTTTCCAATTACTTTTTGGTCTATTTCCCCTAATTTTTTGTTGAATGTAGTTTTTATTGCATCATGATCTGAAAGAAAGCATTTACTATTTCTGCTTTCTTGCATTTAATTTTAGGTCTTTATGTCCTAATATATGGTCAATTTTGAATAGGTTCCATGAACTTACTGAGAAGAAAGTATTTCCTTCTATCTCCATTCAATTTTCTCAAAGATCCAACATACCTAATTTTTTCTAATATTCTGTTTACTTCTTTAATTTCTTTCTTATTTGTTTTGTGGTTTGATTTGTCTAATTCTGAGGTGCAAGGTTGAGATCTCCTACTATTACAGTTTGTTGTCTATTTCTTCTTGCAACTCTCTAACTCTCCTTTAGGAAGCTGGTGCCATACCACTGGTGCATATATTTTAATATTGATATTGTTACGTTGTTTATGCTACCCTTGGCAGGATGTAGTTTCCTTCCTTATCCCTTTTAATTAGATCAATTTTTACTTTGTGATCTGAGATAGGATGGCTACCCTGCTTTTTGACTTCACCTGAAGATAATAGATTTGCTCCAGCCTTTACCTTTACTCTATATGTTCCCCTGCTTTAAATGTGTTTCTTTAACAACATATTGTAAGGGTTCTGACTTTGATCCAGTCTGCTATCTGCCTCCTCTTTATGGGGGAGTTCATCCCATTCACATTTACGGTTAGAATTACTAAATCTGTGTTTCCTGCCATCCCTAATAACCCGATTGTGCTTTACTTTCTTGCCTCCCCAACCCTCTTTCCCCTTTTAAACTTATTACCCCTCTTGATCACGATATTATCCTCTTTTAATCCCTCCCTCCCCCCTTGAGACTTTCCCCTTCCTTCCCTTATTACTCTTTTTCTTTTCCCTTTTCCTCTCCCCGTTTTTAATGAGGGCGGGAGAATTTTCTCTAAAACAAATGTCAATTATTTTTCCTTTGAAGGCCAAATCTGATGAGGTAAGATTCACACAATGTTCCTCCCCTCTCTAAATTCCCTCAGATATGATAAGTTTCCCTTGGCCTCTTTGTGGGATGTGGTTTCCCTCTTTTATCCCTCCTTCCCACCTTATTCTGCCATCATCCCTTTTCCATATCTACTTCCCTTTTTTATGTTATTCAGTACTATCAAATTTTACATGTATTTTTTTGTATATCCACAACAGAAATACAATTCTCAAGATTATTTTACCTTTTTCTGCATCTCTTGAGTTCTATTCTTGGAATCAAATTTTTGTTTAGTTCTGGTTTTTCTTCAGAAACAAATGGAATTCATTTGTTTCATTAAATATCCATCTTCTTCCCTGGAAGAAAATGCTCAGCTTAATGGGTGTTTATTCTTGGCTGCATCCAAGTTCTTGCCTTTCAGATATCATATTCCAGGCCTTCTTTCCTTTAATGTAGAGGCAGCCAGATCTTGGGTGATCCTTATTGTGGCACCTCGGTATTTAAATGCTTTTTTTTTGGCTGCTTGTAAAATTTTTTCCTTAATCTGATAGTTCTGAAATTTTGCCACAATATTCCTTGGGGTTATCAAAATCTTTTCAAAGACATCAAGGCTCCATAGGGACATTTATTTTTTCTCTTATAATATTAACATCATTTATCCTATGGGCCCTTAAATTACCTTTCTATATATGTCTTGACTCTAATGTTTGCATTTCAAATATTTTATTTACCTCTGATCTTCTCTTCAGGTTTGCTTGAAAGTTTTCTATTCCATTAAAGATCTTTTTTTTTTTCTTTTAAAATTATACTCAGTTGAAGGATAGGTTATACTGATTGCAAATCTTTATCTTTTGCTCTTGGGAATACTGTATTCTGATGACATTTTTTTCATTTGTAAAATTATATAATATTTATTCTACCTACTTTATAAGTTTGTTGTGAGGAAAGTATTTTGGAAATCTAAAGATAGTATATGTGTGAATTATAATTAATAAATATTAGAACCAGGATTAAAACTTCAGATGTCTTCTAATGCTCAGTATTGTGCACTTGCCATTATACCATACTTCCTCTTAGATTTGTGCAAATATTTCTATAGATTTTTATAAATGAGGGAGGCATAGATTAAGGAGACAACACCCTGTCTGCCTTTAAGCAACTGTTCTCTTTCCCAAAGAATGCTCATACTATTTCTTTAAATATGTGGGTAAATTAAACAAACCAAACCAAAACAAAAAACCAACAACATTAAAAAAAAAAAAAAACCATAAAACTTTTGAGTTCCAAATTCTTTCCTCACTCCTTTCTTCCCCTCACACATTCAGAAGGCAAATAATATTATGTCAATGCAAAACATATTTCCATATTAGCTGTGTTGCTTAAAAAAAAAGTCAAAGAAAATAAAGGAGAAGGATTTTACTTCAATTTGTATTTAAAGCTCATCAGTTCACTCTCTGTAGAAATATAACATTTTCATCACAAGTCCTCTAGAATTGTCTTGAATCATTGTATTGATCAAAATAGATAAATCACTGTTGATCATTATTAAAATATACCATTATTTTATACAATAATCTCTTGGTTCTGCTCATTTCACTCTGCATCAATTCATATAGATCTTCCCAAGTTTTTCTGAAACCATGCCCTTCGTCAAAATAGCATTCCATCACAATCACATTCTTTGTTCAGCCATTTCCCAAGTGATAGATATCTCCTTAATTAAATAAATCCCTTTTTTTTTTGCCACCACAAAAAGACCTGGGATAAATACTTTTGTACATAAAGATTCTTTTCCTTTTTCTTTAATCTCTTTGGGAATAGAGATCTAGTGATGGTAGTACTGGGTCAAATGGTATATACAGCTTTATAACCTTTGAATATAGTTATAAATTGTTCTTCAAAATGGTTGGACTAATTCACAACTCTACTGTGCATTAGTGTCCCTATTTTTCCACATTCTTCCAGTGGCTGTCATTTTCCTTTCCTTTCATTTCTCATAGGTGTGAGTTGGTGCCTCAGAATTGCTTTAAATTGAAATTTCTTTATTCAATAACAGATTTAAAGTATTTTTATTCATATGACTACAAATAGTTTTCATTTCTTCTGGAAACTGCTTGTTTTTATTGTTTTATTATTTTACATAAATAAAACCTTTTAAATTTCATGTAATCAAAAGTAGGAATTTTACTTTTTGTGATCTTCTCTATCTCATCACAAACTTTTCACTTATCCAAAGATCTGACAGGTAAAATTTTCCATGCTCCTCTATTTTTTAAAAAATGATATCACCTTTTATGTCAACAAAGGTTGTGACATGTTATTTTAAACCTAGTTTCTGCCAAACCACCTTCCAATTTTCCCAGAAATCGTTGTGAAATAGTAAGTTCTTGCTCCCAAAGCTTGGATCTTTGAATTTATAAAATACTAGATTACTATGGTCATTTCCTAATGTGTTCTATGTACCTAATCTATTCCACTGATCTACTACTCTATTTCTTAGTCAGTACCAGATCATTTTGATGACTTCCACTTTATGATCTAGTTTTAAGTCTGGCATTGACTTATGCTGTACCCATTCTTCTATTATTTGAAGAAGTAGCTATGGTTTTCATCAAATGCCTGAAGTCCTGGTATTTACCAGCAACTACAATAACCATTCATGCTAATTGCAATTCTTGGGATAAGTTGGGCTTTCATTACTACTGCCAGGCTCACTCATTTGTCTGTCTAGAAAGTTCAAACTATTCTCTCTTTCCACTGAGCATCACAGAATCCAAAAATGACAAGATTTTGAATGTTAAAAGTAAATCAGAAGTCATATAGTCCAGTTCAAAGGAATTTCCACTATACTTATTTATACCTGAAAAGTAGTCAACCCACTGTTGCCTGAAGACTTCCAAGGATGGGAAACATCATTTCTTCAGGCTATACATTCTATTTCTGAACAGTTCTTATGGTTAGGAAGGCAGGTTTTTTTTTTTTCTTATGTCAAACTTAAGTTGACCTCTTTTTAACTTATACCCATTGCCCATGCTTCTCCTCTCTTGAGCTACACAGAACAAGTCTCATTTCTCTTCCACTGGAAAGCTCTTCTGATAATTGAAGATAATCTCTTCTCAGTTTTCTCTTTTTTTTCAGATTATATATCTCCAGCACCTTCAACTGCTTTTACTGGAACATGAGCTTAAAGCTTTTTATTCTCTGGATTGCTTTCCCCTGAACATTCTCCAGCTTATCAATGTGCTTTCTAAACTATTACAGTCAGAACTGAACATAATACTTTAAATGAGACCTAAGGAGAGCACCGTATCATTGTGCTTCTATTTTATTTCTTAGAAGTTATGCTTGTATCTTCCTTACTTGATTTTAATCTCCTTAAAAGCATGAATTACATCTTATTTATCTTTGTATTTGACATTGTTTTCTGCATAGGAGGTATTTGATGTTATCTTGTACATAGGAAGTACTTAATAAATGTTTATTGAATTGATTTGAATTGGAACATATCCAGAAACTTCATGGGAGTCAGGGACTCTTTAAGATAGAGACAGATCACCTATTGAAAGGACAAGAAGAGATAGAAGTACCATTCCGCCCTATTAATTTGCCACACTTTGAAAACTTCCACTCTATTACTTTATAACCAGGATTCCTATCTGTCTAGTTTATGGAGCACATCCCTGTTCTCCCTGGCTCAGTGAATAACTGAGCTTTGCTTTATCTTATTGGTGACATCCAAAGTGTTTTATACAGCTTAAGATGCTACATATGAGTTTAACTTAGTTTTGGCTCAAATCCTTCAGCTTCAGCCCCAAACTACTTGGCCAATGCTAACAGGAAAGAAAAAAGGAAATTATAATTTCTTTGACACCTGCTATATTCCAAGTACTGTACTAAGCACTTTCTAAATATTACCTCATTTGATCCTCATAAAAATTTTGGGAGATAGGTGCTACTATTATTATATGCCATAGCTAATGGCTCAGTGAGTAGAGTGCCAGGGTTAGAGTCAGGTAGAACTCATTTAAATCTGCCTTTAGTGTTTTTCTAGCTGTGTGATCCTGAGCATATCATTTAACCTGTTTTATCTCTGAAGTAGGGAATGGCAAACAATGTCAGTATCCTTGTCAAGAAAACCCCACGGACATATTGGTAATGCTATGGTCCACAGGGTCATAAAACAATGGTCAAGTAGGAACAACTGAACACAAGACTGGGTGCTCTTTTTTATTTCCAAAGAGAGATTAAAGTGACTTGCTCAGCATCACAAAGCTAGCAAGCATCTAGGCAGGAATTCATCTTAAATCTCCCTGACTCCAGGCCCAGTGCTTTATTTAGTATACCACCTACCTCTCTAGCCCACCCCAAATCAGCCCTTGGACCTCAACAGCATGTCTGAGTGCAATCACCAATGTTATCAGCTGATCCCTACACCCTACCACCTCTAACAATCTCCAGGTAAATCCTCCCTCATCCATTCTGACTAACATCTCGTCCTGGAGACTTAGGCACCAAGAGAAGCATCTGAATTCCTGTTGGTTTCCAAATTCCTCGAACACTAATCCTTGATTGTCAGATTGGAAAAGCATAATTGTGCTATGTTGTGTGACTATAATACTTTACACCTTTTTAATTGGCCACACAGTAACAATCATATTGCTATTAATATGGGCAGAATTGCCAGGAGTCTTCTGGTATAATTTATGTGTAAACAATGAAGCTTTAAATGGATCCAACCACAGGCAACATATTTGTATTCCCTGGCATTAGCTTTCCCTATCTCTATGAAAACTGTGCTGGAATAACCATTTGTTTTTAGCCCTTAGTAGTCAGTTTCAAATAAATATGTACTGTTATCAATTAATGTTTCTTACAAACAGTGTTGAAGAAAACGGGGAAAATAATTGGATATTGAGACTGGACATAGAAAAATGGAGTTA